>NC_086291.1:18579454-20033662 GCF_963924245.1 Chroicocephalus ridibundus
TATGTCCCATTGGCCTACCCAGCTGGAGGTGCTGGGGCTCTTCCTTTCTACAGTTGCCAAGCAGGCTGAGCTAGAAGTCAGGTGCTGGATGCCTCAGGAGTCCCCAGGCAGCCCAAGGGAGAGCCAGGCCCTTGTCTGTGCTAACACCAGACGTGACACCTTGATGAAAGGAAGGAGAAAGCTGAGGTGGCCACAGCACAACAACGGTACTTGTAAGCTCCAAAATACATGCCTAGCAATTGGGAGTAATTTAAGCGAGGGCAACTTGTCACGGAAATTATGCTCATCCCTTAATCAGGGGTTAACTGCCACAGCAAACTCTCCAGGACAGGAGCAAAATTGCCATCTCTTGAAATACTTAGGACCAGGGGCCTTTCTGGAAGGCACATTTTACTCAAACACAAATTATTGGGTTTATGCCTTAGGAACTGGATGAAATTATTCGGCCCCATAATGCGGGAGGTCAGGCAGATGATTTAATGGTCTCTTCTGGCCTTAAGAGACGTTAACTTGCCCGCTGCCCGCTCGCCGGTACCGAGTCACCGCTCGGCCCCGGCAGCCCAGTGCGGGGCGGATGGGAACCGGCTCCCCCCGCACGGGTGGGTGCCACGGTAGGAAGCTTCGAGCCAGCCGCTGGCCGTGCTGCTCAGCCGCCCGTCCGCCCTCCGCTTAGCCCTGCCCCGGGCCCTCTGCGCCCACCGAGGGGCACCGGCCCGGGGAAAAAGGGCTGAGAGGCGCCTCCTTCTATCGCGGTGTCGCGACTACTGCGCCCTTCGCCGCCTGGAGGGGCAGAGAGGTGGTGAGAGACCATCACACGGGAGGGGGAGGAATAGCCGCCCGGGGGGATCCCCGCCCCGCCGCTGAGCAGACGACGGTGGCGGGATGGCGTGTGCAGCTGGGCGGCCGCCCGCCCCCTCGGGGACCCGGCGCCGGGCGCGGGGTCCCCAGGGCCGTGGAGGGGGCTGTAGCCCGGAGATGCTCCGTGACCAGATCGACAGGCTCCGTGGGGGATCCCCCCTGAGTGACAGCCAGGCAGGGCGCCCTTCGGCACGGCGTGCCCCGGGAACCCCGTCCCCGAGGGGACAAACCCCCGCGGCCGAGTCCCGGTTGAGCGCAGAGCGGGCGGTGGGTCTGGGGGTGGTGTTGCTGCTGGATCTCCAGGGGGGAACAGGACTGTCCGTGCCCTCCGGCTCCGCCCGCGGCGACAAGGGACCGCGCAGGGCTTGTCCCCGCCGAAATGCGAGGGGAGCGACCCTCTCCGGGGCTCCGGGCAGCCAGCCTCCGGCTGCACGGAGAAACGGCTGCATGCCACCCGCCGGTACCCCCGGGCGGAGAGGGGAGCCCCCGGTGGGGACAAACCCGAGGTGCCGCTACCCGCCACCCCCGGCCGCGGGGGGTGGTCAGGGAACGGGGGCAGCACCGACAACGACGCCTCTAATTTTCATGTGACATCTCTAACGTCACCTGCGCCGGGAAACGCCGCAGGATTAACGGGGGCTCCCCTAACCCGTCCTTACCCAGCGCCCCCAGGTAGTGCGAAGCACCGGCACGTCTGAAGAGTGAGCGTTTATGTTTACAGTGCTGGGACTGGAGGGACGTTTACAACAAAACAGTCCGGATTCCTGAGGACATTTTCTCTTCCAGCTGCTTTCTAAATATAGCGCTCGGCAATCCACTAACCTAGCACCGCGTCCTCGCTCTTCCACTTAGGGAAATTCAAAGTCAAGCTAGAGAAAAAAGAAAGAGAGAAAAAGACAAGATAGATACTTTTAAGAAAAAAAAAATTATACCAGCATCGAGTTTTTAAAATCCACGTCTGCATTAAGGTCACCCGAACGGCGAGAAGGACCGTCTATTCTTTTTTTAAAACAGCTGTCTTTTCCGCGGGGACAGTTGTTTGCCTCCTGACCCATCGATAGCCTATTAATACAATTTAATTCTGCAGTTGCTTCTGTTTAAAGAGTGTTTGGAGCGAATTGTTTCTTTTGTTTATGATCAAACAAACGAGCTCTGGTAATCTTATGTTTTATCTCCCTAACATATGGAAAAGCTATTTATCCCAGCCAATCACAATAAAGTGAAGAAAACCCCATTTTATGGAAAGGTATATATCACAAGTTTGTTCATCATTAAAGATATGATTACCAGTGAAAACCCTCCGAAAGTGGCACATTTATGATTCTAGGAACAGATGGGGACATCCATTTTCCTTGCAAATACTTTTGAAATTGCTCTACTGGTAGCAGTATAAAAATGATATACAGATGCCAGTGCCAACGAAGCCAGGACAAGAGGTCCAGATTTACACAGTAAAAGCTTCACATGCGCTCTGTCAGCTTTGATTGATCTGCGCTATACCTCAGAAACTTGTTGACTGGGAAAGGAAACAGCGCAAATAATTCACTGCAACAAGGCAGATAATTCACCCAGCCAATCGCTCCGCTCCGCTTCTCCGGGCGGTGACATACGAGTCCTCCTGCCGCACAAAGAAGCATCATTCTCCAGCCTGAGCAGCGGTCGGTGTCACGGAGCGGGGGGGAGAGGGGGGAGGAAGAGAGAGAGAGAGAGAAAGAGAGAAAGAGCGAGTGAGAGAGAGAGAAAGGTGGGAGCAGCGCACACAAAAGGAGAGGCGAGACAAGGAGAAGTTGGGTTTGGGGCAACGGGCGCAGCCACCTACCTTTTCCACGCGGAGCCCAGGCCAAGCCATTCAGCCCCAATTGTCATTATCATATTGATTAAGTTCATCAGAGAGCAATTTTAGGTTTAACGCCAGCGGATTGGGAGAGGGAGCAAAGAATTATCTAAGAAAAGCACAACATTCTTACCGCAGGGACGTTTCCCTGTTCCAGTTCATTGAGGGAGTTGATTAAGTTTAAATGAAGCAGACACTGGATAAAAGTAAGGGTATTGACCACTGGGCAGCGCGGGCTGCGCTTGAAAAGGCCTGATACATGCAGAAAAGCAAGATTTGCTAAATGCTCTAATCTTCAATCAAATCTTACATCAATACAGACAAAGTTTGGTAATGAGAGATTCAATGAAGCATGCGGGAGAAAGAATTAATCCTCTTGGTCTAAACTGGGTTCAACTTTGAAGCCTGCTCCGAAGGAAAGACAGTTATCTAAATGCTAAATAAGAAACTTATTGTACTTTTCATGGCATGCTAATCTTTTGTCTATTTCATCTCTATTATTTGTATGCTCATAGGCGGCAGTTGTCATGGTGATTATATCAAACCACTTCTGTGCGGATGGCTGCGAGGAATCAGGGCCTCCCTCCAGCCCTCCGCCGGGGCCGGCCCGGGCCTCCCGCACCCGGCCCCGCACCGCGCCCGGCCCCGGCCCCGCCGCTCGGCCCGCGGGGACACGGGCGGGGCAGGAGTCGCCTCCCGGGCACCGGCGGCGTTTTGACAACACCGGCCCTCTCCTCCTTCCCCTTCCTGTCCCCCGCATCACCCAAACCGCAGCGATCTCCCTCCCTGAAGAGGTGCTTCCCCCACACCCCTTCTTTTTCTCTCTCTCTCTTTTTTTTTTTTTTTTTTGTAAGCTTGCCTTGATAAGCTTTTGATGTCACAAATCAAACACTCGCCAGGAGGTAGATAATGGGGAGTGTGATCTCCTCTATTTGTACATAGACAGCGCTTTTGCACCGGCGCTGCCTTGAACCAGTGTGAAACTCCCCGGGCTTTGTCGGACTCTGCCCGCCGCCCCCCGGCCCGGGGAGCCCGGCACCGCGGGGGGAAGGGCCGCCTCGCTCCCCGCCCGTCCCCACCGGGAGCCGCGGCTCCCCCGGGCTCGGGCAGCCCCTGACAAGGGGAATTAAGATTCATGCTATGCAAATGTCGAGGTGAGCGCAGACACTCTCATCGCGAAGGGTTTGGAAGAAAAAAAAAGAAAGCAGGGCGGGAAGACAGAAAGCGCGCAGGGATATATTTTTTTTTAATTATTATTATTTTTTTTAACTGCACGTTGTTAACGCTCGCCGGTAACACGGGGCTCCGGCCCCCGGGCAGCGCTGCGGGGCGGGCTGGGGGGACCGGCCGCCCGCGCCCAGCGGAGCCGGGCAGAGCTATCGGGGGAGGTGGGGGTGGTGTAGAAATTCCCAGGCTATCGATCAGACATCCTAATTTATCCTCCGGTACCCGGGAGGGACTAATGGAGGCTTCTCCCTTTGCACAGCCCCGGAGGGGAGGCAGCCAGCACAAATAGGTGGGTGCGGGAAAGAGGTGGCGGGGGGGCCCCTTCCCCCGGCTTGTTCCCTGCGATATAATCATCTGAGCGCACAAGGGTGGCACCCGAGCTTTTATGTCTTTTACAAAAGTTGCCAAATTAAGGCCGGATTAGGGCTCCCTTCAGGATTTGTGGGCTCTTTAGAGGCTGGGAGCTGCCCATATAGCCCGCCAGTGCTTATGAAAAGCTTAAAAAGTAATAAAAGGGGGAGTGATCCCGAGAGAAAGTAACATGTATAACTCTTATTAAAGGAGCAGCGAGCGGGGCTGTGAACTTGAATAACTGTTTGAACTTTAATTTGTTCATTAACAGGATTTGCCCCTGACTGCGAATGTTATTACTTCTCTTAAAAGCGAGGTGCAAATGCAAAGCCATAATGAAAGAGCCTGGCAAAAAGTTAAACGCCTCGTAATTACACTACCCTCATTGAAAACTTAAAGTAATACAAAAGTGAGGAAAACGGGAGCCGGGCCGATATTCTCCCACTGCCCCAGCCTCGGACAACGGCGGCGGCGAGCTCCGGGCCCCGGCTGCCGTCCCCACGAGCTCCCGGTAGCTCCCTATAACCGCATGCGAAAGGGTTGTGGTTAAACAAGTTTAAAAAGCCTTTAAAACATATTAAAAAATAATAATAAAAAAATAATCCGTGTCTTTCCGTTTTCCTTTTCCTCAGTGGGGGAAGCCTGGTTTATTCCTCTGTTTTAAGTCTTGAGTGAAACACGGTGTCTGAAGTCTGATCTAATCTGCATGTTTGTATCCTAAACAGGGCACATTAGCTCCTCTCTCCCCCATCACACCGACAGTAGATAAAACTCTGGAGAACCGGAATAAAACAAACTACTACTCCTCTCAGAAGGTATATGACTTTGTACTGATGCGTTTGCCAGTTAGCTCCGCGCCGACTGTCGTTTCATCTGTCAGTTATCCCTTTCCCGGGTTTGTCAACTGCGTTTTTATAGATTCGCTTGTCATCTGCATCCTTCCTCAACAGGAACATGCAGCCAGGTCGCAATTAAATATACAGATACACGAGCTGTTAGCAAGATTTCACCCTCCCATCCGCAGCCGAGCCGGGGAGATGATTGCCCTGTCACTTCTTCTTTAGACTTAAAACGCCTTAAAACTCGCCGGCAGAGCGCCGCGCGGGTTAGCCGGGCGCTTGCCTTTGTCCGCCTCCCTCTCGCCACCGGCGGCTTCTTTCAAGGATCGATTTCCCCGGCTCCTTTTCTGCCGGCCCCGCTCGGCCCGGCGCCCCGCGGACCCCCGCACCCCCCCGCACCCCGCTCCCTGCCCGCGGGACCGCGGCCTGAATAACGGATTTGGCGCGTCGGGGTGGGTGAGTGGTGGGGGGGTGTGTGCTCCCAGCGCCGGGGCGACACGCTGATGGCGAACCCCGAGAAACGCAGCCGTGCCCTGGCCAAGGCTCTGCCACCCGCGGCGGTGGCAGCAGGCATCACCTCCGGCCGCAATTCCCAGCGCGGGTGAACACGGGGACACCTGATCGAGCCAGGGTTTGCAGTCATGGGTCAGACCAGAGCAAAAGGAAAACGGTGCTTCATAAAGAAAGCGGGACTGAAAAACCCTCTACTACTATAAAACGTTTTTCTACGCTTACAACTACCTGCCCATTGAGGAGATTATGCTATCTTAACACTACGAAGTTGCATCGTTTCAATCACACCACTACAAATAAATACATGTCTTATTTTATAGGTCTAATTATTTACTTCCTACATTTTTCCAGCACCATTAAAATCATTAGGAAAAAAAGCAAAAACTATTTAATCAAATTGGTAATAAAAAAAAAAACCAAAACCTGTATTACTCAAAGAATAAAAAAATTTCTTCAGCTCTACTTGTGCAACCCAGCATGGACAGTCGCCACTGTCACTTGAGCCAAGGTCTGCAAACCCAGCAAGACACAGCTATTATCAGCTGAGCAGCACCAAATGCAGCCTGGCCTTGACCAAGAAGACATCAGATGGGAAGGGGATACCGTTTTCTGTACTTGAACTCATCAGAATTTTTGTACTAACTTGGAAATGGAAAGAAACTTTCCAAAATACTCAGGTCCAAAGACAGTAGCATCTTGTCTACAAAAATACCTTCCTCTGCACCTGGAGGTGAAGCAGCAGGCCAGGCAGGGCGTGGAGCACAGGTGGAATGTGTTTCCTATGAAAAACAGGACAAACTCACACAGCTGCATTCAGAGGCCTTCAGCTCCCACTGCTCTGCTACCACATCACACACAAGCACAAGCGACAGGACAGTTATCTCAAACAGCATCCCCAAAGGAAGTGTCCCAGCCTTCTCACCAGGCACAAAAAAAGCGTTCCTGGCAAGGGTTGCTAAGTAATAGCACACCCAGGCTGTAATCTGGTTAGCGAACAGCACGGAAGTGTCCCGAGAAGAGGAGCCTCACCATGGCCTTGGCCTTGCAATGACCACGTACCGGGACAGGCTGCCGTGCTCACACAACGGTGGTGTGACTGCACAGTGTTTCTTGCAGGATCAGGGCAGAAGCTACTACTATGTTGTCCGGTTCACCCCATCTAACCTCTGATGATTGCTTTAGGTTTGAAGACAATTAGATATAGCGCAGACGAATTGCATCCAAGGCTTCATCAGACACTGATTGAATTGTTCAACTTCACCAAGTGGACTTGATGAACTGCAAACTTGGAGCTGGATGTCACCTTCATAGGAGCATCACAAGCCCATCTATTTCTGCTGGCACCTGCATGCTGACAGGAGGATAACAAAATGGAGCCTGCAGGAGCCACCCCCCAGAGACTCTTGGGCACAGAGACCACTGAGGCTGCTCAGAAAGCAACCGATTACAGGAAAGCAACACCCTCGGCAGCTCGTAGGCCCCGAGGGTGTGTCACCTGGTGGTCAAGAGCCCACCAAAGTCAGAAAAGATTTAAAAAAAATTAGTAGGCATCTATTTGGTTTGCAGGAGGTATTTTTCACTTTTAGCAGGGCAAGGTGCTTACCACTCCTAGAAAGGGCTTGGGCGAGGACTGCGCACATTAGGCCACAGGAGTTTGTTACCAGAACACAGGAGGGCTTTGCCACAGCTTCACCAGGCTGGGGTTGGTTGTAAGATGCTCCTTCTAGCTTCTGCTCTGGTACCTCTCCAGCACCCTCACCTTTGAAGACAACAGGAATTTTGCTTTAAATATGCACTGGCAGATCAATCCTCTAAGTATTTCTGATCATCTAATGCATGCAATTCGACCTGCAAGATATATGGATTGTAACACTTTTATAAATCAGCATTTTACACAGCACATCCTGCTCCTGTGAGCTAACCTTGTCTTCAGAGCTGACAATCCTCAACATCATCGCTTTGAAGCGCTGAAATGGCAAGACGGCAATCTACTGAGCTAGAATATACCTCTGAAAATAAGTATATAAATACCGTACAGTGCATCTGAAGTTGATTTATGAAATAGTCAGGAGTTAAAATCTTGATATATTAGCAAAAATAACTAGACCTTTAAAGCCAAGAAGCCCTTAGGCTGTAGTGAAAATCATTGATGTAGACTTCAGTTGGAGCAGGAAAACCATCTGTATTTCGATGACAGTGCCATCACACACAGGAAAAAAAAATAATCCTAAAACTGTTCTTCCTTTCCTGCAGATAAAAAATAAAAGCGATTTTGCACCAGCTGCATGAAATGATTCCTAGCGAAGCGTTTGCATTTTAACTTTCGGTTATTAGTGATTCAACTTTATATCGCTCCGTAAAACAGCCTGGTCCTTCGCAGACAAAATAATAATAATAAACAAAGCAAGTCCTCGTCCCGGCAGCCTGCGATGATGCTTCTCTCCGGGGTGGATGGAGTAACCCGGGGGTGCCGGCAGCAGCCGGGGCTCGGCGGGGCCGGGGCCGCTTACCTGCACGGCGGCGGAGGGGCGGGCGAGGGAGTGGGGCAGGAGAGGGGAGAGGACTCTCTTCTCCGGGAGCCGCTTTGGAGCGTCGCCCTCGCCTCCTCCCCGTTTTCCTTCCAGGGAACGGGGAGACGGAGCCAGGGTGCGCGGGGTTCCCGGGCAGGGAACGGACGCGCTTTGCCCGCGGAGCCGGGAGGTGCTGCTCCGCCGAGCCCCGCTCCCCCCGCCACGGACACGTTGCGCTTCGGCCCGGGAGCACCCACCCAGGGGCAGCGCTCGGCCCGGGAGCACCGGCGGCGCGGTGCGGGCGGCGCGGCACCGCCGCCGCGCTACGGGCTCATCCCCGCGCCCTCCCCAGATAAAGCCTTTTTTTTTTAGTAAATAAAAGAAAAATATTACTAACACGCGTGCTTGTATCATCAAAAAAACGCTATTTTTAACGGGAAAAGACTCGCAGGGAGTAAAACCCGCGGAGGACGGCAGCAGCACGGCGGCACCTGCCAGCTGTCGCTGTCGGAGGCTACCGGGGCTATGTCCGCGCCCGTTCCAGTCCCCGGTCTGTCTCAAATAGACAGATACATATATATATATTAGATATATATATATATTATTGGCAAACCTCGCTAGCAGGGCGCGGTGGGACAGGGAGCCGCGCAGGGCGGCGATCCCCGCCTAGGCGCCGAGCCGCGTAGCGGCGGCGGGGAAGGGCCCGGCAGGGCGGGCGGCGGGACAGGTGGCGGGACGCGGTTCCCCCCCACCACCACCGGCGCGGGCCGTGCCGGTGATGGGTAGCGGTACTTACGGTGCCGCGGCCGGCCCTGCCGAGGGAGGCGGGAGCGGGCGCGGGCACCGCCGGGGCGCGGAGCCGCCGCCGCCGCGCGGGAGGGGCGCCCCCTGGCGGCCGCGGGGGGAGGCGCCGCGCGTGCCCCCGCCCTGCCGGTGCCCGGCGAGGCGGGATGCGTCCCGCCGGCCCGAGCCCGCCACGGCCCTTTGGTGGCCGTCGCTTGTGCCGCCCCCCGTCCTTGGGCTGGGGAGATCAATTAGCACCGACCAGTTAATCGCCTTCATCCGGCGCCCGGGAGGCGCGTCTCCCGCCCGGAGACACCGCCGCACCGCGACCGTCCCCGGGCCGGGCTCCCCGCACGGGCACCGCACCGGGACCGGCCCGGCCGCCTCCCCCGGCGCGGCTCTGCCCGCGCAAGGAGCCGCCCGCTCCCCCCCGCATCTGGAATCCGCAATCGAGAGCCCAATTTTGTCATTTGGAGCCACTAATTATCTAATCACGCCACGCTACAGAGCGTACTTGTCTGCCCAATTAGCTAGGACAATTATTAAAATTCGGAGGCCTAATTATGTCTCAATTTAATGCTGGCAAACTCGCGCGTAGAGCAGTAATTAAAATCCTCTCCTTGGCTCTGCCTTTAGGGCAGCGGTTGATTAGGACCTGTCAGGGCTGCGCGGCACCGAACCAGCCGAGCGGATTGTGCGACATGACCCCGCATTGTTAAGTGTGTCAACATATTAACCTGAATTCCCTTCAGCCCCCGTAATCACATTTGGTAGGAGGAAGAAAAGGGGCTAAAACATGAAGCATTTTATTAAAAAAACATAAATTCTTTTTAATTAATGCTGTAAGAGATCTGACGCGGCTTGAGCTACCAAATGCTGCGAGTCATTTAAGGCTGGTGCTTCTAATTACCAGTAAAGGAAGGTTTGCTCTTCTCCGTTAAAAAGGCTTCCCTCTCCTCTCATTTAAAGAAAATGATCTTTCTTTTGGGTAGTGTATTTTTTAAAACCCAGCTAGTTGGCTTCCAGTGATAAAGTTGATTACCAGTTTTTTGTTTGATGATGGAACACAAGCGAATATTGACTTCTGCGAGAATCAAACAGAAGACCGGAGGCGTAAATAAAACGGTCAGGATTTAACACTTGAAAGAAGTTAATAAAGTTGAAAATTAAAAATCATAATATTGGGATAATTTCTAAATATTTATTTTTGCTCAGCTCTCAAGTTTGATAGTAATTCAGTGTTAAAACACAGACAGACAAGAGCTGGAGTTAACCCCGTCGGCTGCGTTCCCACACGGTGTAGCACGGATCCTGCCACAGACGAGGAGCCCCCGAGCCCAGCATCCCCCAGCCATGGCCACCGCAGAAAGAAGACTAGCCACGCTGGCCGTGGCAGCAGAAACATTCCCCTTTTTGGCTGGAAAAACACAGCACCGAGGAAGGTGGTTCTTTCATTTCTAGTTCGTGAGTTCTCCAGGGTCTGGGACTGTGGAAGCAAACCTTAATTCCCGGCGCGGAGAAGGCCTGCCTGCTGTGGGGGGGAGCGAGGGAGGGAGGGGGCCTCTGCTCCCACTGTGCGTGCCCTACATCTTGGAAATAGCCCTGCTCCCAGCCCCCTCGGATGGCAAACTGAAGTGCAAATCTGTGTTCTGGCTTGTTCCGGTGGCTGTTGGCGCGTTTTCCTCTTGTCAGCAGCGATTGACTGGTCAGGCTCACCCTTGTACAGCGATTGTAACAGCTCATTGACAGACCGGTGACCCAGCCGGACCCGATAATGGAAAACTATTGATTTCTGTGGGCTCAGCAGATCTAAAATGAATGCCCAATATAATGTCATCAGCTGTCTTGGACTCTGATAAAGAGACAAAGTATCAAAGACGTGCTGCCTATCCTGACAATTTACTTGAGAAAAAAAAACAAACAAAACTAGATACAAACAAACGCCGAAGTGGCCTTTCTCAGTTTTTCCCCTAATAAGCAACGAGCAATCAATGCCTGAGCAAATGCTAAGAAACCGCAGCCCAGATGTGGCGGGGGCTCCAGCTGCCCTTTTAACCGAGGTGGCCCGTGACAGCCCCTCCAGGTTTTAAACCCGTGCCGCAGAAGAAAAGCATGTAGGTGACACCAAACCCCACACCCAGCCACCAGCCGCCGGCGAGGGAGCAAGGTGAGGGGCAGAAAGGCTGCCAGATGTCACCCAACAGGGGCCACCATTTGCTCCTACCTGCAGGAAACCAAAAAAGCTTGAACAAGCCCATGAGGCTTGAGCTAATCACACACCCCTCCCGTGTCACAACAAGTGCCCTGGGCTTAGGAGGATGTTAGGTAATAGTGATAAACCCTAGTTAACAAAAAATCCAATAACGCAAGGTGAAATTTCAAATTTGTGTAGCAGCCCGCATGCGGCTGAAGTGTTCATGGATAGAAAAGTACTGCGAGTCCGATTGAAATTTTGGGAGGGGGGAGATCAATACATAAGGACTTGCAGAATTGCACGGGCTGTTTGCCATAAGCAATACCATTTATAAGTTTTAACAGGAAGAGACACTGGTATGGCAACCTTCTTAGAAAATGTTTGGGGGAAAAAGCAATAGCTCAAAGATTGACTTTTTTTGGTCTTAGGGAACCAAACCATGGGCTGTCCTTCTGAGGCAGGTCATTCCACCTGGATAAAGCAGCCGTCAGTTCCGTGTCCCCATGTCTGATGGGTGGAGCTCAGACCTCACCGACACTTTGGCACATCAGGAAGTCGGTGGGTCATTTACCAGTGGAAAGTCTGTGGGAATAGGGCTCAGACAGATGCCAGTTTTCTGTGGGATACCAAGTGCTTGGAGGAGATGTTTCGCTGTGCCCCAAACCCCTTCTTGTAGGGCTTGGAGCCTTCCAGAACTTAACTCCTTCCACATTAACCAAGTTTCCTGTAAGGGGTGGAAGGAAAAAACAGAGACTTACCCTGGCAGATGCCAGCACACATTTAATTCAAGATCTAATACCAGTGGAGATTAGAACAGCTTTGTGATCCTGGCGAAAAAATTCAAGTGACCTTGGGGAAACATTTCTTTTAATTATGAACAACTGGTCAGTTTTATCACAAAAATACAGGCCCTTCTTGAGTGCATTTTTCATCTTCTGTAGCCTTCTGCTCAGTGGCTTCTCCCCATATGTGCCTCGTACCCCTCGCACCGTTGTTCTGCCCGTGACACACGCACACGTGTGTGTTGCCTTTGCTTTTCCGTGACAGCCCATCCGGCTCCGTGATGTGCTACACACTCTCGTCAAGAGGAAATGACTGCACACATTACGTTAACATGATCGCAGCCGAATATATTTCAGTTCCTACATATTTTCCTTTTCTACACGCTTCCCACTGCGCAGCCTTGGCTCCTGCAGACGGCCCCCGAACCCACCTACCTCCACTCGAGCTTTTACTTCGTGTTCAATTTCCAGATGTTGCTTTCAAGCATTTCTCTTCTTGGCGTCCCCTCAGGGCCTGATCCTGTGAGAGTAAGTGTGCCGCACCTGAGAAGCGTTAAGCAAGGCTGTGCGAATTGCTGGCGACGCTTTGGGTTTTGCTTTTTTAATGATCGTTTTGAATTAAATGAAATGTAAACTCTTGCAGCTTTTTGCGTTGTTTATCCAACACCCACACACCCACACACACGCCCCGACCATTTTCCATTAGCTAGAATGAGGAGCTGAAATCCCCCCATCCATCTCACTGCAGAGTTTTTTAGTGATGCTCAAACCCAGATGTCTTGTCCCCGGAGAGGCAGTTCTCCGTTCTCAGCTCCTCCTGCCCATTTATCAGAACCCCAAATCTTGTGTGAAGCCAAGCGGAGATAACATCCCCACACCGCTCCCTCCCTAAGTACAGCGAACATGCTCAGGCTTTTGGATAGCAAGCTCCTGAGGCAGGGATTATGCTCTGTAGCATTACTGTTGTCATATTTTCCCTGTTGTAATGTTCCATGTACATTTATGTCATTTATAAAATACAATTAACAGACATATTGGAATCCACAATGGCCCAAAGAAGGGAATAAAAGTAGAGTAACCATGTACTTTTGCTTCCTACAAGTAGGCTGGCTGTGGTGACCCACTCCCAACCAGCAGATGAGTAGTAAAATTGAAACACAGTCCTGAATATTTAAAAGGTATGGCAGAGCCATCCACAGTTCCCTTTCACTTAGCAGAGACCTCACAACGGGGTCCGGCTTCTCTCCCTCCGCAGACATCGAGCCCCCGTGTCTCACTGCACACCTCGCCTCCCTCCAGTGAGTACCAATAACTAAGCCTTAATACGGTTATGACCTGATGGTTCATCCAGCCACCAAGAAAGCATCCAAACACGGTCATCCAAAATGAGCCAGTGGAAGGCTTGTACCAAGTCGTTATCCTTCCCCGAGGAAGACCACTCTGACCTGTACCTAGCTGCACTTCCCAAAGATACTCCCTGTGGGACCAGCTGCCCCTTGTTTCCCATGAAAGGCATCAAGGGACTATAGAGTGCCAATTTTTCACTAAAGTTTCTAAATCAATGTAAATACATATTTTATAGCATTCAGTATTTCAATAATGTGTACACATACCTGTCTACTCACAGGTCCGAGCCCACCGCACCACCTCCACGAGCTCTGCTCTGCTGGGAGCTACTGTCACTGGGAGGATCGCAGCCCACCAGTATGGGCTGAGATTTTGTAGGCAACTGTCCTCTGGCAAAGCCCAAATTGTAGGTTTTAACATTTACAAATAGGTTTGCGCAAATAATTGAATCCACTGTAAAGCAACCGAATGAAACTAAAATGAGCAAAACCCCTGCCTTCAGATCAATCTGAAATAATATTTTCCAGATTTCTTTGCTGAAACAAAACAAATCCCATAAATTTTGCAGCGAGGGAAGTGCTTTGTTTCAGCGAAAATGCTTCGTTTTGGGCACTTGCAACAGAAAAAAACCCCAAACCCACAAAGGAAATAAGAGGTTGGATTCACCACAGCTGCTGTCATTCCCTTTCTATCCACTAACCCAGTAATTAGGGCAGTGACCCAGGATGTGGAAGATCCATGTTCAATCCCTTCTCTGCCTGGAGGGATTTGAACCTCCATCTCTCATCTCCGAGGAGAGCGTTGGAGCTGCGGTGCTGGAGGGGGCCCTTCTCCGCCGTCTCCTCTGGGCTGGGTCCCTCCTGGAGAGGTGCTTGGCGCCGGCTGGACGCTGCGTGCCCCCGGGTGCCCCATCTCCCCTGAGCACAGCCCGGCTCCCAGCAGCATCCGGCGACCTCCTCTCCCTCTGCCCTGTGGCCCAGCCCGTGCGGAGATGCCGTGTGCCAGGTGGAGGAGTTCCAGCAGGTTAGACCACTCTCCGATGCACGACACCGACATGTTTAAGGTATGTCCGTAACCCGACCGCCGAGGTGATCCCAGGTCTGGGTATCGAAACCCTAAGGCAGAATGCGAGTCCTCCTCCCTAGATACATACCGTAATGCCAGGGCTTTTCCCCAGTAAATAAGCAATATGCTAAAAAAAAAAAAAAAAGAGAAAAAAGAGGAAAAAATCTCAGTCTAGTTCAGATAAATATTGTATTTCCCTAAACCTAAATCTCTTCCCACTTTTCTAGCCACACCTTGCTACAATTTTCAATTACTCCCATCAATCTTTCCTAACGTCAGAGGCAATTTGCAATAATAGACAAAAATTGTAGCAAGGTGTGGCTGGAAAAGTGGGAAGAGATTTAGGTTTAGGGAAAGACTGATGTTAAGAAGGGTTTCCTGCTATGAACATATTACTTCCTTGTCATCTTCTTTTGTACCTTGTAACCACAACTAGTTTCATAAGCAGCTTACACTTGCCCAGCAATGAGCTGTAAGATACTGGATATAGAACTGAACGTGTCAAACGTCCAGCCTTCTGCAGAGCTTTGCGGGGAAGCTTTGCACACAGTAGTTCATGTGCACAATTTTCATATTACCAGTGAGATGAGTCCTGTTTTTAACTAAGAAAATTTGCCGCCTCAATGCTACATTTTAAATTATCTTCATCATCTTAATAATGCTACTTAAAATTATTTTCTAGTACATATTTCTGTTGAAAGGAACATCCTCCTCCATTCAAATTTTGCTCTACTGTTTCTAGAAGGTAAATAAATTATCTGGCACTTCCTATGAGCAGACTTTGATTACCCAGAAGTCCATAATTTCTGGGTATTTGATAACCTTTTATTAGGGCTGACCTCTGGGGACCCTCCAGACAAGTGGCCACACGAAGTCACAGTCGGAAAAGGGATTCACCCAGCCAAGTGTGAGAAGGACTCCTTTGTAATGAACATTAAAAAAACCCCCTCTACTTTCATCTTGCTTTAAGAGCCTCTAGCACAGCATATTTACGGAATAATAAAAGAGGGCTTCAGGCCTTTTCTTCTCATACATCAGTAACAGGATTCTCATATCACGCTTATATGCTCTGCATGCTATATAATTTACTGTACCTTGCTTCTCATAGCTAATAGTCTCAAATAGAGTAAATGAAATAAATCATCTGATACTGTTCTCACACGAGAATTAAACCACGGCACAAAACTGGCTGAGAATATCCCCGTGACAACTCCTGTCCCCTCCTCCCCCCGTGCAAGCGTTACCCCGTCTCACCCTGGCACGCCGCTTGTGGTGCTCAGGTATCGCTGCCCAGTACAAACCAAATAAATAAATGACCATTTATTTGTACTACCAAGAGGAAACTTGAAATGAAATCCCTGGTACCAAAAGCTACGCAGATACAAAATTAAGATGTTTCCCTTCTGGAATATCTTACACTCTACGAGATGGCACAGACAGGGGGTGGGAGGAAGGAGCGGAGCGTTTGCAAACAGTTGCCACAGAGCCGACTGCGTTCACAAATAGAGGGAAACCACTGCTTCCAGAATTAACTGTGTCTCTCCTTTGCATCGACTTTAGAAAGGACAAAAAACTGTGGAGTTACTAAAGGTAGAAATGAAAACAGTGAATGAACGGCTTGTTCTGGGCAATAACAAGAACCACAATCCATCAAGGTTACCTGAGACCTTCATCTCCAAAGCAATGAACGTCTGGGGTTTTTATACTCTCTTAAGTCAGTGGGAAAATGCTACTGTGAATTATCTGCATTTGGTGTGAATGGGTGTGCAAGTGTGTGTGTATGCGCTCATTGTTTCATTTCATTTTTGTATCAATCAAAGATATATTAAATGGTACAGAAAAAGTAACAGTCTTTCTTCTCATGGTATTTTTAAGCTGAAATTGTGCAAGAGATGAAAAAAACGAGGTCTCGTGTTATTTTGAGTCACAAGGGGGGATTTATTTTTTTTTGGTAATGAAATCCAAAGTGATTGCAGACACCGAAGGAAGCCACCGCAGCCCAGGTGCCCTCATGCCCCCAGCTGCAGCCACAGCCCTGTCCTGCAGACACCCAAAGCGGCACGAGGAGGGCGGGCACCTAGCTGCCGGCACAAAGCCTGTGGCCCCAGCATGGCCATCCTCGATGCTGGAGCCACCACAGACCTACCTCTGGTTCCCACGGACCCTCTTCAGTAAGGAGACAACGTGGGCGCTGAGGAGTCACTCACGGCGCAGATTGAGGGGCGTCCTGCTCTCACACTTGGCCCGCGGAACACTGGGCAGAGCCGGCGCGGCAGCGCTGGCGCTGTGTTATGAGCTGCCCTGGTGAAGAGATGCAGCAGGGAAGGAAAGCCCCGCTTGTCCTGCTCCCTTACATCTCCACCAGTTCACCCAAATGCGCTTTTGATGTGATTTGGGATCATGGCCCAGGAGTCCACCCACAGAATCACGGGCAATGCAGCCCTGTGATCCTACGGGCATCCTCCTTTGAAGCAAAGTGTAAAACGTTAACGATTCCACTGGCTGCTGACAATCCCTGCTAAGAACTCCCCTATTCCTAACCCCATATGGGGCACTCTTAATTCAGTCTCACGTGGAGCACCAGATGCTCTAATCACATCATCCTGATCTTCTGTAAGGTGTATTAGACAAAGAAATACTACATCTGTAACTGCGACAAGTATTATTTTTAATCGTGTCCATGATGGTTTCATTTCAAGGCTCAAGAATCCGCTCCAGCAGGCCCATTTTATGTTTTTACGCAACCCAGGAGCCCCAGTGAGGAATTCCTGAGATACGTTCACTTGTATCTGTTTACGAAAAGCCACAGGCACATAAGGCCATGAACATTTCTTGCCCATCTGCTCCATAAATTTTTCTGTAAGGCTTATTGCGGAACACACTAAATGAGTTATGGGTGGTCAGCTGTTGCTTTTAGGTTTTGCTGCAGTTGTTGCCCAGGATGTTGCAGATAGAGCCCGTACCTGCATCAGTCTGCTTGATACCATTTCTGACCCAATGAAGCTGTTAAGTACGGCATCTGAATTACTGTATCATCTGCATCATCTCTTATGATTCTACTCATGTACAGGCGCTGGAAAGGACCTTGCGGCCTCTAAGTTATTTTGTTGTAGTATTGTAGAAAAGAGATGTTTTTTCCCTTAATCCTGATAACACACTTATAACACAGCCCAGGACACTTAGAAATCCAGTGCCCTGGAGACTGATTATCCAGCACTGACAATTTTCCACATTATCCTTTTTGCTCTCACAAGTGATACGTGTATCATTGCTGGCCTCCATCCTCTTGGAGTATATAAAAAAAACCCCACTTCTAAAAAGTAGTTCTCCACCAACTTTCTTTAAGACTAGCAGCAGTAACATCCAACGTGATGAGTGACATTTCAGAAATAATTGAACGTCTCCATGGCACACAGAAACACAAGACAGAAAGCCAGCGTCTCCATCAGCTGAGACACGCTCAGTGCCAGCCCCCTCGCTCGCTCCAGATCACACACAGTAGAACTTGAAGAGCTAATCTGATTCCTCTCCTGATGCTACTCATTTCAGAGTATGAATTATGCTGGAAAATCAACATATGAAAACAACGACATGTATGTTAAAGGAAAAGGCACAACCTAAAATGATGAAAACAAGCTCACGTCCTGAGCAGCAGCTGCAGCACGGCCACCCATTAAACTCCACCAGGCTCCATATTTGTTCCAGAATAGTCCAATTGACAAATGGGATCTGGGGCAAAGAAGAGAAGGACAAACAAGATGGTGCACCTTCTGCTCCCCAGGCATCGCCAGTCTCGGAGAATTTCGGGTCCGTGTCTCCGCTCTGTCTACTGTTGCCTTAGCACAAGGGAATGCACAGGCAGCAGCCCTTAGGGCAGGTGTCACTGGGTCTTTTGGCCATTGATCCATCCGACCAATTCACTTCCCAAATTTCTTCACCATCAGAATATCATCTGGAATCAGGAATTTCAATCAGGAATCAGGAATTTCACATGGTGAAAGCTTTTGCTGCATCAGCCCAAGTGGGGCAGGAAAGGTCTTCCTTTTGCCTTGTTTGTGCTGCGAACAAGCAGAAGACGACACAAGTCAAATGTATTTGGCTGGAATAACCGTCCTCAGTACTGAGTGTTCACAGCAGGGCTGAGGAGATCTTTCTAAAGAGCTCCGGCACCAGCTAATGTCTGCTTTACTGACATATTTAGGCATTTCTCTCCGTGCAGGTGAAGTGTTGTGATTTCTGCAACTCCAGTATCTCATTTGCCTTTAAATCCTGCCTTTCATCCCTGTAGTTTGTCCTTTACATGGGTGAAAAATCCCAAATCCACCTCCTTTCTGAAAAAGTATTTAATTTAAATATTTAAATTAAAAATATTTAACTTACAGAAACTGTTTCTAGAATTGTTATGTCTATAGACTATCCAGATACTTGTTTACTTCACAGAATAACTTTGACTAACAAAACTGTGTGGCCCAAATAGAGGCTTACAAATCCAGGCACTGTTATACCTACGTATTTATGGCATGTAAGGAAAAAAAGCCATTTTTTTAAACATGGTACTATCAGAGGGAGGGAGATGTAAGGGGATAATTCCCATCAGAGTGAAGACAGGGGTTGACAAGAAAAGCAGAGGGAGAAGTGACGGAGATCCACCCTCGAAGAAGTTGCTTCCCAGGAAGAGCGGGACAGCTTGGGCGGAGGCTTCCGAAGAAGGCGCTGCCTGGCCTGCTGTTAGCAATGATCCCTCTTCGAAGACCAGTGACAGGTAAATAAATCCACTATGCTTTAAAGGACAGCAACACACACCTACACCAGACTCGGGGAATATTCAGTAGATGGCACAGGAAGTTTAGAAGTGGAAGCAAATAAATCAGCCCCCATTAATAACATGTTGACTAGAAGAAACCAGACAAAACTGAAAGAGGGTAGGTTTGGATGAGATATCAGGAAGAAATTCTTTACTGTGCGGGTGGTGAGGCACTGGAGCAGGTTGCCCAGAGAAGCTGTGGATGCCCCATCCCTGGAAGTGTTCAAGGCCAGGCTGGATGGGGCTTTGAGCAGCCTGGTCTAGTGGGAGGTGTCCCTGCCCAGGGCAGGGGGGTGGGAAATGGATGATCTTTAAGGTCCCTTCCAACCTGAACCATCCTGTGATTCTCTGAATTACAAAAAAAAAAAAAAAAAAAAGTTAAAATATGGATGACATGAAAACTGGTGCCTTTTAAAAGGACTTAAAAGCAGAAGTATTCTGCCAAAAGGAAGCTATGGAAAAAGAAAGCCCAGCTCACGTGCCCTTCCCATGGCTGGGCTTTTGGGACAGAGGACGCATATTACAGCTTTACCAAATTTCTTGAGCAAGAGCGTAATGCTGCTCTGCGGCCCACGGTGCTCAGCACAGACCTTCCCCACCTTCCTGCTCAGCACACACCTTCCCCACCGCGCCTGCGAGCGGCAGGAGTATGGGAAGGAGATTTACAGGCATGTGTCCAAGATACACTATATCTTTGTTTTTAATCCCTTTTAAATGACATACTCCCACACGAGGGAAAATTAGGGCCATGTTCAAGCTTTTGTTATGGGAAGTATGCCGTGCCTACTTTAAAGCGAATCCGCTGCGTCCCACCGGGTTGCGCGTCCCTCTCCGCGCCGCGCTCCTGCGGCCCCAGCCAGATGGCCGGAGCGGGAGCCTGTCGCCGGAGCACATCTCCATGGAGGAGGACGTCACACTGTGCTGGGTGACCAGGCTGTCCCTGAATGCAACTCCGTCACGGTATTTAAATCGCATTAAAGCTTTCTTTTATTACATACCCCCTTGTGGTTTTGCCCGGCTACATTCTAATTACCAGCCTTGCTGCAGCACACGCGGGTTCCGCTGCTCTCCACCCCTCCCGTTTTATGGGAAATTACTTATTCCGCACAACCCTAATGAAAATACTGCAGTGAGACAACTCTCTCCTTTTATCTTGCGTTTCCCGTTCTATCGCGTAAGCCATTTTTTGTATGGAAGAGAGACAACAAAATATTCAGGTTTGCATGCATTTTCAGGAAGAGCAGATACACCTATGAAGGGTCCCCAAAGCAGTTCAATCGCTTTTCCTATTTTCTTCCGTAATACCTGATCCTGAAATCTTGAAATCTCAATATGTTTTTCCATGTCAGATGTCAGCCGCACCTGTTCTTCGAAGATATTACATTTTGCATTTCTTATTCTCCACCTATTAACTTCTGGAATAGAGTATTTTAAAGAAGATGCATTTCAGTAACTTCTGATGACTTATACCGCATTCTGTTCCTGAGCACTTTTTTTCAGCAGTAGGCACAATTCCTCTCTCCTACCCAATTAGTTCCCAGCACTAATCAGGTCAGAGGTCATGTGGACTTTAATGGAGAACGTAACACTCAGGACAGCTTCAGGACTAGGACGTGGCTGGGTTCGGTGTGTCGGCAGCACCACCGCTGCCCTCGGCCACGGCTCGGCCGTTCCCCATTTTCCAGCTATGGCACTATCCACACCTCAACGAGACGATGGTTTCACGCCACCTTGCTGTCTTCAGAGCGTCCCTGTTGAGCAAGGTCGAAACCGATTTGACTCTTAACCAAGGCAAAATAATGACATGGTGAAAGGCTACATTTATACTTATTATTTGATTTGATTTACTGCCTAGGTACAGCCCTGGAGCTGGGCCTCGGTAACCCCTGCAGGCAGAGACCACCTTACCTCTGCGTGGGGAAGCAGTTCAGATCTGCAGGGTAACGAGGGGTAAGAAATCTCACCTTTGCGAGTCTTCTAGAATTAACACAGACTTTTAATGAGAAACTTTCTAGTTAAAAACAAGACAACGAACGCTTTCCTGGGGCAGGGGAAAGGGACTGAGAGAGAAGGTGCATGCAGGGCAAGTTCAAAAAAAGTAGGGAAAGTGCTCAGATTTTCTCCGTCGATAAACGAGCTCCCCGCGACAGCAGTGAATACTTGCGCTGGCTGCGGGCAGCACGTGCTGCCGTTTGCTGGCAGCTGGATATGAACGTGAAGCAGTTGAAGCTCTGAGTACCCCCGGTTCAGTTTTCAGGACCCGCTCCATTTTCAGTTTGACCCCAAACGGGTCAGAGCTCGCTCTCTGTGCGCAGTAATAACAGCAACGGCAGAATAGATGTGCCAGCTTCAGTCAAATTCCTCAGAGATAGAAACCTGAAATCAAGTACCTAAATTCACGATGGGGAGCTCTCACCCGCCCTTTTGGAGCACTGGATAGCCAGGATTGACATTTTCAGTCTGTTAAGGTAGGGAAGACACCTGAAATCTGAAGGACAAGAGCAAGATAAGCACCTACTGCTTCAACAAAGGGAAAAATAAAAGATCCGTCCACCGTAAACCTGGCTGCGACGGTAGCAGGTATCTAACGCATCTAGACCGTAGATACTCTTGTGTAACATACCTGCTGCTTTCCATTTCTAAAGTAACGTGAAGAAAACGTAGTCTGGACCACCGTACAACTTCCACGGCCCAGCACACACCGCGTGTCGGGAAAGCAGGGCTTCCCTCCCTCCTCCCCAGCCTTCACGGGATCCTCTGCCGGCTCCTGCGGAGTGCAGGAAACCCCAGGAACCTGCAGGCTGCTGATGTTGTTCGCTGCTGGCAGCGGAGGGTGCTGCTCACGTACTGCTGGCGCTTTTCTACATCTGAATCTGAAACCACAGTCTAATTTCCGAAGAATTTCATGCTATCATCTATCGCATTCATCATTTACTAGTAGATGGGCTGAGATTCTTATCTCTGGTATGTTTTTACCAGTTTTTAATAGATATCCCTGTTCTGCTTTGCTCAAAGCTAAGCAGCTGCTTGTTCACAAAAACCGTTCAAGCAAACGCTTCATTACATAAATACTTCTGTGGTTTCAGAAAGGCTGTCAGGAAAAAAAAAAGAAAAGAAAAGATAGGAAAAAAAATAAAAGAAAAAACAACAACAACGACAAAAGAAAAACACAAAAAATAAAAGCCAGCAACCCACTTTTATGCAGACAAAAGAGGAAGATGGTACAAGATGTTCACTTTCGAGGATGGGCTCATGCTACGTATGGTAACTCACGAGGCAGGAGTTCAGTTCCCAACAGCGGAGTCGGCTCCGGAGCCCTGGGTTGGTACCAACTGTGTAACTTAGGATTTTTGTTCTGTGCAATTTCTCTTCCAAATGTGCAATTTCTCCTCCTCCCCCCACCACTTAGGTACAGACAGCTACCGTCTCCATATAAATCAGAAATCAGGCCATTAACTAAGCTTTTAAGAATACTAAGCAGTACTCTACTGCATTCACTGCGACATAGCTCACAGGATTTTCCAGAAAAGCTTCCTTGCTGGTAGCCAGTGGTAAAATAAAGTCCTAAAGAACAAGAGGGATGAAAAATGAAGAAGAAAAAGCAAATGTGGATATAAGCAAAAAAAGCGAGGAAGGGGAAAACAAACCATGCTCGGAATGAAGATAATGAAAACGGTCAGGCTAGAGCCCAGTGAGACGCGGCTGAGTACCGTCCCCAGATGGGAACCTGGGCCTGAGGGCAAAGAAATGAGTTGGGGATCCTGGAAGAACACTCACATTCTGGGTCAGGGTCTTCAGTCCTTTATCAGCACTCGTGGTCAGCTGCAGCGAGAGAGCACCGGGTTTGGTAGTGGAGGTTATTGCCACGAGGAGAGAGCGTTATAAAACGATGGGTGCCAAATAGCAAAGAGGAGAGGTATTTCTGAGGCAGTGAATGCTAATCCCTACGTGAACAGAACCTGGAAAATTCAGATTTGAGTACCAAATTTGTGAGTGAGGCCATATGTGGGAAGAGCAGCTCATGCTCCTTCATGACAGGACCAAGTGCCTATGGATTTATACGCAGCACTTAAAAAGCATCAGCAAACGTACTCCAGATGGCAAATGGAATGGGTACAGTTGACTTCCAACACAAGAAATTGGATTTAAATCCACTTTTCCCTGTCACTGCCTATTTCTTTCAGTTGGGGGTTAAAACTTATTCCTTGGCTGTTCAGCTAAGGAGAATATTTGCCCTAACCGCCTCTGTGCCGGGAACCCAAACACACCCCTGAAGATTTGGAGGCGCAGCAAATGCAGCCATCAGCTGGATTTCAGGGACTACAAAACAAGTGTCAACCTCAGGCTTAGACTGTCTTCCCCTGTTTGCAGTTTCTGTTTCAACCTGTGGGGGTTTTGTTTGTTTGGTTTTAAAAGATTTTTTTTTCCCCCCTGCTTCTTCATCCAAATAAGGCTATTTTCTTTCTCCTACTTTCACACAATTGTTTTTTCAGGGAAGAGACAGATGAAAGAATTATTCCTTGTCAGCAAGACTTGTACCTGGGTGACACACGATTCCTTATTTGGTTAAAACACAGGTTAACGGCGTCAGCTTGCATTCTGCTTTATCACTCACTTCTCTGAAGCCATTTCAAAGAGCACAATGGGATTCGGAGCTTCAGCAGTTGTCGCTGCAGCAATGAGGATGGATTTGGAGGAGTTTCACGGAGCGCTACAAACATGACTCACAGCTGCTGCCGGTTTAAAGATACATAATCCAATGTTTAAACATGTGAAGTTTCCAGTTTCCTATAAACAGTTTTTTTTGGAAAGTGGTAGATTGTATTTAGGAACACTCACCATAAACGTCAGGTGAGGATGTTTCACGTTGCAGGTCCGTGACACAAATGCAGAAGGATTATCGTCATCGCTTGGTACGTAAACCTCGGCTCTTATGAGTCAAAAGTGTACTTTTAAGGGAAAACAGAAAGCCCAACAGTGTTGCGATTTATACAACATGCATACTACAAACACTTTGGAAGCTGTGAGAAGGCTCCAGGGCTCGCTTCGCTCCCCCGCTGGACAGTAAGAGTTGCAATTTTGAGGTCTCTGGGCTCACAGTTACCAAGGATGACGTTTGCTCGGGCTTTAATTGTAGTTAAAAAAGCATGCAGTGCCTGCGCGAGAAAGGTCTTCCAGGGCTTTTTTAACAAACTTTGCCTCCACCTAGAGAAGAGCCTATATGGGATACAGTTATCCCTGTACCCTGCAGGGATAAATTCATTCCAATTTTTACTTCTAGCAAAAATAACAGCACGTCAGTCTTCAGGAAACACCCGTGAAGTCCCCGTGTAACCAGCAAGTGCACAGCCCCCGCCACCCCCTGCCACCCGGGCCAAGGCACCGCAGCCGGACACCAGCCACTCCGAACACCAGGTCCTTCTACTTGACACACTCGAGCATTCCCAAGAAGTTTCATTCCAAGGCTCTTAGCGGACATACGTTCACACTGGGCGCTAAAGTTAGGGGGATTTCTTGCTTTGGCTTTTAAAATACAAGTTTATCAGCCTAAAGTGCAAGTAGAAATGAGAACGAGCAGTGCCAGAGTACCCTTAGCAAGACAAGGCAGAGGGAACCCATACTCCAGCCCTTGCTTTAAAACAAAAGTGGGAAATAGAAGGGGAAAAGAAAAAAAAAAAAAAGGAAAAAAGTACTTTTACACTAAATTTGATCAGTTTTCACATTTTTGTTCTTATAGTGCATGTGTGAGAGTGGTGGTGGTACGGCAATAAATCCTTTCGTGCTGCAGCAGGAGACTGCGGGGAATGGCGGGCACACAGGGACACCCCAGGTACACCCACCAGGTTTTCCAGAGAACTTGGGGTCCAGGTACACGTGGAAGCCACCACGCAGCTTCTGCTGTAGGCAAAACCAGCTTCCAGCTGGGAAAGAAGGCACCAGAGAAACTAGACCGTGTAGAGTGGGAAGCGTGAGGACACGTGGATGAGAGCCGCTGCTATTTGTGAAGCGAGGGATTTGGCTTCAGGTTTGGGCCCCTGGCTCTGGTGATGTTCCCTCCACCACCAATCCTCCTTCCTTGCCTCCAACTCCAGAATGTGAACACCCTCTCCTCGCCTCACCTCTCTGAATTTCCAGACGGCTACAGCCAGCAAAGCCGCCCCCTTCGCCTCAGCATCCAGCCGTGGAGCGGCAGCGGCGGGCTCAGGCGACGCGTGCCGTGCAGCTCCCCTCGGAGCTACGGGAAGAACACCACGCAGCCTGCCGTGTTAAAAAGGAACATTTTATTGCAAGAGATTACAGACCCGGCACTGTGGCCAAATGCTTCCATTACATCAAAATTGCTACCCAAGCATCAGGCAACAGCACCTACAAAGCATGGTGGATTGAAATATATCATAATGCAGTCAGCTCTTTAAATAAGCACCACCGTAAAAAGACCTTTTTTTAAAAAAACAAAGTCAAAACTATATAAACCAGTATTTTTTTTAATATGAAACTAGTGTAAAGTATCCAGGACATTAACTACTGTGATAAAGAGTGGAAAAGTCTGTTAACCATAGTGCTCAACTAAACAGGCTTCTTTCACAGTCCCTACCACTTAGCTAAAACCAAGTACTTGTTACTCGATGTTAATTTTTCCACCTTTGTTCAGCGCCAACATTTATCTTCTGTAGGTTTTCAGAATCAGGTAGAAGATTTAACAAATAACCCCTCTTCAAAGCACTATTGACATGCAGGATAATCCAGAACCACAACCGGCCCAGAAAAAGCCCTGGTGTCAAAAGAGCTTTGCAGAAAGAGATCTCCCCGTCTCAGCGCCGTGAGGCTGACCTTCCCAGACTTGGGATGGACGCGCTTCTCTGAGCCCCAACTCATGACTCGCGTTCCTCCCGTGATCCACTTACCTCAAAGACCTTGGCGATTTCCCTGAGTGCGGCTGAAAAGGCAGGATTTTGAACAGGTACATGCTCAAACACGACAAGCCTGGCCCAGGACAAACCCCAGCTGTCACAATCCCATCTTTGGCGCTCGCTATCCCTCCCCAATGGCTACCGTTCGCTATTGCCTGGACTGTGCCTTCTCTCCCAGGGAGAAGAGTCAGCAGCTCACTGCCTGACACTGGCTGGCTGAGCCCTGAGGAAGCAGACGGTGGGTCTGCGGGCAGAGCTGGAGCACCTCGGTTTGTGGGAGCAGCCCACCCAGTACAATCCACGCAACCCACACGAAGCAGCACATGGCAAACAGGAGTAAACGCCCAGGGATCTTTGCGAGCCAGCATTTGTTATCCACTTGCCTCCACCTCCCATCTTCCACGCATCCAGCCTGAACACACTGCCACCTGGCAGCAGCTGCCACAAACGCTTTAAAATCGCCTTCCCAAGGTCCTGCAGAAACCTCTTTTCAAGCAAGGCCAACAAGAGTTTTTATTTTTTCCAAGATTATTGGAAACATTTCTGGGACTAGGGGATACAGGTAATCACCTTACAAAACATGGAGGGCGGTCTTCTACTATTTCCCAGGCTTCTCTACGCATTCTGGAAATTCCTTTGTCATTTTCCAGAGGCTGCTACTTAAAGAGAGCTTTACCAGAAACTAGGGCAACTCCAGGAACACACAAGATTGTGATAAGGAACCCAAATCAACCAAACACAAATGATGACGCCACTGCAGCTGTCACCCCAAAGCAATCTAGCCAACGCGGACAGACGAACCCTCCAGTTCATATGTGCAATTCTGGAAGTGCAGCCCTTCAGCACAGACTGCCATAGAGCCTCTCAAGCCATACATCTCAAAACATGAGATTCATATGATAAAGTGACTGGTTTAATTAACTCTCTTCTACCAGATTATTTAGAATCTCTATAACTCTGCAAAGGGGGATTTATATCTCCTTGTAGGTAGTGACAGAATATCTGCATTTCCGAACAACAGAAACCGAGAAAACACACAGCCCCACTTGAGACCTAGCAGCTAAAGAAAGCTTAAGGCTATCCTATCATTATTTTTAAAGATCATTCAGTCCATATCAACCATATATGCAATTAATTTAGTAATCAGAAGAGTTCCAGAACTTCTGTATGTGCTTCAGACGCTGTTGTCCCGGCTGGGGCGCCAGCAGGGCAGGCAGCTCCAGCGCAGGCACCCAGTAAGTCCCGCCACCAGAAACTGCGGCTCCGCATCAAAGGAGTCACATTTGGGAAACTAATCAGGCCTAGACCTCCCTGCTCCTCAGACACAAACTTGCATTTTAGCATTACACAAAGCAGCTCACTGTTGGGGTTTAATGAATTAAATAGAGTAAACTAGTTTTTTTATCATGAACCTAATAAGAGTTTTTTTGCTACTGCTAAATTCTGCACAGTATGGCTTCACCTTAACAAGCATTCTTAGCAATACTAGTTAAATATCATTTGCACTTAATTCATTTTTTTCATCTGTTAAACAGCCACAAAATATGGTGCTCTCACAAGCACCTTTTTTTGGTGAGAAGGGTAAACAAGCACTCTATTAAAGCATTACAAACATTCAAGGTGATTTGATCACTTCCCTCTATTCTGTGTCAACACATTGCTGTAAATCTTCCATTTTCACAGCATATAAAAAAATCCCAGAATCATACACAAGTTTAGTCTTCATACACATTTGTCTGCAATACACTTCAACATCCCAGTTATCTTTCCTAAAATCTCTAACATATTTTTTCCTTCAGCCTTTAAATGTACTGATGTAGATCTTCCAGTTAGAAAAAAAAAAAAAAAAAAAGAGGAAAAAAAGGAATAAATGTTGACAATAAAGCTAAAGTTATCTGTAGCAACCTGTACAGTAAAACACCCAATAGCACTAATTTAATGACATCCTTGACAGAGCTGGCACGGCCTTGTCTGAGGACTCTGTCCCGCACAGCTGCGTATTTTCAGCCCATCTATTTTACCAGAACGTTAACGAGCCTCATGTCATGTCTTAACTCTGAACTGCGCACATACAGGAAGACAGACATTTACTCATATTTTCCACCAATCAAGTGTAATGCTTCCGTGAACAAGTCAGTTTATTGCAAGTAAATGTAATTTTACTTAAGATCATGAGAAGATTCTAATCTCAAGCAAGACAAATAAATTTCACAAACTTAATTCACACAATGCAAATAAATGCTTCACATTATAGACATTTAGATTTTCTTTAAACCTTTTTATTTAGAGATTTTTCTGGTAAGGAGATATACCATAGGAAAGCAATTTCACTGGCAGTGAGGTATGTATATACTCTACCAAAATACTCCTCTTGTTTTAACTGCTTTTAACTTTATTTACATATAAAGAAAATATCAATGCATATCCTTGGCTTAACTACAGTATCTGTTACCCTATATGAGTAAAATGAAATGTTACTTGCATACAAAATTGATTTGTAGAGGAATCTGATTTGATTTAAACAAAAATCATGTTCTGAAACAGTTTAAATGAACAAACACGATTCATCATGACCAAGACACCTGCACCATATTTCCATCCTCACAGCACATTTATTTCAGTAATTCTGTAAGTAGGTCCTTAGCATGAGCATAGTGTTACAGTTTTCATACATATAATCACATCCAAAACAAGCTCTAAATTTTAAGTTGTAAACATTCTCTTCATATGTAGAAACATTTCAATCTGTGTTCGAATTTTCTAAAATGATCAATCTTTTAAACAGAATTATAAATGAAAACTCTACTCTAACCGTGTAGTGAGCAATGCTTATTAGTACATTTCTACAGTGTTAAATAAAATAGTAGAGAGGCAAACTTCTGTAAGCAAGTCAGACTTTAAGTAAATCATCATAAAGAAACAAACTTGTTAACAAAAAGATGCTTTGTAATAAAGAAAGTTGGACTGAATCTACTATGATACAAAAACATAAGGGTAAATACCATCTTTGTTGACAAGTAGGAGGTAGCATGGATGCACCACTTTATTGTCAGTGAGAAATGCAACTGAAGTAAAGAATATTTCCTTACCACAAATTTCCAGTATTATGTACATATTTGTCTTAGAAATTTGTTTAAACAAGTTTCCCTCCACTTTTTAGTACAAAAAGCCTCATGTGATTTAAAAAAAACACTTACACACCTAGATAGAATAGTACTAATTGCCCTATTTGAATGAAACAGTCTCTTGAACTATGAAGTACATGATATTTAATGCCCTAAGTTGAGTAAATTGTATTAGCAGTTCTCGGTATTATACAAAACACTACATACATACAAACAAAATATAATATCTTATTTTACTATGTAATTCTTTTTGGAATAAACAGAGCCTTGATTTGGGTAACACTGAAGAGAACATGGTTTCTTTGTTTTATTAAAATCTGTCTTTTAAGTATTCATGTGCAACAATTTAAAAATGGCTGCCATACATGTAATGGTCTTGTATTGATAGTGAACACGGTAACTGACAAAAAACATAATAAACCTTAAAAACACATCTTCCACCCTATATAAAATATAAAGACTACTTACTGTAACTGTTAAGTATTCAATTTATTTTGATGTTACTGTAATCCACTTCCTCTATTTTTCTGTCTTTAGCATTTATAAACATAATTTAGTGTAGCAATTTATTTTAAAAAATGACAAAGTATTTCAAATTTACATCCAATTAAAATTTAAAATGTTTCCTTGTTCTATGATGCTGCTTCTGCCATCAGTAAAGAAAATGAAGTTTCAGTAATTGAAGCAGGCTTTTTAAGTAGTGACGTAACTTCAACCATGCCAGCTCCAGTCCGTGGAAGATTTGCGTTGACAATGTGTCGCTGCAAGTGCTTTATCCAGTCTTCTTGAACAGACAAAGGTCCTCGAAAGACCAGACCGCAAAACCTATGCAAATATTAAAATTAGTCCATCAAGATACACCTAGCTCTACTGAAAAATTATAAAAGACAGACAATAAGTGGAAAGCCTTAATTTTCTTGAAGTTTGTTTCTATGTATTTTCACTGAAAACCTTGGTAATTCACTTCACTTATAGTAACTATGACTATGAGCACAAAACCTTTGCAGTTTACACAATTTACACTCTCACATTTTTAACACTAGCAATAACAACCTCTCGTTCTTACGTAAGGTTCTTTTGAAGGACACAATATTACTCAGACACGACCAAATAAGACTTTAGCTAGAGAAACAGTTGGCAACCTCATACCTGATTCAAGTCCTCTTGTTCAAATTAATGAAAATAGGCAACTGTCACCCCGCCCGCCCCCACCCCCCCTTATTATTCAATTTAATCACAAACACATTTACAGGATACAATCTTAAATCTTCTTATGACTAAAATTAGCACACTCTTAATAATGTGTTCTTTCAATTAAAATAACCCTGTGTACCTGCATCTGAGTATGTAAACTTCATCAGCACTATGAGGTAATGGCAGCATTTTTTTCTTGCTTCCAGATCTTGACCTTGACTTCTTTTGCTTACAGTCTAAAGCTAAGAAGAGAGAAATTTCCATATGTGAAAGTAATACTTCGATGAGCGTTAACCAGAGATATTTAGTAAGCATCCCCTATAGCAGCAGTGAAAAGACATCTATCTCCTTGTTATTCCACATTTAATTATAATGTAAATCCAAAACAATTACAGTGTATTCTAAGAACTTTACTGACAAAACACACGAAGCTATTTTTTTAGTTTAGTACAGTACTTGCTCTTTAAAGGACTAGATAATTGACATTCAGCATTACACTGTTGTTTTAGTATAAGCAAGCACCTACTAACCTATTGCAGAATGATACAGAAGCAAGGAACCGTTGGAAATTCCCTTTCATGCATAAAACGCTGTCAAAATCTTGGAACTTGTTTTGTAGTTCAAGTACCATTGTAAGACCACTCATGTTCAACCCAGTTACGACTTGACAAAGCTGTAGCTTTCAGCTAATGCAATCAAGAATTTCCAGTTGGAATAAAACACCTGCCATTTGTCCTTTTATTCTAAGAATTTCAAATGAAGCTTCCCCCTCACTCTTGTCTGAATTCTAATGCATCTTAAAAAAATTATGTATTAATCCTTGGCAGTGGGAGCTGGTATTAGGACATTCGACAGAGATGGCAAGGCCACTTTTTAAATTCAGTCTACGCATTTGAAGCTGTGTATGAAAATAACGTGTGCGCACAGGAGATGCATAGCAAATGGGTTCAGTTAGCATAGAGGTCTGTACCTCCCATAAATACATGTAATAGGAATCTGTAACAAAACCTGGAGATTCTAAGAAGCAGCCAAAGTTGGGGGATGAGGGGATTAAGCTCAGTTAATATTGTTATGATAAAAACAGCTCATAAAGCTCAAGAGAAAACAGGAAGTTGGGGACTGCATGAAGTGAGAAGTGCATCTAGCTACACCCTATTCCAAAACACAAGACACCAACGCTGAAAACTCCCCAGAAGCCTGAAAGACAGTAACAAACTGTATGATACTGAAGCATCTTAACAGTAAAATTTTAAAAGTTGTTACACGTGTCTAAGTTTTTACTCCCATAATATAAAACAGAAGAATAAACCTTAGTATTCTGAAGCGTAAGACATCATCTGGTGAGCCAAACCTGCTCATTCAAAGAACACAGTCTTGATTGCATCCTTCATTTTTCTGATGTCTTCCAAATGAGCGCCTTTCAAGCTTTTACCCTGTAGCCAAACTTTGAACTCGTAGATACACCAGACATTTCCCAATTCCACCCCAGATTTAAAGATTTCTACAGTATCTACAAAAATTAGAACGAGTTTTTGAGGTTCGAAGGTACCAGAGAACTAATCAAACAAGTAGAAAGCAGATACAAACCTAAAAAGACTTTCTTCAGACCTTGGGTCAAGCCATCATTAGGAAGATGAGGCTCAACAGCATTTTTTCTGATGGCAACAATGAAAGCAGTGTGGATATAAAGGCAGTAACCCAAGGTGGCAGGGGAGAGATAGATAGAAATGGCCAAGATAACTTCTGGAAAAGTGAATAGGTAAAGGGTTCTTAATGCTTTATCCTCCCATCAAAAGCACATTCTTCATATAATTAGGAAGAAAAAAGTTAACTATCTTTCAGGCTGTAGGAACTATCAAGTAGTATAAATATTTTACATACCGCAAAATCGGTAGCAACATCACCAGAAATGTAAGCAGATAAAATACTGAAACCCAGACACCCAGTCTCTGAAACCAACTATTTGCATGAGGGGCGACTCATCTGAAGCTGTTATTACAGCAAAAGCTTTGCCGTTGCCGATTTTGCACAACATCATGGGAAGAAGGGAAACATAGGTCAGTATTATCTGAATGCAAACACATCCATGAGCTGCATATGATTTCAGTTAGTTGATGTCAGTTGATATGAGTAAAAAAAAAAAAAAGGGCAAAAAAAAAAAGGCAGACAGCAGGCTCCTTCTAAAGAAGCTCCCATGCATTTGAAACAAGAACTAGCATATTTTCTTCATGTTGGCAAACTTAAGACATTCATTCCCATCAAGAAATTTGATTCTAGTCACATACATCCCAATCATTTCAGAGAGCTTTCACTTTCTTACTAGATTTGAATTGGTCTTCTGCAACAGAGGTCCTGAAATCTAACGGTTTTGTGTGTGTAATCTTCTAAGAAAAAACCCCTCTGAACTACTATGCAACCAAACAAACAGAAACACAAACAGAAACTGCCATAATGTACCAGAAGAGGCAGTTTCTACTCTCCTGAAAGGTACCTTTTCCAAGGACAATGAGAAAACAAGGAAAACAAAAGAATGGTCATCTTCTCTGAGCCATTTATGGTGGAGGCTCCAGAGAGAGAAATTGCAAAACAAAGAACACAGAAAGACATCAAGAAAAAAAATTCAGAGCACTCAATGCATTTTCAGAGTAACTTAGCCAAGATTGGAAGTAGATTTGCCCAAGTAAGAAGCCGTTACAAAAGACAGAAAATACTGAGAACACTAAACCTGTGTTCTGCAAGGGGTATTTTTTGTTCCCTTTGTCTTTCGACCTAGTGACCATAATTCCTTCACATTGTAGGGGGCACAAAGCAGCACAATTACATTTTGAAGTTACTCCAATGAAGCTGGAAAGTAAGCAGTGAACACGTAACATCTGGGTGAAGCTGAGTGAAAACCACAATTCCAACACCAGTTATCAGACATCTGTACCAGCGACTGCCACATAAACTTCATTTTTGTCTATCCAGAGAGTAACAAGTTTAAACGAAGTCACACGCACACAGATAAGAACTCTGTTGATATGACGCTTACAAGCACTTGCCGAGCGTCAAGTCAGTCACACTGCTGCCTCACCCATCAGAAAGAGTAACCACGTTTTGACCAAAACTCAGCTACTGTTCTCCCAATGCCTTTTCTGTGACAAAGCATCATCGCCTCAGAAAGTACAGTTTTAGCACTTTCAAGAGGAGATCAAGGATAGTTTAACTCTAGTAAGCTGAATGGAAGTTGCAGACAGAGGCAGGAACTACCTACCGTTAATGCCTAATCATGGCTATCACAGCTCCCAAACTATCATCCTTCCTTCTCCATAAAGGCCCAATTCTTTTGGGAAGAAGTCTCCTTCCTTCAAGTCTGGCCACCTGGTGCTTCCTAGCTGCTATTCCAAAAACTTTTTGTGAACAACCAGTTACACCACTTTGGATGTAACCAACCTCAGATACGGTGTGACAGACAAACAACCCATTTAAAACAAAAGACAATCAAACTTTGGAAGGATCTCCTTGAGGCACTCAAGTTCAATTTCAGAGCACACTATTTGGAAAAATGTATGCTAGGGAGAAAGGCTGCATATAAAACCCCTTCTTTACCTCTGTGACCACTTATCAAGAAAGACTATGAGCAGACATAGGAAGCTAAAATGAGCATGTCTAAGACAACGTGAATTAGAAAAGTCACAATTAGAGGTCCTTCACACCATGATTATTTGGTCTGAGGTTCAAAATTGAAGTGCATCCATGCTCATTTGCATGCTCCGCTCCTTGATGTCCCCCAACGTGGAACACTTCTCATTTCAGAAAGACTGAAGCCGGGTCTTTATTCAGACTTCATTACTTTTGTCACAGCGCATGTAAGCTAACACAAGTTGAATAATTGCATGCATAAATGGATCTAATTAACCATTTAAAAACACTGCCAATTAAAGAGTAAACAAAAAAGAAATATCTTTCTTGTATATTTATTCCTTAATTTTTCAAATTCAATCACTTGCTATCTATCCTCATCATTGCTGCACAGTAAAATGCATTAAAAAACCCCCTCCAGTAATTTGCTCCACGAAGGATTTTATGGGATACTAAAAATCAGCTCATGACACCGGTTGATCAGTTATAACTGTAACAGCAAAGTCAGTGGATCTCAGATTTCTGCTGTAGCTGCATATGCTTCCGCAGTAAACTTCCCAAAGCTACAATTCTGACAAAGCAATATTAGAAATTATTTGGAAGTGTAGAGGCTGCACAAACCGCTACCTCAGTCATGCTGTTGGCTCCAAGGCCAGACTCCTTGCTCTGTATTTTATTGTTCTCTCCCAAACTTCTGAAAAAGCAGTCTCCATCTACAGAAGCAAAGACCAAAGATGAGAGGGGCAATTCCCAGAAGACGACAGCTGGTAAGAATAGACTGAGTGTGTGAAAAGAGTCAACAAAGAGAAGATGTAAAAAGCCAGGGTGCAAGAGAGTATCAAGAGACTTCGGAGGGGAAGAGAGGCCTAGAGACAAGAAAAGGAAAGAAGCTGGATATACAACTGTACCAAGAAGAGCAAGATGCATTTTTAAGATTTTGCATAGGTCTATCTCATGCTCTAAAGATAATCAAAAGAAAGAATTAAGTTTGCCACATGCTCTGAGAAACACTAATGTGTTGCTATTCATCAAAACAGGTATAAAAAGGAAATCAGCACCTACTAAAGATGAGCGATTAAATCATTACACTGTTCAAAATTGAACTGCATCACAACAAAATAAATAATTAGTGTTCCAGTCAAACACCTGAAGAACATCATGCAAGCACTAATACAAAAGCAAGTTAACTATCCAAACGAACCTAGACAGGCATTTGCTATACAGTGGATCCATGCTGCATAACTACAGGCACAAATTAAGTTTAATAAACACTAACCTTCAACAGCCAACAGCCTAGAAACTTTCACTTCTAGGATGTTTTTCTTGAGTCCAGTCTCAAAATTTACCGTTATGCTTAACTATGTCTGTTATACTGCTAAAACTGTCAAGTTGCATTTGAATAAAAAAATAGGGATAGATTTAACTAAATTTGATCAAATTACTGACTCTGAAAAAGGGCATCTGCTAGAAAAGCAACATGACAATAATCAATAACAAAAACATACACAAACTGAAAAACTGAGCAGAACACTAGTACATAAGCTAATGTAGCACTAGGAAAGGTCTCACTTTGGTGACATGCAGAGATTGTTATAGTTCTCTTACTAAACAGTAATGCCTAGCTCCTGTAACAATTGCCAAGTAAAAGAATTACAGCATTCACGTTTACACACAATTATTTAATTACAACAAGAAACCGAGACAAATATTAACCAACATGATTTCTTTTTGGTAGTTACGTTTACTTTAGAAGATGTAAGAAAAGTTTCATGAAAACAGAAGCAGGAACCTTTGTAAATGTATTCTCATTGTCTCCATACAGGTTCCAGGCTGAAGCCAAACTGAAGACATCTCAAAACTGCAACCATTTTTTAATAAGAAAAACTGAGATCTCTCCAAGAACAACACTCATAGTGAAGTTTATAACTAGTGTGTGCTAGTGAAATCTTGCATTAAAATAATTCACAAAACTTACAATATAAAGTGGAATATCAAATAAAACCACTGTTTAAAGGCATATTTTCTGGTCTACACGCCTTGCATTGAGCTTGCTCAAATGAAAAGTCAATGAGCAAAGTTTACAAACTTCACAGAGTTATAGAAGTTTTAATGGTAATGACAAAGTTCATACAAATATACATTGGTTGCAAATGTTATAGCTAGAACTTAAGCCTCTAAGTCATTGGTTTCAGTGAAAGGCCTTTATGCACACAGTACAGGCTATTTATCCGGCCCAGCTCCAGCTTCTGAGATCAAAAGATATTTTTTTAAAGTTTTGTTTCTAACCTTTTTTTAAGCCTTGTTTCTAATCTCATTTTGTTTTGAACCTAATTTTAAACAAACTTCGAGGTCCAATGATCCAAGACTTAGAAGTTTTCTTTCAGTTCTTTTAAAGAAAGTGGCAACTGTTCCGATGAGTATGCTACCACTTCGCTAGCAAAATACATTTCTTAAAGAAAACAAATATCCCTGAAAGCACCTTAACAAGCTACCTTCACTTATCCATTTAGCAAAAGGGAAGCTGAGGTACAAGGAGCGTGTCCAGGACCCAACCTCTGTGTACTATCCTGTTTGCCAGTGTCTCCTCCATTGCACTGCTGTTAAGATTTCAATACGCAATTTAAACATATAGCTATTGAAAAATATTTCACCAGCACATATCAAAGCAAAGTAACTTACCACAGGGCTAATATCACAGCAGTGGTAAATGAAGTCCACTATCATCATCTTTCTACTGAGTAAATATGAAAACTTTCAGAATCACTAACTAAAGGCATACACTCCTACACATTGGATATTACCACATCTGCTGACTTCCTTCTAAAACTACTTTGTTATAGCATTAACTTCGTACAACGTTAAGACCTGGCAGCCACAGGCCCAGTGTGTAAAAACATTTTTTAGCCTTCTGCAGACAAATCATGAAACTCAGTTTATTTGTCATTCTTGTCATAATGAATTACATCTGCAGATAAAAAAAAAAGGGATTATGCATTTTTCCAAATCATTATGTAAAAGTCTGTGCTTGTTGACACAGAAAACTGATGGTTGCCCTTCTTAATTACTGAATATTCCAGACTTTGTATCTCCAAATTTTCCTCACTATATTCCATCTCTGCTCCCCAATTTGCTGTTGATCATACTAAGTCCCACTAATCTCAGCAATAATCCAAGTAAACTCAGAAATTGCCTACAGCCAAGCAAAATGCAGGCCTCTGGAAAAAGAGTTAAAATATGGAATATTAGAGGAATTTCAAAATGAAGTGTGTTTTAATAAAACACGTTAATAGCAGTGCCAAATGCTGTAACTACACTCACTCCACGTCAGACCAGGTAGTTTTGGGGTTGTGAGCCAAACAAGAAATGAAACCAACTACATACAGTATGTTGTTAGAAATACACAAACCATAAAATTACTTGCTTTTCCTATTTTAACTACATTATTCTTAGTAATTATATGTGCTAGACTGCAAAAATTACGTATTGGTTTGTTGTGGGGTTTCTTTGTTTGGTTTTTTCCTCTCCTTTTTGAGGTACTTTCAAACACTTCATTAGAAGGCCAACTAGCTGGTTTGGAAGTTGTGATATTGTGGGAGAATGAATTTAAGTGACCATCGCTTAGTTTTGCTTACATACCTTAAGTGTTGGATCCAAAATAAATGAGTAAGAATGAAAATCAGACATGAGAGTGGACAACAGCAACATACCTTTTCTTACAAGTTGCTGAAGTTTGATGGCAAATAAATTGTTTACCAGCAGAAGCTTCGAAATTATTTTGAATTAACATATGCTTTTGCCCAGTCTGATGAGGAAAATGTATCATAGACAGACTTGCTTTTACATCTGTAACAAAACATACCTGTCCCAGTCAAAAGTCCAGCACTCTTCTTTCGTGCATAAGCGCGTAAGTGGTTGGACAGGCTAACAGCACTTGTAAACGTCGTATTGCAATGCACACACGTTCTAAGCTTCACAGGCATACCTATCATTCAAAAGAAAACTATAATCCAGTTCTCTCTTCAAAAAATGAAATTCTCAAAGCGTTGTAAAAAGTTTTCTGCAATAAAGATGGTTTAAAATATATTCACTGCATTGACGCAATTGTTTAGTATATTAGAAGGATCCAAGTTAACCGTTATTAGTTTTCCATGTAGTGCTTTAAGCCAAACCATGTTATTTGAAAAAGAACAGAAAGGAGGCAACTTGAGCCCATTAGGCTACTCTGCATTTAATACCTACTATCAAGTTCCTACAGGTCTCCACATTAGAAAGCTCCAATCCCAAAATACAATCCTGCAATTCGAATAGCACAATTCTGTAGAGAAATTTCAGAGCTTGCAACATTTCCAATAAAGAGAATTTTAAGAGTCTAGTTGACAAAGTGGTAATTAAAAGTGTTTTACCCCTACGACTGAAGAGTTCAGTACTAAATTAGGCTGCTGTTGAAGACTTGGATAAAAAGGCGGTAAAACACGCCACTGAACAGCTGTTAGACAAAACATTTTGTTCAGTGCATTTTCTGTTCATTACTTTAGATGCGCAATTGATAGTGAAAGTTAACGATTTGAAGTTTTTTGCTAAAATCTTTGTGCTAAATAAATGATCAACAAAGCAACATGCTATTTATCACAGGAAAACAGTGAAAAAATACTGAACTCCTCACTTACCAGACAAAGAAACCTTTATAACTTATTCCCTGCTCAACTTCACCATAACGTTTCTCCCTTCATTTTACCGAAGATATATTGTTTTGGACAACTAATATTTCAAGTTCTCTACTAATAAATTACTAGAAGAAAAAATAAAAAAGCCCAAACTACTCAGCTGGAAAGCCTCTGTTTGCAGGAAAGAAAGAATCCTATTCTCCAGCAGCCCACAGAAGACATGCTGTTTTTTCAGGCAAGTTATGGAAGAAGAACACCTGGTTGGTAAAAACCTTTCTAAAAACTAAAACCAGAATTAGAAATATTTGCCTTTTTAGGGAAAACAGAAGAATTTCAACTTGATGTTAAATATTTTCTTATTAACTCAACTGGCACAGTGCGTTAGTTGTCAAATTCTGTTACCTCAGCCACAGATAATTACAGGGCCCCATTCGTAACGGTTAGTACTATGCAAGCATATGTTTATTTTTTACCTGGTTGTTCGTCACAACCAAACAGGTGCTAACTTGTATTCAGCGGTAAATATTAAACAGAAAGCAATACACAGTGTCAGGTTTGGCAAGCTATTCCTCCTTTAGCATTGTTTTTCAAATCATTAAGCCTGTCAAAGATACACTTCCTTTATTAAACAATCTCCTCTTAAAGGACAACGACAGACGTCCAGAAGACATTAAATGTAATTCCGTTCCACCTCTACTATGCCATTTTAGAAAGCCACCTTTGTTAAGAAATTGATTGCCACACTTTTGTAGACCCTTAAAAGAACTTCTGAGTACATTGGATTGCTGCTGCTGTTTTCATTTGTTTAAAAGAAGAAAAGAATATAGGTGAAAAAGTACTAGGCACTGCCAGTTTTACTAACCTGCACTGGGTAATAACAAGAAAACAACAGAACCAAAAAAGTCAGGGGTATAAAAATAAGATCCTGCTCCTCAATCTAAAGAATCCTGCAGCGTTATAAAGTGGTGTCCAAACAAGAAAGAGGTAAATGCAAACTCTACGTACACATTAAAAAGGAGGTTGTAAGAATTCCCCAAGACTAGAAATAACTCTTACGTGACAAGTCGGTTAAAAACAACACTCTAAAAACCTGCTCTATTAGTATACAGGGTAGCTAGGAAGCTCATTATAGAATTGTTTCATTAGCACAATTCTCAGTGGACAGGCAATCTCTGTCCGTATCGGTCAAGGGCTGTGCATTAGAAAACTGCTGGCTACAACTATTCCAACAAAGCTTGAACCAGCACAGGTCTTCACTCAGCATAGACAGGCCCTAAGCAAGCATCAGTTTCTCACAGCAGCCGCAATTTTGAAACAAATGAGAATTAATCTATGTTGTAAAAGTATGTTTGCCTAAAACCATCAAAATTACTTGACAGTGAGTCACCAATTTGTAATTTTATGCATTTATAATGGTATCAACAGTTCCGTTAGTTTGAGCAAATGCTGCTTTGCACAAACCTCAAAGATTTGAAAGAAGTAGTTCCCAAACCAGCTGTTTTCATGCCCAGAGACAGGCTTACAAGCCCAAACATTTCAGAACTGTTAGTCTACCAAATATGCATGGACACTTCAACTTCTTATTGCAGGATGTGTCTTCTTCCTTACTGAGGCTCATTTTATGTCCGCTTTGAATTTCTATGCCCAGCCATATGCAGAACAGGAACTATGTTCCAACACAAAAACCCCTCAGTGCTGCTGAGGGGATTTTTCACTTTAGGAAAAACATGTCAGAAAAAATTGCTGTGCTACCTCTTGCAGTGAGTGTCCTCTGGAAATGAAAAAAAGAATTAAATGAACAGAATCCCAAATAAAATACTCTGCACTTGTACATTTTCTATGTATTAAAGGATTCTTTGGAAATGTTGTCAAGACAGCTAGAAACATCTTCTTACCTGACTGCATAGTCAAGTCCATTTTTTGTGGCTGATACATCAATGGACTGTCTTCATTTAATGGAAGAACACATTTCTGAACAAACCTCTTTCTTGCAGTTTGATTATGAATCTTTTGAGGAGAAATATCAGGATTCCTTTCTTCTCCTAACCTCTTATTTTTCAGGAGTTCTATCAGTGTGAGTGACTGATTTTTTTTCCCATCATGTAGTACTGCTTTTGTTTCATCACATTCATTTAGGAAACTCAGCCCTTCTTCCTCCGATGCAGACACAGATGTATCTTCAGTCTTTAGGCCATTATGGTATGCTTCAAGAGGTATAACATTCTGAGATAAAAAGTCATCATTTGATGCAAATTTCTGAGCAACAAACGGTCTGGGAATAATGCGGCGACTGTTCAAAGCCTTTAGGATTTTTTCATACTTCTCTTCATTTTGCATCATCTCATTCAGAACACAGATCGGAGACTTGTGTGCGTCCCACTTGGTTTTGCCAAGCCTCTTCAGGTGTCCTCGCACATGATTAGACAATCCAATTTTAGTATCGAACCAGCCTCCACAGAGCTGACACGTATGCTCAGAGGAAGTTTCAGATTTCTCAATCGCTATAAAGAAAATAATTTTCATGGGTTTTGACAATAATATACAGTTAAACATGACAACAGCAAATCACAAGGACAAGAAGAGAAGCTTTACAACAAGATAAAGCAAGTTTGTTTAGTGCTCAATAAATCCTTTTGTCCCCTTTACTTTATACCCAAATTAAAAAAAAAAACAACACAAACACAAACCAACACAACTTACCTTTTCTAACACGTTTAACAGGAGTTCCTGTTCCAGTTCTTTTAAAATGTTGCATTTTGTCACTTGTTGCTATCTGTTCTGGTGAAACAACGTGGCGGGCTTCATAGCTTAGTCCAGCTCTGTGAAGATGTCCTCTGACGTGATTGGACAGTCCAACACCTGTTTCAAAGGTTGCTGGACAGTATGGGCAGGACTTCTTTTCAAGTGACAAATCAGTCCAATGGAAAACTGAATTATGCTTTGGCAATGCTGATCCTACGTTTTCTAAATTCTGAGGATCATGCAAATCATGCAGGAAGTTACTACCCTCAGCATCTTCATAATACTCAAAATAAAAGCCATCATTCTGCTCGTAACTAAGTGAAGATTTATCACCAGCTTCATGATCTTCCATTTTACCTTTGAATATGGGGAATAGGTTTACATGCTCCTGATTAATATCACTGTAAGATTCATCCTCCACAGAGTGTGTAGTGTAATCACATAGTTCAACATTATCCCACGAACTTTCATCCTCCGTTTCATAGCTGTCTTTTTTTTCAGCAGAGTTAAGTTTCTGTAAAACAACAACAGTCATTTTATGCAGAAAATCCGGATAGCAATCCAAATCATCTCCTGTAACAGAGCCTTCCCTCTTGGATTCTTTAACCACTCTTTTTACAGCTACATGCCTACCATCTTTACAGCCTTCCGCCCTTTTGCAATCAAGACTATTTGAATCCATGACAAAACAATTATTACGGGGACTACTCGATGAAGAAAATAAACGTAAAGAACTGACAGAGTTGGACTCTTCCTTTTCTAAATGCAAAGGATAAGAGTCACTAGATTTTTTAATCATCCTGTAGTTTTCATATTTGTGTCTATATAAATAATTACCACTTGTTTGGACACTAGCTTTCTGCTTTGCTGCTTGATGAAAATATTTAGGTTCCTGTTCAATGCTATTTCTAATCAAAAAGGCCTTGTTTTTAGAATTTAGATGGCACACACTTACAGATGACTGTGAAACGCTTTTCCGAGCCTTCTGTATCCTGTAGGGTCTCTTGTGAAGTTTTGCGAAGTTACTGGACTGTGAAGTAGAGCCAAATGATCTTTTTACATCCTGTTTTAAAACAGAGTTCTTTGGAAAAGTAGAAGATTGTTTGATCAACTGTTTTGTCCTGCTACCAAAATCTAAAGATTCTTCTATTATGCCGCCTTTTCTTTTTTCTAGTCTAAGATGGCTACCAAAGGGATCAATGCATGATGCTGGATGCAAATATTCCATGTGTTTTTTTAAAATGCTTCTAGCTGAAGTAGTAAAAGGACACATCTTACACATATATGTCGATGACTTTTTTGAGGATCCTAAATACGGATCTTTCAAGGATGCCTTTTTCTGTGTTTTCCTCTGGGACATGTCGCTACCGATAATTGAACATTTGACTACTGCTCCATGAGCAATCCCTCGATGGCATTCCAGTTCGTTTTCTGTCACAGCCATGAAATTGCATTCCTCACAACAATAATATCTTTTATCTTTTTCATGGGTCTTTGCATGCTGCACAAACGTTTTCGGACAATTGGTACCAAATACACACTGCGGGCACTGTAACCGTGCACTCCTACCCTCATCCTGAAGTTCTTTCAGCTCACGGATTTCTTCCATCAGTTTCTGCCTTCTTTCCTGGTGAATTATCATATGCTTAAGAAGTGAATTACGATCTCGAAATGTCCTTCCACATTCCCTACATGCATAGGGCCTGGGGACATTGAGATGTCGGAAATGACTGTTCCCATCTAAATGGTACATCATATGCCTATGGAGATGTTTCTTCTCCCTAAAATTCACATTGCACTTTGTACAGGGATAAAATGATGGTTCATCAGTACTGAAAGTAGATGGTGATTCAGAATCATTCTGCTCACATTTATTTTTTAAAGTATTGGAAAGAAAAGTGCTTGTGTGAACAGGAGAAGTATCTTCTGCACAGTTACTACTGGGACTATAAATGAGCTGCTGGATAGCATCGACAGCTTCCAGCTCTTCATCTGTGGATTCAGGCTTTACTTTACTCAATGAATATTTTTGCGGTTCTACTATTTGTAGCTCCTCATTCTGCTCTAAGAAGTCAACGTTTAACAGTTTTGATTTACTAGGAATACAACTGGTATCACCAAAACAGTCTTCAGTATAGCGTGTTATCTTACTAACATCCATTTTCCTTTTTCGCTTTTTTTCTAAGCCTACTTTACAGTGAATGGGGGACTTTTCTATTGTTTCTTCATTTGTCATAAGAAACTGTATAAACTCTTTTTGTGGATCCCAGCTGGGATCACATCCCGATCTGAAACCACCTGTACCTGAGGAAATGCCTGTTAATGTATCGACACAATCATCTTTTACTAGTAAATTTTTATCATCCTCACAAACTTCTACTTGGCCTACTAAAGTGCTATCTACACTATTTCCTACTGATTTCTGTGAATCACAACCAATTGAAGCAGAGGTAGGTAGATTTTTAATGGAATGAGTCAGGTTCTTAGCATGTGCTACATCAGGTAACAAAAATAAAACTGGGTGCTGATTTGATTTCTGTGTTGTACTCTTTGCAGGCAGCTGAAGATCATGAACCACTGTCAAAGATGAGCAGGAATCTGTGTGATGACCTACAGGCTGTCCAGTGGTTAATGAAACACCGCCTTTATTCATAATGGAAGTCTTAGTTGAGGTGGAGTGTGAAACTGGTCCATTAACAGCAGTTCCTCTAGACAAGATAAAGTTTTCGCTAGAAACAGTAGGAGCACCAGTGTGTATAAATAGAGAAGCCTGGCCTCCACTTAAGGCTTTTTCAGATCTGTCCCTTGATAGCTCCTCAGGCAGAGTCAATGTACTGTTCTTCTGAAATGAGGTGTCGCTCTCTTGTGGTTTAGGAATGCCACCTTCTTCCTCAGATATGAAATTATCATCACATAGGATTTCTTCTTCTTCTTTAGCACCAGTGACTTCAGTATTTATCTCTAAATCATCCATATTGCTGGTCTGTCCATTAAGTACATTTATACTAAAAAAAAAGCAAGAAAAGAATCAGGCAGTCACAGAAATAAATAAGGGCAGTTATTAAATAAATAATTTACAGTTTTCTTCAGGCTCACCCTTCTTCATGCTGTAATCTAAAAATATGTTTGAACTTTTAAAAAATGTGTGGTTTTTTATTTAGAATACTCAAGACATGTTTAAAATTAATCAATGAAGCAATTAAAAATTATATGTTGCTGTGCTATATTAATAACCATACAGCAAACTCTCACTGCCCAAAATCTTAGTTCAAAAAAAGCCTGAACACCTGTATGCAAGCAAGAGGGGGGGAAATGAGATTGTCAAAAACTGTGCAACTCCATACATTCCACATGTACATTAACATAAACACAGAGTTTATTTTTAGTTGTTTTCTAGAAGTAAAACAAGTTAGGAGTAAAGGCTACCCAGGCATCTGTTCTTCATTTTAGTGATTTTTTTTGGAACAAAAAAAAAAACCCAACACACAACTGCACAAACGTACTTCCCTTTAGCACCTGGGAAACAAAAATAATCTTTAGGTATCTCAAAGTATCACTTTTTTCAAAGTGCTTGTATACAAGTGACCTGATGGTACACAGAAGCCTGCAGAAATATTTACTTTGGTATTAAAGCAGAAAACACAACTGAGCTGATTTCGAACATCTGATTACTGATAGAGACATAGCAAAGGATCAAACTCACTGAAGAAATTAAGTATCTTCCCATTTTCTTCTTGTAAAAGGACCCTACTTGCTTTAAATTAAATAAATCAGATCCTGCTTACGTTACAAGGCCATTTGAAATGATAAGCAAATAAAATAGCATCTTCTCAAAGGTGGAAAAAAAACCACAATTGGAAAGAAACATTTAATTAGGATTTACCTACTAGAAGAAATCACCATGTTGAATCCAGAGCATGACAATAATAGTATCTACTAATACAGATAACTACTACATATTAATTCCCTCCGGGAGGCCTTCTGTACATAAAAATATCTTTCTAGGAGTGACTTCCATTTATACGCAAAATCACCTACCCAATGCTTACTGAGCACAAAGGAGCTGCCTACACATGAAAATCAGTGTGTAACAAATAGGGATGTGAACTTCAGTCTACCCTGGCATTTAGCTCTCTACCTCAGAACACAGTAAGTATAAGGCCTTAACACATCCATCTATGAGCCAGAAACATCTATCTATATTTTACAGACTCACATATTTTACCCTTAAAGAGTACTATTCACTTTGATCTTTTGGGGAATTTGATTGCTGCCATCACACACTTAGTTTCAGTTACTAATTAACATTTTGAATAGAGCTCAGTTAAAAGGAGTCATTACCTAGACTCTTTGAATTAAGATGTTATAACTCACAACTAATATCCATGGCTCCCTGCAATGGTCCTTCATAGAAATCAAGGAAGACCATGCTTGACATCCTTTTTTCCTAAGGAGAAAAAATAACCTGGTTAAATGACACCACTTTCATCTTTATACGTCACACTCTAAGATGAGTCCAACATTTCTATTAGTTTTTCAACTCAACATTATCATAGCTATCCACACAATTCAAAGCTGGCTATCGCGTCATGGAAATTCTCTGTTATTGTGCTTGTTTTGTTTCAAATCAGCAAAAGGCAAAACAAATACTTTAACCTCCTTTAAATTTGTAAAATACAAACCTGAACATAATACAACTTTTTTACTATTTAGAAGATAAAAGTAACTATATTTGGAGTAGAAATATAATGAAAAAATTTTACCATTAAAAAAATGTTTCCTTTTCTACTCAATCATTGAACTAGCCAATTTAGAAATACAGCAATGCTCATGTCAGATGCATAATAAATGCTTAAAGGGTACGGAATACTTTATTGTATTGTTTACCTATAACATACTTTTATGCTAATGTTCTACTAGACGCCTCAGTTTCTCACCTTCCCATTTCTTATATTTTTGCATTTCTTTGCTGTTTTGAGATGGGTCATTTTCCACCACAATAAAGACTTCCAATAAGATCACATTCAAAGCTATCACCCTAAAATGGTGATAATGCAGCACCCAGCAGGAGTCTTTACATCACCTACACAAGTTAGAAATGGGCAGTGCAAACATGCACTAAGAACCAGTAATGCAAAAGTCAATTAAAACAAGTGAAACCCCCGAGAACCCACAACAGCTCCAACAATTTTACAGCTGAATATTGTAAGCTTCATATAGTGTCAGGCAGCAGAGTACGAAAGCGTTCATAAAAAGTTTAAAAGAAATTTAGTAAGCCAATTTTGCTTGAAAGATGTGGTCTTCCTTGTTTTATTACTGCAGAGGTAGACAAATGTATGCTCAGTCAATCTGAGAGCCTATATTAGCTTTTCTCAACAGGAAGCAACGTTGCTAACGAAGTGGTAAATTCAGTGTTAATGAGTGGCTTCACTGTTACCACCTCTGAGGTAAAACCTTCCATGTTCCAAGTTCCACCCATCTGTTCTGGTGTGAGGGGTTCAGAGGAAGAACAGACGCTTCCCATTTAAAGCAACTTCAGCGGTAGCCCCAAAACAGCAGGGAGGCAAACTGAGAATATCGTGCCTGCCTGGAGACTGCAAACCTCATTATCAGAATGGCTCCCGAAAACTTCTCACAGGTTTACGTGATGAAGACAAAACCATGTTGCTCTACGTACAAAACCATGCTGACGCTAAATATTAGTGTTAAAGCTTAAGTTAAAAAGGTGGCTGGGGGACCATATGATCACCTTTAAACTGAGACTCTCTTTAGAGTTCTCATAAGCAATATCTAAAAACATTACACTGTGCACTCTTGTAAGAGACTCCTTTCCATATTGTGTATTTATGGAGATTGTGAACTATTCCATATGGATCTGATTAGTAGTCTTCTATGGTAATACAGCTGTCCCTACAGATTTCAGTCTTTGAATCAAGCCTGAAATGCTTACTGTATCAATAATATCGCTGTTACATTTTAATAATTTTCTGCTAATTATCACATTTTTTTCCAGCTATCAGGGTGGCACCATTCACTATTTTATGTGCAGGACAACAAGAAGAAAGTTACCAGTTTTAATAGCATGGTATTAAATAAACGTATAAAATAGTATTTTTAAATTACGGTAATTTAGAGTCAGCAATGCTTCATTATCTACTCCATGCATAGAAATTTACGCAGCAACAATGACAGGTGTAACTAGACACATGCAAGGAAACATTCCACATAATGCCATCATTTTTGAGGAAATGTTAACATCTAATTCGTACCATTCAGGAATCGCAACACTCAAACTGAAATATTACCTAATCTCAACGCTGGGGGAAAAAAAAGAAAAATCAATCATTGTAACAATTCAGATTTAACTAAGTCTACACGATATTCTTTGGGTATTTCCATCACAGTTTTAAAATTATCTTCTCTGTACCATAACAGAAATACACAAACTATTAATTCTGTCAAAATATATAGTAATTAATCTTTAGTGTATTTGAAAAGTAAAACACTGACATGAAACTTCAAATTTGTTGCAAATAGTGCTTGTTATCCTCTACCAGGGCAATCACTATACAGTTGAAGTGATTTTTATTTAAGCACATAGTGCAATATACCTAGATCTGTAAGTGTAAAAATGGCAATACTCAAAATTCCTACTCAAGTGTTCACAATCCCAGGCTCATACTTTTAAAACACACTTTATCTAAAATGCTAGGCCAAATTCAATCCAATTATTTCAGTTAAGCCTAGAATGACTGTAGTGCAGTTACACGATACTCTATTTATTATACAGGAATTATTTCATATTCAAAAGCAGAAAACAACCAATTACTTAGACAACTAAGCCACATTCCATCCCTATTTAATAATTACTTTTACATTTACATATTTTTAAAAATTGTTTTTCTTCATAAAATATCAGTTTTCTAAATTGTAATGAGTTCTGCAGATACGACTGCCTGTGGCCAGATAGTCTAAGCATTAAAAAAGTGTAAGGTCAGATCTATCTTCAAGCTGACAGATCATCATTTAAATGCCTTAAGCTAATCTTATTGTCTCAAAAATCTTGAACATCAGTATTTTTGCAAACTATCAGCACTTGCTATAACACCCTTACTACACTACATCTTGAGGTTACTACAGAAGAAATGAGGTGATAATTGCATATTAACATAATTATTCAGTAATCCCTCTGAGCAAGCTTCCTAGGTCACTCAGTAATTCAGGTTAGATGCAACCTTCCTGTCATCAGATCTATGCTGTCCACTTTCTGTTCATTAATAATTCTTTTTGATAGGAATGTACGTAATTCCATTGTTCTATGTACATTATTAATTGTATTTATTACCAGTAGGCTTACGACACTTCCAAGTTCTTATTTCATAATGACAACTTTCGCTATGTAATAGGGTCACACACCAAATTAAGAGTATTGCCTTCATACTAGTTCATTAAAACTTATACTCCAGTGCTAAGTGTACTATGCTGTTGCCTACTAGTTGGAGATTTGTCAGTTTCTGTTACAAACCCCACTTTATTTTACAAGGTTTTACAATAGATTTGAAAGCACACTGGAGCTGAAAAATTAAGATGGAACAATTTGGTTGAGTACGTGAAAAGCATGAAGTGCTTTTACGTGTTTTGATAACAAGTTTCTCATTAAATTCATAAATATAAACCAATGAGCTAAAGCACAGAATGACTATTAAGTGGCACAAAAACTTAGAAGCCACCTCCTCAATGGACTGAATTCACTCAGCCTAGTTAAAGTAACTGAAGAAAAATAGCCTTTTGGCAGTGCTGTAACGAAGGGAAAAAATACACTTGTCCTGTGCTAAGTAACTCCTTGTAAGTCAAGTTCTTTAAGCAGATTTGTGAATAACCAGGACACTCAATATTTAAGAGATAGGAAAGGTGTTTCAGGTTTGTACTGTTCCCATTTAGATTTTTCTTCAAGACTTTGTTATGAAATAGAGAAAATTAACAAAACCTATCATCTTATCCACAAGCAGTCCTGTAGTAAAGGTTTCTCAAATGACAGATGGTAGTAAAGATGATGGAACCAAAGTCCCATATTTTTAGGCAATAAACATCAGACCAGACAGAGCAAGCTGAAGTACATCATGGCACAGGACTAAAGAGACATCTCCTTCTATTTTGCCCCATTATGCAGTCTACTCCATCAACTTAATCGTGGCAAAGGTCAAGCATGGAGCTTCCATCAAAACTGAAATGTTTAAGAACCTCTGGAAAACAACGGTTCGTACAGAGTAATCGAGGAACTAGTAGTGTATCAGCATAAACCAGACACGTCTTAAGAAAAAAAAAAATCAAGTTATTTAGAGGATAGCTGGACAATATTTACACTAATGCACCCAGTTCACCTCTCCCCAGTCTTGTGTTTATCTAGCAATATGAATACCCAAAGTCAATAAAACCATGATACTTTGATCATTAGAAGAACACCTATTACTCGTTTTCCACTTTATCTCTTCTTAAAAGCTATCTAGATCCACCCACCCTTCAGACAGAAATAGACCCACAAAGCCTGACAACCGGAGGATGAGTCAGTGACTCACCTTGTCTTCCTCCAGCTCCTATCTGAGTTTGCAAATTAAGTTGTTGAAAATAGATTCCCTTCTGCACGGCAGAGACACTATTTGTAGATTGCCTTACTTAGCTTTGAAACCTAGAAATTCACATGAATATTTCTGGATTTTTTTTTTAAACTTCTGTAGTGAAGAGACAGCTTGTTTAATATGCACACTACCACGAGTACTGCTCTCCCACACCTACTTTACATTCAAGTATATGGTTATTAATATAACCATGGTCTAAGGAGTTCCACTGAAAACTAGTTATCTTCAATTCAGATCCACAGCTGTTCACATGAAAACACAAATATTGGGAAACTCTCATAGCTAATCAGACTCTTCTATTAAAAATTATTCTTAAAGCAGCAAGAAAAATTACTGATACAACACTAAGAAGTTGTATTATGCCTGAAGAAAGAAATACAAAGCTATTGCCACCCGCAGTATAACCTTATAAATCTGTCAACCTTACTGTTGACAGATTACCAAGTTGTCAGTATCTCTGTGGAAAAAGTTGACCAAAGAGAAACTCTGAATTATAGAGGAGTCATCACACAAAAGCATCCATCTTGTCAGTAAGATTATACTCAGGAACATCAAATCTGAAGCACACTTTTTCAGAAAGTTTATTTACCTGAAACTTTGATTCTAATGAAACAATTTATTTAAAAACTTTGTGTCGGGTAGTAAGGAAAAAAAATGTTTCTTTAAAAATGTCAACATTTCAGAAACTTGATTTGTGATCTAAAATGTTTAAGAGTGATATTTTAACATCTCACATGTGAAAGGAGTCAGTACACAAGTGAAGAATGACCACCTTACAATTCAGAAATCGTAGAAGAGAATACCGTTACTGCCACCGACCATTCTTAATCTTATTCCTCTAATATTGATTTGCTTGGGAAAATAAACCAGTTTGTCACAATGGGGTGCATCATGCTAAAATTCAATACTGAAATCAATAAAATAAATGACAATACAATTTAAGTGTCACAAGGATCAGATGTATGACTTAAAAAAAATACTCTTCTAGTTTTAAGTGCTAATGCAGCAGTTTAAGATGGTTTCATCAGTAGAGACTTTTCAAAGTGAATTAGGTATTTCAAAAAGATGCCTAGCCAGTACAAAAATCCAAGACTCAATCTGATAACTTCAGAACAGTCAGTCACACATTGTCTGGCAACTCCACGGGCTCCCCTAACTCCCCTCAGCACTCCACATAGAAGACAGACAAGTACTTAAGACTGCGCATTCCTGCAGCTTTGTCTAATTTGGATTTTCAGTAGTACGATCTAGTTTGAATTGCACTGCTGTTAAGTTTCTATTAAAGATGAGAACTACAATCAAATATTGATTTTTCCTAAATGCAGGCATAGATGGTAATGACTAGCAGCATTCCAGTAAGAGACATAGAAGTTTGAAAAACACAGACTTAATGCCCTGCAATAGTACACACTATTTCTCTCCAGAACTGTTCCCTTACTTACTTCTACGTGCATAGATAAATTCTTCTCCTTTGTCAATCTCACGTGCTCACACCTCTACTCAGCTCTGGTAAGGCTGCATCTGGAGTAGCGTGTACAGCTATGACTGCCCAGGCCAAGAGAAATACGGAGCTATTGGAGAGAGTCCAGCAAAAGGCCACTAAGACAATTAAGAGACCGGAGCATCTCATATGAGGCAAGGCTGACAGAGTTAGGACTGTTCAGCCTGGAGAAGAGAAGGCTCAGTAGGACCTCATCAACGTGTACAAACATCTGAAGGGAGGGAAGAAAAAGACGGAGTCAAACTCTTTCCAGTGGTGTTCAGTGATAGGACATGAAGCAATAGGTATAAACTAAAATACATGAGTTTCCATCTAAAAACAAGGAAAACTTTTTTCCCGTGCGAGTGACTGGCACAGGTTGCTCAGAGAGGGTGTGGAGCCGCCATCCTTGGAGACATTCAAAAGCTGTCCAGACACGGTCCTGAGCAAGCTGCTCTAGGTGATCCTGCTTAAGGCAAAGGAATGGATAAGATCTCCATAGTTCCATTCCAACATTGTTCTGTGATTCTGTTTTAGTACGCTTTGCTACAACAGTATCCCAGTTCCCACTTACTTGACTCCTCTTTAGAGTGCTCCATATGCTCAGACTATTCACTTTTTCCTTTCATTTAAAAATATCAGCAATATAGGCACAAGAATATTTGAATTAAGAAAAAAAGTTTTCAACCACTAACTTCAGACTTATTCTGACAGCTTAAGAGAACTACACAAAAATAATTAGGTATACAGCAAAAGTGCATTTTCTCTATCCCAAGTTATGTAGAACATATTCACAGCAAAACTATACTTTGATGCCCTTCTCCCTTCTATCTCTCTTCCAGTGTTCCTGTTTTCCAGAGTTCTCTCACTAAATAAAATAATATTATCACTCACTAAGTGAAGTAGTATTATCACACTCAAGTTTATATATAAACATGCAGTTCACAAGTCCCACCTCATTTTCTATTGGTATTTCTACAATTCAGGACTTTCCACAGGATGAATCCCTCTTCTATGTCACGATTTACTTAGATGCCTTCTTGATATGTCACACATGTCTTGATATGGCCTAAGGATGCTGGATTCTCAATGTCGGCTTTTCAGGCAATATAATAAAAATATTTCCTCCTCACAGAACCCACTCCCACCAGCAATGCTGTTCTAACTCCAGTCATAGTGAGTGAGACATTTCAAAGAGCACATGTTTAGGAAAGACCTTGCATTCTTCCAGGCTCTAGTCTCACCACTACAGTCCTTACATGGGGGATAATACTAAAATGAAAGACCTGCTGTCATTGCAGAAGATTTTGGCTTGCAGAGAAGCGGAAGCAGTCTCAACATGGAGCCATATGCTGTCAAATTACTGTGTTATACATTGGAATTACGCTTTTCTTTGCAGCAAAGCCAATTAAAATAGCTCCTGCCTTCCTCCACTCCCCCACGTTCCTTCTTTCCCACTTTATCAACAATTTCATTATCCACTTTAAAAAGCTGGGACCCACACACTGCTGAATCGGCACAACCGAGACGCAACAACTCTGAGTAAGGGCACAAACCTTTACTAACTTGGCTGACAGGAAAATCTACAGGGGAATCTTTTCCTAAAATTTATATCAATAAATAAAAAAGTGAAAATACAGAGAACATTTCAGAAGGCAAAAAAGCAGGTTTGTCAGTCCTCTAACTGCGAAAGACAACATTATGAAGAACACTAACATGAAGCAAGTTTTATGTTCTAAAATTACTTGAAGTACATTACTCAACTGAAGTAAAATGCTAGAAGTAAATGCTAAAATAATTCAACTGGGGAACATTAAATACATCTTCTGAGAATACTATTAACACAAGAAACACTCTTAAATTACATATTAGACATGATAGCTAGATTTTCCATAGAGACATACAAATGCAAATACTTCCAGTAGGTTAAATAAAAAGCATTTTCATTTCTAAAACACATCAGTAACTTTTAGAAATTTTAAAACAAATCTACTCCCCCTTAACCTATAGTTTTACAGAATCAAAGTCACTTTATCTGCTCAGAAACAAGTGCTTTTGAAGCCAGGTACTGCCACCAAGTGGTGGTGAAATTCTGTATGCAAATCTAATTACTCCCCACATAGAGCACACGTAACTGAAAACATTCCCCCAGCCGCCAAACATGAGCCATGGAGTACTAACACAAAGACATTTAAAATTAACCGAAGCAGAACTTACAGAATTTTCATATCCAAATCTAAAACTGACTTTCAATTTAAAGCAAAGGTTTTTCCTACAATTCGGTCTTTTTGTTCAGACACATTGTGTGAGCAGTTGGGTAAAGAACCCTGTCTTCCAATACAACTATAGCAATGAACTGATTCTAATAATTAGCTGTTTTCCATTACTCTGTACACATCCCCAGTGATTACAATTACACGGCCACAGAAGTCTTACTTTCACCATAATCCCAAACTTCAGAGAAAGGTGAATTCAGTAACTGAAGCAAAAGATCTCTTAAGGTATAATCATCCAGCTTGTTATCTGGATAAGCTATTCAATGTACAATTGTTAGTATATAAAGATCACAACCAGAATGGGAAGTATTTTTAGAAGTCAGGTATATTTGACTATTTTTGCAGGAATATTTCTCAAGTTCATTAAACGATATTGTTAGTTACCTGCATGAACTAGTCCTGAAGTGTCAGTCCTACAGATCACAGATGAAAACATGTATGACAACATGATGCTCCATAACGGACTGTCAGTACAACTTTCTTAAAGACAACATTAAAAAACAGTTTAACCCAATTTTATTGAGACAGATCTTTGAACATGACACACCTTTCAACTCTGGAAAAATTCAGACCTTATTTCCTATTATATTAAATAAAAGTTGTAATTCTTTTTGCCCAGCGGGACCTGAAACACATCTAGCAATTTCTCATGCTTTTTGCTTTTTTGGCTGATAAATTTGCTGTACATATTTTAATAGTATCACAAATTTTAAGATTGTCTCTCCTGCTAATGTAGAGACTTCTTAACTCCTAAAGCATGCTATCTTTCCCAATTACAAAAAGACTACCTGGAATAAACACTCTGCTTTTAGTCATTTAATTTAGAACCTTAGCGTAATGAATTACATTAGTGATACTCACTCATCCTTACCAACAAACCGGCTCTTGTAATCCTCTATATTCTTCCAGTAATCAAGGGTTAAAAAGCTAGTATGAATGTAAGTAACAGTGCCAGCTAGGTAAGGCCAAAACCCCACCTTTACCTTTTTAGACTAAGAACAAAAAACTGTCAGTTTGGAGAAAGTTATCATCCTTACTGAAGGACATATGAAATAAAGAGTTTTTAAAAGACCTGAAGCTATATAACTGTACATGACCAGACGAACAGACAAAACTCTTAATTCCAAGTGATGACAAAAGATAAGGTAACTCCCCATATAATTAGTTTTTGGTTGGTTGGTTGCTGTTTTTCTTTTTTAAAAAAAGTCATCATCATCAGTGACTTAATGGCAGAAAACTCGACGTCATGTTACCAGGATAATATAAACAAGATGAAAATCCTATGAGATTCCGGTCTGAGCCAAATTAACACAAATCCCACACATGCAAATTTATCCTGTGCAGAATTCTGTATATAACCTATCCTTCCTCAACATCTGTGGTGCTATTATTCATTTATTACATCATCTACTTTTAGGTAAAGCAATACTAAATACGTTCAAGACAGTTTCTGGAGACACGTCTGATTTTGCCTGGTACCTCAAATGCTTAAAATCTGACCTCACTCTACACACTGTTACAGGGAAATTCAGCACAAGCATCTACCTTCTGTAACGTTTCCTGTTACACAGAAGTGTGACCCATTATACTGTTAACACATTGAGACCAAGGTTATTTTTTCCTAAATTTTTCCCCTATTTAAAACAAGATAGGCCCTCCTATGGAGCTCAGAAGATGCAGTCCGCAAGTCAGAAAATCTAAACCCAAAGACTACAGTTATCCCAATAAAGTACATTCAGTGTTTGCAGGAAAATGAATTATGTGAAATTAAAAGAACTAAAACCCCAAATCCCTTACTCAAAGAAAACCCACATGGAAAGCACACTAACAAGAGTCATTAGGAAATGCATTCTGGTCAAGAGTACAAGAAAAATGTTTCAGCAAATCATTAAATCACATGTTCTGCTGTTGCTTTAAGTGACATAAGCTTACAAAAAAGGACAAGTCTGCACAGAGTTGTCCGAGTTAAGTTAATTGTTTAGAAGCCTGCAAGATGCTGCAGCCAGTACACTCATGAGTGGAGACAGAAAACAGAGGCAGTTGGGAAATGCAGGTTGTTATTTAAAATTAAGTCTTTCAGTCATCTTTGCTGCCCTTCTCTGAACCTTCTTCAGCTTTGCCATGTCATTTTTCAGTCACAGGGCTAGATTAGTACTCAAGAAGCAACATACATTGCAATGCAATGCATCTGTGGTACACCACAAATTTATATAACCAGATCTCATTTTTGCTTTGTTCCCCGATAATGCATAATATTTTTGTTGATTTACTGACTATCCAGTTGTCATTTTCACAGAACTGTCAGAACCCCAAGATCTCCTCCAAGCAGTAACAATACTGATCAGACTGCATTACACTGTTTCCATGTATTCTTTTACACATTTTTCTGTCCTCTTGTTATGTATGCAAGAGTACAGGCTTTCTCCTCAGAGATCAGCTTTCTTCTATTATACACAGCTACCCACTGTTAAGGCAAGAGGTCTTTGCCATTTCATTCAGAAGAATTCATGCTTAAAGAACATATTCAGTTATTTATATATTAGACTTCTCAACTAATTTTCTGCATTTAAACCAGTAACGAGGTAACACATACATTAAGGAGAGAAGAACATAAACTGTAAGCATTAAGTACTGAAAGCATTAGAAAACAGAGGGAACAATCTAAATCTTACTGTGAATTCAAGTCCTCTCCCTAGCTGCACTTCTTGTTTTATACTCATCCTCAGATAAAGAGAAGTATTTCCTTTCGCAGCATTATATTTATTCCTAGTTTCAAAGCAGCACATTCTAGAAACCTGTGAAGTCAGGCTAAGGCAGGAAACATCCTTTACGCATAAGTATATGCGGGCTACACTTTTATTTGTTCATAGTATTGTATGCTTTTAATTGTTCATAGTTCAGAAAAATTTACAATCGAAGTACTGAATCAGTTATACATTATACAAAAGAACAACACTGAACAGAATAGTTACTGAAATTCCCCACAAAACGTTCTGCTATAATCAGTATTTTGAAGTTGACAGCAGTAGCTCTAAAAAAAGTCTCATCAGAGCAGAAGATACAAACAAACAGGTCACGTCTATTTTAAAAAGCACGCACTACGTTTTTAAAGTTACATTAAGTCTACATATTAATTGGAGATTAGAAATGAAGAACAAGCTCATTTGAGCAAACGGGATCTCCCTCTCACCTCTTCAAAATACCAAGTCACCACAAGCAGCTGTATTCTGAGATGGCATATTAGTCAAACAGCAAGCAGGAAACCCAAGAAACCCGCTTTTGTTTGTTAGAGAAGCCTATGTACACCAGTCCATCATGCCCTGTCTCACAGCAGAGTTTACCAAACTGTGGGGTCTTACCTAAAGATATTCTTGAAAGACTCCAGCTGAAACAGACTAAAGCAAATTGCTTTTTATTAAATGTTTCACATAATTTCAAGTGAATTCAATAGAATATCAAGTAACATGAAGAGAAACAAAATCTGGGCTTAAATTCCTTTTTCTCACAATAATTGCAGCGGGGGGGGATGAGAGGAGGAAAAGAAATGCCAAAGTTACAGAAAATTTTTCCTAGACGGACATGCTGCAATTGCAAAGGGACACAAGTTCTACAGCTCATGAGTACCAACATTAAGCTTCATATACTTTGTCTTTCAAATAGCTCCCCAAAGGGTTCCTAAGGGCAGGAGTGGGGGGGGGGATCCTAACAGATTTTGATTATTAAAAATTTGAAACGCTATTCTGTTAGGTGGTGAAATTTCCCACACGGTTATTTATTAATAGAATAAGTGCAAGTTTAACATGGTGCTTTGACAATGCAAAGTACAATTTCCGTACTTTGAAACCAGGTGGATGATATGCAGAGGATGAAATTGATTTGAAGTACTCATAATTTTGGCTCTCAACAGCTAGCAGAATGCCTTGATAGCCTTTTTGACTATAATAGTTTATTCAAGAAAAGCATAAATATAATAATAATAATCTTAAAGTATTAGGGGGTGTGTGTGTTTTATTCCCACTTTGCTATCATAGAAGTCTATGTCCATAAATTACGGTAAGCAAGATACAAGTTTCAGTAAAATTTTCACTGACCACTTTTTCTGAGTGTTTAGCAGTATACATTAATAGATCCGAAGGATTTGGAGAAAAAAAAAAAACAAAACACCAAAAACCCACAAAACTTCTACTTACCTTTGTTTGTTTGATTTGCATTAAGCTGCGGGATCTACTTCCACATTAAAACAAACCTGCAAAATAAAACAAGCTGTCATTGTTTTCTGCTTGTGTTCGAGACTATTAGACAAGACAGGCAAGGCTACATGGCTACGTATGTATTCTATCAGTTTTGTCTCAGGACAGAATTATGAAAATTCCAGTGGTCAAATATGTATTTAATTTTCAAGTAACACAGATGTTGGTGTTTTAATTACAAAAAAAAAACCAACCAAAAAACAAACCAACAAAAACCACCAAGAAATCATACCAAATATACATATGCCATTAAACTAAGTGAGCAGAACAGGGGGGAAAAAAGTTCCACAGCAAGGAAACCTGCATTTTCTGTTCGTGCCCTGAAAGCCAGCTATCTTAAGTTCCCTGAATGGGGAATGAAGCACAGAAAGGAAATGGTTACAAATGAAAGCTTTTTAAAAATTGTTTTATCAAAACCAGTCAACGTATCTGAAATTAAGTGTTGGAGGGTTTTAAATCTTAGCCTCACTAATTCCTCGCCTTTCCTAGGACAAAGTTGTGTTTATTATTTTAAAGCTAGCTGGTCCACTTTAAAATCATAACTTACCTTGCCTTTATGAAGGCTGAATAATGTCAGATTAAATGCTCTAATTTCAGTTTTGCTCATGGATCTTTAACAGAACTAACTATACAAGGAAATTTTTCACTTCCTAGTTGGAGATACTAGACTATATAACATTTGGAAGAGACTCAAAATTCTTTAGTCAGGTTTTACAGTAATATTCACACACCTAGAGAAGCAAAAGTGTTATTTTCAAACAGCAGTGGAGCCCAACTGTATGTTACAGAAGGTAAATGTAAATGTACAGTTAAAAACACCACAAAATACACCCTGCATGTTTGAAGAGCCAAAATACCTTCAAAAAAAATGGGAAAGAAGGTCTATGTAGGCTTTACATTAACAAACACTAAGATCGGCACTAAACCAGACACCTCAGTGAACCTCTGCACATCAGCTGGGCAGAGTCAACCCCAGACTAACACTTCTCTCGCTACAAGTAAGAACTACATCAATGACTGTGCCCCCATGCAAAATGATCTCACAACACCACCGTAGCAATTCTCACATCTCCTGAACATTGCAATTAGCTAAACATTAGCAATAACTGTTCTCAACATAGATTTCATGGTTTGTGATTCAAGTGCAGACAGACTCCTTGCATCAAAGGATTTCGGCGCAAAGCCCAGACAACCGTAGACCAGTGTGGCAGTACCGCAGGCTGTCACACAACTCCTTACTCACTGCAACCGCTTTGGCATGGACACACATGACTTCAGACCGAGCCATTTACTCTGTTGACATAACATGGGAAGTCCTACCCTACGCTGCCTATCTGGAGGGCATGTGCTCTTCTACTCACTGAATGTGCTCTTGGGAGGAAACTTAAATGCAAGTACTCTTGAATGTAAGTACTCTTTGGTTCACAGGCAGCTCACACATCACTTGGACCAAGGGGCTGGCCACCGCAGCCCTGTGTTACAAACTTCAAAGGGCCCTGCAGAATTAACTCCCCTTTTTGGGATTTCAAACACGGTGGCATTCAAAGCTCCACCCAATGGAAGACAGCATGTGCAGCAAACATCTTGATGAAGGCAATCAATCCGCATTTTAGGCTCAACTACTGATAGTATTAAGACTTTCACTGTTTAAAACGAGTAAACGTACAGCACTTAACCAACACTCACCTCTCAAAGGTCTTTCTGCTGTCAAGGAAGATTCCTCTCACTCCAGCACAAACAATCAAACTCTAACACCTCATTTCAAGGGTGTTGACATTTGGAATAACTGAGGACCTGAAATTCTTTACCAGCAGATCCAAGAGAAATAGTTCTCCAAGACTCCTTAGGGAAAGGCAAAGATTTCAAAATCACAAATGCTTTGGCTCCGATTTTCCTGTCTTAATTCTCATTATCAGGAAAGGAAGTGAGAATGAAAGCCTCGCTCTCCCTCACCAGGTAATAAAGACAGCATCAAAAGGGACTCAGAAGCAGGTAAGAAATGTAGTTACAGAGCATTCACCCTGAGGCCTTGCCATTCCAGTGGTGAAAAGGGGCCCACAGCAGGTAGAAGGACTGCTGTAAAATGGTTAGGCTTCTGATCACCGATAAGCAGCTGCCTGTTCTGATAAGGGCAGGAAACAGGAAGTGGAAGAAAACTGCAACGGTGGAGACAGGCGATATCTCAGAGGTACCCCCAGCAATGGACTGAAAGCGCTTAAAGGCATAAGCATTTCTCCCTAATCAGTAAACGTGAACCAAGGCCGGTTCAGTGCTCGCAATGATCACCTTGCCCAGTGACAAAACCGAAGCAGCGTACCAATGATACTTCTATTCATGCAACACACGAAAAAGGCCAAAGTAGGCACAAGAAGTTCTCCAGCCTGTACACAATGACAAAGTCACATCTGCGGGTCTTGCTCAGAGACAGAAGTACAACCCCCAGGTATATCTGAGCTACAGACACAAAGAGATTCTCAAAAAGCATTTGCTTGAGGAATAATTTTTGAGGCTGTATACACAGGGTGTAAAATAATTGTTACAGATAATCACACTAGACTAGTTAAAATTTTTAATCTTACTGGCTTAGCTAGAGACCAGCTACGAAAGCTTCCATAATCCTGCGTTCCCAGGCGAACAACAGTTACAGTTGCTACTTCAGAAGTCAGGTTCAGACTGTTATCAGAACAACTAAAAGAACTACTTTCACATCTATAAAGATAGCACAAAAGATTTTATCTATTACTCTTGCATCAAGCTTATAACCATTCACAAGACAAGGTTTATAAAAACAATTGATCTGAGGTCAAATGTAAGTTACTACACAAAACTTGCCTAATTACTCCTCTTGTCATCAGAGCTGGATCTTACGTCAAGACTAAATTTACTTTTATTCACTTTCTGTTTACATTATTAGTGCCCTGTTTGCTATAATAAAGTATCTCCTATAACATGCTCCTCTTTGGGGAAAACGTTTGAGAAACACTAGAATGCAAAAGTGGATAGTGAGTGAATAAAATTTGCAGTAACCCTGACCGAGTTCTGATCTAATTATCTACTGCTTAGCCCTTGTTTCCTAACAGATCTGCGATAACTGACATTTCTACATCTATCTCGGAAAAGACACTTAACCATCTTTAACCACCACCTTCTCTTGAAGCGATTGCAGTCAGGAGTGTAATTCATAGAGAATTTTTTTTGTGTTTTTTTTGTTTGTTTGTTTGGGGGTTTTTTGTTGATGTTTGTATTTTTAAATAGACTTATAATGTAATATAAAACTATCTTTTTCCCCCCATAGCTGATTACGCTTGTGGGGAAGGAAGGAAGAAGAAATAAAGGCTAGAATAAACTACTCTACAGGAATGACTTTTGTTGGTATAAGCTGTGGCTAAACAGTCCATTTCACCAGTTTAACGTAAAACCACAGCAAAACGTTTGAAACTAGTCTTGACTTCAAGCACTTTCTGGGACTTACAAAATGTGATTAGTTGATTGACCATTTACATCTATTAGGATACTGCCGTCACAGCATTAAAATCTGCTAAATTTGAAAGCCAGGGAGAGAAGGGGGGGAAGGCAAGAAATTTCCTTCAAATATCTGATGCAGCTCTGGAAAGTGTCCGCAATCTTACAGAAATCTAATAACCCTAAGAATCAATACAGGAAAAAACAGACAGTGGAAAGCAGAGATTACTCTACAAAAAGGCTATTACAAGAAGCCCAGAAGAAGTTCCAGCTAAAACTGTACACACAACTACCAAGGATAAAATAATCTCAGAAGAGGACTAAAAAAGCAAAAACGTAGCTGACAATAGTCTCCTAAATCAGTTAATACAGCTGAAAAACTCTTTAAATGTAAGCCTATACTGCCACTTTCCCAACCTTTTCAACAATGACCTTGCCTGTACAAAATGTAGTTTCCTGTTTTCTGTCTGCACAAGTTTTGATGCTCGTCAATTTCTATTAAAAAGTATAAAAATAACTTAATCTACATTGAGTACCCACAAATACCTGGAACTAAGATTCAGTGTAGATCAATTTAAATTTACTCGAATTTAAACATGAGGTTTTCTAAAATCACAGATTTAATTCCCTTTGAGAATTTGTAAAATTCTCTCAATCTATGCTATTCCAACCTTACTTTAATCAACTGAAATTAGAAATGTTACAATCAAATTCACCAAAAATAAATTTACAAAGGAAAAATAACAATCACTCTTCTTGTAACAGTTAATGCAAAGCGATATTTAAGTGCCAGTACCCTACTGAAGCCTGAATTATCCAGAAGTCAAATTAAGCAAAAACTTAACACTTCACAACATGAAGAGACAAAATTTAAGTCCTTTTACTGGAAATGCTTCTGACTTCAAAGAATCTGCAGTAACTGAACAAGAGTGAGCAAGCAAGGGACTGCAAGAGAAAAGACTGCCTCCTGCATTTTGAATCTCCTGCTAGATTTTGAGAGTTGTCTGAAAAATAGTTCAAAGAAGCTACAGTTCTTCCTTTGTCTATTCATCAGAGTAAAAGCCACATGCACAGTTCCCAAAGCTGTGGTAGGGCTTTCACGTGGAAGTGTTGAAATCTCTCTTTTTTCTACTTAGAGAAAGTTTTGCTTTTTGACAACACCCCATATGGGATGGTGAAGCACTTCAAGGAGAAGTGTGTCAGCATAGGAAACAAACACAACTGATCATACCTCAGACTGTGAAGCTATTTCAGTCCAAACAAGATTACAAGTAGACAAATGCAACATTAATAGGAGTACCACAGTAGGGGAAAAAAGCAGTCAAGAGAGTAGCTTGAATGGAAAAAAAGAACTTGTGTTTTTACCATCAAGTCAAACAACAAATTTAATTATTATTTCAAAAATCTCTATTATGTAAATTGAAAAAAAAAATGGAAAAGCTATCAGAGGGAAAAATATTCTAGGTAAACTGGGGTTTGGACTAACAAAACACATATTGGTCAGAAAGGTTACTTTTCTCTCCATCACTAAACAGATAAAGAAGTAAGCATTTAAAGATCTACGCAGCAGGCAAACAACAAAGATGGAAAGATGTCTACAAAGCAGCAAGGGGAAGACAACATAACTTAAGAGCTGTTTGCTTTGAGCATACGTTATCCAGTAAGCAAATATGTAAAGGTCCACATAAAAATGAAAGCATCATAAAAGCACTAAACTGAAGCATCAGTTTAAAGATGGAGTTCTGAAAATATTTAGAACATCAAGGCCTTAAGAGAAAAATATTAATATATTGTTTCTGAAGGTTACTTATCAATGCAGTTTCCCCCTCAGCTGAGATTAGTTGTAACATTCTAAATATCATTGATATTTAGTAAGTTTACAGTCCATAAATAGCCAACTAAATTGAATGCCATTATTCGCAATGAGAATCACCATGAGCAATAAGCTGCAGAGAAATAATTCACCACTTTCCTTTATCATTCCTCTACCAGTTAAAGCTACAGATCAACATACCACTTGCATAATAAACACATGTACACTTTCAGTCATCTTTCAGCCTATTTATCTTAGCCACATGAACTAGCTCTTGATTTGCTGCATTTGTAGATCTCATATATAACAGCTTCTCTCAAATAGGAAAAGCTTAAAGCACAGAATGACATCATCTCTCCATTCTGCTCCAAACTACTAATGGCACTGTGCATAACCTTGGCATCATCCTTGACACTGAACACTTCTCCTTTCATTATGCTGCCAGCAAAATCTCATCAATACATTACCTGTGCAGGAACTGCCACTACCCTTCAGCTATGGAATCACTCCTCCAGTCTGAATTACTATGTATTCCTTCACTGTATCATCACATAAGCTTTACATATAGCTCCCCAAAATACAGTGACATAACCTCTGACTGTAAGCACTGCATGAATGCACTTCAGAAAACAGACAGTTACATGAGATCTTGCCTCCCACATAGAAATTGCTTGCAGGTCTTTACAAATTCCTAGGCCAAGCTTGCACACCCAGTTTCTCAGCTAAAACTAAGTAAATGGAAATCAAAAACATAAAGCTTCTTCGCTGAAGTGCTCTTCTAAGGAATCAACAGTCCTATTTAAAAAAAAAAAAAAAACAAAAAACCAACACATTTTGTGTCTTTAACAAATTTTAAAAAAATAGAAGTATCTGAGGCAACACCTTCCAGGTGCTCATTTTAAGAAAATAGACTGTTACATTTCAAGGTTCGTTTTTAAAATACCAAACTGTACAGTGGTGTTAGACATTTGTAGTGTGATCCTCTCCTTTCTACAAAACCCACAGAACTTTAACAAGAAAGTGAAGAAGGCAAAGCCAAGCATAAGAATAAAAAGTTCAAGTTAAAATTGCATGCATCAAATTAATGCATCCTCTTTTGTGTACCACCAAGCAGCAGCGTTCTATCATCCAAGTGACTGTCTTTACAGTTTCTACAACTTGAAAGTTGCATTTTATGTATTTGGCACATATGCCTGTAAATGAGGCAGGATTCCACTGAAATCCATCAGATGACTGTTTCATACAGGATACTGAAAGAATCATAGAATGGTTAGAGTTGGAAGGGACCTTAAAGATCATCCGGTTCCCACCCCCCTGCCATGGGCAGGGACACCTCCCACTAGACCAGGCTGCTCAAAGCCCCATCCAGCCTGGCCTTGAACATTTCCAGGGATGGGGCATCCACAGCTTCTCCGGGCAACCTGTTCCAGTGTCTCACCACCCTCACAGTAAAGAATTTCTTCCTAATAGCTAATCTAAACCTACCCTCTTTCAGTTTAAAACTGTTACCCCATGTCCTATCACTCCACTCCCTGACAAAGAGACCCTCCCATTTTTCCTGTAGGCCCCCCTTAGGTACTGGAAGGCTGCTATAAGGTCTCCCCAGAACTTTTCCTTCCCAGGCTGAACAACCCTAAACTCTTTCAGCCTGTCTCCAGGAGAGGTGCTCCAGTCCTCTGATCATCTTGGCCCTCCTCTGGACTTGCTCCAACAGGTCCATGTCCTTCTTATGTTAGGGGCCCCACAGCTGGACACAGCACTCCAGGTGAGATCTCATGAGAGCAGAGCAGAGGGGGAGAATGACCTCCCTCAACCTGCTGGCCACACTTCTTTTGATGCAGGCCAGGATGCCGTTGGCTTTCTGGGCTGCGAGCACACATTGCCGGCTCATGTTGGGCTTCTCATTGACAAACACCCCCAATTCCTTCTCCTCAGGGCTGCTTTCAATCCATTCACCACCCAGCCTGTATTTGCACTTGGGATTGCCTCAACCCACGTGCAGGGCCTTGCACTTGACCTTGCTGAATTTCATGAGGTTTGCATGGGCCCACCTCTCTAGCTCATCCAGGTCCCTCTGGATGGCAACCCTTCCCCTCCAGCATGTCGACCGCGCCACACAGCTTGGGGTTGTCAGCAAACTTGCTGAGGGTACACTCAATCCCATTTTCCATGTCGCCAATGAAGATGTTAAACAGTCCCAGCACAGACCCCTGAGCAACACCACTCATCACTGGTTGCCACTTGGACATCAAGCCATTGACCACAACTCTTTGAGTGCAGCCATCCAGCCAATTCCTTATCCACCAAGTGATCTATCCATCAAATCCATGTCTCTTCACTTTAGAGACAAGGATGTCGTGTGGGACAGTGTCAAACGCTTTGCACAAGTCCAGGTAGATGATGTCAGTTGCTCTTCCCTTATTCACCAACGCCATGATGCCATCGTAGAAGGCCACCAAATTTGTGTGAAAATAAAGCTGTACAATAAAAATAATACATATGTACAAAGTGAATAAAACACACGTGCTACTTGAGAAATACCCTGGTTTAAGTATAGATATTTGCATTTCAAGTCGTAGGCAACTGTATATTTCAGATGCATACTTTAAGTAAAGGCCTTCTTAATTTTTACCAATGACCACTGAATAATCTTTCTTAAATTCCCTGAATAGAGAATAGTTTATCAGCTCCACCTCCACTGAATTAATACAGTGCCTTTTCAGTTGACAAGTCTGACAGAGAACTTCACTAAAATCCCCCCAAAACCAAAAGAACTACAGAAAAATGGGATCTGCTATAGGTAATACAGGACAACTCACATACACAGGCCTTTGATGAAGAGCAGACACGGTTGACTATCAGTCCATACCTGCCATCAAGTCTGCCACCTGTGGAATCCTGACACTGAAGGAAATGCATCAATTAATCTCCTCACACTCACTACACTTCAGATATCCCTTTCCTGACGTACTTCATTACACACTTCTGAAATTCTTCAACATAACTGCACTCTTCCCTGTTAATAAAAAAACCTGCAAAAAGTTTATTCCACAATACATACACTTATGTCCTTATGAAATAAAATCCCTGAGTAGATTCCACTCTAAAATCTGATCCTTATTTATAAATCTTCAAACAGGATTTAGGTTGGCTGTATTTTTTTATTTTGAACTCAAAATACAAAAACATCTTAAACAAAAGCTTTGCCACGTGAAAAAAAATCATTAGGGCCTTAATTTCTGAAAGCCAGAATTATGTTACCAGATACTACAAACTTCGCGAAATATTACCAGGGCTTTTCAAAAAAATGATTACTGAAAGAGATTAATACTCTGTACTGGTGCAAGTCATTTTATAAGACCATTATGTTTATTAATACAATATTAATACAATGTAAAACTATTAAGCAATTCTTTGGGGTAGAAAATGCATTAATCAGGTTTTTAAAAATATCAACTAGAAATTAGTTTTTCCAATAAACAGATTACTATTCTAAAACAAGAAGCCTGATGATAGCCATTAATATCTAAATGGATTTAAATCTCTGTTCCCGTTAAGGGCACTTTTACCTAAAAGCAGTATCTCGCACAACATTTCCAATCGTAGTTAAAGCAGCACATTAATAGTCAAGCCATGTTGTTACTGTAGCAACAATGATTTCTGGTAGCCATTTTCTTTTCAGCTTTAACACTGTTCCAAAGCCAACAGTCCTTACTGCAATCTCTGTTTAAACCCAAAGGCGGCAAACTGCTCAGCAGTTTTCTCTCTGGCTACATACTTCAGATACCTCCCTCTAGGCTGTCGTCTTCAGTCTAATGTACTCACCTAATAGTATTCTCTAATGCTGGACTCCACACAGTTTCAGTTTACACTAACGAAAATATCACAGTATGGCAGGCAACTTTTTTTAAAGAACCCCTACATTTAGGAGGCTAAACAGTTTGCAGGACACTGGAAGAGAAGAACAATGATGGGATTCATTATTTTAACCTGCCATCTGTAAGAACACAGCCCAAGACAAGACTACCAGGTAGCAGGCTTACAGCCTTGGTCATTACACTGACAGCAGCCACGGGGAACCCCTTCCCACATCACAGACTACAAAAATCCAGGCATGCGCTGTAGTCAAAAGCAATTTCTTAGTAGACTGACAGCTCTCTGAATTTTCTGTATTTAGGAAACCGTTTTAAGACTAAACTAGCATACACATTCATTTCCAGCTCCTCCTCTACATTTTTGCAGTCTTAAAAATGACAACACCTGAAACACTTTCTTGGCTTTCTTAAGACTGCAATGCAGTCTTTTAAAAAGGCTGAACCTAAAAACCTACAGCTCAAAATTAGTGATAAACAACACTACTTTCACTTCTTTCTTAAACAAAAAAATCTCCCTTTCTTGTATCATGACAGTTTGAAAGAAAGCAACGGTGGGAGGGCACCAACAAGAGTGACACACGTAACCATTCGGAACAGCCACAGGAGGAAATAGTGAACTGGTATTAGTGCATAAGTACCCCCTACAAAACAGGATCCTAAGTCCAAAATCAGTTCCTCACAAGTTTGTTCCAGCTGAACGGGTAGCTATGCTGGGATCACGAGCTCTAATGCCTGCTGTTGTCTGTCTAGACAGCGTTTCTGACACTTCCCGTAGACCGTGGCAGGAAAGGGAATCTCCTGGCTCATAGCCTCAGCGGAAGTGTATTTTCTATGCATGTGAAAATGTAAAACCCAACAAACATTTCTTAGAGATTTAATCCACACTCAGATTTCAGTAAGTATATGTAAACCTCTGCTTATAAACTAGTAATAAGTATCTCATATGTAAGGGCTTAAACTTAAAATGAAGGTAGGTTTATGCCAAACTCTGAATTGTTGCGGCTGAGACATTTTATTCCGATATCCCTATGACGGTAACCTCCAGCAGAGGACAGAGTAGACACTCCGGAGTATCAGCATCTTTAAACTCCACTGCTAACGCCCAAAGAGCCTGCTTGTTTATCAGAGGACTAAGCTGTCACAATGAATGCTCCAGTATGAAGACAATAAGCATATGAAATAATCACCTAAAAATATAAATTATAGTACTGGCATTCGTCCTGCAATAGTTTTGTCCAAATAAAATGTACATGTATTTTATACAATAGGATTAAATTACTACTTATCAGATTTGAAGTGAGGCTACAATTGTGAAAAGTGAAGCTTTCTAATTGGGTTCATATACATGCTATTACTTATAATCTATGAAAGATCACTTTGGGGAGCCACATATACATAAGCAGTAATGCAAAGCCTTTCCTTCATTTTGCAAGAGCCTGCTTTTTGATGACAGAGGATTGGTTTTGGTGAAGGAGTAAAGTTAGAATATGTTGTCAACACTATCTCCTTAATAGCTATTGAAAACGGGTTTTAAAATAAGTAAAAATCCATTCCTCACTGAGCTACCCAGTGTTCACTCCTGGTCTGGTGGCACTTTAAGCTTCCAACACTGTCCACCATCTTCTTAAACAGGAAAAAAATATCTCCTACTTTAGATAAGTTGTAGCAATGTGACATAATTAATCCAATTGTGTTTTATTTTTACATCATTATGCTAGATAGCTGCATGAAGTCTTTTTTTTTTTAAATAGGAACAGCCCGCATCTTACAGCCCAGGTTATAATACCACACCTGGCAAGCAAACTGAGGCAAATGCGCACACACACACACACACACACCCCTTTGAAAGGTCGTTTGAGACCACTAGTTACCATTTTGAACACTCCATCATACCAGCCACACATCAGCAGCACCATGAAATCCATGTCTCTTTAGCAAGCTCTTATTCATGGTCCCTGTGTTCAATCAAGAAGTATCCACAGGTTTTATTACTATCATTCTAAATTCATCACCATATGGGACTGTTGCCTAGAGTATGATTTCCAAGTGTTTTGTAAAGTTACTAAGCTTGTCTCAAAAATTATTCTATGAAAAGCATTTTGCTATGAAGCAGATATTCTCAAAATCTTCCCCAAGGTCTCTCTACCTAAGTTATGCGGCACCTTGAGGTCTACTTTCTACACTGTTTAATAAACTTCTACGGAGTCTCCATATCAGATTGCTTCATTAACCCTTCTCTCTTCAAAGTCGAACCCTTTAAATGCTCATGTACTTTGTTCCACCATTCACTTCCTTTTGCTTAGCCAACAATCGGGCTTGTATCTTTGCTTCTTTTACTATTTGAATTAATTCTTCCAAACACATGGCAGCCAACAAACAAAGTCAGTCCTTCAGACTTGTTATTTCTTTAGTAATAAGATACCTGGGATTTCAGGTGTAAGCATGCAGCGTTTCATGTACAGACTTACCTCCATTCATTTGCATACACATAGTAAAGTATACTGGTTTTTACTGCCTTGTCACACCTGCAAATACATATCTTCTGGCCTAGTTTCCATGAGCTGGATGTAATGATACACAACCAATAAACTGAGGCAGGGCATACAGATTCTAACAAATATATTTAAGGGTCACAACATACCTGCCACACCACAAAACAGAAACCCCATTACATCACGTGCATTGGGCCATTTCATCGCCACCATTTGGTCATGTGGCATACAGAGCCATTCATATAGAACACTGATCTCATGATAGAAGTGCTGACGTGTCCATCATATGATGAATTACAGCAGTGTAATTGATATATGATATATAATTGATATTGTAATATGATGAATTACAGCACTTGTTCTGGCTACAGGGAAGCATCCTTCTGGCACGCCCCCAAAGAAGTTGTAAGATTTTCAGAAGAGACAACTGCAAAAAGCACACCATGTTGGCTATCCTCACCTGTGCATATCCAGCCAACTAGCTGTCCTTAGGCACCTAATATGGTTGGAGCTAAAAAAAATAAATAGAGACTTGCTTTGTCAGTTTTCCTGACCAAAACAGATTTCCCAACCAAATTTTCAAGAGTAGCCCAAGAAACAGAAGAGACAAGACATACACTCTAAGCCTGTTTCGTATGCTTTACATTGGATTACGGGGATAGTGCAAAAGAACTGGATTTGCATGGGCTAGGGTTGTACAAAATCAAAAGTGTAAAATGAATATACAAACAGCTGGCACAAGCCATTCACACGACTCTGTTCCAGAATACAGACACAAATGACAGCTTTTTAACTGAGGCAAAGAAACATGTTTCCCATGCCTCCCTTGCACCTTAAAAAGCAGGTAACCCTGAGAGAGAAATATTTTCTTCTAGCAAGGAAACAGCTTATCTTATTTGCACTAATAACAAAGCTTCTTAAAACAACTGAAAGATTTTTTTTTTAAAAAAAAAAAGCATCTAAGACAAAGGAAACGTTGCCATTGTCTTGGACACCCACAGTCAAAACAAAATGACCACCGGAATACCTCCTGCAAAGGCTTCATACATTCACACAGAGATTGACTAATATGTCCCAAAAACTTAGTCACCTATGTCAACAGAGGTTTTGTGCTTACTTTTAGGCCCATAAATAGCCTTGACTATTTACCCACTGACTGGCCCCGGAGCTACTATCTTAGCTCATTCTTGGGAATTTTGTAAGCATAGAAGTTAGATTTTCAAGGTTAGCCCCAGTATTTCATGTTCGTTTTTAGCCGGAACACTGAAAAAAATATGATCAACACTAAATGCTTAGAAAATACCTATGAGTGTGAAATCTTCTGGTTTAAATGGATTAAAGGAGAGAGAGGAACTTTTCCTTAAGTTCATGGACAATGTATAGAAGCAATTAGAGTAATTCTGACAAAAATGCTCAGAACTTACCCAATTCCTAATCAACTTTAAACAGCTTCAGAGAAAATAAGACCCATGAACTATTCCCCAGAAGTCTGTTAAAAGTACAAAGATACATAAGGTATTACTACAAATTTAATTTAAGAAATAACCCATTTTTATCCCCCCATTCACAAAACCAAAGACTAACTCAGAGAACACGTAAAACAGAAAACAAATGAAGTTACAGCACAGAACAGATCAACTTCTCCAAAATTAGACTTCAAAATACCTAACCAAAGCTATTCATTGTCTATATTTAAGCCTATCAGAAAATTGCTGGGAATTTGCAACATTTAGAGGAAAACAATGTGCTATTTGTGTCTTTTAATTTTTTATGAGGTATAGGTAGTCATAAAACAGTCAGATTTGTACTGAAGGCAAGACTAAAGAAAAGGTGAGGGGGTTTTGGGGTGGGTTTTTTGTTGCTTTAGTTTTTGTTTGTTTGTTTGTTTGGGGTTTTTTTACACTAATAGGGTTGTCCTATTAAAAACAAATTGTGAATTGTGAATAGAAAAGTACTGGTAACAAAAGGTAACAGTAATACTTTTTTATTCCTTCAAATAAGCTGTTGATTAAAATCATACAGCTTTGATTTTCTTTTCTAAATGCTAAAATCTCCTTTAAGGTCAGGAAGAAATGCTAATGAATCTACAGTGACAGAAAACATGAAGAAAATGGGACAACCTCAAGAATGTAAAAACCACTGCACTTTCTCCTGCTGAAAATGGCATTCCATAAGATGACTTAAAAATAGGAAAGAAAAGTTGAAGTAAAACTGTTTGGCAGAATGAAGGCGAAGTCACAGAGAGATTACTTTCAACAAAATCACCCTGGAACCTAGTATTAATATTACTAAGTTGGAAGAAGACTTTGTTTTAAGAAGATCATGGAAACCACAACACAAAGGATCACTAATTAATCCTCCCTCCTTTATGTTTACATCCTTTGAAAACAGTATGCATCAGCATGCTTCAGGATCAGCTTACTAGATGGGCCTAAACCAAGTTATTTGAAATACATTAAATAGAACTTCATTTAAAACAGCTCCCAACATCCTAAACATCAAAATTAACACCTCGCACACGACAAACAAACCGACTTTTCTCTAAATGGCTTAACAGACAAAAAACTCAACTCACCGCTAACGCTCCAAATGACATGAAGAAATGTTCTGCTGGGATACTGCAGTACCTTTTATGCAAAAGTAAAAACCTATCTCTTTAATTCCCTAATGAGCATTGCCGGACTTCTAAAGAGACTACAGAACCTGTATGTGTTCACAATTTTACGAAATGTCAATTAATTACCCTAAATGTAGCCTTAATTTAGAATTTTGTATCTTGTTCCATAACACAATAGTCTTACATTGGAAAACAATAAAGAAGATTTTAATTGTGTCTATATAAGCGCTTATAAAAGATCTCTCTGGATAGACAGGCAAAGGAACACACAAACTGTGCACACAAAACTCCTGCAATGATTAAAAAAACCCTCCCACCATAACATCACAATTTTTTGTTTGTTTTTGACATAAATCCTTGCTAGACTACCTCTTGCACATCATCTTCTCTGCTCACCTTGGCTAGAACTTTACTGGACTAAAAAATGGAATGCAAATTCCCAAGTTGTTTTGAGTGTCTAAAAGACATTTCTAAAAATGAATTATCACAGTATTTTTAGCAATAGTGTGACTCTTCAGTTGTATAGGAACCTGAATGGTTTCTCCCAAGTACCATATCTATTTTTGGTTCTCTCCCTTGTGCAGAAATACGTTATGCCTGTTAATGCACATTACTGCTGGTAAAATCGTGAAAAGCAACAGCAATTTTAGAATTGCAGTAGAAAGGTAGACCTGGGGAAGAATTTTTTTCTGCATAGGCTGTTCCTCTTCAGCCAGGAAAGAAACTGGACCTCTCTCATCCACCAGCACTTTCTGCCCCATGTATACCAGTGAGAACCACAGTGAATTTAGCCCGCAAGTCTCACCACTTAGCAAGTCTGAGAACAGGGGCTTGTCATTTACAGGAACATGGCACCGAATACTAGGGATGTACCTACCTTACTTCAAAACACTAACAAAAGGAAAGGTCTGTTGAGAATCTGTGCTAAAGCAGCTAATCAGCAAGTCTGCCACTTCTCATTGCAACATGTGTCACTATCATCCAATACATATAAGGTATAAAAGCTTTATAAGGACACAGAAAAAGACCATCGCTATCCCAAAGTACTTAGAAGAAAACAATTCAGACAAAACAAACCTTCAGAGCTTTCTCCAAAGAAAAGATGTAAAAGAATATACAACAAACAGTATCTTCAGTCATCTTTGGTTTATGTACCACACAAGCAACCCTTCCACCTCAGTTTCATCAGTATTTCAGTTCAGTTTGCATACTAAACAGGCCAGCTCTGCTCCCTCCCATTCTCTAATTGCTCCAAAGCCTCCAAAATTTTTTCATCACAGTTTATCTAGGTCAATTCACCATCACATGCCCCCCCCAACTTATCTTCCCCCTTTTCCCCAGACGAAAACTGCCACAACAGTTCTTTTTTTAGTAAGTACCTGAGTAGGGGGCACTAGCTGGTATTTTGTTCTCAACTTCCCAGAAGATAAAAAACTGTTTTTAAAGTAACTTGAGAGTTCTAACATTTGTTGTAATTTGTATACAATGCAGTTATAGTCATTACATGCCACAGGTCCGTTTTTAAATGTTGCTCAAGAACAGAAAAGATTAGCTGATTTCACTGATGTCAGTATATACATTTAAAAAAAAAAAGGAAGCAAAGAGGACAGAGTGCCCGCCCCACTGTGGGAGTGAGGTGGGAGAAGCCAGCTGCAGAACTGTCAGCTTCCCACTCCCTGTGATAGCACATACAATCAAGACTTTCTCACAGAAGATACACTCATAACAACCGTAGTATTAGAACAACAAAAAGCAGCACTTCCGTGTGAAGAGACAGTTATTTATATTGGAACATTTCAGGGAAAGGCTGCCCACTGTTGAAAATATTGTTTCCAATATCAAGCCAACTTATAGTAACAAAAAAAAAAAAGCTTTCAGAAAAAACATTCCTCTTCTCTCTCCTCCCCAATTATCACAGGGGAACACAATCTAGTGTTTTTGGTGAAGGCTCTATGAACATGTGTAAGAATACAAGACTTCTTTGCAAACAATCATAAATACAATAGAACACTTCAATAACCCACAATCACTGTTTTAGTGGTTGGGAGCCTAATTTTATAAAGTTCCTACCTCTTCTGACTGAAAAAGATAAATTTGGGAAATTAAGTTAATAAATATTAGAGATAGTTTCTGAAACTCTACAGCCACAAAACTGTTGTATTTGCCTACATTTGAAGATGAAGATATCAGCAATAAACATGATAAACATTAAGATCTTTTTCAAAAAGTAGTCAAGACATACCAAATAACGCTCTTAGAAGAGATGAGTGGAATCAGAAGCAAACAGCAGAAATACTCAGAGGACAGCCACTCCATAAGAAAAAAGCTGAAGTTTAAAAAAAAGCAACCTACCAACCAGAACACTCTATGAAAAGCAGCAAACCAAAACAAAAACCCCAAACCATAACCATCACCCACTGACTGCAGCCAGACAAGAAACAGATACCTACCGCTTCCTACCAGCAGCAGCAAGGAGCAGTTTCAGAGCTGCCATGCTTTAGAAGCAGCCGCAAGCAGCAGTTTTCCAAAAGCAGTCCCCTGACATCCCGCTCTATGCCTTTTCTGGAAAGACATCTTGGGTGGAAAACCCATCCCTGTCCCCTTCAAAGGGCCACACTGGCAAGGGAGATGGGATAAAGCACCACTCATGCTATCAATGCACCCGATTATTATTCTGTGAAGAGGCGGGCAGGAGGGATTCATTACTACTTTTCAACATTACAATGATTACATTTGTTAAGGAATTCCTCATTTCTTTCACTCAAGGATAAAAAAGGACACATCAGGTAAAAGCCTGTAAATACAGGTAAATTATACAAGACTTCGCACCTCGTTTTGCTTGTGTTCTACCACTTTGTTGTGGAAAGTATTTTTACAGGGGAGTGCTAAGAGTTGGCCCAGGAAACAGGAAAGTTACAATGGTCTTGACCCCTGTCTTCAGCTACAATTGGACAAATCAATAAGGCACCTGTAAGTCCTTCCATCTTGTTTCCCAAGATGCATCCTTTTCCCGCTCCAGCTGCTTTGTGAAGACTCTAACGTTATCAAGTACTCATTTAAGGCAAGCAAAAATTGTAATCATTCAAATACTCGCAAAATAATGTCCCCTCATGAAAAAAATCTGATTGCAAATATCTCAAGACTGCAACTTCTACCTTTTTTATTTTCACTCAGAAGAGAATAAGACTCTACTCCTAACAGTCTCCAAAACACCACAGCTTTTATAAGTATGGCAAGTATCTCACTTGCAACATTAAGCATACTGAAAATAGTTACTACACACTAACAATAGGCCTGAAATACTCCAAAGCCCAGCAATCTGACCTTTATTCTGATTTGAGCACAAACTTCGCATCCTCTGGATTAAGTTCCAAGAAACACTGAATTACTAAATATCCCATCACCCTTCAACTAGTCGATTATATATAAGATTAAGCACTCAGTATCAATCAATAAATGTCAACTAGAGACTCAAAATTTCCAGTAGCTGGATTTAGTCACATCTGAAACCAGCAATTCCCATACCAAGGGTATCACAATTACACCCACTGGAGGGAGAGTTCTCTGTATTACCAAATTTGCTCTGAAATATTAAGTCAGTTAAAATTTAGCGTAACCAAGACCAAAAAATGCGTACTCACTGTTATGCCACTGTATTCCCCGCCTTTAACCTCACTGGCAATGTAAGGGCATTGATGCAACATTTTATCAACGAAAGAGCGGCTGTGTACAGTCGAACAGTGACAGAAATGCAGCATAACTGGATGCTCATTTTTATTTGGATTATTTTATTTCTTTACTTTTAAATTTTAAAAAGCCTTGCTCTCCTTCAAGGAAGCAACACCACTTAGGAGTAAATACCACAGAATGCTGGGTACACTTTGTACCAAGACGAAACGCTCATTACATGACACTGCATCGCTGACTCAGCAACATGACTGATCCCATGACAATCATGCCCTCTTCAATTTTTCAAAAATACACACATTAGACATTTATGCAAACTCATTATGTGGTCCTTCTTGATAGACAGCTGTGATTTGAGCATCAAATTAAACCTCGCAGTATTGTAGCACTCCTGTACTGTAGAGATGCATTGTATTTGTGTGCCTTTTCACATAACCCGGGAAGTCGGTGACCATTTCACACTCCCGCCTGCCAAAGAGAAGCCTTTCTACAGTTCTGTGACCAATGCCGGCCTCACTTTTCCACCATCGCTGCCATGTGAGCAGTTAATAGTAACCGACACAAGTTTTGATTTAAGGGACACAATGCATATGGGCATGAAAGTATATATGCTTTTTAGAATTTTTTTATTTAAGCATGAAAAGGATATTTTTTCATGACACTACAAACTACATGAAATCCTTTAACCCAGATAGCCCTGTAATATCTTTATACGTATCAGTCAGAATGACCAACATTCACAATTTCCTGGGGTAACTGAAGCTCTTTTTCCAATAGCTACATGAAGTTTGCATCTACACTAAAAAAAAAAAAAAAAAAACAGCAAGGGAAAGCATTAATTATCAAAAATGAACTTATATTTAGACTGCTCAAGAAGATAAATGAACATATTTTTAGAGAAGGCAGACTTGTTTTGGTTTATTTCACCAGGGATTTCTTTACGCTCTGAAGGTGGGTGGACACTAGTTTCACCTGGAGGAACTGGGCTTTGGAGGCTATGCTGACTTAAACCAGTCTCAAAGTCAATTTGAGTGAGTGCAACATTGTTCAGATATAACCTAATTTTATTAAATGATTTTCCTTCCAATCTCTGAATACATAATACAGTATAGTCACAATCCAGAGCACAGAGGGAACTAATTCAATTTGGCTTAAAATAACTGTAACATTAAAGTAGTGCATTTGGTAGTAAAATCATAGCGGGAATAAAATAAGTATCTCAAGGCAGTCCTCTAACAGCTGCACCACTTGAACTTTGCTTTAGACAAAAAGTTGTTTGAAAATGTAAAAACATGAGGAAAATGAGTTATTGACTAGCCAAACAAAGGCAGCCAATCAGTAACTGTTCAAAGACCTTTAATTCAAACCAACTTCAGGTGAAACTGCACAGCAAGTGACCCAACTTGTATGTTTTCCAGTTTTAAGTTCTCAGATCTTTTGCAGGCTGGTAAAAAGTCTGAAAGTGTTTGAAATTAATAACTGTGTGTGAGCACATGTGTGTTTTATTGCTATGGAGAATTTTATTCCTTTTCAGTTGTGTTTTCTGCAGAATTGACTTCAAAAGGCTTGAATAATAATGATAAAAAAAGTATACACGATAGTAAGTTCTGCTAATACTTGCAAGTATAAGCATAAACTATTCCACAAGAAATACCACTGGCACCCCTTGAATTCAGCGTCCATATTGAAATTCAGCCTACACTGTTATTTTAAAGTGGAATGCATTGCCACTATTGTTTAACATCCTGTTTATTCAATTGCTGATGCTCCTATTTCAATCAATTGTTGCTGTATTACATAAGCTCACGAGGATGCTCTAAGTGATCAGTGCCTTTCCCTCCTACTAGCCAGGTCACCTGTTGAGATTTGAAGACAGTAGTATTCTCTTTTAGAATTCACTTAAGAACTTACATACACATTTTCCCAGGCATATTTCTTCGAGTGCCACTCAGTATAAACTAGATGCTGGACTTCAGAAAACTTAAAAAGAAAAAAGGGAGAGTAGTACATCTTTGCTCTGATTTCATTACAGTGACACTTGCCAAGGATTTTTTTAATATAAAAAAATACCATACAGATTAGAGAAAACAAATGAAAAAATACATCTATAAAAACAAAAGATTCTTTGGTGACATTAACAACTTTTTTTACCTCCACAAAACTCCTGCTCCTTGAGTAACTTTTTTTTAATTAAAAAAACTCCATTTGAATGAATGCTAGACATCAGAAAAAACTATTTTAAGACAGTATTTTGAAGTTTATTAATTTCAATTCTCACTGTAATTCTTGTGTAACTCTGCACCACATCCCTCTGCAGTTACATTAGACAGGTTTGCAACATCAGCTTTGATTATAAGTCAGTGTAATAGGATTGTCACACTGCGCTGCTCCTCCATGCATTCTACTTAAACTCCTCTCAAATAAGAAAATTGCTGCATTTTCTCTGCTTCTAAGTGACCCACTAAAAGCTTCTCCACATCTATTTTGCATTGCCTAATCAGCCCATTTATTCTGTCTTCAGACCACTCATCTTGCACAAGTCAGGTAGTGAAGAATTCTACACAGAAGAATCACATTAAGGTACTGAAACTCTGAAACGCCTCAGTCTCAACTGTGAGGAATCTTCTCTTTAGAGATTTGCTTTAAAATTTGAATTAAAAAAATGTTTTGCAACTTGTATATAAAAGTAACGTATTGCACAAACTTCTCAGTAAAAGGTACAATTCTGTGGTGGAATTCCAGAGATGCTTATCAGCCTCTTTAGAGTGTTTGTCCCATGTGTTAATTCATTGATCTACACAACATGAAATGGCTTCTTACTCTAAAATCTGGTGCACATTCATTCCCCATATGCTTCTGAAAGCTAAGTTCCATGACACAATCTTCATAATTAAATTATGTGCTAGAAGGGGGAGGCAGGAATTAGAATATCACTGCGAATGAGATTTTGCTTAAAGGGCCAGAGTTGTACAACATTGATGGAAACCTATTTTGATATACCGTGCTTGTTTTTCATTACCACCGTGACTTGTCAGTTTATAGCCCGCACTACCCCGACAGAAGTATTTCTAATAGACCAAAGGTTACGCATAAGCCATACGAAAGAAAACTTTCTAGATTTCAGGTAAACCACACAGCTCACGACGATGCTCATCACTGCAACCTGATGTAACACAAACTTTCTCAGAGAAACCGACAGACCCTGCAGCAGCTGGGAGCCCCAACACACGACTTTGATACCTGAACTATTTTAACTTTTCCTTCGCTGTTGTCAACCCCCCGGGCTCCAGCAGCCCCGCGCACTGCAGGCGGCGGCACTGCCCCCGGTACGCGGGGCACACCGGCCAGTCCCGCGGCGGGACAGGAACTTGCCAGCCCTCTGTCACAACACGGTGCGTTTCAGAGCCGCCCTACTTAGTGCCAAGAAGGGAGAGGACGAAAGGGAGGGAGGGGATGGCACGTTACCCTGCCCCAGGACAGCAGCAGGCAGCCTTCCCCGGGCGGACCGTGAGCCCAGGCGGGCAGCACGCGTGGCGTCCCGGGAGACGAGCGAGGGGCAGAGCGCGGGTCCGCCCAACAGGACCCGCCGCGCCGCCCTGGCACACCGCGGGGGATGGGGGGGGGGGGGGCGATGCCTGCCGGAGCCCCCCAGGGTGACCCCGGCCACCCCCGACCGACGGCGCCCTCCTTGCCCGGCCGAGGCGGCGCCGCGCGGGGCATTACCTGTCTCCCCGCCGCCCCGCGCTGCTGGCGGCCCGGCCCCGGGGCGCTCTCCCTGCGCCCTAGGCCCCGCCGCGGCGGCACCGGGCTGCCCAGCTCCTCCGTGCCTGGCAATGGCGGCGGCCCCGCTCCCCCCTCCCAGCTCCGCGCTCACTGGCTGCGCCACTTCATGTGACCGAACAAAACCCTCCTCGGCACAGCCCTTTGTGTCCGGCCCGGCCGGGGCACCGAGGAGGCCGCTCGCCGGCCCGGGGAGGGGGCGAGTAGGCGACGGTGGGGACGGAGGGAGGCGACGAGGAGGGCCGGGGACGGGAGAGCCTCGCCCGCCCGCCCGCCCTCCCTCCCTCCGCCGCGCCGCCACCGCCGCCTCGGCCCGGCCACTTACCGCGGCGCGGGCGGCTGCGGCCGAGTCGCGGTGCCGCACCAGATCGGAGGCGGCCGCCATGTTCCCCGATGCGGCAGGATGGAGGCAGAGCCGCCCTCCCCGCCAACCGCCACTAGGGCGGACGGCTCCCCGCGCCGCCCCGGCCCGGCCCGGCCCGCGCCGCCCCCGCCCCACGCGGCGCCGCGCAGAGCGGAGGGGCACGCGCCCCCTCCCCTCGCGGCGGGCAGCAGGGAGGTGGGGGGAGGGTGTTTTTAAAAAAAAAAAAAAAAAAAAAGCATAACGGGAAACTCACGGGCTCGCCGGGGTGTGCGTCACGCCGGGGTTACGTCCTGCGCGCGGCGTCATGACGTCACCACGCAAGCTTCCCGACCATCCACCCCCCCGGCCACTCCGCGCGCGGCTACACACACGCAGCGCCCCGCCGGCGGAGTGCGCATGCGCGCGGCCTTCCCGCCCCGGCGCGCCCCAGCCCCCTCCCGCAGCCCGCGCGCCCCCCTTCCCGCCGGTGGCAGGTGTACGGCCGTTATCGCCGCGCGCCGCCCCCCCCACCCCCCAGCGGGGCTGTGAGGAAATGGCTCCCGCAGGCGGGATGGGCGATTTCCTCACAGGGCCTTTCTTCTGAAGGCAGGCTGCCAGCGCGGCTGCCGCCCGCCCGCCCGCCCACCCGGCGCGGCCTCCTCTCACCTGCGCCAAGCAGCCCAGCGCGGTCGGGAGCGGGAAGGCGGAGTGTCGGTTGCTTGGCGGTGCCTTTCCCCCACAGAAAGTGGAAAACTAGGTCAAGCGCTGGAGGAGCTGTATAAAAGCGGTCGCCGTGCCAGGGAGAAAGGCAGGCTCCCGCGACGAGCCGCGGCTGGCGAACGATGCGAGAGGGGAAGAGGAAACCTGAGAGGAGCGAGGAGACGACCCGGGGGTTGTCAGTCCGTCCGGGGGGGCGGGAAGCTATGAGGTGACAGCGAGAAAGTGGAAGCATGCGGTGCCATTTTTTTCTTCAGATTAATGCTTCTGATGGCAAACACCGATTGAAACGGGCAGGGATTCAGGGGAGAATAGTAAATTCGTAAAGTAGGGACCACTTTGATAAATCAGATTTTTTTTCTTCAGATTTGCTAGGCCCGGAGGATTTCACACTAGAGTGAGAAGTTGATTAAGGCAATGTTAGAGGTGCGAGCGATCGTCATCAAGAGCTCACAAGACAACTGAGATTTCAGGGGGGAGGAAAAGGAAAAACACAGCACATATAATTCAAAAGGGGGGAAACGGGTAGAGCCGAGCATTGTCAGTCATTCCAGCCTCTATTCCCAGAAAGGTATTGAAGCAAATAATCACACATCTTTTAAGTACATGGTACCTAATGAAGTGATAAGTTACAGCCAACATGGATTTGTCAAGAAAATCATATCAAGCCAAACACATCCCATGCTGTACAATATAATGGGCCTTGGATGGGAGCAGTCGTAGATCTGTCATGGTGTGACTTAAGTAAGGCTTTTGACACCATCTCAGAGAACTCAATTAATTGAGCAAGCAAAAAATAGATAATGAAATGACGCCACAGTAGTGCAAAAGTACATCAGCAATGCTTCACTGTGACAAATAGAAGGGTATAGCAAGCATGCTTCCTTGGAGGTGGGTATGTCCTGGGTTTGGTACGAAGTCTAATTATGTGAACAACAGACTACAGTTTACATCAACTGGATCTGCCAGCAATGCCAAACTGGCAGAGCTGGAAGCACGGTGCAGGACAAGAAAAGAATTCAAAATGTTCTTGACAAACTAGTTGCAGAAATAGGATGCAATTGAATAAATGCAGGTGCCAACTTCAACATTTACGTCGGAAAATAACAATTGCACAGTTACAAGACTGGGAACAGATGAGTAAACACTGGGTCTTCAGAAAAGGGGTTGGGGATCAGAGTAGATCACAAATTGAACATGCATCAACAATGTCACACCATTGTGAAAAAACGCTGCAGTACAGAGAGATGTGTAAACAGAACTGTCATATCTAGGACATACAAAGAAATTCTCATATTTAATACTGGTGAAGCCTCAGCTGTAGTACTGTGTTCAGATTTGGGCTCTGCATTTCAAGAAAAATTTCTTTCAAAAAAGTCCAATAGAAGGGAGTACGGGGAAGAGCAAAAAATAAAAATAAAATTAAAATTTTTTAAAAGACATGACTCTAATTGAAAATAGGAATGCTTGAGATATTTAGTCTAGAGAAGACTATGGAGAGAAAAATACATTGTTCACTAAATCCACTGCAAAGAGGGCAAAAATTAACGGTTTTAAACTGCACTGAAAGAAATTTACGTTAGACATTAGCAAAAGTTTTACTATGATATGGATAAATAAAACTGGCATATATTCTCTAGGGGGTTCTGCAAACTTTATTAATATTTTTTAAAACTTAGTTAAATACCCGTAAGAAAAGATTAGAAGCATTTGACTATGCTGTGAAGTAATGGAGGCAGACTAGGCAATCATTATTTTCAGCATCTTTTCATATAACTGCAGTCACTATCCAGATTATCTGTTCTGATCCTGTTTTTCTTTCCGATAGAAATGAATCGCAGAGACATTTAAACATTTAATGTGTTGATGTGATCTTATGCACAGGTGTAGATATCTCCTTTGGGAGTCTTTGTCATGTTACAATCTGTATAGCTGTGTGGCAACATATGTCACATGCTCAGCTAATTTGCTAATTTATAAACTTTATAGATCACTATAAATTCCACATTTAAAAATAATGTGTTTGTTAGTGCTCATGTAACTAGTGTGAATCAAGGCTTTTGCTTTTCTTTGGGATTTTTTGTTTTTTTTTTTTTTTTTTTTTTTTCATGGTACCAGAGATTAATTTTCCCCAGAATCCATTAAATTTTGGGGTTTTTTTCTGGAGCATGCCATTTAGGGGAAGGTAGTGTGAATAGTTTATGTTATGGGACTGAGACCCACCAAACTCATCTCATTAGAGATGACTAAAAGGCCATTAAATAGGCCAATTTTTAATCTCCACTGAGTTACACTGAATTCAAACTGATAGCCCACAGGCAAAAGGCTATGAATATCATTAACAGTACCCTAAAGCACTCAGTCCCCTAATGAGTGCTAATGTTATTCTTCTGAGAATTAAGCTTGTTTTCTGAAAAGATACATTTATAAAACCAAATTCTGATATTTTGGAGCATGTATGGACAGTCTTCCACTGCTCTTATACACAAGAAGCATTATTATTCTTGTGCAATCCACATATTTCTTCTGAGATTCTTGGTCTTATGTGCTTCACGCTAACCAAAACACAAACAATTAAAACATGAAAAAGCAAATCTTAATATTAACCCATGCTTCTTGCTGGATATCACATGTATTATTGTACCCAATTATTTTGATGTTATCACACTTACTAATATATATTTTGTCCCTTAGTAGGTAATTTTTAAGCAACAGCAATTCTTGCTTCAATTCTGCTATTAATAGGTGAAGGAAAATACCAAATTCTATAAAAGCATTAACTCATAGAAGAAGATGCAGTGTTTTATGTGAACAAGTAAAATGGTTAGCTTAAGGAAGTATGAACTTTAGTTCTAATGCTGCCAAATTTCACAATTTTTTAAGAGTTTAAAGATAGCTAGCACTTTATGCCTTAACTTCCTACTTATGCTAAAAGGCCCAATTCCAGAAGCAGTGGTGGACTCTCTAAAAAATGCTAATGATCCACACAATCTGTGGATCCAAAGAAAAATCCACATTTGTCATGAATTCATGGAGCTTATAACTGCAATATTTCATCAAAATGGCAGTGTGGTAAAAGACTGTGACCAGTTCAGTCAGAACTCTTGATTTCTAATGTCACCAGCTTTACCACTTAGGCTTATAGTATGTGAAAAGTAGTAGACAATCTTAAGGGTTGCATTAAGAAGACTTTAGAAATATACACAAAATGATGCAAAATTGGGATTGCATGAAATAGAAATTTTAGGGCCAGCCTCCAGTGAGGCACTCTAAGATCAGTGAAAGAAGTCGCATGAACAGTGAGGTCCAATTCTTGAATGCATACGATCCAATGCTTGAAAATTAAGCCAGATATTGCAGAGCTGTCTTTTCATTTCCAGAAATTCTGACTGTGTCCTGTATTATTTCTCCACCAATACAGACAAGGCCTAGTAATGGTTAAAACAGCATTTGAAAATCTCTTGAGAGAAGGTTGCTACCTAGTTCCTCCTGGCCTTCAAAATGGTTATAAAAAGCTTAAACCAAGGCAGGCTCTTTCATGTTAGCAGCAAAATATGATTAACTGAAACCCATTTAGAAACTGGTTCTTCATATAAACATTTTTGTAGCTGAAGCTGCAGAGGGAGATTTGGAGCAGGTCTAAGCTGAAGCATTTTCAATGAAAGAAGATTGCAAATGCCTCCTTGTAACACACACAGCAAAATCCCAAATGCCTGGAGGGAAAAACTTTTTAATGATAATTTCTTACATTTATATAGCACCTTTTATTCCCTAGGACCCCAAGCACTTCATTAACTCTATGCAAAAAGCTTCACCATGGAAATATAGCCACTATACACATCATTCTTTGAAAATTTCATTTTCAGTTGACACATTTCTTTCAATAACAAAATATTCTGCCTATCCTATATATAGCAACCAAAACTACAACAGATAAAAGATCAAATTATATAGTTTTGAGTTGTGGAACAATTTACGCCTGTATGATTTTCAAAATAGTAATGCACTCATGTAATGGATACATTGCATTTATCCCATCCGTTTCCCCTCTCCATTTACTACTTCAATCTCATTTTTGTACTGTAGCCTTTAGTAGAAAATTTTGTCTTCACAACATTTTCAAAATTGAGATGATCCTTGATGTCTGAATTTTAGACAAAAATGAGGTTTATAGGAAAAAGGAGCATCTTTTATTAAATCTACTACTATAAATTGAAAAAATAGAGAAGTTTTTGAGTACCCAAGACATAATGCTTTTTTTTTCAGCTATGATGGTTATTCTAATAAAATATCTTACCTTTACCTATAAAGTTTGTCTTGTCTTTGCCCTTAGACCCTCATAACTACAAAAACGAGGCCCCAGAAACATGATAGGAAAGATCACTGTGTGTTATTGCTCAACTTGCCACAGAGTTTTTCTTTTCATCCTACAGAGATGTTTCCGGTTTCTTGGCCTTTCTTATAAAGACAGAGTACTAATTTCACCAATATCAACAAATTTAGGAACTCAATGTACTGGTTGTTTCAACAAACAGTAATCAACATTATTTCCATTCAAATTTTAGAAGAACTAACAACAGAATGAATTGGAGCAGTTTGATTTGTTTTATTGAAAGAGGAAAAATGACTTTTCTTAACTTTTTTTTGTTGTTTGAGCTGTTGATTTATGTTTTGTTGGCTTCCTTGTTTCACAGGCTCTTTTGAAACACAGTTGTCAACGTTAATTAGAGGACTGTCTAGTCTTGTCTATTTTTCAGACAGAACAAAAAATGTATTTTATTTATAATATAAATTTAGTCTCTGCTATAAATTAAGATATCCTAGTCATCTTTGTCAGTATCAATTAAATTTATAGAATTGCCAGTAAAACACTAAGAGGGCAGTAAGAATATATAGGTAAAATAGGTGGGGCTACCAAGATGATGAGGGGACTGGAACACCTCTCTTATGGAGAAAGGCTGAGGGATTTGGGTCTCTTCAGTCTGGAAAGAAGACGGCTGAGGGGGGATCTTATCAACGCTTATAAATATTTAAAGGGTGGGTGTCAGGAGGATGGGGCCAGGCTCTTTTCAGTGGTGCCCATCGACAGGACAAGAGGTAATGGGCACAAACTTGAGCACAGGAAGTTCCATGACAACATGAGGAGGAACTTCTTTACTTTGAGGGTGGCAGAGCACTGGAACAGGCTGCCCAGAGAGGTGGTGGAGTCTCCGTCTCTGGAGACATTCAAAACCCGCATGGACGTGTTCCTGTGCAACCTGCTCTAGGTGACCCTGCTCTGGCAGGGGCGTTGGACTACATGATCTCCAGAGGTCCCTTCCAACCCCTATCGTTCTGTGATTCTGTAAGGCTAGTCCTGAAATAAAATATTTTGCAATGGAAGGATATTTAGAAACTCTACCTAGGGCAATATTGCTGCTTGCGTTGCCTTTACAACTGTCGTACTGGTACAAGTGTTTTAAACCTCCCAGATGGGAGAAGATTTCCCACATTCCATAATAAAGACCACCAGCGCACCCTTCTCCCATGGCTCGGCTGCTGTACATAGGCCGAGTCAGCCCTGCGCCCCTTGGCCAGGCCCACGCTGGCCACGACAAACCAGCTTTTGTCAGGGGGCAACAGCGCCGGCCCAGCCTCCCACAGTTGTCTCCTGTTGTCGGTCTCACCACTAAGGAGTGTTATTGTCTTCTGCCACTGCTCGGAGAGGAGCAGCTGCTGGGCAGCACTGTCTGCCTGGCACACGAGGCGCCGTTCTTAGCTGCTCCTCTGACACCACCATAATAAACAATATCAATTAACAAATCCTGGATTAATTATCAATAGTAATTAGTTAACCTTGGTCTTTATGCTTATTTTCTTTGATCTTTTGTTATTCTAATTCATTCCACATTAAAAAGATGATAGTTAAGCCTACATCTTTGTTCCCTTCAGGAGGATCTGACATCTCTCTTCTCATGTCTGAGTTACTGAGCTCAAGTCTGGCAGAATTCAAAGATCACAAGAAAGCAGATTAGCGTAAGAAAATACCACTGTATATTATAGCACTGACCTTCTTAAAAACAACAATGTCTTGCCTTGGAGGGTTGCCATTTGCATCATGCACAGGAAGTATTAATATATGAAAATATGCTATGAGCAACAAAACCATAACAAATTTCTTCCTGAGTCTGTTGATGAATTATAATTTAGTGGGAGAGGAAGAAAGCTATGGCAATAAACGGGCCTTCAATAGATGATGGAAAGGACCTAGATATAATAGGTATAAATTATCATAGCTCTGCTTAACCCGGCCTGATGATTCAGTTCACATTGTAGCGCTGAAATCACATGCAGCGGGAAGACAGAGAGAGGCATTTCAAGTTCCGTGTTTCAGGTGTCACAACGATGACCTTAACGTGTCCCTTCACAGAACAGAGCATAAAAGAGTCCAGCTCCTACTACTATCGACCACATGCCTGACCTTCGCCATGACCGTCCTATGCTGACAATCGCACTAGACCTGTAGAGTGCCACGTTCTGGTCTCCTTCTAGTTGTGTCACACCCCACTTCTTCCTGCACCCACCTCTGTGACTAGCATTAGGGTCACACCCGCGCCTACAGCCTCTATTAAGAGACCTGAGCAATATTAATGTGGGGAATTAGGAGCAGTAATCCTTTCAGGCACGCTCCATCTCCAAATCTGTGACTTCTGCATATCCCAGTGAGGAACACAGGTCCCTCAAGATGGGGAAAGTCACCTGCCTCAGCCGAACACCACTTCAACACCCTCACAAAAAGGAGAAAGTTTTGGCAGCCAACCCCCACCATTTCTGTACTTCAAAGTCATCTGGCCAGATGGAAGTCTGGACGAAGGTCCAAGACAAGACATCTTCACTGAAACCCTTTGCCTTTAGGAGCAAGTGCCATATGTTTTAACAGCACTTGAAAAATGAGCAGCATCTCTCAGTTGTCAATGTCATTGCCAGTGTGTTAGTACAACTACATACCAGGCAGGACTTCAAACCACCTTCTTTCCCCCACAACTTCCTACTGCCCGGTAGGCAATTGCTATGTCAGCAATTGTGATTTTTTTCATTAAGTCAGCTGGACATACACCCGTCCTTATGCTTGACGGAATTATGTAAATCTTTATTATTGTAAAGCACCAGAGGTTTGTGTACAGGAAGACATAATAATCATATTTAAAGAAGAAGTAAAGAAAGCAAAAAAGCACTTAAGCACTTTATTACTATTAATGCGGAAGTACTGAGGAGCTTATTTTGTGTTTAGGTAAGATCACAGCAGCAGAAAGTCTGTTTGATATGCCATACCTTCTGTTTGTTTCTTAATTGTAAGGAATTTGGTTTTGATCAAGACAATTAATTATGAATATAGCTGAGTTTTCTAACATCAGAGATAAAGCTTAAAAAAACTACAAAAGCTTTTTTAGAGTATATTGTACGGTATAGATAAGTATGTGTCTTCAGGGCATCAAAACAGTCATCTTTGTAATTGAATCCTGAAAAGGAGGGAAAAAAACCTAAACAAAACTGATAGTTTTACAGAGTCTTAGAGTTAATAGGCAATTTTGAAAAATTACTTAGCAGATTCTGTGGTCGTACAGAATCAGTATATGGCATGGCAGGTTGACAAAAATGAACAGAGCGAGTGAAAACCTAGGGTCATTACAATGCGAGTTTTGTTACCCAGTAACTTTTTTCTTTCCAACCTCCCTGACGGTCCTTCTCTATGCCAACAGAGAAGCATCTCCCAGCTCCTCAGCTTGGCCACATCCGTTACCGCTCATCTGCCAAAAAGTATCTTCAGTGCAATCATCAAAGCTACATTAGAACTTTTGCTTTCTCTTGTTCATCCAGTATTTCCAGATCACATCCCGCCTAAGCTCTCAGATGAATTATTTTGAACAGCAGTTCATTTGCCATTATCCCGGTTCAGGAAATACTGTCTTGGGTTTGGGATTTGCAGGCAGGTCTTGTATTATACTACTACTGCTTTTAGTGTGAAGCTCATAGGAACATTAAATGTCTCATTATAAGCTTAGTGAAATAGCTGCAAATACTTTAATGAGCTTTCAACCAGGCTCAAAGAAAGAAAATTCTAGTACTAATTTTCCTAGTAATAGAAATATCCATATTCAAAATAACTTTAAAATAGTTATTTTACTGAAATAACAATAATAATAATATATAATAATAAATATGTATTCAGCATGCGTCCTGGAATGCATGCTGAGTAGATGTTTCTCAGACAAAAGAAAGAAGGAAGAAACGTAGAAGAACAGTCATGTTCACTTTTGAAATCTGTCCCAGTTTCACAGCCCTTGACTCTGGTTTCCAACAATGTGCTCATAAGTCAGTGTGTGGAAATGAACTCAGGTAAGGCTTTGGAAGTGTATTTTTAGTTAGACCATGCAGATAATTCGTAGAGTAAAAATGGGGTATCTGTAAAAGCAGAAATAGTCAGCAGAGTAGTTTCATTTTGGGAATTTCAGCAAAAGAAGCTATGTCTGAACACTCTCAGGAAGCGCTCAAATCTACCTACCAGCCTATCAATCAGATGTGTCTCTCTAATTCCACCCCAAGCATATTAAAATTCCTTTTTAAGAAGTTATGTGTGAATTGTCGTTCAAATATACCTTTGGCTTTGAGTTACAATGTTTATATTCTGCTTTAAAACAGCAGAACAGCTTTTACTTACTCTGTGCAAAAGAGAATCCTGATTTTGAATCTTAACAGGAGCCAGATAATGGTAGTTTAATATTTCATGTAGACGTCTTAATCACCAAGTCATTTAACCCAATCAATGTAAGACTGAGAGTACTTTTTAAAGTATCCCATTTACGAATAAGCAATAACCATGGTTTTGTCACATTTTATCAATTATGCTTTCTAAAAGAGAAGGGTGTCATCACATTTGTGATAGTACATTAGGAAGCACAGCTTTTCACAATGACTGTTAAAATGGTACATGCTGGGGAAAACAGTGCTTATTAGGATTAATTTAAGACAATGGGAACTCACTAAGCACAACTTGTATACAATCACTTCTATCATTAATGCATTATATTTTATCTCATCCTTTAAAAGAAATAATTATATATTGGGAATCCTTTTTTTTTTTTCCCCTGACAGAGCTGACAGAATTTACATCCCAGGCCCAGGGAAGGAGTGCAGTGGCTGGAGGCACATGCAGCACTCCTGTTCTGCAGCAGGACAGCGCAGCGGCCAGTTCAGGCCAGCAAGGGCTATGAGAAACAGTGACAGCCCGTCCTTTCAGGAGTTCCAAGTAGTAGGCTCTGGAAAATTAATGATGCTCGACTGTCAAAGCTCATATTGATCAAACAGCTCTCCAGCACACTGAGAGCAGAGAGGCTGAAAAGACCATCCGAGAGGACATACTGCTTTAGCTGCGTAGGACCCACTAACAGGAAATCATAGTGCTTCATAGGTAGTTCAGGGGCTGATACCTGATATTAGCAAGAAGGCAGGGCTGGAAATAACGGTGAACCTTCAGGACATGGAGCCACCATTTCTAACCTGAGGCGTATGTTAGCCTTGGCTCTTTTATATTCCTCCTGCTAAAGTGGGTCAGTATAAAGTACAGCCTGTGTGGAACAGCTAGTGGAAAAGCCCTTGAATGCAGAGATCCTGGGCATCAAGGTATGTGCACAGTGCAGCAAATGAAGCACAAATCTACCCCACAACCTCAGCAGAATACCATGCAAGGCCTTTCTAGTACTCATGTGACATCAGCACATTCGTACCACATACAACCTACACACCCTTTCCTTTGTGTAAAAAGCCCCACCTATCACCACCCTTCTGATCTGCTGCAGCGGGCTGTTGATCCCTTCCCTGGGACAGCCAGCACCTCTCTGGTCTCTCAGTCCATTCTGGGATGACCAACCCAGGTCTTCACTTCAGAAACAGACTCTCCAGTGCTCTCCTTTAGCTTTGCAGACAGTATGGAGAAGGGTGTCACTCTTCCTTCTGGGAAAGAAGGTGGCTACTCCTCCTCTGGGTTAAAAGAAGTAAGAAAGGCTTGTCTTGTAGCTGTGGCCTCCCAAGTATGGAGGAAGACTGGCTGTGAGAAGGACAAAGTGTTTGCAGATGGCAGCCCAGGGCCAGGTGGAGGGGGCAGGGCTAGGGAGACGATGAGGGCACGTCACTGTAAACCAAAGGGCTGCATCGCCAGATGGTGCAGAACAGGTCTGGGCAGGTATGGCACGCATACAGGTGCAGAGCTGCAGTGTAAGGGCCAAGCCATATGGCTCTGTTGGACAGGTACGGACGGGGCTGCTCCAGGGAAAGGCAGCAAGGGGTGGAGATGGTCCAGACTATATGTGTGTGTCAGGGGAAACGAAGGTTTCTGAGGAATTTTCCCCCAGCATCTGAGCTGGGGCACTCCCAGGGAGCCCCAGAGGATGCACAATGCTCAGGCAATAAGGCCTTAATGGTAGCACAGGAGCACTTCTGCTGGACAGAAGGACAAAGCTAGCTGGCCTCTCCACATTTGGCAGTTCTTTTGTTCTGAGTGCGATGAGGGTATTTTACTTGCAGGGAGGCTGACTGAACAAATCCATTTCCCAGCAGGACCAGGAAAATTAAATGGCTTGGGGAGTTCCCCACTGCTTATTTGGAAATGCCATGTGAGTGATTACCTGTGCATCTAAAAGGAAAAATAACCTAACAGAAAATGTAGTATGTATCAATGTCAACTGCAAAGCATCCTAACCATGGGATCCTTTCTTCCAAAGGTTATACGGTTTTCAAAAATATACCTTTGAGGCAGTAAATGAAAAAATTTCTAGTCCTGTGTTTCATTTAATTTAGAAATTACAGGGGTTTTTTATTTTTTATTTGTTTTTACATTGGGCTGGGTTTGAAAAGAGACTATGGAAATAGGAACTATCATGAAAGAGCTTGCAGAAGAATCCAAAATGTCTCCTTATTTTTAGTTTTACTTCAATGGAACTCTAAGTGTAAGACGACTGGCTTGGTCCAGATTTGATCATTCTCTTCTAGAGCCCGGGAGACTTGCAGAAGGAGAGCCTGTGCTTTACATTCTGCATTATGGGAATATTATTTTGATTTTCATTTTACTACTATTTAAAAGCACTAGAAGTTCCTGCAGCTGTTTGGTCACATAATAACAGACAGACTCTAATTTCTCATGCATGGCACCCAGCATGGTGTATCATAAAAAAGGCCCCAAACCTGCTCCTGCATTCTAATAAGTGTGTGTGTCACTTTGTAGGCGATCAGAATCCTGTCCAAATTCTGCATAGTCTAATAGAACAACAGTTGCCAAATGACAAAACCTATCAGAAGAAACAGAGTAAAAAGGCATGTCTTTGTTTCTGATCTTCACAGCTTCAGTACTGGCAAGAGGAACGTCAAGGTTTTCAAAATAAAGCCAGTTAACCACTGGCTGGTAACTGCTATTAAATGTAAACAAGGGCATAAAAATAGAGATGTTGGAAGCCAGGATATGAACATTTGAAACAGTAGCTATGTATACAATTACAGTTTTGTTAACATTGTCCACTCTGGGGGCTGTGCAGCTCCACCGGCTGTGGCTGTGCTGGGAGCAGAGGCAGAGACCTCTGGGGCCCTGGGGCCCGTCACTGCTAACCAGCCATGGGAAATCCCAAAAGCAAAATGGTTGTGCAGTCACGCTGCAGTGTGGTGGGAGAAAAGGGACTGGAGACAGGTGCAGCTTCTTCCGCTTTACTGATATGCAGGACGCACATTCCACAAGGAAGCAGCAAAGAGTACTTTCATTGACCTTCTCCCCAATAACTCTGCTCATCTTAGCAAAGCAAGCAAAATTCATGACAGCAGCTAGTTGTTTTAAAGGCTCCTAGCCAGAAAAGAATGTATTTGATCTACGCTGCCACTGTGGCAATAAGACAGCACGCACCCGCACCTAAACCAGGTAAAATCACTTGGAAGATAATATAGAAGTGAGAACGTCATGGGCATTAGTTAGTGTGTTAAAAATATCACCATTTTTCTTACACAGACACAGCTGTTGAATAAATGCACTGCTCAGCATTGATCATCCATATGACACGGTAAATGAAGATGGCATATTCCTGAGTAAGAATTATGGTCTTGTCTGTACACAAGAACTGCATCCATTTAATTTAATCAGTACAGAAATGGATGCAACACAGCCAACATGCAGACAAAACACAGGGGGTAAAATGACATCGTATGCGTCTGTTCAGCACTTAAAATTTCAGCAGCCTTGTTTTCTGCAGGTATAATGCTGTAATTTTTTGTCTAAGCAAAACTTGTAACGATCAAGATTCTGGATGTGAGCAAGAAGAAGAACAAGACTGTGATTCACGACCTGCTGGAGTCCATGCTGGTCTTTCGGGGAGCTGCTAAAAGAAACCAAACATGATTGTTCATCTGCAGCATTGCACTGAACTGCTATCCAAGATGTGGCCATTATTGGACTATTCTTGGTGCTTCAATTATACAAAAGAAATATACTAAAATAATTAATTGATGCCATTAAACTACTGTGGTGTTGAACATATATTGCACTTGAACATAATGAATGTTGACAATTCATTATTTCAGGTTTTATGACAATACCTCTGTGATAAATATTTCTACAAATTCTAAAAGTCAGATATAAGAAGGAGAAGTCTGCACACTATAAACTGCCACAAAACTGAAGACTTGTCAAAACAAAATGAGCTATAAAAACAGTAATATTCAGGCAACGTCACTCTCATTAAACACCTAATGATGCCACAGGCATATTAGTGGGGAAATGCTCATGAGGCTCATGAGGAATTAGGAGGAAAAAAAATAAATAAAAACCCTGCCCCTAAAACCGCTTGCCAAGCTGTTTGTACATTCTGCCGCAGGCAGTTTCTTGAAAAAGATGGAGACGTGAATGGAGACAGTCAGTGACTATTAGATGCTGATGATGGTGAGGGCAAGCAGGAGAACTGATGCTAGAGATTAAGGGCTGCATTTTGCTTTCAGTTATGTCTCGCATGTCTCAACATTTCATAGTATTTAAATGAATGTGTTACATAAGGCATTTCTCCTGTCTGCACCGCTCAGCAGCCATATTCTCCTTTCTGGTATGGATTGTCTTGGGAAACTTGCCAAGCTGTGACAGAGCAGTGCATAAAAGGAAATCATGCTCATAAGCTGGGGGTGGGGAGAGCTGCAGGTGAACAGATTCAATGCAGCAACATATATAGAGTCTCCTGTCTCAAAACGTCAGCATTTAAATTAAATGGGAGCCAGAATACTTCTTCAAAAAAGCGCATAGGGCTGCTAGAGACCCCACATCGCCCCATTAATTTGCTCCAGGGAGGGTGTGAGCACAGTGCACTAGAATTGCTCAACACTGCACTGGCTGCTGCTTTAGCAGATTGGAAGAACGAACAAGTATTTCCTCTTAAGGTGCTAGAAAATTCCCATCCAGTTTTGGAACCCATTCCTGCCAGATGCTGAACACCTCCTTTACACTTACATCTGGACCTTTTAATTAAAGATGGAGGGAAATGAGGGTGGATCCAGCTTCTTGTAGAACCGAGCTATTACCTGCCTGCCAGGACCTGCCCAAAAGGTCTGGCATTTCCTATAGAATTCAGTGAATGCACTCATTGTTGTTAATATTAATTATTTTATTTATTAATAGCCAAGCTCTCAGGTAGTTGTTGGCTTTTCATCTCTAGACCTCAAAGTGCTTTACAAAGGAGATCATTATCAACAAAGGAACACAGACATCTACATTTGGGCTTTGGCACGTAAAGAGCATCTCAGTTCACCTGTAAAGTAGATTTGCCATTTGAGCTTTACTCTGGCCACCTGCCCTGGAAACAATCTCCAAACCTTAAACGATTGGGGGCAGGGGGAAGGATTTTCAACTGAAGTTCAGTAACACAAACATCAAACACCTACAGGGGATTAGGCAATCGGGCACAATGCTGCGCCTGGTTGGAAGATGTGGAGGTCAAGGAGACTCTCAGCTTGAAGTCTACGACACTGGAGCAACCTCCAGGCGTCTCCAGATCAGAGCTGGATTCATTACTACAAGGTACTGCTGTGGATTACAGCACTGAGCACTTTTAATTGCTCCATCCCTGAAGACAAGATTTACTGTCCTTTCGCCATCTTCAGTTGTTACAGTAAAAGACAGGTGAAGAAATGTGCTTGGACTGATAAATTTTTTGGCAGTTTTGCACTGCACACAGGCTAGGATTTTTCATCTTAATGACCTGCAGCTGAAACAGATGTTTTGCTTTAGTGTTTTAAAGCACTTCACAAAACTTAACACTAATTTATTCTCTCACAGTGCAGGAAAAAAAAAAAAAAAGATGTCTGATATCGTTACTCACATAACAGAACAATGTGAAAAATGGAAACAGATGTTTCTCATTTAAGCATGAATAAGACAGAAGTGAAAGAAAAAAGATGATGTAGTAGTAGTAGTGATTAAGAGAAATATGATGGCTTGGTTAAGACAATTTCTTACGGATCTCCAGTTAGTACTGAAAGATCTTTCTAACAACTCGGTCCCTGATTCTGCTAGCACGTGTAAGTGCTTAACTCCAGCTATGGAGGTTGTCTCACATGCTTCATTTATAATATTTTTAAAAGCTGTACAGCCAAATGAACGCTTTACAGTTAGGAGTTGAGGGATCAACGGCATTGTTCCTGTATACAGTAAAGCACTGACTGTTTTCACAAACTACAGACATCTAAATTTGAATATCAGAATAGAAATAAAGTCAAACTGAAAATACCTTGTTTCCTGAAACACGAAGCAGCGCTTTGATTTTACTGCAGCAGAGACAGAGCACTGTGAGACCCAGAAGCAGCAACCAGGGACCTATTACGTGCTCCCCACTGAGAGTCTCGGCTTCCCCCGAGCGGTGCGGCTCCTGGCAGGAGGGACCTGCTCCACTTTGGCAACGCCTGTTGCTTCTCCCTGTCCCGGCAGAAGGAAAGGTCCAACTTCAGCTGCAGAAGCAGCTTCGGAAACCTCCAGTGACACAGGTTTCACTGAGGAAATTGCAACCCTTTACCAATCCACCACCACGAACAAAATGACTTGCTAGGGAATGAACTGAACCGGGGGAAGGGGTGTATGTAACGTGTCCTGGTATTTCTGTGTCTGGCAGGATTTGGGTGCAAGCAAAGAACCCATTTTTCATTGTTGGTACTACTTTTTATCTTAAGCCTGCCTTGGAATGTGAAGGATCCAAGCAGGCCAGTGCAGACCATCAGGCTCAGACAAGATTGTTCCCCTTCTTCCTTCCCTCCCTCCCTGCCTTCATCCCTCCAGAGTACAGCCTAGGCCAGGAGATGTGTCCTTGCCCAAGAGCCACCCCCCACAGCTTCCACTGGCCTCCAAGGTGCCCTGGGGCTGGCCTCTGTGGAAGAGCAGTATAGAATTCCTTTTTACAGATGAACTCTTAGAAGGAAAAACTGAAAACTAAAATTCAGATCCTCTTGTTTGAGTATTAAGGACAATACTTCAGTCCTAAGAAACTGTGACTTTCCACTCAGCATTTTTAGTAAGAAAATAATGTTTCTGAAATTGTCACTGATTTCAGCCATGTTTGCTGAGAGAGATTTGGCCCTGTATGCAGTCCACAGACTGTGCATGCAGAATTAATAATCTCGTTAACATTACTATATGCAAATGCTCCCAGGATGCAAAGAGAGATTTGTATTTCAGATTAATATTTTATGGGAATTTTGTGTGTACATGATAAATGAATAAATGGAGGGACACAAGGGGACATGCAGAACATGTGCATCATGTGTGAGAACTGCATTAATTCTTAAATGTTTGCAATGGCCACAAGATGGTTAAGGAACAAAAAGATTTATTATTGTAATTACAAAGGAGGAGAGAATAAGAGAAGAAAAATGAGAGATCAAGGGAGCCGTTTCATGTTACAATTTCTCCAGCTGCAGAGCTGGCTTGAGAGGTTCTCCAAACCCTCCTGCCCCTGTCCTTTCCACCCTATGCGCCTTCCCCTAGCTGCAGATTACCATCCCTTTAATTCTGCCAACTCAACCATTTGCATGTTCAAGCTTTAAACCAGCTCTTAATTACAACATGGAATCGCACCCTTAGTCTCCTTGGTCTCTCATTCATTTTCAGCTGCTATATAACGAGGGGCAATGCCATGTAAAACTCAGCACTAATACAGCGTGGATATGAAAAAAAGAGGCACGTCAGAGAGACTGAGAACAGGTCTCAGAATTTGAGGGTTAAAAAGCAGAGTTATTTAGAGAGAACCACCACTGGCTCCCCACTGTTTCAGCTTCTGGGTCACCCCCTTCCCCACCTCTCCAGTTGTCCTTATTCTATTGAAGTTTTATTGCTACTCTGGAATGACATGAAGCTCTCTCATGCTTTAACTATAAGAAATGTAAAATTGTATTTGTCCAAAAACCTACATGAGTGAAAGAAGATCCCTGAGGGGATATTATTAACTGCCTGCTACTTATCGTTGATGGTTATTCTCCGAGACAACTCTCCTGTTTAATCTTTACGCTCTCAACAATAACCCTTCTCTCTTTTTGATCAAGTGTTTAATTTTCTTGAAAGATTTTCTCTGACTTTAGTTATTATTGAAGGGGATTTTAATTTTACCCCAACTCTTTAATGGCTAAATCTTGCATATCCACTATTTCAAATAGGGGTATTTCAGTTCCTCTGAGTAAATAGTTCAAGGATTTGGTCTTGATAGGTAGCTGGAAAATTTCAAATCAAAACAAAATTGAAATTGCAGTTTCTTTTCCACTTCAGAATAGAGTTTTTAGTCTCCCTGAGTGACCTGTCAGTCTACTGGAATAAGAAATGGATACTGCTAGACTGCTACAGAGCATACTCCCGTGTCAGCAGAGTTTCATCAGCATGAGTGGCAGCCCTGTATGGGAAATCGGTTAGCTGGTTATTTCATCTGCAGCTGATCAAAGATAAACAAGATAAAAAAGACAAACAAAGGGAAGTGGTGATGTAGAATGTATTCTTACTTTCCTAGTCTCCACAGGCAATATTATTGCTAAATTTCCTCTAATTGTTTATAGTAGAACTTTAAAGCATAACAGGAGAGAAAAATAAAGAAAAACCCAGTAGAGGTTCAACAGAGAGCAAAGCCCAGAAACCCTTGAAACCTGCTTGCTTTCCTTTCTCATAAGCATCCTCAATCCTTACCCATTGTCACTGCATCTCCACAGCGCAGTGGAAGCCCAGATCATGGGTAAATATCTAATAATATAATAGTTACATTTAGGGCAACCTAATAGAGCAGGGAAAGATTGCACCGTAGGACTGAGAGGTCTTTTGGGGAGGCTTGCTTTGTTTTGTCATACTGGGCACTCCCGTTTCCAATGACTTTGTTGTCCGCAATAATTGCAACAGTTTACAACAGTCTCCTGTTCCTAGAGCCAATAAATTATTAGATTGGGTCCATGATTTTGCAACTCTAGTCTGTATTCCCAATGTTGCCTTATTGTCTTTGCTTCTCCAATCTGAACGTGTGTGAATGGAAGCACAGAGCCCAGGTCTGCTCCCTCCTGTTCAGCCACTCTCCTTTCCTGGTTCCCAGGTTCAAAATGGGAACTCGGCACATCTTTCTTACAGCCTGAAGCAAAATGGTCATTCACTCATCTTCCTCACCCCTTTACCACATAACCCTTCCTCAAGGCTACCCTCCTTCTCAGCATGGACTTGCTCACAGGATGCAATCGGAGGGGTGCGAGGGGCTGCACAGGACACTGCTGCTCCGTGACCAGGAATTCAAGCGACGAAAAGACTCCAGTAAAAGTGAGCAGAGCCAAATGCCTAGTTAGCAAACACTAGAATATGCAAATCTAAATCTATACACCTGAGCCTTAAGTTTCCCCATCTGTAAAAACAATGTTGAAATACTTCCCTATTTCTCAAGAAGGTTACTAAGGTTAATAAATTAATTAATGCTTACATAACACCATATTATCAGAAAAATATTTTCCCTAAATCAACATGTTTTCAAATATTTCAGTTGATGACAGAAATTGATTTTACAAACAGGTACAACACAGACTATAAACAGCGGCTAATAACCTCAAGATGATACCCTTAAGATTAATCTAATATTGCAAGATCTTTCAGAGTGAGTATTTATTTCCCCTGTTGCGTTTCTGTTGAGGCAGTTGGACTCAGCAGCCCCATTTGCTTTCTCAGCATCTGATGCCAGAGTACACAACAGTACGGGTGGAAAGAACGCAGCAAGAGAGAGATGTAATCACCAAAGAAATGGAGCAACAGACTTAAAAAGGGCATGATTCTCACAGCAGGTCAGCTGAAGTGGCAGCTGTGCATTTCTGGGCTAGTACCAAGTGTCCACTACCATCTTACAAGAATTTTTGTAGCTTTAGATTTTATCCTTGTTGACTGAAATACATAAATATTTTCTAACAGTATCACTGCTTTTCAGAGAGTACTGGTCCAGCCCCAGCATAGGACAAACTTTCTCCAGTACTTCATTTTTCTAATCTCCAAGGCTCAAACAAGAGATGTGTGGAGAATCTTTGTGTGTTGCCCTTCACACTTGCATTCAAATCTTCCCTGCTTAATGAGCCATGGGCTGTTGCTCTGAAACAGAGGACATTAACCGTTCAGAAAAAATAAACCCCTGCAGATTAATCACCTGGCTTATTCATGGGCCCAATTCCACTCAGCAGACAGTGTGAAAGCAGAGTATCTCTGTATACACTGCCTGACTGATAAGCATATTAGCTGATCACTACGCCTGGCTTTGACAAGCGTATAGCATATGAGTCTTATTTCATTGTTTATTTCAAATGAATACCAGAGGTCTCCAAACATCCCTGTATTCACAGAAACTAACAAGTGTGCAGCCATTACATGATTCTGTTAGCATTTCCCCTTCCCCGTGCCAGTGAAATAATATCTATTTCATGCTTCTTGTTTTTTAAAATTAATGTTTTATAGCTTTCTGAACAGCACTTAACTGCTAGGTATCACTTCTGAGTCCACCATGCAGTAATCTTTGCAAAGATAAGGATCTCAATTCATCTTGGGAACTACACTTCACTAGAAACTGGCCACTGACTACTAGTGGTTTACCAAGGAGCAGGAATACCTTTAACTTTATTGTTACTTAGCCTGACCACTCCATTTTAGTACAGGAGGGATAGTATGAAAAGGAAACAGGATTAAGTGTTGGCCAAAAGGATGGCAAACCCATCAAATGCCCTTTGCCAAACCTTGAACATAGTGTAGGCAGGACACAATGCTTAATTTTCTGGAAACACAGAGAAAGGAAACCTCCAAACCAACCAGTTGTGCTGTCAGCACGATTTCCCCCATCCCACAGCAAAGTAAGCTCAAAAAAGACAAAGGGGATATGGCATTAAACGGTTAAACAGACCTGAACTGCTCCAATTTATGTAATGACAATACCCTCCCATCATCATAACCCACCTCTTCACCCCTGCCCACCCCAGCTCTCCATGGTTCGGAAGACTTTTTGAACAGAGTGATTCTAGCATAACATGAAGGAAATACCAGCTCTATCTTTTGATCATTTCTTATTCATCTCCTTTCTCTTGTGGGGTCAAATCTTAGTCTCACTGAACTCCTGATTTACCCTATTAGTGGGGAACAGTGAACCCCCATCCTCATTTCTTTCCTTCACATATCTACTAGCTTGTTTCCTATGTTTCCATTTTTATAGCCCTTAGAGGCTACAGGAGCGTGCTGCTTTGATTGCCTTTACCTTATCCTTCTATAGGTCATGCAGGTCAATGGCATACCTGGAATAAACTGGGACTGTTATTTCAACCGTCAGTCACACTTCAGCTGGAGGGCAAAGTCCCATTAGCAGGGAGACTGAAGTGCTGCAGAGCAAAGCAGAGGACAGTAGTGTCTTTGATGCCAACTGTGTGCTTCAGCTCCCACCCGTTAACAGGTATCCATGGGCACCGCTGTTCCCCTGGCTCTGTCTCCCTTTGATCATGTGTTGCCATTGGAGCATTTCAGTAAACAAGGCCCAGAGCAGGGTGTATGTGTCTCTGTGACCATGCATCACAGGCCAGATCCTCCACAGATTAAAAGTCAAAAACAGTTGTGGTGTTTTCCTGAGCTGAGGATTTGGCCCTGTATCCTTAATGCTCCTCTGCCACCAAGCAGGGCCTCATCAGCAAGATGCTGAGCAGCATTTGATTAAGACCAGTGTCAACGGAGTACACACAGCACCACAGATTCCCCAGAAATGGTGCTCTACAAAGAACCACCTGGACCCTACAAAAAAGCCACGTGCAGAGACCACATAAATACAGTGGCACTCCAAACTGGTTGTATTTGTAGACCTTCAGCCTGTGCTGCGGTCACAAGCCCTGCATTTGGGCACGTTAGTTCACCACTTCTTCAAAAAGGCCAAAACACTGCTGACAGGGATGCAAACATGTTTGCTTTATGATGACGCAGAAAGACTCTGCCTGGAGTCTCCCAAACAAGCCTTCCCTTTCCTTCAGTGGCATGTGAAGAGTGCATACTACATGCTTTAAATGGGATTCAAGTCACTTTTTTCATTGCTACTAGAGCAGGTACTCCTGGAGATAAAAGCAACTGTCTCAGAAGAGCCAGTATGACATCTGGTACATAGCACCAAAAATAAATCTTTAACTTCCTCTCATACCTGCCAAACCTGCTCCAAGGAAATAAACCTGGGAAATATTACAAATACACACTTCTCTCTGATTTCAAAGGAAGAACTGACCTATTTTTTCTTTGCCCGCTTTAAACATTTCCTATGACAAGATCAGTTTGCTAAAACAATGGGTTATGTTTGGAATAACCACAATCGTAAAAGAAAATTGCATGCATATGAAAAAGGCAAGTGGCCTGATGTTTGCATTGGAGGTAATTCACGCTAATACCGCTATTTATAGCGCAGCAGCACCTCAGGGACCCAGCCATGCTCAGCACACCTACTTGCTAAGCACTATAGAAACATGAAATCTGATAGTCTCTCCCCTGTAGTGCACTCATACTTGTGATTTATGGAAACTGGTTGTGTAATGCCATATAATTTGGGAGTGGCCCTTTGTTAAATTATTTTCTCTGGCCATATTTGTGTACTAAGTATTTGCCATCTCCTTTCAATAGCTGACCTGGCTTACAAGAATAGGAGAGATTTGTGTATTGGCGAAGATGACCTACTTAAATCAGGAACAATTAAAGACCCAGTTCCTATTTACAAGGTTGACTAAGGAACCACACACACAAAAAAATCAAATTGAAGAAGTCAGGAAATGCTTCTCAGTGCTACAATTCTGGTCATACGGGAGGGTTGGGTCGAGGGGGGGATCAAAAAAGGAAGTGCTTGTGAATCATTATTAGCAATGTAAATAGGACACATTTGGAGGCTGTCACCATCCTGATCGCTCATCTGCTTTTATTAGCCCTCATTCTTTATTGTCTTTGGTTTTCTGCGCTTGTCGTTAAAGTTAGTTATGTTATAGGCATCTGTTTAGCATATTCTATATGAAAATGCAAACGGAGATGAAAAACAGTAAAATAAATATATGCAGCTTCCATGTCATTTATATATTTGACTGTAGCACATCAAATACAAAAGAATTGTTTATCACTTCCAAAGTCTGCTTGTTCATTATGTGCATTACTTTTTTACCAGCAGATGGCAGTTTACCATTATTTTAAATAGGTTCTTTTGTTAATATCAGATGTTTTAAAGTTCTAAGTGGCTGGTAAAAAGCCTTGAGCTCATTTCAAAGTTAATTTTTAATTCAATTTCCTTCTGCATCATCTCCTCTAGAAAAACTAATCAGAACTGAGCTATTTGTTTCAGTTTACAGCCCTGCTGTTGACCGAAGCTAAACATTATCTATACAGTTACCCGACAGCAAGTTCATCCAGCACCAGTGGGTATCAGATCCAGCCTCAAACACTCACTGCTGCTGCCAGCCCCCTGAGGCACACTTTACGCTCCCCAACTCCCAGCCTGTGCTTGGGGAGTTGCACACAACATTACTAACTCTGGTAGCAAGGGCAACGTGAAGGATGTGATTGTACAGGGGGGCCAGTGGTTTATTTACTGCTGTGTTGCTTGGACACTGTCTGAATTTTAAGTGACAAAGAGTTAAAACTACCATCCGGGCAATGCTGTGCTGCCTCCTGCACTGCAGCCAAGGAGGACCAAGGGTGCGGGGAGTCTGTGCCAGGAGATGCAGCCTGCAGGGCACTTTCACAAATCTTGCTGCTACTCAAGGCCATCCTTTAACCTAGTCAGAGATGCAACCATGAGACCATCTCCCCTGGCCTAACACAGGGCTGAGAATGAGAGCCTTCTCAGCAAAAAAACTCCAGCAGGGAACACAAGCAAAATGAAAGGATGAGTCTGTCAGTTCAACACTGCTTTAAGACCTGTGCATGGATTTACCCTGGGCATCACCTGACATGTGCAGCTCTCACAGGCGCAGCAGTGCTTATCCACATCCTAAAATCAGGCCCAGGGGAGAGACTCATGTACCAAGAGCCTCCCTCTCCACTGACCCTCTGATGACATTGCTCAGTCTTCTGTGAGCCCATCTTCCCTTCCTGCCCCAACAACTCCCTCCTTTGTGTCAACACTGGCATTCAGGCTGACTTGATGAGGCAATGAGGCAGCTCGCAGTTGGATTTGTTCCCTCATTCAACTCTGCCACCCACCACAGCACACAAACGCTCCTTTTGGCAGCATCAGCCGCAGAGATTTTTGCTGGATTAAAGCAATCATGTGACCCCCAGCTTCTCGCAGGAGCAGCACCAAAACAGCAACAAAGAGCAGAACTCCTCTCACCTACACCACAGGCATGCCAGCTCGGCCTTTCGCTATGTGATGGTATTTCAGGCACACATCCATTTTCTGACAACTCTTCAGCCACTGAGCACGATGGTGGGTTGAAACAGACTGCACAGAGAGCGGGAAGGAGGAAAGGGCTTCCCTCACCTGCCCACAGCCTGGGGACAGACTGGTTTTGTTGTTGGGCTGGGATTTTGTTCATTTGTTTTTTTTGTTTTGCTTACATGGCAAACTGCTCTTTCCCTAGGGCTGCACAGGTCCTTTCAAGTCCTGCAACTTTTGAATTTGTGTTCCTTGTATTCTCACACTGAAGTGGCAAACAAGAGACTCAGAGATCATTTTGCATCTGTTAAAGAACTAAACAAAGCTAAAAGTTCCAAAACAAAGAGTAGTGACACACACCAGTCTGTAACCTATCTTGGGAACGCAACATTTTCTTTTACAAGCAGTCCCACATAGCCTCTTTTTAATGATCTGCAGAGAGACCGAGAAATTCACCAGTGGTATTAAATTAGAAGCTGAAAACAACAGAGAGCGCAGATGTGTTATACAAATGGGCAGAGAGAGATGAAAAACACGGGAAGGAGAAAAGAGATGTGACAACATTTGGGAAAAACAGGAGAGCGTTACAGTGTGGGGAACAATAGGACACATGTATACATGGGATCAGGCACAGATTTACCAGGGGAGATCAAAAATGTGCAAAGGGGAACAGTTCAGCAGTAGGGGGAAAGAGACTGACCAACAGGTCTTTTCTCTCTAACGCTGAAGATTCCTGAAGATGCACCACACTGGGTACCCATCGTGGTGAAGTCCTCATGGGCAGAGCTGTGCTTATAAAATAACACTGATACAGTTTCAACAGCCTTTTGTTGGAACAAGTAGCAAATGGAAGTATTTAAGAATCACATAATGACTTTTTAGCCTTTGGCAGTTCCCAAACAATCATATAGCCAGAAAATACATGCTGATCAACCTCTCTTCCTCGTGTGGGCAACTGCATAGGCAAAGCAGACGTGCAAGTGAACCCGACACCATCCTATCAACTTTTGTTTCCATCTAAGAAGTAATTTAAATAACATTCAAAGTAGGCTTAACATCAGTTATTACTCTGTTTGATTATTGCATTCCTAAGATAATGGATTTCAAAATTCCATTTCTAGTTGAAGATTAAAGAGCTACTTCTAGACTTCCTACCTGCTTTATTAAAGTAAGACTCAATCTAGTCTCAAAAGTTGAACATTAATATAGAGGAGATTTGCTGTCATCTTAGTAAGTGTTATCAGCAATCATTTAGCATTCCCATTACCTTCCCACCCAGACGTCACCTACTCATGTTGAGAAGCAAACTGGATTTCTTATACGCACATGCCACCTTCATCTTGCAGGTACTCAGGGACACCTAACACTGTTGGACCCCAGCTTTTCTGCTCTGCTTCACAGAGTGAAAGCAGGTTTGTGCCTCAGGGCAGAAAGAGGGCAGCTTTTCACGCCTGTGATGCACAGGTACCCCCCTGACCTTCTAAGCAGCCTGCTCCCCCTCCAGGGAGGTTGCTGCGAACAGAGGAGAACGCTGCTGGCTCACTGCATGGCTAATGTGCAAATAGCATCTAGCCACAGTTGAAGCCCTGGTATATACTGGGCATTGGAAAGCAACACACATTCCTTCAGAGTGCAAGGCAAGAGGCGAATCTTTTAATTGTCCAATCACGCTCATCGTCAGGCAGTGGAAGTCCATTTAGGTAGCCCTGCGCTTTTTGTATACACACCGTCACTTTGTATCGCAGGCACGGAGCCCCAGCACTTGCCTATGACTACAGCATACGCTCCCAGAAACAGGGGCGGAGCAAAGAAGGAAGAGAAGAGATCTCACTCAGCAAGGTGCAGAGCTGGGCCCTCTCGATCTCACCTCACAAAGCCAAGAACAAGGTGGCTCCTGGCGCTGCTGCTGGAGAAAACAGAGGAAAAATCCCACATCCTGATGAGAATCTGGAGCAAAACTATGCCCATGGATTTTATCTGAGATACAGCACTGCCTAAATCAGGTCTAATTGCCACACAATACAGGATGGAGAATCTCTTCATTCCCCCAGAATCTGTCCCAAAGGCTGAGGACTCTTAGCTGCTTCATAATCTTGTGCACTGAGTCATATTAAATCAGTAGCAGGCCTCAGCCTAGGTTTGCCACTCTATGAATGTGCACTGCGTTGGGAGGAAGGAAGAGTTGCAATCTGAGCCTGAAAGTCATGGTGTACATTTCCTCCCACCCTTTTCCCCCCCAGCTTTATGCCAAAAGCAGTGCAGCAACCAGGTGACTTATCTGCCGCCAGCACCTTCTATTTTCTAAGCTTCCTACGAGAGCACAGAGAAACCATGATGCTGAAGAACGACATTATCTCACTTTGCACCAGATTTTCCGCCTCCCTCTGTGATTTACCACGCCAAAATCTTTGCCATTTGAGTGATATGGAATGCGGAAGATGAAGGCTCAAAATCTGCAATTTTGCCTAGAATATGCAGCAAATGTCGAATTAGAAATCAATACTTATGAGCTATGTTCCTCTACTATAATTTGTTCTGCCCCAAAGTATCGCTGCTGCATCACTTAGAAGACAAGAGGGGTTGAGGCAAAGTCTCCTAACAGAGAAACACATAGCAGAGTACCATGTGGGGAGCAGAAGCAGGCTGGAGGCTGACAGTACTTGGCTCTCCAGAGACACCGGCCTGCAAGACAGGGACAGAGGAGCCCACGGAGGGGAGAGCTTCAAGACATTAAATACCTGGTGGCTGAGAGCTGGTGCAGCTGCAGCAACCAAGAAGGGTTTGTCTTCATCTGCTGAGCAGGGCTGTGGGCTCCTTCCCGGTGGAGGCGGACGTGGTTGGGTCACGTGCGGCGGTGTCCCTGGAGTCCAGCTTCCTGCAGCGTGCTCTGCAGAGGGCAGCAGCTCAGGCAGCGCAGGAGCTCCAGCCGGGGAGCAGAACCCGCCTGCCTCACAACGCGTCCCGCTGCCAGGGTGGCCCTCGGCAACACCTCTGCCTCTTGGTTTCTGGGTGGAACTAAGACCTAGAAACGAAGCTCTCGAACCTGGCACCACAAAATGGAGCTTGCAAATAACTGGATGCTTAAGAAAACTGCCCTACAATGTGTGTAACTAAGGTGGGAATTAAACATAAGGCAGAAAGTCAGGAGTTGACTGTGTGTTTAAAGGGGGCCGTGTCCCATCAGAAGCCAACCTATCAGTAAAACCGGGAACAAAACAAGGCCTGAGCACCTACCAAATGGCAAATACCCTCAAACAAAACAAAGAGCTGAAACAAAAAGAACCATTAGAGTCAAATGCCCTTTCACCTCCTAGCAGTACGTAAACACATGAAGGCCAAACTCAGGCAGAACTATTGGTTTTGTGGCAAGTTTTCTCTGACTAAGAACTTGTGTTTTTAGTCCAGCATCTGAGATCTTTGGCCAAGCCGCACGCTGCTACGTACTCTGCAGTTCCACTTGGCTGGGGTGTGGGACAAACGCAAGACTAATTCTTCAGCCAGGACTCATCTACTGTGCCAAATATGATGAATTAAGAATACACTCACTAGGTCAGTGGGTTTTATAAATTACAAGTGTTGCAAGGGTTACCAACAAAAGAAATGGTAGGATATACCGAGTTTCATTTACAGCTTGTATACTGAAAGTAAGGATCCTTACCCAGCAGTGAATTTTGCTCAGTGTAAGTAAATGCAAATAGCCTACACTGAAAACGTGAAAAATAAACAAAATATCATTTAATTTAATTTAAGCGCCCAAGCAAGTCATTCACAAGTCTGTTTAATGTTTAGGAAGAAAAAGCCTTAGTTCAGTCCCTACAAATGGTTTTAGTTACTTCTGTGACTTTCCATCTCTTGAGGATAATCTACTCCTAATAAGGACAATTGCTTAGATTTATTACCCCACTGAGGTCTTGTTAAAGATCTAACAAAAATCCTATTTAAATGAAAAGGACAATAGAATCTTTAAAGTCAGTGTAGAGTTTAATTAAAACCTGAAAGAGAATCCATGTCTTTATGCATAACAAAAGCAAAAACAGATTTCGAAGCTGTTAAACTACATGTAATTGGCATAAACTATCCATTGAGCCAAAGCAAAAAAAAAAAAAAAAAAAAAAAAGCAGGCTATCCTGTGGAAATTGGAGTCTATTAATAAATAACAAACCTGATACATGTGCATAGCCATATTTTTGCATGCATTTTTTAATTTGCCTAATTTGCTAGGCATATATTAGAGCAAACATGAGACATGCTAGCTGTTAAGTTGAACAAATCCAAAAGGGACAAAAAAAGACTGATTGAAATCAATGCATTAACATGCACCAGCATTTAAAAACGTTTCATAACGTTCCCAAAGAGAGTCTGTAAACTGCAGCAGTCTCAGTGCAAAAGTGCTGTTATCTGTGTTCCCATGTAGTCATTATTCACACAGGGGAGTATACAGTTCCTACAATCATTTTTCATGCATGAATACTTTAAAACCCAAAATCACTGACATAAATACACAAGGGGGACCTCCCTTTCAAAAGTTAACATCTTACGAACTCTGAAAGGGAATGTGAAGACAGACACCAGTCCACACGCTGATGCAGCTCTTCTGGAGGGAAGGGTCTGTGCAGAGCCCCCCTGCAACCCCAGGCACACCCAAGCCTTCCCCAGGCTGGGAGTCACAACTGGCCACTCGCCCCCAGCTGCAGAGCCAAACCCAGAAACATACAGACAGAGCAGACTAAAATCTTACCACTTCTCCCTTCCCCCCACCAGCATGCAAGTGGGGCCCCACATGTAGGGAAGGGAGGTCAGCCCAACAGCTGCTTTGGGCATGCAGTTTCCTTTTCAGAAGATAATAAATTTTGAGACAAAAAAGTAAGCCCATAACCTATTTCTGCATTAAAGGCACTTTTCCTTCTCTGTCTTTCCACATGATAAAGGATGATGGGCTGGCTGGGGGCAGGCAGACACACAGATGGGCTCTGCAGAGAGGAAACACACGCAAAGGCAGCTCCATGCAGCGGCGGTGACTGTAATGCTGTGGCTGGAAAAGGAGGTGACAAAATGGTGGCCCTTCCCTCCTGTCTGGCTCAGCTTGCACCCCATCGGTGAGAACGACAAAGCAAAACGGTCACTAGAGAACTCCAGGTCTGAGATGGGTCATGCTATTGATTCCCTCATTTGGAAAAATCCCGAGAAGATGGTATGTTAACCTTCCCTCTGCAGCACGTCTGTCCCTTGTTTAATGATTTAATCACTTTAATCAAACACATTTCAAGCCCACAGTAAGTGGCCATCTTATGACTTAGGCCTTTCCACAAAATTAGCTGCAGTTAAAAAATTACAGCTCTTTCCAGTGCTGTAGTATAGTCAGCACCTTTGCTTTTCAACTGCATTTTTGTACAAGTGACCCCCTGGCACTATGTCTGACTTGGGCAGCTGTGGCGGAATGTATCAGAAGGGCTAGAAGCCATCTCAAGTAAACAGTCGCCTGCATTAACCAATGCTCAGCTCACCTCTCACAGACTTCTGAGACTGAACTGGTGGAACAGCATCTTTTTCAGTATTTAGGGCCGCTTCTTTTAAATTCAGGAAAACCTGCCCAAGGCTAGCTGTGTGCCCAGCCAGCAGGTCCCTCAGAGGCCTGGGAGGCAGCGGTGGCAGCCCAGAGTCCCTGCTGGCAAGTCTCTGTGGCACCCCTTCCCACAGAGACCTCTGCTGCGGTGACTCGAAAGGTCTTTGGATAAATGCAGTGAAATCCACCGTGGTTCGGTTACAACAGCAGCTTTGCAATGCCTCAAACTCACCTTGCACCCGGTACTACTGACACCGAGGTGGAGGGCGCGGTAACACGCGACTGCCATCGGCTAATTTGACCCGAGAGCGGGACCGAGGCGTACGGCCGCTGGCGGGCGGCGGGGGAAGATGGCTGCCGCCCCGCGCCGGGCCGGGCCCGCCCGTCTCCATGGCGACGGCCGCGGGAAAGCGGGGGGGGGGGGGGGGGGGCGCTCAAGGAAACGGTGGGCGGCACCAACGCCAGACCCGGCCCAGGGCGGGGCGGGGGGACGGGGAGGGCCGCCCCGCCGAGGCCCCAAACGCGCCGCCGGGCCCGGCCCCGCCGTACCCGAGCGCGGTGAGGGGACGGGCCGGCATCGCCCTGATCCGGGATGGGGCTGGTTTCCGCCCGCAGTTGTTGAGGGAGGCGGAGGGTGATTCCTCAAGGCGCCTCGGGCCGGCGATTGGGAGCCTAATCAGGGAGGGGAAATGTCCGATATGAGGCCTCTGCGAAAGCCATGTTAAAACACTTGGCGTGCGGTGCATCCTGGGGCTTGTATTCCTCAATGACCTTTTTAAAGAAATAAGTTCTGAAATCTCTTGTCAGCGTCTGTGGGAAGGCACAGAGGTTTACAGATGTTAGCCAGTACTTGAAATTATATTACCGATTCCACGTGGTGGCAAAGATCTCATTTACCATTCCAGCCGCATATAGGCGGGAAACGTAAACTGAATGCTGCCCTTTTTTCAGCTTTTTCACCAGAGATAGAAAACCCAGCACAGTTCCGAGGCAATGTGAAGGCTGCAAAGCTGGAGGGAAATCCTGGAGCATCCCGAGCACTTTGAACCTCCTCTAACGCTCACCAGCAGAACTACATCTTGGTGAGTTATTACTCGGCTACAAATAAAAAAATCCAATTGAAAATACATTCATAGCTGCCAATAGCAATTCCAAGCAGGATTTAGGATCTCTGTTTTGTTAATGTTACGTAGCTCACTTGTCATACACATGAAACAAAGGCTATTTTCCAATCTAAGGATGAGTGAAATATAACTATGAAAGGTAACATTTTGTTCTGCTTTGCTCTTTGCACACATGTGCTTTTTTCCTACCAAGAACAGCACTGCCAAGAGATAAGCTTCCCAAAAGGGTGTGTGGGGAGATTACTCACGTGTTTAACTACTTTCACCCAACAGCCCTGCAGACGCAGGTGGGTGGCAGAGGGCTGCAGCAGAGCCCACATCAGCAACCAGCTCTTCTGACAGAACATGCGTAACCCAGAACTACGCTCTCAACGAGTACTGCCATTACGGGTTACGTCCCTGGGCCTTCACAAGCACACTGCGGTCATACTAACTCCCAAAAATGTCTGGCTGGTCAGCACAACCTTGTCTAGCAATAGGAAACACGGCATCTCCATAAAGTTTGTCTGCGGGAGAGACAGGACAAAATACCGGCAGTGAAGGTGAGGAATGTCCCCAGCTTAACAGGCCTACGTTGCTCCAGAAGCCTCCGTGCTTTGTGGAAGCAACAGATGGTTCCTAAAGCCATGCCTCTGAAGGAGGCAATACTTTGTCCAGTATTTTTGACTGCTGGTTTGTTTTTTTTTAGTTACAAGATTAATTGAATTAAAAGTGTTAGGCCAGATACTGCACTCCTACATTGAAAGTTATGGGAGTGACTTTTTCATAAAAACATATCTTGAGAAGGTTCCTCAGTAATCTTACCCCATTGGAGGAGTGGATTGTTGTCCTTGTCCTGGGGAGAGCTGCTCTGAGAAGGCTGATGATGGACACAGGCTGCTCTGTTTGTCTTCCCTGATCCAGGGCCCTGGGACACTCCCTCACAGGCTGGTATCATGATGTCTCCATGTCTGATACCAGCTCTACCTATGGCTGCAGTCACAGGTTCTGCAGCGAACTCTCACGCAGCTACAGTACCTCTACGAGCCTAGCACCTCCAGAACATATAAAGGGTATGGAGGAATACAAATAAAGGACTTTTTACTTCCTTCTGTGCACCATCCCACCCCAGGAAAGGAAACAATTTCTTACAGGGCTTCCAGTAAGCAAAAGGTGTGGCCTACAGTTAACTGGGGCCACAAATACAAACATTTTGATAATTACCTCAATGGATAGGTAAGTGTTTCAGTGCTAACACCTGAAACCTTGAAATTAGATGACACATTTTAAAATCGGCCTCAGAGTGATAAAACCACCCAAAGGAGAATATACAGCTACTTTGGAAAGCGTTAATGCAGATTAATCAATAGCAGAAGTCAGAGTTCCTCATAAACTCTTCTGGTCCTCAGATCTGCTCTTCCAGAAGAAAAGCCCTTTAAGAGCACGACAGACACTTTGCTTTCCAGCACACTCCAGGAGATCTCAGTAGAGCTCACAGATACCCAAGTGCGCAGGAGTTCACTCAGGTGAGCGAGCATGCCTGTCCCACATCTGTTACAATTTACACACTTGCACGACCAGCACACAGTTATCTCTGTAAAGCTAAAACCAACCAACCAAAACCAGAAAAAGGCAAGGTTTCAGAGTAGTTGGCTCTTTTTGATCCTATCTGCAGGGATCCTGAATTAGCAATTGTCGGTAGGTAGAAGCTTTTCCTTCTGATAAACATACCCACAGAATCCGGATTTCTAAGAGTAGGTGTTATTAGAATGGCAGGACAGAATTATTCTTTAAATCATGAGAAGTGTGATCTTTTGGAGAGCTACATTAAATAGAAAAGCTTGAAAATTAATCTCACCATTGTGTCACCGTAGGGTAAATCTTTCTTTCCAGACTTACTTCCAATGTCAAAATTCCCAAATGGTTCACAGAGCACCACAGACACCCCTCAGCCTGCTCTAGGGAACTCTCCTCACTCCTGTCACTAAAGCTTGGCTCCGTCCCACAAGCAAAATCGCAGCTCCTCCACAAGATCTTTGCTCACTGCTTTTCCTTTCTCTACCCCACTTGGCAGTGCCAGATGTCTCCTCCCCTAAGCACTGCTCAGTTCCTCTCAGAGGAGGAGACATCTGCCTCTTCCCCCAGTAACCCAGAACCCAGGAGACAGGCTCGTGCCCTCCTTGCAGCTGCCTTCTCCATGCCCTGCTCACGTCCCAGCAACAGCGTCTAACAAGCTGTACCACTGCAGTGAACTACGTGATCATCACAGACACGAGTAGGGAAAATACAGGACAGTGGTTTACACGAGGAACAACTGAAAAGGGACTTGGGTCTTTCTTTGAGACAATCTTTTTTGTTTACGCAGCCTGTAGAAAAGTCAAGTTTTCTTGAGTATAGTTATCTTTTAAAAGCAGGAGGCATTTTCTTTGCTCAAAATTCAAAGGGACACTCAACTGCACTAAATATAAACTAAACTAAATAAAAAAAAATAATTTTATTAGGGAAGCTGCTTCTACTGTCACTATGACTAGTCCTACCTTACTGTCACCTTTCCCCCATTATTTACTAGTGCTGCATGTCATACACACGTACATGCAGATACACCCACCTACTAAAACAAAATGCAACAAAGCCTCTACCCACTTCGGATCTGCTGAAACTGACAGTGAAGCCACATGGTACGCGAGGAACTACCTGTAAGTATTCTCAAAAATATGCAATTAAATAAAAGAACAAACCTAAGAAAAAAAAATTACAGCAGGTCCTGTAAGTGTGTTCAGACAAGAACCTGAAATTACACCTCACTTCTTTTCAGGTTACCATTTGTTTTGTATTACATTTAAATACTGAAGAACGTTGGCACGAAAAATGTTTATGTTGTTACTCTTCTAGTGTTTCTCTAGACAGTCATTCTCCAGCAAAACTCCTGCAGGGGTAGGCTCTGGTGATAGAATGCATTTAAAAATGATGGCCAGATGGTGGCACAGTAAACGCCCTTCTTTGGAAGGGCTGTACACGTCTATTAGAAATATTTCTTGTTCCATATGCATATCACAGAGTATTAGACACATGCGCTCCTCACACAGAACCACCACCTCCCAAAACACGTCAGCAGAGTATTTACTACCAAATCCAGAAGGAGTTTATGGTTCTAACATTGTCCCCATTAATGAGAAAAATGTCACTATATAAAAGCTCTTCTTTTTTTTCTCCTTCTTATCAAATCCTTCAAACGGCTGATAACTAGCTTTTATAGATTGGAGAGTCAGATAGAATTCTGAATCTATTATTTTACTAAAACCCCAGGGGTCAACTTATCACCTGAAAACCATTTTACATGGACAATTTGACTTTCATGTGGAGTGTCAGAACATACCCTAGATGGAAATCTAAAATAAATTATATGGAATGCTGCCTTCTTTGTGCTGAAATTTATCGGTCCCACACTACAATAATTTTGAAAATTGTATCCCTTAAGCTACAGTGCTGAGATATTATTAACTGCGTGAACTGAAAGAGCAGTTCTGATTGGCTGCTATAAAGTCTATGGACAGAGACTAATTTCTACTGAACCACATGCTTACCCAAAGCCGTTTTCCACCATTCCAAGCTGACAACTTTATTTTCTTCCAGAACACACTGCCCATTTTATTACTATCATCCTCAGTATGCACTGTCACTTCAGTAAATCGTTCCAGAAGCTAAGAATATGTCTAAGCTTCTGCTGATACGGCTGCCTGAGACCATCATACCCGAGAGAGAGGGAGGGAGACCGACCCACTGGTACCTCTTATCCTCCTAATACAGGTTATTTTCCTCACTAAGCACGCCTCCAGTCTCTGAAATGCACCTCTGTGATCTATCCCAACATAAGCAGATCTATTTCACGGCCCACACTTTCTTAATCACTTCTACTACCATACTTTTGAAATAAAATTATTTGATAATGTGTTGGTGCTTTGGTGAATGCTCCTTTTACGTCTATTAGTACAGTTTTTAGAAATCATGCAACTGACCTCAGAGCCTAAAATCTTTTTAATTGAGAAGATATGTTAATGATCCAGATGCTGGGTGACTATTCTTTGAGTAGAAATTCTCAGTGAGGCAGAAAAACCTCCTCTAGGCATAACATGTAAGGTACAAGAATGGAGCCTTGGGATAAAAGAAGTTTATTTCCTGCACCACCCAGTAACCTAACAAACCTGGACCACAACAGCTAAAATATTACACCACAAACAGAAAAAAAAAAAAAAAATCAGAATCCTAGTAATAAACTCTACTGCCCCATATTTATTCACATAAATTAATAACCTTTATAAACTGAAAGAAATGCTAAAAAGGAAGTTCTGACCTGCACATTCAAGTTTCTAGACAGCACTACTTTCACTTTTTCTTTACTAAACAGTATTAAGCCTCTCCAAGAGGCATTCAGACTAATGATGATGCACTGTGGCAAATCAATCTCTCTGAGTAGACAACCCATTGCTGTTGGCAATGGCATTCAGCTCAGTGAGGCCTTTGCCAAGCAAGGATTTGAAAAAGGTGGTTTGGCAGGTCTTTTCCAAACCCTTTACTGCCTGACCAACATCTTTCTTCTATGTTAGGATATATCTAAGAAGCAGCAGAAGCCTGTCAGTAAGTGAACACTCCATTGCAAAGTCACAGTCACAGCTTTTCAGGGAGGGAAGTGGCTAGTCATTGAATGGAACCCCATGTTCGCTTTCTCTCATGCTAGCTGACTTCCCAAGCTGATTCCTCAAGGATCTGGGGGAGCCCTGCCAGCTTGCCTGAGTGTGACAGGGGTCTGCTCTGCCGAGCTTGGCTTTGCTAGTGCCTGAGCTCTGTATGAATACTGGTGCCGAAGCCATGCTGAGCAGTGTAACATCCGAGTTCAGCAATTAGACAACTACTACACTGAAGACAGTTCATTATTAAAATCATCTAGAGTTCTACTGAAATAAATATCATATTTTAGAGAATTTGTGCAGTGAGCTGCGACAACTGTGGTAAAATGGCATATCTAGCTTTAACTTTGAAACACTTGTGGTTTTGTTTCGGCCAAGCATCTCAGTGGGTCAGTGACAGCCTATGTCAGGCAGAAATTTTAAAAGCATGAACTTATCTTTAATGGAAAAGATAACACAAGGAAATTATTTGGGACAGTAAAAGTAATATACCCATGTCTGCTTTAATTATATCCTACCATTTATTAAAGCGACTAGAGCAAGTTAGCAGGACTTTTTCTGTCTTAGGCAAACAATAGAAATTTCCTCTCATCACAAATTCACAGTACTGGAGATACTGAAAAGTGCCGAGTTTGGAGCTGTCCACTTGTATTGATAAATATTCTGAGCACTTAAGTGCTTAAACTGTTGAGATGTATGTTTTGAGATCTATTTCTACAAATGATAGCTTAATTACCTCAAAAGGAGAAATTCACAATTCCGTAGTGGGCACAACTGATACAGCCTGAATCTAGCTGGAAGTGTGATCAGGTATCAACATGCAGCAGCTTAAAAAAAGTTACACAAGCTGACCTTAAGACATGTGACTATCAGGTTTTCACTGTAGAAATACATATCTTTCAATATCCTTTTCTGAGCAGAAATCATGTCATTTATATGCAAATCAGACTATTCTGCAGCTGTTTCTTCTGTGCTGAAGCCATGGGAATTATTTGCACTTAATAAAGCCTCATAAATAGGTTTTGCCTCTAAATGGGTGGGGGAGAAGCAAATATATCATAGCCATTTACAGTTACAAGCATCTTTTTATTTTGAAACTTACATGCATCCTTTAATAGGAATTTTCACAGTTACAAAAGAACCATTGTTTCATTTATATAAACAATACCCTTAGAGCCTTCAAAACAAAGTATTTTGCATTCTTCCCTATGTTCAGCTATCTAAAATGTAGAAATTGCCATGTAGCATCAATCAAAAGGACAGTCTACATCATCACTACATGCTAGCTACACGTAGTATATATTAAATATAGGAATAAATTCCTTGCTATTATACCTAGGCACTTTTATTATATTTGAAAGGACATATACCTTCTTTATACCAAGTATGTCCACCCAGTATAATCTACTACATTTCTGCAAAATATGTAACATTTTCATTCACCACTAATCAGATGTACCCTGCAAGTCCTGGGCACATGGAAACTCAGGAACACTTGAAGCACATCCCACAAGACCAGAATGAAAGTGTAGTGTTTTAGTGTGGCAGGCAGCATACTAAACCTAACTGGGAAACAACTCTCCCTAACTGGTATAAACTGTTTGGATTTGTACCTCTTGTTAAGCGCAGGACATGCAGTTCAGGACTGCAGGTTAACAGGAACACAGCTTTTCCAGTCACTTTACAACCACAGGGAAAAGCAACAGTGACTGGCACCACCTAGAGAAAGGCAGGAGACAAAAGGGCCCCAAGGGCCGCTATCACTTCGGAGGATGCAATCCTTACCCCAGCCCTCTCCATGCGAAACACTGTCAGGAGCACATGGAGACCAAGAGTTAAAACACTGGGAGAAAAGTGAGGGCTTGGACAGATACAGTTTTATCTCATACAGGTTTAAAGAACAAATAAAGTAACATGGCCCAACCGGGGTGACCCTTATCTCAGCTGAACAGTGGCAGCCAATAAACCACTGCCCTTTTTCTATCCAATTTTTTTCAGTCAAGCTGAACTTCATCACTGCAAACTATCAGCACGCTGTCTGTGCCTCAGTTTACTCTCATGTAGGCCTTCAGTAAATTCAATGTGCTGGCAGCCCTCTGCAGGAAGTGAGTTTTACCCAGACTAGTACCTCTATCTCCTTCTTAAGCAAAGGAGCTAGGAAAAAAAACCAAACAAAACACACAACCAACCAACACCCACAAAAAACCCCAAGCAAAACCAGGCATTCGTGGATCTCATTTCATAGGTATTGTTTAAAGATTCTGTCAGTAAAACAATTGACATGATACTGCTCTCTTGGTTCTACGCAGAAAGCAGAAGGAGTAACAAACAGGTAACCCAAGATACCCTTTCTTTTAAAAGGGATACCACTCATTCTGTCATAATGATGCCTTCGAGAGGTTTCATTTGTGCTCTACAAAATGACTGATTTCAACTATTTTTCAGGTGCTTATTGGTTCCATACAATGACTTCTGCTCACTCTTTATCATTATGTTGACTGCCTTTAAGAGCACCAACTTTTATACCTCACGTAACTATTCTGTGAAGGTGTATCTAAGTAAAAATACACCCAAATAACAAAAATCTGCCTTATTTTAACAATTACTGTAAAGTTTAACACATTAAAGTCTTCAAATACGTGAATAAAGGCTATGTAATTAAAACAATCATGAGACATCCTGCATACAATTAAAATGACGTCACAATACATTTACAGTATTCTATATGCTATAAAGGTACCTTATACCCAAATATGTCTGGCAACATGTTTAAACACTATACTTATTTTTCTGCTACCAATTTTTGAAGATCATGGTTTTTGAGTACATATTGCATTTTCTTCAGGCACAGATACGGCTGACCTCAGTTTATATTTTGAAACCAATATATGTGATAGGACAAGGAAGCATATAAGGAAGTTGAAGTTAAATTAAAAGCAGGTATGAGCATGTATTTTATTACGGAGAATCAGACAAGATAGTAAAATCTGACTTCTTGTCACATTGAATTTTCTTTCACTACTCCGTTATGGGAAACAGTATTTTTATAATGTAAATTTTATAGAATCATCCCCAGACTAAAGTCTGTGGCATTCTACTGTATCCCCAAAGAATTACTTACACAATCCCACAGATTCAAACTCAAGCCACTCATTTAATGTTATAATTCTATGCAGAATTAAAAACAACAATCCTTTCAGACTTTAACAATGTTTTTATGTATTCTTGTCTGCATTTTATCTATTGGTAGTAGCTTAATGAAATTGTCTGACGTTATCCCGTTGAATTTAAGTAGTCTGTTCTTTCATCCAGGCAGCACCTGAAGGAAGCTGCATGCAGCAACATTAGTGGAGCTCAGCCATCTTTTGCTGTATAGAAATAAGACTATTCAACTTAGAAAAGCTGGATCCTTACATGGATAAAAGAACCCAGGCATCTCACGTGCACAGGAAAGGCAATATTCAGTGAGGCTGGCTGTGAATTTACAGCACACCAGCTTCTCCAGCCTAACTGTATGTGGTCACTTTCATCATAGGCAATTTGGTGAGTTCCACCAGAGAGCAATTCAGCCCACTTAGAATCTGAATCGCGTTCTGACAGTGTCTGCCTCTTCCTAGTGATTACACAGGGAGTCCAGGTAAACTAGGTTTATCACTTAGGGTTATTCAGTTAAATGACTAAAATTAGACAGCTCTTCATAGCTACATCTATATTTAAGTTTTTGGGGCATGACCTGGGATTTTGGTACCCTAGTGATTCATATAAAGCGTCTGGGGAAAAACACCGCTGTTTCTGCCTGGGAACCATCTGATTTCCACGGAAATCAGAAGATGGTGATGGGCAGGAGGTAAACTCTGCATTCTTAAATCTTATCATGACACAGAACTGGGAGGTGACTAGGATGTACATGACTAGGACTGCTGGGATAAACATAGCAGTAGTACAGTAATTCTGAGTTATCTCACTTTGGAAAATTAAGTTAAAAAAGTAGTAATTCAGATTTGACTCATTTTTTCTAATTCTGCAGTCAATTTGCTCTTTCTGCCTCTATTTGTTTTAAAGTATACTCACTGTGTATCTTCAATTAAATATTGCCATAGAGACCTACTATAGTTATCACTTTTGATCTTTCAATTATTATGATTTGAAAAGTGGAACAGTAACAAACGAAAATTGTCAACAAATGAAAAGTCATTCCTTCTCCTGAGATAGAGAATACTTCAGCATATAAGTACTTCCAAATTGGTCTTCTGAAAGTGATTTAGACTTTAAAGGGTCATAGAGCTAATATGAATAACGAAGCAAAACCACAATGCCAAATAAAGCACTTATCTATAGAAAAATGTTTTTGCACCAGAGGTTCAATATTACTGTAAAGACACTGCAGTATTGAAAAATTTCTATTCTGAAATCTGTGAAATGCCATCAGCAGCAATAGCATAATTTTGTAATTTTACAAGGATGATACAGGATGCTGATCTCTTGTGAAAAACAGAGACAGGAAACAATCCTATAAACCACCCACAAAGTACTCTGAATAGTCTTGAAAGTACTGAAATGCATTTGTTATCATGAGTTCTGACTATGCATCAAATTGGAAATAAAAGCCTTTTAACAAATCAAAATGAAAAAAATTGAATACAATATCAGAAAATTAATCAGCCTTGAATCTTGAAGAAACACAATAACAACTACAGAACTCCTGCAGTGGGGAAAACTAAGAGGAAAATAAAACACCTGCCTGCAAGGACAGTTTTCTCTGAAATGATAGTCTAAATATAAACTTACTCCTAGTAACTAAAAAAAAGTGGTTATATTTAGACTATACAAAAAAATGAAGCAAAATCGGCAATAATGCCTATAACTTTCTAGACATTATATAAACTACCAAAATATTTCACAGAAAAATGGAAATACATCTTCAGGGTAGAAATGGGGCCAAAAAACATCTCAAAAAGATACTTCCTTGGTACAAAGAAATAAATAGAAGCTTACCTTATGCGTTTTTATGAAGACCTAAGCACAACCAACTTTCTCCACAGTCTCTACCTCACAGGTCAGAACCTTTAGCAGCAGCTTCATGCAGACTAGCAGGAAAAAGCACAGCACCTGCCACCAGATGCACGCCCGGTTTGCAGGCGAGGCCTGAGCAACCAGCAGATGAGTGAGGTTTTGGAAAGTTGCAAGTTGTATAATCACAAGATTATATAAATGATATAATCACAATATTATATTAATTGTTTCCTTCCTCTATTTTTCCATGTTTGAAGCTCAGCTTTGTGTTGCCATTTAAAAGTTTCTGTCAAATTTGAAGAAACTGAGGAACAGCTCAATTAGTTGTTGAAAGCTAAAATCCCAGGGAAAAGCAGGATACAAAGGCAATTAAAGAATCCTCTGTAAATATGAACTATAAATTGGAAAAAAAATAACGTGTATTTCAAGCAGCAGGGAGAGAGTCAGGTGCTTAAACAAACATTGGCATCAAGTACCATCTTAGATGCCCTAGAGGACCAGGAACATCTCCATGTGGGAGACTCCTGCTCTTCTGGCATGGTAGATAGAACCAAGGGAAGATTCTCTGGGGCACCTAAAATGACATTTGGCACTCTGCATTCTTAAATCTCACCCTGACAAGGAACTGGGAGGTGACTAGAATGTACAGGACTAGGACTGTTGGGCCAAACATAGCAGTAGCATTGTAATTCTGAGTTACCTCAGTTTTGAAATTAAATTTAAAAAAAAAGAAAAAAAAAAGAGAGAGACAGACAAAAAGAGATCGTACATACTACTAACTTCCAGATGGAATGAAATATTTGAGGTACAGCAAAGTGAGTTATAAGCTTGGTCCTGCTGGAATTTGCACAGTCAGAAACAGAGTGGTGAGTGTTGAGGCTGCTTGTGCTCGGCCATTCTTTCATATGGAGAAAGAGTTATACCAGGAAGTCAAAATTGTAAGGAACCACTGGGGTCTAGTAAAACGTTACTAGCTGAGAAAAATAAAACCAGGTAGTGCAACAAAACACGTATATGGCTGTATATGGTTACGCCACAAACAACATTGCAAGAACAGACTGCTAAGGTAAGCTAATGTGTGATTTTAACATTTTAATTCCACAGATTTTGAATAATTAACAGTGAAATTTAACGTTCTCTTGGATTTTAGGCAGTATCATGTATTTTCACAACTATTGAACTTTCAAGGTCTACTGTTCAAACACTAGAGCTACAAGAAGACATCCAAATGCAATGCGTGGTTGCCTAAACCTGTGCTGGGACACATTAATGTCCATTTTATGACCTCGGCTGTCAAAGTGAACAGCCAAACACAACTTTAGAATATTGTTTATAGACAATTTACAACTGGTTTGTTGAGACACATTTGCTTGAAGGAAGCTGCACTTTTTTATTGAGTTGATAGCACTGTCAAAAGGAGTAGAGTCTAGAATAACTTACCATTCTATTACTTTTACTTGTAAATCTATTTATTTTACAGAATCAGTGCTATGAAAAATTCAGCACTAGAGAAACTGAAAGACAAAACCAAAAAGCATTAAGAAATTTCTGAAGTAAGAGTCTTTAATTCATTTAAAGAGTACCTGTGAGCAGGGCATGTAATAAACAGCGTACTTTCCCTTATGTGATTTTTACTTTGTCCATAAAAGCACCCTCAGTTTCAGAACCATTCTCCTTTAACACATTCCAATATTTTTCTTTGTAATCCAGAAAAACAGCAAGGTCAACAAACAAATATTTAAGCACGTTTCAAAATAAGATGATATACCTAGAATTCCATCAATTAGCCGTCAATTTTGTTATTATCTACTCTATGCATCAATCCAGCTATTGGTAAATAACTATATAACAGAAATAAAATTCTCTTAACTGGATTTGAAGGCTTCACTCGATAAAAATGACTGTAAATTTTTTCTCACAGCACTTACAATGCTTTTTTTTTTTATGTTTTACAAAATGTCATCAAATATTCCAAGAAAGGGCTTGACATCATTGATTTCATCATCAAGAAGGTATCTAATGAAGATTAAGCAAACCAAAAAATTAAATTAGGTATAGTACATTAAAACCTATGAACTATACAAACTATAGTCAAGAGATACAAGATAAGCAAAATAATTTTCAAGTCTTTTCCTTTCTAAGAAAAGCTAATTACTACTATTATTGTGAAAATTCACCTTCTTAAAATGAATGCTATAAATTAACACATCACCTAAGGTCTGTGTTCCATGAAGAATTAAGCACTGGAACACTGAAGCAACAGAAAAACATGCACAACTTTTTATTACCTGGGATCCACTTCTTTTTCCTGTTCTTTTGTGAAAATAAAAAAATCCTCTTTCCTAGTGAATTTAGAAGAGTCTGAGGTTATTTTTGAGATCGAAGAACACTCTATGTTTTTCAGCTCTTGTGAAGGACTCGAATGCTTTTTTTCTTGGAAACTGAACTGCAATGTAAATGTTAAAAAGTGTACATGGCCAAAATATCTAACCAAAAGAGAAACTGCCAGACTGCTGCAGTATGTAGTACAGATATTTATATTGATATTATGGTATTTGACAAGGACCAAGCACATGATAATTATCTACTCGGATGACTTGCAGAATCACAATCAAATTGAGTAAATAGTTTTGAAGTCATGCTATATAAAGTAAATTCAAGTCCTAGTTCTTTGTATCATGAATATCACAGTGAACACAGGATGCATGCATGTTTGGACAATACAGACAGGTTCAGAAATTCAGTATGTTCAAACTGATTCATAAGTCAGATATGGTAAATATATTTACATATGAAATACTCGTAATTACAGGAAATTCTATTATTGAAATATATTACTCACCATATTTATATTCCCACTCTGTACAGGTAAATTCACTTTTGATGTGCTATTAACCACAGAAACAACTGAGAAATGAATATCGGTCTCATCCTGTAATGGGCATGAACTGAAAATATCAAGGTGAATAATTCAAGTATTTTTAAAGAAGTGCAAAATTATTTACTTTTCAGTTCAGGATTTTCTATTTACTTCTGTCCACACACACACAAAAGAGTTTCAAGTCATTCAACAATTCATACCTTTTTTAGAAGTTGAAATTTCACTCACTTTTATTAGCGAATAACCTTCTATACATTTAAAATACAGACCATATTTTTAACTGAATAAAATTGTAATAAATTACATAATGCTTACTCTTTTGAAACGTCATTTGTGGCTTTGCTTCTTGTATACTGGCAAAGTGGCTCACACTCATCTGGAATTTGAAGGCAGATATTTCCATGTTCCAGAATGAAAAGAATGGAAGTTTTAAAAACTGAGTCACAAACCAGCCAAAACCCCTTGTAAGTACTTTACATAATATGATAAGTGATAGTTTGAAAATGAATCAAATCTCTTAACACTTGAAATATTTCTTCTGTGGGTTTTGGGCTACTGTAAAGATAAGCAGAGATAAGCAGTAAGACAAATTAACAAATATACAGTTGCAGGCCATCCAAAAAAACTTTAATTACAACTTTCTCAACTCTCCCTTCCATATTAGATTTGTCTCAATATAGGTGACATTCAAGGTGGAGTAATAAACCTGGCAGTAAAGTCAATCAACAAAAAAATTTCAGGTAGTGCTATTCATTATATCCTATAATAAATTAGTCTCAAACAATAGCCTGTAAAATAATTCGTACGTAGGAAACAAAGAATTTTGTTGAAATAACCTTACCTAATTCTCTACTGGCAAAGTTGCTAGCAAGTACTAATTTCTCATCATCAATATCATCCCAAATATCATCTCTCAGTTCAAAGTTCACATCCAAAGCATCTGAAAAACAAGGCCTGTATCACTCAAGTTATGAATTAAAGATTCCTAAACAAATTTTTTTAATGCCATTGTATTTTGACTCTTCTCACTCACAAACACTGAATGTTTCCAAAAGCTGTAATACACTTGTAATGGACAAGTGCAACAAAACCTGTTCTATGTTTTACAACCAGTTATTCAATCTATTGCACAGACACGCAGACTTTAAATAAGTTATAGGTTTAGGTTACTAAAATTTCACAGTATATTCTTAGTTACCTACATTTTTTTTTGGTACAGAATGGAAAGACACCATATTACAGATGCAGTTAACCCTATAAAAATCATATGAACTGATGCCTTAAAGCATTACAACTATTTCTGGTGCATTTTTTTAAATAGAGCCAGCCCAATCAATATGGCCAAGGTTACTTTTTCTGCTACTGTTCAGCAGAGATGGTTTTTAGTCAGCAATAGCTACTACATCCCCTTGATCCTGTATGATTCGCTTCAAGATGTTCTTGAGCATAGACTATAGCTATACTGGAATATCTATCTGTCTTTCCATTACTTTATTCTTTTAACACCGTCATATAATACACTCACTGCCACCCCCCAGCAACTGATGATATGGCTATGCAACACTCTTCCATTTTAAGACTAGATAACAACTATAGCAGGTAAATTAGTATGTCAGGAAAATACGAAGCATTAATGGAATAGGATTACAATCCCATCATCAAAATATTAAGTAAAAATGAAATTATGCACTATAGCTGCCAACACTTAAGGCAATATGAACTAAAGAACTTTCAATTCATTTCAGCACAGTGCTTCTTATTTGTCTGAGTATGATCTAAACATTGCAGCTGCTATTTATTAGCGAAATTAATCAAGATCTGATTCACATCAATCCACTGTCACTAAATACAATGACAAAAGGCATGCAGTGATGAGAACATCTTCGTTATATACTGACAATAAAGACTGGTCATTTAACACCAAATGTAAAAACATTTGTGGCCTTTCAGTGGAAGAGAAACAAAAAAAGGAAATTTTTTTCCAGCTAGAGATTTTTACTAGTTATGAACTCAGTTATGGAATGGTCACATTTTTTCAACTACCCAACAAAAGTTTATATTTCACTAACATCTTCCAGCAGAAAGGGAAAACAAGAAAATGTATATATAGGGGTAAAATACCTCTTGTATTGCAAGTGGCTTCAATGGAAATACATTACAGTCATACCTTTCAGGAAGTATTTACAGATTTGGACCATCATGTATTTGGATTTAGTCATTACTGTTTTATGGAAAGGTACACTTAGATGATGCTTAGATCTACACTAGAAATTCTTACTGACACCAGCAAGACAGACAATTAAGGGCCTTATACATTCAGTGTTCTATACTGCTATACTGGTTGCTGGAGTGATTTCAGCAAGTTGCTGAAGTTTACAAGTATATTCAAGTCAAAACAGTGAAAATCGTAATTTCAAACATTAGCAATAACTCACGACTCTTTCCACAACTCCAGGATTGCAGTTGTTTCTGAGATACTCCTAAGCTGTTGACATTATCTTCCTGGTCCACTGAAGGTGATGAAGACAACTGTTTATTGCTAGACCTATTAAAAAAAAAAACCAAAAAACAAACAAAAAACCCTACAATGACATGCCAGTAAAACGGTTGCAGAAAGTTACAAAATCACTTTATTCAGAAAACAGTTTTCAGTTTTTACAACTTAACGTACTATCTAAAATAAGACAGATTTTTTTTTTTCTTTTACTTATATTAATCAGTACCTTGGCAATGCTGGCAACAAAGATTTAGGTGTAAAAACAAATTGTTTGAGATCCACATTTTGAGCTTGATTTAACATCTGCATCTAAAGAAAGCAGATTATTGTAACTGATAAGATATAAACAGATTGAAACTCATTGTTTTTTAACAATCTTAATGACATCATTAATACTGTATCATTAGAATAATTTTTAAAGGTCATATGCAAAATCTTTCTGATGCCTGCTAATCTAACGTATTCAGTTAAAAAGGTTTGAACTACATGCTTCTAGCGGAGTTATCCAAGTACCCTGGCAAAGTCAGACTGGTTATCACTAACTCTCATCTCTATTAGCTATAGGCTAAATCATTCTCTATTGCAAACAAACAAAACTATGAGGAGGAAATAAAACACAAAATATCCAATATCTCAAATGCCATTTTTGCTTCAGAATGAACCAGTTTAGTACTACATTCAAAGGAATAAACTGTAAGTCATGAATTCTTTCCGATATTAAAAACTAATGTGGTTGGGTTGTCTTATAAACAAGTGGATCTACCTGTCAATGCAAAAAGATCGTTTAGTAGCATTACTCTGATAAACACCACTATTTGTTTTCACACAGATCACTTTTTGCTGAAACCAAGTCACAGTACAGTACCTTCCAACGATGCCTCTGTACCTCACCCACCACAATCTATCAAATGCCATAAAAGTAAAAACAAAGAGTACATGCACAGAAGTGGCTCATTGTAAATGTTCCCAAGAGCAGCAGAATCTCTCAAAGATTCCTGGACCTTTGGTACCTTTGTATTTCTTTGCTTTTTGCATTCCACACAGAAAAGACAAACTTGAATGTTCGTATTTAGTTCTAAAATTCTCTCTGTAAACAATATATACAAATACATTACAGATTAAAATACATCTATTCAATGACTGACTGCATTCAACTGAACCTTTAACCGTTTTACTGGGGGTACAGACAAAATTGAGTTCCTGCTCCTTAAATCAGCTAGGTACAAAGAAAACTTTGAATCTCCATTCATCTCAGACTTTGGAGGGACTCCAGTTTTACCTGAGAAAAGGAATTAAAATAACCTTCAGATAAGTTTAGAAAGGATAAATCTTAATTCTTTCCAGATCAATGGAAAGCTTTGCCACTATGCTTAGTATATGTTATTAAAAAAATCCTAAAAAATTTAACACACTAATTAAAAGATTTAACATACCAATATTTATATATAAATCATATGCTAGATGTTCTGAAGAATATTATTAATCGTTGTAGTGCCATCAAAAAAGCTTTTTATTATTGCTTTTATGACTGCATTGTAGCAACAACTCAGGCCTGACTCACATTGCTTCTGTTAACTTAGCTATTGCTATAAATGAAACTATTCTAAATTATATCTGTCTAAAAGTAACAAAAAAGTAGATTTAATGAAACTCACAGCAGTCATGTCCACACATATCTTTATTTTTACAGCGATGGCTGCATTCTCTGTTTCCATATTTCTTGTAGGTAATCTCTTGTTTAGATTTGCCTGCTAGATAAATATAATACAGAAATGCTCATTTTTTATTTCATATGTATTTTTTAGATAGTACTTCATGCAATAAAAGATGGGCTAGAAGTAACATGGGTCACTAGAATTTTGTTGCCCTCAACAAAGCTTTGGGCTGCTCAAACAGTGTAATTGGAAAGAAATTAATCAACGCTACTGAAAAACAGAGGCACTACCACATTCTCAAATTCAAGCAGTAATATTCGATACCAAACATCCATGATTTTTCTTATTTTCAAATTCATCAAAGAACTGCACTGTAGTACTTGATAAGTGGTAGCAGCAGTGTTGTATTTTTATTATTAGAAAGAAACAGTATGGATAAATAAAGATCTAGGTCTCTACTGAAAGCAAAATTCAATTTTCTGCTGACTTTGGCATTAGCCAGATGTTGTGATCTGACTGTTTACCTGCATCTACTTTTGCTGCTGGCAGACTTTGTGGGCAGCCATGATACGTATCCACTGAAGACTCAGCTTTCAGTTTTTGATTTGTAACCACTTTACTTCCCACTGTTTTCTGTGCTAAGTAAAAGGCAGCATACGTCTGCTGTATATCAAGACCAACTTTGAAAAAAAGAGACAAAAATATTTAAAATTCCTTCAAACCGTTTTTAAACTACTGATTACCTTCAGTTTTGTAAAGAGTTTAAGAAAGTATAAGCGCTATTAAAAGATCATGAAAATTTGTTAAGACAACATACCATTGAAAGCATACAATTATATGAACGGATTGTTTATGACGGAGATTAAAAAACCCAAACATTTTCAGTATTAAAGACATGGTTACTAGATGAGAAACAACATTAGTCCCTTTAACAGAATTTTTCTGTATTGTTTTAAAACTACATTTATCTATGGCTTTGCACTACCAATAAAATTTTAAAATTGTACTATAGCCTGTTACAGTCGTGTCAACAGTTCTGTACTGGCAAAGGAGTAAAATGAGTACGTTGATAGTACTTTTGAAGTTGAATGCTAATAATGGTTCTGTTTCTAATTAAACTAAGATTCATACACGACTATGAGACATCATTTGTAAAAAGACTATTTTTGTCTTTCATTAGGCAAATATTGCTGGAAAACCAGACAAGCTTTTAAAAAAATGAGAGATTTCCTTCAAGTCTGAAACAGAAGCAGACTTTAAAACAAATAGAGACTAGGAAAACCTGCTTTTAGTCTAACTTCACTGTTGCCCATTTCAGAGAAATTAACTGTGGTGTTGAGTTTTACCAAACTCAGTACAATGTGTAGATAGCCAAGCAGTAATAAACCCTCAATTTTTTCTTCATCTCTGTTTAGTTAGAAACCCCCCCTAAGCCACAGGTTTAGCCATAGGAATACAGATTATTCCAGGCTTGATTATTAGAATAGTGTTGATATTCAGCGTTTATCATGGAAGCACCAAATATACTTCAGTTAATCTAGCACACAGCAATCTTTACAGATGGGGCACGATGTCAGAATTTAATACAACCAGTCTATTTTTAAATTGTATTTCAAAGTTCTATGTTTCAAGGTCATCATTGTCTCTCCTCATCTGCTGCTATAATTCCAATTCTATGGAAATTGACACTGAGGGGACCAATGTTTAAATCTACACATGTCAAGGCCCAAGATTTTCCACTGTAGGAATTTCTTGCTACTGAAGTGGAAATGAATCCCTATCTAATACTTTTTTTCTCATAATGCAAAACCTACCATTCACAAAGTCAGCTCTTCCCAGGATAAATAACCTATCAAGCTGGTACGTTATCCATACTGAAAGTTAATTCAACTTGAAGGCAAAGGGCAAAAGACAATCCTAATCTGTATCAACAGAGCAAAATACTATCTCCTAGTAACAGTTTTGATGTTTCCCAGGTCATTAATGTTCTAGTAAATGAGACAAACAGATATGTCATTAAGACTCACCCAGTAAAAAATACGTAATAGAATTTTGTATCCAGATCAGTTCATTTTATTATATTTTTGGCTTGGTATAAAGTATTTTAAAAATTTATGCAAAATTTTTATGCAGGTTTTTTTTAATATTAAAAGCATACCAATCAACCTACCATAATCAGAACTAATTAAATTTATACTAATGTCTTCTGATTTAAGAGCTCTCTTCACTTCAATTTTCTTCATCCAATTTCCAGTTTTCAGCAGCGCAGAATCCCTGCAATGTATCAGTAAAGTTTTGTTACACATGTACAATGAAAACAAGACTGTATACCGTAGCACCTGTAACAAAGTGAAAGAGCGTTTATTTGGTTTTAGTTCTTGGATTTTTCTTGGTAAGTGGCCTAAGAATAGCCTTTGAATAATATATGATTTATAGCCATAAGAAAGCCAGGATCCTGCAGATCTGTTTCAGTGCTGCTAAAGCGCCAGACTTTGGCCAGAACTCACATAAAGGTCACACAGTTGGAAAATATTTTGTGTCTCTTTTCTCATTTGCTCCAAGCATATCCTGTCAACTGGAGAGTTTAATTACATCTCTGAGTGAAAAACAATTTAGACGATATGATAGAATTAAAGAAATATAGCTAATAAGAGTAAGTAGCAACTTGAGAATGTATCTTTTTAATAGGTATTTTACTTGTTTTACGTGGAAATTATGACTTCCATAACATGACATCAGCGTTGCACAGATATTTACACATACACTCTGTACTGACAAGCACACTGGCATGTTTTTGGGGTTTTTGAATCTTGTGCAGCATTTAAAATAACAACAGTGACTAGAAAACGCTGTAGGATAAAGAATAATTTTGTATCATTTGGCATCAGTAGAAAATATTGCAAAAACTGCAAGTCACAGAAAGGAGTAAAAGCCAACACCCTTAAAAGATGTGAGGCAGAAAAACCTGATCATACATACATAATTTTCTGATTAAATATCACTTGGTTGTCAGCATCTCCTATGACCAATGTAACATAGTGAAAGTCTGTCGCTGTTCTCTTTGTCTGTAGCTGCTCATAGTTTGTTAATTTGATGGTTATTAAGATTTCAGCCAATGTATCACTGTATTTTGGAAGCTAGGAAAAAATGATTATAGAAGACGACATAATGTTAAAATCCACAAAGTAAAATATATGTCCTTCTAGATTTTTTTAACTGTTGATACAAGCACGAAAGTTCAATTCAAGCAATTTAAATTTGTGGTACAATTTTTATTTGTTGTTCTGAGACACTATTATACAGCACTATCTTGCTTATATCTGAATATCCTAATAATTAAGTATTGAGAATAAAAGACAGTCTACATTAAGTCTCTGAAAAATCTTCCTCTGTTCAATGCAAAGAGAAAGATACAACAAGAAAACTACATATATTTTGCCATCCCAACATCCCTCTATAAGATATTTATGATTGTTAAATCTTTCTTCTGAGAATAATTTCAGAGATACTCATCTGGTATTATGTCAAATGAAAAACTAAAATATAGCTGATTGTTGTAACAATACCATTTCACACATTTATTGATTTTTTTTAACTTCAAAGGTATCTTCACTTGTACCAACTTCACAACACACTTTACGGCTTTTTTTTTTTTTTTTTTTTTTCCAAATTTTGCATTTCAGAAAGGTAGAGTGGCTATGTGACCTGTTTAAAGACCAAATGCGTATCAGAACCTCAAAGCTCTTGACTGCACATGGAATTGCACCCTTCCTTTGAAAGGGCACGAGCTAGGTTAATGTAATAATTTACTGGTTCTCTACATTCCTAAGTCTGACATAGAAAACAAACATGAATTAATGCTTCTTCCCTAAGTTTTATATGGATGTTTTTCTGTCTTTAGCGTTTGTTTATATTCAATATAGAAGAGACCTCTCAGACTAGAAAGTGGAATACACCGGTTTGCATCTGTAACATAAAATGCTATTAATGAGGGTGTTGCAGCAATGTATTATAGGGAATGTCTATTACAAGGCTCTCCTTTGATGTTTAAGAGTTTGATTATACATGCTAAGGTGGAACGAGGCCACAATATTGTGTAATCTATCAGCGAAAGATCAAGATTTCTTTAAGTCAGTATTTGCTCTTTCATTTAATAATGTCAGCATAAAACCCTAAAATGAATAGAAAAGCATTTACCTGTTCAATATCAAGTTCATACTTTGGAAGATGCAAAACAGATTCTTTTATCTGGTTTCCAAAAGGAGGATGCCTGTTTAAAATCTGCAAAGATTCAATTTAACTGCTGATATATTCAGTTGATCAGAGATGCCAACAGAAACGTAAACTCAAGGAATCAAAGTCACCACAGTAATTACGCTATCAACAAAAGCCCTTATTACTCCTGGTTCTCTGCTGTCAGCGATGCCCAGAACAGCAACATAACCAAAAGAAAATTCCAATACTTTTTCATGTTGCTACCACTTCAGTTCAGGTAACAGCCAATGAATTAGCCGATGACCTCAAAACCTGACTGCTCAGGTTTTATATGAGATAATTCTTTTATGCTGCCCAAGATTTAGTCAAAACAAATGAAATAACAGGAAAACTGCGAAAGGGGACAGAAGAGAGAAATTAAATTCCTGAAGCCAAACCAGAAAAAAACCAGTAAGATTTCCTTTAGAAATCCGTTCTATCTTCCAGAATACTGGAAAAACAGTTTCCTCAAGAAAAGAAGCCAAGAGCCAAAGAACTTGTCCTAGAATTTTATTCTATAACTACCTTTAACTAAAACTAGCTGTAATGGAAAATCAGGATTCTCATCATTAACATACATTACGAGAAACTGTAAATAGACATTCCCTTTTATATTTTTTTCTAACACTTCTAAAAGGGAAATGCACATTGTCCTTTGTTTCAAGCCACGTTAATGATGAAATTCTACGTATTTAAGCAACTGCTTTCCAAAATCAGCCCAATCAGTTAAATCATCCACATGAAATTTGCTGGAACGAAACATCATACACATTTTAAGGGAAAAACGGCAGTAGCCACTTTTTAAAAAAAATTAAATAGTACAAATGAATAAACGACTTAAAACACTCAATGTTGCTGACAATCACATAGCAGATACATATTAACCATACAACTTTTGCTGTTAACAGTATTAATACTCAATATTTCCCATATCATATTTACCTGCATACAAAATAATACATTACCAATTCAAGTTCCCTTGCATTTGTGTCCTCTATTTTTTTAAATGACGTCAGCCCAGCATTTACCATAGCATTTGACAGTGATACACCTGTGAAAAATTTAAATTTTATGCTGTTAAATGACAATCACTAATCTCAAATTATTCTCAAAAACTGCAGTATAGCAGGTAAAACAAAAGCAGAAATAGTAGTATGTTTGTCCCAGCTTTTTGCCCAGCAATCACTAGATTTCTTTCCAGTTGATAAATACTTTAGTATTATTTAATTTCACTTATCCATTAGTAAAGAGAAAAAAAAATGCAATACAAATCAAACATTAAAATATTCAGTATTTTTTATAATATTCAGTATATTTTTATATTTTATAACTGACAATTTTTAGTTACATTTTTAAGAGTAAAACAGATTTTAAATCACTTTCTACAAGAGTCAGGAAATGTGTTCTGAAAAAGCATGTCACACAGCATTCTTTGCCTCAGAATTTTCTTCCCTATCCAAGGAATTATTTACCTATATTAAAGTCATAAGGACCTCAATGTTTTTCAGCGAGCTAGTAATGAAATGAAATTCATTCAAATAAAATTACAATAAATATTTTGCACCACAATCTTTGCATATTTAGGAAAACATTTTCCTATGGCTTTATGTGCCAGAAAAGCACACTGGCAGAGAATTCCACATACAATCTTATTCTTCTTCATGATTCCCCGTTCTTTCAAACTTCCAGTGAGATTTAGTGTCACCACAGCACATGAAAAGGCGTTTTCCTTACTTGGGGCTACAGCCTACTACAATAACTGCAATAATTTTAGGTAAAAGATAGTACCAAATATTTAGAATGAGTATGTGGATTCTTCAGATGTAATTCCATAGAATCAGAAAAAAATCTGAAAATTAATTGTGAAACCTCTCAACCACTCTCTCTTAGGTTGCTTCTTGGAAGATGTTATAGCAATATTATATGCAAAGACTCATTTCAACTCAAGAATTTAATGAGTTAGAGAAACAGAAGACCTTTCCTCCTTTTACATATATTTGAACACCTTCTGGGTCTGACTTGGGGGAAAGCATCTACCATCTCCCCTCTCCTTTGCAGCAGCTCTGAGAACAGCCTGAAGACTCTTACTTATTATTTCTGTGGCTACTTCAGTCAGAACGGTTGCCTTGTTTCTTTATAAGTGAAGCTGAAGATTAGTTCTTTTGTCGTAATTCCTAAAGTGGCAGACGGGTTTCCACCAGTGAAAAAATACAAGATATAAAAAAGACTTTTTCTCTTTGTCTTTATTTCTGAGCAAGCAAAAAAAATGGAGGTGGAAATCAAACTGAACAAGTAGTAAAGGTGATAAAATCCTGGATGGCAACTGATCATTATCTGTCTGTCAGAACAGGCAAACAGAAATCAAGCATCTCATACAGCAACAAGAGGAAGCATCATTACTGGACAATAGTAAGAAATTGAGATAGTTGTAGAAATGCACTAAGAATTCAACTAAATCTTCAGTCTCAGTAAGGCCAAATGTCAGTTAAAGAACAGTCACTCTTATAAAGGAAATACTGATTACTAAGGCGTTTTTAAGATTCAAAAAATAACATTGAGATAAGAGTTTAAAAATTAGGGATTTCTGAATATGATACACAGTATCAGTAAATTTGTGTGAGCTCAAACAATTCACTTCACAAAGACACAGAATAGGCTTAGCTGCCATAGCATGACAGAGGTCAAGAATCAGACTTCATAATACAGGCATCAATTCAATATTTGATTCGGGAAAAGAAAGTGAACTGTCAGCAGATGATTCAAAAGAAGCTTGTGAGCGGAACAAATGGAACTTTGAAAGTTAGCAATTCTTTGTAACGTATGCTGCAAGAGCAATGACAGCATAGGAAAAAATTAAAAAAAAAAGGAAAACAGGACAAGACGTGTATATATAGCACTTCTATTATTAAAAAAACTAAAACTGACTTTATTCTATTGAATATCGTATACAGGAGAGGATTTGTCTACGCTGCAAGTGCCATGTTTATTCCACTTATCCTAATCCCTAAAAACGCTGAACAGGAGGCAGACTCCTCAGATGACTGCGTGCACATCGGCACAGAACCAGAAGTACTGGAAATTGATTCCTACCAGAGTGTACTGTGCTGCGCACAAGCTAACCAGCCCTGTCCCTTGCTCTGATTCCACATGAAGGAAGCAATGCAGCTTCTGCACCTGAGCTGGCAAGGCTGTAATGTACTACACCACAGGGATCTTCTGCCTCAGCTATTCTCTAATTTGCAGACGTCTATACTAGACTGTTCTGTACAGTGTAGATTTATCTTTAAAGAAGAAATAAAGAGAATGCTACTGTGAATTCTGAAAGTGTGAAGGTATGGTAAGACCAGACATCAAAGCAGAAAGCTATACTATTACCTCAAACAAGTGTAACTACATTTTTGTAATACAGAGGACTCCAAAATTTCTGAATTCCTTTTCAAAAGTCTGTACTTCCAGCCAGTTCATCCAGTACCAGGACACAGTGATAGGATGCAGATTATTAGAAACTTGTGATCTTACTGTGTATGAGATCCTCGTGCACAGTAAATTTATTTCTATTTCATGATTCCTATCCACATCAATGCAAATTAAAGGGCTTTCATTCATATGAGTAACAGAACCCACAGTGAGAGCTGTCTGGAAAGGAAGGCATAGCCTAGTCAGAGATACGCAATCACACACACGTGGAATATGCGCAAGATAGCCAGATCAACACTAAGAAAAAAGAACAGCTCTGAAATATTTTGAAAGCCTGAAGAAAATTACTAAATGGAATACTTTTATCATGACAGACTACTCTGACAACTGTGGTACTCGATTGTGGCAAATGAGTAATTAGGAGACCCATTTAATTATGCAAGCAGACACTCCAGAAATTAGCAGGTTAATTATGAGTTTTGATTCTGTATCAGATTACACCTTTATAATTTCTGACTAGTACCTACCGATTTTTTCCAATTGTTTAGACACATGGAGTGAATTTTCCCAAAGTTTGCACCTGAAACACTTTGCTAGAATCAAAGAGTTTAATAAAGCAGAAAAGTTGTTCTTAAATGATGCCAGAAAGTCAGACAACCCTGTAAAAATAAGACTGAGTTGTATTAATCAAATAAAATCTAGCTTATTATTGTATGTACCAAAAAAGGATTAAATTTTACCATACATCTAGTAACTCTTAAGCCATTTCTAAATATTCTGCCAGTATCTTGTGTCAAAGTAAAGTCTTGAATAGGAATGCATCCTAGCTGAGCCTGAATAAGACTGAAAAAAAATATTTTATGGTATATACGACAAAGCCATATTGTAAGCAAAATATAACAACATAAAAGTTTCTACTGGAAAACAAAAGAAAATTCAGAATAGAAACAATGAAATGCAAGATCTGGTCCTCTATAAAATGATAAAAATTTAAGCAGGGACTTCAACAGACAAAATGACAGCTTTTCAATAAGAAGTAACAATACAACGTAATATTTACCAGTTTATTTTCATTTCTCTTGTTTTTATCTTCCCCTCCATTGGAAACCTATACATGAAAAAATATATATTTTCTGCTATTCATTTTATTTATTGCCAAAAAGATACTGTCCTTTTCCAGTGTATTTATTCTTTATACCTGATAGTTATTTTGTCCTTGTCTTTATTCAAAGTGTTCAGTATTTTCTTTTCATTTGTTCTTAACTTCACATCCAGAAATTCTGCACAGTTGGAGATCACTGTAATCTGTAACAATTTAACTTGTATTGTTTTTGCTATTTTTTCTACCACTTCTTCCAACTTTTTTTTTTTTAAAAAAACACTTCTAAAAAAATTTTATTGTATCAACACTATGACCATGAAAAGACGGTCAATCAGTTCTTTCTAATACTGACCAACTTTCATCTTCCTAAAAAGGTTATTATATAACAAAAGCAGAAGATTTTTCTTTCAGTTTTTACATCACTACTTCACTTGAAATTATCCAAAAATCAACCACACTGCTAATGCTTTATGACATACAAGGCAATACATATCTGTTATGTATTTCACTTTACTTTCCTCATACTTTGGTAACAAAGATAGCCATAAGAGAACAGGCATTCCAATTTTTCATGGCCAATCTGTTCTACTATAGTATTTGCTTGAAAACAAAATGTTTTTTGAGACTTAACAGAAGCAATAACCACCTGTTACCTGACAGAGGAAAATGACTTAAAACGGAAAGACAATAACATTCCTTTAAAAGTAAAATCTGCTCTGCATTCAGCTGTTTTTTGCAATAATAATAACTACTAAACCACAAAACAAAACAATGTTTAATACATAAAAAGAACAGCTTCAGCAACTTTGTATCTTCATTAGTAAGGTTAATGATGGGGGAGAGTTGGAAATTGAAAGATCTGAGTACAAAGCCTCAAAAATACTCCATATGGATTTATTTAGATGTATTCTCTAAAATTTATACTTTATATAAACAAAGCCTGAGCTCTGTAAAAGAAATAAAACCTTCCACTTCTTATATTTTATTCTGTTTAAAATCAATTGAACATAATTACCAATTCGTTTATAGTCTCTGTTCCCTTAATTGTGAAAAATTGTTTCACTGTATCAAATGCAATATAATACCATGCCATTAATCTTCCAGTCTCTGTAAAAGAAGAATATACTTTAAAAAATAAATATGCCAAGTATTTTTAGTGTGTTTTTTTTAAGTCACAAAATTGAATTAATTTTCTACAAAAATTTACCACCCAGCTGTCTGATGGATATTACTGACCCCATCATAGAGCTGCAGAAAGAAACATGACGCTTGCAGTTTTGTCCAATGGAGGTGAATTTACACTAATATACCAGACTGTGAACTGTGGTTGCTGAGAAGCCAGCCACCTCTAGCAGAGGACTGTAGAGAAGAGCAGGTATCGACAAAACCTGTCCTACATTGCACTGTGTCACATCCAATTATCCTGTGATAACATTTTATAATTTTCTCCTACTCTGCAACAAAATTACCAGCAACAAAAGAGATCTATTCATGGATCAACATTAAGAGAATGAACTTCCATGATTTATTAAAGAAATTTGCTCATATACTCTAGGCAAACAATCTCTTGCTTTCTACTCTCTACTACATTTGTATACTCCTATTAATGGGTCACAAAAATTGTTGTCACCTTTTGTAGTTCACTCCTATCTCAACATCATTTCTGAAAATTAGTTCATTTTAAAACAGTGTTACCTGTTGGTTTGAAATTTTTTGCTTCATCCATCCTGATCAAATCAAAAGATGATAAATCGTTTAAGTTCTTCAAACACAGTTCTGTCGACAATTTGAAAATATATGTATTTTTAGTACATGCAGAAAAACTTAACCTATGTACAAACCAGAAACATCCTCATCAAATTGCAATGAATGTATACCAAAGCAATTCCACTGAACTCAATTAAAGGTTTCAGAATATGATCCTGCTTCTACTAACGCTGGTGGCTAACTTCTGCCTGGGGAAAGCTCACTCAAAGATGTTTGATACAGCACAACCCAAGTCTTTTTCAGTAAAGGAAGAACAGCAAAGTAAAAGAAACTAGATGCATAGAATGTAGGCTGCCATATTCAATTCTGAATGACAGACCACAGTATTTATACAAAAGATTTCTGCTACGGTGTTAACACTTAAATGGTTGAAATGTCAAACATCCACAGGTATTTATGAATACTTCATCAGAACTTTCCACACTGTATCTGGTGCATTTGTATTCAATTCACTAAACCTATTTAGTTGGATATCTGCATGAGAATTACCAAAGTGTTTTGTTTTTCTCTCTTTCAAAACCAAGGTAATTAAAAGACAAATATTATATAAATACAACGTTCAGAATATAAAAATAAGTTGGGAAAGCACCCAAAGTGATAGTTCCCATCAACCAGAAATCATTCACATTGCACATGAAATGTATGAAAATATCAACAGCTGTACACATTACTACATTACATTATACAAAATATTTCATGCGTGCAGGGAAAAGGAGCTGGTTTCTGTAAGAACTTTAAGAAAAGGTTGTTTTTAAGATCAGAGCACTTCAAGGAAACATAATCCACACCTAAAAAGCATTTGTAAATGAAGCCTTCTACCCTAGCACTATCTGTAGAGGTGATTTCAAACCATGCCTTCTCCCATAAAAGCTTATTTAGGTAGTAACATGCTTCATTCCCTCCATTCCTTTCAACCTACATTCCAAAAACAGAAGTGTCCTGATCTAAAAGACAGGAAAAGGTAGAAAACAGCTCCTTTTTTTCTCCTCTCTGCAAGTCACAGTCAGCGTCTCTCATATTTGGATGTATATACTAAGTATATTCCTGGAGATGTGTCCTTGAAACCCTCCTACAATAAACAGCCTCAGCATAGTTCCACCAAGCCCAACAACACTCACAAATTTTTCTACGCAATTGTGTAAAATTTAATAAATGTGTAAGTGGAGTCCAAGTATTGGCTCTACAAATTTCAGGGCATATATCAGTCTATGTTTTCATGTACTAGGCCCCCTCCAGATATTTAAGTTCCAAGTGGTCTAGTACACAAATATACAGAATTATGACGGACATGAGGACTTTCACTGAAGAGAGAAAACTGCATTTGTAGATTTGCAGAATTCCATTTACAATCTTAGCAAGTAGTCTTTTATTAATATATTTATTTTGAATCTACTAGAAAACTTAGATTTAAATCAATAAATAATTTGTATGCTATTTCCATATTTAAAGGTGAGAGGCACTGATTCCGAAAATACTCAGTCAGCTTTATGTTTTCTAATGGAACTGGCAAAAAAAGCCTCTTAAAAGTAGTCTTACAGTAATTTTTACAGTATTACAGGGAAAACACAGTGCTGCTTATTTTTTCTTTTTTGATATCTGTAAAGTTGGGTGCCTCATTCTCCTGTAACTGCTCACTTGAAGAGCAAGTGCAATTTCTTAATTATGCATCTGCATTCCCTTAGTCCTTTACTGTTATGTATTTGCTATTCATATGAAAATTTTAAAACTAAATTTGGAATTAAGATAATGAAATAATTCTTAAGACGACCTACTGAATCCATACATCTAAGATATGGCTGATTTTGTATGGAATGTTTAATGCACAGAAATCTTTGAAAGACTGACAGTCTTCCCTTGACACACCTAAGCAAAATGAGTAATTCAATGCACAAGGGCCAAACTTCAGGTTATCAAGCAAATAGTAGACTAGAACATACACCTTCAAAGCAAAATGTCATGGTCAGAGAGTGGACTTCTTAGATCATACCAGTCCAGATTTCTGAATAGCAAACCTACACAATGTAAGTACTGTGACTTACCTGTACAAAAACATGGAATTTAAAATTTGCTCCTATCTTCCAATTCACTGAGTCCACCACTGGACAAGATCTACCACACTCTGGAGTTCTCTAAAATTCCTTTTTTGCATTATTTATGCATTTTTGAATGACCAGTGCAAAAATATCCATCATAAAAAAATGCTTTCTCTCTCTTCACCTGCTCTTTATTATTGCTGCCTAACATGCTATAATTATGCAATCTTAAAACTGTTTCTGAACAAGGTGAAGATCTTTACATTTTACATCCTTTGTTTTTAAGGCTAAATTTATGATGAAGGGAAGATGGCAATTTCTGAAAAGGGCTTTTTTGAACATATAGTAACTGAAATTAATGAAAGCAAATGAGATCAATCAAAAGAAAAATATGAAGAATGACAAGCAATCAAAATTAAAGTGCTCTGCTCCATATTTCTGAGTACATATGTGGAGATGAGGTAGGTAAAGGCATTTAATTTTTTTCCTCTATACAATAAAAGCTTTTCTACCAGTCAAAATGTACTGATAAGTGTTTCAAAAGTATTAATAATTAAATAAAATCAACAGCATAACACAGTAAATTACATTTGTTCTGTGAATGGATCTATTGAAATTAATGGACATGTATAATAAACATGGCTGAAACTGCTCTAAGACATAACATTTTACTGAAAAGAGCTTAAAAGCTAATTACCTTGCAGTTTTGCTTCAATTCCAATTTTATCCAATCCAGGTGAAAAACCTTCATGAAAAGACATAAGGCTTTTTAACCTAATACAATGACATACTTCCTCCTCGCTATCACTACCCATCAAAACTGGTTTGCTGATTTTTGGGAGCCAGACAAATGCCCCAAAGTGAAAAATTTGTAAATATTTATTATACTGGAAACAAGTGAAAAGCCCTACATAGTTTAATATGTGTCTATTAGAACAGATGTGCAAAAGTAAAAGCTGCAGATATGTAAAATATCAGAGTCCTAAAAGTTGCAGAAGTGCCAGTGAGCAACTTCACAAGTAAAGTTTTCCTATTTCAGAATACAGGAAGCCACCTAGTTTGTAACATCCATTCAAGTACTAGATGTGCTATGTTCCGGTCCCATCTATAAGTCCTTAAATAAAAATTCTCTCTAGAAAGCGCCCAATGACTTCCAAATCAGGTGTACAGCAAGTGGCCAGGAAAAAACAATATGGTCAGGGCTGGAGGCCAAGAGGCTGTTCCGGACAAGACAAATTGAAGACACCAGCATTAAGATTACTGAAATTTTGGTTTAAAAAAACCTTTGAAATATTAGGCAATTTTTTTTTCTTAGCAGCAGATTACATATTCAGTGCTGAAAAGTACATTATGGCTTGATACTGCATTAATACATGATCCAGTGTATTAAGATCAAAAGAAATAGACCATTATGAAGCTATACATGCCTTCTTCATAGTTTTAAAGTGTCATACCATGCTGAAACTCCTATTACTTATATTAAAGCAACTGAAACTGCTGTTCCTAAAAATGTTACAGGCCATAATACATATCTTGTTTTCAACCCCTTATGAAATAAGTCCTTAAGAAAAAGAAAGAAACAAATAATATGGATCTAAGACATCCTAGTATCATAATTTAGATCAATTAAAAAAAACCCCAACAAACCATAATGAGTTGGATTTTTTAAGGCTCTGATGTACAAGAATGTTGATCGTATCCATTCCAAAGCTACAGTGACATCTGTGACAGTATGTAGCACTATTTCTGCATTTAAGTGCTCAACAAGATGCCTGTGTAAGCTAGCAAAGAAAAAAAAAAAAAAAAGGAAAAGCTAAGTACATTTACCAATTAGTAGTACAAAAAGAGCTAAAACTATTTTTTTTTGGGGGAAACAAAACAAACCACTCCCCCTAAACCACAACAATTTTCTGGTTTGTTTGGTTTTTTTTAATTATCAACTGTTCACTTTAATCAGTGAAATTAATAGAAAAGAGTAAAGACCATGTAAATAATCGACAATGTACTTTGTTTATTATGGCTTAATGTAAGCAAAAATAAAAAAAACTCTCTCAGCTGTGAAGTTTCACAATTATTTAGAAAACAAAGCAACAGCACAGTGTTGATATTTGAAAAATTAAACCCTAACAAAATTACATGAGCAAAATTTCCTGGTTTACACTGCAGCATCTTAACTTTCCTATATATTTCTCTTGATAACCTGTTCATATCAAGTGAATTCTGTAGTCTGGTATTTTCCAGACTCTATCAACGAAATACCATGTCTCTACACGACCTGGGTTCATTTCTTGTTTTTTGTCTTTGCAACATGTACTGTTTCAGTTTCTTCAGTTTTCCAGCAGGAATCTACAACTATTTTTTTTTTGTTAAGTTTAATATGTTCTAAAGATGCTTTTATCTGACAAAACAGAGGCTGTTAACTTCTGAATCAACAGCTTGATTTGATTGTCCTTAAAACGTTCTTAAATTTCTTCTAAACAGACCAATGTAACACCCCAAAATCCACCTGAAAAAATGCATTCTGTGGAAACCATGAAACATTGCTACCATCTATATAGTCTTATTAAAAATAATTGTTACCTGCTCTCTATTATATCAGCACCGTTTAACATCTGTATATACTTCTCCCTTGTACTCCAACGAGTCATAATAACTGCTGTAGCTGTAGTGTCAAACTGAAAAATAAAACCACAAACAAAAACTGCTCTCTAGCTTTTAGCAAAAAAAATACAGTTGAATATGCATCACATATCTGCTGAAATGACTAAAACTTTTTTCTTAAAATCCATGTTGAAATGGCTGTTGAATGCGAAGGCCTCTCTAACTTAAAGGCAAGTTCTAACTCATTTGGGTAGCAAGCAGGACTTGGGATTCCAGTCATTGCTGGCAGGCAGGACAGCACACCGGCCTGTACGTGCTAATGTACGTGTAAGAGACATGTCACAAACGCCACAGACATGAACTGTTATTGACATCCCTACAAGATCCACAGTTGAGGAAAGGACTCCTAACCACAACCACAGAAATAACTTATTGACACGAATTCTCATTAGTAATCCCCAAACATTAGAAAGTCTTAAATGAACAGTCAAGTCTTTTATAGTAATTTTTTTATAATCTTTATCATCTACTCTCAAGACACCTCACTTAGATTGTTTTGGTTTTTAATGGAAAAATACTGTTAGACTAATAATTTGTTAGGTTTTGTATGAGAAGCTTCCTGACTTTTGCATTATTTAGATCAGATTAGAGTACGTAATACTGAAAGACAGATGTTGGTAAATATTTCAGGTCTTGTGGCTTAGGATTCTGAGTCACAACTTTAAAAATCTTACTGAATTACAAAACAAGTTTAGATCTTAGGTCCAGATAAAAATACTGTCATGTACACAACATACCACAGTGGCTAATAAAAGCAGCCTCTGCAGACAGATGTGGGGTAAGCTACCTCCTGTATTAGGCTTTATCTGTACTTCTAAAAATTAAAAGACTTAAAAGTGTAAGATTTAACATAAATGATTCTGAGACTTTAAAGAGGTATAATTAAAATAACCATTTTTAAACACCCCACACTTCCTTTTTACAACCAAAGCAATGTCTAAAACCTTTCTAAAATACAGCATACTTGGCATCAGCAACCTCTTGTGGAAGCAAAATGAATTATAGCTTTTTGAAGGCAATGTTTCTGACCCTCCCCCTCTACTCCACTTCTAACTTAATTAGATGTTTTCTTGTTCTGATGTTAGGAGAACAAAAGCACATTGCTGTCTATACTATTCAATATTCCAGAATTTTTATCATGCAATTTATAAGTTGTGTGTCAGCTTCCTGCTTTTTCTCTAATCCCTATTCAATACATAACCCAAATGTAATCTTTAGATCTTTTCTGACAGCAAGGTGAAGCAGTACTTTTTAGAGGGCAATACAAAACCAAACAGATTTCTTTCTCAATTAAGAAGTTACCCAGGAGTAATTTAACTATTCATAACAACCCTTGCAAAACCAAATGCTGCAGTAGAATTGTTAGCATTGTAGTTTCTTTGCCAAGAATAGTTTCCACTGATCTGCCTATAGATAAAATCATTATAATACAGCATTAACTTACTTGAGGCCTTCCTGCTCTCCCAATCATTTGCAGAATATCAGTTTCACTGTACTCTTGGAACACTCCTCCAACATAGTGCATTGTGGATTTTATAACCACTAGATGTGCAGGTAGATTGACTCCCATAGCTAACGTGCTAGTAGTAACTACATCCGATTAAAATATATTGATTACAAGATGAACACCATTGAAATGTCTGGCAGACATGAAACAAGCAGCAAATAAGTGACTAACTCTTGATTCCTAGGAGCTCTTATTTTCTAGTGAAGTCAGTAAGCATTCTGCATCTCAAAGAATTAGACGTAGATTACAGACATGTATTTGCATAACAATTTCTCTGTATCTGGTCATCAGCATTCATTTATTATCAAGTATTATTTAAGAAATTACATCCCAGTTATTTTTATTTAAACATTCCTTAGCATTTGGAGATAATCCATAATCCAATCCGTCTTCAACGTAACACACACACACATAGAAGAAACATTATTCATATTTCTTCATGGATAGATGTTTGAATACAGCTATGACTTCATCTTGCTTTGTGGTGATCAATATCTTTAAGATCTATTTTTTTTTTTTTAAGTCATCAGTCGTTAGCATTGTTTATATCCACGGTACCAAAACAGAATCCCCACCAATACTATCACAATACTTTACCAATACACACTCTCGCATGGAAAACACCAGTCAAGTTTGTGGCAAATTATCTCACACTCATGTTTTCTAATGCTTTCTCAAACAAATTTATGGGGTGGCCAGAATTGAACATGGAAAGCCAGCTACACACACCAACTGATATAATTATTCCACTAGGAAAACAAAGTATTAATTAATTTTCCAATGCTTTTTTGAAATGAAATGAGAACTAAAATTAGAAATTATAGGTGCATCAGGAAAGAGGAATATGATCTAAACTATCGGCATAACCACACGATCTTGTGAGAATATTATTATTTTTTATATTGTTATGGTATGCAAAATAGGAAATTTGTCAAAGCAAAATGACCTAACCATAAAAAAGTTGCCAAGAAAGGTTACTAGTGCAATCAGAGCTTCAGTCCATGTATGTGCATGTGTATATATATACACACATGTATACACATACGCTGTGAGTATATGTACACTCTATTTCAAGACCAAAGAATTTTTCCCCTTTGCAGTATCTGTGAAAGGTGTGTTAAAACCCTACCCCACATCATGCTCACAGGCATATGAAGTGGAATACACCCCATACTCTTTCAGTTTCCCCTCAGTCGTAGAAACATAATTCTACTATCTCAGACAATTCTGAAATATTCATACAAACCAACTTTGCATTCTTTCAGTGACAGTCCACTGAAATGCATGTTTGCATTGTGCTCAGCTGTGGCACAGGGTTTCGAAGTTATTTTTGCATAGAGCAATTATAAAACCACAGTCTCCTGAGATTTCAGAAATGGCACTGCAGTTGGCAAAGCCATACGAAGTGCACCAGGCAGCCACAGTACAGTAGACTGCAGAGATGCAGAGACTTTTTAATACCATGGACATTGCAACTCTAGCAAGGTCGCCAGATCACAGTCAAGGTATCTACCTTGAATTTTCATAGTGAGTCATGACCATTGTACAGGAAAGAAAAAAAAAAAATCCATGAATCTTTCAGTGTTGTACATGAACCACACAGGCATTTCCCCATAGGGTCGGAATCTTTTTTACAAAAAAAAAAAAAAAAAAAAAAAAAAAAAGCGTCTGGATGAGGTGAGACCATCACTTCTCAAGGAGATACCATCTCATTTCAGGTAACAGCAGATGGAGTATTTCTTAGGAACGTCCCCATCAGTCAAAACACCTTGTGCGGGAATTTAAAAATAGTATCCTGCCCATCTAAGAAGCACTGATGTAAAAGATCACCCTCAGGGAAGCCACTGCTGCAAAGGACACAAAGAAAACATCATGTGAACTTTAAGGAAAGACACGCTAGCAGAGAGTTCCACCTCAACAGGATGGCTCAGTGGCGTGAAAAGGAAATGGACATGGCCAGACATATGAGGGAGGACGACCTCCGTGTGTGCTAAGAATAAAAGTTCTGTGGTCTTTAGTAACAGCGTGTATGTATACCCACAAGGTAAAAGTGCATGTGAAACACAAACACATCTTTATCTGGATTTCACAAAGCAATTCCGAAGGTTAAACAAACTACAGAATCATAAAATATTACCACTTCCAAACTGCAATCTTCTCAGGACACGTTAACAACATTTTGACTTCCAAAGTTAAATTTACTTACAAAGTACCGGTAAGTCTCCTACAGCAAAAGCTCCTTCAATTATTTTTCTGTCAGATATCTCCATACCGGCATGATGATAAGCCACGCCATACATTAAAAGATCTGATAATGAAATAATTATATCCATCACTTGACTAAGTTTATTCAAGCAAGTATTCATTCACAGAGCAGAGAAGCAGCAGGTTACATTTACCTCTCAATTTGGAATCTTTCAATGAATTTGCAGACTTCTGTAATCTATGCAACACACAAAAAGATAAAAATGAATACTTCAAAATCACAAAACAGATTCACTAGTGTAAGTAGAGTATACAAAGATGAAAGTATGTTCTTAAAAGGCAAAAATAAAGCTTCACGTGAAATGAGATACACTATTACCCCACCAAAGACTTTACGATGTATTCCCTGAATTGTACATTTTTTACGTACTTTCCCATAGTTCTACTGCATTTGTGCTTTTTACGGATGTCCTTAGTTTTCAAATACATGTTAGGCTATCAAAAGGACATAGTCTTAAAATAACTTTGTAAATACACATTCTTTGGACAGCTTCAACCACCACCTTTCCCATCTTCGCAAAGGCAGCTGTAGCAGCTTTCCAGCCCAGTCACCTTTCCAAGTCACGACCTACTATCTAGATGTGTTGTTCGCAATAGGCAAAGAAGACCATGTTTAAGGTCCAAAATCAGGAAATAGTTTCTGCAGCTGCCACAACGAGGCAACCCTGAAGTAAATAATAATTAATATGGGTCAGGGTTGTATTTAATAAAGAAATCTGATAACGGAAAGAGTTTTTACAGCTTCACTTAAAACACGAGTAAGATAACACCAAATTCAACTATTCATATGCTTGATCTTTGCACTATGAGGCCGTATAAGTCCACGGGAATTAACATTTATATGTTAAGAAAGCAGCTTTTACAAACAATTTAATGTGAAAAGTACCCTAAAAATCTGAGAAGCAAGTAAAACTTCACAAGAGGAGTGCCAATTTACCAAAAAGAACGTCGGCTGTGATGATGACTTCATTGCAGACATTCCTCTGCTAGCAACTTTATTAGCTCAACAGCTTTCTTCACAGATGTCACAGGTTTACCAAAACACAAAAACACATATTAACAACTCAAATATAAAAATACCTTTGTTTCTGTTCAATACTCAGTAGAAATTTAGCATCTTTTGCAAGAACAGAAGCAGCCTGCTGTACTCCTTTTCTTGTGGCACAAAACTATAAATGAGAAAAGATTTTTTTTGAATCAACACTTTTAAGAAAGAAACAATTTCAAATGTGATGAAAAAAAAGCTGTTGTACCACAAGTGCTGGTTTTTGTTCCGAGTATGTTTGTATAATACCAGCTATCTTGTAGTTAAGAGTTAAATCAAATTTGAATTCTGTCTGATTGTCACTGCAAGGAAAACCAAGAACAATTTTGCGTAGCTTCACTGGTCGTTGATCGTCATCTATTTTCAGACATACAGCAGGCATCTTAGTATCTGAAAGCCATTCTGCAATCTTTAAAAAAGAAGAAATAGAATGGAAATTATAAATTCCTGCTTTTAACCACTCTCTGCTCTAACATAATAATTAATTTATCTTTTGTCACATGTAAACTATTAACACATTTGACATTGCTTTTCGCATTAAGATCACAGGTGAAGTTCTGCTTTCTACAGGACCAATATAATTCAGACTGAAATATCAAGTCTGTATTAATTTTTACTTAAGAGAGAAAAAAATCATGAACAGAAATCTAAAAATGAAGTATGTCCATACTTGGCTGATAGTTACGTATGATTGTAGGTCATTTTTTACATTAACATCAACTTCACAGCTGTCTTCAGCTGACAGCTTCAAAATGACAACTTTGTTATCAATCTGAATTTATAACTCCAGGTAAATTTTATAAAAATACAACTACATTAATTAAAATACAGTTAAAATGTAACTCTTACATCTTCAGCATTTGGGATTGTTGCAGAAACAGCTACAAATCTCAAGGGAGGAACAGCTTCATGATTCTCTGAAAGACGCCAAAGAGAAGACTGAACAGTCTTCATTCGACTGACTACAACTTCTAATGTTGCACCACGGCTTTCATCCTTTATAACATGCACCTATTAGGAATTTTAGGAAGATCTGCTAAATATTTCTCCAGTTACAATCTATACATGTGTTAAATAAGTCTTATATTTTCTAAGTTTCCTTTTACCTTCAAGAACAAAACCAGTGCATATAAACCATTAATTTTCTTACCTCATCAATGAGAAACAGTCGTACAAGCTGGACTATAGAGTTGTCTCTCCACCTTCTTGTCATGCTATCCCATTTTTCCTAGGGAAAAAAACAACACAACAAAAGAACAGAAGGTGGAAGATGTTTTAAAGGCCAACATATGCCAAAAGCAGAGTACGGGCAGACATGCCTAAACTTTAATAAATCTTTAAGTAAAATCAGTTAAATTAATTCATGCTAATGTCATGTATGTGTCATCTGGCACATTATTACTAATTGTTGTTTATATGAACTAATACTATGCACAGCAGTGTGCAGGCAAGCATAAGGATCATAAAATTACTACTTACTACAAAAAAGGAGCAGCCCTAGTAACGTACAACTAGCAGACTACTAATGTCTGCCTATTCGAGGTTTTTGTAAGAATTGGGATCAAAACCTACAGGAGTAGTGACAATAATGTCAGCGTGATGTATTTCAAATAAATCATCCATCACTGTATCTCCTGTCAGTTCCTTGCAGCTGAGTCCTATAGGTCCAAATTTTTCTTTCCAATCATCAAAACGCTGACTGCATAAAGCTTTTATTGGAGCCACTAAAAATAACACAAAATAATCAGAGTTATATCAGGAAAACCAAATATTCAACTGTATTGATAAAGGTGCTAAATACATTTTAAAGATGTCTTCTTGAATTTAATTTCCCTAATTATCAGCTTTGCTCCCAGAACCATAAAATCTGTAACTGCTATTATTATCCCTATTATTCTGTTCCATGAGCACAGATCAATGTTGAGCTTTGGCCCCCAGTCCTTCCCCACCAGCAATCAGAAACAGAACCCTTTAATTCAGGTTATTTATGCCCTCTTTTAATCTGTTTTTTTCCTCAACCCCACATGGAAACAATCATTCAGGAGAAAAAAAAACACAGGAAATACATCTTTTCAAACAAATACCAGCCTTTTTCCCCGTTCAGAATGATTTGAACACTCTGTATTCAGAGAGAAAAGGCATTATAAATGAGAAACTATGCACGATCAAGAGACAGAATACCAGAAGAAATCAAAATCTATCATTTAAACCAAATGTACAGTTAAGTGTAGTCAGGGTCATACTGAGCAGCTAACACAGCAGGTAGTAGTTCTGATGCTGGTCCTCATGAACAGACTCCTAAACCAATCTATTTCTTCATATTTTTTTTTTCTTTCCTGAGGATACATGCTATACTTTTGGAGATGGAAGCTGATTTCTAGAAATCAAAAGTAATTCTCTACAAGGACTGACACTAGCAACATATGTAAGTCTATAGTGGATGGGTAATCTATATGTAAAATGCAGTGATTTAAGTGAAAGAAGTAGTGATCTACACACGATCTGAAACCAGTAGTAATAAAACAAACTTTGCAGCAATTACATTCTAGGCTAGAGCCACTGGAATATGAACCATTTCTGCATATTAGCTGACAACCGATTCCTACAATTAAGAGATATAAAAGAACCAGTTTCTGCTTCAGAAAGAGGTGTAAAATCCCATAAGCGTATCAGTGGCCTATAAAGCAGGGGATATCACTAGCTCCAGAAAACTGATTAAGCTACCAGCAAGTAACTCACAAAATTACTAACGTAATAATCTTTCACTATGCAAGAATGCAAGAAGCCAACGATTACTCCCGGAACTTCATTTGCTAATCCTTAGCATGTGTTAAAGCTACTGGGAAACAACACCAGTTCAGACAACTACTGCAAACTAACTCACATACATTGGGCAACTGATGAACCAGGTACCAGAGCACACTCCGGCAGTACGTAATCTAATCAACACCTCTGTTCAAGCATTTGGAAAACTGACAGATCTCCTTCTCCATCGCTGTTGAACCTGGAAAGGTCAGCAGAACTAATTCCACCAGCAGGTAACTGCTTCCTTACTCAAAGTTCCAACCAGCCAATTTGCATCAATTCTACCAAGGCAATCAAAACCATTATAGTACGCTGAAATGCTTCACCTTGATCTGCTGGCAGACAAACTATAATACACACCTGTTTATATAAGATCTGTTTACAATACACAGTTAACTCGAAATCAACACTAGCTTTATTGTAAGAATTTGAACACATTGGAATTTGAAAAAAAAAAATAGGTCGAAACTTTTGTAAAGATAAAGTTTTACCATTAATAGCAAAACTGACAAATATATCACTGTATGAATTACTTAAAAGTAGGACGAGACCACCAATTTAATCTGATTTACAGGATATGAGCTCAATTCTCCAGGAAGGAAAGAAAAAAAGTGTAATTGTTTTGACTATTTTCAAGTATTTTCATTAGTTCCTATATAGATCAATTAAACTCCCAAAGACCACAGCTCTGTTCCCTCTGAACTAGTAGAGAGAAAGCAACAGTTAGCATGAAACATTGCCAAGTAAGTGAATATTGGAAAATTTGTTCCTCATCTCAGAGCAACAGACAGGCATAAAAAAAGATACTGCATCATTTCTGGCTCTGCCACAAAGTATTTGTTTTAGTTTCCTTTGCTTCCTTCTTCCCTTTTTGCGTACGTTTTGCCTTCTTAGAAGACAAACTGTTTACAAGATTTTTTTATTTTTATTTGTATAGGCAATCCTGAACACTACAATTACACACCGCTGTTAAATACTAATAATAGTTACAATGTCATCACAAATAAACCCTAAAAGAAACAACTTTTTTTAAAAAGAGGTAGGTCACAATTTCCTAACATATTTAATTTCATTGTCATTAAAGCACTCACTCCAGATCTTCACATTTACAGAACTGCTGTTTTTTGTTTGTTTGTTTTTGGGGTTTTTTTTGTTGTGTGGTTTTTTTTGGTTTGGGTTTTTGTTTTTTTTTTTTTTTTTTTTTTTTTTTTTTTTTTACAGAACACATTTTCTACTGCTGTCACCAAAATGTTTAAAGCTGCATAATACTTACTGTAAACAACTTTAATATTTAACCAAGGCAGTGGGGCTTTCATGAGTAATCTGGTAATAGCTAGCTCGAACATTACTGTTTTTCCAGAGCCAGTCGGAGCACAAATCACAAAATTCCTATCTGTATAAAGAAGCTAGGAAAGAATTGCAAAGTAGTAAATACAGCACAGCTATCCATTGTACCTATTCATACATTCCAAGAGCATTGTCTAGGGAAAAATGACACAAGAAAATTATTATTACATTGATATATGTAGTCCTCTAAAAAATTTTGTGAGATGTGAAGTTTAAGTTACAGCAAAAGAAAGAACATCTTCTGCTACGCATCTGCTACAGAAATGTAAATGAGATACTGTTCATCAAAGGTTATTATGTAATAAAGTCTACCATTCTGCAACAAACACAAAAAAAACCAGTATCTAGCCTTAGATGACATTAATACAGAACCACTGCCAATGTCCGATGACAACCAAATACAGGCTCATCAGAAAGTGGTATTTTTGTGCTCAAATTCAAAGTGCAATTTGTTTTCCTTCTGTAATTCAATCTGCATTCAAAATTCCAGCATTGTTGAATATATATAATTTTAACAGAATGTTAAGTTTTCAGTAATGATGAAAGCAGGTTTTGTATGACTATGCTTCCTTCCTTCCTTCACATTCTATCCTCCACCATCTTAGAAGCCAGGCATGTCCATGTCAGGTTCCCTCATTTTCCTCTGACTGGGCTGACTCTACCCTCCTTCTTCCTCCACAGTGTCACTCACTCATCCTCCTTCCAAGCAGCACCTCTGTGCAGCTTAATTTCCTTCCTTCCCTCCCAACTCCTCATGGATTCTACTACTCTCTTCCTTTTTTCCTTCCTTTCTGTCTGTTAAGTCTCTAAAACTACTCTATGACTGTTAGGAGTTCACAAGGATGAATGGGAATCACCTAGTACTTGATTTATAAATAACTGTAGCAATGACTGACACTTGACAGTACTGCTGAACAGTTGCAGGAATTAGCTGTGCTTTTCATCTACCATTCCCAGTTTTCCAATGCTCACAAAAATCAATGAAGTATGAATGCTGTATGAATACAAAATTTTCCCTGATTTTTGTTAAATAATCCTTTGCAATGTTTACTGTGAGTCAATCAGAGAAATTCTACTAAGTTGAACGCTTATAACTCATTTCTTGGAACCACGGAGTTGCTACCAAGTTGAATTTTGCAAGCTTAACCAATTAAAAAACCCCACACAAGACAATTATCTTTTTAATACGCCTATTTCTCTTAATTTTTTTAAGAACACGTCACGTTCTACACATGAGCAATAAGCACACCTTGTCCTTCCCAGTGCTTTACAAACCAGTTCATATTTAGGAATACCAATACATGAGCCATTCAAAAAAAATAATAATTTTTTTTAAAAGCTATTGCCCTGAGAACTCTGTTTTTGCAGCTTTCACAAAAGTAAATCTTGTTTACAGCTGTGGTTTTCCATTATTCCAGGAACAAAAAGTCACACGATTATTTTACAGGCCAACATGATACATAATTCTCATCAGAAAATAAACAACGAATTTGGAAATAAGGAAAAATACCCCAAATCTATGCATAAAACTAAAAATGTAAGGGCAAAAAGAAAAAATACAGCTCCCCAAATAATTATTCTGCTCATATACACACCATTCTTAAATCTTCACTTCATAAGACATTACTTAGTGGGTAAGAAATTCAAACAAAAACATTTGCAACATCAAATGTAGCTTAAAAAAATGCTTAAAAATGTTTGTGAATGACACTGGCATTTCTCCTAGAGCTGAATAAAAATTTCAAATGCTCTATTAAGACTCTGACAGAACCTGTATCTCCTCTCTGCAATACCTATAATACAATCTTTCTCAAATTGGTTGCTTTCAAAATAAATTTCGGGTTTTAAATAAAGAGCATAACTGATAAAAAGGGCATGGACAAACATCACTTCTCCAAAAGGACAACCTTCTCTAAAGTTCTGCTTTTCTTAATCTTCCTAGGAAAGTAATTTAAAAATATTACTAATCTGTATGCATAAATATACATCTAATTCACATCTTCACACAAACGTATTTGTGAACAACATTTTTAACAGTTCTTCTGGTCTGTTCTCCCAGTTAAGCACAATTCTGCTCAACTATTCCAGGAAGAGGTTCTAGACATACTAGAGTTTTCTAACCCCTTTTGAGTTCTGAATATCAAAGTAACATTTAAATTTATCTATGAAGTACTACTTGCAGCTGCAGTGAATGTTTCGTACTTACATCATCCAAAGCTTTAGACTGTGCATAGTTAAAATATGGGAACTCCTTAAAAATACTTCTAAATTGGGTCGCTTGAAATGGTTAAGGAACTGAAAACCATTGAGTGAAAATTATAAAATCTGTTTTAGAACATGTTAGTTTACATGTTAGTTTAGAACATAGATGTTAAATGCATCTCTTTCTTGTAATTCAAACTTAAAACATATGCAACAATATTTCACTGATACAGGCTTGTAAAAAATTATCAAAAACTTACTAAATTATTTAGTAGCTTTATTTAGATTCTTGGTGTGCCATATATTCCACTTCACGAAAAAAACACTACCTATTTCAGAGGTCTCAGGATTATACCAATAATCAAGAATCTCCTCCCTGGCATAGGTTTCATAGAATGGCATACAACTATGGAATGTGAAACTGCAAGGGATAAAAGCTTTATTCTACACTGCAAACCTGATATAAGAGCAACCAGAGCACTGCTATTAGTACATCTAAAGTGTCAATGGTCACATTAAATTTTTAATATAACACAAATTAATTAGCATAATATTGTATGTGCCATCATAACACTATCAAAAAAATTCACCTACGATCTCTTAGCGCTCACAGTGGTTTTAAGGGTATTTTCAATTGCTAATACTGGGTATTCTTCAAACAACAACATTCTTACCTAAAATATGAGTAAAAGGAAAGAGAGTATTGTTACATTACAAATCCAAATGAGTGAGCAGATCCTTGCCTGGACTTGCATTGAAGCCACACAAGCAGACTAACTGTAACCATCCGATCAGGCTGAGGATGCGCAGTCAGACGTAACACCAACAGTAACAAGAACAACGAATTGCTGAGGCCTCAAATTGATGTTACATTAAAAGGCTAAATAAAGAGGAAACGAAGAAGGAGTGAAATAAGAAATAAAAGCAGTTAAATATAAGCATTTAAAAATGGGTGAAGATAAGCAAGTAATATTAAAGAAAATATGGATTTGAAAAAAACACAACCTTCTCTAAAATTTAACCCCTCTAGATAAAAGTGATCTATTTTCAAAATGCAGAACATTGACTATGTGTAATTGGCAACATCAGAACAACTGAGTCTTTACTCATTTTGGAAATTATGACACGTCTTAGAACTATCCACATGAACTTAAGTTGCCTGAATTTAGATATTTAACCTACCATTTGACAGGTTACTACAAACAAAATAATGAAAAGTGTGGAAAAAGGCAAAAAAAAAAAAGTTTGACAGATATAGATGGGATGGCTAATTATGTTACGGGTTCAAGGCAGGGGCAAGAAGGAAAATTATGGTAAAATCAGCTTAAAGAATGGAAATACACTGTATGCACACTGGAACATAAATACAGATCTATAAGGAATATGTGAAGTTTATTTTCTCCTGATAAAATGGGACAAAAAGTGAGATTCAGTTTTCCTAATAAGCCTAAATACTAATTCACTTTTCCTTTATTTAAAGCGTATGGGGATATATGTGTATACATGTTTTTGCATATAAAATCTGGCCTGAAATATATATTATGCAAACTAAAAATTTTACCTTTTACATTTTAAAAATAAACAGGTTTGAGGACAAAACTTGAAAGTTTGAAATAAATTTGCTTAGCAATGAATGATCTGTAAGTTGTTGTATTTGCATTCTAGCTTTGGAAATCCAAAGGGTAAAAATCTATTCATCATTTGATTCCCAGCATTACATTACAAATCAAAACTATTACAGTGTAATGCATGAGTTCTTATGGCTACAAATTAAACACTATAATTTTGTAAATATAAAAGCATTGTAATAAAATCAGTAAATCAAATACAGCAAATACAAGGATACGTATTTCTGTGACAGCCCTCAAAATTTCCAATTTTCTTCCTGTAGTTCCTAAAGAAAGAAAAGTAGTAGATTTATAAAACCAGATTTGTTTTCAACCAACAACCATGAAAAATATCTTCCTGACCCCAAGCTACGTGTTCTTTGAGGAGCTGCAAGGCTATAACAAGGTTCAGGTGATACAGAGGGAGCTGACAGGACAGGGATGTCACAAGTTCATCATTTGAAAGGACTGTCTTGGTGGCCCTTGGCGAACTCACTCCAGTTTAAGGATGTCTTACCTGTACCAGAGGCTCAACACTTGATGGAGTACCTAGACATGGTCTCAGAACTGCCCAAAAGAAGTGTATAATCGCTTCCGTCAACTTCCTGGCTTTGTTGCGGTTAACAAAGCCTGGGATTCTGTTGGCCTTCGTTACCGCTGGGACATGCTGCTCACTCACGTTCAGCATGCTCTTCACAAGACCCCAGGCACTCTTCCGCAGAGAGATGCCCTCAGCAAGTCCATCCCAGGGGATCCCCAGGGGTTCTTCTCCTTCCCTGAGGCAGGACTTTTCATTCATCCCTACTGAATTTCATGAGACTCCTGGCAGCCCCCTCCTCCAAGGCAGACCCCTGCAGTAGGCACGTGGGCAGACTGTGACCCATTATCACCCTCTGAGCCTAACCATCCAACTATTTGCTCAGAAGGCAATCAGACAGGAATCACGTTTTCCATTCCTGACCAGCCTCCAAATCCCATCTTAAGCCACAGCTCTGCCCTACAATTTTCTGCTAGAACTATTTCTCTATTCCATATTTCTGTAGCAGTTAGCCAGGTATACAAGGTAGATGCCACAGATACTATGAGTCTCTGGCCGCCCAAAAAGCTCAAAATCTAGAAATAAACCACACGTATTTAAAAACCATTAAAAAATAAATTCTAACCCGAGTATTTTATCATTTCATCAAAATTTTCACTACTTTCCTCCATTTTCCAGATTTCTCCTATTTAAAATCTCTTTCTACAAAGACAAAAGTATGAGCCGCATCACAAATAAACATTCCATTTTCAATTTCTGTCTGGTTTCAAATGAAGATGAGACTATTTACCACATGAGGGGATGAGGCTGCTCTTTTTCAAATTGTTTAGGGGATTGATTTGAAGGGGTATTTTCAAAAAAGTTTACATGACTTGGCACTCTTGAAAATGTGAATCTTCTTCATAAACTGTTTACCCAGCTCATATTAAACAACAATGCAATTAAGTTTCATAGAACTGCAGTATCTTACATCAAATTTAGCCAATTATCTCACCTTGAGCTAGTGGGAAACTGTTTTTCACTTTACCTCAGATCGTGCATATCCATTATTATTATTATACACCAAAGACAGACAGTGAACTATTTTTCTTTGAAATAGAGTAATAATAATTACCTGTTATATCCAGGATCTCAGAAGCATTAGGAAATGGTCTCATTTTAATCCCTGTTTTAGATGCAATGTCCCCATCATTGACCCTATGCAGAGTAAAATCTGAGTCTTTAGTTACTGGAGCATGACGATCACTTGTCCATAAGCGTTCTTTTCTCACTTCTTTCATGTTTTCACTTGTATTTAAGTAAGTATCAATTTCGTTCACATCCACAGAACTATCTTTAAACTCTGTAGTTTTATACATATAACCAGACATTTTAAATAAGCTGCAAAAGATCCAGGACTTTCATGAGTTTGTTGTAATGTTACAGAGTTTCTCTAATATTTGAAAAATACGTGAGTTTGTATTAGAAGCAGAACTAGTAAGACACAATCATAAGAAAAGTTTGTATCTAACTTTATGTGATCTTACACTCTTTTACCTGAAGACGACTCCTTTCAAGATACATTTTAACTTTACTTCCATTCAAGAAAGAATAAACTGATGGGCTCTGAATCCTAACAGCAGATTAACTTCAATCTTTGTATAATTAAAAACAATAAAGACATACAGGTTCTGAGGAATGATAACAGCTGGGCATAGAAAAGAAGTTTCTTTCTCTAAAACCCCTCCTCCCAGGCAGCAGCAAAACTATGTTGAGAACTACTCAAGGTATTCCTGGCTGGCTGACCTCTGCTCTGAAAAGCCAGTGATCTTAGCCCTCTTGCTCATTACCATGTGGATAAAGAACTCAAAATAGTATTTTGAAAAACCTTTATTATCTAACAATTTCTTTAAAATTAAAGCAACAAACCTCATCCTTACTTTTCTCATAAAAGAGGCTGAGCTCAGGACACATGTAATTACAATACTAAAATATTGCCAAAAGGAAACATCTTTTTTCCTTTTACTCAAAAGAATTAGTGTCTGGAGCCCTGATAAAGTATCTTCAATTGAAGGATCCAAAACTCCACATTTAAAAAAAAATCAATCTAAAATAGCAATATGATTCTGACAGTTGGTAAATTATCAGAATTTACTGGATACATACCTTTTACTTAATGTTGAATGGACACTCTCATCGTCACCATTTTCTGGAAAATTACGTAATAGTTTATTTTGTGAAAAACTTGCACCAGGTTGCTGAGAAACCCCTGTTCCTGTTTTAGATTTATCTTGGTCAGAAGAGAGAAACAAGGAAACCATTTTCAGATTTTCACCCGAAAACCTAATTTTATCTCTTTCTCCTACACTTGATTGGAGCACTTCTTTTTCAGAGGCTATGCCAAAATGAACAGGTGCTGGTGATCTATCATTTACCGCCTCAGTGTTACTCTTACATTGTTGTATAAACTTCTGGTGCTTTCTCCCTCCTCCAAAACCAATAAATGATTATTTCTATTAATGTTCATATTCCTATTCATAGTAACTTAATGAAATATCTTCCACACAGAATAAGCCAAATTCACATATATTATCCAAACTGATATTTCTACCTTATTGAAAGAACTTTAGGATATATTTTATGACTCATGCTTATGAATGCAATGCATCTCTTGTCAATTAAAAAGTTATAAAAATAGGGTCACTTTCTATGCTTTCTATACAAACCAACGGAGCAAAACTATTCCTCAGAACTACAAAGTAATTTGTAAGATAGAAACTCTTCACCCTGTCCCAGAATAAAGACCATATTTTAAAAAAATTACACAATGACCAAGCTTGAAGTTTCTACTACAAACAGCTGTGAGAGAAACCCCACAATCTCACTAGCCAAAATTCGTAATGATGTTGGTGACAAGCTAGTTTCATAGTCATCTTCGTTAATTAGCACATTTTGCGGCGTTAGTTCTCAGTAGGATCGGTGTCCTGATCTGGCTGACCATATAAGCATTGCTGTCAGCAAAACAAAGGCAAGAGCAGAAATAAGCAACTGAATGCAACGAGATTACATTAGAGCTCTACTGCGCAGCCCATCAATTTCAGTGTTATCCATCTAGAAGCTTAAAATTACAATGGCCTGTTTGTGACATAACCCCAACAGTTCCAATTCTACAAACACCAGAAAGCTTATTCCAATGAGTAGTTCTTAATGGAATTGCTCTTGCATAAAGTAGGAAAAAAAAACCCCTTCTCCCTTAACAACATAATTCCTAAATAGAGAATATCATAAATCAGCACAGCAGCTAAGAAATGCAGAAATCTAGTTGACAGAGATAAAGCAACCAAGTTCTTTAAAATAAATGTCCTAAAGGTGATCCTCAATGTCTAAACAGAAGGAATACTTCACTTAGTAGCAATCAATGGCCAGATTCAAATTTGGCCTCCTGAACAGCAATTTGAAAAAAGCCCCAAAAGGGAAGACAAAGTTAGGTTCATATAAACTCTCTGTTCCTTGGGTGGCAGACAGGTCATCAGATCCATGTGTTGCATTATGCGTTTACACCTGCTACCCACTGTGTTATAATGCTTCATGGAACAATGTGGAAAAGCTTAAATTTTGATTATGCTTCTTACCTTCCCCACTCTGCACAGTAAACTTGTAGCCTGTATATGCCCAAAGAGGACTGATAATACTGCAAACATATGTAAGACCATCACTCTCAATTAAAATACATTCTTTGTCTATATTTGCACACCTAGACTATTTCATGTTTCACAGCATTAAAAGAGACGAGAAATTATCTGTCAAGCTAATTATTTGTTAAGCCATGAACGTCCAGTATTATGCTTTAGCGGGACTTGGCAGCCTTAGGTTTATAGTTGGACTTGACGATTTTAAAGGTGTTTTCCAATCTAAATGATTCTATGATTCCATTCTATGATATTTTACCCATATGAGTCTTGGCTGTGTTTTTTTCCAGTTCTCTCTGTAACTCCTCTGCCGCTGGAATTTCAGCAATAGCTGGAGCAGGTGCAATACACCAAAATTTAGGCTCTTCATTTTCTAGATACCTATTTTTAACACACAAATGTAAGGGAAAAGCGTTCTTTAAGCATCCTCCACAACTTCTAGCTCAAAATCAGCAATTATAAATAACCTACTGTTTCTCCTGATAAAAAACGTTCTTATTCTGTAACTCTTTTGATTTTTAATCACAGAAAATTTAAGAGGCAAACTTTATAACATGTATTTTTTACAGCCCTAAGATACATCTGCATCATTCAAACTTCAGCGTGCCTGGAAAAACAGTTCCAAGTATGGGTTATGAACCTGGAAACTTCTAGCCTTCTAGCATTTCTATTGATAGACAGAAAAGGGAGTTACGAAAAAAAATTTCTGCTGTAAAATGATTCAGTGTGTGGAAAAACTTGGAAAACATGTATATATTTAACAATAAAGATTTACCTTTGTCTTGTATCTGGTCTTTCATAAAATAAATTATCCAATGAAAAGACCACGTCTGCAGAGCTGAACATTTTTAGATCAAATGTGAAGTCCCTCAATCTGCAAAACACAGCATAAAAACAGTGACACCGAAATTACTACAACTGAACCTGCATAAGCAATAGAAAGCTTATTAGTTCTAAGTGCCAATACGTAATTCCGAGATTTTTTTTCTTTTAGAGCTCTTGCCCGCACCTTTAGTTCTTCTTCAAAAAGAGAAAATCTCTCTCCTGATAAAATATGGTTCCTATTACTTATGATCAAAAAATCTTGTAGGACAGCACTTTAAACAACCTTTACATTACCATGACATATCAGGAGAGAAAACACGGGTAAGAGTGAAGATCCACATAAAGTTTATGTTAAAATATTTGATTTCTAAGAATAACACTAAGATTCTTTTATACAACTGCAGACTGTATTTTTTTTGTCAGATTGTTTTTGTTCTGATGGAACAATATGATCTGCCTTATGATCAGATTCTGTCAATTTTTACAAAATAAAATTATTCTACTATCTAACACAACCCAACAACTATTTTAATTTACAAGTAAAACAGATTTTATTTTTAACCTACATGCAAATTGCTTACCTAGATAACAGGAGTATGGGACCAACTCCTTTCTAAATTATTTATCATATACACCAGTTTTAAGAATACTCCAGTTAATTTAAATATTTTTCAATTAGCACCTACTCCAGGCATTAGACACGCTCTCTTTTTGTGTTTGAGCACTTTCACAGCTCTTAATTTTGCTTAAGGACAACTTTAAAAAGCAAAGATCTCACTAAGAGCATACCACAGAAAGGATTTTATGAGTCAAAAGTCTTAGATTCACTGAAACAAATGGTAAAATACCAAATGAATTTCAGCAGAGTTTATTAAACTCAACAAAGGCCAAATCTGGTGAAAAAATAGCAAAGCAAAGCTATCTTCTTTACCTACAGAGATAAACCAAAGGCTACACTTCTTTTGTACTCCAGCATCTCATTAGTAACATATGAAAAAAATCTTTTAGAGTACTTTGCAAATAGGATTCAAGTTTACTTGATTACTGTATACCGTCGGCTGTGAATCAAAAATTTTAAAAATATTTTTCTTCCACAGAAGATGTAAAACTTCAAATATTATAGAGAAGTGTTTCAAATTTAAAACAGAAAACATTTCACAGTACCAGCGCAGAATACAGAGCATGTAATCAAAACTGTCTGTGAACACAGCGAAGAAGATAGGTTTTAGAACTTCAAACACGAAATCTGTCAATGTCCCTTTTACACTCCTTTACACACAGTAAGTCTGCAACACCACCTCTGCCAATTTCTGCCACTCCCCCACCGCCAGGTTTTGCCACTTTTTTGTTCACACTAATAAATGTAGAATTTATAAATCACACTAGTAAATCTAACAAAGCTGGTTAATTTTCACACCATGCTTTCACATGCTTTTAATGTCAGCAATCTAAAGCAGGAGTTCTCAGGCTTGGATATCAGTAGTGGCAGCAGAAAGCATCTGTCTGGAGTACTATCAAGTTGAAGTTATTCAAGTAGTAATTATCTGGGTTAAGCGCTTACCCAACTGAATAACCACCACTCCACCAGCTCCAAGGAGCTGCAAACACTGCACACCAGTATGAAATGGTTTTCATACTTCAGCTGAGGAATCTTTGATCTATGATTAAGTAACTGCCATTTAAATAACTTGGATCTGTGATTCCTACCCTTGAGCAGTCTTTGTTACTCACAATATTTATAATCTCCCCGGCCCTTCAGGCCCCCGCTCTTTGCACATCATTTATTCTTTGACTGGCTCCATTAATTCCAATTGCTTAATGATGTACATAAAAATGATGGGAGATGTCACAGCACAACACTCCTTTATGCAGTTCTGCATTCTTCCACCTGCTTGCTGGCCCTCAAAATTCCCAGCCATGAAGAAAAAAAAAAGGGGGGGAAAAAAAGGCAAAACATGTCTCCAAGATGGACAGGAACAAAAGGGTCCTTTCAATACTCTCAGTCCTGTTTCACAGCACAGGGAAAACGCATGTTCAAGACAGCAGCATGAGAGAAATGAGTAGGTCTTCGCAGGAGCAGCACAGATCATTGATTCACGCTTACAAAGAGGTGTTTGCCAATCCCTGTAAATAAAGACCTCTCATATCTTTTAAGAAACAGTTTACTACAGACTTATTACAAACGCTGCATGCCTCAAGGAGTTTTGCTCTGGTTTTAAGACCCTCTGCTTTTCACCTCCCTCCTAAAACCCAATCCTTTCCTCAGACCTCTGTATTTCACCTCCGTGCTCTCTGCAGGGGGCCCAAAGTGAAGGCCACAACGTTCAGGGGTGCCGAACCAAACCAACTTCAACTGCTCGCTCTCGGCAGTGGAGAAGGGACATGGCGCATGCCCACCTCACAGCGCTCCTTCCCCGTTCCTGCGAGCCCCCAAAGCCCGCCCTCACAGCCAGGCTCCTGACAGAGTCGCCCCCACCTCGCCGACAACGCCGCCCGCCACCACCGCGCAAAATGGCGGCAGCGCAGCGGCCAAGGCGGCCACCGCCCTTCAGCCCGGCTGGTCCAGCAGCGATTGACACCGGGTCCGCTCCGAGCACCGCCCCAAGGCAGGCCAGCCTTCCGGAGTTCGCAGGAGCCGGCCGGCTCCGGATTTCTGTCACCGCGGCGGGGTCCGCGGGGTCCCGCTGACAGGAAATGGAGGGCGGCGGGCCCGCTCCGCGACGGGCGCCTGTTCTCTGAGGGGCGGCCCGGCCATAACGCCTGACAAACCGTCTGCACTCACAAATCCCGAAACCAGTGGGAAAGGAAGGGGCTAAATTCTCCTTAAAACAGTAAAAAAGGAATGTGGAGGGACTCCATTGGTACCAGATTTAGAGCTTGTCCAAACATGGGTTTATGGGGAATTATTTTATCTGTTGAAAAGTCCTTACTCACTTTTACCCTGGTATAAATTAGAGAAGGGGTCTGATTCTTGCGCCATATGACTCTGTTATCAAAGGGATTCCTACAGGAGGAAATAAATATACTGAAAACACTGATCCCTAAAATATTTTCTAGTGGATTTCTCCAAATCATTCATATAGTGTTTTTTCTTGCTGCTGCTGAACTAGAGCAACAAAGCTGCCTCAAACAATTAATATGAATTGAAACAATATCGCGTATTTGTGAGGAAAGTAGGCTGCTACTTTTTTTTCCACAGAAATATTGCAACTTATAATTCTGGACTTGCCACTAGAGCATAGCTTTTGAACTAGTAAATTTAAAATAAATTGCAGAACTGTCTCAGAAAGACTAAATTTTAAGCTGGTTCAAAGCTTCATGCCATTCAACAAATACTATAGAGGCAGCTACTGTAAATATGTATTTCCTCATACATAAATAGATGAAAAGGAGACAGAAGATTTTCTCAAATATTGATTGATTTTAACATAAATAATTTTTATTTAATCAACTTTATTGTTTTTTCTTTCTTGAAAATATTGATTAATTTTTAACTTTCCATTTCAAATTCTCAGACATTGTATGTTTACATAACGTAAGTGTATTCTTTCAGACTGTGCAAGCCCAGGTCAATTAAAAGCATGTAGTAAAGGTTATGCTCATTTTTACAGTTCTGTGTACGTGAGGTCTTTCCTTTATTATTCGTACCTTAAAAAGACTCCTAATAGAACTGTGTCATATTACAGTATTCCAAGATTTACACCACATGTTTAGATGCTTTAATCCACTTCCCCACCTAATTACTGGGCAGACAGCCAAGGCTAAGAAGCACTTCATTCCTACTTCCAACATGACAGGATCTTGGCCAGCACAGAATAACAAAAGATTTCATGATAAAGAGTTTAGAATACAAGCAGGATTGCTAATGAACCCATTGTCTGAAATTAAATTCTGAAGCCACCAGTATTATTCAGTAATTTGAATAAAAGTGGGGAAATGTTTGTGCTTTTAAGTATACAATAAGCATTCATTTTGTGCTTATAATAAATTCTGAAACCAGAAAGCATTTTTACTTCTTACTATTAGAGAAAACCTTCTTTGATTCTGGCCTCAGGCAAGTTTCCATCTTAGTTCACAACATCTGCTTTTAGCTGACCGGACTTTAAAGTTTAAAGCCATAATACAAACAGTTCATTTTTTAAAGCTATTTTTTCTTCAATTCCCTTCCCTAGGTGACATCTCCCTCAACACACACACAAATCACATAAAATATATAGCAAAGCAGTCTCTCAACTGCTCTGAGACAGTTTAATTTTTGATTTTCCCCAAGCCTAACATCTGATCTGCCATATGTTTTGAGTCTTTCCAGCTCATGGAGATCACATACTAAGTCATAAACCTGCATGTTCCGGAGCAATGCAACTAGAAAATCATGAACACCAGACATTGGTCAGTGATCCATATGATAACAAAGGAATACTCATACTTAACTAAATGCAAAGCTGTTAGAAGATTCAGTTTTCTCCAGAACTTACAAACTGAACAAATCAGCTACAAAAAAATTAAATGCAGAAAAGTATCAAGACATAAGTGGGCTGACAATTGTCTGTGTCTTCTTGTGGTTTCCTTTGTTTGGCTTTATCCACAATTTCAGAGACGTGACAAAAACCTTTGGTCTTTAAAAAGTGCCCTACCTTGTAACAGAAATCACTATGAAGTATTAGGAGGTCTTAAAATCGCAGGCGACCCCTGAAACTGTATGATTTTTACCATATGCTTGAGATGGTTGCAATAATTCATTTATTAAAGAAACGGTAAGATTCAAGAATTAAAAGAAACCACATTTGCAGCTATAACCTTTTCCAGTCAAAATTGGGAAATAAAAATACAGCAAAACCTAAGTTGCTTAGATGAGGAAAATGGGAGTTTCTTCCATTTTATGCTGTTGGCTAGCATTTACAAATGCGGGCCTGATGCTGCACCACCTTTGCAAAGACTTAAACCAAGGTGAATAACTTGATTGGTGACAGCTGAAGTTACTCATGTGCATAAGCGTTTGCAAGATTGGGTCTTAGGAGAGCTAAACGGGACTCCCACGGGGCCCCGGCAGTGCCGCTCTGCATGTCGGCCGGAGGGGATCTCCCAGACCCGCTCCCCGGGGCTGCAGCGCGCAGCCTGCTCGTGCTCTGCCCCTAACATATGCTTCCCCAGGAAGTTTAGCTCCTGAACTTTGATTTTTCTGTGGCTAAAGTAAAATAATTTTAATTTTTTTTTTCATGGTGAGGTGGGGAAAATATTCTTTTCTGTACTTTTTAACCTTTGTTTCCTTTTTCAATTTCTTACCTGTACATTTTTTTCTTCTAAGAGATGAACTCCTCCCACTGAACACCTCAAGCATAGACTAACTGCCAAGGACTATTTTCATTATGTATAGTGTTAGCATCTTACTTCAAATTAACAAAACCGGCAGATTTTCCACATTCACAACTCCACCCTGAACAAATCTCATCATGTACAAACGCATTATTTTATGTCATATACTATTTAGAGACATTAGCAATTTTGCACGTAGACAAAGGAGATAATACAATACTGAGTATAGATTTTACAGTTCACATGGCTGATTCTCTTTAGGTTTTATATATTTAAATCATAGGCTCAGTTGATAAAATGAGACATACGCAGAAGGAAAGAAAATGAGATTAGTGCTGCAGTGATATTTGCACCTTTGGAGCGTACCTCCTAGGAGGCAGGTCGTTGCTGCTTCCCTTAAAAGTAAAACATAAAGAATGTCTCATTGATGCAGCACCTGTGGAGTCTGCTTTTGCATAAATGACAAATATACCTGAAAGTTATATCTGCAACCACTGCTTTGGAAAACGACTCGGCTATCCTCATCTCGTCAGTTCCAACAATGTACTTCTTTAAAGGTGGGAAGGGAATAGATATTTTTTAAGCTAGAGCTATTTTCTTGAAGTTGGATCTCAACAGAAGCATAAAGTACAACAAAACACTCTTATTAGCTTTCTGCTCTAAATTATTCTGACTCAGTGATATTTACTACTATACAATAGCTAACATCTGGATTCCAGATCCTGTGATGGTTCACACACTTGGACAAGATTTTCTGTCAGCGTAACTTTTTGCTTTGGATTGGAAACTATAATGCTATAATTGAGAAAAATTATTCAGAAGCCCCTGAAAAGTAGTTCCTTTGTAGATTTCTTCTTCTTCTAAGATAAGTGTATTATAAAATCTAGGTTTTTCCTAGAATAATTTTCTCATTCATAAAAAATAGAAACAGTTCTAAGAAAAATTAATATTATTAATAGTCCCAGTTCCTTGGTGAGCTTTGTGCAGGAATAGGGAACTTCAGTGATAATGTTTTCTTGTTGCAATGTGAGCCTGTTTATCATTTTATCAAACTAGTTCCCGGGAGAAAACGAAGTCTGTTTCTGTCCATGTTTTAAGTAATATACACTGTTTGTGATCTTCATTTTGTGTACTGTTTTGGCCGTTTTTAAAAAATTTACTCATGGTAGTCTTCATGTATCAGTCTGAACCACTGAATAAATATATGCCCAAAGTGCTCGTCTTCCAAATCCTCACTTCTACAAATATTTCTCAGTAATACTTGCAGGCCAGTTGACTTTGAGTTAGGATTATAAGTGAAAGCCTGATAACTTGCTGCTGCTCATTAAACCAACAAGAAAATACACTATGGAAAGAAAAGATCCATGGAATAATTCTGGAAATGTGATTCTCAGGAAAAGAGATGGTTCTCATCTTGGAAAAGCCGCTTCTGTGGAAATCTTAATATGACTGAGGTGTTTGTCCACATTCAAGGGACAGAAGAAAATTTGTGAGTTTTGAAAATGCACCTGATGAATTTTTAGAATATATTTTGTTTTACACATAGCATTTTTATTCACCAAGCGAGTTTATATCTGTTGAAATGTTTTTTATTTTGGCAGACAATGGTTTGAGGAGCAGATGAGAGGTAAGAGACCTTGATTCTTTGCATGACACTATGGCCATTTAACATCTATATGTCTGATTCTTCCTCAAGGGAACTTGTGTTCTTGGCTTTGTGTCCACTCCGTTTTCTTTAGCAAAAAAAAGAAACAAATATTTTAGCTACAGTCCTCTTTGAAATGTTCATCCAGAGATTTCTAGGAAAGCTCATTGTCGTGGTTTTGGCCGGATTGGCCGATCAGAACGACAGATGGCCCTCCCCCCCCCCTCCTCAGAGAGGAGAGGAAGAGATAAGGAGATTTACGAGTTTAGAAAAAGAATTAAACTACTTTAATGAAAATAATAATAAATACGAAAATAGTAAATAATAATAGAATAATAAAAATTAAAGAAAAAAGTATACGATATATACAAAACCGTATCCAGCTCCCAGAATGACGATCGCGTCACCAGCAGACACAGGGAAAGTCCCAGGCTGGAGTCAGCGATGGACAGGAGCTGAATTCCAGAACTAAAGTCAGGAACGCTCGGATCGGTATCAAAGGCAGACGAACAGACAGGGTCCTCCTCAGACGTCAGCCGTTGAAGAAAAAGTGAGCCAGAGCTGCCTTGCCCCTTTGATCCCTCAGCTTTTATACTGAGCACGATGCAGATGGGATGGAATACCCTGTTGGTCAGTTTTGGGTCCCCTGTCCTGTCTGCTCCTCCCTGCAGGTGGGACCCCTCTATGCTTCTCCGCTTCTGACCCTCTAACGGGGCAAACAGCGAAGTGAGCTGACCTTGGTTGTTATAGCAATAAGTATAAGCAAGAGCCTCTGTGCATACCGTTCCTTGGTATAATCAGGTCTTATCGCTCTGAGAGGGAACAGTGTCTGAACAATATGCTGTTAATTTCAGACTTCAGTCAGTTAGAAGAGGCCCAGCTAAAAAGTAAAATTACAAATCAGAAAATTGGTTCTGTTTTACTTCAAGCCAGGACACTCATCTTCCTCACTTCCTTTCTTCCTTCCCTGGTCCCATCGTAATTACTAAACTTATAAGTTGATAAAGCAACTCAGCCACTCTGAGATAGAGCTCAGAGGGTTGTGATTAGGGGCACAGAGTCTAGTTGGAGACCAGTGACGAGTGGTGTTCCCCAGGGGTCAGTACTGGGTCCAGTCCTGTTCAACATATTCATCAATGACCTGGATGAGGGGATAGAGTGCACCCTCAGCAAGTTTGCTGATGACACCAAGCTGGGTGGGGTGGCTGACACACCGGAAGGCTGTGCCACCATACAGAGAGACCTGGACAGGTTGGAGATCTGGGCAGAGAGAAACCTTATGAAGTTCAACAAGGGCAAGTGTAGGGTGCTGCACCTGGGGAGGAACAACCCCATGCACCAGTACAGGTTGGGGACTGACCTGCTGGAGAGCAGCTCTGTGGAAAGAGACCTGGGAGTCCTGGTGGACAACAGGATGACCATGAGCCAGCAATGTGCCCTTGTGGCCAAGAAGGCCAATGGCATCCTGGGGTGCATCAAGAGGAGCGTGGCCAGCAGGTCAAGGGAGGTCATCCTCCCCCTCTACTCTGCCTTGGTGAGGCCGCACCTGGAGTACTGTGTCCAGTTCTGGGCTCCCCGGTTCAAGAGGGACAGGGAACTGCTGGAAAGGGTACAGCGGAGGGCTACGAGGATGATTAGGGGACTGGAACACCTCTCTTATGAGGAAAGGCTGAGGGATTTGGGTCTCTTCAGTCTGGAAAAAAGACGTCTGAGGGGTGACCTTATCAACGCTTATAAATACTTAAAGGGTGGGTGTCAGGAGGATGGGGCCAGGCTCTTTTCAGTGGTGCCCGGGGACAGGACAAGAGGCAATGGGCACAAACTGGAACATAGGAAGTTCCACCTAAACATGAGGAGGAACTTCTTTACCCTGAGGGTGGCAGAGCACTGGAACAGGCTGCCCAGAGAGGTGGTGGAGTCTCCATCTCTGGAGACATTCAAAACCCACCTGGACGTGTTCCTGTGTAACCTGCTGTAGGTGACCCTGCTCTGGCAGGGGGGTTGGACTAGATGATCTCCAGAGGTCCCTTCCAACCCTATGATTCTATGACTCTATGACTCTATGACACATAAGCCATGTTTAAAGCAGTGTGATCCACGTGTGAAGTGAATGGAGTCCAGCCGATACGATTAATGGCTTGATGTAGTTAGGGCTAAGACACATACATCCCTGAATGTGTTTAAGAGTCATTTAGATGTGGTGTTAGGGGATGTGGTGTAGGGGAGAACTTTGTGGAGTGGGGTTGATGGTTGGACTCGATGATCCTAAGGGTCTTTTCCAACCTAAATGATTCTATGATTCTGTGTATTCTAGAGGTAATTCTGATAATTTTAAACTGTCTTTCCAAGGATGACAGCCTACTTACTTATTTCTAATAATCTTCCGTACTGTAGCTATGCTGTGCATTTTAAGTTAAACAGCAACAATATGCCAATTAAATCTCTGCAGACTATATGATCTGAACACCCTACAGATCCTTAGCTTTTTCAAAGTAGGTCCGTGTATACAGATTTTGTTTGATCTCTGGTTCTTGTCAACCTGGTTTTGAAACATAGCGTAACTAGAAAATATTTCTTTATGATATGTTAGTTATCAGGAATGTGATCTCTACTGATAGAGGGTTGTTCATGCAGTGATCTTTCTTCAGGAATGAAGTTTATTCTCCTTGCATTAAGGTAGAAAGCATACATTCCTCAAAGTCTGTATTTTCTCTTATACTTAACTATTTTAAGATTCTTTATAATCTTAAAAACATTGCCTTGAGCCCTATGATTTTAAATTTAATAATTTGGTGCTTGATAATATAATAGTATTTACTGATTGCATCATAAAAAGCTTAAATGCAAAACCCTGTCTCTCACACACAGCTAGCAAAGCGCGGTCTAGTTGTGAGGACAGCTTTAGGATATTACTGCAGTGCAAGTAATAATAGGAAGAACAAGTGCGGAAGTATTACATATCCTTGCAGATGATGGAAGGGACATAAGCCAACCCTCCTGACTCCATATCGGATACCAGGAGAATGTGTGTGTTTTACAGCACTCAGACCATATTGATTTAGGAACTTAACATGATGAGGGCCTCTGAAAGGTGTGAGGAAGCTCTACTGTTGTAGATGCAACAAGATGTTGACATTATAGTACACATAGAAATGATACAAGCATCTAATAACAGGATGAAAGGAAATGGCCTCAAGTTGTGCCAGGGGAGGTTTAGATTGGATATTAGGAAAAAATTCTTCACTGAAAGGGTTGTCAAGCATTGGAACAGGCTGCGCAGGGAAGTGGCTGAAGTCATCATCCCTGCAGGTATTTAAAAGATGTGTAGACATTGCGCCTGGGGACATGGTTTAGTGGTAGACTTGGCAGTGTTAGGTTTACAGTTGGACTTGATGATCTTAAAGATCTTTTCCATCCTAAATGATTCTATGGTTAAAGTATCTATTATGTTGAGTACTTAATCATAGTTCTTGGGTTCACTGACCTTCATGTACAGATCCATGCAGTTCTGTTGCACAAGTCTTGAAGGCATTTGAACAGAATATTTTTCCAATTTAACCAAATTTGTACCTCTGTAAACTTCATCAGTGTTGTATTTTTGGAATACTGAATAGCTGAAATTCGGAATAGTTGAAAATCCTCGTGAAACAAGTATAATTCAAAACTCACAAATCGCTAGTGTCTTACATTCTGCAGTACAGTAACTTGTACATATGTTGAGCTTTCAATTAGGACACTTAAGGCAATTGTACCAGTTCCTGACATGTTACCTTCTGAAAACAAAACCCAACACAAAACAGAAAGATACATGAGAAGGAGCAGAATAGAATGCCTCACATTTAAGAAATTGTCCATCACCAGATGGGTTTGTTCCAAGCAAACTGTGGACTCCACATTGCAGAGCATGTCAGGAGTAGGCACTGTATTAGACTGAACATGTTCTGGGAAACTTCCAAACTAAGAAGTAAAGGAAATGACTGAAGCTTGGGGACTTCTTACCATCACGAAGACATTTGAGTTCAAAATCCCACTGCACTTTGGCACAAAACGCTGAAGATGGTTTACACAGACTCAACTTATCGTCAAAGTAGCACAACTGCTTTGGTGACAGTGGAGAACCTGAGATATCAACATGTTGCAAAGAAGGAGAAAAACTTCTGTCACATGGAATTTTTGATAAAAATGGAAGAGGCAGCAAGGAACACAGCTGAAAAATGCAGTATGTTGACACACTACCAAAAGAAACAGAGTTAGATATGAAACACTTTTATAACAAGCTGACTACTGACAACGATACAGAAAGTAGGTGACAGCGTTTCAAAGTCAAGACATTCTACATACTTGTTGATGTGTTTACAACATAGATGAAAGAGCAGTTTCAGGATTTCACAGAGAAATGCAGGCTGACACATTGACGTTGATAAAGTTTTCAAAACATCTTCTCATATAAAGCAACGAAGAAAACTTTGTAATTTGCATATTTAGTCCAGCTATTCACTGATCAGCCCTTTCATGTATAAATTCAGGCCATATAGAATTATTAGTTAATTTTTTGTAAGATATTCAGAAGAGGACATATATATATATTTACATACGTAAAGAAAAGATGTAATGGTCAGTGTGCTGAGGCGATATCTGCAGAAGAACTCAGGGTGCCATAATGCTCTGACCATTTTGCGTGTCTTCTGCTGGAATGTGGTGTATGTGTTTTCTACTGGAATGTCCTGTGGAAAATTGAAAGCCTTGGCTTCCTATGTAATTCTGGGGAAGACTTGGGAACGTACAGAATCTAGCAAGTCACTACAAATGATGGTAGGGTTCTCCCTTCTCATTTTTCCAAACAGCATTATAGTTACAGCACTCACTCAAGATCCCTTCCCTTTTTATGAAGTGATTTCAATCCACATCTCCTACCTTCTGAGTGAAAACTCCAATTAGTCAATTACTGGGTTTTGTAGGCCAGGCCTGTCTCAGCTCTTTCATGGTAAAAAAAAAAAAAATTTGAAATGGTATGTAATAATTAAACCTTATGTAGAAAGAATGCATATGTGCCAACACAACTGTATGGGTCAGGAAAATCACCTGAGAGTTAGGAGACCACTTTCCCCCTCCCCGCAACCAAATCATTGCATTCCCCTAGCCTACAAGAGAATACAGTCATGTGCACTCTTGTCCAAATATTTAATTCATGCAAAGGAACCCAACCAAATACCCGCTATAAGCAAGCAAAGTATTTCTAGTCACATCAGTGATGTTTGGGTCACATTTGCAAGGAGAACCAAAAGGTCAAATGAATATTTAAAAGTGGAAAATTAAATTTGTTCACATTCTAATAAAGCTGAATTGCAGGAGTGTATTTTATGTAACTTTTAAAACTGTTTAATTTAATATGAAAGAAACTAAAGATTAAAAATTTGTACTTTAACAGAATGCTTTTGCAAATCATAGTAACTTACAGAAAATTAATAAAATCAGCTTAGCCTAAGCTGTTACTGCAGCATTGCTAAGTGTTAGAAAGCTTGGGTTTCAAGTGTTTATTAGCATTCATTACTTCTTCAAACTCATTTAAGCACCGTGTTTTCCTGTAAAAAAACTAGAATTGCAACATCTAGGCAAACGACTTTAACATTTGGTCTTCATAAGCTGACTACAAAATACCCAGTGCGAAAAAAAAAATCATTTCTTTGTGACAAGGAAGCATTGTTTCGTTTCTTGAGGCGTTGCTGATAGATTTCTTTTTGCTTATATTTTTAGCTAATTAAAACACTACGTGAATATCAGAGAATGTTATTGATCTCTTGTCACCTTGTTTTAGCTCTTGTTTTTCTCTTGGCTTTAGCCTCTACCGAGCCACAGCTGTAAGACTGGGAGTCCATAAGAATCTCCAACATGAGCTCCTGCATGTAAAAAGCCATTAAATTTCACCAAGTCACCCCCTTTTTGAGACCTGTAACTTTTCCTTTTCTCTCCACCGTTTTTTGTTTTCTCCAAAGAGTGACCTTTGGCCTATATTCACGGTCTGTGCATAGACTTTGGAAGCGGAGGGATTTAAGGCAGAAACATATCCTTGGGCAATAGAAGTGGCAACAGCAGGAGTACCAAGGAAAACAAAGCGTTAGGATAAATCTCCTCTAAAAAAAAAAAACCACACCAAAAAAAAAAAATCACAGTGCCAAGTGATTCCTCCCAGCTACTACGTACATATGGGGGAGAATCTTAATCACCAGCGCACAAGGTACAGAATATAGATCTACAGAACTTTAGAATCAACTTCGATGAACCCATAGTATTCAGTAGAAATGATAGTAATTAAAAAAAATAATGGAGAGTGAGCAGGAGAAACGCACTACAGCATTAAGACATAAGCCCAGTGTTGATGCAATTGCAGAGCACGTATTTATGGTGTGGCCAGTCAGGAGGCTGCAGCTGAGAGCGCTCCCGGCCGTGGACAGCATGTGTCAGACACTGCGAGCGCTGCGGCTTGGGGAGGAAGGGAAGGGCTCAGGAGTCCGGCACCGGGGCAAGGAGTTCTCTGGACTGCCTCCATCAAAGGAGAGAGAAACTACGCAGCAAGCTTTCTAATTTATATTGAATGTGACGTTCATGGTATGAAATAATCCTGTGGGCCAGCTTGGGTCAAATGCCCAGACCTCATTCCTCCTCATCCCTGCACCTGGCAAGGCTTGAAAACATTGAGACCTTGAGTCCCACATAGCCTAGCTGGCTATAAAGTAAATATTTTCATGAATTCAGACACGAGAGTCTTCCAAAAGCAGAGTTTTCCCCAGCATTAGAAGATAAATTAGTCCTGTGTCGCTCAACCCACGACACACCCGCATCCGTCAGTTCCCAAAGGAAGATCTGGTCCCATTTACTCACAAATGTTTCCTGTTTCAAAAGTAAATTCTTATTTCCCCAAATATATTCCAAGCTTTTAAGATACAGTCATTACTACTGCTTCTTGTCATCTGTTTCACAAAGACTAAGGGGATTCGCGGTGGTCCTTCACAGAGACTTCCTGCTTCGGCCTTAGCTCACGGGGTGCGCACTGTGCGTGTTTCAAGGGTTGAAACTAGAGCTTGGGTGTCACCTGCTCCTTCCTGTCTGACACTGAGAGCGTTAAACACACCGCCAGCACTAAATACAGACCAACATGCATCGGAAACCTAGAAATATAAGCACACGCACGCACTAGTACATATAGCCTCTAAGACCAAAAACTAACCTACAGCAATTATCTTAGGGAACCAGAGAGCAGCAAATCTCCCCTTTTGTGACCACCACTGCTGCATGTCCAGCACAAAATAAGTGTCTTAACCGTTATTTCTTTCCTGCCAATTAAAGTTGTACAACGTGCCACTGAAATACAAGGAATTTCAAGGACTCAGACCAATTTCCCAGTAACTGCTGCCTCACTTCTCTGGTAGTAAAGCATAGCTTTATTTTTAACTGTTATAACTGATGATTCATTTGTTGATTTCTGGGAAGCCCACAGGCATTACCGTCACAGTAGGAGAAGCATAAGATTTTAAGATTGTGATAGTAGAGCTAGGCAGTTTGGTTGGCTTTGTCTTTACAGCTTAAAGATGATGCTTGAGAAATTTACCTAAATAACTTTAATTTGTTAAAACTGCCATCTTTCTGTTGAAGACCATTTCAGATGATGTGGTGGAGCAGGACAGAATCAGGTCTGTTCTCCAGACCAAGAGGACGGCTGTCATCGCTGACAGAGGACAGATAAGTAAAAGCTAGAGAAATACCATGATCGCCATCAACGTGACACAGGAATTGAAACAGTGGAATGAAGGAGTAAGAGGTGCACTTCCACCTAGAGTTGGTTGAAGAACAGTTTTCATCCTGCTAAAATTCTAATACCTCAGACTGCTTCTCTTTTAAAATATCCAAGTGTTTTGAGACATTCCATCAAAAGCTTAGGCAAAGGTGGTATCTCCAAGCAGAATATTCTGATTATGGTGAAACATCAGCAGAACATAGCTTTGCTTCAACAGTATTTCAGTAATTTCTAATTAATTCAGAACAGTCTTGTAGAAAAAGGCATTAAAATGAGAGTTTGCAGATGCAGAATCTCTTTTTTTTTTTTTTCATTTTCGCTATATTTTTGTATTAACTACATTTTTGCTAGTTTTATTTTAATAGTGGAAATCTTGGCAATGTTATTTCCTGCTATCATAAAAACAAGCCATCTTTATTACAATGATTTGTGTAGCTAGACAGTATGCAACATGTATCTGAAGTCACATATAGTTGAGACTTTCATGAAATGGTATTTTTTATATTATATTTTAACTAATTATACCAAGGACTGTTGGCCATATGTTTGGAAAGGATTAAAAAAGCACTATCTTCATATTAAACTGGGGAGAGGGGCTTGCTACTTATCAAATTTCTATTGGATATTCTTGACATTTCAGGTAACTGCTGTTTTTAACATCAAAACCCACAAGAAGTAGCTACAGATATTTTGGAAGAGAGATGAAAAAACTGATACTAAATACAAAAGATGCTGTATTTCATTGCTGTAATTGTTGCATTAAACCAAGCTGCTAGGTTAATAATCTACCATTTCTCAGGAAAAAGGGACAAAATTTTTCAATCATATACATCCAATTTCTCCACTTTAAAATTAATTCCTTTCAAAGAAGGCAACAGTTAACACTGCAGAGGGATTTTTGCCCCTTTGCAATGCTCTACAGTTCTAAAACACTCGCTGGAAATAGGACTTCAAGGCAGCAGAGGGGAGCATAAGCTGAGTTCAGGAGCTTTCTGTGATTCTGCATCCATTGAATCATTAGTACTTCTGAAACTTGAGAAAACTGGGTATTGTATAAAATAGCTGGAGGGAGCAGCTTCGGAACATTAAAATACAGTCCATGGGCAATTTTCTAAAAGAACCCCCCTCTTTCCGTAGTTCTGTCCTCCTTTTTAATATTTCAAGCTAGATGCCTTAAGTGATATATGTATTATTTTCCTTTCAGTATAAGATTTTCTCTCTTTTGATGGACTGCTTTGGTCCGGGGGCCCCAGCGCTGCTGTCTGCTGGGGGCTCCCAACCGCTTCCCTCAGCCCCCCGGGAGCCCGGCACCTCTCCGCCGGGGATGCTGCTGCGCAGGCTACAGCACAGTTTTCTTTGTATGTATTGCTTTCTTCTTCCATATGGAGGCATGGAACAGTTTTTTTATGAACTGCGGTTCTTTCTTCTTGTGTTGGTAGCTCTTCAGAGCTGCCAGGGTGGAAGGCACATGGAAAATACCAGACGGTACCGCTGCTGCTCTTCGTTAGTCAGTGAACTGAGGGGTTAATTCTACTTCTGTTATGCTGGTGTAAACAGGGAGTAAATACTCATAATTGTCTATAATGATAAACTAAGATAAAATATACATAAATAAGAGTAGGTAAGGCCTAGAGGCTTGGGGTGGGGGAGTTGGCAGCGTTTAGAGATTTGCAATTTTTTAATGTTTATTTTAAACTGTAGAAGTGAGAGGCAAAGTTTCCTGTGGGTCATGAGCCGGGGCAGAGACTGAAAGCCACACAGGTCCCTTCATTGTGGGAGGGGTGGGCTTAGAAAGGCTTGCTGGTTTTGTTTGGATGTTTGCAAAATCAGCTGTAGGGGTTTTCTGCCAAACAACAAGAATGAAAGAGCTAGAGTTTAAAAGCATAAATACCTGTAGTTTCTTCTGGGTTTAGAGTAGTAAAGCCTTGTGTGTACGCACACACATGTATAAACTATAATAGCAGTTAAGTGGTCACAGTTTTACTTGTAAGCAAAATCACGTGTTAGATTAAAAAACCCACAGCTGTTCTCACATCAGTGACAACTTCAAAAATAAAAGTTTAAAAGATACAATAAGAAAAATGTTTCAAGCAAAGTCAGTTTCCTGCTTATTGATTCCGGGAGCTGATTCTCCTCTTTGTCACTCCTTGTTACACCACTGATGCCTAAATATGGGAAATGTAAATATTAACACTGTACAAAACCCTAAGTATTTTAAAATGAGCATTGGTGGGTAGAATGTACACAGAATTCATAGTTTTAAAATGCGCATAAAATAGCGTACTGTTCAAGCAATAGCGTATAGTACCAAGCTTTCCTAAAACGATCTTTCAATTTGAAGAATTTAATCTTGATAAAGCAGAACACAGATGTGAAACAGGTACATGTTTACTCATAAAACATACACAGGAGAAAAAATTCAGCAGCATCTAAAGGACTGTAATAGTAACAACAGCGGAACAGCGAAGTTACAATTGCCTAGAAACAGCATAAGAGAGTAGAAAATTTAGCCCTGTGCACTGATTTAAATAAAAGCCTGCATGTATGTTGTTAGAGCATATTGAAAGTGACATTGTGTTAAGAGGGTTCAGCCAATGAAGCTGTACTGATGTAGGCTCGGGCAGAATTTGGCCCTGCCTATCACATATATTATACATGCACTGCTCATTCTCGTCTTTTGTTTTGCTCTGTTCTGACCTAATGATTGTCTCTGTGGTCTGTGATGCCGACTTCATCCTTGACCCCGGATTTCTTCCTCTCCCTGTATCTCCTGTGGCTGCGTGTTGCTGCTCTCGTTGCTTTGGCCATCTATTTTTCTGCCATAATTTCATCCTCGCTGAAATCTCCCATTAAAAAAATCTGATTATTTAAAGCTATCATTGAAGCTATTTGCTTTCCTAATTTGAAATGCTTGTATTTTGACCTTAATTGTTCTCAATATAAACACCCAGCAGAAACATTAAAATTTATCCACTTAAGGCAAATTTTAATGTAAAAATATGACCATTTTCATCTTCAGCTATCCCTACCAGCTCTTCATTGATTTCAGGATCTGTTCAAAATGTCTCTCCTTGTTTTCCTCCATGGATTCTCTCCAGATTGCCTTTTCATCTAAAGGCTTGACTTTCCATTCCACCTCTCCTTAGGAAGTAACTTTCATCAGAGCTGCGTGGGTACCAAATGCTATCAAGTAAGACTGTGTTACACACAGCTTTGTTTGCATTGTATATATGCAAATGCAGCTAAAGTCAGCGGAGAATAAGGTCCCATTGGTCAATGCTATGCAAGAGTGCCCTGGGATAAGCAGGCCATCTACACCACAGAATACCCCTAACTGTGTCCAAAGAGTGTATTTTGGATAAAAACAAGAGGAAATTGGATTTTCAGAGCTGAGAGGGAATGGTTAGGACACAAAGCCTGTGGCTACAAGAATATTGAATATAATGGGGATCGTGATGGAGCAACCTCTCAGCCTTTCTTCTGGCATGAAAGGCATTGTTCATAGGGGAGAGGGGCATTACAGTTGCCTTCTTTCTTTTCCCTGACTCATAAGTCGCTGAAGGAAGACACCCTGCTAAGTTTTATGCTTCCACAACAGCTTAAAGATCCTTGTAACTAGGACAAACACGAAGACTTCTCAGCTTTCCCCAGCAACTCCAAATTAAAGCTGGAATGTTCCTGTGAGGCTTTCCCCCCTGATTAGCACCATTCTCCACTGTCCTTTGCCAACATGGTTTATAAAACTGCTCTTAAACTGCTTCCGCTATCTGAAAAAACCTCACTTTTCTCAATTCTTCCATCCAATCCTACTGCTCTTCCATTTGTTTTCTAACTTGTTATGATAATACCCGTTTCTGAGTGACACCTTTTATTTTGCTACAAATTCCAGTTAACAGAGGGACAAATAAAGAGAATAAAAGAGATAGCTGTAACAGTGAGCAATATCTGAAGAGTGCCATGGACTTATACAAATGTCAGTTTACTACCACATTTGTACCAAAACCAGTATCAGCACCTCCTGCTTGTGGAATACATGTGCTGGCCACTAAGTAGCTGACGACAACTACGGACAAAGTATGAACAGCCACCATTGCCTCCCTCATCCCCCTTTTTCAGGGATGCTTGTAGCAAGTCCATTTCCAGTTAGCCAAAAGAACTGGAGTACCTTCCTGTGTTACTTATGAATTAAATTCATTTTCAGGTGTCTTATTAATATTAGATATTTTAGAAATGCCTGTTGGACAACAATGTTTCAGTTTTCATGGATAAGTGTTTAGGGCTTGCTGCTTTCTTGAACAGTAACCTCATTTTTGATCCATTTAACTCATCATTTCCATATTTTGTAGCTATAATAGGAAGCAGTTGCATAATCAGCTCGCACACTTCTCTAGCTGTGCCATATGGTCCTGTGGTTTGCATACCACAGAGTGAAGAGCAAAAATAAAAATCAGAATGTAGTCATCAAAATTCTGCCCTGGAAAGCTCATGCACAGCCAAACTCTCTACTTGGAGCATGCCCACACCAAATTACAGCACTAAAATATTTCCTCACAGAGGATATGAAAGACATCCACAAACTCCAAAAAATGGTGTTGTGTGGGAGGGCTTTTGGAAAAGCTAATGTACTACATGCCACCCTGCAAAAACATACTACGGCAGAAAACAGGCAACCAGACAGAGACGAGGCAATGTGACATAATAAAGTTTTCTAGATGAGTTTCTATGCTTAGAGGAACGTTAGAGGATTATGGCATTTGAGGGCTCAAAAAAGTTCATTTTTCATTTTTAGATGACTGTCCTGCCTATTCCAGATGCAGCCGTACGTGCCACTTGGTGCTGTTCCTCATCCGTCTGGAAAGGGCTTGTCTCATACACCCAAACACGTAAGTCAGTAACAAGGCAAGCACGGCTCCCACTTATTTGCCAGAAGTCGGAGTAGACTAGAAACACCGTGTGCTTTCCCACGCGGGGAGGAGAAACAGAACAACCCTCCCACACCATCACATCACTGTCCTCCCGTGCTAGGGCCAAGAAGGACTTTCTGCCGTACCCTGACACCGAGCTACGCCTTTTGCAAGGGGCAGAAGCCATGGTAAACATCAACATCTTCCTCTACCAGCCCACTGAAGTTACCACATTTTCATGCCATTAGGAAAGTCAGCGCATTGTAGTTTTTTGTATCATAACAATGAAGCTAGTTTTCATTTCATTACCTGTAGCTGAGAGTAAAGAAAAAATTTTCTTTAAAAATAAATGAATCAGTCAAGTCGCAGCAAACTACTCACGAGAGAATTCATCCTTGGAACTTAATACAGAACAAGCTCTGCAGTGCAGCAGTACATACATTAAATAATGCCTTTCCAAGGCGTGTTATCCTCTCCTCTTAGTGAAAGACAAAAAAAAAAAAAAAGAAAAAGAAACAAAAGGTTATATATCCAAGTTCAATAACTATTATCCCTATAGTAGCTGGGAGGCACTGCAGTAGTATTGTTGGAGACAGCTGACTTGGAGGTATGACTACTTGCGGTATGAGCAGATTGTAAGAACTTAATTGCTTTTCTCAGATTTTAGTATTGTTGCCCCAAGGAAAAACCTGAAGTAGCAACAGAAGCAAGCTACAAGTATATCATCACAGCCCAGACTGAGTAATTGTTCTGATTTACTGCTGGGCTGGGAGAGCCTAAAAATCAGGTTACTTAGTTGCCTAGACTAGGATATATGGTTCCCGATTTAAATTTCTACATTTGTTGCCTTTGGCCAAAGAACCTGGGAGTTTGAACCAGGAGCACATACAGTCACAGACAGAGAGCTGCCACGCTGGGGACACACGGTGAAGACCTACCCATCCGGAAGGCGTTCATAGAGAGCATCTCTGTAATGGAGGAGAGGAGTAATGGAGAACCTAGGTGATGAGTGCTGGCTTTCCTCCTCAGTAAAAATCCAGCTGTAATAATAATCTTGTGAGGAGACACCGAAGGCTGGCAGCTCCCTTAGCGCTGGGAGTTGGGAAGGCATCCCCAGGTGGGCAGGACCTCACCAGCCAGGGCTCACCCCACCACCCCAGCCAGGGCAGGAGGGAGCCAAGGGCAGCCCCCAGCACCCACCTGGAACCTCCCTGGGCATGGGGACAGCCCAAAGCCAGGCTGGGACATCAGCCCACAGGTTGAGGCCACAACCAGGCAGGGCTATGGGGCACTAGAGACCAGCATCACCAGAGCACAGAGGCGTAGCCCTGGTCTGGGCTGAAACAGGGCTCTGGGCAGGGTGGAGAGAGGCCCCAGGTGAGGCCAGTTAGGGCTGATCAGGCCCATCAGTGCCTCCAGAGCCCTGGCAAGTCTCAATGTGTGTAACTGCTTCCAAAATAAAAGGGGAGAAAAAAATCATCGTATTAATATCCCTGGTTTTCCTCCCTTTGCAGAGCTTGGAGTAAAATTCACATTCATTTCAGTCGTGAGAATTAGCATCTGTCCTCTATCAGGAGTGGAGAGGAAGGAACAGTTTATGAATTTTTGAATCAGTAACTTGTCCCTTCCACTCAAGCCCACAAATGATGTGATGTGCCGGTGACAACTCATGCCGTCAGATTCCACATTTACTGAATGCAGCAGGTGAAACTATGTAATTGAAGAATACTGTATGCACCTTTTCTGGACTCAGCTGTACTTTAATTCTAGCCTTACTACAATATTCCAAATAGTCTAGAACTTTACTTCCTACATGATATACAAGCTGATTTTGTTTTCAATTTTCAGCCACAGGGTATCAAACATACCAAAATAAGCAAGTTCTTCAAGAATTTTTTTCTACTCCTTTTACTACTCTTTCTCTGTAAATAAAGCTTCATAGAATGTCCTAGGGGTTAGAATTTGAGTCTACTTTCAAAGAGAAATTTTTTGGCATATCAAATGTCTGTAGACTTAAAAATGTGTTATTCTTGGCTACAATGCTGTCACAGCCGTCCCAGCAAAACAGACGTTTATACTTGTTTTACTTTCTGTTTTGACTCTGCTGATTGGGAGTAATTGTGAAGAATATTGTGAACAGGCAGCAAATACACACTGTTAAAGGAATAACAGCATTCCAGCGTTGTCTAAAAGTTTTAGCTTGTATTCAACGTGCAGAAGATTAAAGAGTCTCCAGGAAAAAGTTTACTGTAATGACTTCTTTTTTATAACTTAAACTCCAGAAATGAAAGTTACAATACTACAATATTGATTCTTCTTCAAAAATTAATGTGGTGAGTACTTTAGATGTCATGCTTTCAGGATGTAATGTTACCAAAGTAAATGAAAATAAAAACTGTGGTTGTAGAAGCTAGCATAAAAAGTGGGGGTTTTTTTTGAGGAATTTTGTAATTCTAAACACCTGATCATGCGTAAATTATGACAGAATTAATGCACATGATTAAATTTTGCTCTGACCGGCATTAGGTACGTGTCTTTGTCCATGATGACTATGCAAAGTTGAAAACTTTTGGAACATCCTTTGATTCCCTAATTCTGTCAACCAAAGCGGGATCCTTCAAAGTAGCTGCCAGCTGTTGCTGCGGGCTGCTCCCCGCTGCTCTTCGGAACACCCTCAGGCCTGTCTGTGGAGCACATGCTGCTCTCAGCAGCACACAGCCCACTCTGGTGCCTTCAAGAAGGTTACACGTGTGTTTAAAGTTACATACACACTTAAGTGCTTGGTTGGATGGAGTCCAATACGGAGGCTCGCAGGTCCTTACTTCACATGCAAAAAAAATTGGTCCAAGAACAGACATGTACACAATTACAGGCTGACTTCTTAGCCTTGATTATGTTGAGATGTTGAGAACTTCCACAAGACGTGCTCCACGGTCTTGCTTCCAGAGAAACACTGAAATCAGTCCATATCCAATGGGCAATGTCAAAACACCAGCCAGCAACTTTCCCCACAAAACATCCTCAGGTCTCTGCACAAGCCCAGGCGGCCCAGATGTACTCGACTACTTCTAATTTACAGTAGTTTTGCTGCGGGGAATTTCAGAGGTACTGTGGGTAAGTTTAAAACTCGCTTGGATTACAGCATACAGTAGCAGGCATTTCACATCCAGCCTTTTCCCCTTCCATTTTCATTGTTTTAGGTTATCTATAGGCACCCAGGTGCCATTGCGCAGTAGCGCTGGACTTCTCATGACTGTGTGAGATGTATAGATGTCTCATACTTCCACTCCACAGGGAGAATTGAGTGCCAGTATTTCAAAAAGCACCTCTTTTAACTGCAATATATGGACCTAACCCGGGCAAAGCAATTTACAGAAACTTCTTTAAGCCACTTTAGTCTCTTTGTCTTGCTCTAATTTTGCCGCAGAAAATATTTGGGTCCCTAAAGTCCCCCTGCTGCACACATGAAGAAGCTGATGTTTTGGCCAAGCAGAGCATCAGGGCATTCCTGCTCTGCCTAAACCGACCGGGCGGTTGCAGCCCTGGCAGTCTCAGGCCATACGCACAGTCATCCCCAGGTCTGCAGACCTGCTCCTCTGCCCACAGGAGGCTCAGCGTTTTCCCCATGTGCTTCCCCCTGGCATTCCTTGTAGTCTTCCTGGGGCCCCTTTTCATTATTCAAAATGATTTCAGTGTGTATGATCAGAAAAAGGGTATTAAATGGCTCTGTTCTTTCACAGGCGGTTCTGGGAACTTAGCGATGGGGATGGGTTTGGTCCATTTTCCAGAACGTGCCTCTACCACGGAGAAATGCATAAAGAAAAGAATATTTCATCTGGATAACCCAGAGTTTCCATTACAATCACATAACGTCTAATTATGTACTCCATAAATTTTCATATTTTGTTATGAAGCTCATAATAACAAAGTCTGATAAACAGATTCTCTCCCCTGGCCACTACCAATTGGGTAGAAAAAATACTTATTTATGAAGCTTTATTAATAAAATGTGAATAATTCAAACAGCTTCTTCAGTGAAGAAACAGCAGTAGAGTATATTCTTATTTGCATATAAATGAAATGATGCTTTAGTGTCAGAGTGAAGAATTAAATAATATGAATTTTTACAGTGCAGTCCTGACAGCCTCATAAATATTATGGTCATAAGTTGCAGTTTCCTAAAAATCTCATTTTGTCTATTATTACAAAAATATGACCAAAGGGCCAAGTCCTGCTCATTTTACATGTGTGAGTATTCCCAAAGACAACACAATTATTCAGTAAGTGAGGTTACCAGATTCAGCCTTATGTCAGATAGGGGAGAAGAAGCACAGTGTTATCTACATATCTATTAGGAGAACAGAATCTCTTATTTAACTACGAGAAAAAACCTTGTATGTTGGTAAAATATAGAGAACGACAAAGGCAATTGTAACGCTACATTTGAACAGACGCTCCAGGTAAGGACAACATACAACACAGGGAAAGGGAAAGCACTCAGCTAATACCCATAAGATGCTGGTTTTCCCCTTAGTTACGTGGGTACCAGTTTGGCCCAGTATTACTGTTGGGCTGTAAGCAAGCCCAAAATATAAGAACACGTCAATGACTTTAAATAGATTGTTGCTGCTGAGGAAAGCTTTGATTTTGTCTGTCTTAATTTTGTCTAAAGGGTGAAGGTGTCTCTGAAGCACAGCCTCGGACCAGCTGTCTCGCTTTTGGCCTTTGGCTGGAGCCTCAACCATTTGCTGAGCCACCTTTGAGAAGCCGAGCCCTCAGCGCAGCCGTGGAGCGGGGAAGGTCTGGATGTGGGTAGTGAGCGCTGGGCTGGGTGAAGGGCTCTCTCCCCAGGGGCAAATAACGGCATGGACCAGGGACACTGGTTAAGAAACTCCTCTGAGAGACACTGAGCAGTCTCAGCAGCTGGGAGAAGACATGGGTGCCATCATCTCCCGGTTCCCTGACAGTGAGATTTTTCTGGACACTGTGCTGTGAAAATGGGACAGGATAGTCACATACGGAAAGGGCACACATGGAAAGGAAAGCTAAACCTGGGTGGCAGGAGGAAAAGAATTAGTTATAGAGGTTTTGGATGGTTTGTAAAGTATAGAAATTTATTTATGAATTCTAGAAAAGAGGGACTCTGGGAGGATATAGTCTGATCTCCTGTACATTACAGGCAACTGTATTTAACCCTGAACCGAGCCTGCTGTACTCAAACACAGCATAGCCTGTGTGTGGCTGCCCTGCCTTCTCCAGGAAGGCATCGAGTCTCAATCTGCAGACATCAAGAGCCAAGGAATCAACCACAGCCCTTCACTGTTTGTTCCCAGGATTATTTACTGTCAGCGGTACTGAATTAGATACTGAAGACCACACTATTTTAATATGCTTGATTTCAGCTACTTGGCATCATTTTCTTCTTATTTCACTTTTTGGTAGGTTCAAGTGGCCCATATATTCAGTATTTTTTCCTGTGCATATATGTATACACTGTTACCAACTCACTTTTCAATCTTTTTGATCCATTGGATAGGTTAAGATTTTTAGTTCTTCGATTACGTGGCATTTTCTCTGACTCCAGATCATTCTATAGCTCCTCTCTATACTCTCTTCATTTTTTCGGTATCCATCTTGCGACGTGAGCATCAGAACTGTGCACGCCATGCCTTAATCACGCTCGGCAACTTGCATGCATGGGTAAAAGTTGCTGCCGTTAACATCCACACTCTGTCTGTAAGCCAAGGTCCGCATGAAGGTTTGCCTTTTTGCTACAGCGATCTCATCAGCTGACTCATCGGTCCTTTCCAAACTTCTCCGTTGTGCAGGAGAGCTTACGTTCCTTATTCTTAGCTATATGTCTTCTATTGATTTTATTAAAATATACTTTGTTTGAATGAGACACCGTTTAGAAAAGGTCAGTACTTCCTCTGCATCTTTGCCTGAGGTCATTTTTATACCTATTTTTAACTCCCTTTAAATAGGCTGTAGAGGCTGCTTTATTCCGGTATATTTTCTGACACCACAATAATTCTTGACATTTCAGATATAACCAATCAGAAAATACTGGCAGAGACGGTCACTGCCTCATCCGAGTGCATTATTCTGGGGCTGCGTAGCATCGGGACATGCTCATTTCCATGTGAGAGCAAAGCTGGCAATCTCAGCTTTCCTGCAAAACGGTTAAGGTATGGAAATGGAAAATGAGAAACAGAAAAAAAGGACTTTAGTCCCATGGTTTTCAAATCAATCTCTTCATGTTAGTGCAAGACTCGTGAATCCTGAATGATTGAATTTGACAGTATTCCTCAAGGGCACAATAGCATGAAGAGATTTGTCTCAACCTGGTGCTAAAGAGAGAAAATTTTGCCATAGAATCATATTGCCCAACAAAAGGAGGAATTGAAAGTTGGAAAGCATGTGGCATTTAGGCTAATGAAGACTAAATAATACATTTAACAGTCTACGCTATCATTAAAATTGAATTTTGTATATATGTGTAAAGGTGTGTGTATATATATATATATTTTTAATACCACCAGGGCAAAGGTGGTGCCTTTATTTGCTCATTTCTAAGTAGTTTCTGATTTCTGATTCTAAGTTTCTAATTTATGAGCAGATATTCTTGGCAGCAGGGGGATGTAAGGATCTCCTACCTCTGTGCTGGATATGTTCATCAAAATGTTCATCCTAGATCTTGCTTATCTTTTTTCCAAGGCTGGAGGACAGTACAAACACAGGGAGACTTACGCTAGTTTAATTGACCTAGGAAGAGGTGAATAGATGTGCTCTAGTGTCAGCACGGATCCCTTCAGATCTGTCAGTGGATACAAAAAGTTGGATTCAGCTGCAGATTCTGGCAGCAGTGGACGCGAACACACAGCAGTGTCTGGACCCTTTCCGGGCGAGCTCCCCGAGGTGGGCTTTGGCAATTGCTCGTCTGTCCTAAGGAACATTCTGCACAGGCCTGGCTTGTCATGCGGCTTCTCATCCTTCAGATCCAACCTGGAGATAAAGCCACAAGGGAAGGCAGTGCAGTGCTTTGGTTTGCAGAGCATTAGACCTGCTGCTTTGTCTGTCATATTCAGTTGATGGAATTTCTTCTCCTTCCTTCTGAGACGTTCCTACCTTGGGGCATTGTTAGAACTGGAAGCCCAGCGTTGAAGGAGCAGGTGGAGCCTCCTCTGCCCCAACAGTGAAGAAGGGATCTCTGCTTACCCAAGCCAAAAAAAAGAAGGAGAGTCTCATGCTGTAGCAAAGGCACAGAAGCTGTGCAGAAGCTGTCCTTTACCTATTCCACACTCATTCTGAATAAAGCAAAAAAATAAGTTAGAGACACTTTAGCAAGTACTGAGGAAATATAGTGGAAACAGCACACATAATTTGTCACTGTCCTGTGAAGATGCACGTGAAGAAGGACATTGATGAAGAGGTGACTTTTGAGATGATATTCGTGAGAGGAGAGTCACAGGCAATTTGACTGAACTTCCTTCTTAAACAGAGGAGAAGCAAGAAGGTAAAAAGCCTTTTTTAGAGAGATAAATGAAGGCGAGCAATGAAGGCGAGCAGCAAGGCTGGCATTTCTGGCAGACTAAAAAGAGTAGGACAATAAAATAAAAGACAATATTAGATTATATTACAAGCGCAGTTATGCTCGTGAGAACAAATAAATGTAAATTTGACATGATGGAGAACCAGAATCACTGGAAAGACAGCACGAGAGAGCACAACACGTTTGGATCAATAGGAAAGGAGGGAATGGAGAGGAACGAGTGATCAAGGTAGGTAAATGACCCGGGTCTAGGTGAAAATGATTTTAGGTGTTGGAACCAAGATCAGTTGAGATATTGCAAGGAAAGAAACCACAGCTGGAGAGGGTCTGGATCAGAAGATAGAATGAAATGTATTTCTCACTGTGTATGAATGCAACCGAAGTGATGAGGAGAGGGGGAGTGTGGATATGACCGACAGGGAGACGCCAGTAATGGGAGCTGTGTAGCAGCGGTGATGATGGGGTGTTCCACAGGATGACAGCTCTAAGGCAGGGAGGCCACGGAGGTCGGCTGAAGCCCTGACCTCGGCCAGGAGGCAGCAGAGCTAAATATGCAACCTGTAAGCCAACAACAGCTATTTTGCAAGTATTGATTTGAAAAAGTAATTCATGGTTCGTTACAGTATTCAGAAATGACTGCAGGTAAGATTGTCCCAAGAGGTTCATTTAGAATGATGGTGTCTGTCATTAGCACTAGAAGCCTGCGCTCATGAATGTTTATGCCGCTCTTCCAACTTCTGCAAGGGTACGGGGATAAAAGAAAGAATAGACTTTGGCCTGCATTATTTTGTCATTATCCCTCATTTAATTCATGTTTGCTATAATCTGCTTTTAAATACTGTCACCTTTAACTGAAATTATTGAGAGTTAGCATACTTAGCAAAATCTCAAGCTGCTACGCTGGCCTATTAGAGCTCTTGACAGAAAGCGCAAATTAGAACAACTGTTGGAAAGAACGCCACGCACCTCAAAACAAACCACCCCCAAAGTACCAAGGCAGCTCAGCAGCTCACTTCTGCACCCTCCTGAACTGTGTGATAGGAGACAACACAAGTTAGCTGAAGTGGTGGAACCTCTTTCTGCTTTTAACGTTTTTGTTAACCTAAGCAGAGCTTACTGTAAGGTAACAGCCAAGTGACAACGTTGCCTTGGGAACTCTGGCAACCCCAGGCTTAGTTGTTATTTACCAAGGGGCGCAGGCAGATATCTCTACATGAAGTATGCAATAAACAAGAGTATTATACTTCATATTCTAGTGATCTATGCATTATCAAATGCAGGAGAGCTAGTCTTTAATAAGAGCAATTTTTAAAATCTTAAAATAAATAATGACCAAAATGGATAAAAGACAGAAAGTGATAAACTCTTTTATTTACAAACATGCAACTGCATTGGCTTCAGTAAAATCCCACCACTTTTAAACAACAGCAAAACATAATTCCAATAAGTAGCCTCTTTTCCTAGGCCTGCTCATTGTTGGTCAGTGGCTACAGCGCAGACCAGAATCAAGATGTTTATTTATATTTAGTTTTGTATTCTGTGCAATCCCTTTTGTTACACAATTAGGTGCTAAGGCAAAGCAACAAGCCAAGTTATGTTCTCCGTTACTACTGGTGTAAACGGAAGGCAGTTTCATGGACTCTCGACTATTTAACTTGATTTATAGCAGAGCTAATGACGGCAAGATATTACCCAGGGGCTGTAATTATTTCGCAATCATCACAGGTAGAAAATAAAAATTTGTAAGGGCTGAGTATCATTGTTCAGAGCACGGTTATCTTTGGCAGTCCCAGGCCCCTGCGGCCACGCCCACGCCACCCGGGGTTACCGGCTGCGCACCCCCAGCGGCCTCCTGACAGGGCACCGATGGCGGGGCGGCCCCGGCGCCCCCCTCACACCGAGGCACCACCGCCCCGCCGCCCACACCAGGAACCCGCTCCATGCCTAAACAACGCAGCTCCGGCGCCGGTCCGCCACGCGACTGGGGGGACTGTCCCAGCCAGCCGCTGCCGGCCGCCAGGGGCGGGCCGGGCCCCGGGGCCGTGTCGGTGGCCCAACCCGGCCCTCACCGTCCGCCCTCACCGTCCGCAGCCACAGCCCCGCCCCGCTGCCTAACGCCCCGCGCGCGCGCTCTGGGCGGGCCTCCCCCCGCCTGCCGGCCAATAGCAGCGCGCCTTCCTCCGCCCGGCCGTCCCATTGGCCGTTGCGGCGGCTTCCGCCGAGGGCCGGGATTGGTGGCGGAGGGGCGAGCGGCGAAAGGCGGCAGCGGGCAAATCCCCGGCGCACGGCGGCAGCGCGCGTGAGTCCCCGCGCGAGACCCCCCCGGCCCTGCGCGCGCCCTCCTCCCCCCCCCCCAGCCCTTTTCCCCTCAGCCCCCGCCCGGCGGACGCGCTGTGGCCATGGCGGCGCCGGTACCGCCCGGCCCCTCCGCGGGGACGGGGGATCCCCACTCGGCGCGGCCTGATCGACCCTGGGGAGGCTCCGCTCGGCCCTCCTAGCGCCGCGCCTCGCGGCGGGCCTCCGGCTCTGCCCTTCCCCACGCGACCGACCCGGAGCCGCGCTACCGGGAGCTGCCCGGTGAGGCCGGGCCGCTGTGACAGCTCCGGGTGCGCCCCCTCTGCCCGGCACCGCCAGCCCACCCGGGACTGCGGGGCGTGACTCCCGCTGTGGGGCTTGTAACGGACGGACCGACCGTCTGCCAAATGTCATCTTACTGCGGGACCCAAGCCAGGCACACAATTTGCTTCTCTTAACTGACAAAGTAGAGATATTAATGTCAACTTTTGCTTTGCGCGTGCTGAGCAGCTTTTTCCAGGGTGTGTGAGTTCCCGCTTGAAGGCGCCCTGGCGGCGGCAGGCTGGTTGCGGCCGGGCATTGGGCAGCAGCACCGATTTTGGTGTGCGAGGCTCAGATACTGACTCGGAAAACCTTGAAGCTACGCGGGCTCTTTCAATCTGTCACTGTCTGGGGTTTTTTTAACTTGTTTTGTTATTATGGGGAATATTTTTTTTTAATTGGACGTGTGATTTCACTGCAGGAAAGTTCTTTGAGCTGCAACTTTGGATCATTTCATTCTTCCTCTTAGTTTTTTCTCTCTAATGGTGTCTTTTGGGTGTTTTTTAATGTAAAAACTAAATATCTGACTGAATCAAACTTTGTTTGATGTTCCATTTTATAACTATTAAGCCCACTTCCAAATTAGTAAACCATTTTTTAATATACTCAAGTATTCAGTTCTGCAGATGGTAGCTCGTGCATTTAACACGAATGGAAATGACGCCTGGAGTTTCTGAGCCCCTTTCACCCTTCTCACGTGTTCCCGGGGCGGTCCGCAGGCAGACAGAAGCATTCATTTTCTTTTGCTAAGCAAGGTGTTGTGGCTAGCCTTGAACTGGAAGAGCCCAGAGCAGAGGCTGGTGTGGGGCTGGATTAGAGCAAGCAGGCCATAGTGAGCGGCACGGATGCCTGTATTAGTTTGCACTCCATATTCTGCTAATGAGGCTGTGCCATTTCAGGTCTGGAACAGGCTTATCTGCCTACTCAGCACTAGCGGAGGGAGTGTCTACCTGTGAGAGACTAGAAGTATCTCTAATCTCATTCCATTAGTTTCCAAGTCGCACTCTCCAGCAAAGCTCCCTCAAAAAAAGAGGCCGTTGCCTGTCCCTGTTCTGGTGCACGAGGATGACAGACTAAAGGTAGCCTGAATTCTCTGGGGACAAAATATATTTCTAGTTCCACAACTGAAACAGATGAATCCTTTCATTTGAAGTTTTTCAGAATAGGTTTCCCCCTGGTGGAAAAGTTCAGCCAGAACTTTGAAGGTCTGGCAGTTACAAGCAAGGAAGATTTTTGAATGGAACCAGTGTTGGGCAGCTGTAAGATCTGGTGCTTCCAGGCTCACTTATTACTGGTTATCCCGTCCAGGGGCTATCTGCCTTTTTTTCCCCTCATGAAATATGGTTTTCCTCATGAACTGGTTGGATGGTTGCATCCAGAGGGTACTGGAGTGACAGCTCAATGTCCGGATGGAGACTGGTGACGAGTGGTGTCCCTTAGGGGTCTGTATTGGGACGAGTACTGTTCAATATATTCATCATTGACACAGACAGTGGGATGGAGTGCGCCCTCAGCAAGCTTGTGGACAGCACTAAGCTGAGTGCTGAGGTTGACACGCCAGAGGGACCTGGACAAGCTCGAGAAGTGGGCCTGTGTGAAGCTCTTGAGGTTCAACAAGGCCAAGTGCAGGGTCCTGCCCCGGGTTGGAGCAACCCCTGGTATCAATACAGGCTGGGGCATGAAGGGATTAAGACCAACCCTACAGAGAAGAACTTGGGGGTACTGCTGGATGAAAAGTTGCATGTGAGCTGATAATGCACGCTTGCAGCCCAGAAAGCCAGCCACATCCTGGGTCCCATTTTAGCAGGGCCTGTTGCACTAGGACAAGAGGTAATGGCTTTAAACTCAAAGAGGAAAGGTTTAGGCTAGCATATGAGGAAGAAATTTTTTACAATGAGGGTGGTGAAACACTGGAACAGATTCCCAGAGAGGTGGTAGATGCCCCATCCCTGGAAACATTCAAGGCCAGCTTGGATGGGACTCTGAGTAACCTAATCTAGTTGAAGATGTCCCTGCTCATCGCAGAGGGGTTGGACTAGATGACCTTTAAAGGTCCCTACCAACCCAAGCTATTCTATGATTATATGAAATGGGATTATCAGGTTTTTTTTTTCATTGTACGATATTAGTACACCATACTAAGTTACACTTTTATTTACAGAGTTTCCAAGATTTGGAAAGAAGTGTTTCAAAATAAGCACGTGCTATTATTGTTGTGGAGGGAGGGCAACAAATCACAGAATCAATAATTATGGCTTTTGTTGATCTGCTGTAGAAGAGAGAGAAATCTCTCATATTGAGAAGATATTTTTTTCTCTTACAATTTCTTTCAGGTTTTCTGCCTTTATCTGGGTGTTGCAGTATGCATTGCAGATATTCCTGTGCACATCAGTTCTTTGCCTTTCAAAGCAAACTTCAGGGAAGAGATAATGCTTTAATGTGAATCAGGAAACACAAGAGATGAAAGAAAATCACTTGTGTCTAAGCTTGTCCTGCAGTCTTCCTTCCCTTCCCCCTTTTTTCCTGTTATTGGAGTGGGTTTACTGGTTTAGTTTTTTACTAGGGTGATCGGTGAAGCCTTGTTTTAAGTAGCACAGAGGAACTCCTCAGACTCCCTAAATCTCATCTCAGGAACTGAGTGCAGGGCCAGGAAGTGTCTTACCAGATATGCTTGCTCCCCCAGGTGTCCAGAAGTGGTCTTCAAAGTCTTGGATTTTTTTTACTTCAGGTTTGTTTCATGATGGAAACAGTGGTGAAGTCTCACTGTGAGGAACAGTACCCTCATCAGGCTGAAGACTTCCATGGGAAGCATGAGCAGAACAGCAAGCTTTCAGGTATGTGCTAAAATAGGGATTGCTAACGTTGTTTTGTTGCTGACATGATTCTTCATCGCTTCAGGAAGTTTCGGCATCAATTATAAGCCTGTCTGTTTATGCTCCTATTGTATAAAGAATTAAAGAAATGAAAATATTTGAGGTTGCTTTTGATTTTAAGCTTATTCTTGCATTCCATGTGTTAACAAAACTTCATCAGCAGTAGTTTGTTACAATTCACTAACCCTACTATTTATTTATTACAGAATGTTACTATAAGGCCATACCAGAATTTCAAAAAGGAAGTCCTTGAGAATAAAATTTTCTGACCAGACAAGTCCAAAAAAATATTTTTTTTCCTTTTAACCTATAATCACCAGCTTTCTCATTAGATTTCTTTAGATGTGTCTATGCGCATAAAAACACCATTCTTGCTCTTACCAGAGAAGCTGAACTGCGAATGTGGGCTCTGATAGTGTTTTTTTGTTGCTCGTTGTTGGGTCTCTCTGTGAATATACTTCAACCTAGACTTTCTGTGCAATGCTTGCTCAAGTAATTGTGGGTGGTCAGTCAGCTTATATAGAATGGTACTGATTTTCCTAGAAATAGATCATCCTCTGTCAGTCTCCTGCACATCCACGTCCAGAATTATGTAGAGTGATGCTGAATAACATTTAATTGTCTCACTTTGCAAATGCTTTTCATTCTAGGAAGTAATTACTTTAAAATCTGCTCACAGAAAATGTTAGATATTATTATTACTACACACTGATAGCACAATGCCTGTATGTTCTCTATACCCAACTGGGGATTCAGGCACCCAGAAGAGAACAGATGATGTTTATACTGCTGTATATCAACAAGGGCAGTCACTGGATGTTTCTAGCACTTTTTGGGATCTTTCACACAAGAAGCAGTGTTGAGTTCTTAAAAGCTCTCAGTGCCTTGGGTAGGCGCTGCTCTAGCCTAGGACCTGCAGCCTGTGTCACCCAGCTGTTAGTGCTCCGACAGCATTGAACTTTGTCCAGGCAGGAACCCGAATTCAGTGTCAGACAAAATGGAGTATTTGGCAGATTTTTGTAACAGTTATCGAAACAGCTTTTCGTGATTGTTAGTATTTACTTTAGGACTGTTAGACTGGTGGCACAAAACAGCCCAAAAACCTGCTATGGTAAGGAAAGTAGAAATCTGATGGTTTCTAAAGACTTAAAAAATGTGCCTTTTGAGTCCTTCTTAGGAGTCTTGGGTTTTGCCAGAGTTAAGTCCTTTTTTCCTAACCAAGCAACTTTAGTTGAGAAATTCCAGTGCAAATTTTACACTGTAAGTTACTATCAGTGTATTTTTTTTAGTAAAAACTGAAGCTTGAGCAACTGTCATGAGGTCAGAATAAAACACAAGCCTTTGAACAAAACTGTAAGTTGCTGTCTTTGGAGCAGGTTAGATATCAAACTAGTTCTAAACAATGTTGTTCTAACAGAGCCTGTTAGAACCATACCACTGTTGCAAACCACTTTCTAGCTGTGTCCTGTGGCTACGGACCTCTTGGGATGAAGTTTGTGTAGGATGTTTCAGAACCCAATAACAGGATTATCTTCCTGAGGGGAAAGGCCTGTGTCTTTGAGTGATGCAATAACATTTCGGTGTTAATTCTTTATAGTTCTGTTACATGGTTTCATCTCTTAACGTCCTTGAGTATTCCTGGGGAAAATGGAACATGGTACGAATATCAGCTTTTACCCTTCCTGTGTTTTCTGAAGATTTCAGAAAGATTTCTTGAATGTCTTGCATTTGTTACATAATAAATGAACATTTGTGTAAAACATTGAAATTACTGCGCAAAGTAACTGTGAATACCACTTTTTAAATGATAAAGCTTTTTATCAACGGTTCTCTTTTCGTGACAGAACAACAAGAATTACAACAATAATAGTTAAATTTCTTAATAAAGTTCTGAGTACATGGGCAATATGAATGCTATCATTTCAAAAAACATTATGTAGTAACTTCCTGAATTTTTAGTGTTATTTTCAATAGAAATTTTTGCTCTATTGATAGGAAAATGAAGTGGTTCCTCAGACTTTCAATTTCCTACTTTTCAAGGTGTTTAGCTTAATCTGGCTCTCTAATATTGGGGAATAAACAGAATAACTGTAGAGTTGACCGGTTTTCTTTAGCCTTTTTTGGGGATTATTAGACACAGGGTCCTGTACATCTTGACTGTTAGTACAAGTATTATCATTTTTATCTGAGGATATTTTTAAAGTTCTTAGATATGATTCCTAGCAGAACTGATTAACCTTTTACTTGTATTTGTTGATCAAAACAGTATCTTAAATGAATGTTAGCAGTTTTGGTGTGTAGTGTAGAGGGTTTTTTTCATTCCTGAAATATGCCCCCTGAAATGACTTAAAATAACTTGGAGAAGCAGAGCGACCCACTTAAAGGAAAAAAAAAAGTAAACTGATAGTAAGAGAGGTAGCAGGCTTCGGTACTCAAAAGTATGTTGTTTTTTATAAATTTTTGAAATAAAACAAAATAATTACAATCGAAAGTTAGCTACATCTTGAATTACCAACTTATTTATTAGTCTTTTACCAGGAATAAAGTGTTCTTTGGGCAGATTTTGTTGCTGTATGAAGTGACCTAATATAGAAGGTTGGGGATACATGCTAATCTGGACTTTGTTTCTAGCATATCAGTGCTATTTTGAAAATAATTCTTATTGCTTATGACTTATTGTCTTGATAAAACACAGTACATTTTTATGTACACAATACAATTTATATATTTATGTTAAATTAAAATTATTATTAATTTTTAGGATGAAAAATGCATACACTTTTTTTCCATTTGATTGACTTTCCAAATACCAGTTTGTGCTTACTTCTGTATAACAAAACATTCTTCACCCCTGCTTTACAGAGGGTGATGGAAATTAGTGACAGCCTTTACATACTTCATAGCTTCAAAAGAAGTGAATTCTTATGCAGGGTATAGAGAACACTAAACTGCAAGGATTTGTAAACTGAATGGAAAACTGCATAATTTTTTGAAATAATACAGTACAACATCCTTGTTATGCCATCTAGTGATTGCAGCACAAAGTGCAGCGACTTAACTGCAGAGGAAGCGTATTTTTTGGTGTTTACTAGTTTAAATAACAGTGTGAAAGACTGCATTATTGATCTAAAAAAAACCCAAACCAAACAACTTAAATTCTTTTCCTACATTTTTGATTTGCCTCCCACGGATGTGCTCTCCTGTGCTACAGAAACAACTATATAGTTTTGTCTTTTATTAAATTTGTGTTGCAAGTCTCATGAAAATACTTAACAATATTTATCAGATGTCTTACTAACCAGAAGGCTTTTGTCCTCTTGAGAATTGGCAGGTGGCAGATAAGTAAAAAAAATATATTTTTTTTAAAATGCTGCAGCTTATAAGGGAGTGTGATGAAGAACCACGATACTATCAAGTATGCAGATGGTAATGTCAGCAGTGATAGATACCTGTCTGCTGTTTTTTCCTCTGTTTATGTGAATTCACTGTCCTATGAACTGAAGTGCGATTTGTGATCTCAAATATAGATCAGATATTGAATCAAGCAATAAAATTCATAACTTATTTCCCCCATTCTTTCCACAGCAGGAATAAAAAGAGATATTGAAAACCTTTATGAAGCAGTGCCACAGCTTGTAAATGTGTTCAAAATTAAGGAAAAAATTGGAGAAGGTAAATGTTTTATTTTAGGTTGCTTAGAGTCAGATTTCTTTTGGTATTTCTAATTTAAAGGGTATAAATCTAAGATCCCAATACATGCAATTTAAGCCAAATGCCTCCTTGATTTACTGCTTGGTCTCTGTAGGAGTTCTAATATGTTGCTGAGCATATAGGTGTGTTAATTAGGGACATTTTCAGGATATTTTACTTGAAAATCTGGTATATTAAAGCCTTTAAAAAAACCCCAGCATTCCAGTATCGACAACTAAAAATTTTTGAGGTAGATTCGAGTAAGTAAGTCTTTTAACACTCCATTCTTTTTCTCTTTTGCATGAGAAACCTATTTATATGCAGCTGTGTTTTGACATATTTAACTGCTGTTCCTTAAGTTGGCTTTGTTTCCACTGAAACCCTGTGGGCAGAACTGGAGGAGGAAAATGAAAGATTATAGCTGCTTTATTAAAAAAAAATAAATACTATAATACTTTTTTAAAGACATACAGTATCAAATTTTAGAATGCTTGTGTACACCTCACAACCTCTCCCCTGTTTCAACCTCCCCCCTTCAAAAAACCCAGCTCCATTCACCACATCAATACAAAATTTCAAAAACAACAACAAAAAAAGGAGTTCTGCCTATAAAAAAGATAGTATAATTAAACAAAATCTTTTATTATGAATAGTGCTCTGATTTTACTTCTTGGGAGCAAACAATGCTTTTAAAAAATATACCACTTGCAGTTCTGCAACATTATGAGAAAACAAGCTTTGACTTAGGATTCCACTCTGGAGTCATTTACATTTTAGCAGTTCTTGAAACCAAAAATAAGGTCTTAGCCTTGTTGCTATGATCAGTTCTACTGAATGTATGGGACTTTAGATTTATTTGTTTATGACTGCAAGAAGTATTTAGAGTTTTTGTTGGCACTTTGATGTATGTATGCACTTACAGACTGCTGTTGAACTAGCATGATGCGAACAATACTTAAAATGTAATCAAAAGTAATTTGTACTGTTTATTCATATGGAAGTATGTTCAGATATCTCAGATCATTAGGAAAAAATAACTTCTAAGAGGTATATTAGGATATCCTTAAAATTAAATGGGTGGGTAAGTTTATTGTAGTCTGAATACTCCCTTTCCCAAATGAGTCTATTGTGTTTTGTCTATGCAGTGATGCTCTAGGCAAACAAATAGTGAAGTTACACATCATGAGAGAAGTCTTACTTTAGAGATAAGGTAACAGAATTAGGAAAAATGTAGCAGTTTCAGAAGTGCTTTGAATAGTAAAGGCAGTGCTTTCCAGATTAGCATTATATAGCCCACTTATATCGTAGGGAGAGAAGAGTTAGATGTCAGATGAAAGTAAGCTACCTAAACAAGAAAGAAAATCAAAGATAGGAAATTTACATTCAAAGAACTCTGTGTCCCAGGCAAGTTAGACAGTGTTACATTTGCATTTTTACTGACATAAAAAACTTGTATACAAGATCACTGAATTCAGTAGTAGAAAAAAGGAACTGCGTTTTTCTCTTATGGAATCTGCTTTTGATGTAGTCTCAAGTATACTGCAGGATTGTGAACAGTTAGATCACTTTTCTAAAAATCTGAATTGACCTAATTAAAAATGTTGAAGACTGGTTTTCTCCCTTCTTTACAGGTACCTTTAGTTCTGTTTACTTGGCCACAGCACAACTACAAACAGGACGCGAGGAAAAAATGGCTCTGAAACACTTGATTCCAACCAGCCACCCTCTGCGAATTGCTGCTGAACTTCAGTGCCTCACAGTAGCAGGGTACATAATCAACAACAAAAAAAAGATGACTGTCATGACTGAACTGCTCAACATTGTCTCACTGTTCTGTATTTATTTATTTTAAGTTTTGGCACTTCACTTGCCTTTTTTTTAACCGCAGAAACGTGTATTCTTTTTATCAAGAGCAAGTAAGAAATGGAGTGTCTTACCTGTAAGGGATGCCCTTTTCTGCTTGTCTCGGTTTGCGGATGGTGCTGTATTTTCCATCTGAGAAGTTCTATGATGTATCTCTGAGATAAAAAAAATTCCAGTTGTGAAACGCATGGAAAAAAGAATCTCTTCATCAGGAAGTGTGGTTTTAAGCATGAATACTTGTTGCCAGAGTGTGCTGAATAGCACCTTCTTAAAGTAGTTGGTATCGTGAAGGTTAGGGTCCTACATTTAATTACAGCTGTGACTACAAACCATGGCCCCACAAATAATCTGTGGAGCCCTCGTTGCAAATTGCAGAACCCAAACGGAACCTAACAATGAGAGGCAACGGCGTAACTGCTGACAGCTGATAAGATTGCTGTCAAAATATGAATTAGATTATAAAAGAAAGCCTGACCTCAAGTTTTTAAGAAATAAAGGAAAATAAACATCTATCTTCCGGTCTTTATTCAGTGACGTTACTTTTCTTCTAGGGGACAAGATAACGTTATGGGAGTTAAATATTGCTTTAGGAAGAATGATCATGTGGTTATTGTTATGCCATATCTGGAACATGAATCCTTCTTGGTGAGTCTCAGACTTTTTATGTGTAGCAAAAGTTGATAATTAAAAGTAGTTGCATAATTACAGTATCCAAATAATCTTTCAGGACATTTTGAATTCTCTTTCCTTTGAAGAAGTGAGGGAATACATGTTTAATCTGTTTAAAGCGTTGAGGCGCATTCATCACTTCGGTATTGTTCACCGTGACGTCAAGCCCAGTAACTTCCTCTACAACAGGCGGCTGAAAGAGTAAGTCCAGATGACCACATTGTGATCTCATCTGGGGATGTGTGTCTTGGCAGAACAGAGTCAGTTGGGCTTTTTGGGTTTTTTTCCTTCATCTGTATAGCATGTGCTTAAGTAATAAAGCTAATAAAGATATATTTTTTTTTTTCAGTTGTAAAACTTTTCTTTCTGTGTTTGGGGATTTGAGGAGGGAAGGAATTTTCATATTTAATGTAATATCTGCCTCACAGAGTGACAAGTACCTGAAAAAATGAAGATTTTACTACTGAGTAAAAGTACTACACTTTTGAATGAGAAGAATAAAATCGGTATTTTTTTTAATAAGAAAACTAGTAGTGACTTGTGCATAGGCTGATATTTATAAATTTTTACTCATGCACAGAGTAAAACCAATACAGAAAATATAGCTAGATTTGGGCTGTTTTCGCCTTACATTGAATTAATGTTTATAACTAGTAGGGGTGGGTTTTTTGCCTGCAAGTTACAATGTTTAAAGACTGTAAAAAGTGAGGTAGTGCTTTTTTGTGAAGCAAGTGGGTGAAATGGGTGAAGGGTGTAGAGCATAAGTCTTATGAGGGGTGGCTGGGGGAACTGGGGTTGTTTAGCCTGGAGAAAAGGAGCCTGAGGGGAGACCTTATCGCTCTCTACAACTACCTGAAAGGAGGCGGTAGCGGGGTGGGGATCAGTCTCTTCTCCCAAGTAACAACCGATAGGATGAGAAGAAGTGGCCTCAAGTTGTGTCGGGGAGATTTAGGCTGAATATTAGTAAAAATTCCTTCACCAAAAGGATTAGCAAACTTTGGAACAGGTTGCCCAGGAAAGTGGTTGAGTCACTGGTCCTGGTGGTATTTAAAAGATGTGCAGACATAGCATTTAGGGACATGGTTTAGTGGGACTTAGCAGTGTTCGGTTTACAGTTGGACTCGATGATCTTAAAGGTCTTTTCCAACCTAAATGATTCTATGATTCCATGTAGTGAAAGTTTGTAGGGGAGATTTGATTGTATTTTGCCAGAATTTGAGAAATACTGATTGATTGATTTATTTGTTTATTTTTTAATCTGTCCAAATGAATTCATACTGTTGTTTTGTTCTTCTAGTGTTGGTTTGAACCTTAATCTCTACTTTGGGTGTGGCAGCCATGGAGTTGAGTTTGTCTGAAACCCAGAGACAGCCAGATTGCCTCTGTACTGTTTGTAACAAAAAAATAATTCTTTTAAAGAAAGGTCTAAAATGTGAACTAATGTAGTCTTACCTATTTGAAGACTGAAGTAAATTCCAGTGGTGTTGCTTGAAGCCTGGCAAAACTCTCAGCATTGTTAACGTTGTCTGTCTTCACTGCTACATTTGTGCCTCTGCCCATGGGAGTCTCTTGTACTTGTTCACTGAAGGTTTGGAGCTGTAGGACTAGAACGACCCCAGAAATGAGTTGCTGGGAATATTTTTTTAACACCATTGGAGCAAGTATGCACTTGAGAAGATTTTGGGACAAGAAACAATGAAGTAAGATGGGCACAGGGTAAAAACATTGAGGGGATAGGTAAGATAGGACAAGAGGAGGAGAGGAGGAAAATAGGACTGTGGTGCTGGCAGCAGTACAGATAAGCAACATATTGAGTAAAATGTGAAAGAAGGTAAACAAGTAATGAATAGTAAATTGCACTGATTGATGGATACTTTGTGATTCCTGATTTTAAATTTGTGTCTTTCAGGTACGCCTTGGTAGATTTTGGCTTGGCACAAGGAACCCCTGATACGAAAATTGAACTTCTCAAAACAACCCACTCTGAAGACCAGCAGGGAAGTTGTTCGCAAACTAAGCCCACCATAGCCTTGGGAAACGGGGTTTCTGTCGGTGTCACAGCACTTAAACAGATAGCTCAACAGTCAGCCTCAAAAGCAGCTGATAAAAGGTCCAGCTCAATTTCAAAAATACAGATTAAACAAGGAAGAGGAGGAAAGGTTCTCAGTCTTTTTCATTAATGTTGTTGTATGTTTAATGTATTACTTCATCCAACAGGGGGAGATGTAATACCTGAACAGAAGTTGTGCATGCATATCTGGCAGGGTCCTAATGTGATGCACAGCATCACAGTTTTCATATCAAAGTGGCTAGATTTACATAACCCTATTGGCATCGTTCATTATCTGTTAGATATAATACGATGCCGAAGGTTGTACAAAGCCCTAGCGCGGGTTACGATTTAGACAGCCTTAAATCTTTTCTGAAGTGACATGTACTGTGGAACTCCCCCCCAAGCCAATAATTATTCATCTACACTTAGTTACTTAGTTGCATAACAAATGCAGTAAAGGTGATGTTCAGATTGTCTTGGGGCAGTTCTGAGGTGTGATTAGTTTTGTAAGCATGTTTGCTGTTCTGTCTAGACCATGTTTTCTTCATCCACCATAAACTGATGCCTGAAAATGACTTACCATGCAGCTGTTCTTGTTTTATGTCACTTCACACTTTTTTTTTTTTTGAACTGTCAGTATCCAGCTGACTGTGTGTTAGATAGGATCCTTATTGTCCTTTTTGTTGGTATTGTAGGAGGATTCTGCGCACCATTCTGTCCAGCGCTCTGTCTTTGGAGAGAGGAATTTCAATGTCTATAGTTCCACATACCAGGAGAACACGAACACAAAAGTAAGAACTATGACTCATCAGTAAGAGCAAGCTGTTACATATTTGAAAAATTATAGAACTGGTTGTTCTGTAAGACTGGACACTACTCCAGGATGCTGTGGAACTAAAAGTTTTTGAGCAGATTATTAAGTGTGTCTTTGCTTAAAGGCTCAAAGAATTTTTAATTTCTGTTCCAGTCCCTTTTGAAACTCTTAAAGAACTAGTTATTTAGCTGTGTCCCTAGCTGATCTCATTTGTATGCTAAGTTAATCTTTTTTCCTATACATGTATCTGTGCAACTAAGATATACTTAGCTTGTGAAACTTAATTTTTTTAATTTATTTTGCAGTTGAAGTTGGACAGAAAACTTGTAATAAATATTTTTCTGTACTTTTTGTAATTAGTATTTAATATGACAACTTGGAAACCCCAACTAAATTAGTGGGTTTGGCCAACAGTGGTCATCTGAAGTTAGTGCCTGCTTGTTGCTGTGGCATTTCATATACGTTGTTTTTATTCTCATATTGAGCCAAAATAATTGTTGAAACATTTTATTAACTTGAAAAATACTTGTCTTGTAGCTTCAGAATATCTAATGTATATCGTTTTTTAGAAAACACTGAAAAATGTTCTCTGAAGGGGAAGGGGAGGAAATCAGGATTTTTAGAAAGTTCCAGTGTCTGTTTTATAGATGTTGTGATATTGTTAGAAAGGTTTGCTGTCTTCTGTTCTAAAATTGCAGCTTCTTGCTGATGAGTACCCGTATTTTAGGAAATGGCCTACCTATGCAAAGGGAAGCTTCTTAAATATATCTTCTGTAAAATATCTACATTGCAGCTCATAAAACAGGCAAAGATGATAGATGTTTCATCTAGGAAGTTAGTAACAAAGAAGAAGATCACTTCTACCAAAACAGCAAGCAATGGGGCAGCCAGGAAAGCTGCCAGTGGTTGTCCCTCAAACCTGACCTGTGACTGTTATGCAACAGATAGAGTTTGCAGTGTTTGCCTTTCAAGGTAATTTGCTTTGATAATGTCGTAAAATTGTCTGCTATGCTGTCAAGCAAGGTCAGAAACTCTGATTTACTAGGCAGCTGATTTAGTAGTTGAAAGATAGCATTTGATCTGTGCAACCCTTGAAACACTGACTGTGTTCTTTTTAAACAAGAATAATTCATGGAATAATCAGTTCACTGCTATCTGCGGCAAGAGAGATTCACTGTTAATTATTTTTTTGTTGTTATATTTAGTTATCTACCTACCTGTGTTGTAGAAAATGGTTTAAGTTAATTACAACACTTAGAGAAGACAACACATTAATCTGTTATTAGTAGTTATCTAATAGACCTAAATCATGCCAATGGTTTGGATTCTGGAAGTCACAAAGTGTAGAATAAAAAGGAAACATGACTGTTTTGTATTTGTTGATTTAAAAAATAATGTTTAAGTTTTAATAATAGGTTAGAGAATCTCAATAACTCGGTTCAGCTCCATCCCTCTGCAGTTTTGGTTACGACCTACTATTGCCTTTTATCCACACATTGAGGAACAGATTAATGCAGAGAAGTCTGCTTACTAGGCATAGTCATGAAACTGTAGGGTCCCTCTCTTCGCAGACTCAAAATATGGTGATACCAACTTCATTTCAGAAGTATGAAACATGAGGAATTTGCCAGACTCAAAAGAGAAGTGGCCCATAGAAGGAAGGGACTTTAAGCCATACAGGAAAGCTCTGGGAAGTTGTTTTTTGTTTGGTTTTATTTTAAATAATCTCACACCTTTTAGTTAATCTAACAAAAGGTAAATTCTTGTCAACACTCAGAAATAGGGAACCTTAGTTTGCTGTGGACTAATACAAAGCCAGAGCATCCATGTTCAAGAATCTAGTGCATTTTTTTTGTCTTTGGTTCATTAGTCTCAACTTTAGTTTCCTATGAAAACAAGCCTTTAGCAAAAATGATGCAGCTGTTGAATGAAACTAAAAAAGGTCATTGTGAGTGAAGTATGCAAAATAAGTATTTCTGTAATATTACATTATGCTAGATAATATAATAAAAATATAAGAGATAATATAATAAAGCCATTATCTTATGCAACATAATGATTTCGTGCTAGATAATTAGAATCATAGAATCATAGGGTTGGAAGGGACCTCTGGAGATCATCTAGTCCAACCCCCCTGCCAGAGCAGGGTCACCTAGAGCAGGTTGCACAGGAACGCGTCCAGGTGGGTTTTGAATGTCTCCAGAGTTGGAGACTCCACCACCTCTCTGGGCAGCCTGTTCCAGTGCTCTGCCACCCTCAAAGAAAGAAGTTCCTCCTCATGTTGTCATGGAACTTCCTGTGCTCAAGTTGGTGCCCATTACCTCTTGTCCTGTCCCCAGGCACCACTGAAAAGAGCCTGGCCCCATCCTCCTGACACCCATCCTTTAAGTATTTAGATGCTTCAAACTTCTGTAAAACTTGAATAAGGCAGGGTTAGGCTGTTGACACACCTTACACAAGTATATTTTAAAAAATAATATTAAGCATTATTATAATGAGAACTTACTTATCAAACTTTTATATTCTAAGCATGTTTGTCTCTTATTACAAGGTGTCAGCAAGTTGCTCCCAGGGCAGGAACACCTGGATTCAGAGCACCAGAAGTATTAACGAAGTGCCCCACTCAGACCACAGGTACTGCACAACAAACTAAAACATACTTTAGACTTTTTTAGACAGATTGTCACATATAGTTTGCTGTCATAGCAGGCATAGTTAATGGTACAGTTGCAAATGTGTTTTAGAAAGTTAGTACTTTTAATCAGATTTCTTTTCCCTTTTTGCTAGTGCTTTAAATAGCTGGTCTGTAAATGTCATAATTTTTCTTACTGAATTTTTAATTTGTCAGGGTTAAAAACTATCAAGTTAATAAGTTTCAGTAGCCTGAGTAAATACCAGAGCAGAGGGATGGTTAATGCAAGAGGGATGGTTAATGCTGATGCAAGTAGGATGGGAGAGGTTGTGCCTACCTGGAGATTGGAGGACCAATAAAAGCAAAGTTACCTGTTAAACATTTGGTGTATGACCAGGAGTTTTGACTTATCAAAAAGGGGAATAAATACAAATGCCCTCAAAAACTTGATTTGAAATGACAGTTTTTAAGCCACCTTTTTCCTGAATACTTTTTGAGAAAATTGTCAATTTTCAGTACTTAAAGCTTGTATACACACTCATAATAGACTGAATGGTATGTTTGATCAGTTTATCCCTAGATAGCTTAGCGTTATTTGAAACAACATCTGTGCTGTGGGTATGACTGGGATTTCAAGAGGTATGGCAGCCTGTTCGGAGTTAACTGTGCCTATGCTGTAACAGCCAGCTTTACAGGCTAGAAGACATCCAGAAATCCAGGACAAATTTAGACAATCTCTGAATCTGTCTAGACAGAATTTAGGCAGAAAGAAGACATACCTAGGAAATCTTGGACACACGCTAATGTTAAATATGCTTTCAGACGCTTTTCTGTTCTCTAGGGTAATGGAGAGCAGGATTACAGAAAATATAGAAATCCTTGGGTGTGGCACAGACAGCCCTAAAGTACTGAGTCAGTGGTGCCGAGCTCTTGTAGCATTGTCAACAAAGGCCTTAATTAGAACTGGGTAGACTTAATACTAATATTTATGAGATTGTGTTGTATTTGAACTAACAAATCGTCTTGTCTGCTTCCATCTGGGACTGCTGTAGTCATCTCCTTGTATTCCTGCCAATCTTACTGCTAGTTCTGGTCTCTGCGCTGAGACCAAGTTACCAGCTGGATCCAGCTGACTGTAGCCAAAGCCACCTCAGTGCACCTGACCCGGGTTCTCAGTGCAGGGAATACAACCTAAACTCCCAAGTTGACGTTACGCAGGTCCAGTTACACTTCAACTTGGTTTATCCCTCTGCTCCCAAAGGCATAGAGAGGAATCATGATTTTGATGTCATTGCACAGGATCTTGCGGTCTGTTGATGATCCCAGCTCTACCAGAATTGTAGGACCCGGATTTACTATCCATTCAGATATATAATGTCTATTAATTTCAGCGAGAGTTAAGTAATTAAAATTCTTTAAAGGTCTTGACCTTGGTGGCTCTTGATGACTCTCCCAACCACATACTCAGGGTGATGCAACACCTCAAATAGATAGTATCATCTTTTCAACAGTGATACAGTAATACTAAAACTCTTTTTACAGAAACTATGAAGAAGATACAAAATTTTTCCACTGTAAATTGTGCCAAATTATTAACTTAAATTTTTATTTTAATAAGATACTTAAAATCTGGTTTTGCAAGTGAAGTCAACTTAGTAGTTTTTTTTCCCCTCTCTGAAGTCCTGTGCTAATAGTTTTTCTAACTAAAATGTTCAAATTAATTACTTTCTTCTTTACTACTTACTTTTTTGCAGATAAGTAGAATAACTATGGCTTTGTTTCACAACTGTTAATTTTTCTCTTTGGAGTTTGAGAATCCTTCAAACTCTCCTTCACTTCCCTTGCCATCTCTCAAAATGTGCACCTTAGTGAGCCAAAAAATTATGGCAGACAGGTATTCTCATAACTTTCAGTATTAAAGTTTCCATCATGCTTTGGCATCCATCCCCAGAGTACTCTCTGTACTTTTCATAACACAATGAAAGTGAGGAATAACTTCTAAGTATTACAGTTCTTAAACTGGCTATCTTGTCAAGTGATTTCATATTAGAGAGGAACAAAGTTCATCGTAAGATAAATTTTTTATTACTGCCTAACTGTGGCAGCCTCAGTCCCGGAAAAATTCGGATTCACATTCATTTGTGAATTATTTTTTATTTATGATCTTTATATAAGGTTTTCTTCATATGAAGCAAACTTAAATAAGTATCAAAACTCACCAGTTTTTCACCCCCTCTCATCTCCCTGCGTAAAACAACTTCAGACATTGTTTTGGTACCTTTTAAGTTTAGCAAGTTAATGGAATTAGTCATATGAAAAATTCTATGGAAAAGCTTAAACGCTCCCTCTGCATCAAAGCAGGAAATTATTCTTCAATCTAATTATAGTAATTTCCACTGTATGCTGAAGTGTTATCTGTGTGGCCAAAGTCAGTAAGTAATTCAGAACATAATCTGATAGAGACTTTTCAGGTCATAATTTCTTTTTAAAGAAAGTTGTGATTTTGTTTGTTATGAAATTGTGAGTTTGGTTATTACTGAGTTTGCTTTCAATTGCAGCAATTGACATGTGGTCTGCGGGAATCATATTCCTTTCTCTGCTCAGTGGACGGTATCCATTTTACAAAGCAAGTGATGATTTAACCGCTTTGGCACAAATCATGACAGTTCGTGGATCCAGAGAAACCATTCAGGCTGCTAAAACTTTTGGTATGCAAACCTTAATTATGGGGGAAAGAGGAAAATGTATGCTTGGTCTGCCATCTGATGCAGTGACTTACAATCTGTGATATTTTTTTTTCTTCATATGTATAAATTTATTTTTAGGTTTGGGAGTAATTTTGGAGGTAAATCACACCATTTGCATGTAAAACACTAAAACTACTAATCTATATATACAGAGTTCTAAGAAAGTTTTGTATTTTTCTGTCTTTTATAATTTGCATATGGGGTACTTCATGCCATAGGTTTCCCAACCTGTCTACTGCCTTTCACCAAGTCAGGGCCATTTGAGGTGAAATATGTCAACTAAATGTTTTCCACTGGTATTTGACTAGAATTCTTGAGGCAGTGTTTCTATTCCTGTAAAATTTGCCCTGAAGACTTAAGTCAATATGACTTAATATTTATAGTAAACCTTGCTTCCCTCCCACCCCCAGGAAGAGCTAGTTTTTAAAAAAAAAAAAAAAAAAAAGAGGCAAAAACCAACAGGTGGGCTGTTTAAAAAAAAACAAAACAAAGCCACCACCAACAGAAAACACACAAAAACCTAAAATAACCATTCTCCTAAATGTTTACAAGCCAAATGTTGCAGCACTGCTACCTGGAAGTGTAACTGACAGCATCTATTTTCATTCTCCAGACAGAGGTGTGAAAATCAGGGTATCTAATTTTCTTCAGTTCTATTAAAGTGACAGTGAAATGCAAAAAGATGGTGTGCGGGGTGGGTGACAGCCTGTCACTACGTAACTTCACAAACAAAGCCAAACAGCTTTGTTCTGAGCAGAACTGAGATTATTATCCTTCTGACTTGCTGAGGCTATTGCTGTATAACAAACATGGCTGGTTTGGGAGGAGTGGGTAGCTTAGATTTGGGTTTTTGATAGGTTGACTTTTTTTTTTTTAATGGTGGTTACACTTCAAGACATGAAGTTTCTCTGCAACAAACTTAGAAGTTACAGTTGCATGGAAAGTATAATAACATTCCACTTAGTATAAAATATTTTTTTTCCTAGGTAAATCAGTTCTGTGTACCCAAGTCGTCCCAGCACAAAACTTAAGAACCCTCTGTGAGAAGTTGAGAGGAACAAATAGCAGCTGTAAGAGATCCCAGGGTGAAGTGCCCAGCAAGTCTGTCAATGACTCAGCTTTGCCAGTTGCAGTAGACAAATGTGCTCCCGAGACACTTGGAAAACAAATTCACCACTTAGAGAACTTTCAGGAAGGTGACAGTGCTTTGGAAATGAAGGCAACAGACATGAAAGGATGGGATCAGGTTCCTGATGAAGCATATGACCTACTTGATAAGCTACTAGACTTAAACCCTGCAACAAGAATAACTGCAAAAGAGGCTTTGCTGCATCCTTTTTTTAAAGACGTGAGACTCTGAGAAGATGCCATATTCTATTATTGCTTTCATACCTTTTATGTGGAAATGAAGTCCTGAGGTAGTTTTACCTTGCTGCCTATAACATTTATGCTCATTGAAATACCATCACACTGTGCACAAAACTACTGAAACCTTGTCCTGTACAGTTGGACTGCAAATGTAAGTTTACTTTAAGAAATACTTGCAGATGTAAGAGTTACATAAACATCACTAACATGGTCTTATCCTAAGACACTTCTGAGGGGTTATTGCTGTGCATACCTGTTCTCTGAGAAAGTTAACTTTGATCAAAAACTACCAAAAAAAAAAAAAAAAGGTTTCACAAGCTCTATGCTTAATTCTTGAGATATTCCCTTAAAATTTACAAATTTGCCTTAAGGCATGACTGAAATAAGAAAGTGCTTGAGAGACTTTTTTCCATACTTGCATATCTCTGCTTTGTTCCTGATTAGTACATGGGGGACTGAAAATGGAAGAGAGTGTGTTAATTTTGTTCAGACTATTTTCAGAGAACAGTATTACTTTGGGAGTGTTGCTAGAGGAGAGGCCAGGTGCTGGAGGTTATATCATCAAAAGAAAAGTGTAACTGTTTTAAAAGGACATTTTTATTCCTGTCTGGTCTTTCCTAGTTAGGCAATAGTATTAAACGCAATTACTCATTTTGCATCGTCCGTGTTTCCTCAGTGCCATGGGTAACTGTCAATATTCAACAGCTGCTGCCTTCAGAATGTTTCACGTGACACGCATAGCTTTGATTTCTGTTACAGAAACTGATTTTTTTAAGGAATATCTGTTAAATAAACGATTTGTTTTTATAACTTCTGAAGATTGTCTAGAGGTGCTTCTATAAAATTAATCAGGTAAGGTTTTCCCGTGGGATGTTTCTGTTCAGGAAGAATTATGCACATTTGTTTCCTGAATGAATTCCTCAGTGATAGAAAACACTTTTCAGATAGCGCTAGTGTATATGACTGTCATCGTGGAAGTATCTTAATTACCAAGGAAGTCTTACCACAGAGTTAGAAGCCAGCTATTGTTTGGTCCTAAGTAGGAAAAACAACCTTAATAACCTCTAACCCTGTACATTCAACGTGCAAAGTAAGTTACTTTATGTTCAGCAGAAGTTACTCTAAAACCCTTGATAATTCTGGAGACTGAAACTTAATACCATGTTTTTCCATGCACATTTCTTGAAATGCTAACGGAGTTGTTGGTGTAAGAGGTTACGAGCCATTCTGAGAAAAGATTGCTGCTTTGATAACTTTTGTATAAGCCTTCTCATATGAGCTGGTGGTTATGATAGTGCAAAGGTCCTGACCAGGGCTGGGGCTGAAAAGACATTATTTCAATGTATTCAAAATCTTGAATACATAGAAAGTGATGGTAATGTTGCTGTGTTCCTGGCATCAGCTGTTAGAGAAAAATATTTGCAGATGTCAGAATATTGATTGCAGAAAATCTTGAAACCCACAAAACCCTGGGGCCCAGGTCTTAGTAATTTTTGCTGTTTATATAATTTCAACACGGCACGTCACTGAGAAATTATTTATCTAAAGGAACTGTGGCCAAATTTGGCAAGCAATGCTGTCTGCCAGTGTCTGCAGATGTATTGTTTCCTCCTACGTTCGCTCATGCTGTCTATGGTCTTATGAGAGCACTAGCTGACAACAAGCAAAAATATGTCAGCTATCTATTGTGAACTTTCTAAACGACTTCAGCTTTTTCAGCTTTCCTGCTAACCGCAGCATTGCAGCGGGCACTCCAACAATTAACCACTGCGTAAGTTTAATAGCCAAAAAGGGGAAATCACTGCTGAGTGTTTTTACCAAAATATTAAGGGTAAATAAGGTTGTGTAAGGAACAATTCTAAGCTTAGCATATTCCATAACAAGATAGAAGAACACATTGTTGTTCCTCCTTCCAGAGCGCTATTTATTTAAAACGTGAAGAGGTTTCTTTTTTGGGGAAGGATAAAGTGAAAAGAAAAATGTGTTTGAACAAGCATATGCTTACAAAGTACTTTTTCTAGCACTCTACAAAAGAATGAAAGCCAGAAGTAAAATGTTAAATGCAGTAGGGTCTCAAAGGAAGGAAAAAAAAGAGAAAGAAAGTGAAGGAAAATGGCAAGAAAACACTAGAGGTGAGCAGTGGTTGCCACTGAGTTTTCTTTTTCTCTTGTGGTTCTAAGAATCTCTTAAAGCCAAATACCAAGATTTCTTTAAAGTTTAATTACACTATTTGAGATGTTTATAAACTGAATGCGAATCTCCTACTATGAGAGCTCCAATTGGAAGAAGCTCTGCACAGAAATGACATTGCTGCAACACATGTTCAGTGGTTGTGAGGCCGCAGCTGGATTACTGTTAAGTTCTGGACACTATGCTATGACAAGGATATTAATAAATTGGAAAGAAACCAAAACGGCAGCAAAAAGCAGCATGGACTTGGAAAGATGAAGAGAAATTGATACCTAGAATCCAAAGAAGAGAATGCTGGGAACAAATCTAAATACATCTGTGTATCTGCATAGGGAAGACTAGCTTGTTCTCAGTACTAAGCCAGGCTAGGTGAGGAAATTGTGGCATGCGTTAAGCCCATGATATTCTTCCTAGTTGTAAATGATAATTAGGAAACAGGAGGGCATCTTACTAAGAGTACTGCAAAACAGCAACAAAGTTTTTCTGGATAATACTGATGATAAGGGATAAATGAAATTCTAATTTCTATTGAGTTTGTAGTCCTATCACTTTTGAGATTGGACTCAATGAGGTGTTTATTTAAAGCAAAATACTATGGGGATAAGAAAATAAATGGGACATCAATATTCTGTTTGAGCATATTCAGTATCCTCCTTATTTTATGTATTTGCCATATCTAGAGTTTACATATTCTCTGCTCTCCAGAAAGTAAAAGCAATGTGGAATGAATATACAGCCGAGACTTCCTGTGCAGGTGCAAAAGGCTCCCCCAAATCCTTGAGTGGCCTCTTGAGGCCACCAGGTGTGATGGGATCCTGAAGTGTTTCCATAATTGCCCAATATCCAGCCAAGTTCCTCTGGCCAGGAGCTATGTTGGGCTTTAAGGTAGAACATGAAGGAGGTTTTCATTCCAGGGCGCCTCTAACATGGGTAATCTAGCAATCGGTGCGTTGTGGTTTTGCAGGAATAAAACACACATCAAACTCACGGCGGGCTTTGTAATCAGTTCTGGCTACAGCGATACATCTTATTTTGTATATGGCTGCCAAGCAAAAAACCAAATATTTCCTTTACAAAGACGATTTATTTTCCTAGCATCTTTCTGACTGTTACATTCTACTAGTCTAAAAGAAAAAGTAAAAATCTTTAGAGCTCGCCTCAAATATTTGTTGGTGATGGAGAGGTATGTTCCTCTTCTGAACTAGATTACGTATGTAAAAGGAAGTGTTTGCATTTAGCAGGGCACACGTGAAGTTTTCCTACCTCCCAAAGGCAGTGCACACAAGACAACAGAAGTTAAAAAAAAAAAAACCAAACCAACAGTTTCCTCACATTCTTTCAGTTTATCACCACATTTCAGAGACACTTAATCTGTGGGGAGAAACTGACCAACCACTAAAGGCACTTAAAACAACAATAGCATTTTAAAGGAAACTAATCCTTAACGGCTTCATGAATTGCTATTCGATAACGAAACGGTGTATCTCGAGTGCTAGGCTTAAAGCAAGGGCAATGCTCTGAGATATTACTCAAGCAACATTCTTACTGTAGCATAGTTGTAAATGGGGTTTTTGAGGTTTTTTTTTTTGTATTATTTTTTAAAGAACATAGTGAATTTTTCTACTAACACAGCCACAGCACGTTCACTTCAAATTCCTCTTGTACCTTTTCCAGAAAACAGAAAGCGTACCAGGTCAGTGGCAGCACACGTGTGGTTCATGCCCCTTGCTGCTGCTGCGTTGCTGGCTGGCCAGCCCAAGGGGTAGTAAATATTTAAATTGGCAGCCTGCACACGGTGGGTGGAAATCGGATAGTCCCTTTGATCATATGCTCACGAAGGCCAGCATATAGAGTTTTGTTACTCTGGTAACAAAAAATTTCTGGTACCACTGAGGTGAGAGTCCTCAGAGTAAATTGGGTATTTTGCATCAGGAAGGTACAGAATAACCCAGATAAGCAAGGGGTTTTACACGTGCCTGTTGTATACTTAATTCTCCACTCTATGACTCAGCCCCTTTTTACTATCACGTCCTTTGACTCTGCAAGAACATTATCCCTATACAATGTTTTATTGTATCATGTTAAAAAACTAACCACCATGAGCATTCCTGAGTATCCCCAGAGTATTGTTTATTCCATTTCTGGAAAGACTTAAATCTTCCTGTGGGGATTATGGCAGGGAAGAGGGTGGTTTTGTTACATGTTATTTGCTTTCTTGCATAAAGTTCTTCCATGGTTTTCAGAAGAGTCAGATTTTAATCTAAACCTTAATTATACCTTTGTTTCAAAAAGTACTAGTGCTGAGAAGTGTTTTACCTAAGGTATCCATTCAGTCCATTTCTTTTATATGGCATAAACAAACTACTTGTAACAAATAATGCATAATTAGTTTTACTTTTTAATGTGAAAAGACAGGGATGTGGCCTAACAACTGGCATATTTGAAGAAAATTAACTTAAAAATAAAAGCATAAATAATATATAGTAAAAAAAGTATAATAAAATAAAAGTTAATATAATTTGGTTTAATGAGTGCCACAGGTCACGTCTAGCAGGAGGCAACCCGTTGACAAAAATCCCTCTCATACTTTCATTCCCTTTTCCTCTCACCACCTCTCCCAAAAAATCTTACCAGAGGATCAGATTCCTGCACTCTCTGTTGCTGTAAGGTATTTGTCTTTAATGATTCTTTTGCTACTTTGAATGTTACTGTGCAGACCACCAGTTATTTCCATTTCCAATTGCCCTGTAAGTCCTCTGGAGTCCTGCTTCTCTTCTACTGTCTGTTTGCTTGTTTCTCCACCCTTGTGAGACCCCACCTGGAGTCCTGCCTCCAGCTCTAGGGCCCCAACATAAGAAGGACGTGGACCTGTTGGAGCAAGTCCAGCGGAGGGACATGAAGATGATGCGAGGGCTGGTGCACCTCTCCTATGGGGACAGGCTGAGAGAGTTTGGGGTTGTTCAGCCTGGAGAAGAGAAGGCTCCAGGGAGACCTTATAGCAGCCTCCCAGTACCTAAAGGGGGCCTACAGGGAATAAGGGGAGGGACTCTTTATCAGGGAGTGGAGCGATACGACGAGGAGTGACGGTTTTAAACTGAAAGAGGGGAGATTTACAGCAGATATTAGGAAGAAATTCTTTACTGTGAGGGTGGTGAGATACTGGAACAGGTTGCCCAGAGAAGCTGTGGATGCCCCATCCCTGGAGGTGTTCCAGGCCAGGCTGGATGGGGCTTTGAGCGGCCTGGTCTAGTGGGAGGTGTCCCTGCCCAGGGCAGGGGGGTGGGACCTAGGTGATCTTTAAGGTCCCTTCCAACTCTAACCATTCTGTGATTCTATGGAAGATCTCCATTTCCTTATCAGTACCTCTCACTGGGACTTGGCAGCATAGGTAAGAAATTCTAGATTCTCTGTAGAGTTTCATTTTTCTTCTTTGTAGTCTTGTCTTATTTGATCTGAGAATACTCATTCCGAATGAAAGAGGAACTCTAACTTCTGCTGAAATTTCTATTGCATGTCTACACACCCGTCTGTCTTAGACTGGAGGAAAGTACTGAAATGAGACAGTAACACTGAACTCAGAGGACACAAAATGCTACAGCTGGCCTTTTTCTTGCTTCTGTAAGCAAATCAACATCTTTTTCCTTCACCAGATTCATATTCAGCTATAAAATTTGTTTCGAAGTTGCTTTCAAAACTCTGCAAAAAGTTATTCCACATTCTGATCGCCAGCCCACTCTGGCGGGCTGCCTTAGCTCCTCGTGGGGCTCCTTCCACACCCCAGAAGTGAGGGGACCACAAAGGCTGATGTAGTGCAGGAGGGTACAAGACTCAGATCGGGGATCTTTTTGTTCCTTTAGTACTTTTTGGTTTAATGGACCACGACAACTCACCACAGCACAGAATTGTCCTGCTCGCAGCTTGTAGCCAAGCAGTTATCGCCTACTGGGATCCTTCACGTGAACAATCTGGCATATGTTTTCCATTGCGGGCCTGCTTGCAACCAGCTCTGTAACTCGAGCCACATTCGTTACAGTTGCTTCATGAAAAAAACCAGTATGTAGTTTGAATTTTTAGGTATTTACCCCAGTTGTCTTTGTAACAATCACAGTATTCTGGAATATTCACTTACAGGCAGCCGCCTTCTGGGAAGGGAGAGAGGGTTGCGTTACCTCCCGATTGCTATGCTTTTTGTTTGCTAAAAATCAATTATTTGATTAATTTGATGCATTATGGCTTTGATATGGTAAATCTCCTAACAGCCAACAAAACGAGGACTGCAGGATGCCCGGTAAATTATTTTGGACATGGATGCAAGTAACTGGACCAACAGTGCTCCAGAACTGCATTCCCTGGCCTTCTTTCAGAGTTTATAAAAGGAGACTTAATCTAGGGCTTTTCCTTGAAACAGTCCCGTGAAGATCCATCACCTACAAATTTCATAGAGCACATAAAACTGATTAACAAGAACTACTTTTTCTAGCCATTTTGGGTACTAATGAATTTGGTAGGACATTTTTGTTGGGCAATTTGCCACTTCAGCTGATTGCTGCTGAACCACCCAGCCCCCGCTCTCGCACCACCTTTAGGGCTCCATGCTGATCCGTGGAGACAAGAGTACGATCTGGACATGCTGCACTCCGCCTACCGCCTCCCAGTAAAATTTGAGATAAAAAATTAAAATTACCAAACCAATTATTTTTCAAGTGTTGACTGACCATAATCACAATTTGTGAGATGGTACGATTTTGTTCTATCACATACTAATTGCTCAAAAGAGGTAGCCATACTGTCGTGCTTACAACTCACTGGTTTTAACTCCGTAATACTTGTATATCAGGGCCATGAAATGCTGAGACAAACCACACATTTAAATTGTAGCTACAACATCTATATGTCAGTTGTAAGTGCCCCAGTACATGCTAAGCTTTGGCATGCAAACCTGAAAATTAGATTCACCATGCAACTTTCAAATATTAACGTCACTCATCCCCTATTGCCAGCATCAGCCTAAGTGAAATGCTAATTTACAACGTTCAAAGAAGTCTCAGAATAGGCAGGGGAGAAATTCAGTGCTGTGATTCAGCCACGTGCATGTTTGGGTTAATCCCAGCAGGTCTATTTTGTATCTTCAGTGCAAAAAAACTGGAGTTTGGAAAATAATTCCTTTTCATGATTTCACTGGACAGTATGAGAAAGGCTTCTGTAAAAACTAGGACTACATTAAACAATCAAAGTCAAAAGAAAAATTCAGGTAGCACAAGAAACACACCTGCAGTGATTACAGACGGTAGGAGAGGGGCTCATCTGCTGGAGAACAGGACAACTCTGACCAGCAGTGCCCCGAGATGGCTGCATGGCCTCATTTGTGTGTTTCAAAAAGCGCCGTTAGGTGCCGGGGCTGGGGTGCGTCAGCTCTAGATTGCTGCGTTCATTCTCTTAGCTTTATGCGCCTGGACGGCAGGCATCCCATGCCCATCACTTTCTGGAAGCCTGCTAAGGAAGGGATGGAGGAAAGTGGGGATGTAGTGCTAAACTGCCTCTGCTAGTTTCAGTGTTTGGGACAGGGGCAATTCATTGTCCCAAAAGCACGGCAGCTGGCACAGCTTAAAGTGTCCATATGTCTGGGCAAGGGAGCTGCGGATGCAGAGAAGCCGTGCCGCCAGCCGCAGGATCTCAGGGTGGCTGTTACCAGGAAGGCAGCTCTTCCAGGGAGAAGAGCTTATGGCCCAGCAGAAGAAATGATTCTTCAGCAGTTAACACTGATCCAAATAATCAGCTCCAGCAGCTACCCAGACCCGGAGAACATCACAGCACCACAAAGGGGTGTTTCCTCACACCTGGTGCCACGCAGCGTTTTGGGGCAGGAGCTGCAAAGGCAGGAAAGTGCCCCGGTGGAGTGTCTCCCCACCCATCCTCCCCAGCTCCCCGCTCAGCTGGAGAGGGCTGCCACCTCCCCCATACCGTCGGGCCCTGCACACAACGTGAGCAGCAATCCTCCCTTTCTCTCCCCACTAATCTTTTCCAGTTTATAAAACTGACAAACAGAGGATAATAGATGGCTTTTAAAGATATGCAGCTTATTTATCAGGAGGAACGGAGCTGGATACAGCAGCACGGGATTCTTTCCTTATCAAAACAGATGAAGAACTGAAAGATGGATGCTACCAGATACCACAATAAATTCCAATTCCCATCAAACAAACTGTAACGAGTCATTAACATCCCCCCACTCCAATGGAGGGAGATCTTCCTGTTGGTCTGTGCTCCTACACTGGGTTGACTTTTTTCTTGAACTGCTCCACATAGTTAACAGAAATATGTAATTTGTTGTTAAGCTTTATATCCCTTGGTTCAGAAATAAGTCTTTCTGATAGCAATAAGCAAACGGTGTTTCCCCCCTCTCCCTCCTTTGACTTCCACATTCTCCTTCCCAGAAATGAGATTATCAAATTTATAACATGTAATTAAGTATACCAGACCTAAGCACAGGAGGGATCTTTCACAACTCTTCCAAAACCTGCTGGTGACCAAAGAGTCTGAAGAGTCCTCCAAGCTGAGTTCCTTCATTTGGGTGGAAAAAAGCAACAGTTTCCACTGTTTGGGAGAACAGAGCTCAACCGAAAAACTTCTGACTACTGCTATCTTGCCAGTAGCTTTTCAGGTATCACATCAGTGTCAGGGCAAGATGATTTTAATTCAGAACTTTTTTATAGCATAATGTTAGAATATACTTATACAGACTATTGCAGCTAATAACAAGTGTGAGTACAGAAAGGATCTGGACAGGCAAAAACCAGAAGAAAATAGATGAGATGGAAACACACGGGAGGTGCAACAACAAAATGAAATGGCAATGGAATTCTGTCCAAAAGGAAGAGACATTTGTTTTCATAGCTTGGAGGAGTAAGAAGGAACAAGCGCACTGCAAGTTTTCACAGCCAGAGTCCCTCAGATAATTGCGTGAATACCGGTCAGCCTGTGCACTGAAGTATTACTGAACACGCTACACTGTCTGAAAGTGAAAAGGCAGCACTAAGCATTTCGTAGGCCATTTGTATGCTTGGGCGGGTGTGCACCCTGCAGCCCCCATCCCTTGATTGTCCAGATTGGAGACTTACACGAACAAGCTACAGCTCCCTTCCAGGCTGGGGCACCCAAGGTCCCCCCCTCTGCAAACCTGGGACATGGAGAGAAAGAAAAGGAAGAGAGAAAGTTTGGGACTGCAGGCCTACATCTCGCCCCACTACATGAAGGCAGGCTGAAGCTAGAGAACAAACTCCATCCTGCTTGAAAAGTGCTTCCTAAGCATAACCTTGTGAAGTAAAGCACTCAGAATAGCTACGAAAAACAAACCCACTCCCCTTACTTAGCAGCTCACGTCAAAGAAGCTTAAGCACATGCCTAAAGTTAAACAGATGTTTAGGTTTCTGCTCAAGTGGGGCCTGTGCTGACTCTGCAGTATTGCAGATTTACAGGACTGACTAGCGGCAACTGCAGGCCCTTAATTCTGCTGGTACCTCTGCTCTACTGATATGTGCTCCTTGGCATGCACATGCTGCAAACACTGACTCAGATGCCAGATTTCTATAATGTACACAAAGCCATAAAAGTACTTCTCAAACTCTAGCAATCCAGTTGATTCCAATAAAGCATGCAAATATATATATATATATATATATATTTGTGTGCTACATAGGTACAAAATGTTTTCATACCTTGATTATTGACCCAGTGATCCTGAAACACTACATTAAACCAATAGTGGGCAAGGACAAAAATGCAAGAGGAGCTGAAAAATACAGAGTTAAGATTGCTACAAGACACTCTTTTCAACTAATGACATGCTAAAAAAAAGTATTGTATCCACAATGTCTAGAAATGAATACATTACAAATACTCGAGTTTAATCTCTAAACTAGTCTTCAAAACTCTTTGCCCTTTGCTAGCCTAAACCATCAGGTTAATCCAAATGGACGTTATCTGCTTTAGAGACAAACTCCATGGTGGGGGGAAGCTCTAGTTGCCAAGTACTTGGCAAGACAGATTTGCAATTAGGTACTTCCCTCTACCCTAGGGAACCTGGGCTATAAAAAGAGAGCAGGAGACAGACCCAAATTTAACGAAATGATCTGCACCCACTCCAAAAGCAGTATGCCAAGTTTCAAAATATTCTGGCTTGCACTGAAGCTTTAAAGATAAGTTTCCAACAGCCTGCTCAATACACACATGCACACTAGGATTTTATGCAGAAATATAGCTTATAGTAAGGCCTGAGTAATGCAGGTTTTGCCAGAATTAGTACATATATAGAGAACATGCTCGTGCATTGTCTATAAAACTCAGTCCATTAATTATAGTTGGCAAGCAACACATATAGGAGACAAGGGTGGTTGTGAAATAGATTGCAAGATCTGCTGGTTAAAGTAAAAAGTCTATGCCAGAGGTACATAAGCAGGCTGTGAGTAAATGAGCGTATTCCTGCAAAAGGTTATTGACTACAAAGACAAACTGGCACAGAGATCCTTCGCTCGTGCTCCAGACACACGGCGACTGACTTGCTAATCAAGTTACACTGAAAACACCTCTTTCTTACAGTTTCTTTTCCAAAAAGCTGCAGATGCACATGTCACTTGGGAAGAAGTGGTAAGAGGGTCACAAGACGCTCAAATCTTGCCATACTTAAAAATAAAAATAAAAAAAAAATTCTAGTTCTTCCTAGTTTCTGAAGCATACAGTATAGCAAGTTAAATGATCCATTTAAGAGGAACCTATGGGAGAAAGCCTAAGCCTATTTCTTAAAAGGTTAAATGGATTTACTCCCTTCACGTGTGAGAGTTGCAGTGATACGTGGAGATTCTTCCTTTGCTATCTGGTCAAGTTTGCTGAAGCCGACTGGTTCCCCGAAAACTTTAGCTGCACAAAATAAGATCATCCATCATAGGGACGAATGCACACACATACGTGCAGACAGGCAATCAGAACAACAGAAACAAATGCAATATGGAGCACTTAAGCGTAATAGGGAATGGTTTCATTGATAGTTTCAGAAAATCTCAACTTAAAAAAATTAATAACAATTAATGTGTTTATAAAATTCCTTCTATTAAATAAACTACACAAGATTTTAAAATCAGATCTAAAAATGATCCACAGCCCGGTTAGGCCCACACAAAGGACCAAAGGGGAGCTCAGATTTTCGCACAAATTCCACCACTTTCATATGAAGAGCCCATAGCAGAGCACAAGGAAAGGGACGGGAGATCTGTAGCAGAAAGGATTAAAATTCTTTCTGAAATTGCTGGATTTCTAGTAGCACAGAAACTATATAATAACTTTTCCAAATCTGATTTTTACATTAGCTTTCGTAATAATAAACAGTGCTAGAAGTGTGTAAGATACTTCTTCTCCTCATCCCAAGAGAGCCATAGTTTTTAAGTGATCTCTCAGATGGGGCAGTACTTGAGGCAACAGAATTCTCCAGCATCAGGTTAACAATCCTGTCAGAGGGACAAGGGAATTTACCCCAAAAGATACGGGCAGTACCTCATGACCTTCTAAATTTCATACATATATTTTAGCCTGTTTTTGTCATTATAAAACTGTACTATGAGAAAAGTTTACAAAGTGTCTTGCCTAGGGTGTAAATGATGTAGAAGTATGTAATTTCAAAACAAAAACAAGTTTATTTCATCTTTAGAGAATGTACTATTCTGATAACGACCATCTCCAAGTAAACTGAGGGACCACTGGGAGCCAAGCAATGTGAAATTCATTCTTCCCTGAAATACACAGGAACTGTTTATTTCTTCATGTGCTCCGACACAATCTGGATTTTCATTTAGTTATTACTGTAGTGAAGTGAAATGAGAGCTGTAGCATCCTGGTAAATTAATTATGGCACACTTCCCCTCCATCTTTTTTGTATTTTGATTCTAATGCCGCAGGACAGGCAGGCTGTTCCCCCCCCCTCCTATTTCTAGTTAATCTTTAGAAATGACCATCTCACACCTCAGTTCAGAATTTGCTGGCTTCTAGCGAGATTTTACTATATATTCCCTTCAAAACACAGTTTTGCTTTTAGGTAGTATTTATGCATTTCCAACCAGGTGAAGCCCAGCCATTGCTGTGCTGCTGCAGGTCCTGGTTTAGGTAGGGCTAGCCCGTCTATGATCATGAGCGCAACCTTGGCAGGTAAGCATGGAGTCACCAAGGCTCAGATGGACTGTGCCAGGGGAGGTCGTGCCTTCTGGGGCAGAGTCGTTCAGGGCCAGCCAGCATTAGGGAATGAAGGAAGGGAACATGCACACAACACCAGGTTTTAGTACAGCACAGCCGGCTCCTTAGTGCCCACACCACCATCCTCACCCTCTGCTTGCAGCAGGGGTGAAGGCAGGACCCTAGTCCCTCCTGCTTGCTCGCCAGGCTTTTTTTTTAGGTTGCTCATGTCAGAATCAAGGCAGAAACTGTCTATTTGATTTCTAGCAGAGAGGATCACAGCTGTTCCAAGCCTACACATCAGAGATAAGCATCTTCCAACTTTCACACCTAGTATAGAGGTAAAAAGAAGTTTCCTCTTGTGTTTTTTTCCTCTTTTTCTGGGTGGAAACTAAGACTGAGGCATCTTGCTTACGAGTTGTGTTTGCTCAAGTTTTAAGATATCTGCACTACAGCTACTGAGCCCTGAAGGGCTCCAAATACCACCACAGGCTATAAAATACTTCTCAACAAACATCAGCAAGGTTCAGATTTGCAGCAGGAGCTCCAAAGCCTGGTAACACACCACAGGAAGAACGCTGAAGAAACTGAGCGCCACCCCTGCTCTGGTCCTCACAACAACAGGAAATTTGCTAAACAAAAGTCTGAGCACATCTCAAGAAGCAATCAATGCCCCCAGTATGCGGGAGAAGATATGACCCAGAAAGAGAGGTCAGGAAACATGCTGGCAATCAGCTTAGTCATGCGGAGCCAGACACCTTGGGAAGTTTTGTTGCCCCTTGAGATGCAGGAATGGCACAATCCTGCTCAGGATTAAGTTGATTTCCATTAGCTTTTGTAGCACTTTGATGAAGCACAGGAGAGTTCAAGAGACACACCACAGCAGAGGTGGTGCGTATTGCTGTGTGCCAGTTGTCTGGTACCTCCCAGCTGGAGCATCGTGTGTAATTCAGCAGTCAGTAGCAAGGACGTGCCCACTGAAGGCCGGTAAAAGAGCAGCAGGAGGAGCGGGGCTGCTCCACCAGAGGACATGAGTCAGGATCTGAGGTGACCACAGTGCCAACAGCCCCCTCGTCAACAAGACACAATCTCGCAGCATGTGAACAGGACAGGCAGAGCAGGGTACTGGCACATCAGCAGTCACAGATAAAGCAAAGGGATAAACCCCAAGTCCAGGGTCTATGCAGAGGCCACAACACATATCCAAGACCCATCCAGGAGGCAGGGACAGGGCCAGGGACAAGCACACTTAGGAAGCCTGAGCTGAAGCACAGCCCCAGGCTTTGGGCAGAAGCTCCAGGGGAGGCTGGTGGGGGCTGGTGGTGCGCTCTGGTCCCCAACATAGTGGTTCAAACCTTAAGTGCCCTGTCTTCTCGCAGGAGGAGGTTACTATTGTAACCCTATTGCTTTTATCATCGTGTTTCCAAAAAGAAAGACAGCTGCCTCAATACTTCTGTCTCTCTTTCAAGAGAACAGTTTTTAAAACAGCTGTTAGGGTAATTTAAGCTCATGCTGTCAAATAAATTGACCATGCAATTTTTGAGGCTTACTTCATTTATACCTTTTAAAGCCAGCCTCAAAGACCTCAGAGCTGCTGCTCAAGCGAGTATTTCATTGCTTTAACTTAGCATTGAAAACATATTACTGTCATCTTTCAATCTCCATTTCTGCCTTTCATACAAGCTGCTTCCTGCCACATCACACTCATTCATTTCTGGTTTTCTTTATTATAAAAAAAAAAAAAAAAAAAAGTCACAGATGCAGCATGTGCCTGTTACGTAACTGCCCCCCCCCTCAACTAACGGGCGCAGGAATCTGGGATGCGAGCGGCCACAGCTGAGCCAGCAGACTTGGCAAACTCGGATTTTACTTCCTGCAAAACTGGAATGCGGAGCAGCTCACTGGGCTTTGGAGTTTGTACAGTAATTATTCCACTAAAGAGTTAGTCTGGGAAAGGAAAATAAGGCAGGCGTTGAAGCAAACCTGCTGCCAGGTCTGCAGAGCGGGACTCAGCTGAAATCAAGTATTTTAAAGTAGGTCAGCGCACCATATTGCAAGTATGAGTAAGTGGTCACCATGCTCAAATCGCCTGCGGGTCACTGCAGCAGAGTGTACAAGAGCAGGGATCCAACCGAACGTGACTCAGAAGAGTCAATCTGCCCTTTTCCTGCTCTTCTTCTAATTCCTGTCCCAGCTTCTGCATGCCCCAAATATTTTTAAGCCATTTCATTTCTGTCCTGGTGACTGCTCTGAGCAATGAAAGGATAGCGGGTTTGCTTCTGGGAGTGCGGGATCTACAGATCTTGTCTTGTTCTCAGGCTCTGGTGCCAAGCACCCCAAAGGTTTCCAGTCATAGAATCACAGAATCATTTTGTTTTATGATCTTAAAGGTCTCTTCCAAGTCCAGCCATCACCAGGAGATGTTACTGCCAGACAGGCTGCTCAGCCCTACGCCTGAGCTAGGATGGGCCCACTGGCCTGGGCATGATACTCTCTCCCAACACCCAGGAGCACTGTGGAAACGGAGCATATTAAGCAAAGAGAGACTCTATGAAGGATTCAACATGCTAAATTCAGATATGTCAAGTATTTGCAAATCCCCTGCCCCTGAAGGACTTGGGCTGAACCACTGCACCAAAACATGAACTGCTACGTTTCTCAGTGGAAATGTAGAAACACACATCCTCTCCAAGCCATGTGGTTCAGTTTTTGCATGAAAGTTTGAGTATAACAGAGATAACTTTCATACTGGTCACTTCAGGTAGTGTTAACTCCACCCTGGGGAACTCTGGAAGGGAGAGGCAATTTGCATAATTTTGTACAATTTTTACAAGCCAAGTTGAAAGAACAATAAATTCTTATAAGAATAGAAGTGTCCAACCCATACAAACCTCCCTACAAAGGGAGTTCCTGCACTGCTGGGGGCAGAATCCACACACCTGCTGTTCCCAGGAGACCAAACCTCCTGAATCCCACTGCCCTTCAAGTTTCATCCCATCTCATACCCAAGCAAGTGATCGAGTTACCACCAGTGTGGCTTGTCACAAACTGTTCTTTAGTAAGTATGCATTAGTGAGCCAGTGCATTTCTGCCTCTCCAAGCAGAGAAAGCTTTCCCTTACAGCCAGAATCCTAACCAGCTCTTCGTAACTGAAATGTTCATAGCAGGATCAAGGTATGATCCTTCATGGTCTGAAGGTTTCACCTCTTTGTGGCACCCAGGTTACTGGTAAATGCAGAATCTCTACTCAGCACTGACAATTGAGTTGGTGCTTAACAATTAACATTCTTATATTCCTCCGTTTCTTAAAGGAGTTACCCATTTTCTGCAAGCAAAACATAGCACACTGACCCTTGTAGCTCCCATCCCCTCCTCTGCTGCTTCCCTCCAACTTGGTGCAGGAGCCACCACCTTAGGGCTCCTACTGACCGAGCTCCTCCCAGCGCTAAGGTGGTGGAAAGAGAAATACAAGCTCCTCTGCCTGCCACTCTCTGCATGTTTTATTAATTTAAAAAAAAAAGCAACTAAAAAATAACTAGACTTGTTGGTTAGGCTAAAGTTAGAAATCAAGTCCTCTCAGATTTTTCATAGATCTGTTTTTCTTTGTATGTTAAAAAGTTGTTTTTGTAATGGACCCAAGTAACTTCAACTATATTCTCCAGAATGCAGGATTTTCTCAATTGTTTTCTTCCTGAATTAGGAATATAAATGCATCATCAGTTAGGGATACAATGTAGCAACAGTTAAATAGTCCTCATTCCCCTGAAGATAATGGGATTGCTCACATGAGAACATTTTGAAGCATAGCAGATTTTTTTAAACGTTACTTTTGGCTTAAAATATTTAGAATAAGATCTCCCAATTTTCCAGCAACACAGCTGTTACATGTCCGGCTTTAAACCCAAATCTGTTTGTACCATACTAAGATTCTCAGCGAAGAGCTGCAAAACCTCAAGGCTGATTTTCCTTAGCATTGACAATTTATCCCTTAAGCAAGGAATATTTTTAGTGGGCTACTTCAGTTAAATTTCCTTAATTTCATTTTATAGCTTTCCTTTGAGGATGGATTTGTCAAATAGACATTTGATAAGACTAGGGATAGTTCAAGTCCCTATCCAAAACCTTGAAGCAAGAAGTTTTGGCCAATGTCTCAGTAGGAAGTTTTCAATTCAGGAAGAAAAAAATAATAATTCTGATTTATCAAAAATTACTCATAGGGAAGAACTATTTCTGAAAAATGTCCAGCTAAAAAAAACCCCAACCAAACACTCAAAAAGAAACAAACTAAAAACAAACAACTCCAAATTCAAAGCCAACTTTCACATGTGAAAATTGGGTATGTCTAAGTCAGAAAGTACAGTTTGGGTCCAACATTATATCGACTTCAAGATTTTAGTTAACGTATTTAAAAGGTCAAAATATCCACTTTCATTGACTGAATTTCTTTCATCTAGGATTTCATTTATTTGAATGCTGATTATTAGAAAAATAAAAGACTTTTGTCTACTGTCTCACAGATCGACGAAAAAACAAAGAGGGAGATTTTTACTTCTCTAGATATTTTCTTGCACTTCTGAAGCTGGAATAAAATAGGTTTTCCGAGTTTACCAAGTCTATTTATCTCTTTGAGATACCAGTGAAAAGGAGGAAAAAACAAACTTCCTCGGTATCCTGCTTCCATCCGCGTGCAGGCTAAATCAAATTTATCCAAGAACCTCCTGACTGGGTGGAGGCAGTGGGAAATACTTGGCCATACAGATTTTTTGTTCCTGACAACAGTTGCCCTGATGGAAAGTGATGTTATACTATAGAAAGAATCGCGGGTGTTTTTGCGTAGGAAAAATCCCACAGAAATCTAATATTTTTTCAGTACTTGGTGTTTCTAAATCTAAAACAAATAATAACAACGACAATAAAAATTTAGATATTAAGAACTAGGATGTGGCCTTGTAAGCTTTTGAAAATCTTTACTTCATTGGGAACTGAGGCAGTCACTGAACAAGCCTTTATTCCTAATTTAACTTTACAAATCATTTAAAGTTAGTTTTAAAAGCACAGTATATCTGCCCATGCTTTTATTAACCAAAAAAAATAAAAAGGTCCAGGCCATAGAAGAGACATGCAGAGATATTCAGACCACAGCGGGAGCTCCACAGATTAGCCAGTTCCTTCAGTAGTGTAATTACAACTATTTTGCTCTACATTTAAATAACATACCAGCATACATCAGGGAACCCATTTTGCCCACTCCTACATGCTGGCAGCTACCGTGGGAGGAACAGTCTCCATTTCTCTGTTCCCCTCACAGTGACTAGGCTACTTCACCCCACCTGTGGGACGCATATAACACACACACACATTTGTCACAGAAGCCAAGGTGTCACATACAACCATAAGACTTCAGAGATGCAAAAAGTCAGGACCATTGTCCAAACTCTACACCACACTCTCTCATCTCCAGGTTGGGACCACTGAACCTGCAGTTCAGTCCATGTTTCCTGGGATAGGTACAGACTCCCATACGCAAGCCACCTCCTCTTAGATGATAAAGAGGAGTCATAAACAAAGATTTTCTGAATAAAAATTTTCCTTTGAACAAGGTGTTCATGGTTTGGACATGTCCAAGCACTTAGCAATCAAGGCATCACAAAGCAGTATTGCCTGACAGTACATTTTCGATCCAAAGTACAAAGCAACAACACAGTCTTTCAGCTCTCAGTTTCTGGCTTTGTGGGGCAATGTTGACTCCAACATTGATTCACTTGTGCTTCTGCTGTTGCCGCTATTAATGTATTTCTATAACTGTGCACAGTTCCGTAATTCGGAAGTTCCCCTTTGCAATTTCTGTATTACATACAAGGCAACAGCCTCCTGGCCAAGCTGGTGTGACTGATCTCTTAATTTCTTTGCTCTGAGAGTCTTTGCAGAATAGACTTGACTGAGTTATTTGTGGTCCCCAACAACAGTTCAGTTTCAAGTTGAAAAATAAAGTAGGACTTGAAGGATAATCTCTACGTCCTAGGGAGAAATGTCATATACCCTTATGGCCATAACACAGCACACAGCTTTTAGTGAGTTTCCTCAAATAACTCTTAGGATCACTTTAAAAAAAATAATTACTATATGGTATGAGCAATTGTAGGTTCCACTAAGTGTAGGTTCCACCTTCTGGATTATCATAGTAATCTACATACTTCAAACACTTGAGATGCAATGCCTGAAGGATGCAGCAATAATAGAATCACAGAAGGGGTTGGGTTGGAAGGGACCATTAAAGGTCATCTAGTCCAACCCCCTGCAACGAGCAGGGACATCTTCAACTAGATCAGGTTGCTCAGAGCCCCATCCAAGCTGTCCTTGAATGTTTCCAGGGATGGGGCATCTACCACCTCTCTGGGAATCTGTTCCAGTGTTTCACCACCCTCATTGCAAAAAAATTTCTTCCTTATAGCTAGTCTAAATGTTCCCTCTTTTAGTTAAAACCATTACCCCTCACATCCTATCACAACAGGCTCCACTAAAAAGTTTGTCCCCATCTTTCTTATAAGCCCCCTTTAAGTGTTGAAAGTCTGCAATAATACCTTTCTCCTAGAAACACACTTGGTTTAAGAGGACACCTCCTGCCGAGGAGCAGCCCCTCCCCTCCCCTCCTTCCCCTTTCTCTCACACGGGCACAGTTTCCTTTTTGACCTTGCTGCAAAGTGAACCATTGAAACAAAGGACCTCCCCACTGTTTTAGAAACTTTGGTGTATTACTTCAGAGAGGCAGATCAGCACACAACTGCACCGACAATCGCAAGAGCACAACCAAAGGGGTAGCGAACTATAAGAAGAGCACGGGGGGATGAAGGGACTAGGGCATGGGAGAACCAGGATTTTTTTTTTAATTGGCTTTGCTAGAAGAGCAAAAGCATCAAGCTATACTTTCAAGTTCATTTAATCCAAAATGATGGATAACACACAGCCCATACATCAAAAGGGCACATCAAACCCCCAGCCCATACATATATAGAGCATATATATCCACCACAGTCCTACAGTCCTGTTTGTAATTTCTTTTTTAAATACAGATTATCTCTTCTGCTCTGCTCAATGCTTTTGAAGTCATCATGTTTCTATGGAAATTTTTGTTTTGCTGGTACTATGACTGCAACTGTGTTGGTGCTGAAGTTCAGACCAGAAATAGCAGATTAACAGTTCAACTTTTGGATAACATAACAACATTGCCAAGATGGTTTAAAAGCAGCTCACTTTCCCACCCATCCTCACCTTTGAAAAATATAGCAAAGCAGTTCTACCTAGACTAAAAAGTAAGGATTTCCACATAAAAGTAAACACACAAGAAGGTTTTCCTCCATTGTAGGGCACTAGCATGCACTTTTCCTTTTTTTTTTTGGGCTTTACCATCTCTGCACTTCCCCAGTAGCTGTGATTTCTATCAATTTAATTTAAAAAAAGCACATGCTGTCTCATTTCAAAACGGAGAACATAGGTTTTAGCATGCTGCTATGGTGCATTTCTGCAATTTTTTGTCAAGACGTATTGTGTGCCCATCAAATATTTACGTTCGTGTCCAGTGGAACACTGGGTGCTGAGCACTAATAGAACACAGGAATCTACGCTGTACAAATAGTTTATTTATAGCAAATATTCTAGATTTTGCCTCATCAAATAGCGTTCGCTGGAGCAAATCTAGATTGAAGTCATTTGGCTGATGCTATTCTTCCCACTATTTCATTCAAGTCAGCAGATGAGGATGCTCTCTTGAGAATTTCTCTTCTTTGCAGAAATTCTGACGCTATTGTCTGGCACTTTGAGTGTTACAATCAAATGAGTCCCAGCCGTTCATATCCCCATCCAACATGTTCTTTCACTCAACTCAACACACCCTTCCGTTAAACAACCGATACGTTTCTCCTTGCATTAATTAATAGGCCTTGCTTTTTAGTCTGGTCTCCTACAGTAAGGAGGTTTTAGCGATTGTACTGTTTGTACAACTATCACTTGTTTACCCCCCTACAAAACCACTTCTGACCTTCTCTACCAAATGTGCTAAAGGGTAGAAATCTCTAAGATTTGTTAATAGCTAGCCCACAGATAGACGAGAGACCCAAATTTGTTGCCCACAAGGGGACCATCTGTAGCATGTATGCAAGTACAGTATAAGACAGCAAGAAATCCTCCCACGAGCACGCTAGGAAACCTGCGAGCGGAAAGCCTGAAGCATTACATCAGTGCCCAGCTGGATTTCCACACACACAACCTCAACTCTTTGAGAATACTTACAGGTATAAGGCACATTCACGCTTTAAAATCTGCTGAAGTTGAGCCACATAGTACATAGTACTGGCAAACTCCCACGCCCTTGAAACACATTAGCGGAATTGCACAATCTTGCTGTTCACTTTCTTTCCTGTTGTCTATTTTCATTTTTTTTCTCCTAATTTTTCAAATACTGTATGTTTGCTACTATTGCTTCTGTCTCCTTTCTCCTACCTGCTTTGCTATTATATTTCACACAACTTTAGCCTTGGATTTGCCTTTCATATAAACAGTGTCACTGGTTAAAGATTGCCATTTAATCATGACTGATTGTTCCACAGATGTCTGCACAGGAAAGATCCTGTGCAATCTGCCTGCATCAGCAGTGTTTTCTGTATTAAGCACAAATTGCTAACGCTCTGAATTTTCTTTCATTGAAGAGTTTTAAATGTAGAATGCATTTCATTCACAGAATTATCTATTTACATCCTTTTTCATTGCTCATTTGAACTGCACTGCTTTCTGCTGTATTCCTCCATAAATGGCATGGTTTACAACAGAAAATACTGAAACTGCCTTTATCTTTTATTCTCCAACTCCTTGCATTACTTAGTTCTGTTTCCAGTTAATACAAGCTTATTGTAGCCAGAAACACTGACTGTTGCTATGTTTTTGTACCCCTTATGTTTGTTTCCATTTGTACTGGTCCTTTTTCAGTTATTTGACATGTTTTTAGTTGCTTCATCTATGGTTAATCTCTTTATTGCCTCACTTGCTTAGGTATCGTTTGGACTCAAATCGTCTGATCACATATCTGGAATACTTCCAGACTTTTAGAAGAATATTACAGGAGGTTATGCTTAGAGTTAGATGGCAGTCTAGCTCTTAGCTAGCTTCATTTTCCTGTTGGGTGACTGCAAGACTTTTTAGGAGTGTAGCACACACCACATTTTCTATGGCCGTATCAATGATCATTTGGTCTTCAACTGAAAATAAGTTTATAAACTATTACTCCTTGTCATGTGCAGACAGGCAGAACTTCAGGATGGAGCCTTTGTAAAATAAAATGAGCAGCCAACATTTTATTTCACAGTTCTAGCTTCAGGTGGCTTGTAGCTTGGACTCTGGTTGGTTTTCTGACCTAGCCTGGAGAACACAAGTCTAGATCCTTTCTCGGACTAAGTCACTTCTAGTTTCAATGCTTACTATGGAGTCTGGTGTCCAAATCCCTTTGGAACAGGCCATTTTCACATCAAGAAAGAAATTAACGTCTCTATACTTGTGAGGAATGTCTCAGTACAATATGCACCTACTTTCTATAGGTGCTTTGGGCAAGGTTGGACAAAAATAGGAAAACAAGAAAGTAGATGTTGATAGTGTTAGTAAATCTTATTCCCATGACCACTCCCACCAGGGCCAAAGAAATGACCCACATAAATGCTCGCCATCAGAACTACAGATTACACAATCAGAACCCTAAAAATAGCAGCAAAACTTACACAGACATAGTACTATTTTCAAGTCTGCAGCCAGACAGTTCAGCCTTCAAGATTTCAGGCCAAATTGCTTTTCATACACAGACCATCTGAAAATATTGCTGACTCTCTGTTTTAATCTCTCTCCCAACACAACTCAACCTTTTTCATGTGACATTTTCTACCGTAAAGTAACCCTCCATTCTGCTAAGGTGCACCACGGCCTTACAGTTACTAAATCTTGAGATATACTAGACAGAAGACAACCAAGAAGAAGATGCAGGTTAACCCTCTGTTGAATAATCATTGCATAATCTGTTCATCAGGGGTGCTTTCTGAACCCCATCCATTCATACTCACTAACATTTACCACTTTCCCATCCCATTTGTAATTACCCTGGATATGGGGTGTTAACACCTACAGCACTGAGACCTAATCAAATAATTCTGCTTTCCCACATATTAAGAAATGTCCAAGCTATAATTACACTTTACTTTGGCTTCATAAGTGCTTAAATTTCCTTACGCAGGACTTCTACATTGTAAGAGAGTAATCTGTACTTTCTAACTCCTTTTCAGCCTTTTTTTCTTTTTTAAAGGAGTGTTGTGAATTGTACACAACATGACTGAGCAAGCCACGCTTACAGGTACTCCCCCCTCTGCAAGATCAGGGAGACTGAAAATGTGCACATTCGCTTTGACAATTTACTTTCAATATTGATATTGCATTAACTTACATATATTCTCTAATATTACCTTTTAAAATTATATTTTTTCAGTTCTGGACATACTCTGTTATGCAAAATACAAGCATGCACAGAGAATATTTTTGGGCGAAAGACTGCAAGCTTTCTCTTCCAGAACATTCCCTCTCCTCCCTGCGTTTCTAAGTACTTTCTTATCAGGGATTCAGAACTTGCTGATTACAAGTTGCTGTACAAAACCAAAATATCTAGTCAAATCCCACAAATGGCAACAAATGGCATTAAATATTTTTTTTGAGGTAAAGTTCATGTATGGAGTGTTTATAACATATCTCATAATTTACTAAGTAGTATGCTTTCTATCAAATTTTATAGGGAAAATCTACTTTGCCAGAAAAAAAAAAAGTTACTTCTTTTTTACTAGTGAAAGATCACAATGGGAATCCTGCTATTAAAAAAAACCCTCATAAACACTATCAAAGAATCATACCAAATAAGGTTTGTAAGGATCTTTTATTTAAATAAGTAACAAACTATTTATACTTTTACAAGAGTGTGTCCTATTTTAGTAAATATTTGGCAAAGTTATTTGATTAAGAGAGCAACCTGACCCTCATTTAACATGGTTATTTGCCATAACTTAATCTTCCTTCATTTGAGTTTAACTACACAAATAATTTTTTTGTATCTTTAGGTTAAGTAATACTTTTTCATAGCTTGGTTCAGACTGTATTTGCTGAGATAAGTGACCAGGGATCTTTGAAACAAAATTTATATAGACATCTTAAAACTGAAATCACTGTCAGCAACTTAGCGCTAAGTGCCACACGGAGAACAGCACAGTCACTTCTTGTTTGATCACTAGATGCATCTTTGATTGCCATACCTAGGCTTGCTTTAGGGGCTACTTTTTGATCTCTGAAAGCTTTTTAGAAGGTGTGATTTCTGTTCTCTGCTTGGACATTGAGGACCACCTCGTTCCCATGGCATGCTACCTAATGTAGTGTTTCAAAGCGACTTGTATGTATCAAAATCAAAGGAGAGCTTGGCACTAGTGCTGCCGAGGTGCAAGCCATGAAGCACCATTGTGCATCCTGCAGTCGTCTGCATGCTGTCTTCTGGGATTTACCAGTCGGAAGTACCTGGGCACACTGTACTCCTCAGGCAGCAGCAGCTGTGTGCAGAGTTTACAGATCAACTCCAGCTTCCACCACGCAGCACCATTTTGCTCTCTGATATTAGGCATAGATCATGCACCACCTTTGCCATTAACATTTTTAACTTGACTTTTCTGAAGGAATTTTAAATCAATTTCTATAGACCACTTCTCTTCGTAAAAAATGGAAACTCAATTACTCATTCTTTGCACACATGAAAATACTTGTTTCGGTGAGAACACTGGATGCACAAGAAATGCAGGATTAGCTTTACAATTGATTTTTGGATGGCTTTTACCGCCAAATAACTTCAAATAAGTAAAACTGGTAATAAACATTAAAGCCTCCACATGTGGCACATCTAGAAGAACTTGGTCAGAGTATTAAACTCCAAGAAGTGCCTAAGCCCATCCATCAGATGAAATGTGTTTCACTGTATTTCAGGCTAGCAAGGTACAAATGTGGCTTCTTTTTCAGGGTGTACAGTGACAACCATATTACAAAATAATTTCATAAATCCGTGCTAGGGTAACAGTTGATTCACATTACAAATACAGCGTAGTCGAGAAACTCTACTACAACACAGTTCACATAGACAAGCTTTAGCCTTATCAAGATCCAGTTGTGATGGATTGGAGCTGCTCTGCAATCATTTATGAATATGTTTACACAGCAACTGGGATGTTTATTTTATAAATAGAGGAGGGGAGGGCAGGGTATGGTCTTCTCTGCAAAAACTTGAGTGACAATAAGAAACAATTACAGCTGACAGTCCATGCATATTGGAGGTCAAAGAGATTAGAGTAACTTGAAATGGACTTTCTCAAAAGGAAGAAACAAACAAAGGAGCATTTGGAAAGAAGGAGAAGGAGTGGACTGATATGTGACTCTGTTGGGATGTCTATGGAAGTTAGGTCTACCATGCTACAATAGACTTAGAAGCCTTCAGATAAATAACAATGTATGTAGACTTCCACAACCACTCATCTCCACATCCCAAGCACTTTCCTCCTCCTGACAAATTGAACTATCTGATTTTAGAAAGCTCATTACAACTTCTGGAAAAAGGTATTATATTTTCAGGACTCGTTCAGGTTGCAGCAATCAGGCTCTTGTTAGTACCTGTTCATAATTTCATCTCCAGGGAGGTAAAAGGACAATGCCTTAAAAGCTGCGCTCAGTAATCAAGTAGTATTTGTGACATCTTATTTGTGGCATTTCATGTTTTTTGTGGACATATTCTAGTCAGATCAGAACACAGTTACAGCCTCAGAGCATGTTAGGTCCTTAGGAGATCTGAAGCTGTTTTGAATATCAATATCTTACATGAATTCCATACCATATGCTCTTCATAGTTACAACTAATGACACGACAACTTTTCATTCACTGTTTTTGACTAAGCCAGATGCTTAAAATGGCAAACCAAAAGCTGTGGAAAACTGTGCTTCTGATTCTCGTGCCAAATGCGAGAGCTGTATGGACTGGGGTCTGGGCAGTGGCTTTCCACTTGTCTTACACTGACCCAAGTGCGGGCTGCTGTCAGAAGAGGTGACTTTACATGTTCCTCTTCTTTTACCAGTAGCAATGACAGTGCAACCATGAGACAAATTGGGGAGATGACCTGGCTGAAAATTAACTTTCTCCTCCCCTTCCTTCTGCCCCAAAAGTTTAGGTTTCATTTGTGCATGTGCCTCGGTCTGGTTTGCCGGACAGTCATGTACACGAACACCAGCCCTGGCGCAAGGGCAAGAACTCGTACAAGGGCAGGATTGCTCCTGTCGCAGCAGCCAAGTTTTTAATCTGATGAAAGCATCGGTGTCACCATGACCCAAGCTCCACAGGGACTGATCCAGAGACTGTGCTGTTTTCTGCAACCGATGACTTCCAAGAGGTGAGGAAAAAGGATCTGCTTTAGACTATGAAATCTTGCCAACGCCATTATTTTTCCTGACAGAAACAGAGGTAGTCTCTTTAGAGTAATCCCGTTTCTTTCTTGTGGAGAAGACGCAATGTGCAGAAGAACATACTTGTTTAGCTGTGGAGAGAAGCAGCTTCACCAGGTACATACAGGTGTCCATTTTATCATATTGAAAGCTCACGAAATGGGAGGTGAGACACGAAACGTGAAATTCTCCTCAAACCCTGAGCTGGTGTAATCCAGAAAGTATAAGCAATTGCTCTGCAAAAGGCTTTGTCAGAAGTAAAGTAAGTTGGTTTATCTGACACTTCTCTCCAGTAATGTAGACTAACAAGAGGGAGAAAGCAAATTCAAACTCATAATGAAGATTAGCCATCTCCGCTGAATAGGCTATTTGTCCCTTGTTGTTTGTGTCTAGCAACCCCTTCTGTAGTTTAGGTCTTTCTGGATACCCTGCTAATTGCCGTGAAGAGAACTATTCATCAGGACCTTACTCCAAACTATTGTTGCCATCTCTAAATATTTGTACATATTACTAGAGATCTGAATGTGTAAATTTCCGACAACCAAAATAAATCAAGCCATTTAAGTAAAAAGACTCAAAAGTCAACCATAACAGCTGAAGAAAATATGAACAGTCACCCTCCCCCAGCAGAGGCTTGAAAGGAAAACGCGCTTGTTTCTGAAAATGAGCTTGTCGTTAATTTAGTGAAGTTTTCCACTCCAGCACAGAAAAAGCACGCAAAGCAACTAAGTTGTCAGTGAATATCTCCAGCACGGGGGAGAAAGGTCTTATAAGATCAGCAGCATATGGAAGGAAAACAAGAGTCTGAAGCAAGTGGATGTCACAGCTAATAAGAAGGGAAGGAGCTCGGTTCCTGCTGGAAGAACAGGGCTGCCGCTGCTCCTCTGCCCCCTTAGCTGCCAGAATCACCAGAATAACCTCCAGAGGTTCAAAAGATAGATAACTCTAATGACGACTGATGGCATCATTTTAACAAGGTTTTCATGAGCTGCTAGTCACAGGCATCTTACGAAATGGGATCTCTGCGCCATAGGTCTGAAATAATGTTACTGATACAGGGAAAAAAAAAAAAATTGGAGTACGAGGCACCATGCTTTAAAGAGTGAATGGTGAAGGAGAAGTAAAGCACCAGGCCAGTCATTTTTTAGCTTTTTTGGCCACAAAATGAAATAAACACACCTACTTTGCACTGCACTAAAAGTAGTAACCATTTTAGAAAGTTTATGATTCTTTAAATTAATCTTAAGCTACCTATAGAAAACCTGGACAAAAGTTTTCCTGGCACTTGACCCAAATTTCAAAATTAATCATATTTTTGCATATATACATGTGTGTGTGTATGTATACACATACACACTATTAAACCAACACATGAAAACACTGAAGTACTGCTACTGCATTTTGTGGTACTTTGCACCACTTCTGGAGAAGCACAAGTTTATGAAGGATTTTAAGTTTACTGACAAAATGCTTATAGTGCTAGTTAGGAATAGATAAAGCTAAATCCTACGTCAATAGGTATTAACATCTACTCTCTAACATCAACAGGAGTTACGTATCTGTACTGACAGGAGGTTTTATTACCCAGAGAGATGACTTCAGCTGCAGAACACTGAAGAGAGCAAGTCTATAAAGCAATTGTAATCCATTTGCTAATATTTCTGTTCTTTCCAAATACAGCAGACCACAGGGTCCTTGAGTATGCTTTACTACAACAGGAAATTCTGTTTTCTTTTAACGTCACAGAACTCCTTTGGACTGCTTTTGGGCTCCAGTTTACACACAGTAAGAGAGAGTGTTTATTCAAAGCAGACCTTCAGGATTTGCCTGCAATAGTTCAATCCTCCAGGTGGGCTTTTTTGTGTTTTTTTTTTTTCTGGCTTGGGGTGGGGTATTTTGGTGTTTGGTTTTAGGATGTTTTTGGTGATTTGGTTTGATTTTTTTGGGGGGTGGTGGTGGCTTTGATTTTTATTTTATTTTTACTTTTGAAAAACTAAAAGTACCAGTATTATGGTACTTACAAGTAAGATTTTACAGATTCTACAAAACTCATTAACTGCGCTGCACAGTTTTAGCACGTTCTACAGCATGTTATTTATGTACATCCACAGGCGACTAGGACAGAAGTGATGTATTACCTGATTCAGTGCCCACTGAGGTCAGCTGGAACATTTCCACTGACTTTCGAGAGCTTTGCACAAGGCTATTAAAGGAGGCTTTCAATGAGAGAAATGTTGCACTCTGTCACTTCTCATTAGCATTAGCAACATTAAACTATGGACCCGTTAACACTTTGGACATCTCGGTAGAGCTGAGGGGCACAGAGAAGATGCAGTCCCATGTAGCATACCCCTGCACTCAGAGCTCGAGTCTGCTTTTGAAGATAAATTTTCTTCCCCTTAAAACGAAGGAAGAAAGTGTCCCTAATTTTTTAATTTTTCTGCAATGCAGTCCACTGGTCTCATACTGTCAAACACTCTCTTTCCCACAAAACATTCAAAATCAATTTAAGCAAATACCAGATTCCCCGAGAGAGCCGCCTTGCGCACACAGAAGTCCATCCCTGCCCCATGGAGTTGTAGTCAGGGGGCAGCGGTGCGGTGGCACTCTGTCTGCTCTGTTTAAACCTCATTGTAGCCCTTCTGAGTGCACAGCCTTCGTACTTAAGATGCATGCATGTCTTGTTTATAAATAAGGTTTCAATTAGCATCCCAGACGAAAAACAGGCCTATAAATAAAGATACAATAAAACTACACAGGAGAATACTGAATAAAGAAGGGAACAGTAACATGCTACAGGAACCACGTTTTCAAGCTCTATGCAACATCCATAGGGAACTGAGAGCATTCAGCAACTATCAGTTTCAAGCCATTGATAAGTCTCTCTTTTCCTGTTCATTTCAAATTAAACTTCCAGCATGAATCGTTATCCAGAACATATGCATCGGATCCACATGATTATTTACACAAAGTTCACACTTTCCTGCAAACTCCACAACTTTGTGCCTATTATGCACAACCCCTCACTGTCAGCCGCTCTCCTGAGACCCAGGCAGCATCAAGCTGGCTCGTTAAGAGCCTTTTCCAGTGCAAGCAAGCTAATTACAGCGAAGCGCTGACAGAGTGCCTCCACATATAAGGGAAACATGCTGTGGTAAGAGCGAAAGAGAAGGAATGTCAGGGTGGAAGGTGACTCAACAGCTCGTGTATTCCCAGGCCTCACTTCAGTTAGAGCATTTTTGCTTTAACAGGCTCCTTTGAGATATTGTGAGTTTAAGTTTTTAACTTTTTTTTTTATTTTAGTAGTTTTTCAAAATTCTAGGGTACAGCTGGAGGCGCCTGTGCAGTGCTCTGGGCACATATGCCACAGAATTAAGATTTACAGCATGAACATATCCACCTTGGCCCATGCCCTCCAACAGGCTATGCGAAGAAGGGAGAAGATGGCCTTTGCAGGGTGCCCAGGGAACTAACGCGTCCGGCATCCGGCAGGCTCTTGGAGCAGTGCATTCCTAAAGAGGGTGCCTCACGTGGAGCAGGAGAAGGCCCCACCAGCTGCTCCCTCCTTATGAGGGGGAACTCCAGCTGAAACACCTCTGCTGACCTCTAGGAAGGCAGCACCTCCTCTGCAAACAGTGTCCCAAGCCATTTAAAGTTTTATATCATAACCCTGAATATAGCTATATAATAAGTTATTATACTTGCCTATTCAACTATAGTATAAACAGCTAAAAATATATATTATCCATGTAGAAATTCCTGGGAAGACTGCAAGATCTAATTGAGGAATAGCTTAAGACACATGTCCCAGGAAGCTCTGTGCCAGAGCGCAAGCTGCGCGCTCCCGTGCTCATCCCCAGGCAGAGTGACAAGAGCTGCGCCGGGTTAAACAGCTTTCAGCAACCCAACCTCAGCGTGGCAGAGACCCGGACTGTAGCAGTTAAGTTCACACCAGAGAAAAAAAGACACTTCTTATTTGCACTATCACCTCTTTTTTGAGGGGTCAGGGTGCAGCAGAGCAAGCAGCTGACAGGCACCAGCTAACTTGGCTGAGCCTTTCCCTTTTTATCCTGCCCACCTGCTCCATTCGGCATCCCCAGGACCTCTTCCCAGAAGACCTCAACTGTTTTTATAAACGTTAATTGTCCTTCAGCACCAAGCAATAGTGATGACCGCCTATTACTGAAAGCCAAAAAAAAAAAAAAAAAGAAGAGACCTTTAACAATTTACTGCAACGCTACTGGTGCGTATAGCCATGCCAGGCTGACAGTACTGGTTTGTGAGCTGAGTCTGTATGACAGCCCTGCTTCCCCAACACACACCACACCAACCCCAGCCAACAGCACAGCCAGGCTGGTGGTAGCAGGCAAGTCCCACGCAGCTTGACTAGAAAAAAATAAGTAATGTTGACAGCTATAAATATTTCATTTGTTCATCTCAGTGGCGTCCGTACATTAATGGATCCTTATGGAACCCTCCAACTTGAGATATTTTATGATTCTATAACCAGCTTCTGCCTCTCAGAGTTTTCAAGGTCTTTTGATTCCAGGAAAAGGACGCATGCTTGTTGGAAGTTACTCAAAACCAGAGCTATCTAAACTCACAAAGTTAGTTAGCTTGTTCTCCCTCTCCCCGCCTGCCCCGTCCTTTTGCAGGATAAGTGTCTATTATTTCTTTATACAAAAAGGTTTTTGGCAGTGATACTTACCCTGTGTGTATGCACACCTCATACCATTTAAGAACCAGGACTCCTGTCTCATATCATCCTTAAGGGGTTTCTGGGTTATTATTTTTTTAGTAAAAATCAGAAGGGTTAAATAACCTGTTCTAGGTTACCTGGAAGGTCACATGGCACAGTTGTGAATAAAAGTCTTCCAACTTACAGAACTGTTACTTCTCTAAGACTTTGAAAATTTTTCTGTCTATCACAAAAACCCGATTTACCTTATTCAGAAAACCTGATTTTGCTCTTGAAAGTCAAAAGAAATGTGTGTTTCCTTTGGAGGTAATACATATTACACAGAATTTCATATCTTGTTTTTCCTACTGTATCATCATCCACATCTATCTTAATCTAATTCTGCATTTCTGAAGGAATCCTTAAATGTGAAAGTTTGTGCCTTCACTCCATTTGATCTGTTGTTTGTATGTTCTCCTTCAGTTTTTCCATTTACTGCACTTATTTTAGCACTCAGCATTTCAAGGAAGCCAGGAAAGATTATAGTTCCTGGTATCTGGAAAAAATGTCTTCAGACAAATCCTGGTAGTCTGCTCAGTCTCAGCTTTCTCTCCATCAGCACCCACAGCCAGCGGGGCACCCTTCAGTGTCACCCAACTGTCGCAAGATGCATCAAGGCAAGGGATTTGAAAACTGTCTGCTTCTTTTTTTGGACCAAAAAATTCACTCCTTCCCCAGAATAACCCAGGTTGCTTCTTTCAAAATCAAGTGCTTATAAGTGATGGGATTTTAGTTTTAATAAATTTTATCCTAGAGCAAACAGACAGCTCCACTGTACTCCCCTCTGCCTTCCTGTCCCTCTAAACTGTGTTCAAATAGTCCCTACACGCCACATCGGCGCAGCATGGCTGGTCTGCAAGTGAAGTAATCACCTAATAAAGGTCAGAAATGTAGTAATCACTAAAATATGTACAATAACCATTATAATCTTTTCTAAGGACTTAAGAACCCCTGTTGTTGGCTGGTATACTTGATAGGCTTCTGCTAATGGCACCTTATATCAGCAGAAGGTGTCTACAGTGTTTTCCTGAGCAGTGAACAAGGCAGACCTTTGTGAATGATGCACAGAGAAAAAAAAAAACCAAAACAAACCACATTTAAAGATCAAGTCTCTTTTAGAAAAAAGCATCATCTAAATATGAATTGATCCTCATAAACACAGTTGACCATTGCCAAGAAAAATCTTCCATAAAAGACTATGTGAGGAGATGACAACAGACTTCAGGTACCTATAAGACATCAGAAAATGGCCTTTGGGCTAAATAAACCAGCAATTCAATAGCTCTGCATTTTGGAGAAACAGAAACCAGAAGCCGCTGCCCAGGATATAGGCTGATAGATGGCAAGGCTTGGACTTTTTGAATCTGAACTATTTGGCTTCAGCAGTTCCCTTGGAGACGGAGCACAAACAGGAGGCCGGGGCACTGGCGGGTTGCAGCTGTGGGAGCCTGCGCCGCAGAGGGAGGCAGAGCCCCAGCCCAGCCAGTGGCCAGGACCCAGGCATGGCACTCACTGGAAGGCAGGCTTGGATGTCTGAGCAAGGAAATGGCATTATGCTCAATTCCAGCGTTTGAGGAAAAAGGACATTGTGTACTTTTTTTTGCGTGGATAGAGCAAGTTGCATTTCTGCCAAGGAAACACATGCTCCTGCCAGTGTCTTCTAACAGAGCAGGCACTGGCTGGTCTCCTGGGCAGAGACAAGAGCGAACAAGTGGCACCCTTCTCCTCCTCCTCCTCCCCAGCTAGTGACACTCGTGAACACTATTATCCTCATCGGTTCTTGTTTTGCCAGAAGCAGGAAAAAAGCCTAGGTGCTTAAATCAACTGAGTACTTCAAGCGTAGAGGCTAATAAAGCCTTTTTATTGCAGGCTGAAGTCAGATTTCAGTCTGAGTGGTTAATGTGCTTTGGTCAGCTATTTGTTTTTCTCTTCAATTTGTTCCGGACCGCTTCGTTTGCAGTGAGGTATTTGTGTCTTTTTATTACTTTTATTATTTATATGAGACATAAACCAAACACACTTTCCACCCTAACTAGCAAAACAGTCCAGTGGTCTGTTTCTCTTATACAGAAACGGTCTGGAGGCATGACAGCTATCTTTCCTCTCGTTATGTTAGCCCTTAAACAGGCAAGGCTTTCTCCAAGGCCAACTGTCTAGATCGATCATCGCAGACCGTGTCAGCAAGCTCATACCACCATAGCAACATGATGAAATACCAGTTCCTGCCTAACTTGTACTGCTTCCCAGCATCGCTAACAGTTCAACATCCTCAGAAACACAAGAGGTTAAGTACAACCAACAGTCCGCCAATCAATTTTTTTTTTTTTACAAGACATTATTCACTCAAGTAGGATATAAATCAGCAAAGAAGCAAATTAGTGACTGTCATAAACAGAGGTTACATGTTGTGCGCTATCCTGGAGATTTGACTTTGGAAATTGAGTATCATGGACTGTTCACATCCAAAATTGCTTTGAAAGAGAAAGCACGGAAAACCTCCTCTTTGTAAAGCTTTTGGATAGACATAACACACACCCCCCCAGAGCAGAAATGGCATCCAGCTTTACTTTCTGCTGTATAAAGTGGCGGGGGGGGGACATGGACAGATGGAGCTGGGTGGGATGGGGGGACGGGACACAACACATGCTGATTAAGAGTTTGTTTTAAGTCCATGTTGGCAACTATTGTGATTTTATCACGAGTCTTCAATTGTTTCCTGGGGAACCTGTTTAATAAAAACCTTGGATTTCATTAAAAAGAATAACTTAAGTTTGTAGCTGTCCTTGCAGAGAAGCCTTGGTTAATTCTATAGTAACTGCCATGTAGATAAGAGACCAGAAATCCATGCCAAGTTTAAGCCAGCTAACCGGGATAACAGTAACTTCTCTTTCCTAGCACACACTTTGGCATGGGCTTCAAAACCTACTAGAGAACCTACTAGAAGTACCCAGAGTACCTTGCTCTCTCTGAGCTTTGTGCTGCAAACCCTGCACCACAAAGTTTCAGCAACCTTGAGTGCATGATCTCCAACTTAATCACAAGATTTTTAATAGATGCGATTGGAAAGCCTAAAAATGTAGTGTTATCTGCATGTTATATCTAACGGGTCATTAGGATAGAAAGCAAGGGGGTGTTGTGGGAAGAAAGAAAAAAAAAAGAAAAAAGACAGACAGGTCAGCAGAAAATATAGCTGGAAGTACGGGGAAATAAGTCTAATTAAGAGCAGGAATACCTGAGGGATGCAGCTAGGGACAAAAAAGTGAGAGGGAATGATGTGACAAATGCTCACAGCTAATCAAACAAAAGAACTTGCCTTCCCCAGTTAGCTGGGATAATTCATTTCCACCAGTTCTTGGTGCTAGTTTTGGCTAATTCACCAACACAGAAAATGACAACTCTTCCATGGAGCTGCAGCGGAGAGTACATTTTGAATCTCCCCAAACCACCAGAATTTCCTTTCTTGGTAAAATAAAATCCTTTCAGCCTTCTACCCAAACACAGACAGAGGCGGAGATGGACGTTGGGAGGTGCACAGGCTATGGCGACACCTCACATACACAAGTGCCCACACCAAAGGAGATGAGTAGAGTCCTGTACAACATACTTAAGGATCCTCAGACCTGTGATCCACTTTATTTGCCAAGGTAGAGTAAATTTTGTCACCAACAGGGATGGTATGAGGATTCAGACACTGCTGGTTTAGACACTATCGTTCTGCAACGCACCTGTGCTTACACCAAATACCACCCGAGGCAGGAGAAGATTCCTAAACTATCAAACAATAATACTAATAGTACAGTAAGTCCAGTACTAGGGGAAATTGCTGAACAAAATGTACTTTTTCACATCAGCATTTGTTTCTAGCAGTTGTTTTCTCAGGGACACTACAAGGAGAAGCTGCTGTTAATGACTTTCTATATCTTAATTGATCTTAGCTGCCTCATCCAAGGCCAGGTAGCATGGTCTGCTAGTCCTTGAGTTAACAGTGACTGGACTGTTGAATACACCCTTCTCTTATCTGTGTTAGCACAGTAGAGATCTAAAAATCTTAGTATGTAGCCTTGATTTTTATAAATCAGCATGCATGAGAATCTTGCAAACTCCAATTAGATTATAAAATGCAAACACTCCAATATAAATTACAGAACAGACTCTTGAGAACAAGCTCAATGGCTTCAGAATCAATATTCTACAGAACGCTAATTGTGGCAACAAAACTGTGCTGAAATTCTTGTGTCCCTGATGGGTTTCCAGCCTTCATTTTCAGCTGTGAACAGCCAAGGAAATAATGTTTGAGTTCCCCCTTTCCCTAGAGGAAGGGATACGTAGAGCTTTCCAAAGCTTTGTGAATTCCTTTGGCACCTCCTAATTGAGATCTCCCCTTGCCAAAGAATGAGTATTTTACCTTGTGGTTGTTCTCAAAAATGCGATATGATGTACTAGACATTTGGTCAGCATTACATTCGTTAGTGTATTTCCATGGGCTTGACAGTAATTCTGTCCCTAGCTGAATGGCTTGGGTAGCAATCATTTGTGAAAGGCTACATGTAAAACGGAGCCGTTGAGCACAGAATCAGAGTCTTGAAATATTACAGTTATCCAACCTTCTGAAACTGCGGCCTTGAAGAAAGGACATACCAAACTGCCCTACCAGAGAGGCCCTTTGCCCTGTGCCTGAGAAAAACATGAAGTGTGACCACAAGAGGGAGGTTTTTGTAGAGGCTCCATCGAGTAGGTTGGCTACAACAAGCTTCGGTACAGACCAATATAGAAGCTATCTGCCTGCCAAGGATGATGGGCCTGGTGAAGAGGCACTTCTTATCTTATATTTCCTTTGTAATGTACTTGTTCTTAGATACGTGATGTAATCAGGGCTGGATAATTACCACCTAATCTGCTCTTTAGCTTGAAAGAATAGCTCCATCTGCTGTGGGATTAAAAAGGGCTGCCAAAGCAAGCGTTGGGTTGCACAAGGATTTCAGCCATGACCTCTGGGCTATGCCTGGTGGTCATGGGTTAACGTTCAGCCCATACATAGGGCTAGAAGAGAGACACAGCTCAGAGCTCCAGGTAGGGCCAGAATGCAAAGGGACAGCCAAAAGAATAAGTCAGCCACACAAAAAATTAACTCCTGGCATATTTGTCTAGGCCATAACTGATCATATACTGATCACCCAACATCTGGGATTAGTATTAGGGTAAGTAAGAACTCCTAGGGTTAGGAGCACCAGGTGGAGTGGGGCACCTAACATCTGCCAAAGGGAAGGGTGTGCTATGCAAACATTTGATCCCTGGCATCTTATTCCTCTGGGCCGTAACTGGGGGTCATGGGTTAGGGCTCATCTCACAACCGGGATTAAGGTTCAGGTTTGGGTTAGTGTTTGCCTGGGTTTTGTCTCTCTGATAACCCTAAACTCAAGTATAATACTAGAAATAGACCGAACCTTTTTCCACATCCACCAGTCATTCCCTATATTGTCAAGGACAAAGTCGTCATGCAGCCGACCCTTCCTTTGTTGGTAGCCACTTTTTGACTCTACACTACCTGGAGCCCCTGACTTTTTTCATTTCTTACCCTGCCCGTAACTCTGGGCTTCGTCTTAGCCACAATGCCCAAGATCACTGGAGTTTTTTCAAGACCTGATTCTTACTGCTCTTTTTCACTTTATTAATTAGTTTTGTCAAACGCAAGCTAGTCCCCAGCTGTGAGCCTGTGGTCCTTGCTAATGTCAGGGCAGTTCCACCAACTCTGGAGCACATTATCCTGGCCCTGAGTATAGGCTGTATTTCCCCATCTTGACTACCTGGAAAGGAGATGAGAAACTATAATATCCATTTGCTTACAAAGATAGACCAGCTTGCAGCCTGCTAGCATTGCAAGCTGTAAGCACAGTGCTGTTGTAAACTGTATTTGTGGCTGTTTTCTTGTCTTAGCATTAATATTTTATGTAGTTAAAGCACAAATATTAATGCTGTACTACTTGAACGCATTAACTGCTTCTATCCACCAGTCCTCATTTTGGACCCTTGTCTTTGATGCTGGAGTAGGGCTCCAGAGAAGAAACAGCCTAGGAATGCTACAATGCTTGCTGGAGTCCTAAAATAGGAAAGTGGGTGAGATGGTGTTTCTGTGTAACATCAGACTACTTGCAGAAGGAAAGGGAACAAACAATACTGTTAATGCTTGCGACAACTGCAGACCTGTAAACACGAAAATAACTAAGGCAGCTGGCAAAAACCTCTTGAAGAAAAACTATGTTAAACTTCTAACTCCAATAGCAGAAATAGAGATCAGTTGGAACAAACAGCACATTGTATGTTGAGAAGTAGTCGTGAAGATTCCTTGGGGGTTAGATGTGTTTTGCAACAAACAACACCTGCAAGAACACTACAGAGCCAAGGGATATAGGGGCTAGAACAGGAAAGGGATGACGATAGAAATCTTGCTAGCCAAGCTCACCACTTGCAGGAAACATTACAATACCACATACCAACGTGCCCAGGTTGTTTTTCTTGCTTTATCATTTGATTTTCCATATGGTTTAATAATTAGGCACCTTAGTTCATGGTACCATTTAACATCTTTAGGAAATCTGTCTTATAAAACATTTCCTCAAAGCAGTTTGTAAGCAGAAACCAGAAACTCCGTAACACTGGTTTTGCGTGTACAGCAGGGATAGAATTAACCTGATTCCTGGAGGTCCGCCATAAAGCAATGTCTGGTTAACAGGCAAAATAGTACAGAAATAGTGGCCAAGATGGCATGGTTGTACCAAGGTCTTGTAACTCCATCAACATAAAAACGTTAGTTGTAAGAAAAGAGCATAGGTTGCAAAAAAAAAAAAAAAAAAAAAAAAAAAAGGAAAGAAACCCCAAAACAAAACAAACCCAAACATGTATTGCCTCAACAAGTCACTTGCCATTAAAACAGATGCCGTACCTAAGTCACTTTCCATTGTTCAACAGAAGTATTTAGTGAGCTCAGGCCATTGCACAACACTGTCTGCATAGAGAGGGAGGAATTAGTTTTTCCAGACTTGGAGCTGTATCAGACAGCTCAGATGCATTCACAGCTGGTTCTTTTTGGACCCAGCACTGACGTGAGTGAGCACTGAGCAGCAAGTGATCTGGTGCATGTTTGTTAGTGGAACCTAAAGCAGATCAAGACACCACAGTCATATAAAAAGCACTTCAGACGCAGTTACAGACTGGCCTTTAAAAAACAAAACAAAACAAAAATCCAACCAACACCAAAAACCCCCACAAAACAAGAAAAAACAAGAAAACCCCAACATACAGATTTAGTCATCTTAAAAAGCTTAAGCAGCAATAAATAAATGTAGCAATGGCAATTATTGGCTACGCTTCCATATTGGTATCTACAGCTAAATCTGATTTTGCCTCAGACTTTCTGCCAGCACTCTGTACCAATTCCCCTGGCCTTTATTAAAACCAAGATCATGTTGTAAATTAACCAAGTTTATGCTGCACTTGAATCACCCTTTGCCACTGTCCTCCTTTTTCAAACATGATGACATTAGACTGCCTTTGCAGGCCTGTGCCAAAACTAACAAATCTTAGGTACTTCCTAAGCATTTCTGTATGGATCAGTAGTCTCGATCTTGCTCTTTTTAGAAACATGGAAAAGTTGACTGAATAAATACATTTTAGTATAGTTTGAGAGTTGCAAAAATGAAGGAAGTGTAGTTGTTACAGCAGAAGCTATTTGTATTTGCCTGTATTAATTTCTTTCCTCTATTTACCTTTTCTCTTGAAACCTCATTCAATGACCAGGGTTGCTTAGATAAACAATTAAGCATATCCAAAAGAAACAACAGTAAAAGAAAATCCTTAGGTCAGCAACATTTTTAAGTCTCATTGTTTCAAACCACCAGTATTTTACACAAGCCAACATTTCTTAGTTTAGTAACACACTTGTTCAAAGTTGCATTTTTTCCTCACTGAGTTAGCAATGTATTGAATTTCCTACATATTAGCAACATCGCCTCTGTTAGAAAGCCAACTATCTTTTATGCCTTCAAATAAAAAAAATTAAAAAATAATAATCACCAGTTCAGCCTCCTGCCACTTGAGGTGGATGAGAAACCATGTGTATAGAACCCTGCTCCATACTAATAAATCTACAGCAAAACTCTGGTAACTCGAGTGCACATTTGTAAGCCTGTTGGAATCGCTTTGGCTGCTGGAAGGCAGAGCATGGTCAGCACCAGCTGTGCTGTATCCCATTCGGGCTGTCAGCGTGCTCCTGCCTTTCTCCTCCTGGGCAATGACCCCAGGATGCTTGGGCCCCGGTCACTGCTCAGACGCTACAGCACAGCGCTGTTCCACTGCAATGCTCCCAGGGAATCCCTAGGAGCTTCGGGAGCGGGAAAATAGAGATTTGTGCATTAATACAAACACTGAAATAGTATAAAACCACAGGAAAATGGAACCACACCTAAGCCCAAGCAGCTGGTCTCAGCTCTGGGAAGACGAGTTCAGTACCCAAGCCTTGCCTTCAGCTCACAGCTATGAGGGGCAGGAGCCAGAGGCACTGCTAGTGATGCATACCATGGTCTGCTCCCTCTGGCTGAGCTGCCACACAGCGAGACCCTGCTGCTTTCAAGTCTCCCAGAAGCTTGCTTCCATGCGAAATCCTTTGGTATTACTTGGGTGGCTGAGGAAAGGAAGAGCAGCCTTAACTCACTGGCTGGCAGCCTTAACTAACAGCTGGCAGAGTTAAAGCTGGTCTTGCCCCCCGCCCCCCAGCCTGCACAGACATCCCCCCACCCTCCCATGCCACAGTGAGCAGAATGGAAGTCATTGTGATGTTTTCCTTTTCAGTTACAAGTTAAATGGAAGCGGATGGAAAATTGAATCATAGGCCAAGCTCCTACTCCACAAAAACCAGTTTTTGCACAGACCTCAGAGGAGATATCCTGACATTTGAACTTATTAAGGATTTTAAAACTGATGTTTCACTTTGCTTAACATGCACATTTTTCCCCAGATCAGTTTGCCCTCAAACACTGAGCCATTCCTCTCTCCCTGCTAGCAGAGGCATATATTTTTTCCTGAGTCTTAAGTGAAAATAAAGGAATGCAATGCTTATCTGACATTCTGTTTACTCTTATATATCACCATTGTGTAAGGTCGACAAATATTTTCCATATGTTAGCTAAAGCAATCCCTCCATTTCAGCATTTGCAAAATCCATCCACAGTCTTTCAAATTAACTTTAATACATTATTTCTGACAAAAGTTGAATAAATGCATTTCAAGGGCTCATTTCCCCTCCCTACCATTGGATAACTTTACATTCACATGCAAAATCACTGTAAGATTCATATTCACTGTACCTCTACAATTTTAGGTTCAAAGACCTTGTTTCAAAAATAAAAAGCCAACACGCTATTTTTTTCAAGCTATCTTACCTTTGTCTAGCAAGCTCAGAGCAGGCTCCAACACCAAATGCAATCAGTTCCTTCCCCCCGCACTCCGGACCAGGCAATAGTCCCCAGGCAACAGCCCCACCTGGGACACCCACAGCCCACGCCCCTGGATGGTGGCAGGTGTAGGCAGTTGACCCCCTGATGTTCACTTAACAAACCCTCCTGCAGAGCTGGGGAAATAAGCTGTGCTCAGTTGTGCTGGCTGTAACAGCAACAGAAGGCACATAGGAGAAATCTAATTTAAGTCGATCAAAAACAAAATGCTTCTTTTGGCAACAAAACATCAAGTCAATTCAACGAGCCCCCCTGATGAGGAAGGAGAAGCATTAGAATGCTTTTATGTAATCCTATTCCACCTAAGTCACAATTCAAATGAGGTAAAGTGCTCTCCTCCCTGGAGACAGTCCTTTCTCTGAGTAAAGGTTGCTGTGCACAGCAAATTTTGGGGGGCAATAGGTTTTTATTGCCATGATCAAAAAGTAAAGTAAGATTTATTAATATAATATTCCATGTAAATAGATACTTTAGTAGAAACATGAATGTTAGTGCATTCTCAGCATGGGAGAGTTAAGTAAAAAAACCATGAACCGTACTCTTGTGTCTATTGATTTAACTGACTAAATGGATTTCTGTTAGGATACTATCTGGATGACTACATTGTAGCAGAGTATTTATACAACCCCAAACAACCATAAATTGCAATATATTGGAAGTTCTGATTTTAATTAATCTTTCTTTTGTTTTCCACCTCTCCTTCCTTTGCTGTTTACTCATGTCCCTTGTAACCCTTATTCCAAGCTGGCTGCGCAGATGGGAAAATGTCTTCCTCTGCAAGTAAAATCGTCCTTAGACTGATAATAGCATGAGAGGATTTCTCTGAAAAGTTGAGAGAGGAATCCCTCAGAGAGTTTAGTAAAGAAAACTCAAAGCTTTTTGCAGGGATGCAGCCAAATTCTCTTGTTCCTCTTTGACCCCCCCCCGCCGCACCCATGCAATGAGTGAGTCGCCTCCATAACGCACCCAGCGTACGCTAATCATCTCACACAAAATTAATGTCTCAAAAAGCAATCTGCATTTCCGAGAAATCTCCGTAACAGTTTGAGCTGCCCGTTGCCACTTCTTCCAAGTTCTCACACTAATTTCAGTGGCTTTTTCACTGTTAAGTACGCTTGTTTATTTGGGTGCGCTTGCTCTCCAGCCTGAGTGGAGTACACAGCGGGAAGAATTCAAAATGGAGAAGAGAGCCTATGGAGGGAGCCCTTTCCATGGGTTGGATATGTCTGGCTAGAGACGGAGGAAGATGTCCCAGAGCAGGAGCAATAAGGTTGCTGCAGGACAGTCCAGCCTGTCACAGCAGCAGGGGATGGTGGGCAGGAGTCCAACAAATCCCAAGGGGTCAGAGTACCCCCTGTTCCTAGCAAAGCTCCGCAAAGGGAAAGGCAGATTTTACTGCCAAACGCTCAGACTTCCTGCAGACAAAGCCTGGGCAAAGAAAACAGGGGGACAAAAAAAGAAAACTGTTTATCCAAATTACAGAGCAGAGAGAGGTTAGGATCAGAGCGAGGTATCCCAGCTCCGAACCTGGTGGTCAGCCTCAGCCTGGGAGCTGGGAAGAGCGGTTCTGACCCTTGGCCACACCAGAGGCGCCGGCTGCGGTCACACAGGTCTCTAAATAGGAGGGTGCTTTGTACCGAATGCCTCACTGGATGGTGTGATTCACCCGGCCGTGATACAACATTCATCCTTTCAGTATGAGGGATTTTAAAATAAACTAGCTTCGGTGGAAGTGCGGGATCCAGTGTATTTCAACATCCTTTAATCATCTATGATGATTATTAGACTAGTTCTCTTGACCTACAAATCAACTTAATAAATATTAAGCTGGGATATTTTCTACGTCCATCATCTACAGAACATTCTTCTACAAGAGTGAAAAGCTTATTAAATAACACAGGGCATGGTATTCATCTCCCAGAGCCAAAGTAATCTCAGAACATGAAATCAGTTTTGAAACATTGAGTCAACAAAACACGGTTGTTTCAAGTTTACCCTGGACAACTATGTTTCCCCACCACATGATTCCCTTCATGATGCCTCCCATTCCTGGAGTGTTTAGTTCACAGCCTGGCATTTAACACTCATGCAGATTCACTCTTCCACAAATTATACATATTGTGACAGATGCGCCATGCTGTAAACACACCGGATGATAACTGGGAGCAGAAAAGAGGAAGAACAGCCTCTTAAATCCTACGTACTATCCTTTAATGTAGCTTATGCATTTACAAGTGAACAGTATTTAATAAAAAAGTCAACTTTGTCAATAAAGGGATTGTGCCTATAAAATATGAGCTCTCGAGTTCCACTTCTTCATGGACATATCTGTTGTTAGTGATAGAACTGCCTCATTTATTTCTAATTCAGGTGTTATCTGCAGTAGGAAACAGTATTTCACTGTTTTACCTTTGCAGATAGCATAGGGAAAACAAATTAACAATAGGAACAAGAAATCCGCACTTAAAAAAAATTAGAGGAATTTTCTTGATGTAATGCCTTAAAAATATAGTGAAGGACTATATCTTTTTGCACCTGGCAAAATATGCCTTTCAGCAAGAAAAGTTAGAAAACACAACAAAGTGTTTTAACCTTTCACGTTTTACTGCAGATTGCTGAAATAGTTAAAGTAGAACAGAGACCTCCCCCCTCGAATGTCAGCTCTCAGACATACGTCATCTTTAATGTGCTAAAGTGGATGTGAAAGCCTCATGTGAAAGAAAAGTGAGGCAGAGAAAGTTAAATGGCTTGGCAGGGTTACTGTCAGAGCTGGGTTCTGCACTGCTCTGTGCCCTGCAGAGTGGTTTACGTCGCTCCATAGGAAGTACAGGGTTATCTGCCTTGAGTGGCATTTTGGCTGGGGAACGTCATTCTTCAGAACTGATGCCTAAATGAAACAGAGCAGATAAGAGCTGTCCCCAAAGGGCTTAAAGTAGATTGTATAAATCTCAAGCAATATAATAATATGTTCCCAATCCCCTGGATTTAGACCTATCGAGATCTGCTCTGAGTTTCCTGTGTCTGGGTACCAGAACCTGACTTACTCAGGTAGAAATCAGGAGTTGTGTCACAGAAATCAGAACTAATTCTCTGCTACAAAATCTACATCAAACCTCCATATGTCTCAGACATGCAGGCAAAGTGACCTAAATAGCTATTTTTTGTGTCTAATTTACAATGTTAACCTTTCATTCTAAAGCTAATTCCACAGTATTGCAGTACCCGGAATATGCAGAAATAACAAAAACTAACAAAAAAAAGGCTGATAAGACCTATTTGTCCCTATCAGGATTTAAAAAGAAAGGAAATAAGCACAAGCTGCTTTTATTGCAAACCAAACTCAAATTATGAGAGGAGGAAGATACATAAACAGACACCAACAGTAAAAAGCCAATTGTTCAACAGGTCTACAGGAGAGAGATTTACGTGAGAAATTTGCACTAGAACTCCAAAAATTTATACACAAACCCCCACGTGCCTTGATTAGAAAACAGCCCCGCAGTATTAGATACTACTGACATACTAGTCAGCAATACATCTTCAGCTCTCTGGCATTTGCCTGTTTGCATTGGCCTGATAGGAACATCAAAGGAAAACCACTGCCATGGAGAAATGTTTTTCTTAATTAGCATCACCAACGAAAGATTCTTGTTACTGTGTTATGGAGAGTGAAACCTGATGTTTTTGCAAGATTTATATGCTAGCTTTGATCAACCAACCTTCCTCAAGAAAAAAGAAATGGGCAACCCTTCCATGAGCATGTTTTTACTATCCCGGTGACATCCACATGAAGTTATCAAGGACGTTAGAAGAATAAAACAAAGGTGTGACATTTCCTCAGCTGGCTGCCAGTACGTGTCTGAGTTCACAGCCAGAGGCATAAAGTTGTGTGAGGTAATTCAGTAAAGCAGTTTAAAATAGGCTTAATTTTAGCACTAGAAGTCTTTGGGATAATAAAGCAAAGTTTCAGGAAAAATGCAAGACTTCCCATGAAAGACTTGATCAAGTCTCAGTTTGAATCACACGTTGTATAAGCCTTTTGTCAGGGGTCATGTAGTGTGCACTTCTATGGAAGTCTGTCCATGAGAAGTTCACAGAGTATCCCTGAAATATCTTAGTCCTGGATGATGAATCACAGGGTATGTTGAAAGCATGGCCCGCGGTACATGAAGAGTGGTTTCCTCAAATTTGATGACTGATAAAAGAACTACTCTAATTCCTTAAAAATTTATTTTAGCACTGTGCAACAGCTTCACTTGTCTGTATTTATAGGGCTGGACAGTAACTTTTTCCCACAAACTTAAAATCTTGCCCAAAGAGTTTGACACAATCAACATATTTATCCCATATAGCTTTTTTTTCACTACCTACTACTTGTCTAAGAGCAGTGCCTGATTTTACTATTTTGGTTGCTATTTCAAGGCATTTGATGAGCCCTGAATGCAAGCTGCAGTTTATGTGTTATTTGCAGTCTGTTTTCTGGAAATATTTCTTTAATGCTGAAGAGCTCAAATGCCACATGCTACTTCTTTGTCTCCAGTGAGGTCACCTAACTTACAAACTCACTTCCAGAAGACAAAGCCAAAAATGTCAAGGTAGGGATGTGCTTGTTTTGTCCAAAAAGTATGCTCAGAGGCGTGAAGGGGCAGCGCTCAATGCAGGAATGGCAACGAGCTCAAGGGAAAAGGAGAAATAAACCCTCCTGAAAATTCAGATCAATTAAACGTTTTTCAAGCCTCACTAGTAAGTGGGCTTCAACACATGCAGTGCTAACTAGCCCAGTCCTGGCCAGAATATGGACAAGCTTTAAAGTAGTTGCCAGTTAAAAACATCTGGAAACAGGGCTTATAATGGGTGGGATAGTTACAGCTGATTCACGTATGACTAATGCTAGCATTTTCCTGGAAGCCTAACCAAGTGTTGCTTAGAACAGAGACACAAGTGCAGCAGTGGCCCACTGATGGCCTTCACCCTTGTCAGCAGCAAGCCCATCGGCAGGCTGGAAGCTGTTTGGCTTCACAAGTTCAGAAGTGCCAGCACCTGGGAAACACAGCCCAGTCCTCTGCTCTTCAGCAGCGTTTCTCTCCATTTATGAGACTGACGTTGCCCCTGAAAGACAACATGTCAAGTATATCATGGTGTACTTGTCTGGGCAAGCCCACAACCACTCCGAGACTGAAGAGATCTCAGGTGTTGTCCTACCTGTGTGCTGTGATCAGGTACAGAACCACCAAGGGCTTTGCAGTGTCAGGTAGAGCCTGTGGGCTTTGCGGTAGAGTATCTCTGTGACTAATGAACACATTATCCATATGTTTGAATGTGCGCTGCCCAGAACACCTGCTTCAACCTTCTTTGGGGGGTTTTTATAGTAAAACTTACACAAATTCATTGAAAGCAAAATAGCTCTAGTGCATTGCTACCTTGCACACCCTCTTTGGAACACATACTTTTTTTAAAAATACGTATGGCATTTTGCACTGACTGATTTGAAATGTGAGCCTTCTTGACTTAAATGCAAACAGAAGGACCAGCACCGCGGTTGTCAGAACTTCGTTTGGAAATAAGAGCTTTTAATGCTGATTAGAGTTGAGGAAAAAGGCTTTACAGCTGCAGAGCGGAATTCAGATGTTTGGAGAAAGTGGGTAGTGTGCTGAACTGAAGTTGCAAGTATGACTTGAGAGACTAGGGAATAGGTCCTGTTTTCAATAAAAGTCTAAAGAAGGAGGGAAAAGCTGGGGTTCAACTAATCATCTTTGGATCTGAAGTGCACTGGCAGCTGTTCAAACTGGCTGCTTGCCAGATTATATTTCTGTTATTCAGTGCTAAAGAACAGCTTATACACTTGAGAGATGCTCTGCTGGTGTAAACAGATAGAATTTGAGTGAAGTCAAAGGAGCAGATTTATACCAGCTGAGAACCTGGCCTTTAGTTTGCTCTAGAAATGAAATATGGACTCCGAATAACAATAAACTCTTTTTTCCTTCAGATGTGGCACTGAGCCTCGATGCTGGCAAGTGCCTCCAGTTTTACACACACATTGGTTTCTTTCAATACTGTGAAAAATCTTCTTAAAGGTTTGTAAGCAGGAGGCAACACTTGAGTTATCCCACCTAGAAACAGAAGCTACATACCTGCATGGCAGTGACCCTGATCTCCTCTAGCTTCCTTCCATGTAGCTGTTACCTTCATTGATTGTGTCAAAATAAATTTACATCATCGTATTTCTACACTGGCACCACCAGCACACATAAGCTCTGAGAATTTATAAGTTGATTTCCATTCAATTGCATGATTTCTGTAAGAACTGCTCCCCAGCCTGAACAACGCCGTCTAGAGAAGACGGACACCCAGATTCATCCCGGCCAACTGCAGGTGTTCAGTTAGGAACGGAATTGCTCCCCAGTGCCCATACAGGACACAGGCAGGGTGTGCTGAGTTAGCCTCAGGGACTGCCTGCCTCCAGTGACAATACAGGAAGCACATGGCTCCCCTAATTGCCTGAACTAGGCAAAGGGAACACAGACCTTTAAGAGTTTGAAAGAGAGCACAATTGAGTCGTATCTTCCAGATGTAAAAAGCTTGTTCGCAGCAGCACTGGCTTGCATGCTCTAGATGCTTTCTGCACTATTCACGTGCACGTGCATTTATCCTCTAAGACATGCATTGGCACTTTCCCTTCTCGTGTTCTTCCACTACTAAACAGAATGATGTGTGTTTGTTTATACGTGCGCATTTATATTTAAAAACATGAATGCATGACTACCTAGCTTTTTGGTATCACAGTTTTGTCTTTGCTCAATAAAAGCACAGGAAAGCCATAAAAATGTAGCTGGGGTCCATGTAACCATACTATTTGTCATTACTCAAATAAACACAGTAATTAAGTTCTCTTACAGCTTCTAAAAGAGAGAACAGAAAATTTGTTCTTGGTTCACAGTTGTTTACCAGATATTGTCTAAGAAGTATGCACTCTAGAAGTATGAGGTCTGACTTTCAACATCTTGTATTCTTAGCCTATGATGTAAATTTTTATTTAAGCTTTTTGGTTTTCACCTTTGAATGAAAGAGCAATGCCATAAATGAAAGCTTACAAGAGCAATTACAATTAACTGTATACAACGCCTTGCCAGAGACAGATTTCTGAAGTTCCTAACGTAATTATGGCCTCCTCAGTAGGTTATCCCATGATGCAGGCGACAGGTACAGTCCGAGCAGGAGAAATTGCTCCTTGTCTGCAGAGCAGATCATCCTCTGCATTCGATGGCCCACAGGGACAGGAGAAGGGCTAGGCAGCCATCCCAGCAAAAGCCTCTTCGTTTATGACAGACCCTTGTTGTCTAACATCTTAGTAAAACATGACTCATTTCAGGGACACACATTTGAAGGAAGTCACAGAAAAATTAACTAAGCACTGCCAGTAAAAACATGGGTGTACTTACTCTGGCTTTGTAATGGTACAAAGCGTGTCAGCGGGGTACACATTTTCCAGTGTAATCATCCCTCAACCCTCCTCAGACAAAACCAGCACACTCTGTTTCTCATGCTACAATGCTCACAATCACAGCCTTGATCTAACTTTCATTCCTTCCTTTTTCCATCCTTAATTAGTAACATCGTCTCCCCACATCATCAGACTGAGGGCACTGCCAGCTTAAGTCTATGTAATATAAAAATACAGCCTCACCTTCTTATTTATATAGGTGTTTGTCATCCTGTACCTGCTCCTGTCTCTCTCTGCTGACCATCTTCCACATCTTCAACACCATCATCTTGCACTTGCAATAATCTGCTTTTTCTGTGCTGCCGGGCATACGGGAGCTGCCTGACGAGCATGTTTTGTGGCTCAAAGAGAGGGTTTGAAACGTTTTGTTGGAGGACTGGGATCCAAACCCCACCTTTGTGTCTCTTTCCACTTAAAACAGAAGACTGAGGGCAGGTCTGTTGGGTGACCAGAGCCCCACAGGGCGCAGGTGCCACCTGCACGCAGAGACATGGTACAGAGCCGTCCGTTGTCCCTGAGGGCGCAGGGGCCCTCATCGCTCCCCCCATGGTGCTTCTGTTAGGTGGCAATTTAACTATCAGGCCAAAAACATGAGCCACTCTCCCTCCCCATCAAAATCCACATGCATCTTTCTGCAACAGCGATATTTTATTTTGTCAAGAAAGGTTCACAACAGCTCCGCCTTTCAACTCGCATGCTCCCACTGGGCATACAGACTGTCATGGCTGTCCCCTTTCATATCTACGCCTGAATGCCATGAGGAGCCATTGCTGAACGCTGCCATGCACCTCCCAGCTGTCCCCCATCTCCCTTTGACCAATCTCCCCCGCAAAACCCTCCTGGGACAGTGCCGAGCCCCACGCTGCCATTTTGAGCCTGCGTGAGCCACGGGCCTCAGCCTGACCCATGGTGGGGCCATCCCTCTGCCCCCCGGCTCCTCCCCAACGGTGAAAGTCAGACATTTGCTCTCATTCACAATGGAGGTTTTTATTTCTAACCCCTGAGCATGGTTTTTTAGCAGCGGAGGAGTTCCCCAGAGGGCAGGACTAGCGCGTTACCTGTTCTCCTCCTCACAACGTGAACAGGCGCCAACTAACCCTCCCAAATGTCACCACTGCGGTTTGTCATTGCATTTAGTGACTCCTCACTGGGGCCTTTTGTGTTCCATGGCCCTTCTTCCTGAAGTAAAACCCAGAGAGAACTGCTTAGCTTACACAAAAACCTCATTTGAACCCAGAGAGAACTGCTTAGCTTACACAAAAACCTCATTTGTCTGAAAAAGCCTGTTAATAAAGGGCCTATCACAAGGATAGGCCCTTTATTAGGCCCCAAAGTTAATATCGCAAGTCTTTTCGATGATAATCCTGCTTGGGTTGCTGATACCTAAAACTCTGTAAGCATGAGTCCTTGGTGACCATGTCCCACCCCCAAGTCCCTCCACACGCCGGGGGTAGGTGGCCACCACAGTCAGTGTGAGGTGGCCCTGGAAGGCCGCCAGCTCCGGCTCCTTTCAGGCCGAAGCGTGGCACGAGTCTTCAGCCTCCCATTTCCAGACACTTTCTAACTGCTTCCTTCATGTTATTTTACAGTTTCCTTTTAGTGATTTAAATTTTCTATGTCATGTTTTTGCACTCCAAAATTTTGTGGAAAACCTAAATATTCCTGCTGCAAATACCCTGCGTGTATGGTCCTCTTAAATCTTCCTGTTTATTTTATTTTCCATTCTTAACAGCTAATGTTACTAATCACTTTTAGGATCACAGACTAATAAAAATACTGCGCATAGACTTTCCCTACATCCCAAGCTCTTACAACCCCATGGGATACGCCTGCTTGCACGAAAGGACAGACTGAGAACTTTTTGATCCTTTCACCCTATTTACAAAGCAAGTCTGGGAGTTAAATGCTTAGAGAACTGGGAACACCACACTCGCTCGCAGGGATCGCACTTTGATTTTAGCAGGCATGCCATAAAAAATTTACATGGCTGACAAAACAGAGAATGAGTTTGCTGAACCACTTAAAGCCTCTTTAAATACCATCAGCTTTCTCTGCTTAACACTCAATATTCTGATTTTTTAAATACCGATTTAATTTTTTGTCAGTACAGTGTGTTCTTTACTAGAGCTGGCAGTTTACAAGCAGCAGTAACAGCAGAGCGAAAAGGAGACTCCACCCAAATATTTTTTAACCGATTCTTCAGATATACGTGCCAAAATAATGGGATGGAAAAAAATCTGTCATTTTAAAAAAAAAGTGCAAGAGTAACACTTTTGTGCTGCTTTTCTTCTTCAACTATCTGTAAAGCAACTCCTCTTTATACTTTTCCTAAACACAATAAAACTGCATCGCAGCAGAGAACTAAATGCCAGGCTGCGCAGCAGGTCTGGAGCCACCGCAGCGCACATCATCTTCTGGACGCGCCGCAGCAAGTCCCTGAAGGCTTCTAGCAAATGAGACTCTATAAAAATGTAATTTAAGCCGTAACCTTCTTTGGGTAGGTGAAGTGAGGTAATTTGATCTTTCTTATGCAAAGAATTCAAACCGTGTAAATGCACACAGGTTCACAAGGCCAGGTCTAGGGCCGGAGATCTGGGAATACAGTACAAAAACCAAGCTGCAAACAGACTTCCAGCCTCATAAATATCTGCTTTACAATTACAATGTGACAGCTGTGAAAATGTATCAAAATATTGGCTCCTTTTCCTTTTATATTGTCTTGGATACGCTGTGATAAATTTAATTCTGTTTAAAATAGAAGAGCTCTGGACTGTGTTTTTCCTGAAACTGGCACTTGGTATTTTTTTGACTTTCCAAAATGTTTGCTTTACTCATGAATGCCTGGCAGAAACAAACATGCACAACATCGATGCTTACGCTGTAATACGGTAAGACTCTTACTTTTGGTGTTTACCAATACTCATGAAATATATCACAATTTATTGGTTAATAATTGCATTTTAAAATTAAATCCTCATATGTGACACTGATCATACTTTTGCACCACGTTCCAGTCAAAATACAAATCTTTAAGGTGAAGGTGAAGAACAGCTCCAGTATCTTTATGCTGAGAGTCAGCTCTACGGAGACCATTTCTAAAGGAAAAAATTATCTTAATGCAGAACTGAAGTATGGTTGTTATGAAGCAATAAATCTATTGCACCTCTGTGAGTTGTAAGTCACAGGCAACCTGTAAGCTTACAATTGCTTCTAATTACTAGCCTTTTCTCTACTGAAGGAATCCTGATGTTTAGAAATGATCATTAAACATTTTAGATGCCTTTCTTAGGGAACTCTACTTTCTGAGTCAATAACCACAACCTTTGAACAAGCCAGGGAAATACCACTGACGCTGGCTCCCCCAGAGTGCCCATAAAGAATATTTTGCACATGAAACACAGGAAACAAAGCAATAAGCAGGATAGTAAACACCCAAATCCTTGCCCTGCTGATCCATGGCCAAGCTATCTGCTCTAGCACAGGAAGACCCTTCAAGTAATGAAAACACATCTCGGCCTTGCTCACGTGTCTCCGGTGTACTTGCTCTGCAGGGAGCAAGCAAAGAGGGAGCTCTGCTGCTTCAGCTGGAGGACCAACAGCACACCCTTAGGCTTGACTGTGCTCAAGCCAGGCCTTGTGCAGGATGGGACTGAGGCTGTCTCTCGACATACAACAACTAAACGCCTGCAGGATCAGAGCTTTGGACTTCAAATTAGAGTGAAGAACAGCAGCACTGAACTAAATAGATCTACTGGTTTCTGCAAGATGCCACAGTACCGAAAAACCAACCCAAGCCAATGGATAAAAGCACACAGAAAAGGAGAAAATCAAGTTGGCCACACAAAGTCAAGTCCTGCCTTAACACACGATTCCCACTGAAGCTTACAGATGGGGACACGGCAGTAAGACAGAACTTGATCTACTGCCGTTGGCTCTGTACAACTACAAATAAATGAATCACGGCATCAGTTATTAATAAATTGATATATACTTTATTATGCACAAGAGACTACGATGACATGACACTGTGGTTATAAAAACTGTACAACTATGCATTTCCACAAGTCTCTGAAATACTGAATGCAATATGAAATACAAATGGGGTGTTCAGACTGGCCACAGGTATTAGCATGTAAATTTCTTCCATTCTTTGATATATAAAAAAAAATTCTGGCATTTGGATCTTAAAGAAATGTACTTATTTATTTGAAGGTGAGAATATTGTGTTTGGAACTGGTAGGAATATGGCAGCGAAGATCCGATAACACTATGAACATCCCCATGAATGACAAACAACAACAGGGTACAACAGTCACCTCACGTGAAGGGCTGCCAGCACAACCAACAGTACAGTCTCCTTGTGAAGCATGAGGTAGATATACGTAACAGAAAGAATGGTACATATAGGAGAGAAATGGTTAGAAAAGGGCAGGGGGAAGGTTACAATCATCAACATCTACAGACATTTTGCAAAATCCGTTTCCATGTGGAAAATGCTACAAAAATAGCCTAACACAGAAAGATCTGACTTCTTGAAACATGAATATAGTAATGTCCAAAGCCAAATGCTGTAAAAGGTTACAGTTAGTGATTAGACAACGCAGGACACAACGAACAGTCTACTTTGGAGTTTAAGTACGTTACTAATAGCTTTTACAGACAGAAGGTGTCCCTTTTAAGCCCAATCCTCCCATTCTTTGATAAGAAGTTCCTTCGCAGTCGATTCCATCACGCTGAAATTTACCACTGAGTCCGTCCCTCCCGAAGCCCTGCTTTAAAGCCCTCCGTTGGGACAGGAGCGTCTCGCTGGCCTTCCACACCCTGCGGGCATCTGCCACGTGAAGTCCAGCGTGGTGAGACCAGGTTTGACAGAGGTGGGAGCCAGTGGCTTCGCAGTTACGCGTTGAGGAGCTTGCCACACCACGCACAGAAACTTGCAGTAAAGACAAATGGCTGCTATAAAAGTAGAGCTTATAGGCGTATCAGTACTCTGAACTGCAGGCAGCTTAACGGCCACTGGAAAGTACTATAAATTTTTGTAATAACGCTATTAACTGGCAATGCCCGGGTTTAGTTCTCTCTCTCTCTCTCTCTGTTGAAGCAGAAATGGCTGCTCCATTTGCTAAGTAATTTTGGTAACCTCCAACAGAGAATTCATTCAGATTGATTAAAATTTCTGAATTAAATAGCTGAGTCCACCAAGTTCAGTTAATTTAAACTGTATTTCAAATACAAGCCAACAAATCGAATCTTTGATCTTTATATATTTTTGGTTTATCCAACAGTAAATATAAATCTGTAAATTATTTTAAAATTAGAGTAAATTTTTGATAAAAAACATTGATAATGCAGCATGTTTCTCTCAAAAATATACAATTATCTATTTTACATAAAAGTTTTCAACCTGTCCACCCCAACAACCAAATCTAATACTTCCTATGAGAAACTACTTAATAAAAAATTTGAGGAAGGAAAGGGTTAAAACCGGGAAAAGAATTTACAAAATATGTCAATTTCACAGTAATTGAAATTAAACATTTCATATAGAGTAACTTACATTTATCTAAAACATTTAAATATATCTTTATACAGAAATTTAATGTAGTAAAATATAGCTATGATTGAACTTAAAGACTCTAGTCTTCTTTGAAGACATCTTTAAAGACTTTACACATAGAATATGCTTATACAATACATTCTGCTGAAGGTTAGGCAAAGCGCTTTCTTTTCAACCACACAGGTAGCACATTCATCCTCCCGACACCTCGTAACAGAGCCAATCCTGCATACCCTTACGCATGGGGATAACTACGCTTACGTGACAATCCTGTCAACGTTATCAGGGCTACTCATTGGCCTGATAACAGAAAACACTTTTCACAGGTGTAACTCTATACACCGACTATCTCCACGGACTCTGAGAATAGCCATAACGTGTAGAGTTGAGCATGTGCTTGTACTAGCAAGGATGAGGCGTGCAGTTACTCACACGCATAGATGTTTGCAGGATTAGTAACAGATTGAATTTAAAGTGAGTAATATTCCACCTGATCCTGGGCACTTAAATCTATTGCATATCTTGCACTTTGACCATCCTGGCATCAGCAAGGCACAAGTGTAGAATCAGCACAAGAAATCTGCAGCTCAGACTTCAGAGCAGACTATCACTCTAGTGTAATGAATTCCCTTCTCCTCTTGCAGAACATAGGAAACCTTCACTAAAATTAATGAAAGTTACTCATCTCATTTTTAGAGGAAAACAATGTTGATTTTTCCTCAAAGGAGAAGGATCAGTAGAACACATTACAATTACAAAGTGGCAACATAACAGTCAAACAATTACACATCAAAAGTGTCTTTTTTCTTTTCATTTGGCATTGATTTGAAGGTCAAGATATGGCAATAACACTAAAAAAATACTGTGAAAATTAGTACCTTTCTACCATTTCCATATTCTGACACTTCTTTGGGACTATCAAACTGCAGTGTCCATGGAACAGTTTGACACAAACAACTCTGCAACTGTCTTAAGCAAAGAGCTTCATTTTGACAGGCAGTATTCTGCACAAACAATAGGCTCTACTGTACATTCTTTGTGCCCTCAAAACCATCTCTTATTTCAAAGGGAATTTGGCCTAGCTGAAAGATTAGAACCAAACCACCTTTTTTATCTCCTTGAGCTACCTATTGTAAACTGAAGAGACAGTTGTTTGCTATTTTTTTATATATATACATATATATGTAAAAATGCATTATTTATTTTTTGTATGGAAGGAACACTGATCTAATTTCCCAATTGTTAAAGTGGCAAGTTAGGCTCTGTATACTTCAGTATACGTCTATTTGCATAAAGGCATTGCCATTAAAAGGTACACACATATCTATGTTAGTGCACAAGAACATTATTTGTCTTAAGGTTTGTGTGTGCCTTTATTTGGTATAGTAGATTTTAAAAAAATCTCTTATTAAGAGCTTTGGCCCAGAGAACAAGAAAGGGAATGTTAGAGTGTGCTCTTCTCCAATTAGCAAATCAATGCATATTAAAACAAAAATACCTGGAATAAACCTGAAGCTGCAAACACAGCAGGAAAGCAAATGAGATGCTGTAGCTATAAGCTTAACAACAACAAAAAAAGTTTACTCAAAAGTGGCTAAACATAGCTGAAGTAATAAAATGTTATTAACCAAAGGGATCTGACCTTGAGGCTTTCTTGCTTAGACAAACAGAAATCCTTTGACCTAAGATCATCTTTGCTCTGCTTATCTTGTTGAATTCCCTTAATGAATACCTTGTGTCAATGAGAAGGTTTAGGGAAAGAAAAAAGTCGTATAGACAAAGCAGCATTTTTCCAAACTGGCATAGATTTCACATTGAGGGCCCACGGACCCCTAGAACAGGTTGCAGTACTGTAAAATTAGTAGCTTTGTCACATGTAGCAAAACATGCTATAGAAGATCCAACAGGCTGTGTTTACCCATGCATTGTGTGCACATATACACACTCACACACACAGTGGCTTCCCCAAAAGAAAATCAGTCTTTTTTTAGTTTTGTTTTTTCCTGTAGAAAAATCTCTCCTCATTTTTTTTTTTTTTTTTTTTTACAAAAGCAACCAAACCAGTCCTTCTAACTTTCAAAAGCTGGTGTCCACACACAGTCCTTTGAACCTCTCTGCACTGCCATGCTGCTCCCCAGGCGCGCTCCCCCCGCGGTTAGGTGGCACTGCTGCTGGAACAGGGGGTGCTCTGCGTGCTGCCAATGCTGTGCGCTGCACTGCTGTTCTCCGAGGCTGGTGGGGATGTAGGGACCTGCTGCCTTCCCGCTGTTTCCCCTGGGGGAAAGGGGAGAGAAAAAGGGGGGTTGGGAGAAGGGAAATTGAAAGTGTTAGTTGTCATAGAAAAAAAAATTAATCATCCATTCCTTCCCAATCTTCCTCTTCTGCTGGTTTGTATTTCCATGCAATGAATATCTTGGGTGACAGACCTCAAACAGAGTACTGTTGAAAATGTGACTGCACTTTGGCACCTTGGCATTGCTATGCACATGGGGAAAATAACACTGCTGTTTTCTTAAGCGTTTTAAAAGCAGCTGATGGAAACTGCCAAGACAGACACTGTCCATCTGTTGTCAGCTGTCACTCAAATGGGTCCCCATTAGATGACTCGGACCACTTTACAGCTTTGCTGTTTCATGGAAAAAGGCCAATGAAATGTAGGCTTTCGTTTTAATGCCAGTTTATAGAGCAGCATATTTACTAAAAGCAGAGCTGAAGACAATGTTCCTCAGTCAGCTGGATACCACATATCCTGAGATATGGCCAGTTTTCTTTGTGTAGAAAAACAACAGGCTACCTTGCAAGCTTTACTTGATTTACTCCAAATATAACATGCAGGAAGCTCCCCTATAGCTACCACAGTATGTACAGCACTGTACCTATGTATGTACAGCACCTGTAGTGGGAACAAGTCTCACCGTTTCTTGTTAATTGTTTACTGATGATAAATTAAAAGCCCTTTGTTTTTTGGATTGCCAAATCAAGCACTAGGAGTTAAAGCCAGATTTATGGCTCCTCATAGAATTTAGATTTGCCTGCTCTCCTCACACGCCTTCCACACCTGTGGCTGGGATGCTATGGAAAAAATCCGGCTCTCAACTAGCACGGAAGTAAAAATCGCACCGTTATGTGAATGCCCAAAAGATCATAATGAGGCCATGTAGGAAACCGTAACTGATGCATTTTTTAAGTTACTGTGCTCCAATCTGCAACCTTAGTAATATTAAAAAATAGCCTCTTCAAAACAGATGGCAAGACTAAGTTTATATATCGTGCACTGTAGCTGTCCCCTCCCTTGAGCACATCTCTCAGGATGTGAACCCGTGGTCTCAGGACAGAGACACGGACAGAGTGCCGCTGCTTGAGCAGCAGACCAACGGTGGCAGCCAGCACCGGCACGGCTGCTTTCCCAGCAAAGCAGCAAGACGGAAATGTTTTGCCGGATCATGGGCAGGAACAACTGGGAAAAATCAAAGGCTGGTAACATCTCCTGCCTCATGAGTTTATAGCAATGCAGATCTCCTGCTTCACATTGCCCTAGGTTATCCGAAACCTGACACCACGAACCAGGTCTGCAGAGTCCAATTTTTCTTCCCTGCTCAGGATTTGGTAGCACTCCTGCTCCCCAGTGATTGCTTCGGTGACAGGTTGAAAGCCAGAGGCACAGCCTGCATCCAGAGGGTTACAGAGCTGGGACGAGCCAGCTTCCTCCCACAGGAGCTGCTCTGGCACATCCCCATGCCCCGTGTGCTGCTGCCCAGCTGCCAGAGCCCCGAGCTCCTCCGGAATGCGGCCGGAGAGGAAGTGTGCCTTTAACACTTTCTGTCTCGGGCCAGAAAATGTCCTTCTGCAGGCTGCTCAGTATTCAGAGGTCGCTGCAAACAAGGGAGGTCTGAGGATTTCTCACAGCAGAGGCTGCAAGTGCTCTTTGTAATAGAAACCAGCGGGTTTGCTGCTAGCTCACGCCGCAGCTCTAAGTGCACATAAGGCCCCACAACGCACAGATCTTGCCTTACACCCCACTGCTTTAGGAATGGGGAGGAACGAAAGGATGGGACAGGACAGAAAAACAACAAACTAAACCACTAAACCACATCGCCCAGGAGGCCAATGAAACGTTTAAAAAGAGGGTCAGGATCTCACTCTTGAATTCAGCACTAAGTCCAGCATTTACTCTTGTGAGCAGATTTTGACTCTCTTTTTCCCAGCGTAAGAAATCACTGTGCAACTCATCTACTGCGCAACTCATCCACGAGCGGCAGATTTCTGCTCACACGCAGCAGGTCAGAATCTACCCCCAGCCATCTGCAAACAAAATGTGCTTCAGCTCTAACTTGCACTGGAAACAGCTTTGCAGCCCATCAGAATAAACTGTATAAAAATCAATGTCTGTGTCATGGTGCTGTAAAAGCTTTCATAAGCCTTGTTTGGATGTTTTCCCCTCCCGACTTGCTCCCTTCTCCTCCAGTTGTTTGTGTACAAGTCTTCCTTCCTTTTCTACTACAGGAGATATTTATAAAGGCAGTGATAAGCAAACTCCCTTTCATTAAAGCAAAACACAGGAACACAAACATCAGCAAACAGCAAGCCGGTGGCGCCCGGCCCGCGACAGGGCCCGGAGAAGCCACGGTGGCCACCCCGCTCCCCTGGCCGGGCCCCCGGCCGCCCTCCTTCCAGCTCGGCTGTCACCCGTCTCACAAACCACATGACTGCACACAGCTCTGCGTCAGCCTCAGCACGGCAATACAATCTGTACGCGTTTAACCATAAATTCACTTATAAGCTAAACACATGCTGTTTTTATTTTATGGTGAAGTGGCAGGCGCAGTGCCGGAGTCCCCTTGCAAGCCCAACAGCTTGCTCCACTCCTCCCGGCTCCTCTGGAAAGCATCTTCGGAGGCACCTTCCCTTCGGTTTGGGATGGGACCCCCCTTCCCCCTGCTGTAATTCAGTTGCCTCTGCAGCACCTCATTTCTAGAGCACGACCAGCAGCTCTGATACACCACAATCTCCTGTGGGACTATAACAAAGTCTCTATGTCCTGAACGAAAAAAAATCCAAATCACAGTGACATTATGAACACAGACTAGCAGCTACATTTGGACTGGCTGATTTTTCCTACGTTTTATTTCCTCAACACCTAGCTAATCTGTAGCAAATTATTTTTAAGAATATTCATGAAAAGGATGTAGAGAAATGTAAATTATCACTGAAGAGGCATTCCCCATCTGTCTCTCTCATGTAAACAGCTTCATGCATCTCATGTTACCGAACCAGAACTGCTCGAATTGGACATGTCTCATCTATTGACAGTAAACAAGCTTTTACCCATCTGAATGCAACAGCATGCTCTTTATTATTCACACTTAGGAAAGCTGCCAGTTGTACTCCCTGTCCAGGAAGTCTGAATGTTTGCTTTTCTATCTCCATTTGCCAAATATAATTGGTTGCTATGTCAGTTTATTTTAAATCAGATCCCATAAAAAAGGGAGAAGTGGGGGAGGAGGGACGCTTTTAACTTCTCAGATTTTGGAACATTTTATCCTGTTAACTTCCAACACTGCCTGGAGAAGAAGGAAAGCACGCTTTCTAAGTGAATGAAGCAACTGATATTCTCTGTAACACAGCGTTCATTTTACTTGGTTTAGCAGCCTCATTAACTAATGAGACTAGTGCATGTCCCTTCCTAAACACAGTCAATTATCCCTATTAAGGCAGATGTTTCACTGGCAGATATTTACATCGTTAAATTTTGAAGGGTTTCTGCATCCGTCTACACCACAAGATTTTTGCTTCTTCATGAGCCTCCCAGGTAAATTGGGCAAATTGTGGCAAATCCCTGCTACCTTCCCTTTGTTATTGGGTCCTCTCTGGGCAGAACCAACACCGCTATGGAAAGCTTTCAGCCACCTTTCACGTCCTTTAACCAACTGGAGAAAGGATCAAAAGTACGGAGTCCTTTGCAGAAAAGTCAGCTAAAACTGCTCCTCCATTGCCATAATCCTAGCTTCCCCCTTCCTCTCTTCCTCTACTGCCTGTGTATCTTAGGACATCTGTACTCCATGCTGAACTGTTGCAGACAATCTAGAGCATTTTAAAGCACATTCTTCACCAGCAGTAGCTTTTGTCCGTGCTCGGAATATCACCAAAACACAGTTTTAGAATGAACTCATATTTTCCAACCTTTGGTCTAAATCATGTGTTAGAAACCCAGGGCTACTTGCAACAAATGGTGCGATTTCAGAACACAATTCAGCAGTGCATGAATTCTCTAATGGCAAAAGACAGTCACTCTGTAGATGAAATTTAGATTATCTTTTTTTCCCCCCTCCTTTTTTTAAATAAAAGTCTGCAGCCAGCTCTAAAATGTTTCCACTGCAGCTGGATTATCTTGTCTGCCACAGCAGTCATCTTCTAAGAGACTGTCCCTGCCAGAGCCTTCACTGCACTGTGCCGCAAACTGTGCTTTGTAGATACAAGGCGTTATGCACAGAAAAGTCATGTGCACAGGAACACAGGTTCACTTTCACAATCCTTTGAAAATCTGAACCAGATTACTTCACAGATATTGTTTTTCATTTCTGTGATTCTCTGATCTGATGAGATACAATGTCCCCTTCGTTTTCTTCTCCTTTTTTACTTCTTGTCTGGCCTTTTCTTCCAGTTATTTTCATCTCTCAACTACAGAGCCAGAGCAGCTGCCCCCTCCACTACTTGTACACGGTCACTATGACTGATGCACTTTGTTAATATAATTCTTTTAATGGGATTGGTCCAAGTCCTATTGTTGCTGAAGGATTTATCATGTTGGCTTCCCAGTGTTCCTTGACTGCTGACACACAACATGCATCTCTAGATGGTTCTGTGTATGAACAGAGATTGAACATCCACAAATGCAGGACCAACGATATTAATTTATCAATTGTTTCAATTTTTTGTGAATAAAGGCTACCTATTTGGAAATTATCTTCTCAACTTACACATTTACTCATTGAAATTGCACTTACTTTTCTTTCACAATGTTTCAGTAGTATATGCAGCAGAATTATACTATTTATACATATTAGCACAACCTTTAAATTTTCCACATTTGCCTCAATTCCAAACAAGCTTCATATACAGCTGATGCATTGAGAAGTATTAAACTGCTTACACAAAGTTGTACTGCCAACTGGAAAAAAACCCACAGTTTTTTTTTCCAAATTAGCATAAGCTCCTGGGTCATATTTACAGAAGCTCTGACCTGACAGGGCCGGATTCCCACTCCTAAACAGCTTCCATGAGGTTTTAGACACTGAAAGAACCCTGCAGCGGGTTACGGGAGAATCCCAGTGCTCCAGAGCCGCACAGGTTTGGAGTAATTGACCTCACATTCTCCCCACCTCCCAGAGATCCTAGCAGGGTCTGGCGAGGTCAAAAGTGGAAGTAGCTGGAGTCCAGAAACGCTGTAGCGATCCTGAGATACTCCGTAATCCATAGCAGACAAGGTCAGAGGCTGAAAATCAAGGCCTGATCAGTGTCCAGTCTTTGTACCACCTTGCAGATTATGTGCAACAAAAAGCTCCCAAAACTCCCTCCTCTTCCAATACAGTATTATATTTCTGCTAAGTTAGTTTAGTATGGAAAAAAATTCTGAGGAAATACTAAAAACCTATCTATGCATAAAGGTTGCACCAATTTAAGCACATTCCTGGTAATTTGGTTGGACGCTATTGAGATTACACACGGGTTCTTCCAATTTAATGTAACAGTTGAAGAACGGAGGAATAAATAATTAGGGCAAAAATTCTATGCAATCAAGGCCCAAGAAACATTTCCAAGTCTAGTTATATTCCGAGTATGTCTATGTAAATACAGCATTCTCTTAGCTATTTGGACCACTCCTTGTGCTGATCACATCACATTCCCAGTCACATCAGCCTAATTTAGTAACTGCAAAAAATTCTGAAAAAAAGGAGTATGGGAAGCAAAAGGGATCCATTAACTGAAATATTAACTAAATTTGAAATACAGAGATGCTACTAATGATAATGCACAAGCCAGGAATAGTCAGTTTTACTCGTGTCCCAGGTGAGTTTTCAAGATTCACGTTTAAAATTATTTTAGTAAATTTTAAATCATGTTCATAACACGTAACACCTCCCTTTAGGGAAGGGTGGGTATCAATCTGCTGATACGCACCAACAGGCTCAAGGGTGGAGTTGCTGGAAAACACCCTAATAAGAACAGAGAGCAGGAAAGAAAGTCCTGGATAGCCATTGCCGGCCCCCCTCCCCTTTCCTCCCACCTTGCAAGAGTTCACCACGTTTCCTGCAGCATGATCTGCACTGAGGTCTGTAAGAGCCCTCATACTTACCCGTGTGAGAGTAGATAAACCAGAGTGCTCCTGTTAGCAGGGCTCCAATCACAAACGCCGCAAAGGCAATGCCCACCACAGTCAGCGTGTCCAGACCGTAGAACACAGCTACAAGTTAAACACACATAACAAGGACTTTTTATTTTCAGTAGCAAATACTGTTTTGCAAAAATTCACCCTTACACTTTCATGGAAGAGTTTTTTTTAAAAATTCATAGTTAATTAACCACCATTTTAAGGAACGGACTAGCAGATTTGCATCAAGGAAATAAAAGTGATGCTTTCAGAGACTGGCTTCAGTCCAACCAACTGTTCCACATCACAAAGCAAAACCCCAGCTCAGCACACCCAAATCTGGAAAACGCTGCAAAAATTAAGCACTTTCGGTTGGCTGTTAATAACTCGCTTGCAATTAAATATCCATTTATTTTAAAAATGTGTTTTAAAAAGGCTGAGATTTTTGGCAAAAAGTGCTTTTCATTTAAATACCCTAACATCCAAGCAAACTTTCCCCTACATCTCCTGCAAGTTCAGTCTGAAATCTAGGTGGAGAACGGAACTGCTGTAAAGAGGGAAGAAATGCCAGCAAAAAGTCAGCGAAAACATAAATAGAAACAATTGTTTTTCACATTTGGCAATGCTTTCAATAACTGAAATTAATTCCAGAACACAAAAATAGAACCACACACACACACACACGCAAATCACTTTTGAGGGGAGAGGCCCTTTTGCAGGAACCACAGCATCTGGTTCCATATGTGTTGCCCCCCAGTGTTAAACCATGCAAACAGAGAAACTTTCAGCTTTTGTGATTTTTGGTGATTAGAAATACTTCAGAAAATAATAATCAGTCCTTTTGGACTGACTATAAAATAATAAGCAATCATTTCGGGAAGCTGTTTCTTACAAAATTGATTTCTAGTTTCAGTATTTTTAATGTCTCCCAGTGCACAAAATGGCTTAGGCCAGTGAATAACATTTTACTGACTAAGCTGGCCAGGAAGTGAACTGACTGGACCTTCTCAGTAGCATCCTTCAGTGGATTTTCAGTTCTCAGAATGCAACCAACACCCTCACTTTACACGTTCCTGCAACCAGCAGATGTCCCTATGGACATCCCCCAGCCCAACAGCTCCTGAGATCCTCAGGGCCATTCCCCTTTTGACAAATGTCTTCTCCAGTAGCCCCTGTTGGCAAGGGTCTTCAGGACCCATTTCGGGGTGCCAGCGATCAAGTTTGTATATGCAACACCTGACAGACAGTGGCTTAGAAGGTTTTTCTCTTCTTTCTTCTACGAGACTATTTCTGATTCCTTTGGTCGCCTCTGGTCATTTTAAATGCAAACAGAAAAGACTCTCCTAAACTCAACTATTTTTTCCACAAGGCACCAGGCAATGTCCTCTCCTCTTAGGAGGAAACTCAGGGGAAAGGAGAAAGTCATATGGAAGCTGAAGTGGCAGAAGGATAACTTCTTATTCCCCTTGCTATTCTGAGCAAATTTAGTCCCAAAGACATAGGGACAGGAGCAGAGGAAAAAATGCTTCTTTGCACTTCCTCTTCTAATCTTCCCTTTTCTCCATTCATACTTGGTTTTGGCTACAAATCTTCTTCATCTTCCTGTTTATTATTGTCTTCTAGTGCCGCTTCTGTCTTTTTCTTCCCTTCGTGGGTCAGTAAGTGACCCTGGTTAATTCACTACACCAAGACAACAGAAAAAACAAAAGAAGTTACTCCGTCTCAAGTCAGTGATCTCATCTACTGCACGACCTGTAAGTGCTGGTGCCAGATGGCTGGATGTGGCCAGCTGCAGTGCAGGGTAGGAGCAAGGCATGGAGTAGGACACAGCAGCTCCCTAAGATGGCATTGCTGCTGAGACCCTGGTACGGAGAAGCAGTGGCCTCAGCCAAGGAGGGGGAAATAATACAAACACACACCTCCCCCCGCAACTGAACTTGCTAAGGCTGAGACTCTCAATGGTGTTTTCCCAAATTTGATTTTCACATGTGCAAAAGGTCACAGCCCTTCTCTCTAAATGCTGATGGGAATCTCTCAATAAGCAATACAGCCAGAATTCTGTTCTGTCCCAGAATTTCACACACACACACAGAAAACTTGAGGATAATTTTCTTCATTGATCTAATAATTTCTAGACAAACATTTTAAGGCTTAACAGAGATTGGTTCAAGAGTTACTTACGTGGCTGTCTCACATTTGGCTTTGGAAGGGAAGGATCTAAATCTAAAAAAAATAAAACCAAAACCACAAAACATTAATCAGGCAGAGTTCCACACACAGCCTACAAACTATGCAAGCAAACTTGAGGATCTGACCTGACAGAAAGATGTTAATTGTAATTCTTACAACCCAGGAACTTCAGGAAAACCATTCCAAATTCAGTAATCTTGCTCAGCTCAGAAAAATTCTATTCATATATTAATCATTCCTCGGAGGAACATACCTGCAGTATAGCTCATGCAATGTACATTTTGCTGGCAAGTGCACTGCAACCTTTCCCACCCAAGATGCCACCAGGTCTGACCTGTGGTGATTCTGGTTATCCCTATGTGGTGCTCTCCAAGAGCACAGATTGCAAAGGCTGGTTTAAGGTTATTACATTCATCTGACTACTCGTTAATCACAAACATGAGATACCAGCGTGCTAAATCACAAAAAAAAAACCCCAAACCCAAAAAACCCACCAAGCACTGACCATCACCTCTAAAGATAAGTCAGTGTTGTGGCATGATACACCCTGCTTTGTCCAAATTGCATGAATATGTGTTGATTCAAACATTTTCCTAAGTCCTCCTTGGTATTCTGTCTTGGAAGTTGTGTGGTTTTTTTGTTTTGTTTTTTTAATTATATATAGGAAATAAAAGATCACAGCTATTCTATCAAAGCTATTATTCTTGGCAAGTATATCAAATATCATCATCATTATCAGCATGTAACAGAAAGACACAAGTAAACACATGTTAAAAACCAAAGAATTTTCCCTTCTTTTGCTTCACTGGCTTCTCTTATCTTTCTCCAAAAATGTCACCTCAAGCAGAAGAGCCAGAGATTCTGGCTTCAGAGCTGAGGACCTGTTTGGTTAGCTGCAGTTTGCTTCTGGATTGCCCAGTAACCTGGGGATCTCATTTCAATTCTGGCCTATCTGAGTATGTTCAGTGCAACAGCTATAAAAGGATTTGACAAGACGGTGCCCCAATACTTGTTTTTGCACCTTTAGCAACTGAAAAACAAAGTTTAATTGCTATGTAAACAGTGACTCAAAAACATGGAAAATAAATATCTTTATTTAAAGTATTCTTAAATCAAGACTACAGCCTCTAACTTCTTAAAACCCAAATGGCAGAACTAAACTGCCAGCAATATCCTACAAGATCATTAGGCTCTGAGACACACGTGCCTACAATATCCAAAAAAGCATTTTCTTCTTAAAAATGCATTATTGTCACTTGTTCTAACACATCAGTATCTCTTCCAGGTCACTCTTGGCAGGATGGCAGGAAACAGGTGGAACAGTAGTAGGAAACAGGTGAGAGCAGAGAGAGGTGGGGGGGTGTGTGCATGCACAAAGAAGCTGGAAAGTCGTCAGGCGCACTTAACAGCAAAAGCATAACTGAATGCAAGATTTGTGAGGAGGGCTGGACTGAAACCAAGGAGAACTGAACAGTTCAAACATGGGTAAGGGCACTATCAGATTGTCCAAACACTCCACTAGCATATCCCAATTGCCAATAAAATGCCTTCTGAGCTGAGAGGAGAATGAATTTTCCATGCTTATTCTGTCATTGGCTTCTCTACAGAGAATATCAAGTCTGCTAATTAATGATAGGCTGTGTAGTCCATTATCAATTCTCCCCACTCCTCCAGTTCTTACATGTATTTTAATGTGGTTTGCTCAAAGCAACACAGAAGCAGTGCGAATCCTTGAGGTCCAGGAAAAGCATCTAATTTAAAAACATCAGCAGCCAGCCTTTAGAAATTATCATGATAGCAGCACTTGTTAGCTGCTCACTTGACCTCCATTCTATGACCTTATTTCCTTTTGCTGTAGAAGTAATAATATAAAGTTTCCACACTTAGCAAAAATCTAAGCAATGAGACAGAAGAAAAAGTATTTTCTAGCATTTAAATGGCCATCCATATGCCTTTCACTGAAGTGGGGGAGAGCACGTGTGTGAAATGCAGGAATGCAAAGGTAAAGACTGTGGCTTGAAGTTAGGTTTCAGACATTTCCACTGGCATCTACTGCAATAATGTAAGCAACTGAGCTTGTAAATAACTAATAAAATTAGGAGGGGAGGAAGAGTTATTCTCATTTAGATACACAGTTGTGATTTCTGTTACAGTCAATGACAGTCATAAGCTTACGCCTGAAGAAAAAAAAGTGACACTTTTGCAATGACCAGTGTGTTCTGACTTTTGAAGTGTCAAGGGCGTGACTTCTACGTTTAGCTTGGGGAGCAGATCCAATGGCAGTAACTCACGCAATATGCTTTACAACAATGAAAGCTGGCCTGCTCACATGAAAGAAAATGAAGAACGCCACCTCTGAGATGCAAATTCTCCTTTTCAGTAATGCAATATAATTTCTCCTCGTATCTTAGGTTCACGTATTGGCCAACAATGGCATCTGGCTTTTAAAAAGGGGTTGCTAGATTCCTTGCAGAACAACTGCATACCAACAAAGCTACGTTGTTCATGCGCCACTTTGTATTATGCCTGAAAGCTGTGATACGCTGGGGAGATTTCCACCAAACATCCCACAATTAGACTAAATCACTCACAATGCAACAAAGTACTCTATCACACTGTTGTCTTGTAACTAATCTTTATAAATTTAGCTCATCTTTGCACACTAAGACCTTGTGCCTCTGACAAAGACAACATTCTGAGTGAAGCCCAAGATGGGAGCTGCGCACAATGCTCCACACATCGGAAGGGCAAGAGAGCTCAGAGTACGAGTCTGTCTATTGAAAACTGAACTTCAGTTCCAGGATTTACTCATTCACAATAGAATAACCACTGAAAAAAAAAAGTAAAATAAGAGCTTTGCAAAAAGAAAAAGCCCAGAATTATGTCCAAAGCACAGCTTTAAATGTACCACTTTGACACATCAAATACTTGCCTTTAGATCGTAGTGGATTTGATCTGTATTAATAAATTTGAAAAAAAACCCCAACCATGAGCTGACTTGCATAATTCAACAGAAACAGTTGTTGCTTATGTCCCCTAGAAATGCTGTATTGTACTTTAAATTGTTTGAAGACTAAAAAGCACCCACTGTACAAGAAAGGTTAATGGACTTCTGATCCCCATCCTTTTGACGCTCCCTCAAAAGCATTCCAAAGGTCAAACAGCCTTTGGACACAACTGGAAGATTTTGATGTGCACGTGAAGCCACCAAAGCTTCTGATTAAACTCCCGTGCTAATACGAAAAGAAAAAATAGTGCACATATATATTTTCTTCTATGAGTGCATCAAAACATGACTGATGCTGTTGTCAGAGGGATTCACTGAGAACTTTGAAATTAAGTGAAACTGTGAAAACAGTTCTTACTTCCCATCACTCACGGGGCATGTTCTTCAGCTAGAGTACAGTCTCATCATGCCGTTCGGCATTATCTCGTAACGCTCTTCAGTCTTTCTAACTCCTTCAACCAGTTACTAGCCACACTCATGGCTTTTTTCCATAAAGATTACATAATCAAACAAGCCCCACCAGCGCGGAGCTAAAATACGTTTGTGCAGCTCATCTTTTGCTCTTAATAGTTTTACAGCCTAATGAGCATCTCTCCGGTGGCCACCCCATTTCTTTACAAACTTATCAGGCTTTAGCGTCTTCAAGACTTTGTAATTCCATTGTTGTTATTCCTAAATATACATCTACAGGCAATTCCTAAATATATATCTACAAGAAATTCCTAAATATATATATACAAGCACAAGAAAGAAATGATACAGCAGAGAGCAGAGCACTGCCTTTGATCTCTGGGCAACAAGAAGTTGCTGGAAGAGCTACTGCTATATTCATACTTCTGAAACCCATATTGTTGTGTAGTACAGTATTCCTGGCAAAACCACATGTCCAGAGACGAATAAAGACAGTTAAAAAATGGCAATGAACTGCCGTGATGATTGCTGCCAGGGAAATGTTTAAACAAATAATACCTTACAAACACAGTATCGCCACAAGATTATACAACGCCACAAGCTTGGAGTACTCCCTGATTTCAAGCAGTTTTATGTTACACAATATAATATATATGGCTTTATTAAACAGTTCAAGCTCATTTTCATACCTTCTGTTTTTCCTTCATGTGTTATTACCACAAGGGGCTTGGTGAAGGTTTTCTTGTTGTGCATCATGGCCAAGATCATATCCACATTGAGAGAGGTGCAAGCTTCATCAGGAGGGATGCACTGCAGTGGAAAAAACAGTGTGTGAGGCCAGAGTCACTTGTCTGCCAGGACAGCTGTGCCAGCTGTACAGTTGCCTCATTATCAGTTTTTGGTAAATATTTTGGTAAATATTGTCTACTGAAAAAAGAGAAGAAAACCTCCAAACAACCCCTGTGTAATGTACTGGCAAAGGTAATTCTTAGCTGTGCTTCAGGACACAACATTTGCCTTCATTAAGGATCCCCTAACCTTTACGAGGTGTTACTATTGAAATTCAGTAATAGTAACTATTTGATCTTAGGATAAATGTTTTCTAAAAATCTGACAGCCAAAACTGTGGCCACCAACACATATGCTGATCAACAATAACAAATCATCTTTAAAAAACCCCACATTTTAAGGGGGATGTGCATAAACCCCAAAGTAAAAATAAATTCCAAATTCTTAGAACACATTCTTTAAAAACTAATTTACAGCCATTTCCATTAGTTATAAAGCAAAATCTGGTAATTCTCTGTTGTAACAATCAGTTATCTGATATTACGCATGTCTTTGGAAACGAAAGCTGATGTTGTTTGTGGTTTGGATATTGATAGCAAAGATAAATCTGAACCACTTGCGTAATAAAAAGCAATTTCTATTTATGCCACGTAACCACCTAATGAAATGTAAACAGTAACTGTAACATTATGCAGTCAAAATGCATAGCATCATAACTCTTATCTATTAAAATCTTGAGCCTAGAAATATCGTGTTCATCACATCAATTCCATAGAAAACAGTTTATTCACTTCAAAGTTCAGATGAAAAAAATATCTTATTTTCACCTAAATCAGAAGTTTAGACTTTAATAAATTACTGACCTTTGGCAGTCCTTGAGTATCTTTGTCTTTATTTGTACACAAAGTCAACTCGCAGTGAAGAAATAGCAGTGAGATGTTGAACATTGGTTTAAACACAAAGCTAAACCTTTTTTTGTCCTTCTGTGCATGTGGTATTGGAAAGTTCACCTTCTCAATGCTGTAGAATTTAACAGATTCATCTTTAGGACAAATGTTTTCTATAATGGTGTAGTCAGACATTCTATCTGGATTTGAAAACGGGGAAACAAAGCATGTTTGAATGGCAAAGCCCAAGGATCTGTCAGCTTTAGTCACGGACACCTGCAGTAAAAAGAGAGAGATGGTAAGATCTCCGAAATGACATTTTTAGTTCACATTTCATTAACATTATCAACAGTTTTTTAAGCAGTTTTCCAGTGCCACTTCCAATCTGAACTATTTTGAAGGCTAAATGTTACGGGTAGACTGTCAAAGTGAGAGACAGAAAATCTTTGGTTTCAAGACCAGCAGCTGTTTAATAGCAAAACCGTGCATAAATACAGCAATCCCTTATCTTTCCGAAAGCAGCGGAAAAACCCAGTCCAGATCAGACACGTAGTTAATGACTGCGAATGCCACCTCAGATGGCACTGCTTTCCTTAGACACACAGACTATAATAAAGCTGTATGGAAGTCAATTATTAATTCCACCTCATTGTATCTCTTTGAAACTTTAATGAAAAAGGAAAAAAAATGCAACAGACACAACAGAGAAACACCCCCAGCCAGGAGAGGAATGCAGAGGCAGAAAAGAGGTCATGGTCTGACGTGTGGGTGGCATTCCTGAACTGGGGGGGTGGGGGAGGCTCCTAAAAAGCCCTAATTTCTTGTGAAATGATCCATTTAGTTTACTGTAAGTCTGAAATTCATATTCTTTTATGAAAAATAACGAAGACTGCAAACTTCCCGGGCCCTGATGTTGTTCAGCTGGACTGGAATGCAGACAACAAATGCTACAGAATAATTAGGGAAAAAAATGTAAATGGAATTTGTAACAAATGAAGCATGTTGCTCTTAATAAACAACAGAAGTGATGTGCCTAACCATTAACACTGCCTGATGAAAACAGTTCCACAAGAAATAATTTCGTTCTTAGATGAAATGTGCCTTAAATGTGTATTTAATCCTTACGTGCTGCATGTATATTTAAGGAAGACCCTGCCAAATTTTCCTGTGCTCTATACAGAAATTTTTGGATGCTGTAAGTTGTGCAGTGAATAAAGGCACTTCTCATTTTTTCTCTCCCTTATGTGAGCAGCAATCAAATTAGAGATGAAGGGATGTGCCGTAGCATCTAAGCAAGAACGACCATCTTCTAAAAAGAACAGAAATAAGGATGGATGAATGAAAGTCAAGCCACAGATACTGACAGATAAACAAGCTGATGGTGTAAACTAGTTAGAAAAGAGATTATGGCACGGAGGACAGGCATACTACAGTATCATGAAACACCATCAGGAAAATAAAAGGATGAATGATATCTCAAGGAAAGAAGAGAACTAAGAGGAAAAGGAGACCAAAATATGATAAGAAAATGACAGTAGAGAAACAAAGGAAAAAAGCCAAAAGATTCAAACACAAAAAACATTTTTAGCAGAGAAGGAAAAGGGAGGTATCGAGTTCTTACAGATTATGACCTAAGCAACTTATGGACCAAAAAACCAAAATACACTTATTAATAACAAAAGCAAAACAGAAACAAAAATGAAAAAAATTTGAAAAAAATCTGTGTCAGCTAAAAAGGGAGTCACAGAAGTTCAAAACAGATACAGATTTTCCACTGTGCAAGCAGGAGAAACAGAAAAAAAAAGGCTTCTGCCAGGACAGGTGATGAAGAAATCAGAACATCTGTCTGAATAAACAGTTCCAGCTCCAGAACCAGACAAATTCAAAGAGCTCACAGCCGGGGGATTCATCCCAGATTGCTGAAGGAAGCAGACAGTTTTATCCAAATGAAAAAAATAACGTGTCCTTTATAAATGTATTCTTAACTGAGGGTGACATGCTTTCTTTTTGCTTCAATTGTCTCAAGTACTTTTCACCGGGTAGAGAATGAGGAAGAGACACAGCACACTGAAACAATGAAGAAAACTGCACCAATCTCAAATGGGCCACTACACTTACCATGTGCGGCATGGGCTCAACGAAGAGGAACTAATTTGGGCCGGAGAAACATGGAACAGCACTGCTTCAGTCAATATATTCATTTTCCTGGTCTTACAAGCCCCTAGCTCACCACTCGTGATTCGCTCATCTATAAACTAGTGATACTACTTCATTGCCAATGTTGTATTTATTAATCCATACCTTTATTTAAAAAACGCAAAAATCTGGTCACGTGACTACCTTTAGAAACACTGACTGAATTGGTTTGAAATTCCCCAGATTTCACAAGCAACTTCGCAACACCTGGAAATATTACCAGGTCCAAAATGCATCTGAAGACAAGGGTACCTGGCTGTCGTCTTTGCTGGACTTATTTATCTAAAGTTGTTGGATCTTGTGTGATAGCATTCAAAAGGAATGTAACTGGTCTAAGTGCATCACAGAGAGATCAGAATCTATATTAACTGTGTAACCCGAGAACACTAGCATATGGAAAACAGACACTTGTAATAATTTTTTGCATATCTGCATCTTTCAGATGAGGTTCAGCCACATTACTCAATAAAATAGGCCCTGAAGTCTTCATCAGGAAATGCCAGTTCAGAGCAAGAGCTCAGAGACCACCTTTAAGTTCTGCAGAGAAAAGCAGATTTGGCAAGAACGACCAATTTACCTTGTAGTTAAATTCATCTATTTTGCAGGAATCCTTTCGTTTTGACCCAAAACATTGTCCTGATTCTTACCCCATGGTTTCTGTTCTCTGCAGCCACCAAAGCACCTACCTGTCTGGCTAAAGCAACTGCACAATGAGACCTTTCAACTGACAAGAACAGATCTGGCTCTGCTGCACGGCCTTGCAAAATATTTCCGTTAGTTTGAAAGCTTTTTTCAGTTTGTTACCTCTACATATATTGGCCCATTCTCAGCAACAGAGAAGAGTCCCTGGGAGGGAGCGAGGAACAGGTCTGTTTTGTACAGCTCCATGTTGAAGGTCACATTGGTGATGTGTGGCTCAGGAGGCCAGAACATGCCTCTGTCATCCTCTGGCTGGTGCAGCGTGCAATTAAACTGAAATGAAAAAAACCCAAACAATACAAATACATTCTGAGTTGGGAGTGGCGGCTGGTTAAGGACGAATTTGGAGTGCCCACCCACATCCCATCAACTTAGTGCAAATCCTCCACAGGGCCACAAGAAATAGAAGTGAGAGAAATGTGTTAAAAGACAAATTAATTGCTATAGAATTAGTGTAATTTATGAAAAGTTCCTATTACAATAGGCATTTCTCTATTGTCAGGTGCAAACCCAAGAGTAACATACCGCTATTTCAGGCCAGCTCGAGAAAGCAACTTCTCCCTCGTCAGCATCCCCTGGAAATCCATTATCACCCGATTCCATGTCATCATCATCAAAGCCGCTGCTTTCAGCTGGCGATGACAGCTGAATGACAATCTGCACAAAAGGTATCGCAAACGCATAAAATTAGGTGATAACTGAGCATTCTCTCGTCATGGTTATTATTTTCTCCTCTCTCCAGAACAATGCAAAGGCCAGAAGAAGTGCACCAGCTAAGCAGACGGTGAAAACACGTCTTAAACAGCTTTGTGCTGAGCATGTAAGACATGTAGGTTATATTTAGAGAATGCCCCTTAGTTTTTTTCCAGAATTCAGAGCCAGTAAAGACACCAGCCTGGGTGCTGGTGTCTGAATGAGAACCCTAGCATTTCCATTCTATTTGTAGTATTTCTATAACCAACACTGGAAAAAGAAACCAGTTTCTAAAGTGATTTTTTTGCAACTTGCAGTTTTCCTTAATGCGCTCACAGAAAATCACTGAAAGTATTAGGGTCATTAATGGATTTTCTCTTCTGTCATTTGCATATTTTTTTCAGAAATGTACACCCAAAACCACGATGTCCCTTTCTTCATTTTTCTGTTGTTTTGCTCTGAATTTCTACTGCTTTTTTTTTTTCCCTCCTCTGCACACTTCTCCATTTCTTCAACTGAAAATTCCTGGTTTTGGTTTCCAATATTCTACACTCTGCTTCTGTACGCCCTGCAGCTCCTCAGCTAGCTCCCTCCCTTCCAGGACTTCATCTTTGTTTTCTTGGACATAGAGCAACTGCTAAGAAGTGACATATACACTCTTTGAGACTCCACTGCATGGGGTTTATTTTTTAGGAGAAACATTGCCACATTCTGAGAGATACCATACATGATTCGGAATTTAAGTGAGTAGCCAAGACTATTAAAAGATACGATGGAGAGGAGGCAAATATCCATTTTAGTTCGAGCCATAATAGAATATAGGGACAATGACAGTATTTAGCTCCACACACGTGCAGTTCTGTAGTTTGGAGATGTTTCTATCCACAGCCTTGGTTTGGGACTGTTTCTAAAGTTAGGTGCTACAGACTTGCCAGTATAGAACGGTTTTACCCAGGCAAGGTCAGATCAGATTGCTTTAGCTGTGTTTGGGTTGGACCACAGGCTTTCCATCATTTGCCAGGGTTACTTCTCTGTACTGGAAAGCTCCAGCAAGAGAAACGTGTCATTACCTTCCAACCCAGATTAGCTGCACTGTACTCAAGCTCATAAGCTGAGCCAGTCTGGAAACAGTCGCTTAGAACCTAAGTGGGCTCCTTAGCATCATCACTCATATACAAATACTTGGAGTCCCTTCATCACATATATCAACTGATAGCAAATATGAATCCAAATTATAAGAGAGAAGCATGAACAGATAATGTCTTTTCCTCACATTTTGAAAGCCTTTTTCACACACAATTTTGGAAAAAAGAAAGTTCACTTAAAATAATTCAGCATATGAATTAAATGGTATTGCTTTGTGCAATCACAAACCTTCATTCCTATTCCTCCTTACAGCTACGTAGCACTGCTTATGTACCAGTACATCAAAGCTGCATAGCGAAAGCTGGTACAACTTCTCCGAGATTGGTACAGATGGTCCCCAAAGTGCAGCCATGCAGTTTTATAAAAGTATTTAACTCCAACTCCTCCTTTTTCCTTTGGGATACTATCTCTCCACAGAAGCACACTGAATGTGCAGCCTTCATACCTACTTGAATACAGGGCCTGTAGCTGCAACGAGGTTTGAGCTAGACAGGAAAAGATCGGGATGCCCCCTTTTTGCTAAGACTAAAGCTAACTACAATGGCTTCCTTGTACCCCTATGATGTGCAGCGCAAAGGCTCCTCTTTGTAAAATACTCACAGAGTTAAAATAAACAATCTTGTTGAAGATATATGCTGTCCGAGTCCCACATTTGTTCAGCAAAGACTCCAAAATGAAATGGGTACCATTCATCCTGGCTTTGCAAGAGTGATCCAGCAGCGAGAGTTCTGTCCTTGTGTAGCCGCTAGCCTGAAACAAAGGCGTTTTGTGAGTGGCTGAAACACAATTGTGTCAGGCTCTTGCTTAAAGCGCAGCTCAGAATACTGCTCATGACTGCTGAGAGGAGGAAGTGAAGTTCATTGTACGGACATCCAGGGAAGGTCACTCTCAAAATGCTGTTATACATGACAGACAGGGAATAAATGTAACATGGAACAAAGAAAACAACAGGTTCATTATTAATCTGCTGATTAATAATGCTGACTCTGTTTAGTCTGAAATGAGCTAAAAATGCTGTCTGTATCAGGCTCTTTTCCACAATGCAAATGGACACAAGCAACCTGTCAGCTGGTAGATGGTAAAGAGATCTATTCAGGTCTCACACAGCTATCAAAAGCAGCTTCTTTGTATTTTGGAGATTAAAAACTCAGACTGATGGTCGAGCACAGTAATTTTTTGACAGAACCAACCCTGCAAAACTTTCATCAGGAATCCCTCTACAAACTACCATATTGTTGGGAAGAGGAAACATGACCCTAAGTTATAGCAAGGAATATCTACAGTAAAGTTTCCTCACCAAACTATTTTTCTGGGGAGCTGGGTGGTGATGCCTGTAGATCTTAGAATGTTTTTTTTTTTGATTGAAATACAAATAGGAAAAATTTTTTCACTGAAGAGGTTATCAAGCATTGGAACAAGCTACCCAGGGAAGTGGCTGAGTCACCATTCCTGGAGGTATTTAGAAGACACATAGATGTCGCACTTCCGAACATGGTTATTGGTGGACTTGGCAGCGTTAGGTTTACAGTTGGACTCAATGATCTTAAAGGTGTTTTCCAACCCAAATGATTCTATGATTCTATGAAACAAAATGGACTGCCCAAAAAAGCCTGCCCAAATTTGAGAATAAGAGATCACACCAACCTGCAGAGAGTCTTTTTCTACAGCTACTGTCATGACTTTCTCATCGCACTTTATTGACAGGGCTACACCAGCACTGCCCTGAACCTCTTCCGGTTCTTTGTGTTTCGAGAGGGAATGCTCAAAGTCATGATTTATTAATGTATCCACTGAATCCCTAGATGGGAAGATTCCTTCTCCCACTGTGTCATGCCTTCCTCTGTTAATGTGAAAAGGAAAAGTCAGGCCATCACTTAATGCAGGATTCTTTGGGGCAGGCAGTGGGTTCGCACCGAGCAATTCTGTCAGCTCTGGAGGAAGGGAATGGTCTTCTTCATCATTCATCTCTTCTAAAAAAAAAAAAAAACCAAAAAAAAAACAAGGCGGGGGGGAGAAAGAACATTAGGTTATTCAATAATTTTCATAAAAGTCTTCAGAACTAATCATTTTCATACAAAAAAAGAGTATTATCCAGAAAGGAAGCTCTTGAAGGACATCCAGACCAGCATCTTTGTACTTTTCAGGTAACTAGCCACAGCTGCTCCACGAAGGCTTTAGTTGTTACCGAGGTATCTAATCTTGGTATATTTAGTCCCTGCTATATATCTGCCTCACTAAGAGTTGAAAATGAGCCTTGAGGAGTGGGCCTATTAAATGCAAAAGGCAACCACAGAGGTAAAAGAAACATCCCATTCAGCAAATACACTATTTTAATGCTGCTGAAATAGCCTAAGTACAAATCATTGGGTGAAATTCTGCCATTACCTGCCCTATCATGAACTCAGTCACTCCGCTGTTGTGGAGCTACTGACATAACCAGAGTGAAGTTAAACAAGAGTTAACTTTGTTGGGAGTAAATGAGAACACTATCTCCTGGCTCGTACACACGACTGCTCAGGACAGAAATCTCAACATCTGGCCCAAGCAGATAATTATCTGTAACCCATGAGAGTGCAATTGATAAAATTAATGTGAACATAAGCTTTATCAAAACAGCTAAACAATATTTTCATTGATTGAAATTCAGAATTAGTGAAAAAGCAGATGCAACACCACTAGCTTCAATGGACCCGGATATCTTTACATCAGCAGAGTACATTTAGACTTCAGCCAAATAATTAGATTTTTTTTTTTTTAACAGTTGTATTTATTCCATTTGCTCAGATTTTTTGGTAAGCCAGTTTCGTCTGTAAACAATTTAAAAGTTTATTTAATTTTCTCAAGGAAACATTATGCCGATACTTTGGGGAAAGAAAAAAATAAATTAATCCATGCTGGATTTATTAACTAACGAGCTATTCAGTTGCTGAAGTCTCTTCCAGTGAACGCTGAGCATGGTCATCTATAACGGCCTGTGAGTTGGATAAACTATAACCATTTAATTCCACCAACATTGCAGGAAATAACACAATTTGCCTGGACTTTTCTCATCAAAAAGCCACAGATTATTTTTTTTAACCAGCATTCATAGATATTACTAGAATTCTTGATGATGAGCAGTGAAAGTAGTGCAAGCCCCCACAAAAAAGCTTCAGAACTGAGAAAGCACCTTTCAAGCCATCATATTCCTGGAAATACAAGATATATTTTTTTCTATATGCTAAAAGTCCATCTTTCAAGCTTACCTGTATCTTCAAGCTGCAGATGAAATCTGTTAGCAACAGGAGCTTTTGTGTAGGAAGTAACTGGACTATAGTTATGCTCATAAGCCCACTTGATCAAACTCTCATGCGATGAGGGAATGTCAGGTATTACTGATTTACTCATAGTCATGGATCGTTCCGTTTCCTTTCCAAAACCAATACTATTTGATGTCTGCAAACAAAGAAGAACTTGGTTCATGATTTACCATTTAAGGATACTTAAAATGGAACAGTGACAGTGACTGAACATGTTTTTTACTCTATTAAATAACAGCAAACTGAGAACACCTGGGAAATAAACCAAACTCTGCCACCTTAGCCACAGAACTGCTGCACACATGGAGAAAAGCCCCCCCTTCCCCCCAGCCTCTGCCTGGAGTACAATAAATCAAAGTAGTCAGAAACTGTTAATCCCTAAGCGAGACACGGACATATTTACAGCCATTTGTATAATGCCATATTTGCTTCAAAACTGAGTTTAAATGACTTCTGAGGTGAGGTGAACTCAAGATGACAACTGATTTTCCAAATGTCCCCTTAATTTCTTTGATTAGAGCACTTCTTAAGCTACATATGGGGAAACCTTGGTTCAAATGAGCATTACTGAAAAAGGCAAAACACAGCATGCTCATGAAGTAGAGCTGACACCTTTATGCTTTAAAGTCAGCTAGCACCGAGGACAATCTGTGCCTCTCTGAATGCGCGTCATACTAGAAACATAGTGTGCCTCCTGCAAAACGCTAAGTATGTTAAACAGGACTCAATTAAATGCTTAATAAAGCGATAAGTGAGAGCGTGTACATTTATGCAAGGCCAAACTACTTAAAAGACAACATTTATTTTCTGCACACAAATAGAATTTAAAATTCAATTTACAAAAGCAGTTTTACACAAACACATTGATACAGCAAACTCATAAATGCACTTGCCGACCTCTTCGTCTTATTATTAAATAATTTACAAATAACGGTTCGTCAAAGTTGGCCATGGAATACAGATGAGTCACACAGTCAGTTAGCTTTCGCTTTACTGTAAATGTTTTGCAAAATTTCAAATTTTGTTGTCCAAATGGGCATGTCAAAAGAATATAACAAACATGTCTAGCTGTTAGAGGGGCGGTTAGAAAATATTCACTGGTATTAGACTTTAACTTGCTTTTAAGTGCTTGGCATCTTAAACTTAAACGTGTATTCACACAAAGCTAAATAGACACATATTTATTTTTACATGCACAACATTACCATTATCACTACAACAATCACGTCAATGACTACAGAACAAGCTGAACATACACACGGCAGGAAAGGCACGACCACCCGCTTCTCAATGATTCCCGCAGTGTGATTAAATGCATTTTCTATATGCAGATGATACTATTGAATGCTCTACAGCAAACACGTTTATTTCCACGCCTGATTACCTTCATCATATAGGCTGCATTTATTTATTTTAAGACCCCATTGGTTTCCCTCAACGTGAACAAATCTTAATTGTCTTTCACTCTAGAATGTCAAAAGACTGACTGTACTGATATCTTTTGCCCAGATTGCTTTTAGGCAGTGGTCATAGGGACCTGCTGCCCAACATCACAGAGCTCGGTTGCACCTCTGTACCTGACCTCAGAAACGGAGCTTTTGAACGAACCACTGAATACAGCTCAGGACGTCCGTCAGTCCCACCGGAATGGCACGATTTACTTTTAGCTCCCTCCCTCATTTCTTCCTAATGACCCAGTCCTGCATCCTTTAAACACTCACAGCTTCAAAACCGAAGTTAGAGGGAATTTTAGTTGCAGAGTGTCTTGGTTTGAGGATACTGTTACCAGTACAATTACCAACAACTAGCAAAGGCCACTGAAGATAAGAAACAAAAAGGAAGCAATAGGTATCCTAAATTTTAGTGCCTAATTACTGTTTTGGATCAAATAATCTTTTATTCTTCAACAGATACAAATCTGGTCATGATTTATCACACATTTTCATATTACCACTCAGCTTTGACTGGTTGGAACTATTATTCTATCCCAACTTTGCTGGATCTCCCTCTCTGCTTTCCTTTTCTTTTTTGTCATGAGGAGGCAGCTGAACAAATATTATCTCAGAATTTTACTGTCCTAGCTGGCACCTGACCATTTCCAGGGCTTGTTTATGCCTCTCCACTCCACGCTGAGCCTCTAAATGTTCAGTCCTGCATTGCCTCAATGAAACAAAACCGAGCATAAAGGCTTGCAGGAATAGACAGACCTTCCTTCATTTGTCTGCCCTGCCAACACCGTCACTCGCAGTGTATGAAACCAAGCAATCAGAGCCACCTACTAACCTACTCCCAACAGAGAGAGACCATTTCAGAAACCGGTGGGCAGTTGTTCTCATGTGAAGAACAGCCCCTCCAAGCTTTTGAAACACTCGCAGGGTTGTTCTGTGCATTTCACCTCTCTCGCTCTTTGCCCCTCAACACATTTATTTTCTTTCTGCAGTTTGGCTTCTTCTTCCACTGGGGAACCCAGAGCTTTGTAAAAGGACACCGAACCCAAAGGACCAGATAGTCCACAAGCACAGAAACACAGGAGCACCGCACGGGGGCTGATGTAAGGACAGACTGCACACAGGGGTTAAACACAGCCTGGGAGGAAAGTGGTGCGTGTGAATTATGTGCAATTACTTTACCTAAACTATTCCCATTTTAACTTGGTTTTGTGTCCATTCTATTTCAGAGTTTCAAGAAACACAGCAAGCTGGGAGATGAGCTAGATGACCTAAAAAGCCTTTTTCATTTTTTGTCTATGAACTTAGACCTTAATAACTCACAGTCCTGGGTTTGAGGCAGCTTAGCACTAACCTTTCCCTCTCAGTTTGCCAATCCCCTCAAGACAATTCTGATTCGTACTGAGGGCAAGAAGTTAGGAAAATTGAAGTGCATGGAACCGATTCAACTAATAAAAAGAACATTGTGAAACATTACCTAATTGTTTAGTAATGTTTTTATGCATTGTCTAAATTTGGGCTTGGAAAGACGGCCTTCAGCTTAATAGAGATATGAACAGATCCTAAATACTGGATGTACAGGCTTTTTAATGACACGGAGGTGTTTAGTTCCCTCCCACACTCCCCTCTAAATAAAGGGGAACAAACACACATTCAGAAAATGAAGCATCTATATAAATGAAGCAATATAGCAAACAGTTACTCACAAATCCTAACATAAATATACAAAGTCTTTCATATACTGAAGTTTCCATATATAGTATTACTTTCTCTTTTTGTTAGTCTAAATAAAATGTTACCTTCCACCCCTCGTTACAGAAAGAATTTTCACTTACACTTTTTACTTATAACTTTCAATAATTAATAAAGAACTTTAAAAAGAATAGCAGCCTTGCTTTTCTATACTCAAGTGCAGTACTTGAGACACTTTAAAATCCTTTAGAATTCCTCTCCTTGAAAATTCATCATCCATAAAGAGGTAGCTTCATGGATATGAAATATGGTACTTTAACTATCTCAAAGCATGAAGTGAACTAATCCACAATTCTCTGCCCTGTGCAAGCAGACCCATATAGGCCTAAATATAGAGTGGTGAATTTTATGTAATAACCCAGAATGAAACTTTCAAGTCAAGCATTGGTTTTTGCCCTTCTGCTCACAAGTGCAGTAATCCTGGGCAACTAACCTTGACCTTCCTCTTTAAGGGTTGATTATTTAGGACCCATAGAATGACCAGAACATCCTTTCCTATCCGTAAGATAAAGATGTATCAGGGATCAAAAGGTAACATAATTTATTTCCTTTTATTTCCCTTACTCTCAAAATCTAGCATGAAATCCTGCCTACCAATCTGTCCTCTTAGAAGATTTAGATCAAGCATCCTTTGGATCCTGTCAGAATTGCCCTTGCACACATTAAAAGGAGAAAGCTACTAAGCAGAGTAAGATTCTTATAAAGACAGATAGCTGGAGTTTGAAAATACATCTGAGTTACTGCAAAATTGTTAATCAGGAGGCCACTGGGTGGTCCTGAGCAAACATTTGGTTCAACTGTACAACATGCTCCTAACTGATCACTTAAGACAGAATTAGGCCACACATTTATCGGCTGCAAGATCAGTCCAATTTTATTTATTTCTTTATTTCAGAGCAAGGGAAAACACATTTTCTTAGTAGAAATGCCGCTGAGCAAGAAAGCCTGTACAAAAAAAAAAATCATTCTGAATCAGAACCTTCAATTATGTGTAAGTATAGTTTCAGAAGTTCAGCTTTAGAGATCCTGGGTTTAATTTTTTAAAAACTTATTATTTGCAGTCCGAGGAGAGGTGACCAAACACTTGCTGGGGACAGAAGTACTGGCAGGGAAGAGGGCTACAGAGTACTACAACCACAAGTGGAAGGAGTAAAAAAGTTTTCACTTGTAAAGGGACATGGGTGTGTGTCGCATATCGAGGATTACCCATTCTGCACTCATAGGCATCTTTCCAACTTCTGAGATGAACCTGTAGATCCACTCACCAAAGTAAGAGCAAAACGGGAGATGAACATCCAACCGGGTGTTTAGGGTTCTTCAACAGAAGTCGAAAAGACATAGACCCTAAATCCTTGCACTAACCACCTGGCTTGGCTTCTGTGATGTGCTGGTCAGTTTAATAGCCCATATATTAAAAGTTAATGAGAAAAAAATATATAGTTTCTGTATTTACTCCTTGGAAGGCAGTAATAATTAAAAAAGCAGCTAAGAGAGAAAACATTCAGAAATCAATATGATCTAGCACTGTATCACATTTAAATGGATTCCATACTGTTGCAGCAAAAAAACAAAGGTGCCTTAACTTACAATCACTTCCAGCTTTCCCTGGACATCATGCGACTTGATAACCCAATTGACAGACTTTTTACACTTGAGGATAAGTACGACGTCTCTGACAAGTTTGGCGCCTGGTTGAGATGGTTTAATGTCAACAATTATATCCACCTGGAAAGCACTGCATGTGGAAAATAGAGAGAAAGTTAGACCAGAATGCCAGAAATTTTCAGCTATCAACCTTCTTCCAATCCATCATGTTTCCACTGTCTGGCCAGCTGATTAAAATGCTGGAGATTATCCCAGGCAACACAACATGTGCAAAACAGATTGTTATTCCTCATACGCTTAAATGATTTTGCATAACAATAGAAACAAATACTTTTTAGACAAATAATACTTTTGTCTCTTGTTTACAAGTAGCACGATGTTCATTTCAACTATTACTTAGAGCAGGTTAGTTATATGACTAGCAATTTGCTTTATAAAGTAAATATTGTTTTCTTATTTCACTGCGACAGCGTCTAAATATTGCTGTTTCAGTTTCCTCTGGCTATAACTGTATTAAAGCTCAAAATAATACCTTTAAAAAGGCAAACAGACAAATTAAGCAGGTTAATACCAAAAAAATGCATAAATACTATATTGGGGAGTGTCTCTGCCTCGGTAGTTAAATTGTGGAAATTACTTTGCATAGGATCTTGCGTGTGTTGAGGAATTAAGCCATGTATTCAGTTTCCAATACTTCTGGATAAATACTTACTTTAAAAAGAAAAGAAAAGAAAACAGATGTTCAGCCTACTCCTTGCTGGAAAATAGATGAACACTATCCAGATTTTCAAGATCTCAGTAAAATAAGTAGAGCAAATGGCTTTGTACCTATCAATAACATCTCATCGTGCAAAAAAAGTGGTTTCAACAGAAAACCCTTTACTTCCAGATCATCTTATGGGGCCACATGTCACAAGAACGTGCCCATCCCCAAGTAACAGGTTTCAACTAATATTCTGCACTGAGACTTAGTGTATCTTGGGACTTCCGTTTCCCCTCCTGCAGTTTTACACATGCCCAGCTCAGCTTCTGTATGTTTCTTTGTGGATATAAACTTTGTAAAGATAGCTGTGGATAATACATAACACTAAGAATGAAGCAAGAGGAATTTAACTTATTACTTTTTTACTTTTAATAACAAAACATTTAAACATTTTGCAGTGTTATCATCTGAAAAACAAATTCCTATCTACTACCAGCCAAAGCCAAAAGTCCAGAGGGCTTGGAGACGGGGCTGTCATTGCGTAACTCTGCAAGGGACTTGGGATGATGCTGATGCTAAAGAACAGCTCTGTTCAGGATGGGGCTGCAACTCTCTCCACACAGAGGCAGATCGTTTGCACTTACCTACTGCGCTTCCACTACATCCCAGAGCTTCCTTACTCTCCCAAGGTTGGTAGGCAAGAATAGTCTCAGGCTCTGGATTCACCATCTTGCAATGAGATCATTACTCTTCTTGCAAAGACCCCTCCCCTCCCACCTCTGTCTCCCTGTGTGATTTCCTCATTAGGGATGGGATGTGCTCAAATGTAACTGCAGGAGGAGCACGACTGGACAATGCTGGATATCCAGTGTCTGCAGTATGCAGACTGGATTTTAAGTCTACCTTATCTCTCATGAAATTGTACTTCTTGCAAAAGGGAAAACCATCTAAGTTTCACAGCAAATTTTTGTTCTAGCAACCATACTCGGCACTTATGAAGAGCTTTTCCAGGTATGACTATCTGAAGCAAATGCCATCCACATGCTCCCACTAAGACCTAGGAGAAACCAGCAAAGGATCAATGTTTTAAACGTCTTTATCTTCCAAGGTACCTTTGACAATTTAGATAAACCTCGTAACATCTACAGAGAGTTAAGTAGTTTTCCCTAACCACTAGTTAGAAACTTTTTTGGTCAGGGGACCACTGTCAACCCTTAACGTTTCTCGCAATTGTCAGACTATCCCTTAAACTCAACTGGAAACTTGACAGAAAATACTGTTATGATTCTGCAGACCAACTGTGGAACAATTACCGTGGACTGGAGATCACTTGCAACCTCTGGAGCACTGTTTGGGGGCCACTGCCCTAGGCCTTGCTGCCAGTCATCCCTACCTGTGACAGGTCAAGATTACTTTTATCCTCTCTCTCACATCCTCCTACAGTGGTCCCATCTTAAACCCTGTCCATCAGATGCTGCCCTTATTCATATTCTGTTATTCACCTTATTCTTGGAAAAATGCGATTGATTGAGCAAGAAGAGGGGCAGGATACAGTCCGCAAAAAACGTGTTTTGCAGTCTTGTCCAGAAAAATCCTGGGATCGTGAAGCAGAATCCAAGATCTTTACACACTGAAGAATTGATTTCTATTTAAGGCAAAGTACTAAAGTCCAAGCTCTTCTCATAAGGATGAAATGGCTACTTTCAGTTCATTTTCAATAGACAGGTGAAATCTTTAGCTGTGATTTCAAGCAGATTTAGTCTATTTAGACAATACTTTACCTGTATGGATTGGAATTTGGAGTGATTAGTTCAATGATATGAACTTCTCTTTCTTGGACTAAGTTAGACATAAGGCACCCCTCTGCTGTTTTTGGTTGTAGATATCCCGCAAGGTAATTTAAAGATAGAAAGTTCTTTTTTATGTTGCACGAGGGAGGAAAAACTTGATCTGGAAGAGGAAAAAAAAAAAAAAGAATACATACACCCTTACACATAGTTATCAGCTTACATGCATGTATGTACTGTTTACTTCAGTGTGGCACTATGTTTTATGATATAGGTCTTTAGGCTAAAAGGTATATCTATTACCTATCATAAGCACTTATGACAAATCAACATAATATTTAAAGGGAGATCACTGTTGCAACAACACACCACATCTCTGATGTAAAACAGAAACCGTTCACAGATTTAAATATTTAATAAAAGAAAAATCCCTACAAAGAAATCTGAAAACAATACTGAAGCAAAATATGTGAGCATTTTTCAAAAGGAATAAAATACATTTAACTTGTTCCTTGCATCTTTAAAAAAAAGATTTCTTTCTTCTGAAATTAACTGATAGAAAACTTCTGTGATCAATTCTTTCTCCCTTTAGAAATGTTTTATTCCTTTTATTATAAACCTAGCATACTTAAGAGACTACAGAAAGTATTTTCCATTTCCTTACTCAATATATTCTTCTATATATTTTTTAGTCAGAGTCAGCGTTGTCCAGAAATACTGCAGTTCTCTTGAGCACAGAAAACTGAATATAGCAAGAAAAGGATGAAATCAGTTGTTGATGTTAAGGAAGCCTGACCACAATATCCATAACTGAAATGAAGAAATTCTAGAGTAGATATTCAATCTCTTTGTTTGGTTTTAACTGCCTAGCTGATCACAAGCATTAACTAGCATACAATGCAAAACATAAAAACTAGTCACTTGGTATGACGTTCTTATGCACAGCCTACATTGCTGTATGCCAAGAAGCAATATTTCCACTGAAAAATAGGAATAGATTGTATTTCTGAGATAGCTTTATATATGAATTGTCATAATACACAGAAGGACTAAGTATCATGTTCAAAGACACAAAGTCCTGTAAGAATATAATTCCAAATGGTTGGCTCTTTGACCTTTGCTTTACAAAGGCGGCTTTCCTATTAAGGTCAGTAGCAAGACAGAAAAAAGAAAAAAAAATCAAATATAATGGATTATGAATGCAAAACTGTGGACGAACTCTTAAAAGCTGAGCTGAGACCACTGTTAGCATTTGCTCCCTAAATGAGAGCTGAAATGTCACCCCTGAAGTGCATCTGTGTGTGGTACACAACTCCGCAGGGAGACCAGACTCCTGTGACCCCGGCCGCTGCAGAAACAATTAGGGGAGTTTCTTCTCCTGATCCTACACAAAGTAGCCTTTGAATGTTAACCTTGACATCTTCCCTACAGAATCTATGAAAGCTGTATGAGGCTATAAGTATTCATACTGCCCAAGCAAAGTGCTCCTCTAACATCTGGTATGTGCTCTGCCAGATCAGCCTTGAACGCAGCTGCAGCTCTGCCAGCTCCTCCCACAACAGCAGAGAATGGAAAATGATCCCAAATGGTCTACGCTGAGCTTGAATTTATATATATACACATACACACACAGACAGAGATACTAGGTATTTGCTTCTCTGCTGCCGTACAACACAATTCAAGCCGTAAAATAACAGCCTGTGAGTAGCGTGTGGATAATTACCACACATGCTATCGTTTGCCATCTCAAAGAACTTGGTTCCTGCTCCTGGCACTTCCATTAAACGTCTCTGGAGCTCTCAAGAACGGCTGCTCCGGCTGCCACCAGCACAGAGGCTCCCCAGCCTGGGCCTCCGCTCGATAGCACGCTTTTCCTCTGCACCAAACTTTAACTCTGTCACTGGCTACCTGACGTACAGATTTACCTCCCTCCTTCAACAAAATGTATTTACTCTCACCTGCGCCAGTTACCAAGATCTGGGCTGGAAGAGAAAAGGGGATCCATTTAATCTTTCTTTCCTTCTTTTTTTCTTTTCTTTTTTAGTTTCAGGGCTGTCTACTTACTTTGGAAAGGGACTGCAGGTGCCTGCAATCAATTAAAAACCTTGCTAAACCAGCCAGCAAACAGTCATCTTATGGACCCTGTGCCTCTCCAACCTCCACAGACTCCCAATATGGAATCAGACACGAGGCTGTGCTGTGCGAAGCATCTGGCAGCCGCCTTCCCCTCCGGCTGGTGCCAGGCTGCTCGCATGGAGGAGGATTGCACACTGGGATCTGTAGTTTCTGTGGGCAGCACCTCCATTTTACAGACGAGGACAGACACCGTCTGCTCTATTCTGCACAAATTAGGCGTCACTCACAGGCTCTTGGCTAAACTGGATAAAAGTTGAGTATCCCAGCTTAAAATCACGAGGTTTTTTTGTGAAGATGAGCACCGTTAACCAGGTGTCGCTCTCCAGGACAGGCGCCCTGGGCAGCAGCAGTTCGCTTCAGCAATAAAAATGCCATCCAAGCAGAGCTTTGCTTTTCAAAGACTGAGCCGGGGGATAAGCGAGGCGCTTGGGATTTTCCTCAGCCACTCTGATGGCGGGGCTTTTTCACGTGTATTTTGCAGTATACTAGCCCATAGCACACTGGAGATCAGAACCTTGACTGACATTTAATGGCAGGGTAGAAACGCGAGCAGGAAAAGGGCTGCAGCGGTCTCTGGAGGGAGGGTGGAAGCTCTCAGCAGTACTCACCCCCAGCAGGACGCGTAGCTAAAGCCTAACACAACAGAAGCACGCACAAGGAATAAAACCAAGCAAGCCCAGTGTGCAGGGTACGTGCACCAGTGTGTACGGGCCACAAATTCAGTCAGGACTGAAGCTCCAGCTTCTGTCAGGACAGGAGCACAGTGTTACCGTCTGTAAACAGACTGTACATTTTCCAGCCGAGTTATTGTTATGGTTGACTACTATTTTATTTTTTTTTCTTATTTAGCTAAGAAATCTGTTGAAATTAGGCTCCCTCCAGGCTAGCACATCTGCCCTGGATTTACACTGGTGGCACTGGATGCGTTAGGTAACATTTAGCTAACTGGTAAATCTTCCTGACTTGTAAAATCCTATCTTATTGAAGCATGAAGGAATTAAACTGACTTCTGCTGAAAAACGTGTACTAAGATCACTTTCACCATGAGCAGGCCAGCTTTCTAGAATCTGACAGTGATTATCACGGCAATCACTTTGCCGTCTCCTTCACTACACAAATCAGAGCAAGAACGAGAACCCCACTTCTTGTGCCCCCTTCCTCCAAACCCTCATTCTGGCCCCTGTAAGTTCTCACTGTGCTCACCATCCCTGCTCTATCTGATCGGCCGCTCTTCCGAATCGAGAGGACTGGGATGCACTTGGCCCTGACCCAGTTTGCTAGCTCGCTCAGCTGCCTTTCATTTGCAGCTTCAAAAGTGATTTCAGAGACCCATGGCGTCAGAAACAGTTTTATTCTATGAAAGATCACCCCTTTTCAGATCTTTTCTCTGGCTTGCATTTTCTGCATGCTTTATTCAGCTACAGCCTCGACTTCTAAAATGTTACATCTTCCAGTTTCATATTTTTCTAACTTGCATGAAGCTTTAACATAGACAATTACATGAATACTGCCATTAAATTCTGTATTGGTCACATAGAAAGGAACTACTTCACATGACCACCAATGCATTATCAGCAATACTAGCTCTGATTCACAGACTGGCAACTGAGGGCATCCGACTAAAGCACTTGAGGAGTGTGAGATTTGTATGAAAAGCCTGAAATGTCCATCAGCATACGCTGTCATTTGTGGAATCCAGGGATTCCATCATTCACTCTGCAGAGAAGCAGACCAGGTCCACGTCCCACGTGGTTTCCATAGAACTCCTCGCATGACTGCTGCAGTTCAAGAACTGACCCTCTCCCCACCCCTGAACACATGCATAACCCCCACACATACTCATTCTTCTGCCAAGAATTTAAATCAAACTCAGTTACAGCTGAGCTGGTTTGTAGGAGCCTTCTCAGAAACTGTCTATTTTGGTCGCCTGCCAAGCTCCATTTTGTGTACTCACTCCTAATTAAATTGTGTTTTAACACATTCTAAAGATGATGCAAAGCTCTCCTATTTAGCTGCTTCATTTGACTGGAGACGTGCAAATCACCAAACAGAATTTTATCTGTTTTTTGACATATCTAATTAAATGTTCATCTCTGCAACGCGGAGACCACTACTCCCATGTATACGTTCCAAGAGCACTTTAATAAGCTAATAAATATATTTCTGAATGATTTTCTGGCATTAAAACCCAAGACTGATGCCAAGTAGAACAAAAATCACGCAGGGGAATCCTGTACAAATTTGGCAGGCTTTGGATAAAACCAACACAGGCATGTTCCGATTTTGGGGGGCAAGCCTCATGCTTTAGGAAATCAAATGATCAGATACAGGTGGTTAGGAAAGAACGTTTTATCCACAGAAGGTTTTGGGTGGGTTTTTTTGTAGCCAACTAGTTCAGCTATGCAGGAGTTTCTCTAGAAACATTGCTGAAGTACTACTAAATTAGGCTGCTAGTGCTACTAAATGCTGAGCCCACCAGTACTCCTTGGATATTGATAAAATATTCTATTAATTTCTACTTTTCCCATCACTGAACTTCTTGAGAGGCAACAGTTAGTTTCAAAATACCTGGACTACTACCTGCAATGCAAATTAGTTCCAGTTGACTTTTACCAGCCTTTATTCTCGCTTTTGGTTTAGCCTAAATCTGGATGTTTGCTTTAGCCTGAACTTGGATGACATCTTCAAAAAACAAAAAAAAAACAGTGAATTGTAGGCCATCAGGTAAAGAACACTGACAGCTTAAAACATCCCATACCTGCGAAAAAGAAAAATTTCACCCCCAACCTTCCTGCACAATAGAGGAAAGTCTGCTCTCCCTGCAAATTTCCTTTTACTAACTATACATTCAATTTTCCAGAAAATTAACTTGAACAGAGATAATCAGGGCATAAAGACTCCTGAACCAACTGCCTTGCTCCAAGAATAAAGTGAAGAGAAGAGCCTTGGCTCTTGTGTTATCCATGGTTCATGACCAGCTCAGGTGGAACTCCACTGCAGACGACGTGCTATGTGACCAGCAGCCAGCTGAGGGAAAGCACAAGCCAGAAGGTGCTGCAGAGGCTCATATTGTTAGTCTGCTCCAACATTGCTCAGCTACAGAGCTAAAAGCCCAAACGCTACCCTAATGTGGGCCTGTGAAATCCCTGAGGAGCTGGAGTCCTCTCCCACCTCCTAGGCCACCTGATGAATTTGGCATGCGGCTCACGGGGACACGAAATCTTGCTCCTTGAGATGAAAATGCACAAGGACATCAGACTGAGGCAACTTACGTTGGTGAAGAAAGCACTAATTCTTTGCCCAAAGTAGTCTGGATCCTTATACAAGCAAATACTGAAAAAAATATAACTCAGGTCTTTCTAGAAATTACCCCCTACCTCAGGTTCTCTACTTCAGTCCTTTAGATGAAGACAACCAAACAATTACCATGAGTAGTTTATTCCTTTTAAAAGGTGAAGCTTTGACTCCTGTAAGATTCTGGCCAATTGCATCCACATTTATGAGCATAAAATTAAGGCACCAGAATCCATTAAGAGTTGCCTAAATCCAAGGTCTGGTCTTTAGACCTGGTCTTACTTCTCTGCCTCCTCCTTTTACATCACACCTCTTGGAAAATGAGAGGTATGTTTAAAGTTTAAAGTAAAATAAAAAATACTACAGCAAGACTTCTCACCATCTAGAAGTGCCTATCAATTTTGTTGGGTTTGTTTTGTTTTACCTTCTCCTACTTTAATATAGATGTTTCTTGATATTTTGAGTTCAGTGAAAGATGTTACTGCTCCATATTCCTTCTGGGCCCACTGTAGCAGATGTTCGTTCTTCTCAGGAAAAAGCTTTTCTTCTGTTTCTGCTGACAACGAGAAATTTCCTTTCTCAAACTGAACAACGGAACCTAAAGACACCTGATGGGAATAAAAACATATTTTTATTGTGGTACATTTATTCACACAGACAGGCAGCATGTTTAAGCAATGTAATCTGTCACACCCAAATGCATTCACTGAAGGCGAGTGAGACTTATTTCCAACAATGCCTGAACTTCACGTGTTTTAATGTCTGCATAATGATTCCTTTTTCAGAGGTGTTTTTAGAAAATGAAGTAACCATCAGCCCAGCTGGGGTCCACATGACAACTGACTAACGAAGGGTTCTGAGCCACTCTACGAAGTTGTTCTTACTGCTGCAGAAGTGGTCCGACAGTGCTGCGAGGGCAGCTGAACGGTGGGGGCGAGGGGAGGGCTGTAAGACAAGAGGAAAACTAAGAAAGGAGAGAGGAAGAATCAGATGATCTGAGGAACTGAAGAGAGAGAAGGATCTAAAGCTCCATAAAACTGGGAACTGCTGAAGTAACTCCCAAATCAGAAAGAACATGAGTCCAAGCTCAGTGACAGATAAAGGCCAACAGAGAAACAAAAGAGAAAGGCTAAGAGAAAGGGCAGATATTTACTGTTGCTTTATTTACATGAAGTGGGCAAATTCTTTAGTCAAACACATGAAAGAGATGAATTATACATCTTCAGAAAAATCCTTATAAATAGGTTATGTGAACTCAGGTAGACTGCAAAAACTAAAATGTTGTTTGAAATAGTCAAAATGTAAAAACAAGTAAGTAGAAGTGTAACAGGTTCTGTGGAAAAGCCTAAGATTTTCAAATACAACTTCAGCAGAGTGGCAATAGCATCATTCAAGAAAAGAAGAGGGCACAGGATCAGACTCTCTTTCAGATTGGGACCTGCTTCAACTTGCGTTGGTCTTGACAGATAAACAAGTAATTCCAGATTTACTGCAAAGCAAGATCACCCCAACAGCAACTTTTTGGCTCTCTTGTCCCTGCAGAGGAATGTGGCCAACACTTCCAGAACATTTACCAGCTCTCAAGAGGTCCCTATAGCGAGTGGTGAAAGAAGAGCATTCCTTCATCTGCCCAACCTCAGGAGCCATAACCCTTCACTGTCTCTCCCTTCAAGCTGCTTGAGGACTGGGGCCTGCATGCCCTACCTGGGCTAGTCCTTCCATGCACACTTCCACTAATACCTAAAACATCAAGTCAATAATAACACGTGCTTGGGTGAGAAAACACAGCAAGATGAAAAGCCTTCAGGTTTGAACGCATCAGTGAAGATTTCTTCGGACATATTCCCTGCAGTAGTACGTAAGCAGTGCTTGCCCAGATAAAACACGCAGCCCCTGCTTCCAGGCTGCTGCCGTAGACAAGGCTTCAGGAAAGAAGTGCCATTTTCTTGTGCTGTCTCCAGAGCAGCCCATGAAGAAGTGTGACTTACTCTGCTGTTCTCCTCCCCCTTTCTTTTCCCTGTCCTTCTACTAACCCAGATTTCTTTGGTGGAACAAAAGTTTTTTTTTTTTTTTCCTCCAACTGAAAATCCAAAACTACTAATGATGATGATTGGAAGAGTGAAAAATACATCACAACAATTTCTAACCTGTCCTGAGTATTATTTACATGTTATAACAGAATAATGGTTGTAAGTATCTCTCTAACCTTTTAAACAACAAAATACATGAATAGCAATTATTTAACAGAGATTATCTGAAGTCAGGTTCCAATTACAGAAATTAACTAATGGCAACCAACTATTACCTTCCCTGGAGCTATTGTTGCCAACACTATTTCATGACATTATATATCAGTTTGTTTAGCACCTACAAATATTTGTTCAAGTAGACACATAAATTACACCCTGTGGCACACTGAAAGAATTTCAGAGTTCTTCCCTGTGCCTCCAGCTATTGCGTTATTATGCACACATCACTTACCCTCCTGTACAAGAAGGCCCGTGTAATTCAGACTTCAATTTGACCAGACCTGTCACAAAAACCAGCTCAGGAATCCTTTTGCCAGAGTAGTTTTCAAAGTTTAAACTAACATCTGTTTCAATTCCGAACGATCTTCCTTATTTGTTGTTTTTAATATGACTACCATAAAACATTTCCTTTAAATGAAGAACGTCTCTATTCAGTGTAACACAGAATACTCTATATTCTCCCAATTCTCTCATACTTCTCAAATAAGAAAGCAAACTCTGCCGTTAGAGGAAATCCACTGCCCCCAATTCTACAAAACTAGGAAAGGAGAGCCCCACGGTTATCTTTAAAACATATTTAGCAAATAGCATTCACTTTGTATTTCCGCTGCTTAGAAGGAGCTACACCATGGACTGGTTTTATGGGGCACCTCTATAATGCTCCTAACACACTGAATTTTATCGTGTGCACAGTCTTGTAGGATGACACTGACATAGCACAAGACAGGCCTTGCAGGGATCGCGTACAGAGTGCCTCTTCACCACGCTGTCCTTTCTATCCAAGACATGTGGGACATCTTTGTAGTGCCCTGTCCTAACTAGAAAAATCTCCTGTGCATAAAAATGGCAAGATTTAAGGACTTTACCAGTTACTATTTTGCAGGGATATTGAATAGATGCTGGCATTCCGCTCTCAGGAACAAACGTCCTTAACTACCTCTAAAATACTACAGTTTATCCAACAAGTACAGAAATTGCTTTTCATTTACACAACGTTTCTCCTATTTTTTTTTACGGTCAGTATTAGAGTAAAGAAACGTCAATGTAATCTTTTAAGACATTTGAGGAAAGTATGAGAGAAAAATATTATTCCTTCTAAATACCGACCAAAGAAGTGCATCAGCTTGCCATAATGCATTTTCACCGTATTTTTCACTTGATATTTGAAATATTTAAATGTCTTCTAACACAGCAACTTTCTTCCTCAGAATACACTTGGTTTTCCACTTATTACTAATTAAAACTTGAAAACCTTCTGCATCATCCTGCGGCATGACAAATGTCTTCCTGCGAGACAGATCCTATCAATGAACCCCGAAGTTACTAAGTCCTACTAGGGAGGAACAGACAGACAGAGAGCAGAACAACTAAAAAGTCTGGCACAAGCATCCTCACTAAACAATCATACAGTAAACAGCTTTAAATAAACATGAAGCTTATCATAATTTATTTTTTTAATGACATACTAAAGTCTATTTGAAATGCTGGTTCCACTACCAGGTTTTAGAAAGGAGTGCAGAGTTCTGTTGTGCCTGCCAATGTTGGGATTTTTACTACATGGACCTAAGGCAAGGTTAAGTGAGCCAAGCACGTTATTTTTTCTGGAAAGAATTCAACAGACTCTTCCAAAAAAGGCAACCATCACTGTTTCAACACCTGCCTTGAACATTAACCACTTACTCTTCAGAACAAACCAAAAGAAGCTCTCTCTAACATACTTAGGATAAGCCAGGGCATTAAAACCAAAGAATATTTTAAATATTTGGGAATATATCAACGATTTTTATCTGAGCGATCATTACGCAGCCGGCTGGGTGATTAAGAAACTGCTGCCACATACATTTTTATCTCCTCACTTCATCTCCTTCAGTGGTTACTTTCAGAGGTTGCAGGGTGGAAAAAGTGCCCCAGCTCTATTTCTTCCTGTTGTTGTGAGGACATTAAAAGTGACTGTAACAGAAACATCCCCCGCTGCTGAGTTCACCTACATGCCCTGTCATGTTTCTGAGGCTAAATGAGGACACTTCCAAGCCTGACATGGAAAATCAGTTCGCAAGACCAAGAGATACTGGCCACGGCCACTAACCACAGCGAGGACCGCGGTTCAAAGGGCTCTTCTGCAGTTGGAGGAAATGAGGATCAAGTACAGTATTTTGAAAATTCGCTACCAAAAGCTAAGTATTCTGCCAACGAACAAAACCTGTTTAGGAATATATTTTGATTACACACACTATTACCCTGCTGACCGTTGCGGGAAATAGGGATTGTAATTTTCTTTGCACTCTACAGAGGCAAGGAAACATATACCCCTCATGTAGAAAAAAAAAAAAGCGCCTTTATATGTCCCTTAAGAAAACTTTCCAGTCTTACAAAAACTGCCCTTGCAAGGCTGCCATGGTAGTTGAGGACATCAGATACCTGGCAGAAGTGCCAAATGGCGTAAGTTACTATTCCCCAGAAAGAACAACTCTCAGAACCAGCCCAAATATATACACTGGTGAGCATGAACACTGCACACACTCAAAATAGCGTCTTCTGTTTCTTATTTTACCTATTTCCTTCTCTCCTTTTAAATGTTTATTGCCTTTTTTTTTTCCCCTCTTTGAACCTGATCCAATAGGGATATTTATTTTGTTTGCTTTATGACATTTTAAGTATTTACCATAGTTATAATTCAGAACTCACAAGTAGGAAGCAAGTTCATAATTTAGCCTTGAGAGAGAGGTAGGCACCTTTGGGAGATGACCCAGAATACAAAGTTAAGCGTCCACAGCTACACAGCATGAACCAGTCCCTCTCCTGACAGCAACAGCTACATCACTACTCATCAAGGCCCCTCCAGCACAAGTGACCAACAAAGCCACCCAAAAAGCCAAGACCAAGGCAAATATACTAGCAGAAGAAAAGCAGCATCCTTCATATTTTTATCTGAGCTACATGGTATCAGACCTGTGGCTGAACGTGTAAGAGAAGAGTAAATCTGCTCAGAATAAAATTCAAAGACTTGAACCACCTTTCAGAGCAGCCCACATGGGGCTCAGACTCAGCTGGTGTTTTTTGATAATGTACTTTGATGTACTTTTGTGCCCTTAGCAGAGGAAAAGTAAAGCCATGGATGGAGAAATAGCAGGTATTTGGAAACTCAAAAATATATCCTTTGTTGTTCATAAATCCACATAAAACACACTGTAATCGCCAAGAGAACAATTCTCTTTGGCAAGTGACTAGGAAACATGCTGCTTTTGAAATGACACGCAACAGGTGTGAATCATCTATCAGCTCTGTACAGTCCTTGTGGCTCCAGCCACAGAGGTGCTCTGCTTTCAGGCAGTAGTAAAATTTTTCATTTTCAGTTTAGTGTTCTCAAGACCACTTAGAGTCATCACAAATTTCCACTTTCAGTTTTCACATTTTTGAAAACAAGCGTACGAAAGAAGCCACATTATCTTAATTACGTTTTAGATTTTAATTCTACTTCCCAGGAAATGCTCAGTTTGCCAACTACCAAAGATCTCGATACGAATTAGGGCTGCTCAACACTTTCTTGGGATGAAAGCAGAATCTTGTGGGATCAGACTTTTGCACACCTTTATGTATCTAAAAAGATGATCCTGGGATTTTCCATCAAAGCTGAAACTGAGTCAAAGCAAGCGTAACTTTCAGAACCCCTGTGGAACAGTTACTAGAATGATAAAAAGGAAAAAAAAAATCCAGGTAAAGGGGAGATCTGCTCCCAAAGTTTAGGGCTCAGCAGGGGTTTATTAATTGCACACAGGTAATTGTCTACTCATCTCACATTAATCTAACAACATCTTAATAGACTCAACATAACAATCGTTTGATCCGAAGAAAATAAGGTAGCAGAAGCTTTTCCAGGGATTCTGTTTCAAGTTAGATTCAATTTAGTGGAAGAAAAGAAGGGGAGAATTAAAGCAGATCTACGCAACTGCAGCTATAGTTTCCACTGGAATCGATGACTCAGTAACACAACCTGTTGTGATTTATTATCTCCATATCACTAACACCAGTAGTCTGCCAAAATCCGTTGCCTGCTTTTGTAAACTTCCACTAGTAGCTAAACCCCCTGTTTACTGAAGCAAGCAGAGAAGGGAAGGAGCCGTGACCATACAAAAGAGAAAAGACTATCACAGACACCTGTTCCAGGCCCTTCAGGCTCCTGCAAGATGGGTCTGGCAGCACACCTCGGCCTCTAAATGCCAGGATGTTATTTCCTTCCTTTCTCTCGCAGCCTGGTTTAATTTAAAGCCTGGGTCTTCCTAACTATCAGTCTCCTTTGCTCTGAAAGTGATGGGTCTGGGCCCCTAGAGGGGCTGTGAGAAGGAGGAGCACTCAGGATCAGTCAGTGGCAGCAACAAGAAAGACCAGCATCAGATCCAAGAGGCAACTGCCTCCAGGCGTGGCCCATCCGCACTCTCAACACAAAGTTTTGGTTGGAGCTGTGACCCATGAAGACAGCCTGGCTCTTGAATCTGAAAGAAACACCAAGCAATAAAGCCTGAGTTTTGAAAGATGGCTTAAATCACCTGGACAGGAGGAGATGTGGTATGAACTATGTGATACTCTTAGCAAATCAATCTCCAAAAAAATGCAGGATTTGAACATCCCGCAAAAGGAGAAACCAAGGCATATTGATCCGCCTTGCTTCCTCTGAAATTTACTGTCAAGTTGGCGTTTTTGAAATATTTCTGCCCAAACCAAAGTGCTTACAGTAAAAGCAGAGGACATCTACATACATAAAATTTCCCTGTTTTGGGACATCACACTACCACATATAGACGTTTCTTACTATACACTGCACATTTGCTTCATGTACTATATCTTGCTTCCTAACCCAAAAATATCACTTCTCTTCTGTAACGCCTTCATGAAGCAAGCTTTGAATGAAAAAAAAACCCTACCTGGATATTTAAAGATGCCTTACTAGGGTTACTGTACTCAAACTCCTTTTACTGAATGCAGACAAGGCATCACTTTCAAACATGTATTTACCACCCTGTCATTTTCTGCCATTTGTACTTCTGACAAAATCCTTTCACTCTATTGCCAAGGATGCATGAAGAACCACCATACGTAACCTGAAACCCCCCTGATATTTCTGGGAGCAAACCAGTTGTACAGCCTTTAGAAAAGCAGGATTTTGCAGGGGGTTGAATCAGGCCACAAGACAAAATCTTCAGGGAAATTTACTATTGTGAAAAGCATAATAAGAGTCACTGTTTACTAAACACTGCTTTTAATTAGATACTTAAAGTTATTTTCACATTCTTTCAAAAGGCAAGGAAATGGTGTGGGGAGGGGAAGGGGGAATATGAACTCTGCCAAGTGTAAAAGGGCAACTACAGGATTATTTCCAGCTCCTGAGTAGAAGAACGATGAAGATTTACAAAAAAAACAAACCCAGGATTCTATAGAAACGTAAACGTCCTTTTAAATTCCTCTTCACACTGTTACACAACACTGAAAATCTACAGCTTTTACTTTGAATAGTGAAAGGTCACTATTTATACCAAATTTATCACTAGTCATGCATTTCCTATCCTTCCTCACTCTTCTCCTAGCAGAGCACTCTATTCACATCTGGGTCTGTTTAACCAGTGATTGGAAATTTAGCCTCCTGATTTCCCGTTAAATACTAGGCACAGGAAAACAAATAGCACTTGTTTTTCAGTGAGTCTTGTCAGTCATCCAAAATCTAGTGCAAACCATAGAACAGCCTGTGGTTTGGTGGCAGAGACCCAAAATATGTGAACCATATTTTCATGAACTGAAAGGAATAAACCAGCTATTGGCTGAAGTAATAAGAACATGGCTTTTTTTCTTCTTAGAAATACATAAATGACTAATAATTAAACTCTTCATTCGATCAGTTCTTCAAAGCTTTTCTTTTCAAATCTGAGGCCACAATCATGTGATCTAGTTTTGTATTTATCATTACTGCTGTTGCTTCCTCCATTTTACTAACTTAAAACACACATTCAGTCCTATTAAAGGGCTTCTTGTGAGTAAGGTTATTTGCTTGCATAAGTGCTTTCTCATCTGTAACTCTTAGGTATTCAATTGCCTGAATAACTAACTCAGAGAAAGAGCTGAGGCATCAGATCTAAAATTAAATACTATATTAAAATCACTTATTTAGATATTTCAGGTTTTTTTGATCTATTCTAACAGTGATTTCTGCCAGGAAATCACAAAGGATTGGGTCCATTCTTTCATTGATTTAATTCTCACTACTTTCACTTGCCCAGTAAAGACACTCCTAGGCTATAAAAGCAATTGAGAAAGCCACCAAATCTAAAGAAAAAATTCACTTGCTGAGTAGCACCTATAAAACCCTCTTTCTGGGCAGTTTCATAAAACTTCTGGGTTTCTGCCAAGACAAGATTGCAATAAGCTGCTTTTAGGGAAGGAGAGAAATAATGACTTGATGGAAAGGGAGGAAATTATTTTGTTATATGAAAATTTGAAGTGGGATGGTGGGAGAGGTCTGGCAAGGCTTTTCTGCAAGACTGACCTGTAACAGGATTCCAGGTGAAAGCATTTTCTACAGGTGTTGCCTAGGTTATGTAAAATTGCGATACCATAATCTAACCAGTTCAATCACTGGTGAAGATGGCCTTCAACTTCCTCTCCCACTCCCCCTTTCTGATGTAATTTTGGCATTTATTTCCTCCTGAGGAAAAAGAAATATTTAGCACAGATGCTAAGTACTCCCCTTGCTGAACTGAGTAGACCTTCCCACCCATGCAGTGCTCTTCCGAGGGGTGGGGATGAAGAGGGCCTTCTGATTTGGGGATGAAGGGGGCCGATGGTCCAGCCCAGGAACATTTGAACCAAAAATGTCCATTCCCAAACTGTTGTATTTTTGTGACATGTGAAAATATCCAATCAGACTAATATGACTAGACACATCAGTAATCAAAGTGGTGATTTTCATTTACTTAGGTCAGGCAGAGTTCATGCACTAACCCATCCCATGTATTTTCAGATTGAAAGGGCATGATACTTAGGTGTATTTATTTTTAACACGATGAGAATAAACTCAAGACTTACTTTTCTAAAATCATAATAATTTTCCCAGCACCACCTACTTAACCCATCAAGATATATCTATATCTATATAAACTCATGTAGAGTATGAAAATAATCCTGTCTATGCCAAATGTATTGTTAACACCACACTATGCAGTCACCATATATTCACTTTTCTCTAACACACGTAGAAATTTATGTCAGGTTTTTATCAAGTTGCTAAAATTTTTTCTTAAGACTATTCACTAGTGTTCTCTCAGGTTCACAGATGGGGAAGGATGCCCTGAGAAGCAAAATGACAATACAGTAAGGCAACAGACCAGTAAACAGCAACTCCCTTTAGCATCCCTGCCCCATCTCAGATGGCTTCCTCCAAAGTACTGTCACTCCATAAGCATCACTGTGCTTCCATTCACTGCCATGGGTTTGGAAAAAAGTCTTCAAAACATGACATTAAAAAAATCCTGATATTAACAGAACACAACCTTTGGTTTTGTTGGGTCATGCTATTTAATTTTTAATGATAATTTATTCCACTGTGAGGTTTAGCCACCAGTAACCATTTTGTGAAACTGTGAGCTGCCTCCATGAAGATAAAGCGTGTGACAAGTCACTGTGCTGACTGAAGCTATATGCATCACATGATAAAAATAAGTGCAAAACCACATGTATACATCAAATTTACAATTTTATACTGAAAAATGTTTATCAAGAAGGTATTTTGTACTTCTCTCTATACTATAACCATACACCCAAAGGCTGGATTGTCTCCCCCATTCATTTTAAACTTCTGCCTAATGGAGGACCAGGTCCAAGGCAAAAATCCAAAAGCTTGAATTATACAATAAGAACTTAAACTCCAGCCCAATTCAGTAGCACAGTAGTTTCCTGGTCTTTTGGATATGTGCTGACACAAGCATTAAATCTTTTCATCCTTAGAATCATAGAATCATAGAATTGTTGAGGTTGGAAGGGACCTTTAAGATCATCGAGTCCAACCTTTAGCCTACCCTGACAAGAGCCACTTCTAAACCATGTCCCTCAGTGCCCCATCTACCCTTTTTTTAAACACCTCCAGAGATGGTGAATCCACCACCTCCCTGGGCAGCCTATTCCAATGTTTAATAACCCTCTCAGTGAAAAAATGTCTCCTAATATCTAATCTAAACCTCCCCTGACGTAACTTGAACCCGTTTCCCCTCGTCCTATCACTTGTCACCAGGGAGAAGAGGTCAGCCCCCATCTCTCTACAACCTCCTTTCAGGTAGTTGTAGAGGGTGATAAGGTCTCCCCTCAGCCTCCTCTTCTCCAAGCTAAACAACCCCAGCTCCCTCAGTCGTTCTTCATAAGGTTTGTCCTCCAGGCCCCTCACCAGCTTTGTAGCCCTTCTCTGGACACGCTCCAACACCTCAATGTCCCTTTTGTAGCGAGGGGCCCAAAACTGAACGCAGTACTCGAGGTGGGGCCTCACCAGTGCCGAGTACAGGGGGATGATCACTTCCCTAGTCCGGCTCACCACACTATTCCTGATACAGGCTAGGATGCTGTTGGCCTTCTTGGCCACCTGGGCACACTGCTGGCTCATATTCAGCCGGCTGTCAACCAACACTCCCAAGTCCTTTTCTGTTGAGCTGCTTTCAAGCCATTCTGCCCCAATCCTGTAGTGCTGCATGGGGTTGTTGTGACCCAAGTGCAGGACCCGGCACTTGGCCTTGTTGAACCTCATACCATTGGTCTCAGCCCATCGGTCCAGCCTGTCCAGATCCCTCTGCAGAGCCAACCTACCCTCAAGCAGATCAACACGCCCGCCCAGTTTAGTGTCATCTGCAAACTTACTGAGGGTGCATTCGATCCCTTCATCCAGATCATTGATAAAGATATTAAAGAGAACCGGCCCCAGCACCGAACCCTGGGGGACACCACTTGTGACTGGACACCAACTGGATTTAACTCCATTTACCACCACTCTCTGGGCACGGCCATCCAGCCAGTTTTTTACCCAGCGAAGAGTACACCTGTCATCCTTTCCTTTAAATAAAGCAATCTGGGGTGGCTTAGCTTTAGTGGAAATTCAATTAACTAATTCACAGAGCAAAGGTAGCAGACCATCTTCCTAATAAGGACACTGAGAACATACAGCTCTGACTCTACCCTCTGCTCCAATATAAGCATCACTTAAGCTCAGTGTGCCTTAGTTTCTCGACCTGTACAATGGTACTAACAGCACTTTACAGAGTGCTCTGATTCATTGTCTGCTCACATCCTGGAGTCGTCATCTTTGTTAAAAATTACAAATTAGAAGATCGAAGGTTCTTTCTTTTTATTTACTTATTCAAACACACTTCCCTGTAACAGTTTAATAACTTTATTATGATGCTTTACAGGAAAAAAATAATAGCTAGTAATAAAAAGAAATAAACAGCTAGGACGTCACTAATGGTTACATGATCCTTTAACTACAAACTTTGACTTGGCTTTAGGGGTGTTGTCTTTATCAGCAGTAAGTCCCAGAAGTTGCCGTTTAAACTTCTTTATACTACTTATCTTTCTAACTAGGGATCAATCAATGAAATTGCGCAATTCACACTTTACATACAGTATATTAACAAAAGTGTGAATGAACATTTTGTTTGAAAAGTCTGAAGGAGAAGCTGGAAAGTCAACAATTATCCTGCTTGATGCTTCCACAGAGACAGACACAATAGTTATGACACTCCTATGGTATGCATGACACAGATTTCTGTTTTAAGCATAGAAATGATGGGCATTAAAAAGTTTTTTTTTAAATTTGAAATCTTTTATGATTCAAAATACTCTGTTTTCTGGCTTGGCTATGCATTTAAGGAGAATGGACAAGACAGAGCAGCAGAAGTACATGGATAAGCCAAGTATTTTCAAACCAGGGCCAAGGAAGCACGCTCTGCACTACACATCCCTTGGAGCTGTGATTTACACTCCTAGGCTCAATTCTCTAAAACTTACTGACGGCTCTAGCAAAGAGGCAGGGAGCCTCTACCCTACTAGAGTGGAAGCAGTATGTCCCTCTGCCCCACAACTCACCTGAAACAAGAATGGATTCTGCAAAGGGACAGGCTCCAGAGGCAGTCCCGGGGATTGCAAACTGGCATGGCCCAAAGCAGGCGAACAGCTCTGCTGCAAAACTACAGCCCCTCAATTTTTTTGTCGTATTGCATTTGCCTACAGGTGCTGGTAGGACTTACTCAGTATTTCCTATGTTTTCTGTGCTGCATGATTCTGTGCTCTTTTTTCAGAAAGCTTTTGGAAAAACAATGCATTTCTCCTTGTGAGCAGAGTGAACTGTGGAAAAGCAATGGATGATCACTACAGTTTAAACTGTTTAGCCTATAACCTCAAGGCCTATCATCCCAAGCTACACTAGCTACCGAGAAAATGGTACATGGAAAGTGGGAAGGCTGATGAGCCCCTGATAAGAGACAGAGGTTAGCTTGTGTTTGCAGCAAAAATATTGCCTTAGAGAACACACAGAATGAGATTCTGGAGTGAGAGGGACTTCAGGGACTAAACTGGGAGAGGCAACAGTGGATCGTGCACGTCCCTGGTGTGCTCTGTTCTGCAATCTCATTCTTAAAGCGCTTTACAGAAAAGAAAAATAGAAAGCTTAACGCAATGGAAGGAAGAATACATAAATTATACGGCACTTGAAGAGATCCCCAATTATTATGGAGAGCTGTTCAGATGTTTAAACATGATTAGGGATGGGTCAACACTGAGAGCTAGTTCGCTGCTCACAATGGAAAGGCAAGTTCTTGTATCTGCAGAGCTTATGGGGAGCAGTGTTACCCCAGCGCCACAGGCGTGTGCGTGGGGATGGCATGAGGCACCACCACTGTCAGCCCGTACTGTGACCAGCAGAGCCTAAGAGAGGCTGGAGTACTGACAGGAGGTATTTGAGTCCCACCAATGGAGAACTGAACCTGTAGCATCTGCCAGGCAATCCTGCCCCACCTGAGAGACAGCCCACCCCTTCCTGCAGCACCTGTGCTGAGGCAGCTCCTGAGGTCAGACAACTTCTTGTTTGGCATGAATCATGACTGCTGCTGCTCACATTTTCAAGCCTGTTTTTGTAACCAGGAGAGCTTGAAACAGTTTTCTGAAGCAAACACTTAGCTAATCATACAGTTTTGGCAGCTGAGGCCTTAGGCACATTCCTGTTGTTCCTATGCCTTAGTGCAGCCTGCTGAAGCCCTGCTGAGCCAAGCCAAGCAAGCCCAGCATGATCACAGTCTGAACACCGGCGCAGCCTGCTGAGTGGAAATGGATGGCTCTCGGCAGAGCGCCTCTTCGCTCCCAGAGGCAAGGTGAGGGGAGAGGGAAAAGCCTGGAGGAGGAGGAAGAGAAGCGAAGAGATAGCTGAACACAAACTAGCTGATATGGAATGCGAGTGATGATGTAATAATTGTAGGAGAAGATCAAAACTAAACTGAAAGTATGTCCAAGATTAAACTAACTGATGGAAGATGCTGTTTCTTTTGGCGCCGGGAGGAGTGAGGAATCTTATCATACTGTTGTTGCTCATCATTTTCTTCCTCCGTCATTTTCTGAGCAGACCTGAATTGTACTGGTTGCAGTAAAGACCAAGAATGGTCAACAGAAGGTAACAGTTAAGAGTCTCCAACACAGTAATGAGAAAACCCAAGATTGTGAATACCTTAGAATACAAACAAGCCCATGTTATTTGCACCAGTCAGTAACACATTGCACTGGAAACAGGATGGAGTCCTTCAAAGTTCAAAATATCAAGGGTACTCCTACTCTTGTAAACTGATGACAGGAAAAAGAAAAACAATCCTAGAAAACTTTTGGTGTCCAACAAATGATAGGACTCTTGGTGCACGTAACGGTGTCACCACCATATCAGCTCAACTGAGAGCGCAGCATCCCTTCACTGTGCATCAGTGCAGCAACATTGTCCATCCCCTCCTCCTGCTGATGCACGGTGACACCATTAAGTACCCACCTGGTGCTGCAGCAGCAGTCTTGCCTACCACTGTCAGCTGTGCTGGAGGAGTAAAATTAAACCCTATAAGGATACAGCTAAAAATAATCAAGTTTAGTTCTGCAATTAGAGTTGAATATAGTAAAAGCTGCAACTTTAATAAAGACGACTCATGATTAGACATGATGTCACGCATTAAAAATTTAATCCAAACAACTTGTCCGTTTCACTACAAATAGCAAACTTGAATGTCCTGGCAAACTCCAAGGACATGATTTACAAATACTAGGTAATATTTGGATCCTACATTATAAGCAGTGCTCCAGTCTTTCTGAGAAATAAAAATGACTTCATTCTGGGCTTAGCTCGGTCATTTCAATAGACCAAGCTTCATTAGAGACATAAACCGTAATTGTACATATTGAGCTCAACACATACAGATTTTTGTTTTGGTCAGAGACCACACAACTAGCATCCACCCATAACATTTCCCATTGCTTTGAGGCTTTTTGCATTAGGGTACTATTAAACTTCTATTCAGGACTGGCAATCTCTTACAACGTCCCAGCTTTTTGAACTGGAATGGTTGCTAGTGTTAATGACTACGTGATATGCAGATTCTGAAAAAGCAGTTTGGGTTTCTTTTCCTTGAATTCACATAAAAAGTAATTGGGTACTTTTTCCAAACTGCTTTGCCCTGCCACCTAACCGTTCCCCAGAGCCACACGCTGAAACTTGACCTCCTGTTAACTTGTTGGTTTTTTTAATGTATGTTTAAAAACTTTCCAAATGAATGTCATTAACTCTGTCTTGTGCGACAAGAAGCTATGATATAGAGCAGGCCAGACGACTGTGTATACTTACAAAGAAAACTCTTTGGATTCCAGGTGCCAGTCTTTCTGTTTTTAGCTTCCAGACCAGAGGCAAAGGAGAGTTGAGCACAAACACCAGAGGCTTCTGGTGAATATGCACTGATGAAATCGGATTCAAGTGTAACGTGACCTGCAGAGAAACACAGAAATACATGAATACCCCTCTTATAAGTTTCAAAACCAAAGCAGAATTTGAAACAATGAATCGAAGGTCATTTTTACATATATTATGGCTTCTAGCACTCAGACCTCTTGACCCAAGATTATAGACTAATCTACTTCCAAAAAAATCAGTCAACAGAGCACAGATAATATAAAGAATGAAACAGTTAATGTTTGCGCTCTATGCTTGCAAAGCACTGCTAAAGTGTTTAAGAAAACTTTGGCAAACGCTGATGAAAAATAGCTTATGCAAAAGGTCAAACCACTAAGCTGAGAGTTGGAGAACAAGGAGATAAAAAGAATTGCAAAGCAAACCCTGATTTCTGGTTTCTAGATGTAACCTACAAAGCTGGCTTAGAGTACAAACCTCATCTGCTGATGCTATTAGGGCATAAATCTAACCTACAAAACAAATAAAACTGAACAAACAAAAAACAGGAGGAACGAATCCAAAAACACAAGCAAGCACTACACTAGTTTATGGAAGGAATTCCTTCAGAAATTTTAACATACACTAGGGAAAGAAAATGTCTGTCTTCAGGCACTAAAAGGATACATGGGGAAAATGATCCCAAGAAAGTGGACATCACAGAATTGACGCAACCCGTTAGAGGTGATTTTTAAGAAGTCTGGTCGCTGGAAGACCCTCCTGCCCAGCTCCTCACATCCCAGTGCTGCCCTTCTAGAAAGGGCCTGATGAGGGGCAAAACTCTAACCAAATGCACAACAGAGAATAGCCTGTCAGTTTTTAGCACATAGACAACTTGTAACTGAAATCACAGTGTTTTTACAGTATCTTATAAGCTTTTTAAGCAGTCAGCATTTGTCTTGATAGTTCATCCTGCTCTATAAGGAAAAAGTTTTAGCATGGAAGTTCAAGGAGCATCTGGACAGTGCTCTTAGTGACGTGGTTTAGTTTTCGGTGGTCCTGTGAGGAGCAGGGAGTCGGGACTTGATGATCCTGATGGGTCCCTTCCAACTCGAGATATTCTGTGCTTCTGTGACTAAGCAAGGCAAGCCTATGTCTCTCAACAGTGGGCGGCAGGTGGGTTCCCTGACACAGAATCACAGCTCTTTCTAGAAAACGTATAGAGAGAGCAAACATGAACACAACCACTCATTTGAGTGGTGGCACACAGAAATGCGCATACAGGTGATTCAGAATGAATTTTGTCTCCTCCTAGAGAATTTGAAAGGAAATCTGAGACATGAAATCTTCTAAGTATAGTTTATTGCATTATTCTTATATAGGAGTAAGCATCAGTTAGTTTACCATTAAAGTAAATGCAGACTCATCTGGCAAACTAACTATATGAAAGCTAGAGATCAAACTGAATATTAGGTGCCCATTACTGTTGAAAATCTTTCCAAAAGAAAAAGTTAGCTTTTTTTTTTCTTTAGTTATTTTCTTTATTTTTTCCTCCCCACCCAAAGTGAAAAGTTCACCATCACTGCAAAGTGAAAGTCAAACCTAGGTCTCAGGGCTGAGAGACACCTGGAGGACAGCAGAGACGCCTTTTTTGTCTACTTAAGAATTTAGGAAAAGCTGGCAAACAACTAGCTGTGTTACTTACCAGGCCAATCAGTAAGCAGAATTTACTAGATTCTTAAAATCCACTGAATGAACACACCTCCAGCCCCCACAGAGAAAGAGATGTCAAACCCCACAGGCACACCTCTGGGGGCACCGAGAACATCCATATCTTCATCTTTCTTATGCTTGATTAAAACTTGTTGGAAAACTGGTATTAAAAGAATAATTCCGTATTTGTACTAAAGACGGAACTGCTTTAAAAGAAGGAGCAGGTCTTCTCTTCAGCAGCAGGGGCAGCGCTCGCTCTGCCCGCAGGAAGGCTGGGCACCGACATCTCCCACCCAAAGGCCGCCACCTTCACCTTTACCACTGCTTGGCCTCTCCCGCCAGGAGGTCTGCTTGTATTTATGCATTTCCAAAAGAAAACATTAAGTACCATAGATTACCACGTCTCCCAGGGACTGAATTTCTCTCCATTTTCTGCCTCAGTAGAATAAAATACCTCCTTTTAAGAAACTGCAGGGTGTTCGCACTTTGAATGCTAACAGGATGACAGAGACTTCCAATGCCAAACAGTCACGATCTTAGCTATAAAAACTGCTTTAGGGTATCAGGCTATAAAGCCAAAATAATTGTTAGGTGAAAATAAGAGAGAAGATATAGTTACTTGTTTTACAAGGCTCCCTCTTTGTTGTTCTATCTAGAAATTGAGAGGCAAAAGTGGAAAGAAAAAGGTGTTTAGAACTGCTATTAAATTCACGGCTATTAAAAAGCTTTCATTAATTCTTGTGGGTTTTCAGCTGTAATCACAGCTAATTAGTAATAAGCTGTTTAAACTATTAAATATAATCACCTTGTTCTGGGGTTACGTTTTCTTACAAAGCAATAAAAATGCTGTAATCTAAGTTTACCAAAGTAGCCCAGGTATATCTTTCACAGTCCTGATCTGGCAAATATGAGTGCAAATTTTATTCTGATATTTTTTCTGCTCCAGATGGCATAAAGTACATTCAATTTTAAACTCTCTAACCATCAAAGTGTCAAAGAGAAAATTTACTCCACTAAACTGAGGAAATACTAAACACATCCACCCTTATATGCATCCATAGCCACATTTTCACACCCAATGATAACTGATTTCTTCTGATCCCAAAGAAAGTAAAGACTAATGTAAATATTGATAAAACAAGCTATAATATAGGTTTATGTACTTAAATAACCAAGAATAGAAAAACAACCCTCTCACACTGGCCAAGCGGGGCACTCAGCTTGGACTTTTACCCTGGTGGTGTTTTTATTAGAATATCAAATCAATGCAAAAGAGAGGCTCCTATTAGAAATTTTTTAAATTTTTGCTATTTAAAACCTCTGGTATTTATTAAAACCAGAAATGATACAAGAAATACAACACACTGAAAACTTCATCTCAGAAATAGCTAGGCCAAGTCCTTTGGGTAATAAGGAAATGGAGAAGTATCTCTGTTTCAACTGATCTCAGGCAAGTTTATTCAAAGCCAACATCTATCGGACCAGACAGATGTTTTAGACTTCATGAAGATTTCTGCCTCTTGGTTTGGTCACATGAAAGAGCACACAGAGCAATCACACTACCTTAGTGAGAAAATCAGAGACTCTTTGCAACTGGACCTACTATCAGATTTCATAGTTGCTATTCCTTTAGGCTTTGGAAATTAAGTATGTATATAATATACACACATACGATTATTTCCATACACGTATGGAAATAATCAACAAAGTTTGAGCTGTATTCAGAAGTGGTGATATATCTATCCTTGCCTTTGGCTGGAATTGGAGGATAAATTATATCACATAATGGAATTTTCCTACATTTGTGCCTGAAAAGTGCAGACTGATCCTTAAGCAAAACTCCAGGACTTCAACACAAAATCAATTAATTTTTCGTAAGTTAAGTGTTCCCGTGAAAATTTTCATAATAAATGTAATTTTGCATTATTACACTCCTCCGTTTGCTCATAAGTAAGACAGCAAAAAACCACATAATGTGGGATTCATATTCCTAGTCCTAAACTTGAGAAAGAATATAGTTAACATGAGCATGCTTCTGCAGCAGCCTCTTGGCATATATATTCCTTGGCATAATGGAGTCCTCAGCACCAGCTTGGTTTTCCAGATTAAAAAAAAAAAAAAAAAAAACAACCCCTGAGCTGCTCAGCACCTGCTCAGGACCAGCCTGGTCACTGTGTTTTTCATAATTCATTTTTGCTTCAGAGCTAGCCCTGCTGAGGAGCAGCTGGGTAGCCTAGCCTGAGCGTGACTGTTCCCGCTGAGAAGTCGTACAAAATTAACAGTCTCCTCCTAGTGTAACTACATCCTCCCCTAGTATTTATGATTGCCCCCAGCACCGTCTGTGCTTGGTGATACACAACAGTGGTATCTATTATGAGAGATTTTTTCCTGGTCCTTAGAAAAAATTTCAAGCAAACTGCTGGGGAGTTAGTAGCATTCAAGAGCTTTTTGCCAACAACCTATCTGCCAAGCATATGGATTTCACCTTGCGCGACAGCAGCTGGTGGGCTATCACACAGTATTTTTGGCCCAAGTAAGGTAAGCATGGTCGAAACACCCCACCAGCGAGGTCAGAGGTGTTTCTGTGTGGAAGGCAGCGGTTTGAACTGTGGCATCCTGGACTTAACCATGCAACAGAGGTACCCAAATGCCTCTTCCACTCCCGCTCTAGAGACTGAAAGGCTTAACAGGACTCTAAGGTGTTGCAAGCTTATGACGTTGACACAAGCACAAGTCCCAAGCTTCAGCTGTACCAGCACCTCCAGCATGGAACCGCCACACTCTTTAGCTCTGCGTTGTTAAGCTTTCTGCTGTCATACCCACACTCCCACCTTCTTGCCCCTCTGCTAACTTCTGGCATGCCTACCTCCAACCGCAGCACGGCAGTGGAAGATCCTCATCCCTGCTCTCTACAGTAATATCTCTCACCAAAAAGTAATTTCTGCTAGAGTGCCTCCAACTGTGGCTCTAGTTAAATCATATATTGGCTGATTCTTAAATGGTGTTCCCCTTCCCCCAGTCACCTTTCTGTCTCATCTTAGCCCGTGAGCTCTTCAAGGCATATCCTTTCTCAAATGTCTAGACAGCTCACAGCACCTTCTAAACACTCCACAAATTAACAGAAAGGTACTGGACCACTTCAAACCACCAAACAGAATGTTTCTAATTAATAGCAGAAGCGCTAAGTAGAAAATCTCCCTTCATTTTTGTATTTTCACTGGCAGAATCCATATTCTTAAATATTTAGGTGAAGCATTTCCCAGAAACCCCAACAGAAACCAGTGCTACACATGTTCAGCACAGTACAGCTAGATATGATGACATGGTGTGAAATTCTGAACTCACTGAACTCTGTGGTAAAATTCATTATTTTTCTGAAACTCCCATATAAACTTTTTTAAAAAAAAACCAAAACAACTCACATAAGGTATCTAAAAAGAGAAAGTCCCCATCCCTTCTTACAGGCTCAAAGCAGCTTATAAAAATATGCACATTTTGTACTTCTCAGCACTGTACTATCTCAGTCAAAGTCTTCTGCGTCTCAGACAGCTCTATGAGCAGTTTGGTCAAACAAGACCAAAAGAAAATTAAACCAGAAATCATTAAATGGACTAAAGCACTTTTAGGTCACCTAGTCCATTTAAAAAGCGGCTGCTATTGCTCTGCCCATGTTATTTTAAAACCATATTAACAGACAGCACATTAACCAAGCAGACAGCAGCATAACGGCAATAGAGGAAAATAAGTCAATGTGGTCCAACACATCCCTCGCTCCCAGTGAAGGGCTCGTTTGATCACTGAGCTGCTGCGCAGCCACATTGTGCAATCAATGGTTAGGCCAGACCTTCTGGACACGTGTCTCAGCAATGGCCCTCTCAGCTTCAGCAGCTGTTTGTCAGAGCAAGCTCCTCTTCCTGACTCACGTCTGCCCTTCACGGCCTCCTTTGGCACACGCTTCCTCCAAGTAACACATGACTAACTTGTGAGGAATACGACAACTTGGTCATAGGTGAAAATCTAAGATTAAAGCTATTCTAAAAATCTTACAACAAACCCTACAAATTAATTGTTTAAAAGCACACCAGCAACAAGGCATATAACTGCAACCACAGAGAAGTTCCAAGTCTTAACTTTGGCATTTCACGGCATCATTCGCTCGAATGGATTTTTCAATACATGTTACAACGACAGTAAAAAAATAAAATAAAGATACTACATTTCATAGGTGCCATGCCTATTAAACTTAGGCTGGCATTACTTAGCCAACTATATTTGCATGTATTCCTGCTGGCCACTGCCGTCTGCAGAGTCTGCAAAGAGTTCCTTTAAGGTCTCTAGCAGCAGCAAGGTTAAGGCGGCTGCAGAGGCTTCTCTGTCCCCAGAGATCAGAGTTTCATGGAAGGCTGAGTATCACCACAGAAACCAACTACAAAAACAGTCTACGGGCTCCTGCCCTGTTACTCTGGTAAAGCAATTTGTACAACGTGAAAGGCAAGGGCACAAATGCTGAAAACTGATCAAAGTAAACACTGCTGTTAAAGTACCATTTTGTTTTGCTGACTTCAAGGCACCAAATCACAGACTCTGTGTTTTGTTCTAAAAAGATGAAAGTCAAGTGCCAAGGATTTGTAAGGTTGAATTAGCTATTCCAGTGTGAAGGCCTTTAGATAAATTCATAGCACATTTTCCAAAACAGCCATTACGAATTTGTGCTAATAAACCAGGACAGAATACGCTGTGTTGTATTGAATTACACTGCCCAGGCTAGGACAGCTGTTCTCCAAAAGAGAACAGAAAAAATGAACTTTAACTCTCAGATCATATAAACAGATTTTCTGACTTCCAAGTGATGCACTAAAGATGGATTTATGACACCTTAACTCATTACTCAGCTGCAAAGATTAATTTAATTAGTACAAAGCAAGCAAAATTTAGAACAGAAATTTGAAAGTGTATACCTATCGCTGCCCTCTAGAAGTATTTTCACTCTCTTTGTTAATATAATATTTATAGGACATGAATTATTCTGATATTGCAACAGTCAAAGAAACTAATATGAACAATCTTATCTTTACAGTTCATTAGTGTATATTATCCAATATAAGAGGTTTAGAATTTCAACTGAAATTCACTTGAAAAATATAATGTCAATACATTAGCTACAAAAGAATTCAGTCAAGGATTAATCCATGAATCCACCTCAAGTTGTGGGACCTAGTACTGCACTGCTTTTCAAATGCGTTTATCAATTGGTTTGGGAAGGATCTCCAGGTTTTTTGGGGGTTTTGTCCTTTTTTTTTTTTTTTTTTTAAAGATGACAGTAAAGAAAAAGTATATTCTTTAGGCAAGGACTGTGAATTCAAAATGGAACACTTCTCCTCCCCGTCCCCCCTTGTATTTTTGCTATGCTCATTGAATATTGTGTTACAGATTTGATACCAAGCCAGCTAGAGTAGATCGCAATGTCCAGCTTTCAGGAGCCAAGAGTTTTTGAGAGAGAGTTTGCTGATTTTTCCAAGAAATTCAAAATATGTTCACATGGTGTTACTGCTTGAAGGTAATATTCGCACTCTTAAATCAAACGATTTTATAAGCAAGCTCCTATCAGCACGTGAGACCCCACCACTTCCCTTCTGGGAAGGTTCTCCAAGGCAGACTCTCTTACTCATTCAGGGCAAACACCTATTTATTTTTTTTTGAAAACTCACCCCAGCAATGAGACAGAAGATCTTCAGAACAGCATCAGAGAAATAAATATCTCCAGGAAAGCTGCAAAGCCATTAAAAACAAGCACTCATACCCACACACAGTTACTTTTTCTCCTGCAGAACTCGAAGCTGTGCCATCCTCGCAGCCCTTGCCAGAGACGGACCATGCTTTCTTCTCTCTGCCAGGCAGCGCTAAAGGATGCTGCTGGAGCAGGGCCCTACTCTGGCAGGAGGCGGCAGGGGGGCTGCGATGCACAAGCCACACGGAGGGAGGGAAAACCCTTTCCCTTCTTTCCCTCAGTCCTCAGGGAACAGGTCTGAGCGCCTGGTGGCTGTGTGGTAGCATTTACTAGGTGCTTGGAGGAGTTTATTTCCAAGGCTCAGGTAACGCTCTAATTCTAAAAATCAACCTTTTGCGTATTTTATCCTAAATGTATGGTCGCAAGTGGATTGGCGTTGCCTGGACCTTCTCACCCACGCTCCACAGAGAGAATCAGATTGACTAAACAGCAGTTATAGCTCAACTGCGAAAATCATGGGAAAGATTCACCACTGGCATAATTCCACTGAAGCTACTGGCATTAAGCCAGAGACTGTTGTGGTCCCATACATTACCTTATAAAAAAAGAATACTATTGCACAATCTGCTGACCCTTATGATCTACCACCCAGACTGGAAAACTAGGCTCCATCAAAAAGAAGGCAAGAGAACAGAAAGGTTGATAAGGACTACCCAACTACGATCTACAGCCCATTGCCCTCTCTTCATTAAGAAGTACTGTCAGAAACCTCTGACCAAGAGGTGTTTGGAATCTCCCGGCCTTTTTTTTTTTTTTTTTTCTTTTTTCTGTTTGTCCTGCAACAGGGGCTAAAGGTCAGGGTGTGCTGTGTTAGACACAGACAGTTCCTTCCCCAAAGAGTTTACAAATCAAGACATTCAATTCCTGTACCACATGCGTGTTCCAACATTCACTAACAAACTATTCTGAAGTATGCATGACGTTCCCAGAAGAACGCTTTAACATGAAGATGCATTATTAATAATTCAGAGGAGAAATGGCAGCCCCAAGGTGTGTGTTCAAGGGGAGAACTAAGTAAAGCTCCCTTTGCCCTCAGTGGGGATGGACGTGGCCCCTGCACTTGGCACATGTTACGCTCAGAGCAAAGCCATGCACTCAAATGGACATACTGACTTTAACAAAGATCTAAGTTTAACCTTCAGAACCAGCTTGAAGAGTGACCTGTCCATCCACTGACAAGGTAGCTGTATCTGACAGACTGATCAAAGAGAGCCCATTAGAACAAAAGCCTAAGAGCTTGCAGCATATTCAAATATTATCTGTAGTTCTGCCTCCAGTCTAAGTTCTGGTACCTTTCTAGCCCTAAATATTAAGTGACCAAGCTGAGGATCCATATGTAACAGGATGGAATGACAGCACGTTTAGATCTCCTCATGTGGATTCTTAGTTCAGCTGCACCAGACACCAAATTAAAAAAGGCAAATTACGAGTAAAATTTAGCACTGTAACATTATCAAATACATCACTTGTAGGACGAGTACAGTATAGTACAGCGGCATGCTGTACGGCACTAAACATACTGCTCAGTACCTGGCAGCACTGTCGTTTGTATCTGGTTCATAACTGATGCTTTACTGCACATACTTTCTCCTCAAAACTGCAAGAGCAGGCGACCGTGCTGGTAAGTTTTTATGGGGAATGCAGCGACTGAAGTGCCTGTTGAGAAACCACCACAGCTTGCACAGCGTCAGAAAGTTCTGACACAAGACGACGTTACAAAATAGTGCTTCGAACGTCATGAAAATGTTGGACTATTTCTGCCCACAGCTCAGTCACATAATTTATCTTCAGACAAAAATGTAGCCAGTTAATTTCTAATGTTCCAAAGTTGCTATTTTAAGCTGGAGCTGCCAAATGTGATCATGTTATGTTAGAAGCTAATCATTTATGCAAATACCTAGGTAATAAAAAATTAGGACCAAAGCTATTCCTGATACAAATAATTTGGCAAAGGGACAGGACAGTTATTGAAGTCCTATTTGCACTAGAAAGCAGTATTACTTTCACAGTGCAAGAATGAGAAAAGTGAAAAAAACTTAGGAGAGCTATTTTAGAGCACAAAGAGTAATAACTGTATTAGCATAAGTGTAATTACACTGATAGAGCTACTTCTGCGACAATGATCTTAAAAGTATAACCCAAAGAGCTTACTGAGAAATTTTATGTAGAGAACATACACCCGTGTAAACTGCCTACTTCATCTTTGTTTACCTGAATTGAATAATACAAGATACAGCTTTCCCTTTCCCTATATATTTCAATTTGGTTTCTATGTCTTCAGTGTTATCTCATGCTTTATATAGTTTAGAGAACCAGAGTTTGCCTGAAAAATGAGATTTTTCAAAAACTTCCAGCTGCATCAAAGAAAGCAGACAGTCTCTGCACAAGCATCTCTGCTCAGCTCTGCCAACCAAATCTAATCTTCACATGTTAGCCCGTCCCTGGGCACCTGCAGAGCGAGGGCTGCCCACAGCGACCAGCCCCAGGCTTCCTTCAATGGAAACCCCCTGCCCACCAGTGCAGGGCTGGGACCACGTCACCCATTCCTCCTGTGACCCGAGCTAGACACCCAGGCTCCCAGAGATTAAGTGAAACCATTTGTGCCATCTGCCCTTCCACAGAGCAGTCGGGCTTCCCAGCACTTGAGACCTAAAACCACGATGTTTCGCTCAGCTTTACATAAATCAGTAGATATCAATACTGTTCACATGCCGTAGAATGAATCCTAAGGGGAAAGTCCTCCTTTTATACATTTTGTGGGAAAATTTCTTGTTGGCTTTAGATCTGTTTAAGGGCACAGGATCCATTCCTGTAAGCCGCAAGTACAGCATCTCCCCTACTGTCATCAAGTGGCCTATTCACAAAACGGTACCACATCAGACTAAGTTTTACTTTAACAATTAAGGTAGAATACTCATGTGAAAAGGAAACATTTTCCCAGACAATATTCTATTCTGCACTTGTACATATACTGCAGAACTAAGCTTTCCTTTGGGGAATCATCTGGGCTGCAAATTAAGTTTAATTTTATAATCCTCTCCCCTTCTCCCATCCCTTAACTAGTTGTGGTTTTGCACTAACATAGTGCCCAAAGCCCTGAAAAAACAAAGGCAGGGTGGCGGGGGGTCACTACTATGTTGGAGGATATACGAGTACATCCTAAGAAGCAGCTCTGATCCCAAAGAAAATGCTTCTTAAACTGACAGATAAAAGACATACGACAAAGTTCTCCCAGGACCATTTTCCTGAAGTCCATTTGGGACGTTCTGAGCAAATCTACTCAGGCTTTTCCAGGTATACAAGTTTCTGCTGCCTGTATTTTCAACAAGTTAGGTGCTTGCCACCCAACCAGAAATTACATAGCTGCAGTGATGTACCGCTACAGGATTGATACATCTTGCCTCTCAACAGGTCTCGTTAGTCAGAGCTCAGTACAATGCTATCTGTGGGCTCAGAGATCAGCGTTAGCACTATCTTGTCTCGACCAGGCTCTGACAGCAGACACAGGAAATTCATAGTTCATCTCAACTGCAGAACACCACACAGATGTAACGCAGCCCACGGGGTCATACGAACATCATGGCAAAACTGGAATCTCAATACAGAACTTCCAAATCTCAGGGCAAATCCTGAACAGATGAACACCCTACTTTCCACTGTTTCAAAAGCTGCAGGTGTGGAAGGGGAAGAGGCTGAGACAATGGGCCTTCACAGAGCAAGAAACAATACAAACAAACATGAAATAGATGACGGAAAGGCTGCAGGACAAAGGGTAACGCCATTTGGAATTTGCTCCTCAAAGGTTTTGCAGCCAGACCACACATAGATCCAGATGACTGGAAAAAAGAAACATCATTCTACAGGTGTCTTTTAGAGAGGCACAGTCACATTGGGAAGTGTAAAATGTGGAGTTCACATTTTTATTGGACATGTAAAACTAAATTCTTGCTTTCTGAGCCAGGATAAAGAACAGCGTGTGTGCATGAGTCATAAAAAAAATGAAAACCTAAGCAGCAACACCAGATTTAGGAAACAGTTTTGTTTACTTTATTGTCAGCAACCCACCAGCCTGGGTAAGAGCTGGTGCAAGTGTGTGTCTGTTATACATATGCTCACAAATGGTATTAGAAATTAAATACAAAGGAAGCTGCTTTCAGAAGATTAAAAGTAACTGTAACCAATACATTGTCTCTCTGCTCCCCTCGGGCAGGTCTTCATTCTTCCCAATTTTTTTCTATTTTCAAACTTCAAACAAAAAATAAAAATCAGAACTTTTACTCGCTGTACAATCAGAACAGTATTTTGGGAATATTTCAAAGAATGAATTTATGATACTGACTACATGGGAAAAAAAAAAAACCACCAAACCCCTAAGGAACCAAATTTTCTATTTAATTAGGCCTACCCACGTGAATAAGACTACTTATATCCGTATACGCTTGCAGAATCAACGCCATGAAAACTGACAAAATCCTACAGAAGGCTGTAGGCTTGACCGTAGGCACGACTGAGGCTGTCATGCAAGTATTTTCTTGCACAATGATGCCATTCCATGCACTTATCAGTACTGTCCTGCTGATTTTTGTTTGAAAACAGATTTACTGAAGAAAATACTGTCTTGCCTTCCAGCTAACAGTGTAAGAACGGACTGCTGCCCCTGGCGTGCAATATTTTTCCATGTAGCTTCAGGTGCATTTTCAGTGTCTAGTTTACCTCATTGCAAGTATCACTTGAAACTAAATTAATGGAGGAAAGAAGGCATGTTCAAATGGTCCATTCTGAAAAAGATATCTACAAAGCAAGTGACACTGTGCTTTTCTGCAAAACTAAGGTCATACGGAGTCACATTTCTCAACAGGCCTTAAAACTTCACTTACGTATTGGCATGCACTAGCAGATTGTGTCTGTGCAGAAGAAATGAAAACTCTGCCTCCTTGGGTGATGACAGAAATGCGAGCCAGACTTCAACCATTCTTCAGGGTTAGAGAATGCCGGTTATCTCCGGAAAGGTGACAGATATTAATACTTTTCCTTCTGATGAGAATTGGGTCATCACAAACTGTTACCTCTCACCTGGAGACACTACTTACTGCCACCATCATGTTTATCACATCTGGCTTGAGCTCAAATCATAATAAAAATATTTCTCCATTATAAATTGCCATAGCAATTGTTAGAGAGACACTATCAGCTATAAATTAACTATAATTCCTTCAAACTTTTTCAAGCAATTTAAGTTTCAGATGCTTGCACCTCATGGTGGTGCTATTTTTGCATCTTCTCCTCTAAATAACAAGTTTTGCTACTGTAGAAGTACTCTGTTTATGTTTCACAGGGAAAGTAAGAGACTCTTCTAGGGAAACACAAACTTGAGTATACAAGTGTTATCAAAAGCATGATCTACATAAAAAAAACACACAATTAAAGCATATCTTTATCTTCTCATATCTTGCCACTGCAAGGTTTTATGTTTTCAGCTGATACAGGAGCACAGCTGTCAAGCACAGCAAGCTCCACACAATTTATATTGGAAATTTTTCCTGATGCTAGGAGGTTGCAGGAGAACGACTTCATTAATTCCAGTTTTGGGTTCAAACAGACACTCCAGAGAACAACATAAACACAACCACTCATGACAAGTGTTGCTCCAGCATTTCACACACACACACACACGAGCCCGAAGCTAGACTGGAACCTGCCCATCGAGTTTGTGATATAAACGGACTCCTGGAAATGTAATCACTTCCTTAATTATCTTTTCTTGGGGAAAGTAACTATAGACAAAGCAGTAATTTATAAATACTCCAAGACATGTCAGATAGAAGCTTTGAGGAGGGAACTGGAGACCAAGAATGTGAATCACAGTTTATGATCAAACTCAAAACACATGCATCTGCCTGAAAGGACGTGTGAGAGCATGTGCGCAGTGTGCTTACACACACAAGAGCGACAGAGAGGGAGGAAGAAGAGTCCATCTAGTAAAGACCATGGCAACAGCTGCCCCATTCTCTCTATTATCCTGCAACAGCACATCAGCACTTGCGGGCACTCGCAGCAGAGGAAAACAAGAGTCCAATTTTCAGCTTCCAACAGGTAATTTTAAATAGCAGTCAGCAAAACTGAAAAATTTAAGCAATCAGGAAAGTCATTCTGACATTTTTTTCCTTTTGAACCCTTTAGCCTTCTGTGGTGGGCCTTGGCATGGCTTCAGACACCGAGAGCAGGTCTCGCTTTCTGCACACAGCCAACAGTCCCATTTCTAAAAACGGAAAATACCGAGGGTTTGCACATCACTTTCCAAGTCATGAGAAGTCACTGCTGCCTCTTTAAGGGTAGATGCATATCAAGCCCTGCTCCTGCAGGACAGCAGGCTCTGCACAAACAGGCTCTTCTGGCAGACACATGACTTCCTCTGGCAGTTCTGGTGGGCAGAACTTGGAATGATTGCCAAATCCAATGACCAGCAAATCCTGAGCTGGCTGAAAACAACCCACAAAGACTGCAGTCCAGAGCAAACAAGATGAAAAAGCCACATTAAAAAAGACTGGATTTTATGCAAGTGCTGATGCTTCAAAGTGCTAACAAAGAAAAGAGGGGGAAAAGAGTTGTGAGGGCCCTTTAAGCAATGGAGGTTGGGGTGGCTGTTGGTTTCTTTGTGTTTTAAAGACATAGCAATGCAGTGTCCATCAATCAAGGCAATTAGGACATCAGTGTCATTTTAGTGGACTAGCTGCATGGGAGTTGCAGCTTTCAGTAGACATGGCATGATCCGAGAAAGACATTGAACGATTACAATTTCTGCGGAGCACGCTATCAGTATCTTTAAGGTTTTATAAGGTCTGTTGTATGCTTCACTTCGCGCTCAGTTCAATGGTCCAGCAGCCTGGACAGGGCTCTTGGACAGGGCTGTGGGGACAGGAATGACAGCAGTCTGTGAAACCACCCTGGTGAGCCAGTGGAGCTACCACAGGCTGCGGGCAGGCTTTGGAAAATACCCAGGGTCAAAAGATCCATGTGATGAGGAACTACTGCTTTCCAAGCAACAAATACAGGGTGTTCCTGGAGTACATCTGCCACGGCGTCGCTCACAACTTGACTCTGAGACCTCACTGGCACGGAGCACCGCTGGAAGTAGTAATTCATCTGGGCTTCCCATTCTCGGTTTTCTGATGTGGGCCCTTTCCCTTGCTCTTACAAGTGGTGTGCAAAACACTGTGAAAAAAGATTATGATAAAAAGTAGCAGTCAACCTTAAGCCTGACAGAGACGTTTGCAGGTGGCCAGACTCATTTTCTGCTGCTACTCTGTAGGTCCTGTTCTTAGAGACTTAGAGACACAGACCATCAAGGAACAAGCAGTAACAGGGTGAAAGCGATCAAGCTCTTCAAGAAATGGAGGCTGGTGTGACTGTTAGTTTGTTTGGTTTTTTAAAGAGATGGCATCAGGTTCATCTTGATGGGCTCAGCGTAACAGGAGAGCTGGCCTGCATGTATGAGGTTGAAGCCAACCAAGCGTTGTGGAAAATCTGAATATTACATACCCATCCAGACCCAGTGACAGTATTTTAAAATGTCCACAGTGGCCCACAAAAATATGCACTACAAAAGTAAATACCTCTTCTTGGTAATGTCAGACCAGGAAAGATCTACAGCCCCACTGAAGCTGGGGAAGCGGGTGTGAGGAAAGCATGGCATGCATGGCCGCAGCAAAACTCCAAAGTCAAGCACAGGAACATGGGGCAAGAACCTCCCAAGTGGCAGAAGGCACTCCCCAAACTACTCTGGTGTCTGTCAACTCCCAATACTGAACTGGCTGGCTACACAATTCAGAGTGTCAAGCTCCAAGTGACAATCTCCCGAAAGACACTCTCTTGTTGGTTGACCCATGAAACTGGATGAGATCAGCCCAGACTTTCACCAAACCTTTCCCACATTGTAGTCTTCTTTTTAAGGTTTACCTTCTCACATTTGAAACGAGATCCTTGGCCACCAAGTTACTGGTCCTCTCATCTGAAGTCTCACCTCAGACTTCTCCATCCCCAGAAAGACTAAGCATCTCCACTGCTTCCATCTCCTCTCCATCCCCAGACAGACTGGACAGCAACACAGCAGCCTGCACCATTCTGCTCTCAAGCCGTCTCACTATACGTAGTTCGTGCCACTCCTGGTTCAAAAAAGTGCCACTTGTGAGTCTGCTGTTGTAGTTAGACATCCATTACTGCTGCCAAGCAGAGGTGGTCAGAAAGTGGAGAGGCAGAACAGCAAGATATCTTCGCAACGTTCAGATCTGGTCTCTACCTTGGCAGAGGCACAAGCATGGTGCTTTGTTTTATCTTTGAAGGCTTCTTCTAAAGCAGCAACCATTTTTCTGCAAAACAAAGGCCTTTGGCCTACCAGCAGTACCAAACATGCCCGAGTGCAGCAGCCTAGGCTTCCCACCGTACCGCAGCAAACAAGCAGAGGGCAGATGCAATGCAGCCTGGCAAACCAAGCAACATGTCTTTTATTTCCCAGCCTGACCCTGTGCCACATATTCTGGTCAGCTCACCAGAGACATCAAATTTGTACAGCCAAGTGACTTGGCAGTGCACAGATCCAATATTAACGTTAGTGAAGTCTGTGGTCTTACTCAGAAGTTTAATCTCACAGAAGTAACGAACTCTTTATTCTTGAGCCTCTTATTTTAGTATGAGTTTAGGACTGCATAGGATAATGATCCAATTATTTTAATTTGGATTATTAAGCCCAAGATGCAGGGTGCTTCAAAAATTGAAATCAAACTAGTCTGTCTTACCAGTTTTAGAGCACTTGGTCAAGCTGACACTGAGCTCAGCACTAAAAGGCCACAACAGAAAAAGAAGCTGACCTTATTTCCACTATACGTGAGATCCTAAAGTCTGAGAAAACAGCCTTAGTGGACATTTGATTGGTACTAAATGGAAACTTGTTTTAATAAATGCACTTTTAGAGGAAGAAATAAACAAAATGTAATCAAACAAACAACTAGGTAACAAAACCCTCACTAACTCCAGCTGCCAAATAACAAACCTTGAATCCCCTTCCTGCCTGCTGTCGGCACAGGACCTGCAGGTCCCCTCTGACCATGGCTCTGGTGCAGCAGGTCAGCATGTTTAAACCACGCTCAGAAAGTGGCCCCTTTATCACAGCTGTATCTCAAGGCTGTCCCCAGACCCCTGGATGCCTGAGCATGAAACAAAACATTTTTCCCTGGCATAGCCTTGGGGAAGGCTGTTGTGGTGGTAAACGTATGAAAACGGTTAAAATGAACACACTGGGAAATAACAGTGAATCAGGTTTTCATCACCTTCATTGTCCAGATCTTCATAGTCCTAAAGTACAAAACCATTGTGACACGGAAGAATCATCCCAAATTCAGGATGTACTGCAAAGATCAGGATGTAGAAGTACATTATCAAGTGACTGTTTCAGATTCTTTCCTGGTCCCATTTTTACAACGTAGAGGATCTCTTCACAAAGTACTTAAATATTGGATTTAAGTAATTTTTCCCATTATTTTATGACTTTTAGGTAGGTTGGCTCAGGAACCCAAGATACATCACTAGCAATTATAATTAGGCTGCTCCACGGGAACTAGCAGGCATGTTAGTAACAGGTTTGCTCTCAAAGGAAAATATTTTTTATTGTGAAATTGTTGCCAAGTAACACTGATTAAACAGCGGGGAAAAAGCCTGACGAACTATTACGGCCTCAGTGGCATTACTCAAAATTGTAAAAATAAAGATGAGTCCTTGATTTTCCTGCTTTCATTTCACATAACACATGTCAAACATCTGTATCAGGCATAACATCTTAAAGCTATTGAGGATGAGGATGTCAACGAAAACAATAGTGAATCCATTGCCAGGAACTCTGATTCCATGTATTCACATGTATTCAATCTTAAGTACTCACATGAGATTAATTTTATATGCCCTTGCTCCCCCTTTAGCTATTTCAATGGTGGCTGAGTGCCTGAAGCAGCTCAGGGAAATTCAACTGACAGGTATAATAAAAGAATCTTCCAGTAATTTAGGACTTGCTAATATACCTAAGGAGTGACTTTCATCTAAAAATAATTTTTACATTTTTTTTTATACACATTTTTCTGGTGCAAATCTCTAGAGTTCCCAAGTGCCACCACACACAACAATTCTTTCTCATAACAGAAGCAGCAGCTTCATGAGAAAGCAAGTACCTCCTTTCTAAAATCTGGTAAAGTGAAGCAGTGAAGATACCCAAAACTAAAGAGAAACTTATTGTAAGAGTTCGGTAGTTCCTGGCTTTCAGCTGAGACCCAGATCAGTACAGAAATGCACACATCCACTCACTTCCCCAGGAATATTTGATCAAATAAAACAAACAAAAAAGGCTTGCATTTTTCATGCCAAGTTCAATATAAACACTTGTGGCTATTACATGCACCCGTATTCTATTTCCTATGATAAAGCATGGCCAATATGAATTGTAATAGAAGAAATTTCTAAGAAATACCTGAAAAAGATTGAAACTTTTGGGGTTCTTACTTGAAGAAAGCGTCTTCACAGTCTCAACAAAGGAGATGTCACCCCAACAGCGATTAACGAAGTAAAATACAAATTCCTTGAAGATCACAGATGCGATTACAGCATTTTACGATATGACCTTACATTTACCAGATTTCAGACTTAACCTGAAAGTGCTAAATTACTGATTTAGTTTTGCAAAGTTTGTTCAGAATACATAATCCCATACATTTCCAGTCCACCTATTTTTTTCCCTGTTTACAAGGAACAAAAAGCACCCAAACCATACTAATCTTTACAGAAAAGCCTGTGTGTGTTACAGGAGGAACACATGCGCCTGCCATGCCCTCCCCCCACATCAGCCACCCCTCCTATGTTTAAATTTGCAAATGCTTGCTGTCTGTATATTCTACACAAGTGTCAAAATAAGTTAAATTAATGCATACATGTATGTTGCATATTTATGAGAACCAGGATAACTGCACAAGTATGTTTAATGCATGAGCTCTCCAAGGAATTTGCTAGGGGAAGTTTACACTCCTCCCAGCAAGTAAGGAATGTGTAATTTAGCGGCATCCAGCACAGGGCAGGTTAAAAACAAAACAAAACCCGACCTCCTCCCCCAAAGCAAGCCTTCACTCAAAGATTTTCAGATCTTGCATTCCATGTCATGAGAGCTTCAGCCAACCTCTGAATGAATGCGTGATTTATTTTAAACATGCTTTCAAGGCTGCTGAATCTAGCTAACGTACTGTCAAACAAAAATACTGGTTTTATTCTGGAGTATACTGGAAATACTGTATGACAAACAAATCTCTACCTTTGCTATCAGCATTTGCAGGCGACAGGAAATACCTCAGCTGGTAAATCAAACTGAAGTAACTTGAGGTGATGGGTACATTCTACTTTTAAGACAAAAGGCCACTTGGTTTTCATGATAATGGAAAAGATAACATTTGCTCTGCTTTGTTTTCCGAGTCTGATCCTATAAGTGAAATCCTATCTTTCCAAGTTGTTTACACTCTTTTGCTCGACACAGTCGCCAGCAAGCCTTGCTCCAGCTTCCTGTGCATTTTTAGCGCAGCCATCTCCATGGCTGAGACTGGAAACTGGCTGGGAGATGGGAGAAGGGCTACAAATTGTGAAATACGTCCTGTGCCCTACCCTTTTGTATACCGCAGAAGTACACAGAAAAGACAGCTTGGGGCAAACTGCTTTCTTACCGTAAGCACGTTAGAGGAGGCACAACCAGACTCTTTCTGCTAGACAGCAACTATTTTTATTCAAAGCCCAATATTTAAATCTTCAATCATTCTGTCAAGACGATTAGACAGTAGTGGCACAGCCTGCAACCTTGTGCGTGTGTGACTGTAGCTCATGTTGCGTGTGCACACACAACAGTGCAGAAGCTGCACTGTTACACAATTAGTGGTAGAAGCATCGAACCAGAGGGAAATTTGGTTTTATGCAAATGTGCGCTTTGCAGTTGATTCATTCGGGTCTCTCAGGAGGTACAAGATCCAGCTGTAGCCTGCTTCATCCCACCCCCGGGAACACTTTAGTAACTAAGAAGTTACAAGTTCCCGCTATACCACGTCCCCACAACGAGGGCACTCTTCTGCCCACTTCCATCAAAAGTTGTGATTACCTCTTGAGATCTACCCGTCATAACAAATTCGTCTGTGTCTTGTCAATGGATTTAAAGGTTGCTGGGTGATGAGAATCACAGCAGAATCACATAAGGCTTAGTTTTCATAAGAAAACTATATTACACCAAAAGAAAAGAAAAAAAAAAGAAGAAGAAAAAGAGATTTCAACTACAATTTGGTTTTCATGCCCAGAGAACTGATTGTACCTACAGTTTTTTCAGGCATACACAGTGTACTCATCAGCCTGATAACCTTGTGCCTGACAAACTACAGAAGGTTTTAAAAAAAAAAAAAAAAAACACACCAACAAAACAAACAAACAAAAAAACTCTATTCCTCATTCCCAGCCCCACAGAAAAAAAAAAAAGTGTAATTTTTCTGCTCATTTTGTGACAGCTGAACTGAAGAAGACTTCACTTTTTTGATTAAGGGCAGCCAATAAGATGCCTACTGAAAAAACAGTGAATAACCTTTTCATCATACAGTAGTCATTTCAGACAGTGTATATAGTGAAAATGAACACAACAGCCGAAGTTTCATGGATGCATACAATCCACATTGAGATGAACACACCACAAACCCAACAAGGCTGCTATTGAAGTCAGTGGAAAGGCTTTGATCATGGCCAAGACTATATGCCTTTATTTAAATCACTATAAAAGACTCCACTTAAAAGTTCTTTCAGCACAGATTTAGACCCTCTTTTTCTAAGCTTCCGCCTACTAGATCATCATCTTTGTTCTCTCATTACAAATGCTGCTAATTGTGTACATGCATGTTGCTCTCACAGGACACAGTACTAAGGATTTGTGTGTTTAATACTGTAAGAACATGAACTAAGAAGCTCAGCTGTCATGGCATTCAATGTTTTCTTTTCACTTCGGCACTGTGTTTTGATGTGTTTGAGAGTAAACAACAGTACTGCACAACTTAACATCAAAAATTTTCTTCTTGTGCTGTTGCTTTCAGAGCAGCTCAAGTTCTTGCCAGGCCCTCCGAGTGCAACGCACATAAATAAGTAATTGGACTGTACTTAAGTACTACCATAGTCAGCAACACTTGCTTTCCGTACAGCAGTCCCCCCTCAGTGAAGCGTTCAGGATGTATTACAGGGGTAAAAGAATCTGAACTTAAATATTTGTTTATAGCGGTCATGGCAGGGATCCAAAGGTATTCATGTTAATTTACAACACATTTAGGTAAATGATCTGCTTTTGAAGACAGCCAATTCTGTAAAGGCCTCTTGTAGATCTAAATCTGTTTCTTATTTCCTTTGCCCACCCCGCCACCTTTTTAAAGTATACTTCATGGTTGTGAAAGGCGATGGAGAGTGGCTGGCTATGGAAGCAGTTTACTCATGTGACACGCAAAGCATTGGTGGACGGTATCCACACCAATTGCACTTGCTTCTTTGTAGTCTTTCTGGTCACAATTCAGAAATAACTTTATTCAGGACATTAATGTAGAACAATCCCATTTTCAGACACACTTGTAGCCAGGCACCTGGACGAAAAGCAATTTCACCTTTACCTCTCTTTCATGATGGCCAAGACCCTCCTCGGGATTTCTGAGATTGAGGACGTGCACCTCCTGCGGCAGGCCTGTGGTGCCTCGGCTTGCACAGCCAGATAAGACTGTAAAACTCTCCAGTAAGGCATGGACTGGGTGCGAACTGTTAACAGGCAATAAGACACATTCACTCCTAGGCACAGGACCTGCAGAGGAAGACAAGAGATGCACATCATTTGGAGAAAAAAAAGCAATACATAGATTACACCTGTCAAATAATGATCATCCTTTTGGTCACAAAACCCACAGGAACACAAACACAGGCTTCATGTTCATTATCCACAAAGACATTTATTTCTGTTGCTCTTTTAAGTTCTCCTAAATATGCTAACTCGTTCGTTCATTTCTCTCTGAAAGTCTAAATTTAAAGTATGAATTCCAAAACTGAAGGTAGTCTTGTCTTTACCAGGGAGGAAATGAACGATAAAAGAGAAAAAAAGCCCCCCCAAAAAAACCCAAAGCAAAAAAAAAACAAATTAGTGGTAGGAGGAACTGGTTCATCTTAGATATGAATTATTTGTTTATGTCAAACATTGTTATCTCCTAGCATTGAAAAATGCAACCATGTATATACAACAATGGAAAGTTAATCTCTAGTATAAAGTAATTACATCAGGAAGGATTTGGGTGAGTTGGATTTGTTGCTTTTGAAGCAGCGCTGATTTATAGTGAACGTCGTTCAAATACATTGTACAAAACAGCAGGCATCTGTCACATGATAAAATGAAATGTTTGTTTACTGAGTCTATTTTGTGTCTGACAGCAATTATCTACACTGATAACAGCTATCTAGTCCAAAACAGAGTGTACGCCCTTTCAAATAATCACCACAGCATGATGTAGTGCCATACTCTTATATAGTACGTGAGACAGCGTGATGTGATGTAGCAAGATAGCACAAAAGCCGAAACATACAGAGCAGTTTACATTTAAACTATATCTCAGGAAACTAAAGCAAGACAAATATTTATGAAAAGCAGCCCTGCTTTTCCAAAATGGCTCAAACCCATCCCCGACCATAACAGATACAGTATGGTTTTGATTCAGAAGGTCACAGGAGAATGTCAATTGACTTAACCCCTAATTTGCACCAAAGTCACTCAGATAAGAATCAGACTCACACGAACCAGTCGGTTCAGAGGCTGCAAGGCATAAGAGAAAAATATAAGCTAGGAGTATGATTTTTTTTTTCCCAGATAGCGTCCATCTGCAATTGAAGTAAAATGCTTTTTTCGAAAAGAGTTCAAAATGAAAGAAAATCCTCAACTGATCAAATGGCAGAGCTCTGTCTGGTCTTGTGAAGTCTACATCCAGCTCTTGTAGCACTAGAGTTCATTTGACTTCGGTGTACACATATGTTTAATTATATAAGCAGTGACCTACACTTTGCTGGTTAAAAAGACAGTTCACCCAAGATACAGTTAGCAGCTGGCCATGTAGAAGTCAGAGAGCCCATCTTAAAACAGGCTTTATCTGGAAAAAGCAAAGCCCCCGAGCACAGGGAGATTTCCGCAGTGCCTGGGGCCGTGCGTGCCTTGTCCTGCCAAAGGGGCCGCTCCTGAAAACCACTGGTGCATAGCACATACCCCGCCAGCTCCCACAGAACAGCAGGATTTGTTAAAGGCAATGCTCAAGGCGTAAATTACGCATGCCTGTGCCTGGGGTACAGAGGATAAACAAACTTTCTGCTCTCTAATTGAGGAGCTTGGTAGAAGCACTGACCACCAGCTTGGAGGATTTGAGGTTTATTTGGCGGTCTTTTTTTATCAATTCCTTTTTAAGAATACACATGGAAAATGGGACCACTCCAAGCAATGACAGTTTAAAAAAAAATTATCTATGAAAAAGTTGCCCTCTGTAACAGTTGAAGAAATATTTAGAATTTGTAACAATAACACAACGAGCACAGAGGCCTCATTTTCCTGATGTACAAGTGCAGATCAGAGAACTTAACTAATCAATTAGCCCAGCCACTGATGTGCAAGTCCTGCAGCAGACCGCCTTATACAACCTGCACAAAAAGCATTTCTAAACTCCACAAGCAATTCTTGGGCTGGGGAACAAGCTGAGAGCCAAGAAGCACCTTCGTTGAATTGTTTCTTGCAGACCTGAATAGAGCTGACTCAGACTCATAGAATGGTTTGTGTTGGAAGGGACCTTAAAGATTATCTAGTTCCAGCCCCCCTGCCATGGGCAGGGACACCTCCCACTAGACCAGGCGGCTCAAAGCCCCATCCAGCCTGGCCTTGAACACTTCCAGGGATGGGCCATCCACAACTTCCCTGGGCAACCTGTTCCAGTGCCTCAAGGTGCAAGACTCCAAACAAGACAGAAATAGAGTTGCTGACAAAAATGTGTGCTTTCCTTAGTAAAGGTTCAGGAGAAAGAGCTAATACCTTCCTCCCAGCAGATGGATGGATTCCCTTGTGAACACCCGTTTCCATGCAGTACATCTACCAGTCCCCCTTTCCAGCCTTCTTCTGGTCTTTATACTGTACATATTTGCCACATTAGAGGAGAAGACACTTGGATTTTCCCTTCACTTCCTACAAGGACTCATCCACACAAAGACAACAGTGACTGGTATGTTCAGGCTGTCTGTAACTGCCTCCCTCACTGGCACCTCAAGCGCACATGAAGAAAGCCTTTCTCTCAGGGCCCTCTGTTCTGCCCAACGTACAAGATGGAAATACGCCCAGAGGGAGCCGAAGTTCCCATCCTGGATAACCACGGGCAGCTGAGGTTATCTGTACAGTGAAGGGCAGACGGAGGCATGCCTGCCCTGCCTGCCCGCCATCCCAGCTAACATGGGCCGCACCTCCTGCCAAAACCCCATCGCACTGCTGGCAGCAAGCCTGCTTGCCTGCACCAGTCTCAAGCAGGGCTTCTTAAGCAGGGCTTACTGGTGTAGGTCTGCTCTTACACCAGTACAGCTGCGTGGCATCCAGACACGCGCTGGTTTGTGCCCCACGAGCCTGGGGCACACCACTCTATCAGCTCTGTTTTGAAGGAAGGGGTGCACAGAGTTGTTCTGAGCTGCTCAGTGTAAGAAACCAAGGTTTTGGGGGAGTTACTGCATCCGGTAGAGATGCTTTCAGACCAACATCCATGACTGACTGAGATATAGCCCTTGAAATTTGAACGGAAGATCAGGGTATCTACTGGAGGGTGGCTCTGCTGCAAGTCAGACCACATATGCTGTAAGACTGCCCACACACGGTGGTGGGGTAAATAACAGAAGGATTATTCCAGATGTGGCATTTTTGCCAGAGTTTCACATAGGTGCTGTATAGCTGTGTCCCAGGCCCATACTACCCTTCCTAGGAACTCAAGACGCTCCTGAACATTACTTCTCTTAATTGCGCTGGCAGTACCAATACCCGTGCGTTTTCATGCACTGAAATCCGCATATTTGCCTGACCACTGAAGTGGGCGTAGTGCCATGCCCAGCGTACGCCTGCATGTCTGGAGCTACTGCCAAGTGAAAGGAAAACTTACTTCTAGGTCACAAAGTCCACTGATGCTCAGCCTGTACGTGGCACAAGACAGTTCTTTCTGCCACCTTCTCTCCATTTATGCTGTATTTTAGTCTACTCTTACCCTGCATGCACCCCAGCACCGCCTGAGCTATTCGCTAAACATTCATTAACAGTTCTTTCCAGCACTTCCTACCACACCTGCAGATCTGTCCCAGTCGGAGAGAGGAAGGTGCCACTCCGAGGCACTGTCACTCCGATGGGAGCAGTGAGAGGTCTCTCCTCTTTCCAGATCCTCTGTGCTCGCCTTTCTTGGCTCCCTCACAGACCCCTCCCGCTTATCTCCCATCCCTCCTGCCACCTTCCTCTGACTGGAAAGCTAGTTACTTCCCTAAATCCCACAAAGTGCATATTTACCACTCAAAAAAAACCAAACAGAAAGCCCTTTCTGTGACACTACTAATCTGATAGTTTATCACCTCTGCACCACCTGTTTGAGTTTGAAAGCCAACATGACACCACAGCCTCATCCTGCCTGGGCTTTACTGTTCCGGGGCTCTGCCCTGCACAAACGCCAGGACCAGGCTCACCAGCTTCCCCCCCAAGCCCCACACCCCGTTCCTGCCAACCTCCCCTGCATCAGCAACACCGACACCCTGCCAAAATTCACTGTCATCACTGCTTAAGGGCCAGTTCATCCAATTAACGCATCAAGATTGCCTCATCAGCTTCCAGCACATACAGATACTCTCTTGGATCTCATCCCCATTAAACTGGCACTTAAAGAGTCAAAAGTATCTTCCAGTTTATACATCCTAGTGCAGCTACGAGCCTTTAGTCCCTTCTCTGCTGAGCAGGTCGCTGCTCACGCACAGCCATCCTTGGGCTTTTGTCTAACTGTGGACCATGAATCCATTTAACCTTGTTAGTAAATCCTGGCTCTTACCACAATCAAATTTTAGTTGCTTAATGCCTGCAAAGCCTTTTGAAGATGGAACGCAGGTTATTACATATGTGTTTTACGACGGCAAACGTTTAGTGAATTTAGAATTCTAGAGAATCATTTAGTATTACATTATTTTCCACTTCCAATTAATAAGAATATTTTAAAGGAAATCTTAATGCAGACCCAGCCTTGTTTAATACTAACATCTGGAACATATTCAACACAATTTCAACATTCTTGTTTCCCATATCATCCATGCTACTAATGAGTAACATGTGTTCTGCTGTAAATGGAAGTACGACACTAAGGGGGTTAATACAACAACCCAAGACCAACTCATAACTGTGATGGATTTTATTCAAATAGTAAAGGCTAATATACTTTCTGTTGTATTTCCATGGAGATTTCTACAGTGTTGTCAGCTGAAAATTGTGACCAGCTCCTGCAAATTGCGTGAATCTGTGCTGGGGGCTCCACGGCACGTTAGCATGGTTCCTGTACGCCACGCCAGAGGATACAAGCCACACCAATGTGATATAACACTCCTAGGAAGGAGGGCAGATTTATTCTAATTGATTTTTGAATAAGGAAATGCCACAAATCTAGTCATTATACATAAAGACAAAAATTCAAAACCCAGACTTGAGGAACACCAGGGATCTCTGTGCTGTCAGGTACAAAGTAATATAAATTACTGCAGATCCTGCTAGAATTCATCACTTTATACACTCAAAAGCAAGTCTTAGAGGAGGCTGACTACCCAAGCAGAAACTTCATTATGCCCAAATGGCAGACTTTCACGGAAGTTCTTTTGGAGAAGGTTAATTTAAGGGCATTTGTTTCATCAGCTAGTGACAATGATGACTGGAACAAGAAGGAAGAAAAGAGACAGGATCCTGAAACCTACTTTTGAATGACAGTAGGGTTCTGTAAAACAACAGGAGGGGAAGCCATTTTCTCTTAAACTGAAAAGCTTAAGATCCACTGTGGAGCACTTGAGCAGACTTAGTAATAACCTCTTCCTACAACATTCACCACTCACTTCTAAAGATACAAGCACATGGGTGAAGGGCCACTGCTCCACGTGGAGAAATTGTTACCATCTACACAAACTTCTTATAAAGGGTTTCTCACCAAAGAATTTATACCAAAAAAACCCCTGTACTCAAGAATTGAAGCAAAGAAGAATCTACAGAGAGAAGTGATGCCTGCCACTCAAAGAGAAACTGTAAGTCGTTACTAATTAGTATGGGTGGCTCCGTAACAACGATTACTAAATTCCCTCCTGCACACCCCTTCACAGATGGCCACCTGGGAAGACAAATTCCTGGTGATTCAAATGGTGTAGAAGATAATGGACAACGTTCACCATTAATTCAAAGATCAGCTTTTGCTACAGATGATCATGAAAAAAACAGCTTCACACTCCTAAGCAAGCACTTGAGTGCTCAGGATCAGTCAATTCTGGCAAGCAGCCTTAAGTTCTGAGAGATGGAAAAGACAAGATGAGATGGTAGGAAATATCACAGCTGCCTTGTGATGAGAGGCTGTGGCATAGAGGAAACTGCAGCATTTCACCTCATAGAAAAGGAGAAGCATTTCCACCACGAGCACCAACAACAAGGAGCCGGACTGTCCAAGACTCTTCCCAGATTACGCAATTTTCCTCTCTGAATAAGTGTGACCACCATAAGGAAGATGCAGGGGAGAGAAGCAAGATACTGCAAGGAAGATTTGTACGTTGGATCTTAATACTGGCCAGTAGGAAGACTAAAGTAGAAGATTATTGTCCAAAGCATTTTATATTTGTATATGTCTACTCCTGGTTCATTTTTGTGTCTTCCACACTGTTGGGCTGGGGAGGGGAGCGTTACGGTTCTCTTGTTCTATACAGCTCATGGCAGCAGTTCCAACTCTGATGAAACACAGGACACAATGCTGGATGATACTACTGCTCAGCTGCTGTGATTTTGGTAAGGAGGAGGGAGAAATTAAGTGACAAACAAAACCTTGGTGTGTTTCAGTATCACTTTTCTGCTTTAGTACTTATTCAGAAATGCATGGGAGTAACAACAGTGGTAGATTTGCTCTGACAAAAAAATCCTGGATACTTTAATGTTAAAGAAATAAATTTTAAAGCATGGGGGTTGTTTTTTGTTTGTTTTTTTTTTTTTTAGTTAGTTTTTATTTACACTGGTGCACCTAGTAATTTCACCCTAAGTTTCAAAAACTAGCATTTACATAGGATATGCTCAATATTGTAATAAAAGGTTTAAGGGGAAGAAGAAAAGGGCTGGGGAATAAGAAAAAAGAAATAACCTTACAGTATTAAATAAATTTTGTTCTAATTTGGATATTCTCTCCTCTCTATCATTTTTATGTGCTTTCCTGATACCAGGAAAAAGCCCCAAAGTTAGGCATTTTTATAATATGTCCCAACACTAAATTATGTCCTTATTTTACTATTGCTACTACATATTAGGTCTTACAAGCTTTTCCTCATGCAACTATGGACTGCGTTGAAATGCAGCAGATATCTCCCTTCAATAAGACTATTTACATAAACTAGGAGTTCCCCCAGGAAAAGTGTTTTAAAACTTTTTAAAAGCAGACATTTTCCACATTTGTTGAATAACTCTGATTAAGAGATTGTTCAATCACTGCGCCACAATCACTGGCCGGCATCAATTAATTTAGAGCAGATTCTACTTTAGCAGAAGGAAGAGCAGACAGCAGAGCCCTTGTCAACTCCAATCAGAGCAGGACTGAAATTGAGTAAATGTTCATGGAAGCCCTTGAATGCATTTTAGGGCTTTGGCAGAAATGGACAGAAGGACCAAAACAGTCCATGAGAAAACAATATGTAAAGAAAAGCAAGTGGGAGCACATGACAAAAAGGAGACAGAAGCATTGTACTGAAAACATAAACACAGCATAGCTGTTGTACACGGAGCTGGGTACGTTTCCCTTCATACCCCTAGTTTTCAGGGAGTTCCTTTACCGCCACATCTAGCACAGGCTTCTTGTCAGCAAGAAAAGAGTATTCTTCATGGTGGAACTACTTTTGGCTGAATTACCACAGGGGCAAGGAAGAGAGGTTTAAAATTACAGGGGAAAGGATTCTTGGATGTGGACTGATTTTGGCTATTTTAAAAAAAACAGATCAAGCCAAACAAACAAAACACCCAAAATCTCAGACTCCACATATATCTATTAGAAATGAGCGAGCTATAAAACTTAAACTAAGAAGAAGGAAAATATACATCCTCAAGCAATATTCAGTACAGATGGCAAGACTTGGTTGTAGGAGTTAAAACACACAAGCTGTCCTAACTAAAAACATGTGCTTATGCAAAAACACAGCAGAGGTTCCCCATTCCAGTGCTCAAAGCCCACTAATCTTCAGCAACTCCATGACACCATCCCTGCTCCTTCCCCCTTTCTCCAAGGAAAAAAACCCCACCCCTGTCCTCTGGAACTACGCATTAACCTACATACTTCTCCTTTACGCTGGTTTCTACTATTAATGCTACGTGGAATCAGACCCTTGCTCTATGTGCTCTCGATCCCCAGCTATCAACCCCCCATGAATTCCCATTCCATTATCATCAACTCTGCCCAGAACCTATTCCACGCCTGCGCCAAACTATTCAGATGTTTCAATATATTAGATTACATTTAATCTGCAATGTTTTTTGATCATTTATTTTCTGCAGTCTTTTTAGACATTTGTTATGCATACTAAAGTCTATCTAGCATCTCCTGCCTGCCCACTGGGAATCATTCAGACCTATGGATGACATGCCCCAGACCTTTTTTGGATTGCTGTTATGTTTGGTACAAACTCCTGCTGCCGGTTTCTCCTTCTAAACAAAATAACCGTTTATGCCTCTGTAGAGGATGTGTTGCAAAATACCCATTCCCACTGCTCCTAGCTATTGGTACAAGCACGAGGTTTATCTCATCTGTTTAGCAGAGATGATCTAACCTCAAGTGTTGCCTGCACACATCTCATTTTCTTTTTCCATGTGGGATAAAATTCAAATTACATTTTGAAAGCACAAGTGCTTTCTTCTGCTTTCTTAAAGAATAAGTTTCTACTGATGTTTTGTCCTTATCAGGATGCAAAATTGATGCAAATTCAATTGGAAAAAATTAACCATCAAATAAAACTCAACTTCTGTAGCAATGTACTGTTACTTGGAAATTACTAATTATACCTGCACCATCCATTTTATGAAAAAATGTAAATAAGAAAGTCACATTCTTTCATTATACAGCAAAACTCATTTCGATACCTAAGCAAGCAAGGCAAAGCTAGGCAGTGTCAGTCAGTTAGTATCTTGTTTAACAAAAGAAGCTCCAGCTGTCTTGTTTATACACCTATTAAGCTAATAAAACAGAAAAGGCAATGAATGAAAAACCTGTTTGGTTTAACATCCGCTCAGCACAATTTTAAGACATCGTTATGCATGAGGCATAATCTTAGAAAACAAACATCTGTACCTGGAAAACAAAGAAGTCTTTCAAAGCAGATGTACTGTTCCACAGAGCTACATTTTACGTAACCTCTGCTGCACTTCTTTCTGACCAAAAGTACTGTCAGAGCCCTACCTGCCCTTGAGGTCTGCAGCAAAATGCTGCTTACAGGAACTCTTCTCCAGTATTTTTCCATGGCTAAACATGCACACTCATCCATACATGCGCGCTCGCCCTCTCCCCCACCCTCCCCATCCCTTCTCCCAAGTGGGTATTTGGAAAACACTCTACAAGCATAAGAGCATCTTTTTAATCTGTATAAACAGAACAGCATTAACGTGTTGACTTTCATTTAAATAAACCCAGAAAGCACAACTTTTGTTTTCCATGCCAAAGAAAACAAAGTCGTCCACCAACGTTTCAGAAAGGGTTGCTGAGTTTTTCCTGTTGTTATACCAAATAGTAGAAAACAGAAGTTTCCAACCATTGGTCTAAAATTCAAATGTAGGTGATCCTCTTGCCTAAATCTCAGGTCCCATGGAGCACCTATCCTTTTTTAAACAGTGGCCAACATTACTCAGACTGAGGGCTTCCCCCCAGGACATGGCTGTATTTCAGAAATGCCTGACTTCCACCACAAACTTGTATGAAGACTGTAAAAGAATTATTTCAGATAATTAGCAGTACCTAAAACGCAAGTAATTGTCGTGCCTTAACAGCCATAATGGAAGAACCAAAGGTAGCATTCAGTTTTCACCACCGTTAATGGATAAAGTAGCCTTGCACAAAGAGGAAGAAATGAACAAACACAAACTGTTCCTAACATTCCTTGTTCATTATTCCAAACAATATTCAAGCTTTTTGTTGTGAAAGTCTCTTTTCCCCAGAGATAGCCCATAAATTGTCTCTGATTTATCCCTCTTTACGGTAGAAAGGATAGGAAGTTGCATGGAAACAATGAATGGAAGTGCACTTTTTATCAGACAACACAGGAAGCATTCTGCTTGGTTTCATGAGAGCTCCGTATCGGGGCCAAAAGGGAAAAAAAAAGCCTAAAAAATTAAATGCCTGCTTAGAGCAAAAATAACTAAAACGGGTTTCAAAACCATTGTATTTTTAATAAATCAGTATTGAAACTCCTCAGACCATCCTACCCACACTACTGCTGTTACTGTACTCCTGAAAATGAGTAAATTAGAGATGACACAGAAGGAAATTCCAGACTTCATAAAATCAGTTTCAGGAGGCGAAGAGAGAGAACCATACTTACTTTCACGATCAGCCGCACAGGAATTCATGCATCATCAAAGAGCGTGCACAAAACACACGTGTAAACACAGATCAGACCTCAGCAGCCTGTGCATATCTAAGAAAACAAGTCTTCTGAGTCTCTCTCTCTCTCAACAAGATGTTACCTATTTAAATTGCAAACGTACACTTCAGTTCTTTGCATACTCATGGGTGCTCTTGAAAGCGCTGCTACAAGTTCTAATGATTTTCGAACCAACACAGAAAGCATTGGTATCCCATCTCAGGCAGCCTCAATAGGTAGAGACAAAGGTACCACAATGCACAGTAATAGTAAGATTATAGAACATAGTCACTAGATTGGGAGCAGGGATAGGAATTTTGGTTTAGGTGGATTTTGTTGTTGGTTTTTTTGTTGTTTTTTTTTTTTTTTTTCTTTCTTTCTTAAAATTCAGTTCAGAATTATTTAGAATCATAGAAGCATTTAGGTTGGAAAAGACCCTTGGGATCATCGAGTCCAACCATCAGCTCCACTCTACAAAGTTCTCCCTTACACCATATCCCTTAACGCCACATCTAAACGACTCTTAAACACATCCAGGGATGGTGACTCCACCACCTCCCTGGGCAGCCTATTCCAGTGCCTGACTACTCTTTCTGTGAAGAATTTTTTCCTAATGTCCAGCCTAAACCTACCCTGATGCAGCTTGAAGCCATTCCCTCTTGTTCTATCGCTAACTACCTGTGAGAAGAGACCAGCACCAACCTCTCTACAATGGCCTTTCAAGTAGTTGTAGAGAGCGATGAGGTCTCCCCTCAGCCTCCTCTTCCTCAAACTAAACAGTCCCAGCTCCTTCAATCGCTCCTCATATCCTCCTCATTTAAAAATAAGAAAACCCTATGGCAGTTTTTCAGAAACACAAGTAGCTGTCACATGCCTGATCCCCCACTGACTTCCAACTGGACCTACATACACAGCCATCTTTTGCCCAAAACCACATGGTGCCATATTGGTTGTCCCAGGGGCACTACCATGCAGTGGAAAGAGTTGATATCCACAGTCTCATCTCACAGCCAATGAGAGCAACCTCAAGGAGATCAGGAGATATTAAAGGTGCCTCATGTTAACTGATTCAGGGTGCATACCGACCACAGATTTGATAGCTACTCTTGCAATTTAGAAGATTTTATAATCGCTGTCAGTGAAACCATTAGATACTCCACAAACATTTCTAAACAATTACAGTATTACAGGCTCCTACAAACCATTAACAGATTTTCCTTTAATTCATAACATTAGCATCATTTTTGATAGGTTATCCAAGCTCCAAACCAGAAGTGCAGTCAAAGTTTTCTTTTTTATTTATTTTATTCAGTCCCAAATTGGTTCCTTTTCTTCATATAGATAGAGACGTTGAACTTACAGGGGCTCTGTCTCTGCCTTTTTTTTCCTCTATGCGCTTCCTTTCCACAACTCTCCTAAGTTTCCTTGTAATTTGTTTTCTGTCCAACCCTTATTATTCCATTAAACTGTTCCTATGTAGTCCGCTCAGCTTCACCAGCACTTGTCATTCACTGCACCTACAAACAAAGAGCTCTTCTTTTCAGTAAGATGTCTTGCTTTTATCTGTCGATTGGATTATTGGCAGGTCACTCTTCAGTCTTCAGAGAGGAAATAATTAATTTTGGATGTTGGTGCATATGGATGCATGCACATCTGGAAAGAGAGGTGATTTCCTTTCAAAAATATCTTGGTTTTGACAGACACAGAGATGCAGAGTACCAGACGGTGCAGCTTTCAGCTCAACAGCAACTTGCACGCAATCTTCTTCTGCTTTAACTTCACTACTATGCCGGGGGCACATGGGAGACTCACCACGCATGTCTGAAGAGCAGGCTAGCAGCCACCACCTCTAATCCCTGGCCAGTCCTGAACCACATGGACCCTGCTTGCAACACCAGGCAGTCAGTGAAAAGCAGATGGAGAGGGCTTTTTGGTTTGGGTTCTTTACCCCCTGCTTTGGTTTTGCCTGTCAGAAGCCCTTCTGTGCTGATGTATAGGTGCTTCACTCAAGCATGAAATTTAATAAGCCTTCCCCTCCCTAATCTCAGCTAGCAGGTCAGGAACATCACTTTATACTAAAAAAGGGAACATTTGCTCAGTGCTGAATGTCAGGACGATCTGATAAACACACCGCTGGCCGCGGAGTTGGAACAAGGGTGGCGGCTTTGAAACGCATGATTCGCATGCTGCCAGCCAGCCCGGGACACGCTGGGGCTGCCTTTCCCACCTCCTCAGCTGCAAAGAGACTTAAAGTGCTCATCAGTGGACAGGCTTCTTCATAAAATGAAGAAATGAGGCTCTGTTACTCAGGCTTCCAGTTGCAGCAGTTGGCAACGGCTCGGCTCAGTCCCATCAAACGCAGCGGACCACAGAAGTAGCAAAAGCCAAAGGGAAGGAAACAGTCTTGGGGGAAGATAGCTCCATAAGCAAAAGAGTACCAGCCCTTTCCTAATTAAAAATAACAAGATTACAAGTTCAATTGAAGGCTGAATTCCTGTAGCTGACCCTTTAAGGATGAGTTCACTACCACTAAACGTCTCACTGTACAAACCTTGAGAACTGATCCGTGTCAAGTGCTTAAGCAAAATAAATCTTCCCTCCCCAAAACATTTAAAGTTTCGGTTTTGTCTTGAAAAATGTAAAAAAAAATTATACAAAATAAGAAAGTAAAAAAAGCCAAAAAATACTGTACTGTACTGTGCAGCCCCCACTCAGTTAACCAACTCTGTTCAGCCTCTGTTGTAGGATCTGCAAGGAAGTCAATTCTGGAATACGCCTTGCTATGGGTTTTCTCTTCAGACTTGTGAAATTTATTATCCCATTTGCTTTTAACTAGGAAAGACCCTGTGCCCAAAATCGTTCAAAGTTCTGTGCCTAAAGGAGAGGAGGAAACACCAGGTTGGCCCCAGTGCTGAGGAATGCTTATGAAGTCCGTGATCTCTCCTGAACTCAGGGACGGCATCCCCTTGCACAGGGGAATAGTGTCCACACTCCCCCAGTTGAAAGCCATAAAGCTAAATACTGGCAAATGTTTGTCCAAGTTCATCAAGGTACATCAGACAAGTTGGCTGGACTGGGCTGATGCTGGAGATAGCTCAAGCCACAGCTGAATCTCCAACAAGGGCCATAAACAGCAGATCGCTGGTCCTAGAACTGTGGTCCACGGGTCACTGATGGCTAAGTGCTCTGTGTAACCACGTTTTCTGTAAACCAGATTAAATTAAAAAGTTGATGGATAAGATGCATGGCAGTCCTTGCAAAAATCTGAGGGTTGACTACGCACCTAAGTATTACTGCAGAAGACAAAAAATCCCCACACTTCTGAGTCACTATGAACAGAAATCAATCACAACAGCCTTCAGTCAGCACCAAAAATAAAAAAAAGTTTCACCGATTAAGCAGATAAAAATATTTGGAGAGCACTTGGTGTTAAGCAAAGGGACAGAAATTAGCGCAATGTCTAGCAGGCCACGGACAGCCCAAATACAGCGCATCCCACCTGCCATCAGGTTTTTCAATAACGTAGCTTGAAAAAGTTTTACTTGAGTACCTTTCCCCCTGCTTTTTATTTAAACACAAAACGATCACCCAAAGTCAATCTTTATTCTGTCTCAAAATTTCCCATCTATTTCATTTAAAGTAATAGTATACCAAAAATCCAAACACACAGGAAAAACTTGGGGAGCAAAGAAAATACATGCAGACACACTCTAGAGTAACGTGAGCAGCTGACCTAATTTAGGCTTTTAGAAGTGTTTATATTCACTATTTCCATATATGCCAATTATTTCTCAAAAATTTCTCCCATTATAACATTTTTGTTTAAAATAATAAGAAATCATTTATGATGTTAGTTTTCAAGCTTCTTGGTAAACATATACATTATATTATAAATCCCATATAGACCTGAGTACCTCAAGCTAAATAATAAGCTTATATAATATGTTAATACAGATCCACAGGCATCTGCCTATGTTTTATAAACAGTGTCAAATGACATATTGTATAACAAGACAAAAAAAAAGAAAGTCTTCTAAAGTCCACGTGCTAGGACCTTTAAAACATTATTTAAAATACTTATTACCAAATATTCAAATCCCTGCCGTGTGACAAATTCAACTACAAAATGACTTTACCCCTCAAGGCAGGCAAATAATTGCCAAAATAAAAAAGCAAGGGCTACTGAAGCTTTCAGATGCATTTTCTGTTTAAAACAGACGGATCGTTACAGCAGAGATACAAACTGTCTTTAAGTTATCACGGGAAGAGGCATTACCCATGCAGTTTACCATTGCAAGCGAATCCCCACAGTCATTGTTTTTAAGCCATCTAAGCACCGCCAGTGTTGGCTGACTGACTGTAGCCATGATGGCTCATGTAGTTCAGCAAAACCGACCATTCCTAAAGCCAGCAACCAGAAAGGACTTGGCTCCATGTATTCAAAAGCACACAAAAACCCCCAAACATAAGAAAACTTCTCAAAGGATGCCCCACACACAATTTTAATAGTGAAAATTTTGCACATACTGTACAATTACAATCTACCTCCTTTATATCTACTCTCAATTTGTACTTGAGATTCAAAAAAACTTAGTCTATTAGAGTAGACCATCCTCTGAGGTGAAAAAATCAGAGGACAGCCACTAGAATAAGTTAAACCCTGTCTGCAGAAATTGCGACACCGCTTCACACCCCGGAGATGGGAGTCCTTACACCAGGGGACGGCACGAGCAGAGGAGTAGGGACATGCAGCAGTTTGGCCATACGCTAGGGTGAAGCCCCAAGCCACAGTAGCAGCTGGGCCCCGTGACTTGGTGCCAGGAGATTCTTTGAAGCCTGGCAGGCAGCACCAGCCCAGGTGCAGGACAGGCCCCAGGCACCAGAGGGGTGCCAAATGCTTGGCATCTAGGGCATGGCTCTGCTTCATGCCCATGGGGCGCTGTGCCATCCGCATGGTGCCACGGGGATGGACTCAAACAAGAAAGTCTCTCATGGGTGGGCAGCTTTGACAGACCTACACATACACAGCGAATTCTACAGGTAGAGGAATGAAAAACCACTGAAACCCAATGCTGCAGGTTTACGAGACAGGGTGAGTCATCCAACATCTTACCGCAGCCAGAACCAGGGTGTCTCATTCCCTCCACCTCTATTCTCCTTCCCACCAACACTTCCCAGCTACCTTATGCCTATTTTGATGCTCATCAAACCTGCTTTCCTCAGGAGCTGATTCAACTCACTAACATGACAGGAAACTCACCTACCAATAGAGACTAAGCAGGTTTCCGTTGGTCTTTGGTGCACGGAATGGCAGGGAGGAAGGCTTGAGGAGCACCTAGGCTGGCTCCCACCAAGGGCAGCAGGGTAACCTGCCCCCCTGTCCCCACCGTGGGCAGCAGGCAGCCATCAGACTTGACTGCGCTCAAGAAACCACAGACTGAATGCAAAAAGACCTTCCTAGAAAGAGATACTGATGATTCTAGAAAACGAGCGGACTGTGCAAATACATTTTCCTTCTAGTCCATGACCGGCACAACAGTGACACGAACTAGCACTTTCAAAAGCCCCTCATGCATTTTTCGCTTTGACTAAATCTTTCCGTGGTGGAGAACACAAATAATCACAGCTTAGCAACCGCTCTGATTACCAAAAAGGCTTCATGCAATACTTCTCTAAGTTCCATGTATAGATGTGTGTGTGTGTAAATAAATATATATACACACACAAGCACACATATTCTCCAAAGCTATTTGACCTATATGTTGACCAAAAAAAAAAAAAAAAAAAAAAAATCATCGGTGGAAATGAGAACAATCAATCACACTAGTCATATAAAGGTATTTGTTCCACTTTGCAAGAGCACGCAGGAGACTTGTTTTTGAACATAAAAGCATATTTCCTGAAGCGATTTCATTTACTTTCCTCAGCATTACTAAAGTCACCGTTTACAATGACAGACATTAAGAGACACAAGGTCTCTTAAAATTGCTTCCCTAACCAGCATTCCTGTAAGCCCACTGTTAATACTTCAGATGGAAGGCAAGGCTGGGGCTGCCTCCTTTCTAAGTGGGAACCAAATCACATTTCAGCACACTCCTCCTCCTCATCTTCACCTTCTGTGTTAAGCTCCTGGAAACCGCATTTACAGCTACACTGCAAAGATCATCTTAGAAGTAGCAGTATGAGAGCTCATATGGGAGAAGTCTGAAGTTTGAATCGTTTTAATAATTTATTAAATGGATACACTGTAGTCTCGATTCATTTACATATTTAGGATCCCATGGCACAGTCCTTCAGATACTGCAGAGTTACTGACTCTTGTTGAATTAACCTAATGCTTTTTACCCAGACAGAATCATTTTACAAGGAGACTGAAGGAGCTGTGAAATGCTTTCACCAGATCAGCTCTCAGTCCAAGTTAGACCTACCTCTAGCTTTCAGGGGAGGTGGAAAGGGGGAGAAATGCTATTAAAAGAACAAAGCTGCAAATGAGGACCAGAAAGTTTTACTTACTGAGTAAACAGATCCTGAGTAAACTCTGGTTTACAGATTCTTATATTATCCCAAGTTACTGTTACAGCATCTTTTTATGGTACAAAATATAAGCTTACGAGATGCTACAGACTCGAAAACTATTGTACATCTCTTATTTTGCAGTCAGTTTCTCTACACATTCACCTCGGAAGACCACCGTACTATCTGAAGGCCTAAAATAACTATCACACCACACACAGCTTCCCCTACATAACTAACGAATGGGGGTGATTTGCTAAAATATCACAGTATGTCCAGGGAGAAATTTACAAGGATATAGGAAGGGTCAGTATTAAAAGATAAAATGTTCTGTCCCTGGCAGAAGAGGTTGCTTGTGTACAAATGCCCTTCAATAAAAGGGCTCGGGATAAGCTTGGAATAAACTCTTTTTGGATCAGTATGAAATGCTGTCTTGCCCTGGACTGAACAGCTTGGACAGAACCTTCTTAGAACCTAGATTTTGCCACCAACTTCAGTAGGACCAGCATGAGATATGGGTATTTGAAAGATGATAATGTGAATATGCTCAAACATTATCCACTTTGGTATCTAATAGCTTTGTGAAGACGTTTTGTTAAAATCCAAATATAAGCATTCTGAAGACAGAAAGAGAAGGAAGATGGAAGTGTATCCCCCCAAAAAAATCTAAAGATCCTGTTTATATCTGTATAAAAGTTCTGAATAACTTTTTCACTGAACTTTTTCCAGAATAAAGAGGAGCAACCATTTGTCAGATCAACACAGAATCTGACAAAATTCAAAACCCTTTCCACTGTCGGTTTTTATTATGCAGGATGACTTAATACACAGTTTGTTGCCTCAAAGGAGAAGAAAGCTTTCTAGCGGAGGCAAAGCACCTCTGATTCAGACCAGCTCTGAAACCATCTAAACAGATGTATCCATGGTCTTTAACCATAAAAAAAGCTTTTTTAAAAAACCAAAACAAAACACCAAACTAAAAACCAAAACATCTTCTCATCAATGCAGAGATTTGTTTGGGCACAATATCTGTCCAGACCAAGTGCATGTTTTTTCCTCATCTGCTGCTTCTATGAAACTGTCAATATTCAGACAATTAAATAAATAGATCTGCTCTTCAAGACAGCTGCTTTTGGATTATAGCTATGAAAAGCAGAAACCGTCTGTTTTTTTCCTCCCAAAACTGGAAGACAGTGAACTTTGTCCTCTTAATAAGGCTGACTCAACAGGATGAGTGGAATACAAGTGCAGAGATCAAGTGGCCTAAGAAATCCCTGTTTTGAACCTCCATGCAAAAAGGCTGACCAGAAGCAACAGAAACAATACGTGAACATTAACAAGCTCAGCGCTTACACCACACTCTGAAAACAGGCTCTGTTTAAAGTGGGATGTTACATATTAAACTCAGCTGTTAAGCTGATACTGAAGTGTGAAAAACAACCCACCAACCCCCCCCAGTCCACAGGCCATTCCACCTCAGCCCAGTGTTGCCATCATCACAGTGAAGTTATCTCCAAGCAGGATGACCTAAACCAGAAATGCCAGGTCCACCTATAAGCCTAGACAAATATTTTTCAGAATATTTGCAAGGAGTCGAGGATCTGAGACTTTGAAATGCTTGCATTCAGCAAAACCGATGCAGGTTTCCTAAATATGTAACTATCATTTAAAGGGCAGTTTAGCACTTAAGATTGCACTAACGTGACTCCATGGCTATATTTTCCCCTTTTATAACCTGTTAACATTACTACCGCTAATTTATAGGGCAAAAGAAATTCAGCCGTTGAAAAAGGGAGCTTGTCCTTAGGCAAATAACTTGGTGGCTTTTGAAAGAGACTTCAAATTAACCCTATTTACCTAAGACAGCATGTTCTCTTTGAATACTTTACATGAAAAAACACCACTTAACTGTCATTCACATCTTCTGTTAAAAAAAAAAAAAGGCATATTGTTAAACACACTTAATGGAAGAGACACTGACAGCGTAAGTATGTAACCATACAACACCTGGCCAGAATGCCACTGTACAGTGTACGTCCCATGCCCTGCCTCATCTTCCCTTCCCTTGAACATACTAGCCCAGCCACGAAGCACAATGTCAGCCATAAATGGGAAAGGACAAAGACTCCAAAATCTACTGAAATTAAAGTCTTGGAATTATTTAAGGAAAACTGGGACCAGGAAAATCATTTTGTGTCAGTTTCCAAGAGAAGCAGGGCACAGAGGCTCCGGCTCCCTCCCCTTCCAGGCACTGCACCCTGCCAGCTCCTTTCCACAGGGTCTGGGGAACACAGAGGACGTCCCAGCTGAAGCCAGATAAAGGCATTTACAAGTGAGGGGGAAGCCCTGATGCCTCCTCCTTCCTGCTCTCCCCCATGTATCAGCAATATCCATGAACTGTACGATACAGATTTGGTAACAGAAATTATGCTTTCTTTCCTCCAATTCTTTCCTTCAGTCTTTGCCTTCTACTCTTTCTTTTCACAGCATCTCACTTCTCTTTGCAGACAGACCCCATATTTACTTCCTTAAGCCTCTACAATAAAAGTTAAATGACCACAAATTTATTGTTTGATATCATCATCTTGCAGACCCTGCTGCATGTTCAAGAACACTTTGTCAGTCATTGTTTCAGACTTTTTTCCCCATGATCATCTCTTTGGGGCAGGCATCTCTTGGGCCTTTGCAAAAGGATATCCATTCTGCTCGACTTAAAAGCATCCAAGCTCGGCTGTTCCTCTCTGCATAAACACCACACGTCACTAGGTCATCACAACAGAAGTCCATGTTGCAGGAAGATAACAAGCCTGACGTGTTTTAATACACAAGTGTTATCTTGTTTGACCAGATACTACCACGCGTGCAATCACACTGCAACCCAGCCCCATGAGTCTTGTATGAAGCCAATTACGAGGGGGAGAGAGGGGGGGCATGATATGCACCAAAAAATGTTTCTATAAAAAAAAGAAATGCCAGTCTTGAAAAGACCAAAAGACCTTTACCTCCAAAAAGCTGCCTAGTTCTTTAGGTGAAAAATATATCTACATTTTCAACAAATACTACCTATGTTTGTGGTTTGCTTTTCAATACAAAGTGATTTTCTTGCTAGACATCCTGTAGCCATACTGTAGCCTTCAACTCAAGAAACTTTTGTCTTTGAAGGTTTATGCCTTCATATTGAGTTTCAGGCTCCTCCTTATGCCTAGGCACAGTAGCATTCAGAGAGAAACCTATAAACTGTATTACAACTTTAATGAACAAATTTTTTCGTGTCAGAAATTACTTGCAAGTTAAACTGCGTTATACACTTACCTTTTTTTTTTAATTAAAAGCTAATCTGGGGATTGTGTGAAGGTCACTACCCAACTGTGCTCATTATCTCATTATATGGCCTAATTCAGTAATGTGATAATTAGCTTTGTGTTTCTTTGTTTTTAACAAAAAACTTGGAGATACTGGACTCTTTTAAGGAAACGGTGAATCATTTTGGAAGGCTGTGTGCAATGAGAGTCAAAGTTACAACCCTTCCTAGATCTTACAATTTCACGGCCTCCACTTCCCAAAGGAAAACAGCTCCAAAAGAATATGAGTACCAATAAACTGGAATTTTCTGCTGAGGAACATCTCAAAATACACATTTAGAAAATGAAAATTCATTCTAAATAAGCCACAAAATCCGCAGAGAGACCATGTGTTTTCCTTTCCATAGAGGATTCAAATCACGGTAATATACTTGCAGCTTAATCAAGTTAGGGCCAGCAAGTATGTATACTGTAACACAGCCAAGTCCTGAAATCATTACCTTAAACCCAGCATACATGCTGAACACTTTAGCAGCACATACCGCCTTCAACTCCCATTGAAATCTGTAGATTCTTGTGGGGGTGCTGGTTTTTTATTATCTCACAGGGTCAAGCTCTTAGTCCTTAATCAGGCAAGAATCCAGATGAGGTCCATGGGAGACCTGCCAGAGAAAGGACTAAATGGAGAGTGAGAAAGGATGACTCTAAACAACTTGGGAGCAGATCTTTATACAGAACAGAGAGCATGCATATTGTATGCCTGATTCATAGGGAGTAATTTAGCTCACGCAGATGGCAGCCACATGTAAAAAGATTTGGCCGTATATACCCTATACTTGCGCCTCTTCTTCACTGAAAAGAGAAAGGCTCATCACTGGACAGGCGTGATTTCCATTACCTACAATGTAAATTTTGACAGAATGAGCCCAGTAATGAGATTTTCAAAACTGTTAAAGTAACCATAAAAGAATATAAATTCAACTGTAAAATAAAACACTTACTAACTAGCAGCCCTTGAGGTTCTTTCTCTGCCCTCCAGACCTCCACCAGAAATTAAAACAAACCCCACATCAAAACAAAATCATTCTCAACGAACAAGTAAAATTGCTCACTTACGAAATATCTCTCAAAAGGTTATCTGCATTATCAGACAGAGCTCTTAAATGAATTAGTAACTAACGTCTCTCCTTCCATTTCCCTTGAGGTAAAGTTTTGCTTAAGGAGTTTGTTACCAAATGCTCATCCATCTTCTTTCTATAGAGGAGAAAACTCACTCCCTACTCATTGCACCCCTTCTTCCCTTCCAAAATACAAAAATATTTTCTCCTCCTTGACTTCCTTCTGCTCATGTCTTCCCTTATTAAGCATGTGCCTTTTTTTTTTATCCTACTGGATTTCTCCCTATATAGTTCTGACAAGGGCATGTGAAGAAATGCAGAGTTTGTGGTTCTACAAGAGTTAACCAAGTCCACGTTTTGTTAATGTACTGACCAGCTGCTCGTTAGCTGTAACCAAAAAGAGCACGCACATTGGCAGTTAACTGTTAAACGCATTTTCAAAACTATTAATAAGCTGAAAACAATTCAAGCCCAGGACACGAGTACAGCGTATACTCCCAGGCGAGCATCAGATATAAAAGCAGAACTGAGATGGCCTCCATATGAAATCACAATGGCTCTTCTCCTCAAATAATCTTTTATTGACTTTTGCCTTTTTTTTTTTTTTTTTAAAGGGAAGTTGGGGAAAGGAGTTTTAACTCAGGAAATAAGTCATTTGTGCCCAATGCTAACATAGCCTTTATAAGGCATGTGTCTTAGTATCACTGCTGCCCGGAAAAAAGTCTCAGGGAACCTCAGAGCCGATTCAGGTTTCACAAAAATATAAAATGTTCACACGCACATCTGAAGTACTTCCCTTGCAGAGACCCCACGGCTGCTGAAATCCATCTCCCTGTATGGCAAGGGTTCAACTCCTGTTTAAGGGCTTGCCTGGACAAGGCAAGAGCCCCCTTGACACTACGGATGGCAGGGACTCACACAGGGAACCCAAATTACAGCGATGGAGTAAAACTCAGTGTCTTTTCCAGTACACAAAAACTCTAGATGCTCCTTCTTGAACAGTCAAACAAACAGCACTTAAGGGAGGAAGAAAAAAAAAAAAAAGAAAAAAAAGAGAGAGAGAAGCAAGCAGGTAGATTCTGTAAAAACTAACCACAAAATATTAACTAAATGTAAAACCCTGAGGATGTGAGGATGTTCATGCTGCAAGATCAGAGAAGCTTTCTTGCCACATGACTTAACTGCAAACAGATAACTCAGCGAGCTTTTCCCTTCCAACAAAAAGACAAACCAATGGCCCAGCCCTACATTCAGGGTGAACAGTGAGAAACCTTACAGTGAGAGACTTTCAAAGTGACTTGGCAACACTTAGAACAGCATAACTTTGTTTTCAAGTACAATCAGTAAAGGATAGTGTTATTTAGAAAACAGTCACAATATCCTGGAACTTACTAGATGTAAAATAACTTTGCAGTGGAGTCAACAGTCTGTGGGGCCTTGTACACGCTCTGCAAGCTTTGAAACAGTCCCCCAGAAAGGGCATTAAAATAAAGTGAGTAATATCTCTTCCTGCTAAACATTAGAGGTACACGTAAAAGCTATCACTGAGTCAGCACTTGGTGGTGGCAGTTCGTACAGTAAAATGTTTTGCTGGAATTTATAACAGTCTGAAGGTGGCCACTGCTATGCATCTCACATACCTAGATTTATTTTTTTTATTATTACTGTTACTGTTGTAGGAGAAAATAACATTGAAATTGGTCATTTGAATGTATCCATAATTAGGGGGTAACATCAGGTTTTGATTTTGAGGAAAAAACAAGAGCTAGGGACTGTCTTTCCCGGCTGCCAAGTGTTGAGTATTGAATAAATGGCATTTTAATACAAACAAAAAAGCCAAGCAGACAAAGAACCCAATACAGGGCCTGGTTAAGTCACTAAGGTTTTTTTCATATTGTTTGGTAGGGTTTAGATAAGCCCAGATGGTTCAGGCTTTCACTTGCTAGCACTGTAGCATAACGCACTGAGTGTGAAGGGTTCCAGCTCAGTGTCCTGACAAGGGCTGCTGCCTCTCATTTATTTAACAATTTTAATAGGAAAAGCACGCAAGTTTCAACATTGCATTGTACAATGGTGCATTTCCTTTCCATGATGTATTGCATATCACTGTTGGAAACTCTGCTGAGTTGGCGAACCCATCTCATGGGTACAGTTACATCAGTTACATGAACAAAAAAGTGTTTTTGTCAGCTTTTTGCGTATTTCTGGGTAAGGAGGTGTAGCTATGCCAGTAAATCAAATCGTTCTTTTACCATATGCTCCAATTCTGACAGGACATGTTTTACTTCGTGGTTGATGTCTAACTGCCACCAGGTGAACGACAGATCAAGTTACTCAAAATACTTGAACAATACTTCGATACACTACTTCTGTAAGAGGAAATTCATTTTTGATCTAGTACAAACGTGAGCTGCTGCAAAAAAGGGAGGCTCCGCTACTGCTGCCACCTACCTTCAAGAGTCCCTGTGTTTGCTCTAGCAATCACGAAGGTACAGGGAAAACTAACCGCTCTTCTAGGACTTCAGAAGCTCTCACGTAGGCACACAGGAGCCAGGGTGAAACTTGTTCTTCCTATCAGTGGACCAGCAGTTAAACTTCCGTTCCCCTCAATGAAGTTAACACCCATTATTTTACTAACATCTCATGAGATTTGTGATAATTTACTGGCCGTACAACGCAGAGGCAGTCTTAACATTACGCTGCAAGGGAAGTTATTTGGTTAAGCCTAAACCTGACTGTATCCCTTCTTTAAAAAAGCCCCCCCTACTCATCAACTGAAGAGTGGTACCAACATTTTCTGATGGGATATAAACAACTGAATAAATAGGCACCCCTCCTCAAGGTCAACACAGACCTGACTCATAGTAAAAGAGAACAAGGCAGAGCAGTTCAACAGTCCCACTACTCTCAGCCCTACTTCCAGTGCCACAAGCTTGGCTGGAAAAGAAGAACAAAGTTCTTGTTGAGCACAAACCCCCTTTCCTCTGGATAACAAGGCTACAGTAACAGATCAAATATATTCAGAAATAAAGCACAGAGGTGTACTCTCATTCACCAGTTCTTTAACAGCTTTTAACACAAACATTAACAGTTTAGTTAACCACCTAGGACAGTTGACTGCGGTTTTCATTCACCGTAAATGCACAGAGAGACCCCACATATAACCCACAATACATTGTTAAGCCATTGCATGAAAAAAATACACTTATACTAAAAGCTTTCAGTGTAACTGCACTGTTGTATTTAAATGTTCTTTCAGACTATCCAGGAGATTACAAGGATGGTTGTATAAAAACTCTGTGCCAGCTGTTCTTTGTGTATATTAGGAGCATTGCAAAGGCATCAAATACTCATTAGCGATGAGATCACCCTAACTAAGAAAACATACCAATACACATCTTGGATACAGACAGTTACAGTGAGGCATTAGACACAGGAAGAAGAACGTACCCCCAAGGAAAGAGGGGAACAGAGAGCAGCACACTCAGTGCAGGGTCCCACTGGAAGAGAGTAATAGCGCAAGTCCTTTCATTGGCACTGCAGCCCTTGCACAGCAGGTTCCCACCAAATCTCTCTCTAACCATACCAGTGATGGCCTATTTAACAAAATAGCGTGGAGGACCTTACAAGAAGCAGATAGGAAGAAAAACGAAACAAACCCATGTACCACAAACGGAGAAGGAATACCAAAAGACTAAAGACCAGGACAACTTGTTGAGAGAAGTGATTCTGCCCCGCTGCTCCACTCTCGTGAGACCCCACCTGAAGTACTGTGTCCAGCTCTGGGGCACCCAACATAAGGAGGACGTGGACCTGTTGGAGAGTCCAGAGGAGGGCCATGAAGATGAGAGGGCTGGAGCACCTCTCCTACGAAGACAGGCTGCGGGAGTTGGGGATTGTTCAGCCTGGAGAAGAGAAGGCTCCAGGGAGACCTTATAGCAGCAGCCTCCCAGTACCTACAAGAAAGATGTGGAGGGACTCTTTGTCAGGGAGTAGAGCAATACGATGAGGGGTAACAGTTTTAAAATGAAAGAGGGAAAGTTTCAATTAGATTTTAGGAAGAAATTCTTTACGGTGGGGGTGGTGAGGCACTGGAACAGGTTGCCCAGAAAAGCTATGGATGCCCCATCCCTGGAAGTGTTCAAGGCCAGGCTGGATGGGGCTTTGAGTAACCTGGTCTAGTGGGAGGTGTCCCTGCCCATGGCAGGGGGGTTGGAACTAGATGGTCTTTAAGGTCCCTTCCAACTCTAACCATTCTGTGATTCTATGAACTGTATTGTTACCACTTCAGAACATGAACCCTAGGACTAATTTCACTAAGGAAGAAGAAGCTGTGCTGCAGTGCCCTAAAACTTCTGCCATAAAATTGTCCTAGAGACGAAATGTTATAAGGCCATATCAGGATCAGACACCTACTGACTGGCTTAGAATGGGATTAAAGGACAGAAGATGTAGTGAACTCTGTGCAGAAAGTTGCGGGCCAAACATGAAACCTTTCCAGTTGCAGGGGCTTGTAGCCTGCGACACAGCAAACTGAATCCCTAGAGAAGGATTCCAGCAAGGGACCCCGCCAGGGAGCACTGGGACAGGAGCATGCACAGACTGACACCAAGGAGCACTAGAGAAAAATCGTATTTCTTCTACTGGAACAGAGTATTGCTCCTCTCAAAAACTTAATGAACGCAGTTGGAACAAGGAGACAACACAGGTATCAGAACTGAATCAACTTAATTAGTTCAGTCAACTAACAACCAAGAATGTTTATTGCTCCAATTAAATTAATCCAGTCCAGTAGGCCAAAAAAGCATTGATTCGTTGCTCAGAAATTCTCCCTAATAAATCCCAATTTCACTCTACTTTTTCCTTGAGCAATCTTGTCAAATCACAGACAGATTACATGAATACTTGACCTATAAAACCATCTTAAGCGCATTATTATTTCTTTGGAGAAAGAGGGAAGCTACATTCTAGGACTCCTCGAGGTAGGGGGAAAAAAAAGGGAGAAAAAAAAAAAAAAAAAGAGTTCTTTGTTAGCAACCTTTACTTGAAATGTCTTAGACAATTATTTTCTTGCTGAATACTTTTGTGTAGTGCTTGTGTGATGTTCAAACAAACAGAAGAGTTAGCTGGGTAGGTTTTGTCCACATACAGGAAGATTTTAACACCGCCATTAAGCAGCTCAATACTCAGAACTCTTTCATTAGAATTCTTTTCTCCTGAATCATATCAATGAAGTTGAAGTTCAGTCTGGTATTCATAAGAGCTGACTTACAGGCTTCTTGCTGCAAATGTACTTTTGAGATCCAGTAAACGTAACAGAGACCTAGAATTAAGTAACTTTAGTTTTTAAAATTCTTTTATTCAAAATCAGCCATCACAGAGAGTCTTAAATATTGTTTAGCTTTGTGCAAATTGCTTAAAAAAAATAGCTTTGCTAATTTCAAAAATTAAAAGAGAACAGAGATTTCAAGGGAATTCATAAGCAACACAACAGGGTCTTTTTCATGATTGCTTTTATTTTTCTGTTACTGGCACAAAGTAATCATTAGTCTGAGCTTTTTAGGTACATGATTTTTTTTTTCCTGTTACAGAAACTATGACTAAAGTCAGAGAAGCATTTGCCTAGATGTTACAGTTTGGACAATCGTAATCTTTTAAAAAACCTCAAGGAGTCCTTCCTAAGATACATATTTTAGCTCTCTTCCTTCCATCTGTGACGATATATGTTATCACCAAGATCAAACATTAGCGCTGGGAGAGTGAAAGTGAATACAGTGAACAATATGGCCACGAGCACTATTGCAGCAAGAAAAACAACTACGACTGGCCCGGCTCCAAAAAGCAACTGAGGCAAGTAATATCCAGGGTAATCTCTGAACAGTTTTCTTGCCAGTTTTCTCAAATACCCATTACTTTTTCAGCTTGGAGGTGAAAATATCCCATAGAACAATTAATTACTGCTTTGAATTCACTAGTGCTATAAAAGGAAATTTGGCCAGACTGATCTAACATTTCAAAGCAGAAAATACAGAAAACTGGCAACTTCTACGAATTACATAGTTGAACAAATCATCTCCGAAGATGAAGTCTGCCCTAGTGGGAGAAATTGAAGCCACATATTAAAACTTCCAACACGTTGACCAAACTATGCATGGGATGTAACATAGTCCTACCTGCTGTTGAAGGTTTTCTTCTAATGATGCAAGAGTCACATTTCACCTGAAAATCCTTTTGCCTACAGCAAAGTAAGAGTAAGTCTCATATTTCCCACCCCCTTGCTCCAAGTATGACCGGTTCTACTTCCTGTAAAAATAGCCATTTTATTTTTATTTTTTTAAAATTAAGGGTTGGCATGACAGGAGAAAAAAAAGAGAAAAGAGAAGCAGCTCCATCAGTTAAGACACTCCTAAGGACATCATAACTAATTTATGACTTACTAAAACTTCAACCAGCTTGTTCCTTATCCGAGATCACAAAGAACTTCTGCAGTTCAGCATCCATTAGTCTAAACACAAGCAAGACAGGCAAAAAGTCTGTCAGACCTTTAAATAAAACCTTTGCCGTTTTCATGCCTCCAAAAAAGGGCAGGGAGGGGCTTTTGAAGAATTAACGAGATAACAGCAGTTAGCACCGATGTGATCCAAGTACTTTAAAGCTATTATGTTAGCCCTTCAAACAATCCTGCATGGAAGATGATGGGGCAGAATGCAACTGTTTCACACATCAAGAGACCAAGACTGAGAGATGAAATAACTTGTTTCGAGATCACAGAGAAAGTCACTAATCCAGATATGCGTCTTTCGTCTTTCAGGCAAAAACTGAGACTCATAGGTTAGTCCTATGCATTTAATACACCTGTGGTCATCAGGCCACAGGGACTCCACAAAAATAATTGATCCAGCCAGCAGCCGAGCCATCACTGCGCTTTTCTCCAGGAGACCCTGCTCATGGTCGAGGACAGGCCACAGCTGGGAAGAATCATTCTGATGGCCCGTAACTCACTTCACCCTCTCCCAAGGGCCCTTCAGAGACAGTTACTTACATTTAGTCACCACCCAGGATGAACATACACACATCGAGTCACACAGGGCAGCTGTGTGTTGGCTGTATGAGAAGTGCATGTCAGTCAGGGGGCAGGAGAAGATTCCACCGCGGTCCTCAGACACAGCAGAGCAAGCAGCGCACCCGCCCAGCAGAGCCACACAGAGGTTTTAGGCTTCAGAGCAGATGTTTTCCAAGAGTAACCAGGAATCGCCCATTTGGACTAAATACACACGCACACACACCATGAGTGGCCATCACTGGAAGTTTCTCGTCTTCTACAGATTTCCTTAAAGCAACCCCCAGTATACAAACTGAACTATGTTAAGCTACTTCAGCTATACCTACATTTTTAAATAACCTTTTTGCCTTTACTCACCTTCCTACCATTACCAGAGCCTAAGGAACCACCGTGACATTGTGCTGCTAAGTGGCCATTTACCCCCCCCCCAGTTTCTACACATTAATGAAAGGCCCACAGCCTTGTGAAGCAAAAGACGTCAGCTTGACTTAGTAGCTTGAATCAAAATAGCTTGAGGAGAATCTCTAGTAGGACATATGTTTTACTGCTCCATTTAAATGGAAATTACTAATGTAAAGGAAAATTTTATTTATTCCCAAATAAATTGCATCAACTGTCCTTTCCAGACACAAAGCAAGTTTGGTGATTTAGGAAGTGAAGAAAAAGAAAAGAGGACAAGAAGTGAAGATAACCACAGAAATCAATTCTTCACCCACTCTTGGCTGCAAGCGTTAAGTAAACTAAATTCATTAAAAAAATTAAAAACAAAACAAGAACAAAAAAAAGCAAGACCAAAACACCCAACCTGTTCCAGAAGAGGTAAAACAGCAACAAACCTTACAAATGTTTCCATCACCTAATCCTGAATTCCTTTATTTGTTACATCTTCTATGCGCTGCTTCCAATAATGACAGTAATGACATTTTCAATTTAGTTCTTTCCATCTCTGACAGGTAAAATCCCTTTTTTATTAACTGCCTATTAGTAAGTCTCACAGTGTCGTAGCTGCCAAATAAGGGAACAATAGCTCCATCTTTTCATAAAGTACACTTACAAATATGAAGAAAAGCATACCATGCTTGAAGCAGCTGCACTTTATGGAATTATTAAAGACCTTTCCTTTTGTCACCTGGGGTCAAAATTTATCCTTTGTGAAATTCCATTGACTTAAAACAAGTTTACACCAAAGAGGAATCCAACTCAATGCCTTCAGGTAATGAAAGATGGCACAGAATCTTTGTGCTAAATATGTATTTTTTTCACTCCAAATTCATCTCTCCTGTGACTTACAGCCTGAGGGAATTCAGCTCCTTTTATTGTCATTAGCTACGGAGGATGAAATTATTTCACTTCTTTGAAAAGAAATATATCTGGTCCCTATATTCTCTGTACACTATAACAAAACCAGTAGTAAAACAATAGGGTTGATTCGTGCAGATGTATTTCAGCAGAAAAAGCTTATAAAAGAAGAAGACTTGCAGAAACTCAATACGTTTTTCATGTGAAAGTAACAACTGTTTTTGTAACAGCAGATGCTCCGTTTCTTATTGAGACATCCCAGAATCTCATTCGAGAATGCCGAGTTCAGGGTGCTAGAGCCTTGGAGCCTAATTCTTCCTGTGGTGACAGATCAAACTGTGCTGTTTGATGCTCGCACGGGCCCTGCTTAGTCCAAATGACAGAATTTATATTATCTTGCAGCAAAGGAAACAAGCAAGCACAAAACAAAGTTATCACTCTGTAGAGGCAAGGTAAGCAGGTTCAGCATATCAACAGCTGAGGCCGTTTTGATGGAAGAATAATTTTAAAACAGAAAAATATTAAAGGGCAGGTACATATTAGCTAGAAGACAAATTTTTAGCTATGTCCCACAGTACCTACCACTTTACTCTCATAGACCCTTGAGTTCAGAAAACTTCTTGTCTTCTTGACATTAGGCAAGACAAAAATACCATCTTCAGTTAACTAAATAAGCTCTTTTGACTTGTTTATTAATTAAAGAGATCGAGGATTTGTTATTTTTACAATAAATGACAAATGGAGACGGTAAGAAAGAGTTAATAAGGGCCTACAGTACAGAAAGGATATTAAAAGATCTACAAGCAAAATCCCAAATCCCAATTCCCTTCAGAAAACAAAGGAATTATTTTTAGCACAGTATTTATAAAATAATTACGTGGTGCTTAGAACTTGTTAAAGACAAAGTTCTCTTTAAAAAAAACTTCAATAAATTTCCTTAGAAAGACAAGGATTAATGCCATTCACCATTCCATGCCATAAAATTTTCCACAAAACTACTTTTCATCAGGTGAGTACTCCCCTCCAGAGACAGTCGGTAATGCTGCCATTTGCCTGCATCCATACAATTCAAGCACTGCATTATGGGCTTGAGATTTCTGGGAATTCCTTTGGCGTCATCCAGAGTCAGTTTTAATCAAAGAACCAGACTTTCATGTTTACTGATAAAAGCTCTGGTTGAGCAAAGAAATATAGGATCAGTTGTTTTGCTGAATCAGGACCCACAACCCACAATCCTACTACTCCACATGGGTGCAAAACTCTGCCCAAATTCAACTGGTTTTAGCTTCAGAGCCTTGCTGATACAGGAGGAACGCAGTCTGCTGAGTTCAAGCCATTCCAAGTCTCTAATACAATTACCTCTTCTAAAATACATAACCTTTCTCTGTATCCTGGCACTCAAAATTCTTCAGATTTTTTGTGTGGTTTTGGAATACAAGAATAATGTTCATGCATAAACCACACAGAAATGGCACAGAATCTGACTCAATTGAGCTGGTAGAAAAACAGACAGAAGACCAGGTTAAAACCCTAATTTACATAGGAACAGATCACCAAACAGCAGTGCTGAAGAAACATTAGTTTAGATTTAGTCTAGCTTCCATCTTTGTATTTAAATTGCTCGCTTAAAAGCATCATTTACTGCTTGAAAGGTATTACTTCTTTTTGTGCGAAATTAAGATTAGCTACCAATTTTTTATGTGTATTTTGGCTTCCCAAAGCTAATCTCACCAAACTTACTGACATGAAGTTAGGAATTCATCATTTGGTTCCCTATCAGATGAACATCTGACATTAAGATGCTTCACCACCAGGGTGCTGAAGGGATGGAAAAAAATATTTAGAACAATTTACACCTTTAAAAGCTAGTTCCTAATTAGTAGTTCTCAGAACTGAGAGCATGATAGGCTCTCACAAAAAGAGCACGGCCATTCCCTCACAGCCACTACTGCTGGGCTCCCAGCCTTTCCGACCCAAAGCATGGCAGCGGCACAGATACAAGACAAGCAAAGCACAGTACACAGACCAGCCCTCTGCTCCTCTAACTCTTCTCTGAGCTCTCGAGTCTTTAGATGCTCCCAGTACTAGTTAATCATCCTCCAGAAGACCGACTGTCCAGACCATGAAGGGATAGAACCAGGTGGTTTTTCAAGGGAGGCAGAAGTTGGCTGATGATGAGAAACAACTGAAGGAAAAGGGAGGTGGAGAGCGAAACCTCTATCCATTCAAAAGTTGCAAGCAGTCTGTGCTTTACTTCAGTCCTAATAATTCAAGAGCCAACCAACCTCTGTCCCTTTGTTCTCATCTTCTAACCACAATGCAAACAAACAAAAACCCCCACACCTCTGGCAACAAATATTTTGAGGAAAAATAAAACTTACAATTTAATTACACCTGGGAAATACCCAGAGAACACTGTTTAAAACGGAAGGAAATTTGTGTGAGTGACTCCCAGCATTATTTTTTTTTTTTTAGATCACATCCTTCACTTTCCAGTGGAAGGACTTTCTATTATACTTTGAAGGATCCTATATTGCTTTTGGAAACACAGTGTTCAAGGTCAGGGGAAGTTCCTCTTTTAAAAAAAAAGCTGTCATGACAAGGCCTGTTTCTTCCTGTTGTTACGCTTATTAACATGGCACCCATCACCAGCATATCTGGGGGCACAGATCCAAAAGATACATTAGCTTACAAGCAAACAGCCTTATTGAAAATGAAGCACACGTGCTCTGAACAACCTAAGATTACTTATAAGAACAAGTATGTAGCAAGAAAATAAAAAACAAACAAACTAGGATAACAATACAGTAGAGAATCAGGGAATAAAGTGCTGTTGAAAGAAAACCATAAAGACAGACCTAATGTGAGCAGATAAACCATTAAGCTCAGTATTACAGAAAATGGGTAAAATCTTCAAGGTATCCAATTCTTAGAGTCTCTCCATCAGCCTGAGGACACCTATGAAACACTGTCACAAGATGAAAGGTGTCTACAAAGCAAGCAGAGGCAACACCAAATACCAGGGGGGTTGAGCAAGACAGAACATAGTTGCATGGGCAAATTCTGGTTGGTGTCAGATGCCACGGCTGCACTGCTTTGTCAGCAAGCAGGAACGATTTGCACCACTGGAGGATCTACCCCAGAAGGCTGGAATGAGAGCCCTGACCAGTGCAGATCCGCAGGCTATATCACCCTCCTATCCAGCTGAACAATAAGGCAGGAAAGAAAAAGGGAAAAAAAAAGAAGTTTAAAAAAATTTCCCATTCCTTCATGGAAGAACCTATCTTGTTGAAGGTTTGGCTCCAGGGTCTAGGCCAGGTATGTGTTTCAGCTGCCCTCTAAGACATTTTATCAAGAGATACATCATGCACCCAACTGCACAAATTTGCAAGCAAGTAAACTAAATATGTTTCAGCCTTTGATTTAAGCCACATTAGGACAAAATATTTTTGCTCCCAAGACTACAAAGCCAGACTTGCTTATGAGGTTATCCAAGGCTGTAGCATGTGCAGTTCTGAGTGTTTGTGCGGAGTTCCTACTGCAGGTTGCCAGACCTTAGTTTAAGCCCACTTCAAAAACATATTTCCTTCAGACAGGCAGGTAGCTTGCCAGCAGTTCTCCTCTCCATCCCGCCTTGGACTTTCCATGGGAAAGAAAAATCTCACAGTAATCAAGGTTTTCCTTGCAGTATTTTTCTGCACAATTGAAGCTGTGTAAATATGAGCTTACAAGAAATCTGCGTACAAGGCTAAAAGTAAAACAGATTCACATAAGCATCTAGCTACAAACATCCAAGCTGTAAGAGGAGGCAGAGAAAAAGACAAGTATTCTTTGAATATTTATACAGACTATTTTCAATGCAAAGTTAGTGAGATATATTCTTTAAGCTATTAGGATGAAAAACATGCAGTTTTGTGGCTCAGGTTTGAATATGCATCTCTGCATCATGTCATCTAACTCAGATTTTTTTTTTTTTTGAGATATATTTAACACATTAGTTCCCTAAAAAGCAAAAATGGAAAGAAAAAAAAAAAAACAACAAACAAAACCCACAGATTCTGTCTAGAACATCACCTGTATCTGAAGGGATAACAATGATGAAGATATTGGAAAGTTAGCAACAAAACTTAGACAATAATAGGAGTGTCAGTGTGGGACTGGCAAACAAAAGAAAGGTGTGCTCTCCTGCAGCAGCCTCACTACTTCAGAAACAAAGAGTAAGCTGGAAAAAGGCTCTCTATATAAAAATCAACACCCTAGGGAGGTGGCATGCTGCCCCCTGCCTCCCCCAGGCCTCACCACAGGCACGCCGGGATTTTATTTATACATCTTAGTTTTATTTATACTCCTCAGTTTTATTTATATTAGTATGTTAATGGTTCATGCCTGAAAAAGCGCGGGTTCTGTACACTGGCAATTAAGACCCAAGCCTGCGGTACCCTGGCCATCACGTTGACAACAGCTCATGGGCATCTGCCACAGCTTCTTCTGCACATGACTAGAACACATTGCTTGCTCCCACCTGTATTCCACCTAGAGCCACAAACTCCCTGCATTTAAAGCATAATTGTTTGGGTTAACAGGACTCGGTGACTACTAACAGAAAAACGTTGCAAAAGCTCTATCTAAATAACCTTCAGAGAGCCATCCTTTCTCAGTTGTAATTATATCTGCTGGAGATCTCTCAATCTCTCTCTCCTTCATCAGAGTCCATCAGTTCTTTATTGCTCTTATCTTACTGTACTCGTGATACTCTGTAAAGGACATTAACTAGTTGTTCTCATTAAGAACTTATTGCAAAAATAAAAAGCGTGGAAGAAAATCAAACCCCACAGGATAGGCACAGGCAGAAACCACAACGATAGTGCTTCCTCACCTCCCCTAATGAACTGTGACCCTTTCTACTCCCTTCAGCTATCTTCTTCCCATGCACATAGTGGGAAGAATCAGTCTCCAAGAAAGAAATAACTTTGAAGTTAGCCCTGCTCTGAGCAGGGGGCTGGGCTAGACTTCCAGAGGTCCCTTCCAGCCAAAATAATTCTATGACTCTACTTATGAATAAAGCATCTGATCAAATCCAAGGCCAGAGCGCTCTCTAAGAGTTTGTTACAAGAATAGCTGCCAGAGGAAAACACAGAATTGGGGAGTAAAACCAAAAAACCACAATAAACTTCAGGACAGACATGCTAAGGTTTCTGAACGCTGAATAACTTTCTAATAGTAGTACTATGTTTGATAACACTTTTAAATGAGTGGGTTTTAATAAAAGCCAGCGTTAAGAGGTAAACTGACTTCTTAGGCAAGCAGTCTCCTCAGCAGCAAAATGGAATTGTGGTTGTGATCAATTAAAACAGTTTTTATTTTCTGCACTGGCACTTGCTTTTAAAGTAGATTTTTACACATGTATAGTGATTTGGATTCGCTCCAAGTAATCGCTCTTCTCAGCCAAGACCAGCATTTCATATCCTCAGCTCAAGCCACAGACACACTCAGACACACCCTGTATTGCTGAAAGTTCATCTGTAATGAAGCTATTGCAAAATGTTAGCATCATGTACTATTAAATAATCAAAGTTACTAATGCTGGATAGATGCCTTCAGAAGGTCAACCCAAGAGATAGTCCCACAAGGCTTGAGGGCTTGAAACAACACAATTTTCCGTGCTGACGATGAAAAGAAGCCAAATTGTAACACATTTAATTGCTCAGCCCTGTCTCTTCCAAAGCTGGTCATCTTTTCCACGGTGAGGACATCTCAGATTTAAGCAGGCCATCTGTCCACTTTTCCCACTACCTCATTTTGACTGACTGTATATCCACTTGGCCTCTCCTCCAACGACCCGCGCTGTATGCAGGCTGGACACATAAGAGGCTTCCCCTTGCAACCACAGGAAGAACTTTGACAAACAAACATACCGAGAAGAATCACTTCAGCACTTGAAGAAACTACAGTATAAGCTAGGTACTTGAACTCTACAGATCTTTCCTTTCCCAGTCACAAGTTATTGCAACACACTGTTTTAAAAATCCCTATCTAGGACAACACACGGGGTAGGAACAATCCCCATAAATGGCAATGCATCTTCCTAACCTGTGAGATCGCCAGTAACACTGACCATCACCACTGACAACTTTAAAACAGATTAGACAGCTGTCAGGAATGACCGAGGTGAGATTTATCCCAACAGGGCAGGAAGGATGGATGGAATCGGTGACCTGTTAGGAAGCTTTATAGGATTCTGTCAGAAATTTCTTTTTATGAACTAAAAATAATCAGGCCTTAATTTCAGATTATAGACCTCGCAGGCAGCACTGAGCCGAGGTGGTACACCCTTTCAGCCCACCTGTAGAGAGACCCTACCTCAGCTTCCCCAGCACAACCCTGCACCCAGGGTAATAAATCCAGCCTCTTGACAGAGCTAATAGTTTGGCCTCAGCATCACGCCGGCAGAGCTACCCTGCTTCCATTCCCAAAGGCTTCCATAGCAACCTTCCCTTTTATAATATATATGCACCATGCAATTGCCTTTCTTTAAAATAAAGAAATTACCAAAATAATTTACATTACCACTGCAGTTCTTTAATGACTTTTAAGGGGGAATATAGGTGCAAGAAACACTCCTATAGGAACAGCATTGTTTCTCAGATCACCATATGAGCAGTTATGATCACAATAGCTTTATATAAAACCTAGTCGTAAATATAAAGTTTAGCTGACCTACATTTTTCCAGCATGAAAAAGTATTTTTGATCAATAATTCTGAATATATACAATAAGTTACACTGAGTGTATGATTTACATAATGCCACCTACCTGCAGCTGCAAAGCACGAAATCATCAAAGCAAACACTGAAGTCACACAACTTGAAGACATTTTTGCAAGCACTGTGTCTTCTCAAATCAACTCCCTTTGTAGCTCTTCATGTAGATTTGCTTCCTTTGAAATTTGTGGTATGTTTTGAAATCAAATCTTCCAGACTTTTAATTGCCTACAGAAAGAAGTAAAAATACAGTTTTAATACAACTTACAGAAATGTTACTGGACATTTAAAATTATCTCTCTTGTAGCAAGAGAAACAGAATTCTTTCTTAAAGGACTACTAGAGGAGTGGATTTTATATTGCCAGATACACAAGGTACTGACCGCTTAGTCCCCTTCCCCCCTGTATTTCAGCACTTCTTTGCAGCTGTTGCTCTTTCCTATTACACATTGTGCAAGTTGTGATCTGCTTGGAAGTGAAATCCCAGAGTCCTTTCTGTCAACTCATACTGAAGTCCTGCTGAAGCCTGCCAATGGTACTCGTAGCCTCAGACATGTTTACTTTAAGTGTTCAGACTTTCTCTGGGATATATAAACATTTGTTTGTTTATTTATCTGCTGCTACCTTTATTATCCCATGGAGAAAGTGTTTCACATGTGCTTTAGCTGGTTTACGGGTAGAACAATAAATTTAAGTCATCATTTCTCAGTATCACAAATTTTGAAAACATTTTAAGGCCACTTGACACTAAATATAAATATAAAGCTGTTCAGAATCTTTATTTTAAGAGATTTCAAGACACGATATACCAGGTCAGTAAAACAACTTAAACGTACTATACAAATAAATGACGATACAACTGACGCCTGCAGGCATTAAAAACATTAAAAATTCTGCCCCCAGAATGCATGCTGCAGATTTCTGAGGGGAAACACTAGATGCACAATATCCTCTTCCACTTTTTTTTTTTGGGGTGGGGACTGGTGTTTTGTTGGGGTTTTTTTTGTTTTGTTTTTTAAATCTACTCTCAATCATCCAGATGTCTAGAATGAGACTATAGACCAAGCAGGTAAGGAACCAGAAAGCCGGTATCGTATTCAATCGAATAAAAATCTTATCTACTTTACTTCACTACCAGCCTTCAGGAGCCGAAGGTGAACCACTAACGTTCATCGCAAAGCAATGCCAGCAATTGCAAACAACCATCACAGGGCTAAGTGATAGCAAATGCTGAGTCAGGACCAAAATCTACACCACAACAACATGAATACCATTTAAAAGGTTCTTGCTGACACTGAAACAGAATGAAGTACAAAGTCAGACAAAAGGTGGTTACACAAAAGGTTCTGTTTCTGTTGTGCAGCCTGTGCCATGCTGTGCATGGCCAAAAGTCTGCACAAGGGAAACCTGCACGTACACCAGCACTCCAAAATACCTGCTGACAGCACTCCTACAGCTACGAGGAAAACACCAGAAACTCCTTTGCAGAATTTCTCCGTGGGTTGTCAGGCAGTGACAGCACCGCCCTGTGCGGGGGGAGCTGCAGCCACCCACCAAGAAAGGGCTGTTGGTGGCCAAGGCCAGAACTACGGCCTCCAGCAGATCCTTCCCTCAGCGCCCAGCTCCTCTGGGCGGTCCCGGCGGTGCCCCAGGTGCCACCAGGTCCCACCCCTGTGGTGGCCAGGAGCACCCAGACACCCCACTCCTGCGGGACAGAAACGCGGCAGGGGCGAGGAATGAGCTGGAGATCAATCACAACCTGGGGTTTCATGCAGTTGACTTTCAAGCTCAGCTTCCCATGTAAGAAGCACGTTTGCTTTTGTTTCCTGTTTGCTTTTGACACAGGATATTTTAGGTTGAAACTCTGTAAAACTCTGTAACTGGTTCTTCCCCCTGTAACTCCTCATGGCCTCCCTTCCAGTGCCTTAGAAACATTGTCAGACACCAGCAGTCAATGAAGGAAACCCCTAGGGAGTAGTGACTCCAGTAATGCTACCTAGTAATCTTTATCTTCTACCTACTAGCACTCAATCTGGGGAAAAGGAGGTAACTCTTGCCTTGGAAGAGGTACGCTTATCACTTTGTACAGTGCAAACAAGATCTGGGCATCTGCTATTCACAAAGTTATGTATGATTAATGTATAATTAGATATCCCAAACTGGAAATTCTTTTGCATCAGAATTAAATTATATGAGACTGGCAGTATCTGTGAAAATACTTAGTCCTACTAACCTAAAACCTTGACCTCAAAAATTAATATCCTGGGACGTTCAAAATAGCCTTAGCTGCAAAAAAAAAAAAAAAAAAAAAAACAAAAACCAAACCCAAACGGCATTTTTGTTCTCTTCCACACATTGTCCTTTTTAAAACTGGTCCTGAACTTAGGAATAAATATTAATTAATCTAAGAGAAAAAAATGTTTTGAGAAATAAATACCTACTTATGCATCATTCAACATCATCAGTTCTGTATTATTTTGCTTATTCCATCTTAAAAATGTATCACTGTTACTGAAGTTGAATGTTTTATTACTTACAGGTCCTCTGGCACAAACTATTCTTTCCACTGCTTGCTGGGATCAATACATTTAAAAAAACATGAGGTGAGCCTGCAACACTGCCACACAACACCACTGAGGAAACAAGACACTGCAGTGAAGTTCTATCGCTAATAGCAAGACAAGCAACACAGACTCATAAAGCTGCAACGGTCCACCCTAAAATCCCAAACAAGCATGATTTACCTCAAGTTTTATTCCGTGACATTTTGTAGAAGATGAGTTCATCTTCAAGAAATAAAAGTTCTGGAAAAGCATTAAGACACACACAAAACCAATGCTACAGACAGCTCAAAACAGAAAAACCTCAGAAAATGATGGGTTCCTTGGGCAATTTACAAGGCTTGTAAAAATTATTCATCCTGAACCTACTGGAAGCATTCAATGAGTTCCTAGATATCTCTCATGTCCCCCAAGAGTGTAAGGTTATATAGCTAAACCCTCAAATCCATGAGGGTTACTGAGCTTTGTGGTAAATTATGGCCAACCTTTATTAAGCAGAAATAATAAATTGCTGACAAGAGCGTTGGACAATCCTTTAACACAGAAGTTTTTGAACATGGAAATCCAAATCAAACAGGTTTAATGCCAAAACAGCAAGCCATAAGGAATTTATGACAGATATTGAACATCATTTGGGAAGTCAAACATTAGCTGGAATCATTTGTTGCTATTTCTCTAGATGAAAAGAAATCTAAATCTACTCAGCGAGAGTATTTGGTTGCTAACTCAATTTTTAAATGCTGCCATAAAGAAAAGTGATCAAATACAGCAAAATCATGAGGTTTCTAGCCAGTGTTAGCTGTAACAGACCATCGTAATGTCCTGCAAGATACCATATGTGGAAATGGGCAATGAACAAAAGAGAAACCAGAAAAAGGGCAGCTACAGCACAAACACTCAGTAATACACTAAGTAGGAAAATACATTACTTAGATCACTCGTCCATCAGCACAAACCTCTCATTCTTCCGTGACATTTTTATAAGGCACACAGTCATGCAAAATAGGGAGCACATGGAAAGAACTGGAGGTACAGTGATGCTGCTGAGAGCGGCTGAGAATCCCATTCCATGCTGCCCCCCTAGGTACATTAAAAGGCCAAGTTTTAATTCGACTTCGATTTGGGAGAGATGGTTTAAAAGGGAGAGAGAATACATACACATTTGCATCTGTATGTAAAAACTAAAATGATTTGATTCCTAGCACAACCCACTGACCGATAACATTTACAAGGTATAACTCATATAACCCGGAGCACGCAGTATGCGATCCAAAAGCCCTAGGCTTCTACTCCAACTCTGCCAGCTTGTGAAGGGTGAATAACAGAGACTTAAATGAAAATTAGGAAGATCCTTCTAAAGAAAGGGCTCACTTGATTGAAGATAAGCATTCACAAATTTAAAAAGGAGGGCAAATGAAAGATAATGTGAAAAGGTGACAAACTGACAGTGACTTTTGGGAAGTTGGGATGGATGATATCCAGACTGCCGGCTATACAGCAGCAATTCAAGTCAGAAATCACAGGCAAAAATGCTACTAACAATTCATTTAAGAATAAACCCATTAAGCAGGCAGTTTGTCAGTATTCTGGAAAACCTGTTCATCCTCAACTGTGATGGAAGTCAGCTATGAAGCTGCTATTATCTGACAGTACCAAAGAGAAACGAATAAGAAAGTAGGTGAGAAAAGTTCAGCTGTGGTGCAAAACATGCCAGATTTTGCTTCAGTGTGAAACCTGCTGTCACTAGAAGAACATGTGAAACCTGAAAACTAGGAAAAGTTGAGGCAGCCCACAGAATACAGGGAGACTTCCTTTGAAATAAGAAAAAAGCTGTGCAAAGGGATTGGAACCTAAACTATTTATCCAAGAAGTAAACAAAACTGCTAGTCAATTTGAGATTCAAAAGAAATTTCCAAGAGAATCATCTTTTCCTTTGGGGTATATCTGGGTAGCTATTTTTGTAACTGAGGTCACAAAAGGGCATATTAAAAGTATAACCAACAAATCCTAACGAGGAAGAGGAAGAGAAAATGACATGAGAGCTTTGGGTTTACTAAACATACTGTTTTCAGGCCAGTGCTTTATACTACTACAGGCTGCAAGAAAGGCTGGCAAAAGAGAGTGTCTGCAGCCAGAGGCATTGCACACTCTAAGACGCACGGCCTGCTGGGGTCATTTTCACTGACGTTTGTTGTCATAAAGGCCACTAGTCCTGATAAAAGTGAAGGTCTAAAAAGCACAAAAGAGCCTGTTTTGTTGAGAAGTGTAATTCTGCAGATGCAATCAGGAAGGAGCACTACTGGGAACATCAGGAAGGATCTTACTACTACTGGATTTTATTAGGTTTGAAAGAAGACTTGGGGAGCGGAAGGGGGGAAACACATTTTGAAGTACACAAGGATAAGAAGAGGAGGAAGGTACAAGGTTTTAATTTGGTTTAAAGTAGGAGCCTCTAATGTCCATGAGAATTTTAATGCATAAAGCTTAGCTAGAAACCAGTGAAAAATAGGAGGCTTTTGGAGGACACTGGGACGCGCCGACCAGCCTGTGAGCATGGCCAGCCACAGAAGGACAGATCTCATTGCTACTCCAAGCTAGAGGACAACAAACGCTCAACTCGATGGTATTTAAAAAAATCTGACTTTGTTAGAGGCAGCAGCAGTAAGCACAAAACACAGATCACTTCAGTACACTACTGAAGCTTTCATTAACTGAAATGTTTCTTCTTTGTAAAAATCTGCTACTTGTCTTCCTCAGAATCCCAGTCTTTTGTGGATTTTTTTAAAGCTATCCTTTGAATTAAGTATCACCTTTAATACTACAACATGACCACAGAATTCAGAAGTTAGAAGCATGCTGCTTACTTTTAAAAAAAACCACCTTTACCCTAAGGATTTCCCAGCCCTCGCTGACAGGAGCTCCCATGACAGAAGTCTCTGTGGTCTATGGATGACTTGTTCCTGAGACATCAGCATTCCGCGCTGTTCTGTCACCAGCAGAAAGGCATCCATCCCCACGCCTGCTTACTGCTCTCCCAAAAGGGGACAGGACTCTGCTTTAAAGTCCTTGAAGTAAAATGAAAATGACTGAATATAAGCCCTAGCATTGAGCTCTGTCTTCAGAACACCTTTGAGTACCTTTCTACTCACTGTACCTCTAGCAAAATACCTATTATATATTACTCTTCTTAAGATCAGTGGTCTCCTAAGCTTGAATTTTTACCCACTTTTCTTCTCCTGGCAAATTTATTTTTGCCTACTTTTTCAAAGCTGCTCTACACAGTCCAACCTAGCAATATACATGCCTGCAGGTGGCCACAGCCACGGGGGTGTCTCTGTTTCCCATTAAAGGCTTCTACAGCACAGGACTTTGCCACATTTACTGCTGAATTGAGTTCTTATTGCTTTATTTTCCTCTTTTATTTCTGTTTCCTTAAGCCTTTTCCCCAATACTCACCATCTGTTTCTTTAATCACCACCTACCTTTCCCATACAAGTTCTTCCCTTGCCTTAACTCTATCCTCCTCGTTGTCTAACCTTTTCCTTTACTGCCTGAAGAATAACTTCCACTTCCTCTCCTCCTTATCGACATGGACGCTGGTAATTCCCTCCTCTTTCCATGCATGGTGCCAGAGGTTGCGCAGCTCTCTACAACACTAACAAACACTTCTCTACCAAAGCGAGCCAGAAATCATCTTCCTCTAAGTCACATTACAAGTCCCACCGAAGTGAATGGGGACACTTGAGCAAAGCCAGCAGGATCTGTCCCTTTGTGTTGTTTTGCCATAGCAACGTGAACTCAAGTTTCTAGGCCATCCAAGAAGGCCTTCACAGCCAAAGCTTTTTCACTTTTTGTTTGTTTGTTTTACGCATGGCAACCATTTAACTTATTTAACCAGTTTTCCTCCTATTCGTTGGTTCCCTATGCGAATGCAATGAATACATGCATCCCATGCATAAGAAAAAAAGGCACTCATTTGTCATCCAGTATATCCAAGCTCAGTAAGAAAAAAAATCACAAATGGTTAACTACATGAGCAGTTCTATAAACTTAGGAATAGAACAGTTTTCGAGAGAGTTTATTTATAACCCTAGCCCTATTAAATATGTATTTTGCAGATTTCTTTTTTATTAGATGACATTTATCCTCTGTCAATTCTGCGTGATTTGCACGCATACAGGTCAGAAAGCTGACTAATAGGGTTAGCAAATATTAATGTGGGGTTGAAAATTTGTATGGATTTTTTTTAATGCCTGTGTCTAAGGCATATACATGAAGTTCCACCATTCAGAACTCGAAACAGTAACTTATTCATAAACTATTAAGGGGACAGACTCTGTTTTAGAAACAACAAAGTGGTTTCGTTTTCAGGGAATATATGAATAGTAATAAAACTAAAAATCTTGACATATCAAAAGCCCAGGGAAAAAGTAACTCTGATGTCCTGCAGTTCACATGCTGCTGTGCTTGTAATGGGACATTTCAACAAGTCACAGTTAAAGGCTATGGGAACTGGACAAGTGCCAAGGGAAGATGTTTCATGCCATTTAGCAATTGTGCCCCTCTATTCCATGCGACTTTTGTTTTAACATTTTGTTTATTTATTTTCTTATTAACGTATTACAATGTAGCCTGCCAAATTACAGGAAGCCACAAAATATACACAAGTGAGTCCATAAGAGATGTGAAACCATTCCACCTTTTTAATAACGGTTTACTGCAGTTGGTTTTGTTACCTGGTACCTATTTTGCCAACAGCTGGCATGAAGCTCCGGTTTGGATGAGGGTATCTATTCCCAGTATCATTTCATAACCAACATTCCCTTAAGCTTCCCAACACTTTTTTAAATCACCTGACTTGAACTGCTGTGAGTTTAGATCAGAAAAATAAAGTCAAGACACCAGACACTGTGGAAGTTTCAGCTGAATAATCATTGCGCAATATAGCGCAAAAGCAAGAGACAGTTTACAAAAACACGATAAAATTCATTCTGTTGTATGTTCCCAGGACTTCCCTTCCCCCAAACACAAGGAGGTATGCAGCTGAATCTTTACAGGCTACGGGGCAAGGTTTTGCTTACCAAGCGTAAACAAGAGAATAGCCTTGTACAGGATCAGGATGTAGGAGGGTTTCAATAGGTGGACGGGAAGGAAGTGCATTCAGGAGTCTTTTAGTGGAAAGAGTACACAAGACTCTTCCACAAGAAGGGGACTGGAACAGATTCCTTTTTGACAACAGCAGAAATTCCTAGAGGTTACCAAATCTCTACAAAAAGGAGTGCACGTGGCACTGAAGACAGAGTTTAACAGGACCAACACCCTGCCTGTAACTTCAGTACCGAATCAGAACTTCTCTACTTTAACATAGAACCCTCGGGGACACCCTACATGAGAGCATCTCTAAAGGGAGTGGAGGAAACACGGTGTTGGGATGCTGTACAGTTCTTATGCTATAATGGCTCAAGCAATCTGCAGTCCAGTACCAGCTTCAGCCACATATTTTCTGTGCAACTCGCAGTTACTCTATTCTTTCACAAGCAAGAGAGTCATAACAGCACCTCAGCACGGCCACAGCAGCCCCCCCCATAAGATCTACCTAGAAGGACAACACTACTTTCAGCAGTTCTGCTTCCGTCTTCTAGTTGGAAGATGGATGAAAAAAATCTCACTGTTCTTACCAGGGAATACCAGTGGCACAATTATATGCCATCTTCCAGACGAACATTCAGGTAGCAGGAGAAGGAAAAAGGCGGAGAGTTCTACAAATGTACAGACATAAAGATTGGGTTAACTTTTTCACAGCAGCCCAAGAAATCTGTGAGTGTCAAATCTACACTTAAATAAAACTCAGATTCCAAACAAACTCAACCAGTAATATCTCACCACAACTAACAGGAACCAGGCTCATGTTTCTTAAATAGGACTTGTTGCTTCTGAAAACTTCGCCCTGAAACAAAAAGATTTCTAGTGCATAGGAATCTTCAGGCTGAAGAAGATCATAAATTCATGAAACAAATCTCTACAGCCTTTCCTCCTCATAGTTAAACTTCTTTGGCCTAATTATTTTTTTTATGGTTTCTAATTGGAAACAGAATAGGTTTCCTGGCACTGGACTATCTTACTCTTCACAAACACAGTAGCAGCCAACAACCTCACACAAATGTCATTTATCTTAAGTTTTACTTGGCTCAGTTTCTAATTGCACACCTAAACTAAACAGATAACAGCTCTAATGTACCCATCAAGACAGATATAACCCTAGGGAAGGCATCTCCTTGTGGAGAGGGAGACACAGCAGGGTGGAAAGTTACCAACAACTCGGCAAGGCCTCTTCCACTCAGGGTAAAAGATTTCAGCAAATTATTCTGTCAATGAATGCTTGACACTGTTATTTTTTCAAGACTAAACTGCAAAACCTTAGAATTGTATCTAGAAATATTCTACCCGAAACCTTCCTACCAGGAAAAAAACTAAATCAATCTCTGTTGGATTTAAAAATCTTGAAATGACCTCTATACATTTAGAAAAGTGTTTTTGAAACCATGGCCTACAAATACACAAAATTCTCTGGGTTAATGGTGAGAAACCCACAAGGAGTAATAATGAAAAGCAAGACTACGGCACTAAGCATAAATTCGCTATATAAGGATGCAGTCCTCTTTGGTGAGGGCAGGAGTCGGGGGAGGTGGCCCGCAAATTGAACTGGATTGAAAACCAGCGTTTCCCACTACAGGGGATTTGGATGAGGGGATATAAGTCAGCCCTCCCCACTGCCACTGGCCGTAAGATACTACAAGATGTAAATTAACAGGTTAAAATATTAACTACAAGGTACTATAAAGATAAGCGCATGCATTATAAAAGCCACGTTTTGGAAAAAATAGAGTTGTATTGAATTTTACTCTCTAAATTAAGGCATACTCTAGAAAGCACGTAGACTAATAGATCATTTCTTCAGGTTGCTAAACAAGAACACAAGATAAACACGTTTATCAAAAGTTAGCTGCTAGCCACTAAATTTTCAGATGCACATCTGTAAGACAGGAAACTTCTCCCACACAAATAGGGAAGACCTTAAAAGTGCTACACAGTTAAAAGAATGAGTCAAAAGGAGCTTCCCTTTGTGTAGGAGTAATCTACCCTCTCCCTAATCGTCTGCCAAATAACCAGTGTAATTTAATTTGTTGGGCAGAGAAACAGTTCAGGTCGAGGCAAAACTTCTTTCATGAAAAAGTTATCATTTATAAGCACTGCGATGAGGATTTGTTTCAATCAAGATAAACATCACTGGCATGTTCCACTCAGAATGTGGATATTCTCACGTATAATTTTTACTGTATATAATTTCCTCTCTTTCATTATTTTGTATTAAATGTATACATGAAGACTGTAAAAAGGTAAGTTTGAGGGTAAGTTTAGGAAGATGGAAGGCCACAATAAATCCCTATATTCATATGAATAATTTGTATGCCAGAATGAAATCACCGCACCTCATCACTGGAGTGAACCAAATAACCGATCTACAAGTATTCAGAAACACTGGTCATTTTAAACACTGGAGGGAGGAACTAATCCTTCACATAACACGAGCTGTACGTATTGGAGGAGTGACCTGGTCCATTAACGTAATAGCCTTAATGAAGAAAAAGCCCATCTTTTCAAATACCACAACAGCTGTTTTGTAAATCAAACCACAATTTTGCTTCACCCAAATAATTGTCAAAGTGTTGGTTTGGTGATAAAATACTACCATAGCTCTCAGTCACACTGTCAAATCCTGCAATAGTCTAATAAATTACTTCTATAAATATAAGACAAAAGAGGACATATCAGTCTTCAATCCACCTCCAGCTTCTTGGCAAAGAAATACACGTATTCAGCAGATCTATACTACACAGTAAGCTCACTGGATGCTTGGGGATTTTTTTATTGTCCCTGACTCGCACAATGAACCTACACTGATTTCCAACAGAAAATGCCTATGCTTACAGAGGAAGTCAGGGTATAAGTGAATTGCCATTCTTTTTCAGAATCGTTAACATTCCCTTATGTATCACAACCCCTATTGCCTTCTCTGCAGAAAAACAACCTATACACATTAGCTCTATAATTAACCTGTTTCAGACCCACGACCTCTAGATAAGCTCTTCTCCTGCAATCTAAATAGGTCTCCTGCAAGGTCACAACTAAACTTATTTAAAAGAGGGGCCTTTTCCAGCTGACTCCTAAAGTCTTAGAACATGTTGCAACAGGAAGAAAAAATTATAAAAAAAAGCTGAACTTGGCCAACTAATGTATTGAAATTAGACAAACTATTGAAGAGAAGTGCTAAATACAATGGAATTAAATTTGATAATGATAAACAGATATAGCTCATTTTAAAGTACTATTCACAGAATGAATATGAAATAATGATTTTCACATTTTCCTCAATAAATTCTTTTACTTCATTATAAATACATCATAAAGTAGCGTATTTTGCCAGTCATAATTATTTGTAAGGAGTACAATTCAACAATATAACACTTTCAATGCAATATATAAAATGTTCTCTGCTGAACTTGACAAATCTGACTATTTAGATACTCAAGGTCATAAAGGATGTTCTTTTTAAAAAAAAAATCTATTTGCCAGACTGGAAATAAAAGTCCCTCTTTCAGTGATTTCCAGAGATGTGTAAATCTGTTTCATTTTGGCTACCATAGAGTTAATTGTTGCTGCAAGAGAGCAAGAAATGCTGCTCTATTGGATGACTGCCAGCACATAAAAATGCGAATCCACAGTTATGGATAAAGCAATTCCAATTGCACTACTTCTTCACTAGTACGTTTTTTATGGCAAAACATGCTTCTATTCATGAAGCAGCTAGAAACTTGCACACCGCTGTTAATCACCACAAATGTTACTGCTATAGAAGCAGTGCCTATTTATAATACACAAATATTTTGTAGAACTAGATCAAAAGTAATTTGATCGCAGAGATATTGCAATCTGTATCCCACACAGTATTTTCCGAGATCTAAATAAATTGCCCAAGACATGGTAATTCATATCTTAAATGTTAACAGGATATTATTGGAGATATCAAATAAAAGAATTTTAAGACAAATTAGGCAAAATTTTAGCAGTATTTTCAAATAACATTATAACAGAAATCTCACTTTGACTTTACAAACTACGTACTTCAGCATCTCAGAGAACCATACAAGGGAGAAAGTTTTGTGATTCCACAAAAATAATGGAAGAGGGTGATCGTCAATGGAATTTCCCATGCATCTTTTTGTACCTTCAGCATCAGGCAACACCAGGTAACGCTCTTACAGAAGAATGCGTGGCCACTGGAATATGTGTATACCAGGTCACTGAAACAATGGGGGAAGAAAATTCATATTCATTTAACACCTCGGTATGTGGTCAGTGCCATTGCAGAACCAGAAGAGCTTACATCGCTTCCTTTAAACCTGATCTGGGACTGTTAATTTCAATTGAACTATATTTTGTCTCCACTCGTTCCAAGACCTAAGGCTGAGAGAATACACAATTGTTATCACTCATAAGTCGCAGACTGGCTAGTCCACGGCAAACGTTCCCAGGCATGTTTTTACCCACCATCAGTGAAAGATCTCTCATATTTACTGCAGGGTAAGAGCCCGTTCCCTGGCTCTTACCAGGGAATAGCTGACATGCTGCAAATTCCCATCTTCACTTAGCGTTCAGCAATCTGTTTGTATACCCATACCTTAAGTATTTGCCATTTGGCTGCATCAGACTTCACAGGCTAGAAAGCAATATGGATCAACATAAGTAATCCAGATAACCTTCTTGGGCAGCAGCCTTTGCATTCAGCATTCCCAGCACAAAAGACGTAATCAATTGTTATGCCAATACAAATCAAAAAGAAAAATCATAATTGATCCATGCTGGGAGCGTCAGTTGACCTTTACAAAAATAAGCTAGTAATGACTTCTTAAAACCTAAGAGAATATCTAAAAATATTCTCTCTTATGGAAACCCTAAATACTAGGAATAGTTTCTTGTGAGAATACAACTTTTTTGCAACTCAACTTTAGTTCTCAAGATTTCTATAGACAATCATAAACGTGATACAGTAATATTTTTACTGTGAAAATATTTTGTCTACCTCATTATCTAGAACTTTAGGGGATTACTCAAAATATCATTTCTTGGGTTTAATTAATTCATCTCAAACATCTTCAAAGAGATACTTCACTTAAATAAACCTCTAATGTTTTTTCAAGTTCACTTCTGGCTACGACAGAAATCCCATTCAGAAGAGTGAGAGACGTGCCTCCTAGAGCAAGTAAATTGACATTCATCTTCTAAAGAAATACTATCAAATGTATAGGCCTGAGGTTTTAGCAAATTGCATCTGCAGTAGGAAGAGAGAATTCATAGACAGAAAGTTTTGTGTTCCCCCTGCTGGTTTAGCAATTAACTTCAAAACGCTGTTCCTAGAGGTAGGCATCAAGATGCTGGGGTATATAAAAGATGGTTTGCATACCAGAGAATAAAAATTGAAGATTGATTTTTAAAAGGAATCACACCCGTGGAAGGTATCAGTTACATACTCTGACTAGATAAGGCTCTGGACGCACAAAACATGCATCAAAATCAATGACCAAACAAGACCTCCCCAGGGAGGGAAAGCATGCTAGAGGAGAAAAATTTGAAGTGTCACTTTAAACTTCACAAGGTTGGACCATAGCAAACAATTGGGGGAAGCAAGTTTCAGAGTAAAGGACTCTTCACTGAAGGAAGCCAACAACCTGCCCCCCCTCCAACGCCCGTCCCTCCCTTCCTCCCCCAGCCAGCCAGGAACGCTGAGCAGCAGCTGCAGCAGCTGGTGTCAGCCGAGGTCTGCGTCCTAGCGAGAGCTGCTCCATCCCAGCTAGAATTCAAGCCCTGTGAGCCTTCAGGGGTTAAACTGGAGCTCTTCAAATGAATAAGTATCTTCCATTCACATTTTGCTAACACTCTCATTGGACATACTTTGACAGGACACCTGTGCAGTCCTAATTAAAACCCAGCTACCAACTCACATTGTCCCTGGCATTCATGGAAAAAACGCAGACTGTAAGGGAAATAAAGTATTCCCGGCAAGAAGTGATACATGAATAGATTTTGTCTTTGGAAGGAGTAGTATTTACACGTGTAGTTTTAAAGTCTTCTGTGTATGCAACTACAATAGCAACATGGCTCACTGTAACCCAAACCTAATTGGTCCAACAAACCACCAAGAAGCAGGTGGCTCTCTCACTTTGTGCCTTCTTCCCAGAAGGGGGCCTCATCCAAAAAAAAAAAAGTAAATAAATACTTAGCTTGGTATAAACACAGACACAACCAGGTAAATTTCTTTCTTAGAACAAAATCATGGCACTCATTCATCCAAGTCTCTCTCTAATAGGTTACAAACCCTATGAAGAGGGTTCTGTCAAAATTGAACTGTGATGATGATCATGCATTTGAGGAGAAAATAATAAATAATAGCAATTCAGTTATAACAGCTACAGCTTAGTAGAACTGCGATAAGTAGATTTACATCTGGTTACATCCACAGCAAGCGTAACAGGCATAACCACACATGCAGCAATACCTGAAGTCTTTTCTTTTGAAAAAGACAAGAAGCATTATTTCCCATACCACTGACGATAACTTTTAAATTACATGTGCATCTGAAACCAGGGAAAGTTGAAAAAGTTACTTCATTTACATCTAAGTTTAACGGCCTCTTATTGTTATTGCTAGGAGTGATGTGCTCAGAAGGCTGCAGTGAATTGACTACAATACATCCCCTGCAAAATATGCAACGGTAAATCCCACCGGTCAACAACTCCTCAATGAAACTGTACCAAAGTGACACGATACTGGCCTTTATATTATTCCGACATACACTGAAATTTACACTCTGCTGGTACATTACTAGATTCCCAGCTGGCCTCATTAAGGGTACCATGACCCCCGATACGCACGGTGGGGTTCCCATCTGTGAAGGATTCGCTCGGTGCCAGTAACTTGCCCAGCACGTCCCAGCCAGCCTGACCCAAATGATTTTCGCTGGGACACCTGTAGCTTTCCCTCGCCAGGAGCCCACCCCACGGCTCTCCGCTTAACTCTCCCACGGAGCCCGCGTGGTCCGCACCGGCGGCAGCTTCAAGCCCCTCACCGCCCACGCGTGGACGCTGCCCGTCCCAGCCCCTCGCGCGTCCCGCACCTCTCAGCCCGGCAGCTCCGCGGAGGCCGGCGACCCCCCCGGGACCCTCCCGCCGCCCGCTGCCGTCCCTGCTCTGCCCCGCGCAGGGTGACATGTCGCGGGACGACCGCCCCGACGGCCGGCGCATCCCCGCGGGGCACCCACCGCCTCAGCCCAGCCCGACGGGGCGGGGGGTCGCGGCCGCCGCACCTACCTGGCAACGGGTCCCTTCACGCCGCGTCCCGGGAGGGGCAGGCGCGCAGCGGGGCGGCTACGCCATGGGCACCGCGGCGCCGGCCGGCCGGGAGGGGACGGGACGGGAGGACAGCCCTCACCGAGGCCGCCCAGTGCCGGCCACTGCTGCCCGGCCGGCTGTGCGCGGGAGGAGGAGGCGGAGGAGGAGGCGCGCCGCCGCCCGGCCCCCAGCCCGCCAGTAACCCCATGGCGCGGCGCACACGGCGGGGCGGAGCGGGGCGGGCGGGGCCGCGCCGCCATTGGGCGCGGGGCGGGGACGCCGCCGTGACGGACGGACGGACGGACGCACGCCTCCGCCCCCCGTGCCCGCCGCCGCCGAGCGCGCCCCCGGCCCGCACCTGAGCTCCGGCCCGGCCGGCGAGGCGGGGGGAAGCGGGAATGTCGTCCCGGTAACAAACACGGAGCGGCGGCACCCCGCGGCAGCCGGGGGGCATGGCGGGGGTCAAACCCCATCTGTGACCCGGGGCACAACGGCGATGGACCCCGCGCAGGGCAGCCCCGGCCAGCGGCACTTGCCCCACGGCCTTCGTCAGCCGCAGGTTTACGTTACCCGCATTAAAACAAAAACGACGTTGAGCAGCTGGCAGCCCGCGTCAATTAGTTTAGTTTGGGCTTGTGCGTCCCATCGGGTGCCGAGCGTGGGTCCCCATCGGGGACAAGAGACACGGTATGAGGTACGCCCGCAGCCCCCATGCGATGCCGGGGTGCAGCCCCCCCCCTCCCCGCGGAGCCCGGGTCCGCTCCTACCGGAGAGCGGGGAGGGGGCGAGGCCGGGGGCCGCCCCCGCGCAGCCAGCCCGGCGCCCTGCCGTCGGGGGCACGCCAGAATCGGCCACCGGCCGACGTCACAATGAGCCCCGCGGGGCGCCACGCGGAGCGAAGGACCGTGCGGGCTGAGCCGTTCTTGGGGACCCGCATCGTGGGGTCCACCCGCAGCCCGGCTCCCCAGTGATTTCCTCCTCCAGCAGGGAAGAGCGGAGAACTGGTTTCTTAAGACTACGAGGTCCGGTTTGTGCCGCTCTACTTCTCATTACCTATTACCTGCTTTAAAAGTCATGGGAACTCGGCACTGCTTGCACTTTGCAAACATGAATACAGTAAAACTCCTCTCACAAAACTGAGCCCTAATCCTGTTATTATCCAAATAAGCAAATATTCCTGTATAGGCATGGACACCATGCAGAGATACAGAGAAATGCACTGGAGTTTCAGATTGTTTCAACAAGATTATACTAGTTTAATCAGCTTTCTTACTGGGGGCGTGTGTGTGTGTGAATTTTTTTATAGCTCTCTTTGACTTTGTTAACAATCCGGCCGTTTGTCCCTGATTCATCAGTGCTGGGTTCGTACATCTACCCAAAAGGCACTTTAGGAGAGTTCAGACACAATTCAGCCACTCTTCAAATGCCGGTTTGCATCCTAGAACAAGTCACTTAACTTAGACTTAATTTTGATCTCTGCCGATTTGGAGGAGTCTGACTCACACCGTTCTGCTGCATGTACCATACATCAGGAAACGGCGGGGTCTCGGGAAGTGCTGAGCCCCCCCAAAGACTAGGCCTCAAAACTTCTACATTATCTGTATATGAGACCTCTAGCAAGTGAATCAAAGATTGCTATAATAAGCATTTATTCTACATTAAATATTTCAGTGAACAGGCTTATAAAACCTGCAGAAACAAGAAAGATACAAGTTCAGGCTGCTCATTGGCAGCCTAAGCCCACTTACACAACTTTTGATTTATTTTTAGTGTTTGAAAAGTTGTGCATGTTGGAGCATGACATACTCCTCTCCTATCACTCTCAGTCTATATGTAGGATGCAGAATCTTTGCAAGAGAGATGTGGAGGTGGGGGAAGTCCCTTCAACAAAGAAGAAAATTAATATTCTACAGCACTAAATGCAACGTATGTATTTCAATGCATATTGTGTGTCTACTATATTTCCGCTAGCTGAAATTCCAGACCGCTGATTAAAAATGGGATCGAAACTTAAGCAAACCAATTATTTTTATTTTTAATACTCATTTAGGTCCCAATCCCACAAAGATTAAATTAAACAGATTAGGTTCACTCAAATAGGCAGCCATGAGAGCTGTTTCAAGTGTGTGAAGTCAGATGTGTGCACAAGTCTTGGTAGAATCAAATTCTTTGTACACAGGTCTGACTCCAGCTAAATTATTTTCACCCTTTTCACTGATGTTGGTTAAGAACTAATTCTTGACCTTGGAGACAACTCTGTTAGGGACTGAGCATCCTCAATCATAGTACAGAATTTACACTGCTTCCTCTGGTGTCTGAAAAAGTTCAAGACTTTCCAAGACATGCTCAACATTGATTTTTAGTTATGAACTAATATGTAAATCAGATGAGAGCTAATGTATATGAAGTTCAAGGACTGAAGATGTGAAAAATTGCTTCATGAAGGTACAATTAGGTGCATGGGTTGGCTCGCCCAGGAACATATTAACATACAGTTGTCTCTGGCATTTTTTTTTTAGGTTTGGTTTGTTGGTTTTTTTTACATTTAATGGCAGAATAAACAGAAAACACCTAATTTCTTATTAAAACCAAAGAAAATTCCTGTAATCTTAGCTGTAGTGTTCAATCTTTGCAGCTGTGGAAAACAATTATATACATAATTTACATTTTTACTTACTTTTTAAGTATTTGCTAATCTACTGATTAACTTCTTGTCCAGGGCAGGATTATTTCACTTAGCAGGCATTGGCCCAATCCAGCAATGTACTGTATTATCCTCACTAAGCTGTATGAAAGCTGTGACAGTTCACTTTTGCAAGAGGTTTAGAGGTTTTCACAGTGCTACATAATTAAGCCTAAGTGAATGTTAATTCTTACCTTAAAAACTATGCACCAAGTTAAAACTCTTAACATCACTCGGCAGTTTTAATTTCTTTTTTTTCTTCCTTTCCTTTTTTAAAATTTTTTTTTAGCATCAATTCTGAGTCATTTGCACCAACGCTTTTATTTGCACAGGCCCATGAAATTCAGCAGGGAAACTTCTGTGTAACAGCTACTCATTGACTACTCACACAAAATTAAGGGCCAGCTTCGGGCACTAACTTCACACGATGGTCATAAAGCTGTAACCTGCACTGAAGAGACACCTGAGTTCACATCACCCAAGCCAGAAGCAGTATCAATCCGTTAAAATGGCATCCAACCTGAACTAACTAATCCTTCCCAGCGACAGGGCTTATTAATTTGGATACAATTTTATATTCATAGAATCACAGAACAGTCTGGGTTGGAAGGGAGCTTTAAAGGTCATCTGGACCAACCTCCCTGCAATGAGCAGGGAAATCCTGAACCAGATCAGGTTGCTCAGAGCCCCATCCAACCTGACCTTGAATGGTTCCAGGGATGGGGCATCTACCACCTCTCCGGGCAACCTGCTCCAGTGTTTCACCACCCTCATGGTAAATATTTTCTTTCTTATATCTAGTCTAAATCTTCCCTCTTTGAGTTTAAAGCCATTACCCCTTGTCCTATCACAGCAGGCCCTGATAAAAAGTTTGCCCCCATCTTTCCCGTAGGCCCCCTTAAGTACTGAAAGGCCACAGAGGCTCCCCAGAGCCTTCTCTTCTCCAGGCTGAACAATCCCAACTCTCTAAGCCTTTCTTCATATTATTTTAGGTCTTTACAATAATAAGTGGCATACATGTACCAGCCTTCATCAGCCCTAAGCCAAAGGTCTTCACATCACACTCTGTCATAAGGAACAGACAGATCCCATGTTACTCTGGGTTTACAAGAGCCAAACAGCCTTGGCATCAGCCAGGTTCTTGAGTGCCCGACACATTGAGTATCCATCAAGGAGCTCAGCTTAACACATTTACCACTCATTCAACAAGTAACTCCAAGTACGTAATTTTAAGCAGACACTACTGAAAATCATGGAGTGTTATTTATAGTTAACCAATGCTGATTTATTGAACCAAAGCCACAGCATTCAGCTTCTTGTGAAATCAAATTTCACATAAACTGACATTTTTTAATACATTGGAGTTTAACAACAGAATTAGAGTTCACTTGTTATCCAGACCTTACCATACTAAAAACATTTTTGCCTGCGTAATTTCTGCAGTTTCAAGAAACACAAAATCCTCTCTGCCTTCTGTAATGACACTAGACTGGGGCCTTGGGACCAAACATGGAACTAGGGACTACGTGCTGTAGTTGGTATGGCATTGAATATACTTCCTGCTAATGAACATAGTCTTATGATGAATCCACTGCCACAAGTACAAGTGGGCTTTAAATAGTTGCTGCAGGATGTAGGCATCTGATGATCACTTGCCTATTTATAGCACTATTTAAAAGTACTTCACCCACCAAAAGAAATGGAGGGTACAATAGCTCTGCAAAATGTTTATTCTCAAATTGACTTGGAGATTCTAATCCTGAAAGCACAGACTTCCACAAATGAGCAACTCAGTACGAAAATGTTTTCTTGTCATAAAGTATTTCAAATCACAGAAATTATTCTCAGACATTAATAAGGGTTAATTCTCACAAAACTCTCTCTTACTTCACACAATGTCTAGAATCTTTCAAGGCTAAAAGATTGTCCCAGCCACTATAGCATTAAAAAAAAAAAAAAAAAATCAAAGATAGGAAGGATCACACTGTTCTAAGAACTATTTGAATGTTTGCTTTTAAATTTATAGATCATGTTCTACATTAAGTAAACACAGGTTCTGTAACCCTGGATCCAGAAAACAGACCAGCAGCCATGCTTTTGAAATGGTAAGCGTTGGCAGTTTTGAAAGTCCAGAAAATAATAAATACCCTAATTCACGAAATTTCAAAAAGAAATGGATGAATAGGCATCCTGCAGGAGTATCTTGTGCATAAGACTGGTTTGGAATTGGGGCCAAGCACAAGGAGTGTGTTCAGATGAGTGCAGTTATTGCCCTGGTCACCCGTTCTGCCCCCCTCTGAGGTAAAATGCCATTATTTAAAATTAACTTTGTGATTTAAGCTGAAATGTTTCACTGTGCAGCTGGAGGCAGGGAAAGGAAAGGTCTAAAAGCCTTAACCATAGGTTGCTGGCTAGGTATGGGTTGTTATGCTGCAGTAACTCCATCGCTAGTTATGTGACTCTACCCATACAACCTTTAATATGTCAATAAAATTAAGCCATTAAAGGCTTCTTCGGAAATAACTCATTAATACAAACTAATAAGGTAAAATTCTACATTCCTTACTGAATGATCCTGCATTCCTTGAACACCTAAAACTTTTGCCAAAGGTAAGTACGTGTTAGCGTTGAACTGTTAGGCCTGTCTACACTTGAAAGTTACTTTGGATTAAGGCAGGGAATGAATTTCAAGTGCAGCAGCAAATCTGGAATAATTCCAAACACAGACAAGTCACATACAACCCAATCCTAAAAACTATCATAGGTTTTGAACTCAAAACTGATGCTACATATCCAACTCAAATAACACCTTCTTAAAGATTTCAGGTTAAAAAAGGGAAGGAAAAAGACTAAAACCCGTCCAGCATGTCTAACCACCCCCTTGTGCCTCCCATTCTTACCTGCATGCCTTGCACAGGCTCCCCTATACCCAGCACTCCTCTTTTACTGACTCTGATATGCCCCTTACCCTCCTTCCAACATTTTTCTGATAAGATGTTTATAGGCCCTCAACCTAACAAGTGCAAACACAACAGACCACAAGAGGGAGGAAAGAGAGATTGTATGAGAGACGGGAAAAATCAACAAAAGATCAAACAAGAAAAATGTGAAACTAGCATACCTTCACTGCTCAATCACTTCTTTCTGGCTGGATCCCATTTCTCATATTGCATGTTGTCTGTTTAAAGCCCAATCCAAAATCTAATCAAATAGGCAGAAGTCAATAGGTGACTTTAAACTCTTCAGTTCCGGACAATTCTTTTTACGTTTGATCATAATACACACAGAGCTTAGTCATATAAAGAATTATTTAATAAATAACATATACACGTGCTTTCAGATTCAAGCCCACATCTTAAACAACTCATACTCACCCTTGTTAATACTTAAAATATGGAATTATACATATGACTACAATTGCACATGTGGTTTGCAGGATCGGGTCCCAAACTGCTGTATTCTGTTTTGAACTTTATACTGCATATGCTTGTGGTTTCAAGACCATATTATGGGTGGAATTCTTTGCAGCCAAGATGTAAATATCACAGGCTAAAATCTTCTCATGTATACAATGGCCTAATTACTTTATTATTTATATAATATCCACAGGGTGCCAAACGTTTTACTGAAAAACATTAAGACAAAGCTGCCGCATAGAGAGTTAACAACTTCAATTAGCTAAGGTAAGTGAAACAAAGGAATGCAAGACAAAGTAACTGAGCATTGAAGTTTAACACACTGTATCAGTTATGTGGCTTGGATGTTTTCTTTTAGCCCTTTTGATCTTCTGTTGATTTGTTTTTCTCTTTTTCATCCTTTCCCAATCTGATTTGATTGCAAGGACACGATCCACTGGGTCATGACACAGAAATGGAAGGAGATTCAAGTACAGCCTGCCTCACAGATTAAGCAGAGCCAGAAATCAAGCAGCTAGATACATAGTCATTATCTTTCATAAAGTAAATTTCATCCAGAACAGTAAAAATGCCTGAAACAAGACTGCTTAAGCTTTATTTCTGCCCCAAAATAAATTGGCTAGATGTTTAGAATCTAGCTATAAATCCCAGAGAAATTAGAAAATTTCATGTCAAGTAACAAAAAAACCAAAAAACAAAAACAAACCCATAAAAAAAACCCAACCCAGCCAACCAAAACCCAGAAGTTTTAAGTCCTTATTTTATTAAATAAAGTTATCGGTTTGTTATCAGTCTGTTTGCAAAGGGGCTTGAGGATGAGGAGGTCATGAGATGTTTATTAGGTGAAACAGTATGATATTTTTGGAGTCTGATTTAGGCAATCACATTTTAAAGTGATAAAGGAACCATAAAATGAGTTTATCTTTAGTATACAGTTTGTTTCCAAAATTGCTCCCCTGCAAGGAGAAGTCACCCATTTAATCCTACTAGCCCTATGAACTTAAATACCAACCTGTGGCAAAATTTCTGGATTTGGGAATCACCGGAGTAAATGTATTGCCCAGGTTGCAATTTATTTCTTGTTTGAACTCCAAAAGTTCGAGGAAGGAATTCTGCGCTGCTGCTCTGTGCCAGGTTCAGAACTGCTCCTGGAAAACACACTTCTATTTTTGTTTTGTAAGATAAATTAGCAATACTACTACAAAAGAAATGTGCAAAAATGCTTAATTTTGTACTTCACTATGTGACTTTCCATTTAGATCTACCTAGCATCATAAATTAATGTAAAAGTTTTTCCTTCACATATACTGTGCAGTGTTAAATATTTCAGAGGACATACTCTTTTGTCTTCGTGTATATGTGTAAGAATTAGAGTCTTTTTACAAGCGTTAGATCTCAACTTCATCCCTCCAAGTGATCTGTAATATCTTACATTCCTTATTTTGCTTTAGACCTCTACTGATTAATGCCTTATGTTGGATATTTGTTTGTTTTTCCCACGTTAGTTAATCGTCCTTGGAGTTGCAGTAACACGTGCCAGGGAATGTGACCTATCAGTCCTAACTGTCCTTCATTGAGCCTGAGTGGAGATGTAAGACAAGTGCATACATATAATGTTTAAATAGTTTACACTTAAATTTGACACATAATTTGCTGCAAGATGACTTTCATGTCACACATAGATTCATAAAATGCCAATTATTTAGTGTAGACGTGTGTGAATTGCTATCAAAATCCATTCCTTCTTGCCATTCACACATTAAAAAAGCCAAATGCAAGTTTCTTTTTCCTTCACATATACACAAAAGATCAAGAGAGGTCTTGAGAAAAGAGAGAGAGGAGGAAAACCAACCCAACCTCCTATCTGTTCCTTTACCAAACCTTGAGAGAAAAGATTGGTCTTTCCAATTCTTGGGCCTCTTGATTGCAGTAGTGAGAACAGGGCTTGTGGAGAAAGACAATCTTTCAACATAGAAGTCCACACAGATAAGTTGAAAGCAGCTGAAAGCACCTTGAAACAAACTGACCAACAACACCAATCATAGCACAGATCCAAAGACAAAAAATATGAAATACCAGTTCACAAGCAGTCCAGAGTATATTCAACTAGCTGTATTTTCATTAATATTCCTCACTAAGGGCCCAAGAACAAGTCTTGGTAATTCTCGCAGCTGCTTCTTGTAACCCACCAACATTCCCTGCCTTGCACAATTTAACAAGAATTTTATGTATTTCTGAATTATTTGTTCCACAGAACAAATATGAAAGCGATAATGAGCTGAAGGACATCAGCAAACTAAGTACGTCAGAGCCAGTGCCCCCAATGTTATCAAGGGGAAATTGCTTAAAAGCAGGGGTAACCCAGGCCCTGCTATATCACAGGGCCGAGAACCTTTTGTACAAAGCAGGTTGCTTACACTCACCACGTGTGAGCTGTGCATCTGTTGAACCATCTGAAGTATATCAGGCAGACAACAAAATTCCACACTCAGTGGTGTCGAAAACCATGGAGAAAAAGAAAAAATCAAAAGCAAGTTATACTTTTAGCAGAGAGAGATCATAATTTTATGTATCCAGTAAATTTGCTATTCAGGTCTTTTCAGTTTTGCTGTTGCCTTAAGGATTAATTTTATCTCAAGGACTGGGAGTTCCATCTGCACCAAAATCTTTTTTCTGAAGTATTTATAGGCTGGTATGGTAGGCATCCACCATAGCAATATAGATCTGCAGGAGGTTTCAAAACTCATACTGAAAATTTGATGCTTTTCTGAACTAGCCAAAATGTACCTAAAAAAAGTCAACTTGCATAGGGTGTAAGAAACCAAAATTACTACGAAAGAAGCATTATGGGCTTGCATATTCTTTTTGATACTTCATTTGTTTCATTCAATTGCTCTTGGGGGGGGCAGGGAAAGAAAAAAAACCTACAAACCATTTCTACACAGCATACTCTTTTTAAAACATGGAAGAATAACATTTACCTACCCTAGAAAATATACCAATACATCCAAGCACACACAGACAGACCGGAAAATCTATAAACCAGAGAGCTCTGTGTTATCTCACAGATAAGGAGAGCACATTTTTTCATGTTACTCAGATATCTATATATTTAGACCTCAAGATATTTTGATATCAAGAGGCCACAGAAGAAGAATAGTTAATTACATTGAAAATTGTTCCTAATGCATGAGCCACAAAACTATCACTATGAGGGTGAGAAAGGCCTCATGCTAAAGAACATTGGCTGGCCTCCATCTGTCTCATCCTGTTTCTCCCATGAAATAGACCAACCACTTTGTTAATGAACAGTAATTAATTCCAGAAGGAATAGAAGGTACAGGAACAGATTCGCATAATCTTTTTTTTAAAAAAAAAAGAGCAAGACATGTTAATGATCAGACTGTGGGTATCTCTCCATTAACAACTAGCAGAGTACAATAGGAAGGGGTCTACAGAACAAAACAGAATGTGTTGAGGTTCTGATGTCTACACTACACACAGTTTATGGGAGTTATTTCCAACCAATTCCAGTGTGGACTGCACGTCCATTAGTTGTTGGTGCAAGGTAGGTCCTGGGTCACAGTTTAATTTCACCCAGGAGGAATTCTATTTGTGTACTCTGAGACTGCAAACCATCTTACGAACCAAACCCCGATGTGGGAATGACCAGGAGGTTCATTTCCAAAGCCTGCTCCTGTTCCAACATAAAATGCTGAAGCAGGCATATCCCAAATACCTCAAAGGACACGATTTTAGTCTGACTGCTGTATGGGGATCCACATGGGCCAGAGAAACTTACAGACAAGATACTACAGGGCACTGACAGCACTAACACTTGCTGCCTGCCAAATAGATGCATCTGGCGCTATTCTGAGATGTTCACACTCAAAGTGAATTCAAATTCACAAAACATTTTTAGATCTCTGCTTCTAACGGTTGAAATCTATGGCAATGTAGAGAAACAGCTTTTATGTACTGCTCTGCCCTTCTTTATTCCTATTTTGACTCCATGTGGTGTCCAGGCTTTGTATTGTCCCTCTGCTAGGGAGAACTTCACTGACTGTCCATGAAGGGATTGTAGAATCCTTCTCCCCAGTCCTCTTTCTCCTCTCAAACAAAACACAAATGACTCTTACATCACACTTTGAACCTCACACATCCATACATGTATGTGTGAGGCAGGTATTGAACCTCACATATCCATACATGTATGTGTGAGGCAGGTATACCAGAGGAGACACTGTCTTGTGCTTTATTTCTTAAATGCTTTTACTTCTTCAAGGTAAAAATATTGAACCACAGTCCTATTTCATTGTATGGGATGGAATGTAGATCCCTGAAGAGAAAGCAGCTGAATTCTCTGGGTCCAAAGTTTCAGTTTTAGAAATATAAAAGGTAGCAAATTGTCTTTAATGCAGAAGAGATTACAAAGGTAATTTCTTAACAGCTGCAGAATAAATCCCACAGACATTCATGATAAAAGAGAGTTATTTAGCATAGGTATGAGAACACTTACTTTTTTTTGTTTTTTTCCTTAAGGAAAACCAAGAGTAGTTTCTCTGATGCAACATACTTTCTTTCACCTTTTATGCAAAAAAGTGTGATGGCAACAAATGAAACCATCCATCCAGCAGAAAGGCTAAATTAGCATCTGTTAGGTCAAGGTAGCAAAAGACAGACAAAACACCTGACTGGGCTGCTCTCTTTCCTAATTACAAGAAATACAGTTAATGTTAGAGAGTAATTCCTATCCTAAGTAGTAAAAATAAAGCCCATGTTGGGTTTTGCGTATTTGTTGAATTTCTGTGGGTAAAAAAAAAGTTCAAACCAACATATTCAGCAGTTTAGTTGAATTTTCTTGTTCTACATGTAGTTTTTGAAATACAGGTTTGTTGTACTACTCAAAACTTAATCCTTGGTAACTATTAGCATTTTATTAACACCACCTATATGTACATTTTTTACTGTAACCATATACATCTCTCATAGGGGCATAAGTTGGGAAGCATTCTTAGCTCATACTTGTTTTCCCCATGCGGTCACACATGTGGTGAACAGCTGTAGAAGTTGTAAAATTGTCTTTACACATTGCACATGCTGTTGAATATAATATGCAAACACATTATGTATGAAGCAAGTCCTGAAGCAAAATAATGCGCTGAATTTTGTAAATATTTGGCTTTCTTTAAATAAAGACAAATGTTTCCTGCTTAAATTCTTTCAACAAAATAATAGCCCTTAATTATTCAGAATTGCAGGTTTACCAGTTCTTACCACAAGCAAACCTATTAACCACCTCCATCCACTATGGCAAAGAATCAAATGCTGTCAAAAGCAAATCTGCAAAGCAACTGTTACTATGGTATTGTGACCAGCCCCACTGCAATAAAATATAGAAATGAAAATGTAAATTGTTGCTTAGATATACATTTTTCTCCAGGGTGCTATAAGCAAAAATTGAAAACAGCTGACACTGAGTCATCCTTCTAGATAATAAATATTGCTAATATGAATCTGATGTGTTAAAGGGTGGGGGGAAGCTCCAGAGACTAATGCTCCCCTCGTTAATATTCTACCACCAAACTGAAAGAAAGGTGGGGTGATTTCCCCATCTCTGGTGAAAGCTTAGTTTTCTGAACACAGCTAAATCAATCCCCACAGAGATGTCTTATCTGCAAGGCTCATGAAAAATATCTGACGAGTAAATGGTTAGCATTTGGAATGGACCACACTGCGCGTAGTAACAGTTATTTCATAAGAGATTTCCCATGGTGGATATTCCCAAACCCAACTACGAGGTCTTCACTCCCACACCCACCACAAATGATATTATTTGAATGCTGTGCTATACTATTAATACGCTCAGGACAATTTTAAGTAACAAAGTACATATAGCCAAGCACAGTAAAAGGATACATTATTTCTTGGTTATTATTAAAAAAAAAGAAAGCAGATCCATTTAAATGAGAAACACCTCCCTCTGCTCCCATCTTCCATCTGCCAACAAATACAAATATTGCACATGGGGCTTAACACACACTAGAAAGGAAAGGGTTATACAAGCCCACTGTTAATTTAGCTGTGTAAATGTGAGCAATCTTTTTTTTAGTTCACCCCTTTTTCTGCTTTCTTACAGTCCTTGTAACGTGCTCAAAAGAACAAGCATTATTTTGAAAACTTTCAGAATTATTTGTAATTTTTTAATTATATTTTGATCAACTATATACTGTAGAAACATGCTAGCGCTTTGATTTTAAAGTTAGCACGTATGAAGAGATAAGCAATCAATCGCACATACAAATTGTCTGCACGTCTTTCACACTTACCTACCACACGTTTTCTGCATACACTAAAACTGGTCAGATTAAACTTCAGTACTTTTCCTTTGAATTTAAAAAAATAGCAAAAACCAATTTAATCTGATTTATGGATCTGACAAAAGAGCTTACAAAAACTGTCAGCTAATTTGTGGAATTTCACAAAACATTTTCATTATAATATCTAATTACATTGTTCTCTCCCTTTTCTGCATACTACATGTCAAAAAAAAAAAAACCAACAAAAAAACCCCAAACCAACTTTTACAAAGACGTTTTACGTTACTACTTTTATTATTAACTTATGTTTGTTCTGCATGCCAGAACAGTGCATGGATTATTCTGGTACTCTGATTTAGGGTATCATCTTACCCATCTTTGCCAGTGAAGTTTTTATGAAACTTTATCTGTAACACACATCTTCGTCAAGCCCCAGTTCAACCAATTACTGATGTGTTTACCAATAAGTCAATAAGTTGGTCCCCTCAGAGTTAATTAAATTGCTTGAGTGTCTAAATTGTGTTGACTGAAGCCGCAATGAGGTCATCTGCCTGGAGAGATGCAAGTTGGAACCCCTCACTATTTCAGATTACGTGAGTTCAATCTCCTAGTGGTACAAGCAAACAAACACTAGCCAAAGACCAAGACTCAAACAAAGATGAAACGCAGGCCAAAATAAGCAAAGAAAAAAGTATATAATATTTTGTAGGATGGTGGATTTTGTTCCTTGTAGAATACTGCATTACTCAGCTGAGGCCCCAGTCCTGTTAGCTCTGCTTATTGGGAAAATTCACACCTTATTTAACACAAGTTAGAGTGGCTGAATCAGGCCACTTCAAATTAAAGACCCAGTGAACTTTAGCATTTAGACATATGTACACCAGACAATTTGCTCTCCCAAAAGTTAGGGCTTTTTTTCTATTATCGCAGTAATTGTCATGTAGTTAAGCCATTGTTGATACATAGGAGAGAGGTCGGATTTCTACCATAAGGATCATCTGCATAGCTACTACAAGAGATATCAGAACCAGTTTCTTCAAGCATACAGCGGCTGGTTTTTTTTCCAGCAGAGATCTGGGAGAAGGGAAGGAGGGGAGAGTTGGAGAGATCCTTAGACCAGGAATGTAACTTCTAATAACGACTTACAGATGTGAGAGTAACCTTCTAGGATCTTCCTTTTAGTCCAAAGCTCTTATTTAGAACATATGCAGAATAAAAGTCCCTTGCATAAGACTGTAAACAAATTTCTCAACTAAACTAGTTGTGGCTCAGCCAACGTCAGCCCTGGGGGCAGGGAGGGGCGAAGGGCGTAAAAGAGGCCTAATGTTGTAGTATCACACTCAGTTTTTCTTATGATTTTATCATTACTTTAGAGATGGGATGTCTCTACTATTTAGGTTCCAAATCACTACTACAAAACTATCGGAAAAGCCAATGATAAAGCAAGTAAAACCACACCCAGCATTATAAGAGAGATATTTGAATTTAGACATGCAAGAGAAATGAGAAAAGATTGGAGTTTTCACTTAGAATATATGAAATCCACTGCCAAAAAGAGAATCAAAAAGCATCCAAGTTGGGCAGCTCATATATATCTAGGAGAGTTTATCTAGGGCGTCATCTCAAGGCATGTGGAGGAAAAGAAAGCTATCAGAAGTACTCAACATGGATTCATCAAGGGGAAATCATGTCTGACTAACCTGATAGCCTTCTGTGATAGTATGACAGGATAGATAGATGAGGGGAGGGCAGTAGATGTGGTCTACCTTGACTTAAGCAAGGCGTTCGACACGGTCGCCCACAGCATCCTCATAGGGAAGCTTAGGAAGAGTGGGTTAGATGAATGGACAGTGGGATGGATAGATAACTGGTTGAAAGACAGAGCCCAGAGGGTAGTGATTAGGGGCACAGAGTCTAGTTGGAGGTCAGTGATGAGTGGTGTTCCCCAGGGGTCAGTACTGGGTCCAGTCCTCTTCAATATATTCATCAATGACATGGATGAGGGGATAGAGTGCACCCTCAGCAAGTTTGCCGATGACACAAAGCTGGGGGGTGGCTGACACACCGGAAGGCTTTGCTGCCATACAGAGAGACCTGGACAGGCTGGAGAGTTGGGCAGAGAGGAACCTTATGAAGTTCAACAAGGGCAAGCGTAGGGTGCTGCACCTGGGGAGGAATAACCCCATGCACCAGTACAGGTTGGGGCTGACCTGCTGGAGAGCAGCTCAGTGGAAAGAGACCTGGGAGTCCTGGTGGACAACAGGATGACCATGAGGCAGCAATGTGCCCTCATGGCCAAGAAGGCCAATGGCATCCTGGGGTGCATCAAGAAGAGTGTGGCCAGCAGGTCGAGGGAGGTCATCCTCCCCCTCTCCTCTGCCTTGGTGAGGCTGCACCTGGAACACTGTGTCCAGTTCTGGGCTCCCCGGTTCAAGAAGGACAGGGAACTGCTGGAGAGGGTGCAGCAAAGGGCTACCAAGATGCTGAGGGGACTGGAACACCTCTCTTATGAAGAAAGGCTGAGGGATTTGGGTCTCTTCAGTCTGGAAAGAAGACGGCTGAGGGGGGATCTTATCAACACTTATAAATACTTAAAGGGTGGGTGTCAGGAGGATGGGGCAAGGATATTTTCAGTAGTGCCCAGTGACAGGACAAGAGGTAATGGGCCCAAACTTGAGCATCGGAAGTTCCACCTAAACATGAGGAGGAACTTCTTTACTTTGAGGGTGGCAGAGCACTGGAACAGGCTGCCCAGAGAGGTGGTGGAGTCTCCAGTCTGGAGACATTCAAAACCTGCCTGAATGTGTTCCTGTGCAACCTGCTCTAGGTGACCCTGCTCTGGCAGGGGGGTTGGACTAGATGATCTCCAGAGGTCCCTTCCAACCCTATGATTCTATGTTTAAGTGCATCCAGCTTTCACAGTAAATAGCATAATATATAATTAATCATATTTCAGCAGTAAATACTTCAGTAAATGCTGAATGCTTCATTTACAATAAAACACTTCCAAGGCTTAAATTTCCAATGGTCTCATTCATGGAAGCTGTTTAACAGAAATTATTTGTATAAATTAAAATCAACATTTGATCGTCATACTGGTTCTTATTATCAAACTCTTAAGAGTGTATCTTTGATGTAAAGCAAGGGCACATTGGAGGTGACATATTTCCTTTACACATGAAAATAAATTGTTTACAGTGTGTGTCACCACAGAAGACATTTTTCACCACACGTACTTCAGGATCAACAAGAGACAGTTTGATTGCATCAATTAGATTTTCATTAGGATGCCAATCAGCATTTTTTCCAGCCAAAAGACGCTAGAGTGTGCCTGGAACCATCAGCTGTGTCTGTCACCAAGATTTGCTGAACCGGGAGCAGATAAGGAAAGAAAAGGCACACCTGGAGTCTCACAGACCCCTGTGGTGTAGGTTAGAAGAAGGTAGCCCAATAGTAGTTAGAAGAAGGTAGCCCCAGTCCTAAGCAGACTATGCCAAGGTGTATCTGCCCCCATCTGGAGTGGCACAGACCTTCTGGCAGCAAGAATTGAAGCTCCTGCTCCTCACCAGCTACATGGGAGCCAGCAGAGCCTATGAACCTGAGGTATCTGAGCTACATTTAAGTTTCCAAAACTGCAGTAGTAGTTTTTAATGCTTGGTGCTTCTACAAGCTAGTGCAACATAGGAGGCTGAGCTGTACTCCTCTTACTTGGTACAACCTAGGAAACTGCCCTCTTTGGACATACACAAATTCCTCCTAAAACTTGTAGGTACCAAGGCACTATGAGGACCTCATTCTACATCATGGGGGAATTACTGCCATCGGAGTGGAGAAGTAATAACTGTGTGCTGGATCAGGCCTGTGGTTCAGCTAGTGCAGAGCTTTGCCCTTGGCCACAGCTGTTTCATAAAATTTCAGGGAGTTTTGCAAGAGGTAGTTAGGTCACATCTGACTCAGGTAAAGATGCTTCTAGAGCCCATTAGTCAGAAGCATAAGAATTTATCTCTTTTCTAAAATGCTTTATTCTTTTCTTAACAGTATGTCAAATCTGAGTAAGCTTGGCGTTTGGTTGGGTTTTTTTCATTGTCAACTCCTTTTCTAGATGCCATTAAACTGAAGATATCAAACAGTATCCCAAAATAATGATTGCCCCAACGAAGATACAAATTGTATGAAAAAAGCTTCTTTTCAATTTTGAAGGCAAAACATTTGAGTTTCATTAATATCTTATCCACCACGTTTTGTAAGATAAAGTGAATAGCTGTTCCTTCTCTAGCTATTACTTCGTAAAAGACTAGATGCATCATGGCACAGGTTATTCATCGAGGGTATACAATTATCTTAATTGGAGTTTTTCACCTCTCTGTTTGAAAGCTTTTCTGTGTTGTTATCATTTTTTTTGACCAAGCTAATCTTGCTGTAGCCTGCTGTAATTTTGGGCGAGAAAGATTTTGTGGCAGCAGGAGTCCTATCAACATGTGTGATGTAACTCTGTCTTCTCCACTCCTGTTACGTTCACAGAACGCAGTGATTGACGCAGGGAAAGCCACTTGCACGAGTGGACACGTAGGGAATTGAGGATGCCTTGCAAGCGGCAGCTCTGGGCTTTCTGTGTTTGTAGATGTCAAATAGACAGGTAACAATATCCCTATAATTTTACTTAGGGGCAAAACATTTTGCCCTGCAGTTACAGAGGACTGTTCCCTTCTGTAATAAAAAGCAGCAGCAATGTAGAAAAGTGAAATGTTTCCAGGACTGAGGTTAATCATTTCAGGACAAGTCCAATAGCCCTTGTGAGAAACTTTGCATAACTGAGGACTGGCATTTGACAAAATTTTTAATCATAAGGGAACAGTGAAAGAATTGAAAACTATTTCAAATTAATGGAAAGGTACACGGCATGTTTAAAATTTTAAAGAATATCTCTTCAAAAGAGCTTCAGCAACACCATTCAATTTAGGTTCCCCATGAGCCTCAAAAAAAGAAAGTATCGAATAGACCTTTATTCATATTTCATGAAATATTAGAATTATTTATGTTCCTACATAATTTTGCTGAAATCTACAGCTAACTGAGCACCACCTGTGAAAGGTACATATTCTGTGTAAAATCATGCAGACAAGACAAGATTTCTGCATGTTGTAGAATCTGCTTAAGTCCTCAGATCCTCACTACAGGACAATAATACCTGAGCATAAGCAGATTTTGCACTGAAAAACCAGTCTGAGATTTCTCTCAGTGTTTTATTTTTCTTGGTAGCATGGCTGATGAGCAGGTGCTTATTCTGCAAGAAATCCTGGGTTTCAGCTTCTCTAAGCTGTCATAACACTCCTATTTACAAACTGCTGTGGCTGTAATGAAACTCATTCCCAGCTCTGTTCATCACATCCATCAATGCTTAACACTTCTCAAAATTTACCATTAATGCATGTAGTACAAAGTGTTCACAGAATATCTTAAGTATCCTGTAAGACTCCACTGCAGCTCCTCAATCTATTCAACTGCCTATAAATAAATTTGTTCAGAATTAGTACTGTAGAGTTTACAATTATGCGGCTTTAAAATTAACAAGATGCAATATGAAATACTAAATCAGATTTTCACTTGTTCATATTTTCCAAGATCATAATTTCTAATAAATAGAAATAGAGGGGACAAGATAGAAACCTCAATTACTAATACAAATACTTACATTAAAAAATCAGACATTGCATAAACATTATATATGTGGATCTATACATGTATAGTATATTTTCTTCATTCTAAGCAGCGCACTGTCTCAGTTATATTAAGATTACGCAAGCAAAAGGGAGAATACTTGCCATACTACAGAAATAACTGCTGTTTCTGTTCCGTGGCAGCAACAAAGAAAGAAAAATCTCTGTGAAAATGCAAAAAAAATATTAAAAAAAAACTTATCTCCTTTCCAACAATTTGTAAATTATGTTGCAACTACAATTCAACAAAATATGTTTTTAAAAGGGCGGTAAATTATTTATTATTCTACTATAAACCTATTTGCACTGTAAGCCTGAGATTTTAGCTTGATAAAAATTGATACCTTCATCTCCAATTAACTTCTTTTCATTTTAGATACAATTCTAAAATAAATTTTATATTCCTAAGCTGACCGTTGTCCCTGTCTCTAGTTTTCCTATAAGGAGAAACAGTATAGCAGGATCTGAAATAATGTAAGGTATTTGGTTAATTAAAAAAGATTTAATAAAGCAAGTTTTACCATGTTAAATCTAGCCAGGAGTTATTTCTTCTTTAGTGAATAGAAAGATATAGTTCATAATTATCCAGGTTTAATTCTTGATTAGTGAAGTCAAGAGCTGTGGTGCCTCACGAGAGCTGCAAGAAATCCTAGGTTTGATCCAGTTCTTATTAACTTTAAAAGCAGCTGAAGCAGGCTCCATTTTTCCCTTGATATCTCCACTGTACTACAGTTGCACTACAAACAATCCTTTTTCATTTCTGTTCTTTTACCCTTCACAGATAATATATCTGTTTATAACAAAGTATAAAAAAAACCTGCCTGCTTAATAGAGGGATATATTTTCAGTCTCTTTTTGAGATTATTTATTCTTTCTAATAATTTTTAATAATTTAACATTTATTAATTGGATTAATCAAATACTTGAAGAAATACAGAGCACTTACACCTTCCACTGAATTAGAGGGATTTAGATCTATCTTAGGGCTAAATGCTCAACACTTAACATTCTTTTACAATATGGCTATAATTTTATCTGCCACTCACACCGCACAAGAACCTACACAAATAACTAAAAATATATACGAAGTATCTGGATGTATTTTTTCCTCCCGTATGGCCATTGTACACATTGTATTCACAATGATAGGTACACAAAATACAGTGGGATTTGTCCCCTGCATGCAGCAATTTTTACAAATAGAAAACGCTGAAAGGTCATGCAGTTAATGAGTCGCATCATTTCTCCACATTTAGAATATTCCAGTGCTAGATGTATACTACAGTGGATTTATGTCTGCAGGAATCACCTGGAAAAGGTATAGGAAGAAATGAAAATAAGTTGCACGGTTTTTGTTACTCAGAGGCAGAAAAGCTGTCCAGAACAATTTGCTTTTAATGGCTGTTTTAGCTCAAAAGAGGCCCTGAAGTGAAGAATAAACAAACTGTCACAGGAACAGAGAGTAAGTCTCTTAAGATCAGGGTTAAGGTTCATTGGTACAATTGCTCTAAGGCAAAGCATTACCGCATCTTGGATTAATCTTGGCACGTAGATAAATATAAAGGTACAGCAGTACTGCACATATAGTGCCTTTTTTGTAACCCTTGCACATGCAATGCAGCCAAATGCAGTGTCTTGTAAAAATGAAATAGGAATTTTAAATATGCTGAAACAGAGGTTTAGAAATTCAGAAAACTAGAAAATAATATAAAAAAGTTAGATAAATATGCTCTGCTGTCGCAGTCTCGCACAAATTGTATTACCCTTGTTTAAGCTAAAATACAGACTCCAGCCAGACATCTATTTAAAAAAAAAAAAAAAGACAGTTTTCCCATCTACATCTTGCCTTCAGCTTCCTTCTCCCCCACAGAGCCTCAACATTTTATTTTTTGTTTCAAAAGATTATTTTAACATATTTTGACCCTCCCATGAAGAAAACCAAATATGCACAGTGCAATTCCACGCTGGAGGACCAAGTGCAGGATTCAGATAATCAGATACAGAAGCTTCTGCCCACACCCTGTGGAGGGGTTAGTCCTCCACATTTATTTAAATATTATTATATCATGTTACTGAACAAACGTTCAATTTAGCATCAGTCAAAAGAAAGGTTTTACCAAAACCCTCTTCTCCTCTCTGCTCATTCTTCATTGTCCACGAGTACCAGAGCCCAGAATTCAGCCATATCTCTCTCACCCCAGAAACGTGCCTCTCCATACGCTCCCCTGCCCATTCCAGCTAAAGACATTTCAGCTCTCGGAGCTGGGTCAGAAGTATCAGCACACAGGCTGCAGTCTCAACCCAAGCAGTCTATTCTCCTTCGGCACCTTCAAAGCTGCCCCTATATCAATTGCTCAGCTTCAGGCAGCGCCCAAGGACATGCAGAAGTCGAGACAGTCCTAGCTGCAAGAGCGGGACTCAGCAAGGACCTCTCCTTTCCTTCTGTGTGAGGTTCCTCATTCCCTCGCTATGGACTGTAGTTTTAGTTAACACAACACCTCACCCCATGCAAAAGTCACGTATCACCACACTGATATGGCGATAAACATTTCCAGCTAGCGAAGGACTGTGACTATTGCAAGAACAGAGCTGTGTAACGCTGTACATTCACACTGCTTATCCTTATCCTTCCTTGTTTATTTGCAGAACATAGCTGAGCTACAAGAGGAAGGGGAAGAAGCCATTCTTCTGATAGCAAGTATCTGCATCCCAGTGCAGCATTGTGTTATCATTTCTCCTCCCTAATAAATAATACCAGACACCATTATTTATTAGATCAAGAGCAGTAACAGTCTATCAGATTTCTGGACAGGGAAAACTCTCAAGGACTGCGCTGGTCACTTACTAAGCCTCTCCATCTGTGATACACTACTCCCTTCACAGGCTCCTTGGCACAGAGAGGTGGAATATTCCCACTGGCCTCAAATATTAGTTCTTTTTTCCATTATGGTATTTTATAAACTGTTATACTCTCCAGGACTTCTCTGGCCTGAAACAAAGTTAGAACCAGGACTGGTAACACAGGCTTTCCCAAGCCAAATTCTAACATTATTAAACTGTTCTTAACATAATGTGCCTGTAGACACTAATAGCAAGAGCTGCTGCTGACATGCATGGACGGAGGACTGTTTCATGATGGAGGAAAAGCAAGCAGGCCTTGGATGAGTTTTCCACAGAAGTGGGTGCAGAATGCAGCGCTGCACAGGCAGAAGTGGCGGGACAGGTTCCTTGCAGAAGGACAGAGGCTTAGGAGCAAGACCACGTGCTTGAGAAACTGCTCAGCAGTCTGGGGCCAAGAGCTTGCATAGGCAGTTTGATAACAGCTTCTCTACCAGGTTCAGTATCAGTGCCACTGCTCTGGATGCACCAGCATCCATATGCTCAGCTTCAAGCTACTTCATACAAGCAGTTATAGGAGCTGCTAAAGTCTGGGGATGGCCAGGAAGTGGAAAAGTTCTTCAAATAATCATTAGCAATGAGACTGACCTTCAATAATCTTATTTGTGACTCACATAACTTCACTGTAACTATTTAGGTGTTTTGAGCACATAAAAATACACATCATTTAAATTCACACTGCACAAGTTATTTTCTCTGTGTATGAACAAACAGCTAGTAGGCTTAAAATGGTTTGGCTTTAATTAAACAGTTAATAATTTGGTTTGGTTTTAAGATATGTTACTACATGGGTTCTGCACACGCAGAAGGGCCAAGGAACACATTACTAAGCTTTAGAAAAGTTGCAAAACGTCACAATCACCTAAAAGCTAAAACCATATTAAGCCTTTAAAACATATGGTCACTTAACACTTAAAAATCTCACTAAACCTATAATCCCGTAAAACCTGTGACAAATTAACTGGTGGTTGTATAGTAAAATCTAATTAAAAAGTAATTAAAATTGTTCAAATTATTATGGCTCCCCTCAGAAACTCACATCCTATGCCAATTGGATATAGGTATGCAGGGTGTCTCTTCACCACTGCCATGATCCATCTCCAGGAACGAAGGGAGTCTTGCCGGTTGCCCATATCAGCTCTGTAAACAAGCAGGCTCCTGGGAACACCCCATATGAAAATACCTTTGTATCTAGAGGTGCAGGTTTGTTAGTTCAATCTAATTGATGGCCCTGATACCACACTGGTATCCAAATGGATTTTTGTCACTAGCATCAAACTTCACTCACCTGAACAAAATCACCCTCTTGCCATTGTCAAACATTTACAGCCAGTTCTACTGTGGCTGGCCCTCTGATGTTAAAGAAATACCATTTGTCGAGCAATGGCAATAGTAAGGAAGCCCCCTTTCCCCCAAGTAATGTCACATGGTAAGCAACAATGTCACTAGAGTCAAGTTTTTAAGTAAACAGGCAGTTAATCTCCTAAAGGCATTGGAATTTTTCAACTAGGCTTTCCTGGATTTAATATATTGGCATTCACAATTGTGCACTGAGCTAGGCCACAGTCTGCAAAAATAAGGAATCGCGTTCCCTTGGAACTGATGTATCTGTATTCGTTTTTTAGAGGACCCAGTGGGAGCAGGTATGCCATCTATAGGACACTTACCAGTTCAAAAGGCCTGATCTATGAAAAACGTCTATTACTACTTATCTTCATGAATTTTGAGGAGACACATCATTAATCACTTTACAGACTCCACAGTACTAGTGCAGAGAACTGAACTGCCAACACAAGTTTAATTTTAATTTGTACCCGTATTTATAAATTATAGTTTATAACATACATCCCATAAATCAGCCTGTGATAGCCGCCCATCGTCAGCAGCAGGTCAGCGTCAGGGAGCAGCAGGGGCTGGCTGCTGCACCAGGGAAGGTGAGCATGGACCTGACGGTGACGGAGGCCTCACCAGCAAAGTCGCCATCCCAAAGCCCCAAAACACAGAGAGCAGAGTAGGTCTGACACCAGTAACCAGGGTCAGCGCACAGTCCAGTGATCGTCAGACAGATGTGTGTGGTGAGGCAGGTCCTCGGCCAAGCCAGGAAGCCAGGTGGGGGTCAGGACTAGCAGGGATATGGCCAGGCAGAAGCACAAGTACCAAAGCTCAGGCAAGGGCGAGGACCTGAGCCAGAAGGGGGAGATCCTCAGGGGGCCCCTCACGGCCCCTTCTCACACCGCTTTTTTCATAGCGGTCTCGTCCAAGGCTACGGAGCCACACCGTGTCAGGGCTGGCGTCGAGCGCAGGCAGCCAAACCCACTCCCAGCAGAGGGGAAGGGGCTGCCCAGCCTGTTGGTGCTCTCGGGGTCCTGGCAGCTGGGAGGAAGCCCCATGGTCTAGTTCCTGGATGCCCCCACCATTGGTTCTCCCAGAAGTGTACAACACATCTTGAGCCCACCCTAAAGCCCCAGCCCCTCCACAGAAATGCAGCATTCACAGACCCGTTGAGTCTGCGTCCTCATCCCCTGTGCCTTGTGCCTTCTGCATTTCAAAGGGAAAAAAAGGTTTCTGAACGCTACAGATTTCACCAAACATCTACTCCACAGCATAAACAACTGGCCTACGAGCAGGAGCAACAAATCCACTTCTAAAATGTGCATTTGAGCAGGAGGAACAGACAGAAAAGGAAGCACGTTGGTTAGATGTGACAGTGGGCCTCACAGGGCACAGCAAGCTCTCCCAGAAAACCATAGACCAACTCATCATAGTTGCACGGCTGAGGCACTAAGATCTCTGGGGTAGGCCTCCACAGGAGTCCTCAGGAGAAATAGCTACAGCAGTATGGAAAGTGTGGGAATATACTAATAGCATGCTTCTGTCCCCAAAAAAGGAATTTCTGAACATAAGAATGTCCCATACATGCTTGATCACAAAACACAGGAACACACTGAAGCAAGAACATGTCCCAGAAGCATGGTAGAAGTCTTTCTGTCTACCTGGAGAGCAGAGACAGCACTATGGCACCTGTCTCCACAGTACATAGAGAAATACACCTCTTCCTGTTCCGGCTTGTGGTTCTATGTACAGTGCCACCCTACCCTAAAGAACAATGGTCAAATTTTTGCCTCTCCAGTTATGTTCCAGCAACGTATACAAGCTGCAAACAGCCCTATAATTTTAAGAAAAGGAAAAAGAAAAAAATCCCAACAGAGTAGTACAGACCAAGCATATCCCCTGCTCACATTGTCTCACAGGGGTAACCAGTTCAGCAGGGCAGAGATTCCCCTGAATGCTCCAGTAATTCTGTTTCTGGCAGCATAGAGGCTGCCACAAATTACTACCACCCCCTGCACCAAAACAGTTCCTTTGCCCTGATTTACAAACTTGATCTAGAAGTATGTTGACTTGGAACTAGAGTCTGATCTTAAAAAAATCTTTAAATTTTAATAATGTACAGAATAACTGGCTTTCTTTTTTCAGTTGCACATTTATTCAGCCTGAATTCTCTCTATCTTTACAAATGTCACAAGTGTGCAGATGTCACACTGGTCGTACATTGAATGTCTGACTAGTGACATCGTGCTTTCTGGTGTTCTGAACAAGCAACTTGATATCTGAAGGCCAAAGCCACAGAACCACTAATTTGAATTACCTTGAAACAAACGGAATAAACTTTCACCAGTTCAGAGCTGACATCTAGTGGTAGAAGACTGCAACAGTGTAAGACACTGGGCACAATCAGGAAACACATAGCAAGATATTTTGTTAAAGATCCCCAAGTGGCACCTGGTGAATGATATGGGATTGGAAAGAATGAGAGCTCAACCAAAGTATAAATTTCAGGCAATTCTGCTATGAGGGTAGTAGTCTCTCACAGAGGGATCAGGCACATAGCTGGGAGATGTAACTCCTCAATCATCACCTCAAGTTTTGCATTTCAAGCATAACTTTGAGACAATTTTATTAGTGCAAACAATTGTGCTGAAATTCATTTTAGTCAGATCTGCTTTGGGTTAGCTTAGATCATGAAAGGTATGAACACATAATAGCTTGCAACTGTTTTAGAGGAGTTCAAAAAGTTCTTAGGTCTCAGCTGAGGCACAGTAATTAATAACATGCACATCCTCCTGGCCAGCTGCAACGTAGAGTCAACCCAGCTTGCATAAAGGCACCATTGAAGAGGGTTTAAAAATTCAAATTATGCTGAAATAAACCATTACTAAATCAGAAAAAGATTGTTTTCTCAGGAACTTGAACTAATGTAAGAACACTACTTCAACAAAATCAATTCAGTATGCAGGTAACGCTGCAGCTGCATCTTTTCCACCCTGAGTTTCTCACATAGCATAATGAAGAGATCGGCAGCACTCAGAGCATCCAAACCTTTCAATATACATGAAAGCAGCACTCAGATTCTCTGGAGTCAATCATATGATGGCATCACTGCCACACCACAGCTGCACTTCAAAATTACTGCCACAGATTCTGTCCAAACTACTACAAATTATGTGATTTAACATATTTTACACAGCAGGAATTAGATCCCTAATTTATGACTAAACCCATAAGATTTTATCATAAACTGTTGCTTTAAAGGGAATGTTAGAGGACCTCCTAGAAAAGAACAGGTCCCTTTTGTGACATATTTGAAGAGGACATCCCATGAGGGAAAAGAAAAAAGTGAAATTCAGACTCAATACGCTATTTTGTTTCTTCTGTTCTTTGCACCCCAGTTGGTTCTAATAACCACAAACTTTACACAAATTTAGTGCAGATATAGAGTATCAACATCCTGGGGAGTACAAAAATATACCAAACAACCCAGTCATTTTCCCTTGGCAACCTATTTAAACCTTTGGTTCTGAAAAGCATGCTGAGAATTTGGTTCTGCCGGTTTTACACACCGTGAAAAGAGCCCCCTTTTCCATGTCAGTGAAGTTTGTAATTTTTTTTTTTTCCTTTCTCTCTCTATGCCTAAAGGTCATGGGTTTGGACAAAGAACTGGTGTGTACTTGAACTCTTCAGAATAACGCATTGAAGTCCTATATAGGGTAGAACGTACACCAGCCTTTTAGTAACTTAGGGCTTCTTTTCATGCTCAGTGTATGGAGGAATGGGCGCTTCCACAGGATGCCCTCCCTTTCAAAGTAAAGTAGCCCCCACACGTGCATCTAAGTGCGGTCTCTGGAAGCACAGAAGCAAGCTGGCCATCACAAGTGAAGGCCTAACCAGACAGAAATTATTTTGAGGAGTTAATTAGTGAAGGGAATATGGGTAAAGAAAGAACTTAGAAGATCCAAGGAGTAAGCAGACATCCTTTACCGACCCAATGAACAATAAGGCTAGGCAGGAGCAGAGCAGCTGGAGGGACACATTTGTTTCGGGTGAGAAGATGAAGTGCCAGAAGGGAGAGCGAGGCAGAGCAGACTGCTCATCCGCAGGCTGGCAGAGACCAGGAGAGCAGCAGCAGGGGGACAGGGAGCATCTCACTGGCTGAGTGTCAGAAATAATTGACTCAATTGTAATGAAAGAGTTTAGAAATTAATTTTCAGGAAGAGAAATAGGTAGTTGCCAGCTCTATCAGCTGATGATATAGTATGGCCCCAGTCAGGGATCATTCTGCAATAGTCCCTTGGTTGGACACTAGCTGAAGGCTGAGTTAATGAAGTGTGAGATTTCTCTAGCAAGTGAAACTACTCTAATGGGTGAGAAAGGCAGCAATAAGCAGGAACAGGGCTGCTTTCTGGGACAGATGAATTTTTTCACTATAATTTCCTGTACATGCCAGAGACGCGCCTGTACAACTTTCACGGGTACCCTGCCATAGAGTCTCAGATAAACGTAGCTTTATAAATAACTGTGAAAATGATATAGTGGGTTAAATGAATAACACGGGGCAATGACACTTTGCTATCATTTACCCTGACAGAAACCTAAGGTAACTCTGTTGAAGTTAGTAGAGTTATTCCAAATTTATAGTAGTAACCGAGAGCCAAATTTGGCCTACAAATTAAAACAGTAGTCATCAACTTCAATTTCTGTGTCTTGCTGTGATACAGAGCCGACTTCTGTAACCACATTTTGTTTGTGGGGAGCTTCAGTCCCCGCTACTCTATTTCCCATGGTTTTTGAAGTATTTATTACTTGCATAGTTATGTATGCTGTCACACAGCATTCACAGTGTGAAGCAGTGCTTTAAATGCTCACTGGGAGAACAAAATTAACATGCTGTAAGTGAATACTTTTGGCAAATACCATTCAAATGTAATAAATTAAAACAAAGCAAAGTCTTCATTCACAAGGTTTCAATTTTGATTGCATTTCACATGTTATGAGGGTGATTCAGCAGTGTCAGAGTAACAGCCAAAACCACAAAGTAAGGCTATATCAATGTGAATTATTAACATACGCATCAAACTAACACTACTATCTAGGATAGTGCTCTCCATACATGATTAAACCTAGAAAGTGCTGAAACGTAAGTGTGGGGGATGGAGGAAATAAATAAAAGTGACAGAAATCTGATTTATGAATGATTTTGACTCACTTATCCCAATTTCTCCCTAAGATCTTATTTGCAGAACACAGCCTATACAATTGTAGAGTCACAGAAGAGCTTGGGTTGGAAGGGACCTTTAAAGGTCATCTAATCCAACCGCTCCGCGATGAGCAGGGACATCTTCAACTAGATCAGGTTACTCAGAGCCCAGTCCAAGCTGACCTTGAATGATTCCAGGGATGGGGCATCTACCACCTCTCTGGGCAACCTGCTCCAGTGTTTCACGCCCCTCATTGTAAAAAATTTCTTCCTTACATCTAGTCTAAATTTTCCCTCTTTTAGTTTAAAGCCATTACCCCTTGTCCTATTGCAACAGGCTCTGCTAAATTCTGCAACGTATTTGCCTTTGTTCAATGTTCCGTTCCAAACACGAAGACGATGTTGTTGAAATGCAGTAATATGTGCAGCAGCACCTCTAGGGTTGTTTTGAAACTAATAGCAGGAAGTAACGCTATAGTAGCTTCAACGCCATGTCATGAAACCCTATTCAGAACAGATCTAGGTGGGCACAATTCAGAGAACTGCTACGGGAAGGACTATGTCAGTGCTCTTGCCAGTGTGCTGCCTCCAGGGAAGTACTCTAAGCATTTTAGAAAAAGTACAATAGATAGAAAGACTACAAACAGCTGCTGGTATCTTAACCACTATATCACCTTACATTATAAGCAAGGGAAAGCAAAAGGTTCTGTTAGCATAGACATCTATAAAAATACAGCTTCCTGTATCCTTTTTCTATTTGCATTTAGTATTTTAATGTTACTAGAAAGATTAGGATTGATTTTTAAGAACTTAATTCTGACCCAAACACATTACCTTCCTTATCACAAAGACTTCCATGATATAAATAGCTGTTTCACGTTGCCAAAGCATGATAACCTCCATGCTTCTAAATCAAACTAACTCTTTACATGAAAATTTTATCCAGATAGTACTATAATCACTATCCTTTGTCCACAAAAACTGATTTCTTGACACCTTCCCTCCTGTTCCTTTCTCCTGCAGCCAGGAACCTTTCCTTCCCAGTTTCACATTGGCTGCACATTGAGTACTAAACCTGCATCACATATACAACACATTTAGAGTTTTCCTTAGCCTCTTGCTGCTGGTTTAGGAATAATAATAAGGAAAAATTGCCATTTCCAAAAACAAGATTGTATTTATCACTTCAAAGTGATATATGGTAAAGGTGTATCAGTGGCAGGCAAAGGTTTTCATAAAGGAGAATTTCTACTGGATGGCAACTCTAGAAACTATATCTGGAACATGATCTCATACGAAAGATATTAGGGTTAGTCAATGAAACAATTATAAGTTTCCAAATGCTAAGGAATAAGGGCTGAAAATCCAGCTATCCTTAAGACATAGCTTAAACATTTTACGAGGGATATAAGACATGGTTGCTGGTGACAAGAGGAGATTAAACTGAGTGAGCCAAGAAATCCTTCCAGTCACAGTTAAAGAAAAAAAAAAAAAAAAAGCCAAACCCAACCCAACCTCCTTGTTAGCTCAAACTGGGTGCCCAGATTTCTTTTTGGTAATACTGCTTTTTAACTTCTGAACCTCAGTCGTCAATACATAATGACCCAGCATGCAATTGGCATTGTTTATCACCACTAGAAAATTTTTATATGGATGTTTATAATCAGAAAGAGTTCATCATGATTCAGAGATAAATGGCTATGTATAATAGAAATTTTCACCAGAATGTATAAAACTTGCAAATCTCAGCTAACATGATCTATATCAACCGAAAAACATACCCTGCAGCAAGATAGCAGTTTTTATTTTAAAATTACAATAAATAGATAGTTCACTATTTCACATCTCCTTAGCAAGCATTTAAAAATTCACCTTCTACCCACAGGACCTTCGAATGTCTTTGTCAGACACCGTAACATATTTTCTATCTTTGTAGACATTTAAGAATGATCAGTGATACTTGCTTTAACATTCTAAATAGATGAAACATTTCAACTATGGTACCCCACCCAGAGTAATCAATCTATTTCCATGATACTCACCATGTTTATGGAGTCTCGGGCTACTACCTCGTACATTTTCTTACAGTCGCCCAGATAGAAGTGATTAAGAGTCTTTGCTGAATACGATATTTTCAAAAAGATGCAGTTGAACCCACTGCAGGAAGAGAAAACTATCAAGAAGTCTGCCACTGAAATAGCACTCCATTTCAGCCATCCTATTGGACTTGTAAAAAATCATTTTCTGGAACATGTGAGGAATGTTATTCTAATCTCTTCACATAAGTGGATAGCACTAGGACTGTTTTGGAAATAGCAGATACTGGGTGAGGACAAAAGCCCAGAAGTGACCTCCTCTTTTCACTCTTGTGTTGTCCTCTTCTCCTCTCTACCCAGTTATCAACTTTGGGAGAACTGGCAGAAGTATTGTTAGCAGCTACCTGCCCACAAGTGGCAGACAGCCAGAATCAGAACTTGTGGCAAGTGCTGAGGCTGCAGAGCCAGTAAGGAACACTACAATATTTTTCAAGTCTTTTTTTTCAACACCATATTTAAATTAAACAAAAGTTCTTGTAATCACTCTTTTCCAGCTAATTTTAATAACAGATGCACAAAGGTAGTGATTTCTTTAAATCTTAGTTTTCTAAGTGATTACAAATCAAAATAGTATAATTTTCAAACAGTGTTTCCCCATTCACAGCATGGCCTAACAAATCCATCCGACTTCAATTTTTACAAGGCAAAAACAGATTCAAAGGAGGATTAAGCAGTCGCAGGCCATAAGTTAAAGGCAAAACGCAGAATAAGACAGCAAACAAGTAACTTGATGGGCAACAACTTTTCTTTTGCCAGTACTCTTCCCATCTCATTGTGCAACCCTATCAATAGTAACAAAACCTCACAGTCCCCAATAACAGTCTTATAGCAAGAAGATCACTCAGTTCAACAAACCTCAAGACCTACCTGTAGAGGACTCCACTCCCTTTCCTCGGCTTCACTTCATTGAGCAAGGTTTCTATTTCTTGCTCTGCTTCAAATACAGGAATCATTTCTATCTCAGTAAAAATATCCCCTTCCTATCACCTGTAAAGAATAAACTTTGCATTACTTACTCCCAGCTCGGTAGAGGTGCCAGTGGAAGCAGCAAACAGCTGCCTCAACAACTTCGTCCATGTGCTCCTAACAGATTGGTCTGCTAAAGTCAGAATAAATGCTGGATCTACCTAGGTATTTTAGATCCTATAAGAGTACTTCATGCTTTTGCCAGGAAAACAAAAAAGCCCAAGTAAAGTTGGCCTAGTAACCAGGACATTTTGTTGGGGAAAAAAAAAAAGGGGGCAGGGGGAAGGAGTGGGAGAGAAAAACACGCAGATTAATCACTTGCACAATAAGAATCTTGGGGTTTGGTTCCAAGTCAACATATGCACCTGAATGAAACAACATGTCAAATACAAATCTGACTGTTGTACTACAGCATGCCAGGGCTGACATTTTTAGGTGTATTGAGAGAAACAAAAGTTTAGTTAATAGCCAAAATTCAAAACAATCTGTCTGAATTCCAAGTCTTTGTAGTTTTAATAACAACAAATCAAATTCATTAGGAAACAACCTGGTCCTCACTTCTATGCTACAGCAGCATTTACTAAATATATTCGGGTTTTAATTTAAGTAATGGAGCTAGAGAGCAAAGGCAGGCGTGAATACTGTAGAGCCCTTAACCAGATACACTATTTTTGCATCCCTCTTATGCCACAACACAGTATGACTCAGGATAATTGATAAAACATAAGCACTTCCATTATCTTTAAGCTTCAGACTTTAAAGCAAAGATAAGAAAAATCAAACCAAAAATTGATCAAAGCAGAATCACTCATCTTTTTGCACCCCTTCACTTGTTGTATTGACTAACTAGTGAGTAGTTCTGGCATAAATAACAATCTGGTGTGTCTTAGCCTTTAGCAGCTGTTCTTATTTTATACTGATGACTTCCCAATGAGAACTGCTGATAGGGTAGGTTTTAGTTAGGATTGCAGGTGTTGGCTATAGAGCAAAACGAAGGAGTAAATAGATTATAAAGAGTTCTCTGTGTTTTTTCTAAAACTCTATTCTTCCTTCACCCCTCAGGTGGGGAGGAAATGAGTTGTGGCTTTCCCTAAAACTAAGGTAAAAAGATGTCTCCTCTGCTCTGTGGGTGGTAGTTAAGTTTTGAATTGCCTAAGGCTAGCAAGGCTGCTTGGTTATGGTAGTAGCTGCAAGTCAGTGGTTTCTCAGGATCTAATATTTATATGGCTTGTCTCTACAACTAATGTTTGTTTGATGTACCCCAGGAGAGGTCCTAAAAATAATGAAATGCTGTTTTATGAATATCTGTAAGGGAATAGTTGTCCTTCTGAAAGAGGAGATTGTGCTACTTGAAGTAAGAAGGGTCTGCTCTGTTCTGGGTGGCCTTAATACATCAACCGGGGGGTGTGTGCAATATTGTTTATGAAACTTGTACGTGATAACTGACTATCAGCTAAACAAACCTTGTTAAAAAGGTGTTGAGGGATGAAATGTTCTTAGGGTATAGAGTCTGGTAGATGGTATGCTTCTGTTCCCTATATAGTATGCTAATATTTCTCTGAGCTGCTGCTCCTGACTAGAAGAATGGTATATACAGGTTCTATGTTGATACCTGAGCTAAAACCAGGGGAAACAGCCACCTTTTCAGTAGGCTAGCTAATGCCTGCTTTTAGAGAGCTATCAGTGATAGCAAATAATTTCTTCTTAAAAAAAAAAAAAGTTTGGTTATCAAAAGATGTGATATTTTGCCAAAAGCCTTGACTTCTCTAGTGAGGGAATTCATGGGAGCTATTTGCTTTTTATTCTTAAACTGAAAAAAAACCAACATACCTCTATCAGGTTAGCTAGAAACTCAAAGCTGGGCCTTCAGGAAACACGCAAAGCTTTTCTTTTGAGATTGCTTGACCTTTGCAACCTGCCTCAGTAGGGGCTACGAAGGGATGGTTTGAAAAATATCAATCAATCTAGCTGGCTGCAATGTGATTGCACTTTTATTTCAGTATACAAACTTGTGTTTTATTTTGAGATATAGAAGAGTGCTGTGTGACTAGGGAGAAGGAGGGGAAGCAGTAAAGGAGGGATTGACCAAAATATAAACCCTTGCCTGTCCTTTAGAAGATGCAGTCTTAGCTTTTTTGTTGGCATGGAAGTTAGTTTCCACAGCATAAATTAAGGTTTTAAAAGCTAGGCATTTAGGCTCAACACACTGTGTTATGTACACAAAACTTCAATCTTCTGGTTTCATTGGGCACTCTTAATGCCAAGTTTGAGCTGTCTTCAAGATTCTGCTCTGATAATTTATAAAACATTCAAGAAATTGGATGTTATTTTATATTCTTATTTCAGTACTAAATGCTATTTATCTGCTTTTTGTGATGAGAACTTTTTAAGTTCAAACTGTAGTCTTTCCCTTCCTGTCTTTCACTTCTAGTTTCTGTGCTTCATGTGGGGAAGGTGAACAACTTGCACTTGATATCACAAAATGTGGGTGTTTTGGCAGAAAAAAAATCAGGGAGAAATGATAGTGTGGCCTAATAGATGAAAAGTGTGGATGATGGACTTGGCTGGGTTGTAGGGTTCTTAAACTACCTCGTAACTTCTATGAGTTCTTCTAATAATGACCAGTTACAGGAGAGGCAGATCATGTGTGTCTGGATTTTTTCCATTCTGAGATGTATACATTTGCGAAAAGGTTAGCATTTAGTGTGCTGTGTGGTGGTGCAAACTATACGTGCTTTTCTTATCTAAGGTGTAATATATATGGAGTTCAACTTAAGTTTTTCAGCTTTTTTGGCTTGTTTTAACTTCTGTTGTAAACTTCTGCTGGTGCAAGAAATGCCATATAGCAGTAGAAATTATTTGTATTCAAAGGAGCTCCTCTTGGGACTGGATGTGGCTATATATTGCTTGGGGGTGAGAGTGTATGTTCCTTTAAATATGAAACATATATTGAGGTGGAGAGAACGGAGGATACCACTTAGTTTTTTGTGCATGCTGTTATAAAATCTTTGTATGTCTGTAGTGCTGGAAAGGATGAGGAAACTGCAATTTCTGCAGCTGTTATTCCTTCCATCTTTGTGCTCTCCTTCTTTTCCTTCCCCCCTTGTTAGAATACACAGGGCAACTCAGTATTTGGAATTTACTTGGTCTTCCAGACTCTAAGTTCAGCATAAAACTTTCTGTTAAATTCTGGTTCTTTCTTATTTTGGATACTGCTACCAGCTTGTGTGTCTTCACCTGAATGAAAGACATACAAAGCCTGAGACTGTGTACTTGGCAACAGAGATTACATTTGCATTCACTTTTCGTATTAGGCAGGTGTTGCTATTTTCTGAGGCATGCAAACTCTAGAAAACAAGTGGATATTGCTTGTGCAGAGGGAGAGTGATATGAATGCCTTAACTGTGGTACTGTGTCAACAGAAGGTACCTGGTGAGCTTGCCACTGGCCTGTGCCAGGAGGCAGACAGGGCTCTGCACTGACTGAAGGACAATGCCAGTAAGGTTGTTCAGTACACCCCAGCTGGCTGGGTTCCCTCTGGGTAGCTACAGGCATCTCCAACTGAAAGTACAGAATGAGTGGTCAAAAAGAGTAGGTTTGTCTGATACCATCCTCTCCCTAGGAGAAAATAAGTTGCTGCAAGACCAACAACCACAAAAATGCAACACATTTTTGTGCTCTACTGTTAGTGCCTCAGCACCTAAGAGCAAAATGATATCCAGCTAATAGTTTAAAACTGTTAACTTTTCTGTAAGGAGGTAGCTGAGACTTCAGTATTGTGAGGAGCCATTGTGAGTTATGGTGTTTCTAAGCCCCTCAGGAAGGAAAAAGTGGGAAGGGGGGGGCGGCACGGAATGAGATTGTGAAGTCCCTTCTGAATTAAGAGACCAAGTTCCCCACTGTACCAATTAGTTTTCGAAAGCAGGCAGCAGAGAAATGCCTAACTTCAGAGTTAGCACACTGTTAAGCACAAGGCAGACTCTATCCTCACTGTCTGTAGAGTGCAAGCTGGTTTGCACATGCTGTACCCTGGCAGCTGAATGTTTTATTCCAGGAAAACTAGGTTCCCTTTGGGTTTTTTGAAATTTGCTTTAGAGTTGGTGCTAGATTTGGTCTCATCAGAAGATGCAGGTGACAGAGGATGATTATTCTCCAATTTAAAATTAACACAGTTTGTTATTTATGTGACTTGAAACTAAAATTTCATACCTAAACTATTAAGTGTCCTCTCAAGTGAAATCAATACTATGAAAAATAACAGTGGGTTTGATACCTGCTTTACTGTGGACCTCAAACCAACCTGATCTTGTATTAATTTTATTACTGATGTAGTGTCTAAATAGGTATGCTGACTCATAGCCCAGAACTGTTCCTCGTATTAACAACTCAGGTTTGATATGTTTTCCTGATTTAAGAAAAAAAAGACAGCTTTTACCTTGACGGCAGTACCGGTCAATGGAAGACATCCGCATTCTGTAAATGACTAGACTGAACACATGGGGGAGAAATCGGAACAGCTCCTTAGCTTCAAGAGCTGTTTGAGAAGAGGCATGCTTTTGAATGCTGAAATAAAGAACAAAGATGAAAATGTAAGATGTGTGATATGTAATGCCTGACGGGATGTTACAGTTGTAAGAGTAGGGCATAGATGCTATTCAGCTGATAATAGTAGCTAGTTAGCTTATGACCTTTTCTGAAATTCATTAAATACTTTATAACATGATGAAAAGCAGGCTATTGTATTTTTTTTAGCAGAAAGAAGGACAAACAGAGAATGGAGTAACTAATGCTCAACTGAATGAACTCAAAAAGAAACCATCACATTAGTAAACCAAGGAACTAACATTAGAATGAGAAAATATCATGGTTTTTGTCTTAATGAGAAGAAAGTGAGACTCTTGACAAAGTGTAACTCAATGAGCCAAGACGGTGGGCAAGGACTGTAACTTCTGTAATCATACTTGACTAAGGTCTTGGCTAGCTTAGTGCTGGTGCTATGCACCCTAAAACACAGCCTCTGTCATTCCTAAGTACCTGCATGTTCTGTTCCAGCACAGCAGCACTGCGCTGGCTAAAGACAAATTACCATGGTTGCTCCTTGCAGTATCTTTTAAATGATCCAAAACTGTTTGGTGAGGGTAATCAACCTTTTATAGTCCTCTGGTACATAACAAAGCTGATGCATGGTGGCAGAAAGTACTGTCGTGAATATAAAAAAAATAAAATGAAAAGGACTCTTTCAAAATACACTCATCCTAAAGCATTTTATTGTCAGTTGTAGGACTTCTGTGTGGTGACTTGACTGAGACACATGAGGAAGGCAATACCTAGCTATTGCTGTGTGCTAAGTGAGACTTACAGTGTGTGCTGTAAAGCTGCTTCTTAGGTTAAACCTCCTCTGTAGGACTCCATCTGTGGAGGGGAGGAGGCAGAGGATGTATTCCCAGACTTTGATACGTGAACCCTGGTGAGAAGCTTATTTCTAGGGAAATCTTGCAGATCTCAATGTGCCTCCTCTTTAAGCCTTTACAAATGTAGCTGTTTATAACCTAAAGAACTGACTTCTAGTGGTCCAGCACATCCTATTATGTACTGTAAAACAAATGTCTTGGTTAAACCATGAAGGTATACCTGTTGCTACAGTACTGGCACTCTACAAACAGAGGTGAACATGTAAACAGCATTAAATCTAGATATCTTCACTGAACACTCTTTATTTTTCTTTTTTTTCCCCAGGTTAGATGTATAATGAAGATCTCTGAACAAGTGGATATACAAACTTGCTAAAGATGTCTGCTCCAAGCCAACACCATTCTATTATTATTAACCCTCCTCCACCAGAATACATAAATAGTAAAAATAGTGGTTGTCAAACAAACCAACTTCAGTACTTACAGAGGGTGGTCATGAAAGCCATGTGGAGGCACAACTTTTCCTGGCCGTTTCATCAGCCTGTAGATGCAGCAGCACTGAATCTTCCTGTAAGAACCACTTTGGAATTGGGGTATTAATACATAAAGTATTGCAGGACTTGTGAATTAAGGTTGGTTTAAAAGAGTCTTTTCTGATCCAACAGATCATGGAAGACTACTTTTGCAAATGAACTGCTTTCTTTAAACCAAGTCTGCAAAAAAACTGGTTTTCTCTCTGGTTCATACTAAATGCTGCATCTTTGTTCGTTTTCTTTCTGGTCTGAGACTGTAGTAAATCAATATTTCTAAGGGATAATAAGAATGCTTAGATAGGCCTCTTGGAGTTCCTGGATGTTGGTGTTCTATTTTGTCGTCTTTCCACCTCCCTGCTGGTTTAGCCATATTTCTTAACGCTGCATACGATGAGTATTTTCTTTTGCCTTTGAGGTTTTTTATTTTTAATAGGAGGCAGCCAGCCTCTTTTGGTGTCAAATACTTTGACAGAAAAGCGATCTGATTGACCCTAAAGTAAATAGGCAAATCTGGATCCAGCTTGATGCATAGAAGTAATTACATTTGTAGTACTCCTTAATTTCAAATCAACTTTGGCATCTTGCTCTGAGGTTTTTAGAGGAATTAAATGTCCCTGCAAAAATAGGGAAGGAAAAAAAAGAGATCTGGTGTTCTCATCATGCCACAGTGGTAGAACATTCTTCTAGGAAATAGAAGATCTGATGCTTAAATACTTGTTCTGTATTCCCTTGTGGGTTTTATTTATGTTACAATTTAATTGTAACAAAGTGAAAGAACATGCCTTGTGACAAATTGTCTTAATTCAGGTATCTTTAGGCTCCAGTTCTGGATCACCCCAGCTTTTTTGGTCAAATGAGAACATTGGTTACTCACACAATGGTATTTCAAATGACCTGGAAGACACTGCTCTTGGTAGAAAAGTAGAAAGGTGTTAAATAAAATGATGGGTTTATTTCCTCTTTTTTTTTTCTCCCCCTGCTTAAGCAATTCTATTTAGTTCTTTCAAATTTCCAAGACTATTCCTACAAAATCATTGGTTCTGTTTAGAGCAGACAAAAGCCTTTATCTGCAGCTGTTTCTTGTGACAAACTCATTTGGTCAGTTTGTCCAAAAGCACAGTCAAAGTGACAATCTTTCTGTGTCTTTTTCTTACTCCTTTTCCTTCTTGGAAGGAACTGTCACTTAAGGTTAGTATTAAGGATCATTCAATCAGAGTTGTAGCAACATTTGCAGCTGGCCTCAGGCCAGTTCTGCCTCTCTGGATTTCGAAGGCAGCCACTTGACTTCTAAAAGTATGTGTTAGTGCAACTGCTGCACAATAACAAGAAAATCTCTGGCTCCATGGCAAGGGCAATGAAGGTATTTGCCTCCTTTGCCTCTCTCCTCCAGGTGTTAGAAAATGCAGAATGCACAATACTTAATCATTAGCTGCATTATTTAAGTTTTCTTAGTTTTGTTTTGTTAAATTCAATGGTCTGCACTATGATGTATTTTGCTTTTTTTTATTTCACTAAAATAGACTGTTAGGACAGCTTTAGAAGACTCTTGAAATAGTAGTAACTTCACACAATTACAATGTATGTGTGAACTTCATGGGGATATTCACGTTCTGATTTCTTAAATGCGCGAGCAGGAAATCAGCCTCATGCTCCTAATCACAAGCTTTTAGCCGTGTGACTAAAATAGTCACAATAGTTCCCATTCCAACTGCCTTTCAGTCATATTGCCACATCTTCACTAGACTGACCCTGAGAGGAGAGCCAATATAACTCAGGGGATGAAGTATTTGATCAGCAACTGTGAAAACTTGGCAGCTTCTTTTTGTCAGTGACTGAGTCGGTTTTTGTCAAAGTCTGTCTCTGGCTGCTTCTCCCCCTGTTCTGTGAACTGGAGTTGCTACTTCAGGTGAATGCCTTTGGGATAACAAATGAGAAGTACATATACTTTTCATAAGTACTATTACCAGTATAGCTCTAGATCCTATTGAAATACTCTTTGAGGCTTCAAATGGTGGATGTTACATGAAAGAGCAAGGAGAAAATATGATGTGAAGAGTTTCTGAACACCTACTTCTGTGGTACCTATGACTATAGGGGAAAGTTTTCCTTTAAATAAAATATTCCTTTCAACATAATGCAATGCTCTCTTGCAATTTAACTTTCATAACTAAATGTGTAAGAATCTTCATGTCCTAATATTAAAGATATCTGGTTTGTGACTAACTCTTTCAAAACCACAGGATTATTACAGTATTATAAAGAAACCTATGGACTTGAGCACCATTAAAAAGCGTCTGGAACACAATTACTACACAAAAGCTGCCGAATGCATTGAAGACTTTAAAACTATGTTCTTGAACTGCTACATATATAACAAGGTATGCAAAAACCAACCTCTTAACAGTAACCAATTCTATTGAACAATAAAAACAAGTCTAAAACAAGCAAATGGTTATTAGAGCCTGCACTAAATCAGTCAATGTCTTCCTGATTTCTTGAAACTATTTTCTCTGAAAAGTTGGGGGGGCTTTGTTGCTAGGATTGACTGAGGCCATGTAAGTGAAGTCTAGCCTGCTGTTACAACAGAGCACGCAGTCTTTTCTGCAGAAGGATTCTGCCTGCAAAATCCCTGGGTTTTAGGTGCAGAGCTCATGAACAGCAAGCACAGTGTACCTGCTATACAAGTTTAGGGCAAGCCACCCTGAGCCATGCTCCACTCCTCCAACAAGTTTAACATAACTCCCTGCGCTTGGATGTTTGTTGGATGTGTCTTAGTGTTTTTAAGCTTCAGCAGCTTTCTTCAGAATGTAGAAATGAGTAAGGGAGTTGCAGATCTGCCCCCTTTTCCCCTTACTGTGGGAAGTATGTGGATGTAAAGCAAGTAGGACTGTGCAATGGGACAGTGGGAGATAGAGTATTTCAATAATGAAGCAACTTGAATACAAGTGAGTGGGGGGGGGGGGCAGGGATGGCAAGGACTTTTAGAACTCTCTGGTACTGGTGGCTTGTTTCAATCTGTTGGAGCAGGATTCTGTAGACTGTTTATTTTAAAAGGCAGCCCTCCAGTACTGCAGCCTTGTCTTCACTCTGAATGTTACCGACTGTATTTTGCAGCCTGGTGATGACATTGTATTTATGGCCCAAGAACTAGAAAAAGTGTTTATGCAGAAAATAGCCCAAATGCCACCAGAAGAAAGACTAGTGACTCTCAACAAAGGAAAGAGAAAAGGAAAGAAGCCAGAAGGTAAGGCCTGTATTAGATGTTAAATTGTTAACGTATTAAACAAGCAAAAAGCTGGAAATAGGGAATTCTCTGTAGCTTGTCACAACTCAACTCTGGAGCAACTGGGGTGTTTTCCGCTCTTCCCAGAACATACCAGCAAGTAACAATGTTGCTATAAGGCTTTAGCAGATTCAGTGCAGCCATAATATTTTTTTATAGCTACTAGTTAAACTTCCTGTTTTCTACTAATGAAGTGTTTTTAAGAGGGAGTAAAAATCAGAATTAACAACTTCATCAGTAGTGTAATAGCATAGCTCCACAAGCAAACTTCTGGTGAAATGTAGTGCTCTTGCCCACAAAAAGGACTACTCTTTCAAGACATCTCAAACTTATGAGGAAATTACACAGTAAGTGCTTGAAGCAACATTGGGAAGCCTAATTGCAAGGGGCCAGGTGATTAGAAGCAACTTATTACTATCATTCACTTCCTATATCTTTTTAATTGCTCTTATAATCTGTTTCACTTGTACAAAGTACTCATTTCTACATCTAAGCTCTCAAGAATGCCAAAGAATGAATATTTGTATTGATAGAAGTAAGATTACGTAGCACCTGGAATCACATGTGCATCTCAGTGGGTTCATTTGGAGACCTCCAAGGTAGTCTTCCAAATTGTTCTGAAGGTAAGGCTGTCAGTTGTTGGGAAAGTGTTAGATATGTCTTGGAAGAGCTGCACCACTTCTTCATGCTGATTCCTTTTAAGTATTTGCCTTCTGACAGCCTCAGAGCAGTGATCTTGGCTAGCTCAGTTCTTACTGGGTCATTAACAGATACTCCTATTTACCTGTGCAACTATACAGCTCTTCAGGGTCTCCTGATGACTTCATTTGTTTCGTCTTACTGCTGTTTGTGGTGTAGTGGTCCTTGTTGCTTGTAGTATCTGGGGGAAAAAAAAAAGTTTCTTCAAAATAGTATTACAGTTTGATAGATCTCTAGCTTTCTCCTCAAGGTATGTTTGAGGAACAACACTACCTTTCAGTGATCTAGTAGTTGGATAAGGAAGAGAAGTGTATTTCTTGGTCCTTTCATGAGAATTTTTAGGAGGAAGAGGAGGATGCTCATCTGGCTTCCTGCTCTTACTAGCTTAGTTGAGTAAAATCTTGAGCAACTCATTGCCTTGGCAGAATATGTTGGTTGAAGAGGTAGAAGTGACTCCCAGAAAAAATTTCTGTTGAGAAATGTGTTGGAAGCTGAGTCAGCTTTTTGGTTCCCAAATGATTGCAACAATTTGTTGAGGTGCTTTCGTAACACAGTCTTGCTGGTATTAATGCTATTTAAGTCCCCTTGTTCCCTTTGCACACACAAATGTGCAGCTTGTACAAACTTTGAAATGTTCTAGGCACTTGTTTTTAAATTGGATAGTAGGAGCATACTGCTATGGTCAAGGAAATATTTCTGTCCTGTCTTTTGCAGACTTTGGCTTCAGAAACAGATCTATACACACAGCTTATTTTCCCTTTAAAAAAAAAAGGCAACTGACTTCCATTTCAGAGAATGTCATGGTGTTACTCACACTGTGTTATGTAAACTCACAGGTGTGAACAGAGCTGGAAAAAACATTACTAATCTAACCAGCCAAATTGAATACAGAAAAACATTGGTCTTAACTGTCCTCAAATCAGTGATGGATGTCTGTAATATCACTAAGCAATCATATGCAGGTCTTAACTATGCTTAGGAAAATTGAACATTCATGATGCGGTTTGATGAACCCTTTGCTGCTTCATCTTTATGTATATGTAGAAAACACTTCATTCTCTTCTTGGCAAGAAAGTTCTTACGATGTACAGGTTTTAGTGTGATGTCCCTTTAATCTTCCCTCTGAGGTTAATCCACAGGCTTCTTGAAGCCAAATACGCATAACTTGGTATGATATTCTGGCTGAGGTGCTAATGATGCTGAATAGAGGAGGATACCAATGTTGCTCTATGTAACAATGCTCTTTTATATTTATTTGTGTCGTTTGGGTGTGCAAGAGTGGTTCTGCTGACAACTGTTCAATTTTATCACGAAATAAATCAACTGCAAAATTTAAGTCTTAACTTTAAAACTTTGTTTTAAAATAACCAGAAACACAGCAGCCCAACCCTGGTACTTCAAATGAACAAAGCACAAAGAAGAAACAAGCTGAAAGCAGTGAGCAGCCTCCAGTGATGACTCAACAGCTACATCAGGTTACACTAGCTCCTTTGTCTGCAGCTCAGCTGACTGCTTTAATGCCAACTGCAGTCCCTATAACAAAAGTAAGTTTCCTCAAATAACTTTCAGAAAGAAAGGTGTTGAAATTGGCGCTTCAGGCACTAACGGCAAAACCATAGGAGCCATGCGTATTGCAATATCTCTTTCAAAACTTCCACTGTGATAGAAGACAGTAAGAGATCTCTATTAAACCTTCCAGGTCTCTGCTAAATAACTGGGCCAGTACTAATTCTAGAAACTAAGCAGAAATTGGGATGACTGCTTGGTACATCTTTTCTTAGACATGTGGTATTAAAATGTTTTTCTCAAAGAAACAAAGCGAACTTTAAGATGGTTATTCTTGAAGCATACTACTATACTCCTGCAGGCTTTACCTTGATGTAGAAACTGTTCTTTCCTTGAGGTGTAGATAACGGTTTTAGTATTAAAATAAAACTCTTTCTAAGTTCTATTTAATAACTTCTCATGTTTTCAATGTAAATCAAATTCTTGATTCCCCCCAAAATACCATGTTTGCTTAAATGTTGTGTATCTAGCCTGGAAGGATTTCGCAGCTCACAAAAGTAAATTCTTGTTAACTGCAATCTGAACTGTATGTGAACATCTGACGTTTTTATCAGATAAACACTCTTGTATTGACTTAGTTTTGGTTTTGCTCTTCCAATGAGGAACAGGCATATGTGCCAGGCTCTCCTACAGTGTATATTTACACTTTACTGAAGAGTCTGAACACTGATTACAAAGCACACATTGTATTGTTTCCAAACTAAATACCACCCAGGTTAAAGAAAAATAGAGATAAACCTTGTACATAAAGCCCTCAACTAGGCTTACAATGAACTGCAGTAACTTTTTCCCCTTCCATGGCAGTCATCTTGTGGTAACTTCATAACCTAACAGCTTCTTGCAGTCTTCTCAAATGGCTAAAAACTGACCACAACCTGACCTGGAGTACACCCTGTTCATTCTTTTACATCTAAGATTGAGCTTGGCGTGCTGATCTTGTAATGCCTTGTAGGTTTTCAGCTAAACTTGTGGAAGTGCCACATTCTGCTCTGACTTAAATAGCTGTAAAAGTTCTGGCACTTCTTAGATATTTTTTTGTGTAGTCTGAAAGCTGACCATTCTCTTACTGTTTTGGATACCTGTATCTTACACTGTAAAATTTTCTTTTCCTAGGCAAAAAAAGGTGTGAAAAGGAAGGCTGACACTACAACTCCTACTGCTTCAATATTCACAGCAAGCAGTGAATCTTCTGCAACATTTAATGAAAGAAAAGCTGTTAAAGCATGCAGAGGTGAAAATGAACGTATCATACCAAACAAGCTTCTGAAGAGCTACTTGCCAGATTCTCAACAGTCACCTGAAACTCTTAAAAAGATTCAGTTGTCAGAACAACTAAAACACTGTAATGAAATACTTAAAGAAATGTTTTCAAAGAAACATGCAGCATATGCATGGCCTTTCTTGAAACCTGTAGATGTTGCATCTTTCCCACTTGGTGAGAACCAAGGGACCACCAAATGTCCTACAGACTTGGGAACCATTAAAGTAAGTATGTTTCAGAGGGAACAGGACTATTTGTATGCTTGCTTGAATAACTTGTGTAATGACTGGATGTTAATAGTCTTAGCTGAAAAGGTGTCATGAAAGCTGCCTCTCATTTGAAAGAAATAATGGACATAAAAACCATATACACTTATCTCTCTCAACAAACTAAGCCACAGCTCACTGAAAAAGTCTTCTGAGTCTCACTGATGTATGTATAGCGGCTAATCTATTTATCTGTTGAACAAGCTAATGTAAGCAGTGAGAGCATTACCATATCCATGCAGTACTTCCAAGCAGGCTGCACGTTAAGTATCTTTCAGTGTGTATACACAATGCTGTTGCTAATGCTCTATAAAACAAAATGCAATTCTGTAATGTCAGCTTCTGCATCTCTCTGAATCCCATTATCCTTGGTGAAGTGCCTTGGAACCTCAACACTGGATAGTTATGTGACACCTTTCACATTTTCTGTGAAAACAAACCCTTCTAGATGGTGATATGTGGCCAGTGTTTTATGAACACTGAGCACATCTGTCTGGGCTTGAGGTATTTACCCAAGTTAAGATCCACCTTTGTGAGGAGGCTTGAATTTCAACAGTCTACTGAATTATCTTGAAGACTGGCTTGCACAATACAAAGATTCTTTCCCAATTTCTAGCCCATTACTTTGACTCAATAAATTATGAAATAGGCTTTGTATAAACAACGTGCTTAGAATCAAAACCAAGTGCTTAGTACATGACCAAATAAAATCACCCAAATTTTGTTGTCTTGACCTACTGCTGAAACTAGTACTACAAAGTCCTTACAGCAATTAGAGTTAGCAAATCTGTTTAAAAGAGGAAATTCTCTTACTTTGTTAAAGGGACAATGTTGAAATAAGAAGTGGGTCTTTTCATGATGGTTCTTAAAATAATCGTTATCCTTGATACAAGGTGAACCTGATACTGGCTGTCAAAACTCTTGTTCCTCCTCTCTGCCAGTTCGTGGTGATGCTCTCTACTTTTAAGCCCTAAACATGCATCAATTTTCTTTTCATCTAGAAGAAAATGGATAACTTTGAATATAAAGATATACAAGAATTTGCTACGGATGTTAGATTAATGTTCATGAGCTACTACAAACATAATTCTCCAGACCATGAAATAGTTGCTATGGCAAGAAAACTACAGGTGAGTTATCATGCAAGTCAGACCTGAAAAAGAGTATACGATTCCTTTGGGATCATCTCATGCCATGATGTGGCATCCACTAATGCTACCAAATTCTGTGTTGCCGTGTAGTTCTAGAAAACAAGGATCAACTTCGTAATGCCTTTAGAAATCTGGAAAACATGCTGACCTCTCTGCTGTAACTCTTTAGGATGTTTTTGAGATGCACTTTGCCAAGATTCCTGATGAACCTGCTTCAAGTGTTCCTCTGCCACAGCCTACAAGAGAAATGACAGAAGCTTATTCCAGTGACAGCACTAATGATGACTCTTCAGAAGAAAAATCATCTGAAGACTCTGAAGAGGAAAGAACAGTGCACCTTGCAAAGCTTCAGGAGCAAGTAAGCATTAGTACTCAATCTGCATGACTTAAAATATTTGATAGTGCTACTTGCAATTGTCCATTCTAAGGCTTAGCAGCAAGAATCAGTACTTAAAAGATTTTATAGACATTTGTTTTTTCTTAATGCAGAACTTTATTCCTGTTTGGAAGATATTCCTTTATTCCTGTTTCTTCAGAGGACTCTCAAACTTCTAAAAAATAAAACTGTGTTGCAGTGGTATAATGAGAGCATCCAGATACTCCACAAATAGTTTAGTGTTTATACTCTTCTAACAATGGCATTTCCTTCATATGGTTGAAGAGCTCTCTTCTTCCACTCGGTTTCTTCTGAGCCATGCAAAAGCAAGTCATTACATTCTACTTCAGAAAGCTCAGTATGAAGTAAAAAAGAAGGAATCTCATGCTAGTGTGAAGCATGGTTTTGCTTCACTGGCTAAGAGTGGATCTTGCTCTTGCTTGAACATAATGCTTTAACCTTCTGCTGCTGTATCTATGAACTATGGGGAAAACTAGCATTTGTTCTGCTAGTCAAATGAGGGACAGTTTAGCTTTCAGCATTTGTCAGAGTAGCATATACATCATCAACTTACGAACATAGGCATGAGGACAACCAGAAGTCTACAAGACTGCCTTTGCAATAGTGACCTATTTCAGTGTGTCTGAACTCTAATTCTCCTCATCTGTCCGTCTTCCTTTTAATTCCTATGAGGTTTCAACAAACTTGTGCTGGGACATACTAACAGCTTCAGAGAAAGACCTAACTAGCCATTTCATATTGCAAAATGTCTGGGGTTTATGGATTGAAGATGGACAAGCCCAGTCCCACTAGCCTAACTGAGTAACATTGTAAAGGTCCAACCTTAATAAGGCACTTACATGCTTCCCAAATGCTTGAAATTAAAGAGAAGCTGCTGGATACTCCTACATTGATGCTTTTTTCTTTTTTATTCTTCACAGGATGCTAGAAGATACATGCTGTTAGAAATGTCTGCATAAAATAAATAGCCTTGCATCTTCTATATACATAGTCTGTGACTACTCCATGCTATAGTAAGATGCTTGGAAAATAAACCTCATTTGGAACGCAAACATCCTATTAATATCAGCTCAGATGCAACAAATCCTCTGTTATATTTAGGGCCAGTTTATTGTTCATCATAAGATTATCCACACTTTATTTTTTGTTTTTGATAGCTTAAAGCTGTTCACCAGCGGTTGCGGACTTTGACCAGAGCGTATTTACCTAGACTGAAGAAGAAAAAAGGGAAGGCTAAAAGGGAGAAAAGTAAGAACAAAGAAAAAGCCAAAATAAAAAGCCTGATTCAAAAGAAGAAAAATCTAAAACACAAGAAGAAATCTAAGAAAAAGCTGTCTTTAAACATGTAAGCGTGGGGGACTTGTGTGGGTGTCAAATTATTTTAAACTGCTGTTACTGCAGTACACTACTTTTTTTTCTTGCAGTCAGTCAAAGAAAACCATGCAGCAGGTCTTGTTGGCACATAAGTCAGAAGATGAAGATGGTGCCAAGCCTATGAATTATGATGAAAAAAGACAGTTGAGTTTGAACATAAATAAACTTCCTGGAGATAAGCTTGGGAAAGTAGTCCACATAATACAGTCGAGAGAACCTTCACTGAGGAACTCCGACCCTGATGAGATAGAAATAGACTTTGAAACTTTAAAGGCTTCAACACTTAGAGAACTAGAGAAATATGTGGCAATCTGTTTGAGGAAGAAACCAAGAAAGAAGCAGGGTATGTAGCATAAATGATGCTTTTAAAAAAAAAAAAACCACACCATACACAAAAAGCAACTAGATTTGTTTTCTGTTTTGCTGCAATGTTAACTTCTGTTTCACATGCAGGTAAAAAAACAGCACAGTCAAAAGAACAACTTAATTCTGAGAGGAAACAGGAGCTAGAGAAGAGACTACTGGATGTCAATGGTCAACTAAACCCAAAGAAGGAGAATCTCAAGTGTAATGTGACTCTTACTTTCATTCATTTGCAACAAATAGCTTAAGCCCAAGGGGAGAATCCCATTTTATGTACTGTTACACAGCTGGGGACTTTCTCCTCAGAACAGCTGAGGTCCTAAGCTTCCCATTGCTGGTCTTAAGATTCTTCCTATGTTGAATGAGCTGGAGTCACAGCAGCAAACTCGGTCAGTTACTTGTCCTGTCTAAAACATCTTCCTTATTTTTGCACCTAATTCTTATTACAGGTAAAGATGATAACAGCTTCAAAGCTTAAGGGACACTGAACACCTTCTCTTTTGCATAGGAAAACATATGGGGGGAGGAGTGTCCCACAGTCTATGTATTTGTTTGCAATTCACTTTCTGTGGCTTAGATTCAAGAATAACAAACTCTAGTCGTACTTGCTAGGTTGCAGCCTTGCTAATGCTGTTATATACTAGTACAACTTCTGCCTCAGTGACAGGAGTGCTGTTTTGCCTTAGTCCTAAGCAAGTGCCTTAGGAGAATCAATTCAGTTTTTCAGGCAATAATGCATTTCAATATCGAAGCCAGAAGGTCAGTACATACTTGAGCATGTCTACACTTACTGCTGGTTCTCATCAGGGACTGAGAACAGATCAATGCAGCTGATGTTGCTATTACAGGACAAGTTGTTCCTCATTAAACTAGTGAGTGCTATTATTGTCCTCTATTGGATATCTATTAAGCTCCTATGTAACACCATTTCACTGAAATGATAGAAGCATCCCTGCAAGACACAGGCTTGCATCCAGTATTAGCTCAGGCAACAGCCTTCCTGTCTGGTAGGCATGATGGCTTGAAAAGATTCTAGAAAGAAAAGCTTAAAGCAGCAGCTGAAATCAATTGTGAAGGATGTGTTGTGGGAGAGGGAGGAGGCAGGACAGAGAAATCTTTACAACTAGCAACTAGCTTGTTTAAAAGGGAGAGCTCAAGCTGGTACTTAACAAAGACTTGTGTCCAGGGAAACAGGTATCCATAGAGTTTCTCATTTTCAAGTCTTCCATCAGAGCAACATGCTTTGAAAAAGCTTTTCGACTGCAAAATCACTATAAAATGAATTAAATCAACCCTGCAGATGCAAAATAGTCAGATGGTGGGGAGGTGGCGAAAGATGACAATTCTGGAGTATATATGGCTTGGGAAAGAGGAGAGTTGGCTATAGATAAAGGCCTCAGCATGCAAGTCTGGCAGCAGCAATATGCAAGGAAACAGGCTCTGACAGCAGGAAAACTTATGGGGGAAAATTGCTTGAATTGTATCTTAAGACAGCACAGTTTTAACCTACTTTAGGATTCTAAGTTGTGTGATTACAGCTCCTCCTTGGCTAATTCATTCATTCAACTAGCTCCTCTATAAAGGTCTAAATCTACTGCTAAACGGACAGTGGACAAGGAAATGGCAGAAGATTAACTTTTATATGGGAGAATAGACCTAGGAAGGTTGATCCTAGTCTTGTATATGAAATCTGCTCCACTACAGGTTGTTCTAAGTCCTTTCTTTTTCTCCTGCAGTTGAAAATGATGCTGAGTGCAGTATTGGACCAAGCAGACTAAGCGACAGCACCAACAGCAGCAGCTCCTCAGACTCTGGCAGCAGCACTAGCAGTGGTTCTAGCTCCTCAGATAGTAGTGACTCTGAATCAGGTCAGAAAGCTTCCTTTTGCATTTGTGTAGGCAAAACATCTCCCTTCTCACTTACCATCTCCTGTTCCACATGCTTACCAAGGACTTCAGTTACCCTCATAGGTTTGCCCCACGTTGAAGGCTCAATTTCAGTGCTATTAAACAAGTGTCTTCAGACTGAGTTTGTAGGTTTAAAAAAAAAAAAAAGACAAACTTACAACATCCACTCAACCTATTGGTGAAAAACTTTAGGGACCAAAACTAGCTAGCAAGAAGTCTGTAACTTGACTATTGGGCTATAGCTTACTCTTGTGGATTTGATTCCTTTTTGAAAGTGTGATTTACTTTATTTTCACCTTCTGGTATGCAGCATGAAGGGTGCCTTCCCTTGTGGGTAAGGATTAGTCCCTAAGCTGAGGGACAAAAGTGCTAACAGCACTGACTGTAGAGCCAAAGCCTACTCTGGTGCTTAAGCTCTCAATCTGTTCAAGGGACAGTTTTCTAGGACAGAGTAGATCTGCCAGACTGGAGGCCTACAAAGTAAATATCTGTATGAGGTAACAGCGTAAGATGAGATGAATGCTCAACCCTTTGCAATGTGAGGAAGCAAACACAGAGAAGTCATTGATGGCAGCAAAGACCTTGATCCTGCAGGAATCTTGGTGGTCTCTTTTTATATCTGGGAGAAGTTCTCTAAACACATCAAGCTGAAGCCAAAGCATTCAAGATAAGAATGTTCCTTTTCACTGTGAGGTTTGGCTCTCTAGGTATAACTGCAACTCACATCTTGTATGTGTGAATAATGAAACATATGCGAATGACTGATTTAATTTTTTTTCCATCCCCCTCTTTCTGCCTACCTCTCTATATTTACAGCTACAGAAACCTGCTCAAAAAAGACTGGAACCAGGCAGAACTGTCCAACTTCTATGGAAAAGCCTAAGGTAAACTAACTGGAATGGATATAACACAACTTTTAGGCCAAAAACATTACATATGTTGGTGCTGGAAATGACACAACTTTATCAGGAAGTAATGAATATGGCTTCAGTGCTACTTGTTCTGTAGGACTGATTTACATGGAGATGTAAAATCGGCTGTTTGTTAAAAGTAGCTTATCTATCTGTAGAAAAACTGATGTACTGGGAGAACTCCTGGGACTTTTACCTCTTACAATCACCGTGACAATTCTGCATTGGGTGAAAGAGAAGGGAAAAGAAGAGAGGGTGAGAATGCTCCACATACCCCCACCCACCCCCCAAAAGAGAAAATCCTTTCCCACTTGATCTTTGAGTATAGAATTGACCTAATAAACAGTGCAAACCTCACTTCAATATTTTTAAATATTTTTTGCTTTATCTGTGAATAACCTCACTTCTACACCCGAAAATAAATAAATTGTACAATATACTAGTCATTTTCAGGATACTTTATATTACTTATTGCTATGGTATTATTATAAGCAACAGCAGTTTTATCTAGAAATAATTTTTTATGCCTTTAAGATTGAATTGCTGTATTCCTGCATATACAGTGGGTGTTAATTTTTGTCAGGGTTAGCTGCCTTTCACAATTTCTCTTGAAGCTACCAGAGATAGAGACCTCAGATTTCAAAGAAAGATCTCAGCGAAGCCTTCCTTCTTACAATAGACTTGCTTTCACTTAGAGTGCTTAGTTGGATACAGGAAACTAGGCTGCAAATTTATTATTCAGCTGCTCCTTCTGCATCTTCATAAAACAAAGACTGAGGGGAGGAATTATGCAATGACCTTTTTTTTGCTTAAAAGGTGCAGTCTCTGCAGTGACAAAATGACAGCAATAATCTTGAGAAACCAGGATATAGGAATTAAGCTTCAGTTTGGTCACTTATAACAGCCCCTAAGTGACTTTGAGTAACAACAAACGTCATACTTCAAATCCTCACATTACATTTTGTTCTCTGTACCCATCAGACCAGGGCGGTGCACTTCACCTCATGGGCTTTTGTAGTCTAAACTCTTAGAAAATTCTAGACTAGTATCACAATACAAGAACTACTGAATCCTATGAACAGTGGAATGGGGCAGTAGTGGGGAAAGGGGATCAAATAGCTATAAAAATTAAGATTTGTCTGTATTAACTACTGCAATACCTTTCTAGAGAATACCGCTGTGTTTACAGAGGACATCCAGCAATGCTGTTCTGCAAGCACAGCCCTCATCTCTTACTAGTAACTTGCAAAATCATGGATTATCTGAACTGCAGCAGCCCCCTCCCAATGTACTGCAGAGGCTTCAGCCTTTACAGAATAGATCACTTAAACCATCAGAACAAAATTTCCAGTCTCCCTCAGGTAACATCTTTATGGCAAGAAGCATGGCTATGCTGAGGAAAGAAGGGATAGCAGAACTAATGTTTGTACTGCACAATAAGATTATCTTGGGATTTTGGAGGTTATCAAGTAGGTAATAGGAAAAGTTCTTGCAGGCTATGGATTATAAATAGTGTGATGTAAATAAAAGTGTGGTGGCACTGAGGACTGGTTAGGGTTTCAGATTACTGGGGCACTTGTGGTGGGCCAGAAGAGCATTAAAACAGGCCTCCCTCCAATGAGATGGAAAATGATACCTTAATGAACCTAGCGTTACAGGAAGGGCTGAACACCTTAAGGTAGGAATTAGATGATTAAACCCATCACCACCGCTCAAGTTCATGTCTGAAATTCCTATTAGCTGAATTTACGGCTTGGTGCCATAGGCCCTCTGAATTGGTTGCTGTTGTGATATGTTGATGTGTCTAGACATACCAAATATTAAGTTGCTTAGAAACTTGATCCAAGGAGCTATTCTTCACTTCAAAACTTCAGAGGTTCTGAGTTTTTGGTAAAAGGCAGCTTGAGCTGGCAGCTGATTAACTGAGAAATCAATTAAAACCTAATTAAAAATAACTGTCTCAAACTGTGCAGCTAGGATACATATCTTCATATCCAGTTAATCCACAGATCTAAACAGTGACCTAATTTTGAGATGTAGTACTGCACTTTGCATGTTAGGGGGTATCATACACTACTTCTTTCTCAGGATTAATCTCAGCTGTATCCGTTCTGCATGATGTGCCAGACTATCAAACTCCTCAGACTATTCCAAGGACAAATCCATCTTCTGTCACCCAGTGCACACGTGCTCTTTCAGCAGTGAATACGTGCTTCTCTCCAATGTATTCATTTCAAATAACTTCTTTAAAGCATGTTCCTACTCCTTTAAATTATATCTAATATAATATTCCAAGCTAGAATTTGATGCAAAGGCGGCCACTTAGTGGGGTTTTAGGTAACTTTTGTCATAAACAAAGTGATTCTTATCCTTTAATAGGGTGTTAATTCATTGCCTGTTGACTGCAACACAAAAGGAAATAACTTGGCTGAACAATATATCAAGTTTATAAATGTACTATAAAGCTTGTTTTATTTCTTTTCAGTGCAATGGCTTAAATTTAAGTAACCCTTGCACACTTACGTGTTAAAAGCCCACCCTGTAAATCTACAGTTTCATAAGAGATGGGCAGCTTATATGTTCCTGTTTTTTAGAAATATCAATCTTAAGCTCAGTAGTACTCTGACGGCTAGAGGCTATCCTGGAAAAGTGTGTTACTTTTTCTTCCTGTTCCTAAAGCCATGGAAACTGGGGCTTTCAGGGTCATAGATGAGGTTGTGAAATATTTAGGTACTGTTGATTTCTGTCTTAATATGTTCTTGAAGAGGATCCTGGTTAGAAGGGCCTCTGAGTTACAAAGGAAGTTATTGATGTTACTGCAGCAGCATGATCTCTTCCGTCTTAAAGATGTTTAACTATCTTTCTCAACATGGTTTCAAACATAGCTGCTTTAGCCAGGTTTTAATAGCTTTCATTTTCTGAAATGGATAGAAACTACCTCTTGAGTCTATAAGCACAAGAATGTGTCCTGCAAGAAAGGAAGAAGAGCAATTTGCCCCTTCCCATTTGTGTCCACTATCCAAAGGCAGCGAGTAGTATATCTTATGAGATTCAGGTTTGTGTAACACCTTCCCCTGTTCCAGGGGGTTACTACACAGTCTCGCACAGAGGAAAAACTAACACTGAACTGAAGTAATACAGCTGCCCTTCACCCTCATCCATAAACTGGAGCAGAGCAACTGGCTTTACAACAGTAAAAGCCAACTTCTGTCATGCTGTACCATGTTAAGGGTTAAAGAACTTGTATTGGTTTCTTCTGTTTTACCTACTCCATCACTTGGGATCTCTGAGCAGTTCATGTTCTAAATCTGAAGTGTCACTGTAAGAACTTGCTTTGACTACCATAATATGAATGAAATCTAATTCTTCCCTGGTGTTTACAGAAGCTAGAGCTGCAACAGTTTACTGCTCTAAGCTTCTAAATCTTTAATCCTGCTACTGTATAATAAGAATCCATGTGTTTAGCATTTCGGAACATATTTTGAAGTCTAACTTCTTTTCTAGGTATCTGACTCAACTTCCCAGGTTGACAGTGCTGACTGGAGCAAACAAGCTGAGAAAGCAATACATCTAGACAAATCAAATAAACTTCAAAACAAGGCCAGTGAGAGAACTGATGATTCAATATCCATAAGTCAAGAACAAAGTATGTATTGTCATAATGAAAACTGTAACTGATATCGGGGTGCAAAGTTAAAAATGTACATGAATCTGGTTTAAAGAAATAAAATACTGAACACTTGTACATTAACCAGTTTGCAGAATAATGTAGGGGGCACAGCTTTCCCTTGTTTGTTCTTTTTCTTTTTGATTTGCTGTTTTTTTAAAAAAAAAAAAGTTAAGTTAAATGAGTGCTTGGTTCTTGTTCTGTGTTAAAATATATAAAGCAAATTACTTTTTGATTTAAGAACTTACCTATCCAAATTTAGAAAGGTAACCCAGTCTTACAGAAAGTCTCAGAACTGATGCTTCTGTCTGTTGGACTTCACTGGCCTTAAAGCGGTCTTCTGCTGAAGCTTCATGGAGCTCTTTTCCCAGGGCATTTTGTGTGTATTGAGTTACCATCTCCAGCTCTTGGTAACAAGGATCTGACAGTAAAGGAATGTTAAACAGGCTCTCACCATGGAACAAATTTGCAATTATTACAAGAACACAGGTTCTCTGAAAGCCGCGTTTCATATAGAGATACATATTTCAAAGTAAAGAATTTTGAGCTGAACACTGAACATCCCTGCTGAGAGCCTAGTGTTGCCAGACATGCTTGTTTTGGTTTCTCCTTTACTCTCTCCTCTTTACAGTACCTGTATGGGCTTGGACAGGGGTAGGAACAAGCTTCTGAAAACTCGATGAAATTAAAAGGCACAGCTGTCTCACTGATTAACTCTTTAATTGTTGCCAAAGAATAATGCTGGGTAGTTGAGTTGTATTAAAGCAACTCTAAAAATTGAGATTTAATTCTCCAAGATGTTCTATTTAGTATTTTCATGGTCTTAACACACCTATCCATACACATACTGACCCCCTTTCTTTAGACTTGTAGCAGCTGGAGCTGGTACATGGGTTCCATGGATTCAACTAATGATCTTCACTTACAAAGTTTTGAGGCTGCCTAAAACTTGAATTCCCGTCCTGTGTACTGCATGACTGTAACTATCAAGATGTTTGGTGTTACCTTAATACGTTAAAGGACTAGAAAACAAGCAGGAACAAATCAAGTTCACTGTTTTAATATTCACATGAAAAAAAAAAAAGCATAGCCAAAACTACTGGGAAAGCTTGTTCCCTTCCATACTTAATTGTTTACTGCTTAGTCTTTATTCCTCTTAATTAGAAAAAGAAAGTTGTCATTTAATTTATACTGTTTCTATCTTCTCCCCTTTTTCAAAGGAGAGTTGTGTTGGCAGTTGTAAAGGAGCTCCTGTGTTTAACATTGGTACTGTCCAGTTATGAGACTGAGTATACTTGAACTTCAGCATTATGTTGCACAGTAGAGCTTTTAACACTGTTATGTGGGTGTAGTTACATGCCCCCTTCCATAATACAGTGGTGTTTGACTGTTCCTGCAATGATACATGCCCCACTTGTGCTCAGCGTTATCTTAACCTTTCCACGATTAATTCCTGTAGAAAACTGGAAGGAAGGGGGCAAAATGCAGGATTTTGGCTTTTGGTTTTTTAAATGTCAAAAACTTTGCTACTCTGGAACTCTTGTAGGGGTGTAATCTATTGATAGAAAGTGTAGAGAGCGCTCAGTCCTAGATGCATCTACTTAGATCAAACCAGGGAAACTCATTTTAGAGTTGGATGTTTAGAGCAACTCATTGAATTTTGTAGAGGATTCCACTGTCTCAGGCATTTCTGTGAGGTTACTTGCATCTCTGAAACAAGGAGATCTTGATTTTAGACTTGTGACACCTCTGATGGCACGGCTGCAGGCTTGATGTATTGCTGAATTCAATGGTGGCTTGTTAGGAAGTTTAACTGAAGAAACTGGTAACCACAAGCTTCCTTTCAGATTAAAAAGCAGTGTCTCTCAATGAGAGGTTCTGTGAAGGCTGGCATTGCTGGCTTTCTGAACAAAATTTTTGGGCATTCTGCTGGGACCTCTCCTAGAATTAACCAGAAGTTAATTTTTCATCTGGAGTTGAGTTTAACTGTTCCTTCCCCTGCCCCAAACTGGAGACAAGTGCAAACTCTTAACTCAATTTCTAGAATGACTAAATTTTTATCACTTAAATTTGAGGAAGCATAGTCCATAAAATCAACATGAGCGAAAAATCTTGGTTTTTTTCTTCCATCAGGTCATTGTATACCTAATGATAAACCTAATGGTGAAAACAAGCTAGAGCCAAAATCCAAAATTCTTCCAAGAAAGGTAAGTGTTGCTCAAGTCCTATTTGAGGAGAAAAGCTTGCGTATACTCACTAGGATTAATAATGCCCTGTCCTGGAATCTTCTCTGAAAATCTGGTCTTTTATAATTCAAATATTTAGTGTCTGATAGGTCTTGGGCATTGTTATAGCCTGTACAGATTTATCCTGTTTCTAGTACTACAAAAAAACAAATGTAATCTATGGGCTCTGATCTCTTTCATAAACATACGACCTTCTACTAGAAGCAGTACTTCTTAAGAATGCTAGGTTTACGCTGTCTTAGGGTGTGAAGAAAATGCCACTAGGCAGGGGGAGGAAAAAACACACGTATTTAAAACAAACAAACCCCTCAAGCCTAATACCAAACCATTGCTATGTAAGGGATATGCACAGAAATGAGATGGACGTTCTGTATATTAAAATATTGTCGATGGGCCTTGCATAAGCTCAGTCTTGTGAAGTCATGTTTTCTGGAATTAAAAAAATGGAGAGCTGGATGTAAAGGTAAGAAGAGCTACAAACGTTAACAATTTTTAGCATATTGCTAAAGACTCTCAAAGTTGATAAGGAAACATTGCGGTCTGCTTTGCTGTATTTGTACTAATATTCTGCCAAAGGAAGGATATTTTGTTGTAGATATTCCCAAATAGTTCCAGTCAAAACAACATTGTGCTAATGTAAGAACTAAGCAGAAAATGGATGATTAGTAGTTGTAGTTTGCCTCTTTCATGTTTTCCTTTTTCAAATAACTGCAGGATACAGGATTTAAGAATACAGATTCCTGGGTAAGCTTATGTAAAACGATGATGCTTCCAGCTCCGATAAAAACATCTGCTGAGAGCTTCAAACAGTTCAGGGAGGCAGCATTAAAGAGGAGTGGGCAAGCGCAGGAGTTAAAAAGGCCTCTGGTGCAAGCTGAGAGGGAACCGCAAAACCTTCCTCAGGAAAAAGAGAGGTTTGTAACTGCGTATGTTTAAATATTATTCTATTTTTTGCTTGTATGGTCCTGGGTGGCTTAGTTATTCAGGAACAAGTGGTTTGGATTAGGTAATTGCCATGTGTCAGATGAGGGGGGGGAAACTGTACCACTCCAAGCACAACTGCACATCCAACATGGATGAAGTGGCTCTTTCTCTTGCAAATCAGTATAATTTCAATTCCAAATCAGTATAATTTCAGCAAATACACTTCTCAGGGACACCCCCTTTTTTTTTTTTTTTTTTTTTTGTCCTCTGGAGCACTCAATTCTTCTGGTCATGACCAGAATTCGCACCTCTCCTCAGTATCTTACTTTCCTGCATCTGTAGCCAGGAAAATCTCTATTTTATTGCTATCCTAAGAGGAAGCAGGATAATCTAGTCTTCAAGAATTTGGTATTAACGTAGCTAAAGGAATTGCAGTGTGCACCACTTCAGAGAGCAGAATTCTTTGCATTGCTGTAGACAAACATATTGAATAAGCTACTGCTGTAGTATTTTTCCCTAGTTGTTTGCAGCCACTGTTTTAGTGACTGCCCACATATGTATCCCAGTCTGAGGTCTATTATTATGCTGAGTGGGATATGTGACTGCCTACTAATTACTGCATTGCAGTAATATCTTAGATTGTTGTTTGCTACTTTTTTGAAACTCTTCTTTCAGTAGTATTTCCCTCTTCAGTAGTCTTGATTTTTTTTTTTTATTTTTTTTTTCCCCTTGTCTGTTTGACCCTGTGAAACATAGGTCTGGTCCAGTTCATAAATTCTCCTGCTCATTGCTGTCTGTATTAGAATAGGCCACTTGTTTGGAGTGTATGATTTTAATAAACACAGCATTTGAGAGATTTGAGAGTACACTTTGTGTTCAGAACATATAGTGAACAATCTGGGCACCTTCAGCTGCTACAGGTTTCCACGAGGAGGAAACTGGACGCGTAGCTCTGCAATAAGACATTACAGATGCTTGCCTAAAGTTAGTGAAATCTAACTTGAATAACTAGTTGAAGAGAAAGAAGGTAGAAGCAAAACATCACGGGCCAAGAAAGTAACAGAAATTTAAGTGTATGTGTATGTCAAAGAAAGTGCATGTAAACTTTGCATAGTGTGTATATAAATCCCCTGTGCATATAGATTGGAAATGGAACACAGGAAAACTTATCATACTACAGCCCAACAATTGTGAGCCCGTGCCCCTTGTGAAGGGAAATTACTATGAATCAACATGTAAAACAACCACAGTTTGAGTACTATGCGCTGATTTAAGTTATTTGCAGAATTCTCTTCAGGTGCAAAGGCTTGTTATGAAGAAAAAGAAGAAACAACTTTTATCCTATATCAATCTCTTCTCCTTTCTTTAAAGGGGTTGTGAAGGCACAGGGTTGGATGCCACAGTAGCAACCGACTGTGAGTCCCCAAAAGAGCAAAAGAGCAAACAACTGCCCAAAGCTCAACAACATACTCTTGTTCAAGACCGTAACTTGGCTAGGAAAATGGAACAAGAACGCAGGAGGAGAGAAGCAGTAAGTTGCTGACCCTTGCCAGCTGATTTTGTTTCAACTTTAGCAGAGAATAAAAAACTTTAGCTCAGGTCCCTATGTTAAAGGGCCTGAAGACTGAAAACAACAGAACTATGCTACCTAAAGAGTTACTCCAGAAAATGAAATAGGAAACTCAAAGTAGGTCTTCAAGTGGCGGAATATGAAAAACTATCTGCTTGGTCCTATTACTCCTACAAGCTTAGAATAACTGCATGGTAAAATCAAATTTTTAAGGGGAGTCCCTGCCCTTTTAATAACTTCAGACCTCAAGGCTTGCAAGCTGTCTATCCTCTTCAACATATTCCATGCCAACAAAAGTGCTAGTCATACTGTTCTGGTCTGAAATATCAAAACTGAGCCTCTTTAAAACCGACTTACGGTTTTTATTGGTGTAGGTAACAAATGTTTTTTAATTGCTACCATTTTTTTAGATTAAACTTTTTTTTTAAATTCATAATATTGTACAATGGAATATAAGAACTGCAGTGTGAGATCATGCTAGATTCGGATAAGGTCTACAGAGGCTTTCATCCCATTCAGCTTTTTTCAGAGAGGACTTCAACAACATGCATACTCAAACTTGTAATAACAGAGGAAGCATACACTTTTGGGGAAGAAGCTTTGTAGGTTGTTTTTTTTTTCTTAAATCTGTATTATATTTGACCTGCATAGTATTAACTAGCATCCGACTGCTCTGAAAATGCACTGATTTGCTTTCTTGCAGATGGCTTGTACAATTGATATGAATCTGCAGAGTGATATTATGGCATCTTTTGAAGAATACCTTGAGTGAAAGCTGTAGTTCATATAGCACTTAACTTCAATGCTACTACAAACTGTACGACTTTGAAAATGTACTAGTTACAAGCTTAAATGTTAAGACCACTTTAAAGACATGTAAGCTCCTCTAAAATGCTTACTATTAAAAGTTTGTTCATTGACACTTGAAGCACCACAAAATCTTTTTGCTGTTTGTTTACAATATATGTAATCTAGTCTGTTAGAGTGGAACGTAGTTGTTCTTTTGATTAGTTTTATTTTGTGTATATATAAGCTTGACTTTTTTTCTCATGTTTTTAAATCTCTTTTTTTTCAGAAACGCTTGAGAATCTGTTATATCAAGCATGGCCAAATTCTTGTATTTGACTGTATTGAGTCATAGTATACTAATTATGCACCTATAGAAACTACTTTAACCCACGGTCTTGTCAATTATGTGATTCCTATTAAAACAATCATTTTAGTATGACATGCACAGAATCTGGACCGTGAAGAGACTTTTATAATAGTGATAATTTCTAAAGGGTGTGTAACATTACTTGTGATGATAAAAAACCCTTTATTGGAACTCTGTAATTTCAACAGCAAATCCTGTATACATTCATGTCTTTTAAGGCCCAGTCACATTGATCTTCTGTTTAATGTATTTCATGTTAACATAATATTTGGATAAGAGTGCAAGCATGTTTGCCAAATGGGTTCTGGTTCTTCACAGAAAGAAATTATCTAAAACATCCCACTTCTGGCTCCAGTTAGAAAGACTTTCTGATTAATGGAAGATTTTATTAATGTTGGGCTACTTGTCTGAATTAGAAACCAGAGTGTAAAAACCCTACATCGCTAAGTACTGGACTAATAAAATACTGTTTTATAGAATTAATACCAAAACACAATGTGTATTACAGAAATGTTGGGTGGAAGGGGCCCCCTTGAAATAATCTAGTTCAGTGGTTTCCAAACCTTCTTCATCATGCATCCCATCAGTAAAAAAATTTAAGCATGCACCCCCAAGACGTGTATATTTATTCTTTTATGAATTATATGAAGTTCTATTGTACTAATATATTTTGTACCTTATAAAAACCCCAAAAAACAGAAATTAAAACCATTTTAAATAGTGTTTAAGTTTGTTTAGTTAGTTTATTTTGTTTTGTAATTAAAAAAAAAATAAAATTGGTTTGTATTAACTATTTTCTTCCCACATGCCGCTTTGGAGACCACTGAATCTAGTTGAACCTCCCCCTCAAAACTCTCTCTCCCTATGGAGACCACTGGTCTGTCGAGCTCCTGGATTGCTGTTGGAAGTGAAGGTAACACTGCCAGTGTTGTGGTGAGGGTCTGCCACGGACCACCCAACTAAGTAAACCAAGGATTTTCAGAGAAAGGAAACAAATTGCATCTAAAGTCATAAATGACAGCTAAAGCATGCCTAAAAATGGTAGCCTGGTCTCTCAGGTAGCAGGCTGATGAGCTAGTGCTGGTGCCAAAATAGCTATTCTGCAATAAAATACTGCTCTATATCTTCTATTTCTGCTATTGCTGGAATGGTAACATTTCATTCAATAGCAGAAAGAGTGTATATTGACAAGTGCTCAGATTGCGGTATGGCCCCTTGAAATGTCTAGGGAAGTCCTCTTCGTGAGCCTTGCCCAGACACATGGTCAACTGTATGCTGTTTGGCAGATTGAGTATGTAGCTAGGAAGGGGATTTGGGGTGAAAGATGGGTTGTGATGTAAAGTGATGCTGTTGGGATATCTTGTTTCACGTCCACATCAAAAGTAATTTAGGCCTGCCGTCATCTGTAGTTTATATGTCATTAATAGCTATTTGTCCTGCAATAAAATGCTATGGTTCACATTCTGGACTCCCTACCTTGCCATCATCTGGACATACTTTCTGACTGGGTTAATGCAAGCTCAAGATCTCTTGTTTTGGAAATAGGAGGTGACAGAGGAAAGGGCGAGAATTTATTCTCTCCATTTCATCCTGTCTATATAACAGCATGTGCATTGCTAACAGTATGAAGTGTTACTCTTGCCCCTTCAAAAACTAATTCTAGCTTCCACGACTCCCTATTGTCATGATGACTTAAAGTCACAATGTCAGTGGTGCTTACGCTAATCTGATAAACCCTTTATTTGCAACCTATAAGCCAGTTAAAGAGGATAATCAGTTTCTACCTCCAGACAGAAGGCTGAGTTCAGAGGAAAGGGAGATGGCCTCTAAACATAAGTGAGTAGCAAGCCTACAATGACTGTGTTTGCCCAAAGCTGTCACCGCACTCAAGCAAGCAGGAATACCACTGATGGACATACAGGCCTGCAAAAAAAAAAAAAAAAGCTGCTTAAACAGGCTAGGTAATGTTGGCTACCTAACATTTAAAACGTGTACTAAATTCTGTCACGCCATTAAGTTACCTTGATCGTTTGTGAAAACAGCTGCACTAATGTGTCATTTCTATACTTGTGTCTACACTAGTAGATTGTATCTACATGTGAATGAAGGATAAGACAGTTAAAAGCTTTAAACAGTTCCTCTACCACTAATAAATGGAATATGTTAAATTTTTTACTGTCAACTATGAGTTGGTCAGGCTGGAGGCAGAGTCAGTGATGTGCAAAGTTGTCCTCTTTTGTCTCTCAGAGACACAGGATTAGTTGAACTGACAAAAGATTAGCAGGCAGATGGCACATCATGGAGGGCAACGCACATTGTCAAAGCTTGTGGTAAAACAATCTGCCCTGGGGACAGTTTGGCTTGGCACCTGTTGGAACAGCAATTTAGAGCAGAAAAGGAGAAAATCAAAATATAAGGAAGACAAAAAATTATTGTTGGTCTTCTCAACTTTTCTTATTCATATGAGATATATAGAAGATTCTAAGTGTTCTTCTGCAAAATGCTGGGAAACTTGTGGAAGGTATTTGCCTTAGACAAACAGGTTTGTCACACGTGTAGACAGCATGGTCCTGGTGTACAAAGACAGCGTTCCTCCATAAAAGAGGAATTCTACTGCTTCCTTGGCAAACAGGACAGCTACGGTAGCGCAGGTGGAGATGCCCAGAAACGCTGAGCCAGGGTGTGCTGACGGGTGTGCAGAAGGGCATGCAGCAATTTCATCCTGCAAAAGCCACTCAGAATGGCTAAGTCCCCAGCTCTGATACTGCATCTGAATCTAATATCTGAAGATGACGTGGCTAAAATCCACAGGCAAAAGGTTTGTATAATTTAGAAGTTTGACATAAAACCACTTAGTGATGTATAAACTAAAAACAGACTTAATTTTTGTGGAAAAAAAATAGCTCTGTGGCTTATACAAGAAATATGGCATAGCTTGGCCAAATACCTGCTTATAATAAGGCACGTCATGGTTTCATCTTTGATCCTTCTTATAGGTGAATGGTTTGGTGAATGCTGTGTCTAACCCATCACTGGGCTTCCATCAGCCTTTCTTTAGAGGTAAGTGAAAGCTCGTGGATTTCCAACCCTGGTTTTCCAATTTTCCTTAGGGGATGTTTTCTGCCGATTCATTCTGATTACCATTTGATTAAGGAATCTGATGACTACCGTGATATAAACAACATTGGTTGCTTTGCTCCTGCCAAACTTTCTAACTTATCTAACTGGGTCAGTGGTTTACTGAGGTGCACTTCAGGGAAAATCCTGCTGCAGCTAGTCTGATAGTGAGAAGCTGTGAAGGCTTCTTGCCTACAAAAAGGGTTATTAGCACAAAGTCTGATGCACAAAAAATTCGCTATATGCTAATCCTAGGGTTGGTGGTATGACTAATCTGAGCATGAGTGGAAGGCACAGGCTTGGTAGGAATGATTCATATAATCCTACTGGAGCCTGCAGAGGTTACTGTCTTAACTGAATCATCAGCTTCTGGTGTTGCTTCTTCTCTTCTTGCCCAAGAGAAGGAAGGAGCCTTAAACAGCCCAGCACCTTTTTCCCCAGCAGCCTCATAAAACTCCTGACCTTAAGTTTGTAGTAATTGAGACGATGAGCAGGGATCACGAACAGCATGATTCAGCGTTGTCAGCTGATGTGGGCTGCTGATACTTCATTTGTGTTATTGGGAAGAGGAAGTAGGCAGCTTTTTACAGCTACTTGAAAATGTTACCTTTAGTAGTAAAAAAAACATTCAGGTAATGGGTTTGTGTCTTATTTAAACTTTTAAACACGTGAAAGTGCAGTAATGGGCAATTCTTTATAACATTCCTTTCTGCTGCTTAAGATTTTTCTTTGATTTTTTTAAGAAAAGAAAAACTTCGAACTGGTTGAAACCAGCATTAATTCTGTCACTGCCTTCAACAGGGCTAGGATTCAACATCAGTGTCTATATTTGTAAGTCTGAATTTAGAACAAGTAGGAGAAAGCATTTGGCATGTTGCAGACAAAAATTGTCTACAAGCCGTGTTCTATGCAGAGTGAAAAATTATATATATTCCATCTGTAGATATGCTTCTCCAATTATTTTTTTTAATAGCTCATTAAATTACGTATCTTAGACTTAACAGATGCATGGTGTCTTTGTACCAGCTTCTACTTGCACTGCTGGACAGAGGAAAAAAAATTTCTTGCAAGTTAAATTCTAATCCTCCAAACCCACCTGGACTAAAAAGAAATGTTGGTCTTCATCAAATTCAAGTAAAATCTGGCAAAATCCTCACCCAAAAAATGCAGGCAGTTGCATACAGGCCTACATTATTAGCTGTGACTTTCATGTAGTCTCTGCAAGTCTCAAACCTGCCTGTACCCTCTACTCTGAGAAGCAAGGGGTTTAGATCAAGGAGTAAAGGCGAGCAGGCTACGCAGTAAGTTGGATCAGGACTTGTCAGGATTTGACGTGGCAAAGCTCGATTCTACTTTTCTTGTCATCAGCAACTCCTATGCCCATTTTTGTTATCTTCCAGAACTAATAAACTGTAATTTTTCATAACCTGCATGTTTATAATGTGTACAATCAATTGCTTAATGGAGTTATGCTTTTTCTTACAGTTTTGGGTTACATGAACCATTCTGATTCTAAAGTACCCTTTGTCCTGCTTAATACAAGGTCAGCACCTGTCTTGTATTAACCTTGTATTATGTGACTGTGCCTCCTTGCCTTGTGCATGTAGCAACTTACGGCTAAGGGACAGGCATAGGATTGTTCAGCTTCTAATGCTGGCCTTAGGCGGCTGAGACCTCAATACTGAAGTAATGAGTTAGTAGAGTTAGTAATGATGATCCAACTTCCTCTACTAGCAAATTTCTCTACTAAAGTAAGTTTTAAAAATCATAAATTTTGGTGCTGGAGCTCAAAACCTCTGTCTTTTTAAGAAATATTCACAGTAATACCATATAATAACCAGAAGTGTAATACATCTACACAATCGCCTTCAAACGGGTAACAGCGAAGCAGCAGTGAAAGAATGAAGAGTCTTCAGGAATGCTAAATGGCAACCACGCAGCCACATACCTCTACCCTTCCTTTCACATGTAAATAAGGCGAGTGCGTGATCGGAGCGGGCGAAGCGATGGCCTGCAGGGAGCCCTGCCAGGTGCCAGAGGTGGGACTGTCCCCCGTGCCCCAGCCGCGCTTCTCGCAATGACATTTCGGGTGAATTTTGGCGTTATTTGGCAGTTCTGCCACAGCGCGCAGTCCCGCTCCTTCGCTGCGGGAACGGCTTCACCACGAAATATTTTGGGGGGGGTGGGAAGAGCCCTCCGCGGGCAAGCCGCTGTGGCCCGGCGGGACCGGGGCGGCGGCAGCCGGGCGGGGCGGGCGGCGCGGCGCTGAGCCCGGCGGGGCGAGGGCCGCGGGGGGCCGCGGGGCGGGCGCGCCGCCGCCGCTGCTGCCGCCGCCGCTCCCGGTGCCTCCGCTCGGGCGGCTCCTGGCGGCGGCGGCGCTTCCCAGCCCCTCCCGGCCGGCGGGGACGGTGGTGGCGGCGGCGGGGCCCGATGGCGAGACCCGGCGCTGCGTGCCCGCCGCCCGCCCGCCGGGTGATGGTGGCCGCCCGGGCGCTGCTGTTCTGGGCGCTGGTGTACAGCTACTGCGGGGTGTGCGCCTGCATCGCCGGGCTGCGGCTGCTCTGGAGCATCGGCCGGCGGCCGGGCGAGACCTTCCGCTGGGTGGTGCGGGAGAACCCCCCCGCCTGCCTCAACGACCCCTCCCTGGGCACCCACTGCTACGTCCGGATCAAGGTGAGGGGGAGGGCGGAGGGGAGCCCGTCCCTCCCCTGCATGGCGCCCCGGAGCCCGCCCGCCCGCCCTGCATGCCCTCCTCTGCATCCTCCCGTGTCGGCGCCTGCCCCCGGGAAGCGGAGCGCCGTGGCCGGTCCGCCGGGAGCGACCGCAGGCCCGGCTGCCGTGGGGGAGTGCGGAGCTCGGTGGGCGGGAGAGGGGCTCGCCGGCCCCGGGTCTCTGCTAGCCCGCCTGCGGGTAGGTGCCCCGCCGCTCCCGCACCCTCCTCGTCCTCCTCGGCCGTGCCCTCCCCGCTGTTTACGGTTTGCCCGGTTGCGCCTGGGGGCTCCTTTGGTGCATCAGGGTCTCAGGGAAAAGGTAGAGTCGAGTCCTGCCCCTAAGGTTTGTACCGTTCAAGCCACCAGCCCGTTTTTGTGCTTGTCTCAGGTCTGTGCCAGTGCTTTGCTCCTCCACCAAAAGCTCTAAATGAAGCTGTACTGGCTTGGTTTCTTTTATAGTTACAGGTGAGCAAAGAACGCGCTGCAAATTTGGACAGGTGTTACTTTTAATAAAATGAACGCAAAGACCTCAGTTCTGAGGGATCTGTGCAGATGATTTTGTGCTAAGCGGTACTAATACAAATTATTGAGCCTCCCAGTTTCACATGATTTGCTTGGGGTTGTTTTCCTATCATTAGGAGGCATGTGCATGCTTTTTTACTCATATGCCACATTCTTTTTCCCTATAGCACTGAGCAGTAAATGAATGGGTTGCTGGGGAAGTAAGGGGTGTGACAGCAATAAAAGAGCATTTGCGGGGAAATAGAATTGCTGTCAATACAACAGGCTGTCACTCATTTTAGGAAATACGAAACCCTCTTGCCATTGGGTAACAGCAGGCAAATGCATTACTTTCCAAGCACGTGTATGCTACAGATCTGTGCAGATTTCAAGAAAACGAAGAAAAAAGCGTGTTTCAGAAAAGATGGCAACATCCTCTGTCTGTTTCAGGGGGCAGAAAAAAGGGGACAGAAAGGAGCAACCGAAAAGGTAGAGGATGGGCTTAGTTTGAGGCATGTGAAATTTAAACTGCTGCTGTACAAGTGGCGATTGAATTGGTATGAGTAAAGGGGATGTCCTTAAAAGCAATAAATAAATTAAAATAAAAACACTGAAGGTAACTCCCTAGAGTACACTAACTGAAAGAAGCGGGACGGAGGAGGGCTTACCTACTATTCACTAAATTGAGAAGAGAAACTGTGGAAGGAAACTGAGAAACTGCTGCTTTTTTAAATATAAAAGGATCAAAGGCAGAGTGATATGGAGAACGGTGAAGATGATGCAATGGCCCTAAGAGTTACTAGGAAGAGATCATTAAGTACTTGGAAACGCATAGGTACTTTTACCTCTAGGGACTTTAACTTCATTGGCGGAGGAGAAATTTTGGGCAGAACTGAGCAAGAAGTCTGTTATGTCCATAGTGAATATAAAAACCCCAGGTGTTCCCTTTTCAGAGCCCTTTCAAGAATCAAGACACAAGTTAATGGTTTTGTAGCTGGTTAGTGATTTAGTAGTGCCAAGGTAGCTCAGAGAATTTGAAGCATCTCTGGCAAACAAAACTTTTCTTACGCATTTGTGATCCTTGGCCTGATACAAGCTCTTGATGTACAGCAAAGGCATGGGGCTTTTCTTCCCTCTTTAAAATAGGAGAGACAGTGCAGGCTCTGATATTTCTTCAGGAGCTCTACAGCCTTTCTTCCTGCAGTTTCCTTTATGTGACTTCTAAACAGCACGTTGTATTTTGTGAGCTGACTCTTTCCCAACTTCTGTATCCACTTCTGTGCCAGAATTCAGTAAACACTCCAGGTCATAATTTCAGTTTATTTAAATTCTGCTGGATTTGACCTTGAATTAGTGTAAGTTTGTGCACATCCATTCATTTCAATGGTATTTCAGTGTTGGCAGCCGCTGCGCTGCTAACACTAAGTAACTTGCCCCCTGGTAATTCTCATAAGACCCGTTTTCTTAAAGGGTGCATCAGAAATAGTGACTATAGATAGGGCAGAAAGAAGATTATAACATTAAGGCTTTCTTTTCTGAGGCGAGTCTGGAAACCTTAAGCAATAAAAACAAGGAAAACCCACTTGCTTTCTAGTTACTTAATTTCGATTGCGTTTGGGTCTTAAGAATCCACACGGTCCTTAATTGTGCCAAAATGCAACGTGATGGTTTTAAGTAGTTGCATAATCATAAAAATGAAAGATTGCAAATGTGTTTCAAGTATACTGTGCCTTAAGGCCTTTCTGTAAAGCATGTGAGTGGTGTCTGTGTGAAAGCAAGGTGCTGGCTTCCAGAGTAATGTGCATTTCCTAGTCACCCTGCTGGGCGTGCGCTTTTAGAAAGGTTTGCGTGCTCATGGCTCACTGGCACATAGTCAACATAGCCTGACATGTGTGAAGTTGGTCCTCCCTGGAAGAAGCTGTGGCAGCTGGCGTGGGATACTCAGCATTGCCAGGGTGTAGCAGACACCCAGTCTTCGAATCACAGAAGACTTCAGCTTCAAAACCTGACAATTTGATTATTTTTTTTCAGGGGCAATACATTGTTTCTTAGTATATTGTCTGAAACCATATTCATTCTCAAACCCCAGTATAGCAGTTCTAATAAAAATATGCATCAATAAAAACACACTTCTTTTTCTCTCATTTTAGGATTCAGGCTTAAGATTCCACTATGTGGCTGCCGGAGAAAGGGGTAAACCACTCATGCTGCTGCTTCATGGCTTTCCAGAATTCTGGTAAAACTCCCTACGCACCTTTCTTGTATAAAAGAGGCTGCTTTAGATACCTGAGAGTGATCCTCTCGGCTTAAGTACCCCCAGCGTGATCCATTTTATGTATCTATGAGTACTAACTAGTGGCATGAAATTTTAGTAGGGAACAAACTATTGAAACATTTTTTAACTGCAGCATCCACAAAAAATTCCTGCAGGCTGACACAAACCAACCATCTACTTTGCATTGTCAATCAATTTTTCCCCAAGTATGTACACTTTTTTTTCCGACTTTGGGGAGGAACTTATTCAAGTAATTTCCTGTTTGGATAATGGTTGTACTAATAATATGGCTAAACTTATGAATTATAGCAGAGGGTGTTAAAATGAGGATCCGCTATATGTTAAGTGCAATACAGATTGCTGCATTTATTAAAAATACTATACATTAATTCTTAACTGGGGGAGCGGAAGAAGAACTATGAGTTTTATAGGCAGCCTAATTTCAGAATGCTACTCAGGGAAAAAGGTTCTATTATTAGTTCGTCATAAGATGAATGATGAATCAAACTGAATCCTAAATGTTTGTTTATAACAGTGAAAAGCAGTCATGTGTCTAATGATTTAAGCACATTGCTTGGGCTGTCATTGCCAGGTTTAACTAGTGAAGCATGGCTTATAGAAAAAACAGTAAGGGAATAGTGGAAGTGGCAATGCCAGTAATTCAGCAAGTTAAACGATCCTTTTCCTTTCCAAACTCAGATATGGAGCTAGGGCTCCACTGTTGGAACTGTGATCTTTCAAGCTGGACTCAGGTCATACCATGATAAATTGACCCAGGTAAAACAGAGGTCAGTTCTCTTCCCTTAGCAATTTCCTGTAGATACTAACAGCCTTGAGGATGGTGGTAGAAAGTCATATTTATTTTAAGATAAATTTTCAATGAAGTAGATTGTTCTAAAAATAAATTGCTATCTAAAAGGATTAAAACTGTAAACTTTAATTAAAAAGACAGACAGATGGGGGGATGCATATTCTACGCAAACATTATGCATACCTTGCATAACGCGTATTCTAACACAATAAGACAGCTGAGACTACAGCTCATGTCCCCCACAGTGGGAACAGTAATGGAAAATTTAGCATTTCATATACATATTCTACTGAGATCTGGTACATTATTTTCAAAAAGCAGAAAGCTATTCTTACAGGTTAGAATAGTGAGTGACAGTTAATATATTGTATTATCTGACCATTCAAAAGGAATGAATGAGAAACTGTTACATAGGTCACTGGGACCATCAGTAGCATAGTTTATATAACTGGTTTTGAAAAGAAGACTGCGTGACAATTGTCTATAAAATAGTATGCTACTGATACTGATGTTGGTTTGTTAATTCAATCAGTGGAGATTTTTTAATGCAAGAGTAGAGATTTTTCTGAGAGCACGAGATAAAATAATCACAATGTAAGAACTATTTAAAGCAGCATCAAATTTGTATCGTTTGGCTAGCAAAAAAAAAAAACACAAACCAAAAAAAGGGATATGACTCACAGTTTCTTAACTGTAACAAGTCCTCTGCCTTCAAATGTCTCAAGGTTATAAGTAGGACAACTATAACCAGACAGTAATGACCTTAGTGAGTGATTGAGACGGTCTGAAGATCAAAGATCATTTAAGAATATAATGCACCACAGCCATTAAGTGCTTTAGATGCATAAGAACTTGAAAATTACTATCAATGTTGTGGAAAGACAATAATAAAATATTTTAAATTGAGCGTGTGTTGACAGCTGGGTACCTATAAGACTTGTGAGCAAGCTGTGAAATTTTGTACAAGCTGCCTTTCAGAAATGACATGATCAGAAAGTGACAAAATAGCTTCCATTATTCAACCTTATGAAAATGAAAGCATTCACCAACATTTCCAAATTCTGCTTGCAAAGCAGTTACATTTCATATGTAGTAAAATGATTTCTTTTAGTATAAAACCTATCCTTTTGGTAAGTTAGACACTTGGTGATCGATGGGCTGTTGTGATGAGGACAGCAAGTGGACATTTTCTGAAAACAAAAATAGTTTATTTATTTATTTATGGGCCTCGTCGTTCCTTCTTACTGAAGTATATAGGATAGCTACAACAGTTACCATGGCAAATTCAGCTTCCAAGTCATTGTATAATGCCTTTAAAAATTTCATTCCTGGAGATCTCAGCTAAATCTTGTGTTTGCATTATATGGCACTGAAATGAAAAAGTTCTGACTTTCTGGTTTTTTCTGTCTTTTTTTCTGTTCTGTTTATATTAATACAAATTTCTATAATTAATGAGCGTTGCTGTAATATTAAGTAATTAAGTTCAAAATCCCTAATAGGCAAAGCTAAAGAGGAAGAGCCAATGGCCTGATACAGACACTGAATTAAGGTAGAATTCTGTGCATCGCTCTTGCGTTTGCTGGTGATCCGTATGTTATAAATCATTTATCTGAAATTGTTGAAACAAGAGCAGAAGTAAATGCTAGATCCTGTCACATAGGGGTGCAGCCATTATTATATATGCCTAGAAGGATCATGTGTTCCATATATCTTTCTATTACAGTCTAAGATAAGGTCATGTCTGTCTTGGTACTGGCTATTCTGAAATTTATTTGGTTTCAATAACAGTTGAAGGGCAGGCAGATCTTGCAGGATGAGACCCACCATTTTCTTGTTATTTTTGCTTCATAACACACATCTAGTCACTACATGCTGTTACAGAATGAGGAATAGCCCATGCCTTTGCCCAAGTTCTTAATTTTGTATGTCTTTTAATGTGTGTACTGTTACCACTCCTTTCCATAGAAACAGCAAGCAATGAAATACTTTGTGTAGTACCAACGCATTGAGAGGTCGTTCTGGAGTAATTCTCGTAGTACAGAGACACAGGTGAAAGTGTACATAATATAAATCATATAAACTTCACTGACTTCATTTGTTATTCATTGTATTTCTTTCTTTGGTTTATTTAGTGTATTAATTATCTGACATTCCTTTTCTAAAAAGAAAAAAAAACAACCCAAAACATGCCTTGAGGCATTTTTCCCTACTCCATCAAAATGTGTGTGTAAGCAAGCCAGAGAGAAGAGAACGCTTTTCAGACCTTACTTTTTTTGATGATACTACAGCTCCAAGGATAAAACAGAATAGTCCTCTGTGTGCTCTGGTTTATTCCTGCTTCTTTTGCAGCAAAGGGGTCATGCCGGAGTCCAGGAACTGTTGAAACATCCAGGCTCTGGCCATGCCCCCTTTCTGGCTGCCGCACTTCCTTACTGGGGAATTCAAGAGGGGAGCACAAAACTACTATAGCCACAAAGGACCATCAACATACCACAGAGAGAAAAAAAGAATCTCATTGCAAACAAAGCCATGCTAATTTACCCTCAACTATTTGGGAGCAAAAGCATCGAGTGCATTTTGGTATCATACTGCTTGACCTTGTAACTCCTTGTAACTTTTTTTTCCCCTTTGTTAGGTATTCTTGGCGCCATCAGTTGCGGGAATTTAAAAGTGAATATCGAGTGGTGGCCCTGGATTTGAGAGGTTATGGAGAAACAGATGCTCCTTCTCACAAAGAAAATTACAAGTTAGATTGCCTGATAACAGATATAAAGGATATTTTGGAATCTCTAGGTGCGTTAGTAAAAGACAAACTACTCAGCCCATAACGATCTAGCATTGATGATTTGTTTTTTTTAAACTGCATTCTCTTTAATATATACCCATTACAGATATGTATAGATAGAAATCTAAGGATACTCATATTTTATGGACTATTATAAGTGAAAAAGGTTTGTTTTCTAATTATGATGTGTATGCCAGTATAAACAATATGTGAAGATGAGGTTAAAAAAAAAGCTTCCCTATATGCTGTGAAATCCAGCAGTACACACGTGTGGTCTTTTTCCTTAAGAAGGTCTTCACTTACTCCTAGCCAGTGCACTTCGTGGATAATGCTCTGAATTAGAGTCTAATAGCACTTGCAGAGCAAAGAATTTAAATCATGTGACATTTTTCTTGTACAAACAAGTTAGAATAAATATTGTGGGCTTTATGAAGATGATGACAGGACATGTGCTGTATTAAAAAAATAAATCCCAAAATACTACTCCTGCACAGTAGTCATCTCTCAAGAGCTGAATCATTCAGTCTTATACAACAGTGAGAAGAACAGAAGGGAGAACAAGAGACACATTGCTCCTGGTGGCAAATACCCGGTGTAACGGTGTCGAGCTGAAGTGAGTCTGCAAAATTTGCCCTTCCAGTTCCTTTTGAACCGTAGCTGTTCTGGCAATGAATTGTAACACCTAGCAAAGGGTATTTCCCTTCCCTCCCAATAGCAGGACAAGGGATTAGACTGTCATTCTCTGGATCATTTTAATTCCCTGGATACTTTACGGATAGTGAAACAACTTCCTGCATTTCACATGAAGAAATAGTAAAGCAGTGATTCCACTTCTAAGGTTTGAATTTAGGATTTGCTTTGCTTGTCATGTTTGAACATTGACAAAAGATCGGGCAGGCAGTCCCCACACTGTGTTTACAGTTTCCAGCTTTTGCTGGTTCTGTTAATCTCCATGGTAGTGCCATGGTTATGCTTGATAAGTGTTCTCATCATAATTCGATTTCGTAGGGACTTAAATTTTTTTGGAAGAAGTATTTCTGAGGCTTTTGTAATCTTTGTTTGTTCTAATACCAAGTTAAATTCTTTTGAAGAACTTGATCGTATCGAAAGTGCTCCAAAAGTTTTCTATTCAAGAGGGATTATGAGGTACTTTGACAACTATGTTCAAATTTATGTCAGTATTCTAAACAGTTTGGCTTTTATATGTTTAATTTGTAGTGTAGCTCAGCATTCCAATCCTCGATGAGGAGGGTGATGGTATCTGACACAATAGTATGTATTCCATCAGTGGTTAAAGGAGGAATGGTTAGGCTTTCAAAAAGACAGTCACTATTTTTGTCCCCCCTTTTATTGCTGTTAAATTACTATTTTTATCGATGGAGGAATAAGTACATGAATGCCGAGAACTTTAAAAATTGCCATCAAAACAGCATATGGAGAAAAGCTACAGGCCTACTAAGTATATAAATGTGTGTATTTATGTGTGTATATATATGCTATGTACATATGGCTATTAAGTATAACGCCCACTTTTTGCATAATGATGATGTCCAGTGCTTAGGTAACCTCCCATATTTAGAGGAATTCATAAGGATTCGTTTTGTTCAGGAGGGGCTCAGGAGATGGCTCTATCTTTCTGTCTGCAATTTCAAACTCTAAACTCCCTAAACATGACAAATGTACGTGCATTAGAATGACTGCAAGTTTAATTGTATATCTGACCCTACATTGGCCAAGATATGAATAGGGCAGCCATTTGGATACCAACTGACTTTAGTTTGACAGTGAGGTAGGATAGTTAAAGTGTAATTGAAATCCGATTAAATAATTTTAATTATTTGTTATTTTTTTAACTGTAATAGTGCACTATTTTTTCTGACCATTAGTAATGGAAGCAGTGCAATATTAAATAGTTACATTAATAAATGTCCTGGACCACCTATTTTGCCCAATAATGGTTTTATTGTATGTGATAATTTGTATGGATACAAATTCCACTGAAATAACAGCACAAATCTGTGTTTATGTGGTAGGATACAACAAGTGTGTGTTGATTGGCCATGACTGGGGAGGAATGATCGCTTGGTTAGTGGCTATATGTTACCCTGAAATGGTGACTAAGCTGATTGTGGTTAATTTCCCTCATCCATCTGTGTTTACAGGTGAGTTTTATATTAGTCTTTGTTTATCTAGAGTATCTGCATTTTCATTAAGATTGTGTTTGCTTTGAGGTTGCTAAAGAAGAAGCAACTACTTGCCCCTTTAGATGTTAAGTTGCCACTACTCAGTGCCTCTCAGAATCTGGACTGTATTTTATGAAGCAGTAAGGTATCGAGTGTTTGACTTTGGGAAATAATTTATTGTAGGAGGTGGGAGTGCTTGCAACCAAACTTACTGATGTTTTTCTTAATCCTTGAAGGTCCACAAATATAATTTTCATATACATGAATCTGTTTTACACCACTTTGGCAGGATAAAAATTGCTGAAGAGGGGTACATGTTGCACTACACCTAGGTTAAGGCCTTTCGGCATTATTAAATCTGCATAAAACAGCCTTCATATAAATGTGAATTAGACATTAGAATTTAATCCTGATTCAGGTGACAAGCGACAATTTAAGATCTTGTAAAATATTCATTGGAAAAAGACGACTTCTCCAGGCTACTTACTAGAAGCTCAGGAATGTACTAGTAGTGAGCTGAAACAAGGATTTAGGTGCACTAGCAAAATTTGTTGTGTGACAGGCTTTGAGCTTGTCTGCTACCCAGAATTACAAAACATTTCATAGGGATTAGATCAACATTCAGTAATTAAAATGAAAGTAGTATCTCACTAATTCTCATTTCTTCAATTGCTGACCTTACCCTATTTATATTTAAAAAGTCACCCCATTTCCCCAGAAATAGTTAAGAATATTCAGCGAAGCTTTAATTTTCATTTTGGTCGAATGCAAATCTGACCTCACACCACTGTGGAATCAGAACCATTTGCACATGTTATTCTCACAGTGTTCTTGGGCACCTTTCTAAGATATTAAAGAACATTTTGCCAAGTAGTTAAGCCTCACTTACCCAAGGAAAGGTCTGTTCACCACCACTTGAGTAAGCAGGTGCTTTTTGCAGTATTTTCACCGAGAGCAGGAGCCAGGCTGTATAGAAGACAAATACATTTTATTATAGTATTTCTTAGTATTTGTTTGCATATTTGTTAAAGTGCAAAATCCGTTCTGTAGCTTTATAAAGTCCCCCTGGATCAACTTTGTTCTACTGTGGATGAAATGAAAATACACAGTTTATAAATAGTGCAGAAAAGTGAGCCGTGTTGATGATGGTCCATCAAGGAAAAATATAATGGGTGATGCAGTTTAAGAATGTACAAGATATGAAAGCTTAGAAGACAGTTGATGCTTCAGTTTACTGTTTTTTAAAACCCATTTTTATTTACTGCCAGAATTAGTATTTCAGAGATTATCTCCTATGTTGGGAGTGTAATTTTGCCTTCCTGAATTTGCATCTGTAAAGAATAGGTTCTAGACTTCCTAGTACCTGCATAAATTCTGTGGTTGCTTAGAGGAAGTTAGATACTTGAATGTCAGCGTTGGCTTTTGCAACTCGTTGGAGACACAAAATTACAAATTAAAAAAAAAAAAAAAGACATAATGTAAATTTGGCTATATAATTTTCTTTTGTTATATATGCTCCAATGTCTTTAAAAAGTGACACGATGTAATCTTGATTACGGTTCTTGAAATTGCCAAGACGATAACTGTTAGAAAAAATCTGTACTTTCATGAACAGGATTGATGCTGTCTTTAGAATGTAAGTGGATTATCATCTACAGGTTTCTGTGCATCACATCTTTGATGAGAGAAATACTTAGACTTGTATTTATGCCTCCTATTCCATAGCTGAAAAAAAATGCTTTGGACTAGCTACACAGATAGATCTGTAAATGAAAACTTACCATGTGATTAAACTCTCTAATGTCGTTCCCCTCACCTAATCTTGGCAGGCTTCTGGTTTGCTGACTGTTTCTATTAACACATATAAAAGTATGTTTTAATGGCCACATCATATACCTACTCCTGAAACAGTAATCATCTTCTGTCACATAGCATGCTCTAATGTAGTATTTTTAAAACATTCCTTTAAGTTTAAAAAATAGTAATATTAACAGTAATTTTGTTTGAGTCATTAGTTTTCATTTTTAATTCATGGGCATTTTTGTTTCAGAATACATTCTACGACATCCATCACAATTGATTAAATCTGGTTACTACTTCTTTTTCCAAATGCCATGGTTTCCTGAATTCATGTTTACAGTAAATGATTTCAAGGTGAGCAAAATGAGTGCTCTTGTTTATATATTTAACTGTGAGTGATGGAAGAATTGCCACCTACGTTGATCCCTTCTGATGTAGTTATAATTACTGGAAAAAATACAGAGCGTCCTGATTTTTCTTCTTAAGCTTTATATATTTTTATAAAGTAGGATATAAGTACATAGAGTCTCTGAGATTAACTCTTGCTTTTACATTTCTGGGAAGCATTCAGCTACATACTTTTAACCTCCAGCACTACAGTGCATTACTGCACCTAGACAATCTGCTGGTCTTACTTGTGCCCGTGCCGGTGGGACACGTTTGGTGCCTAGGGAACTCCTGTTAACTTATCTCAAGCTCCTGTCTGCAGTGGGACAACCTCCTATCCCTCAGAGCCCCTACGGGGCAGGCAGCCTGGGAGCCTGGGCATCAAATTCAGACAGGTGATTAATTCTGCCTGAGGAACCAACACGGCCAACACCTTGTATAACCTTAAAAAATAAGTACAAGCATATGAAACGGGAAGAAAAAGCAGCTGCAGGCGTGCATCCTCCTACATGCATACAGACCAGTGCCGAGCTCCCAGAGCTGCACACAGATGGGGCACAGCAAGCTGGGGAGGTCCTGGATCATTCTCCCTCCCACTCTGTCAGCTGCTTGGGGTCCATCCCAAAGAAAAGTGTGTGCCTGCACTTGCCTTTGTTTTCATGGGTGGCAGGTCAGGGTGCAGAACCGAGTAACTTGCTAATACTGGTATTTGCCTGTACTTAATTATTCCAAAGTTACACAAGAAATAAGTTTACCATGTGCTTTGCACATAACTCTCTAAAAAAGAATTTGAACCGTTCATTATACTCTAAACAATGTATAAATAGATTTTAGAAAGATGTGTCCTCTTGAAGGAGAGAAATTACATTTTTCTTGCTATCTGATGTGGCGGATTTTTATTCTTTTGAAGGTTCTGAAAAGTTTATTTACTAGCCAGGCCACTGGAATTGGAAGGAAAGGCTGCAGATTAACAGCAGAGGATATTGAAGCTTATCTTTATGTCTTTTCACAACCTGGAGCATTAACTGGCCCCATTAACCATTACAGAAGTATTTTCGGGTGAGTAGAACATGCTGAAACAAGGTAAAATATTCTAGAGACCCCTGGAGGACAAAAATGTTATTGCACCTTCTGCTGCTAAAGTAGAAGGAAAAACTTGCATCTGTTTCTTAAGTCTCAACAGGTAATAAATGCATTCAGTGTCAAGCAGCGTGATGCAAAGTGAATTGTATGAGAGATCCACACAAAGCAGTGACACAACCAGAGTGCAGATACGGAAAATCTTTGTTTCAAAATCTAATAAAGCAAAGACCCTTCCGCGTTCACAGAACCCATGGCAATCACAAAAATGCGTCTCTAAATAATACTTACAAAATTCACATCAATTAATTGTTTTCATTACAGTTCATATGATCTAATAATAAGCTCTATAAAGAGCTTATTATTAGATAATACTCCTAGATAATACAGCATTCAAGTAAGTTACCCTCACTTGTAACTTTATAAGACCATGTCCGACTTAAATTTTATTGTGTTTGGGCTGCTTTTTTTTTAAAAAAGGTGGGGTAGGTTTGTTTTGTAACTAAGCCTAAAACCAACCCTGATTTGTTTTCTTTTGGCAGCAGTAAGCACACATGGCAGGGAGCATGCATAGAATTAAAACTGAGAGATAGTATCATAATATGAAATATTTTTGCAAGCTTAATATTTATCTTATTTTCTCCACCAGTTTTCTAACAGTTTTAACTTTCCTGGAAGGAGTTGGCTTGGCCTTAGAGACTGATGCCCCCTTTTTATCTAGCAAAAACATAACAGAGCCAGAAGGTCTGTAACTCTACATTTACTCTACTTAGGACTTGTAGCCCTAACTTGAAGGACTATACCAAAAAGAGTGGGATTGAACTGTTTTTTCCTTTACTGCCTCCAGTCTTCAACAGTGCTAAAGCTTCTGCATGCTTCTCTAATACAAGACCAGCTTCCCAACGTTCTTTAAAAATTACAACTCTTTTCCTTCCCTAAACTCAGACAGTCAATTTTTGAAGTGGATTAACTTTTCATTTTCCCTGGTCCAAATTTCGTGCCACCTTTAGTGCTCTTTCTGTGCTTTCCATGCCATCGCTGTCAGGAGAGCAGTCAGCAGGGAAATACTGCGAGGAAAACAGGGATCTGAGTGCCAGGTGCTGTCTTGTACAGGCTAAGAGACAAAACTGGAATGAGAAAGTAGAGAGCTGGTATCTTTTCTTCTAAACAAGGTAACACCAAGCACAGACAACAATGGGGAATAAATAAGATGTCTGTGCTGGTAACAGTATGCTTATTTACAGCTAAGCGGAGAGTGGTGATGCCATCAGCTGGGATGTCCGAGGGCAATGGGGAGCTGTGCGGCTGCACAGCAGCTCCCTGGCCCTGCAACTGCACTGCGGGAGCCCCCAGGGTAGGGCTAATGAGGAGCTGGAGAGGAATGAGCGCCCTGAGCCTTGTTCATTACGTTTGCACCTCACATCAGTGAGTGTGCACATTAACCAGATGCTTCTCTGACAGTAACAGTGAAATATCTGTGATAGCTGAATTGTTATCAGATTCAGATGCGACAAATTAAGAGTTGCCTATGTTTAAACTATAGTTTCAGGCCTTTTCAGGCTCAAAAATGTCTGGTATCAGTTACTAATCAGAAAGTATCTTCACAGCTATTAATTCCTCTGTGTGTGTTTCGTGCATTATTTGCTTGATTTTTCTAATGAAAATATACCTGTACTATATTCAGAGAATATTATTATAAGTGCTGTCAGCCACAATGCAGTAAGCTTTGGACTGAAAGGAAAAGATTGGTCTTCAGCTCATTCAGTTCTTGACACCAGTTCTGATGGTCACACCTTATGGGATGTGAATCATTAAATATTGAAACTGGATTGAAATTTTCACTTCCTCTCATATAAGCCATTGAGCAGCACTTAAATGCTAATGACTTGTATTCACCATAACTCCCAGTGGGCTGGCACTGGCGACCCAAGTATTAAAGGTTTCCAACTCATTACAATCCACCTGGAGTTTCTTTCTTCAGAGCTTAATTTTTCTGGGAAGTTATTTCCAAAGAGACGATTGAAATCACCTACTTCATCCATCACCAACACGTGCTTGTATAAATAGCACAGCAGTCATTCCCTTCACTATACTTTAGATACAAACACTTTTGGAATAAAAATCGTAAAGCTTTTTGTATCATGCTTGGTTAAGAGAGACAGATAAGCAGTTGAAGCTTGGATTTCTTCTGATATGCCATTTTTTAGCAAATGGGATTACTTCTTTTGTAGCAGTTAAGAAGTACTTCAGTATTTGTTTATAGAAAAACTACTGGTCAACTAACAGTGCTCTATGAAGGTTTAAATCTGTTTTTCAAATACTTAAATGTCACGAATGGGACTTCCCTTTCTATATGTGAAATCTGCATGTTAAATCTTATTAAATCTTATTAAAGGAGATTTCTAGAAACTTCAGGCACGATATCTGTGCCATATTCCAGACTGAAAAGAAATACAGTGTTGCTCATAGGCAATGAAAAACGACAGGTTGTATATCTATGCAGCGTGCGTAAAAAGCCCAGTAGAGTTTTCCTAAGGGAGGCTACAAATCTTGTATGGCACTTAGTCACAAAAGGATAATAGTAAACCCTACAGTAGTGAAAAAATATGCATACAAATAGTGAAGAGATCCACGATACTGGATTTAAAATGTAAAGAGATTAGTCTAAATGCACTGAATCAGATAATCAGTTTATCAATTTTTAAAACTGATACTATGAATAAGCTATGGTTCAGTGGATTAGGTCAGTTTGCTTGAAAAATGAGATTTTAAATCCACGCCTGCAAAAAGCATTTTAAGAATTTTCCTAATTCATCAATCAAAATGAAATTAAATTATTATTTAAAGTGACTTTTTATTAATATTTCTTGACACTATGTATAAATGGAGAGGAGCAATGTCTTCAAAGTCTCCATTTCTTTGTCTTACCTTAAACTAATGCATGCCATCTTCTTTGTCTCTCCCATTTTACAGAGCATAGTCTCTTAAATAATTCCTAAGTTTGAACCTAGTGCTTAAGTTTGTCATAAAAGTTTGTTCAGAAAACCTTCTTTATACATTACTAGTTTAAAATAATCATGTTTGAGCATTAGTATAATAAAGATTAGCATCTGATCAGATGGAATCTGGTTTGAATTGTCACAGCTAGTCTGGCAATATGGGGCTAAGATTAAGCAATTCGAGCATAAATTGGATAAATTTTTCAGCATCTCTGAAATAGATGAGCTGGAATAAATTCTAGTGGGTTAATATGGTTTATGTTGAAATAGTCTTTTCATTTCTAGCTACCTGTATCTTTCCTAATGTCTGACTTCAATGTGAGGAAATATTTATAAAATACTCCATTTAAAATAATTGTATTAAGAAAAAATAATTTTTCCTGAAAGTTTAAGTAGGTCATTGTGGTGGTATAATTTTTATTAACATTTTAGTTTCTAAGGGCTTTTCTTCAAAGCATCAATAAAATGTCTTATAATGTATTTATCTTTAAACGCTTTCTAGTCTGCCAAAGCTCTGGGTTGTGATGTTGCAGTTTTAAAGAGATTATGAATCCATGAAAGGCAAATTTTTAAGGAACAGTTTTCTTTCCCTGCATACATGGTAGGTAGGTATGTAAGTCCAGACAGTTCAAAAACATACTGTAGCTTTTTGAAAAGAGAACTCTGATGCACTTTGAATGTTAGCATGAATTTCATAGATGAGTGAATGTAACTGACTTCAGCATTTCATTCTTTATTTAATTGTGATATTTAATTTTGTGTAGGTCTGAAACACTCTAGCTGTTATCTTCCATAGTGTCCCAAACCAGCAGCCTGCTGTTTCATAGACAACCAATTTTTTGGTAAAGCAGTTTGGCTACTCGGGTAGCTAGATGCCTTGAACACTGTAGTCTAAATGTCATTCAAAGCATCATATTTCATTAAAACCTATTTGCAGTGAATAGTGCAGGTTCAGAGATTTGCCATAGCATTCATCAGCCAAGGGAAAGCCACTGACCTACAAAATTCTGGCTGTGTTGTTCCACATTCTCTTCTACAGAGGCTACAGGTTCCAAAAATGAGACCTCTGTTGCAATCAGCTGCTGATTACAGACATGTTACAGAAAAAGTATCTTCTAACAATTTTACCATCCTTAAAAACAATTGAAGGACTTTGAGTCACAGGAGGGTTTTCTTGGTATTGCAGAAGATATCTTGGAACCTAGAAAGCTTGCAATGAGATTTACTGTGTTGATTTCAAAAGCTACGTTGACTGAAATCTCTCTTGGTGATTTTTGTAAAAAAAGACCTAACTAAGTGTGTTTTATTTTTAAAGCTGCCTACCTCTGCAGCACCATGAAGTCATCATGCCAACCCTGCTGTTATGGGGAGAAAGAGATGCATTTATGGAAGTTGAGATGGCAGAAATGACACGGATTTATGTTAAAAATCATTTCAGATTAACTATTTTGTCTGAAGCCAGTCATTGGCTCCAGCAGGATCAACCTGACATAGTGAACAAGTTGATATGGACCTTTCTAAAGGAGGAGATGGCAAGAAAAAGGGAGTGACTCTTTGTACATGTTTTAAGGGGTCAACATAAAAGCTCTTCAGATTTAAAAACTAATTGTTATCAGGGCCATATTTCCAGCCTGCCTTCTATTTTGAGCTCTGTTAGAGAAAAGTGTTTTCAGTGTACTGTACATTTGGACACCAATGTTACTGCTAAAAGAAGACGTCAGTATGAGAATATATGATACCAACATTGGTTTTACCTGTATACTTGTATTTTGCACATAAAAACACCTGCCTTAAGATATATATCTATTTGTACAGAAAGAAAATCATGGAAAAGTTGCTTGATTTTATTTTCTCCCTTGCTTTACAGTTTTAATGTGTGGTGCCTTTTACAAATTTATAATGAAACAATAGAGTGGTGCCATACTGAAAGAAGTCATGAGTTTTCATTCTAGATTCACCTGAATTTTTTTAATGTATTTTACCATTATACAGTAACTAACTCTTTTTATTATCTATATTTTAGCATACTGAATGATTGAAAAATTTCTGGGCACATTTCTAGTCTTCAAGTGAATAATGATCTTGTATTGTTGAATGCAGCTGCTTTGTGCAATGTGTTTTTCTTTCTTAACTAAAAAATGGGAAACCTGTACACTCAACATGTCTGAACAAGAAGAATGGAAAATTAAGATATAACATGTATCAAATCCACCTCTGTCTAATAAAATGCAACTTACACCACTCCCTTTATCTGTCTTCCTACGGGGAGATTTCTGACCGAAGCTAAGAATTGGGTTTGAATAGCTGAAGCATCTGTCCACTGTGAGCCTTCCTCATGCTGTGATTGTTGTAGTTACTTGGAAATAATGCCTCATTGTTGGCATTATCCTTCCTATGTTAGTAACTACTGTTCTTGTCTCCAAGAACTGCTGCCAAGTTCTTGTGTTAATAGGAGGAGAGAGACAGTGATTATGGAAACGGGGGAGAATTAACTTGCATGTGATGGCAGGGGAGAAGAAAAGTGGGTGCTAACCACAAAGAAAAAGCAGCACAAAACACAAGTCCCCAGAAGAGGTGAGTCACCTGCCTACACAATTTCCAAAGGCTCCTTCTCCACCTGCGGAGCAAGCGCGGTGCCCTGGGAACAGGTACGGATCAACAAGGACCCATCAGAGGCGGCTTCAGAGCTAGGTAGACCCGAACCAACTGTCCACACCAAGAGTAGAAGACAGCTGACCATTATTGGGGGGTCCCAGCAAGTCCCACGCTGCTGTGCGTGTCCTCTCTTTTGAACCACTGTTTCTCACACGGGTCCTTGGCGCAGCCCCTGCCAACATCTCACTCAAAGTAATGCTCACAAGAAGGATGACGGAGGGGGGACATCAGCCAGGAATTAGCTTGTGGCTGGCACTCTGCTTCCTTGCCTGGAGTTCGCAGAATCTGAGGAAGAGTCCCCTCAGTATCGTGTTAATGGTATTGATGTCGCCTTTTCCATCATCCATGGCTGGTACCCACCGTTCAAGTATCTTTTTATTTATCGACTGAAATTGTCGAGAAGTGATCAAGAAAGCCATTGCTGGGGAGTACAGTTTTTCCCGAGCATCATCCGCCTGGCCTGGCCACAGGGAGCTGCCCACCGGAGCTCCGGCTCCTGCTCCCCGTGCGAAGTGCAGCAGGTGGAGATGTAACGGGCGACAGCGGAAAGCCAGGCGCTTTTCGGTAAGAGAGCGGCAGGGAGAGACGGGTCTTTACGAGGGCCCGGGGGGGGGACACCGGGGCTCGCCCGTCGGCCGGCAGGGGGCGCCCTCCCCGCGGCAGCCAGAGGTCTGCGGGGCCGGCCCCGCCCTTTCCACAGGCCCCGCCCCTCAAACAGACCACGCCCCCTCCGCAGGGCGGTACCGCCCCGCCGCAGGGGTGCCCGCCGGGGAGGGCGTGGCCAGCAGTGGCCTCCGCCTGGCCCCGCCCCCAAGAGGGAGCGGGGAAGGGGCCGCAGCCCGCACCGCGGGGCTCCCCCGTCCCGCTGGGAGACGGCCCCCGGGCTCTCGGCGCCGCTAGTGTTGGCGGGAAGGCGGGCGCCGCCCCGCTTGTTTTCGTGAATACGGCGGGCCGCCCCTCTGGCGCCGTCGCTAAGGGACCGTCCGTCAATCCCCGCCCCGCGTTCCTGCCGCCGCGCCGAGCGCGGAGCGAAGCGGCTGCCGGCACATGGCGCGCTGCGGTGTCGGCGCCCCGCCGAAGGGCCCCGGTCCGGCGGCGGTGGAGCGGCAGCGGCTGAAGGAGGCGCTGGCCGAGCAGCTCCGGCAGGACCTCGACAGGTAGGCGCGGGGCGGCGGGCTGGGTCAGGGAGCGGCTCCGGGCCGGGGGCATGGCGGTAACGGTGGGTTCCCGCAGGCTGCTGACGGAGGGGACGCGCTCCGACGTGACCATCCGGCTGGGCGAGGCGGCGCTGCGGGCGCACCGGGCGGTGCTGCTGGCGCGGGCCCCCCGGCTCTTCGCCGGGCTGGGCCGGGGGCGGCCGCCCCGCGGGGTGCTGTGGCTGGACGGCGTGGGACCCGCCGAGTTCCGGCGCTTCCTGCGGTGAGTGCAGGGGCGGCGGAGCGGCGGCGCTGACCCTGTCGGCGGCGCTGACCCTCCTGTGTTCCTCCTCTTCTCTTTCCCCCGGTGTTAACACCTGTTCTAAAGCTTTCCCCTTCAAAGCAGTGTCTTCGTAGCCTTCCTGCAGCGCTTGCGGAGGACTTTAACTTGCTTATTTTGCTCTGCTGCTGACGATGCACGGGTAAACTCTGCCGTAGCGTGGTTTTTATGGTATGTAAAGGCTTTGTAATAGAACGAGAGCAAACACAGCAAAAATCCTGAATGTAGCCTTCAAAATTCTCTGTGCTTACTAATACCGTTGTTTAACAACATTACCTAATGAAAAACCCCTGTAACGTCACATTAAAAAAAAAAAAGTTATGGGTTTGGAAGCGTAGGAGAACTTCATCGAGTGAGATGAAGAGGCATCAGGAGGATGCACACAGTTAGAAACTGTGGGATCATCGCAGAAGTCCTACTGATCCACACCCTGGGCCAAATAGAGCACGGCTTTCCTGCGGAACTGGGATCCCAGTGGGTGGCGTGTGGCACCATTGGTGCAGCACATGGGCTGGCTGCTCCCCAGGGACCAGGTGTGAGGGACGGCGTGTTTTCCCATTGCCAGCTATTAGCCTGTTTCTGGCACCTCGCTCATCTTGCTCCGAACTGTGGGTGAGTACATCCGGGGTATGGGCTGGTGCCGCCACCAGACCTCGCAGTCGTCCTTGCCTCTAAGTGCCTGCGATCCTTCTTTCAAAGAACAGAGCAGCGTTTCCTTTTCTCAAGCAAAGCTGTGGTGGTGCCACCTCCCTTCTGTAAAACTGGGCTGATCTTAGTGGTGCCACCTCTCTTCTATAAAACACGGCCGATGTTAGAAACAATTGGCACTTTGGGGCGTGCAGAGGAGCGGAGCGATAGCACTCCGGGATTTCGGATGAATTCAGGATGTGCCAAGAAAATGTATGCACTGGCAAAGTCTTGAGAGTGTTGGCAAGAGGAAGGGGAAGGTGTTGCAGTTTTGAAGTTTTAGTGCTTAAAATATAACCTAGGCTGACCTCTCCCTATTGGTTTCACTTGATCTCTCCTTAAATTTGTAAATAAGGCAGCAGATGGCTAAAAATACGTATTCAGGGTAACTAAAGTTATCAGAAGCATGAAGGAAAACATCTTGAACTGAGAGTAGTATCTAAAACACGTTCAGTGGAACAGGCTGATAAAGGGCATTTGTTAGGTTACTGTCAAAGTCTGGCAGAAGCATTAGCAAAACAGGCGGAAAGAAATAAAACAGCATGGCTTTTGTCTTGTCTCTTTCTTAGCTCCATTATGACTTCGTTTTCATTAATTTGCTTCACATTCATGTACATGGTGGTATAGAAGACTTTTATGCAGAAGCATGACAGTGCAACTTTTAAAAATTCACAATAATTTTAATTTGGAAATTGGAAAATAATTATTGGGGATATTTATTTATTTATATACTGTCATATCATTCCTTTGTTTTCCTAATGTAAGCACTTAATATGGCTACAATTCACTGATATTGTTTTCAATTTTGCCTGTGCTTGCTGGAAGGCAAGTAATGATCCCTAGAGTCCTGCACGTTCTCCAAAAAGCATGGTATTGAAAAGCACTTTTAAACTCAGAACAGCTCGTCTGATTATAAACCTTTTATCTTTTCAGTGTGAGTTTAGAATCTTCAAATGAACGTCCCCATATATTCTAAGCTATGTACGAAGTGCGTTTTGCAAGATGGTTGGCCTTTCTTAACTTAGTCTTCAGTGCTGTTTAATACTTCAGCTTTTGAATCCTTTAAGCTAGCCTATGTTGTGAAAATGTGTGTCATAGAATGCACTGGAGTTTGACCATGGTGAACTGCTTTGGACCAAGGAAAGGAACCAGCTTTGGTTGAAAAGAGCCTATTTTCGTTGTTGGACTGATGACTTCTGATAACATCAGTAGCTGTTGAATCTCAGTGGTTTCTTACTGTTAAGATGCAAATGAATTAGATTTTCACAAATCCAAAACAGTGTCTTAAATTACAGCTTGAGGTTGCCTGAAAGCCTAGTTCTTGGAGCACGAGAATCACCATGGTAAGTCATAACAAAGATCTGTGGCTGCAGTTGAGCTCCCAAGAGAAAGTTGTAGTCTTCTACCAAAGTTCTAAGTTTTCTGCTTATAAATGCTGTTTCTCTGTAGAACAAAAGTGGAATACTAGTGTGGTATTGAAGAGTCCATCAGAGCTCTAACAAAATCTCATTCCTTTTCCTGTTTGTGTTCAGCTTTTATTTTAGCTTCCCAAGTAAAAATAATCTTTCCTTGGGGATTAGGGGATTTTTTTTTTTCTCACAAGCTATATCTGGCATGCATCTCAGTGAGACATACTTCCTTTGGGCCTCTGTCTCCCTTAATCGGGAGAGATGTAGGCTACATGTCACTCGTGTGCTGAAGGCTGTGCATCTCCTCTTGCCAAACTTCTGAGCAGTTTTGAGCAGGATGGAGGACATGGTGAACTTCATGCTGATCTTTCTGCATAGCCTCAGCACGAAATAGATGAACAACGGAGCACTGCTTTGTTTCCCTCCCTATACTTGAACTGTCTGAGGACACCAGCAGGATGCTGCTGGTCAGCAGGAAGTGCAGCATCCCTATTGTAGACACCATTCATCCTACGTTTTTGCCCAATGAAGCTAATGTAATATTGACTCTGCCCTCCAATAGCCTTCTGTCACTTTTCATAATGCAACTGGAAAAGGGTCAATGATTGCAAGTATGGCAGGAGATGACTGCTCAAGCAGGGTTCTGCAGTCTGCCTCGAGAAGCGACCAGCTTAGCACCCCTGAAAGACAATACTCTGTCACAGATCACTAGATCGTTAATATCTTGCCTTTTGAGGGGCATACTGCTTTTACCCTTTCAGTCGGAAAAATATAGCTTTAGAAATAAAAATACAGTTATTATTGTCTCCTGATATTTGTATTAAAGGGATTGGATTTAAAGAAGGACAGAGAAGGACCTAATGACAGATCCAGTTAAAAAGCAATAAATACAGATCAAATACAAAGGAATACAATTGTCATTGTGACGTTTACTGCCACGGGGGTTAATTTGCAGCACCAGCAGTTGATTCAAAATAGACCAGCCAAAGCTTCGACCGTGTTATGTTTGTACAGTTCTGTATGAGGCAGTAGAAGGATGCTATATCTAGTTTAAGTGCAGATGAAAACATTCTTGAAGGCAAACTCCTAGACAGCACAACGGCAGTAACTTCTTTCTGTAGACTATGCACACCTTTCCTTTGTAGAATAGATTTTAGGCTGTAGTAACTGCTATTAATACAAGAGATACCCTACAGCATCCAGTTTCATCTGTCACTTAGTCACACCTCTTGCAGTCTTGATGTTGCTCATGCCTGTCAGAATCTTTCCCTGTATGCGGGGTGGGGGTGGGGTCGGGGGGGAACCAAGCCAGAAGGTGGGGTACCTATTAAAATCATGTGACATCAGACTGATGCTACAAAAGATGATGGCTTAGTTCTATTTTCAGCTTGACCTTCTCTTGCATGCGAGTCTTTCATAAAGCAGTTGCATCAGATACAGCACAACTTGTTTGTGAATATTTGTTGTTTAAATATAATTCCCACATACAGTTCCATAACAGTGGATTACAAAGTAGTGAAAAAGGGAAATCATTTGCGTAAACAACTTGTGTGTGAGATTATTCTTACTGATTGCTAGACTGTCATAGTCCCCATGGGATACTGGCTATTTTGGAGGAAACAAAAATGACTTCTGTTCATGTACACTGAATTCCTTTATGCTTACACCTCAGCAATCTTACCTTTAATATCTAGGCTTCTGCATTCCTCTCTAGTGGGTTATGATTGCAGACCACTCTATTTCAGAAGAATAGCATGCCTCCCACATTCTGAAATTTTGTGGGTTATACAGTTTATGCTGATATGATCCTTCCCTTTTTATCCTCCTTTCGCTCTTGCCTGTTGATGTGGTGTACCCTATCATGTAAGGAATATCTTCTCTGAGTGACTGATTCATGTAACTTGAAAACAAGCTAACCGCAAAAAGGGCTTTCTGTGGCACATGCGGGTGCGTTGTATGGCTCAACAACTATCCTTTCCCTTGCATTAACAATGCAATGCAGCTGAAAAAAATCATCCCTCACAAAACAAATAGCATTAACAAACCCCACCCTATAGATACGGGCAACATGGGAAATTTGGATGTGACTGTCTTAAACTTTGTGAAATGATAAATCCTGAATTGTGAAAGTTAAAATGCTCTGTAAAGCCTTATCTCCAGTGAACAGTGAAGACTGAGAAAGTTGATATCCAAAGTGTTTATTGCCCAATTTAAGGGATTAAGGAATTTGCTCCTCTGAATAGCTGAGCTGTTCTAATTTAATGGCTTCTGTTCATATAATCATACTCTCTGGTCTGTTACTACAGCACCAGTTTAGTTTGTTGTGGTTATAAATACGAGCTAAGCTAGTCATTGAGAATAATGAGATTTTGCTAAGCAAGGAAGGTGGGAGGGAGAGAAATAAGTAAGATGCTACATGCAGCTTGTACTTTAGATTTTATGCTATATCCTGTAGGGGGAAGAAAGCTTTCACCATGATGCCTTGTTTCTTTTGATGAAGGCTTTAAACATATGCCAAACAATGGCGACCTTATCTCCTTTCCACATACACAGAAACAATGAATTTGTCTCTCTTCATACTGGATTTTTTTTTTTTGATCCATGTTTATATCTAATCTCAATTTCTCAGAGGAAGTTGAGAAGCTAAACTGTCAAATCGCAGTATATTTGGTATGTGTGTGATATTAACATCTTGCTTTGGAAAACATGTTATCTTAATGTCATGGATTTATGCCTCAAGAAAAAAAAATCAATATATGTGAGAAATGGGTAGAAACCTTTCATGGGGACCATGATTGCTTAAGGGCCAGATTCTTCTTCTGCTGGAATGCTTAGCTTTCACAAGGAATCAGAAAATTTAATCAGCAGCTGTGTGAGGCAGCAAAGCAGCTGATATTGTATCTCATGAGAAGAAATTTACTGAAATACTCATCTCAAGAAATCAATTAAGTTAAAATAACCATCTTAGCTGCAAAAATCAAGCAGTTCTTTTAGCAAATCTAAAGGGAAATGGAAGAATCTTAAGTGATTAAGGTAGGTTGAAGTTACGTGTATGACATGCCTAACTTGCACTAACAAAGATTCACTGCTATATGTGTATTGCTGAAGTATTTTTGCAAGTCCACCAACGTTAAATGCAGTGCATGAGAGTATTTGGCTGCAGCTGGGTTTGCTAAAGACACAAATGTATTAAAACCACGGGCAGGGGGTGGTTCAGAGACTTCCTACATTCTCAGTGTTATCTTTATTAACAAAAGTTAATATATCTCTTTTCTATTTTGGTATTTAATTGTGATAACACATAGCTTTGTTTAAGTAAAACTGTATAATATGGTAATTTACATGTTTACTGAAGATATGTCACTGCTAATCTAGTTACTACTTGGAAGTTTTGGTATGTGCTATACCAAGTTCTGTTGAAAACAACACATAGCATCTGTACAACTTGTAAATAAAAACATAATTTGTTTTGTCTGTTTTCATTAATTGTATTATCTTCTACACTACCAAAGTAGTATCCTGTTTTGGACGTCTGTACTTGTCCTTCTATTCTTTTTCGACCCAAATATTATCTTAGGATGTTTTAGTGATCGTGTTTGTTTTATATTTTTAGTAAGCAGCAAAACATCTCACTGATTCTAGTCAGTATTGGCTTTGTGGCTGTTCTGAGAACAGAACTGCATTAATTGTTGTCTAATGAGACCATATGGTTTTCAAGAGTGTGTGGAGTCATGCATCTAAAATTGATAGAAATAGCTGGGCCTTAAAGAGAGCTCTAAGGCTGAGAAACTTCCCAAAGAATTGAGCCTAAGTGGTGTAGAATGAGAGGAGAGATAAATTCAGGACAGCTTTAAAAACAAAACTGTGAATGAAATCTTCAGCTGCACAAAAGTAAGTTTGGTTGGGCTACCTGATGTTTTTTTAGTAGCTTGCAAACTACCCACAAAGTACATGCTTTTCTTCAAGGTGTGTTTTGAGATGGCTGTGAAAGCTACATGTTGTTATAAAACCAAAATAACTCCATACTGCTTATGTATTCGAGGAAGCTGTTTGGTCACAGTGAGTGCAATCTAGTACTTTCCTGATCATCATTAGGGATATTCAGAGAACTGGAACACTTTTATGCCTTCTTAGATTGTTCAGATGACTGTGAAAACTTCTTTCTTGTAAATACTGAAGTCAGTTCAAAACTGATTAAGCTCTAACACCTCCTGATGATACCTCTATCTGATATGAAGAAGAAATTTATAACTTTATAGAATTGTCGCCTTCTGCACTTAAACTTACTAAACTAAGGTGTCACATTGAATGATGCCTACTCAAGAGGTTTGGAACGGTAAAAACTATTCAGACCATAATTCTGCAGTAAGGGGCCTGGTTTCTTACAGCAACTGTGTTTTAAAGAGATGGTTTTACATTATCACAAAAACATTTGAGCTTCAAGGTCTGGGCTATGCATTTTGCTGTGGATAAAAGACTTCCCTAGCTTTTATTTATGCAGGAAGGTGCCATTTGATATTCCGTAGAAGACAGTCTCAAAAACTTAATTCTGCCTTTAGAAATGAGCCTATAAAATAAAGGGTGTTGCCAAGCAAAGTTTTCTATAACAGGTTTTAGAAAACTGGAGAATCTTCCATTCTGGAAAAAACATCTAATGAGATTTAACTGAGATGAAGGAAAATTCGTAAAACATGTGCTAAAAATGTAATTGCTCTCTGTGACGCAGAATAATAGATGCTTCCATGAGTCTTTAAGTAGTAAATTTACAGCCTCTATTAAGCAGGACTCTAACATACAGATATTCTGCTGAGTTTCTGGAAGTAATAAATTCAGGACTGTGGCTGGATTTTAAATGTTAACTGAAATGATCAAGGTTTCTTGACTTTTTACACAAAAAAAATTTATTTTGAATAGAATAACTTTTTCTGATCTAGAAACCAGTTACTTAGTTTTGTTTAACAACATGCCACTTGTTTTATTTACGGAGTTTCTAGTTGTGGTAAGGGTGCCATTTTTATTGATTTAAGCCCTAGTGATAACAGAATTGCATTCCTGAGGTTTCTTCTGTAGATTATCTGAAAATACGCTGAGGATTCACAGGAGGTTGTTGCCTCACTGCCTAGTTTATCAGATTCCCTATGGATATGTTTTTCAGTTACTGGCAGAAAGTAAGCAAGAATATTAAAATAATGAATTTATGGCAAAGCAGTGTATCTGTTGCCGCTGATTTTCTTTCCCTCTCCAAGTCAATTTGTACTGTCTTTACATGTTGAATATGCAATAGCTTCACAGCAACAGAAAGGTAAGTAAAGTTCCAGTGCGACTTTAACCTAACATGCTATGAGTGGCAGTTCTCTTTCAGCAGACCCTTACTAGGGATCTTCCTGCAGTTTTTCACATTCAGTATGTGTTTCCAGTTTACTTCTGTAATTGTGGTATTTGCTTACATCCGCTGAAGATGAGGAGGTAAAGTGGGAATGATCGGATTTTGTCTAGTAGTGGCATTGTCTATGTGACTTTAAGTGACATTTCTTGAGAGAAACTACTTGAAGACAAACCTTCAGAATACTTCTGTGGAGCTTTTGAAATATCTAGGTTAAGTGGGTTTCTACTCTGAATTTCTGTTCTTGAGTCCTACTGACATAGAGCTGTAAAACACAGAAGTACTATAAATAGGAAAAGCAATAGATGGTCAGGCCAGGTTCACAGGTTAGGAGTTCTGAAAGCACATGTAGGATGTAGGCACAATAACCTTAAAAACCCATGTAAAAAACCCATGTAAAGAGGGTTCACCAATCTTACTCTTTCAATGTGAAGTTTTATTACTTCTGGCAAATGTTTTCCTGGCCCTTGCTTTCAAAATCTAATAAAATATTAAAATTCTCATTCCCTACATTCTCATTTCTTTTCATTCTCTCTTGGTGAGAACCTGTATCACACAGACAAAAAAAAAAAACAACCAAACCCTACCTAACTCAATCATTTAAATACAGGACTTAAGAAGGAAGATGATTTCTTTTGTATGTTTTCTCTGTGCCTTTAGAGGACGGTGTTCAAATAGCATACTCAAATTACTATGTCTCCACTATTAACAATAAAGCCTCTTTGCCATGGAATGAGTGACTAAATGCAGATCCGTAAGTACATGTCTACTAAATCCAAAGTAACTGTAACTCTTTGTTAAACTTTGCTAACTTCATCTATGTGGTATGAAACCCCTGATACAGCATGTTATCTGTTCACATTGACTTTTTAAGGCTCCATTAAGTTGCTGGAGTGCAGTATCTTTCTATAAATATGAGATCTTTGCAGTCAGAGACTGCAGGCTTTGTTAGCCTTTCCAGATCTTGAGCCAAAAATAAGCTGGTGAAACAGATGGGAAAGTGGGAAGCAGGAATAACCACATGGGCAAAGTGAAAGCTCTTGGGTAATCTTAACTGCAGATCTTCATGCTTTCAAGCACTTCCTTTGAAATTAAAATTTATATCTCTAATATCATTCATTTATATCTCTGTAGCATTCTTACGGTTTTGTATTTGTAACCTTGATGTTAGAAGGTTTTTATATTTTTGGGTTTGGAAATTTGATGATATTAAAGGACAATCAAATGCCTTTTCCTGGTCATACTAAGATTTATAAATCGGTCATTACCGATACAGCTTGCTTCTGCTTTTGCTGGTAGATGAGCTATAAAGAGCAGACAAAAGTTTCTTTAGTTAAAAAAGCAAAGTGGGGGAAAGAAACCTTTGTTCCTTTTAATCTGATATTACATTTTACTTGTAATCCTTGTTTATGCTTTTTGAAGCATTGCAGAAATAAGTTTTCCAGAGATACAATTTTAAAAAGGAGGCTTTTTATTATTAAGCACTGTAGAGTCCAGCTTTTGTTTTCTGGTCATGAACTTTGTTAGACAAGAACAATGTAATTTCTTCTTTGTTTTGATCAATTAAAAAATTACAAGATTAAACTTAGTGTCATCTTCTAGGCTTGCATATTCATCTGATAAAAATCTTAAAGAAGCTGAGGAGCTGGTTATGATGAAAAAAGTATTGGAACCCAAATTAATACAAGAAAACAACATTGCTACTCTTCAGAACACTCAAACAAATGTAAATTGTCTTGGGGATGGCAAAAGAGCGCCTGTTGATCAGAATACTCCAAGTGGAGATGTGCAGAAAGAAGTTGCTTGTTCATCGTGTATTGAAGAGGAAATTCCAGAAGCAGCCATCGATGCAGAAAGCAACAATGACCCTACAGGTAGGTTTGGAATTACACTTTCGTTTATTTTGGTGGGTTGTTTTTTTTCCTTTAAATAATTATACGAAGACTCATACAGATGTAAAAATGCAGGCAAAGATTAAAGCTGCTGTTATAATACAGTTTACGTGGATATTCTTTGCTATGATCTACCTCATTCTCTCACACTTTCAAAAAAATGAATTGCAGCAGAAGTTTGGCAGGAGCAGTTCCCGGCCCATGGGTAGCACAATAAATCTGATGGGGCTTGCCAGGCATCAGGCATGTTCATCAGTATTGTGTCCCATCTTTTCTCTGCAACACAGCAAAGTTGAGTCCTCACCACATGAAGACTTACACAGAGCAGAAGGAAACTCTCCATCCCTTTCCTTTTCCAGCAAGTAACACTAGTTGTTTTATGAGGATTTTGGAATCTTTCAGAGTCTTCCCTATGACAGCTGTGAATGAAATAAGTAACACGAGGAAATGTGTAACTGCATCTACACCAGAGGTGTTGGCTGCTGCAGCTGTGTCAGTAAGACAGGATCAAACAACAAATCTGCTCGGGCAGAAGCTTGTAGCACTATATGACCCTGAACTTCTTCAGAGTCTACTTTTTTTGATGCAGAGATGCCAGATCTCTGTAGAAAATCCGATCTGGGTACATATTCTTATGAAGGAGTAACTGTAGCACTTCTTACATAGATATCAAATCTGAAGCATTGGTCAATTTTCCAGTAAGTCAAAACAAGAAGTAAAATGCGAGGTCTGGAAACTTTTCCAGGAAAATTTTAGCTTGAATATGCAATATTGAAAATCTTCATTATGTCAGATTCTTCTTTTCAAATATTTTAAGTTGCCTGTGTACTGTCAATAGTCTAGTCTACATTGCACAAAGTGAAAATAGCTATTTCTCCCCATCTGCAGGTAATTGCAAACTAGAAGCTGCATCTGTGTTAGGAGAAGACTTAATGATGCTCTACAAGAAGTGCTGTTGTCCGGATATTAATATTTGTGTAGAAGGCAGAGTTTTTCAAGCTCACAGGTACGTAAGTATTTACTGTAAAGTTTTTCAACCAAAATCCTTCTAGTATAAAATGCTGCCGGTACTGTCTGTCTATAGAAACTTACTGCTCGTGCTGTTATCTAGCTATGAACTAATATTTGTTTAGGTCTTATGTGCAAAGTGGCCGTACTTTGATAGCAATGAAAGTTATTTATTTCAGTAACGGCAACTATTGTGAATACAAATGTGTTTTTAGCACTTCTAAGATTTCCATTGTAAAACCATACAATGAGTATATACTTATGTATAAATACAGTGTAGGTTGTCTTTGCTAACTTCTTTTTAAATAATATGCTCTCTGAAAAAAATGAAAAACCTATTAATAAACTATTCAACTATTAATGCTGAATAGCATACAGGTAGAAAATTTCTGGAGTAGTAGTTATATTTTTTTCTCTTCAAAATCTGTGCATACAGAATGTGATTTTTTTACTTTCATTACTTCAGTCATGTAGACGTAAAGATTGTCATCAGCCTTTATAAGATCTAAAGTCCAAGACCATTTAACAACTTTGGCTTATTGGACTTCTGTAGCTTGGGAAAGCAAATTAAAGCATCAATACCACTCCTTGTACCTTTGATATGAGTCTGTTTGCACTTGAGATAGCAAAGTAGACAGCCTGTATTTTGTTCCCTTTGAGTATATAAATAACAGAGATTATAAAAAATCTTCCTCTATTTTTAGTATTTTCTCAATACAAAACTAGTGGGGGGGGGTTATGACAGAAGACACGTCGTAATAGTGTGTGTGAGAGTTATTTTATTTTTTAAAATAATAGAATTAGGATATATACTAAATTTCCAGAATGTAGTGACGTTAGGCATGTTTTTCTCTTCTGGTCTACACTGTAAGACGACATGTTCTCAGGTCCATAACTCTGAGAAACAAATATTTTAATGCAAAAAGAAAGTCAACAAAAAGATTTTATCAGCAGATCTTCTTTAATTTAGGCCACTTACTGCCTGGAGCAATGTATCTAGTCTAACCAGCATCAAAAAATACGGCAGTAAATCATAGAGAAAACAAGGATGTTCTGAAACAGGCACAAGACTTGCTTGCTTTTGTACTGCATCATGTGAACAGTAGGAGTGAACAAGGAAAATCTAACTGTGGGTATAATTGTGGTGAAAGCGCCAGTATGATTGATTTATTTTAAGGTTGTTTTTTTTAAGTTCTCAAACAGGCGACAGCTTTAGCCCTCACCCTCTCACACCCACTTATCTGAGCATTCCTTACTTTCTCATGAAGCCCTGTGAACTTCCAGTAGACTTCACAGTGTGAGCAGCAGTGCTCTGAGAGAGCTGCCAAGTTACGTCTTCCTACTGCTGCGGTGTTTTCTTACAAAGCTCCGAGTGGAGCAAGTCAGTTTGTTCAGTAATAAACTTGCGGTACAAACCACGACAGTAGGCAAGCACAGATAAATTTACTTCAAATTCGTTTGGTATCTCCTTATATTTTATAAGTTAAAATTTTATCAATGTATATTTAGGTAATACATGCTTGTCCATATTTTACTGGGCAGCCATCTTATTTAAAATGAGCTTTTGAAATATCACTTCAACTATGTCCTTGCAGTTGATATAGCCCTGTTTGTTACTAAAATTTATTTGGAAGAGGATGGCAAAATTGGAGATAGAGTATTTCATATCTCCATGATACTGCGTTATTGGGTCTTATAAAAACAAGAATTGTGTGTTTATTCAGAACTTCACATAATCAAAGCTGTGATGTAGTACCCATTTACGTGTGGATATATTTCACTGAGATAGGAAACATTCTGTAAAAGCTTCATTATTATTACTGCTGGATGAATCACAGGAGGAATGTGCAAGAAGTTCCTAATTTAAAGTATTGAGACTTCTGAAGCAGGAGGAGGGAAGAGAGATGAGATTCCAGAATATATAATGACTTGAAAAGAGACCATAAATAGCATTCTTCTTACTTCTTCCTACGCAAAATGCTCTGAAACGCTTTAAAAGCCAACAGATACATGTAAAAGAAAGGATTCTCATGTCTAATACAACGCTTTTCTTTTTCTGCCACAGGAAATGCACACTATAAAGTAATTCTATAAATAATAGGAAGCTTAGTAAGTGTCAGGAAAAAATTGTATATATGAGAATATTATCTACGGTTGCAGTAGCCCAGATAAGATATACAGAGGCTAACACTATAACTGGTTGTAAATCTGGAAGATTGAAACCATAAAGCAGTTTTTATCCACTGTTTTCTCTTCCTCTTTGCCCTTCCGCTTCCACCTTAAGAAGCTCCTGTTGCAAAGGTCTCATCTGATTTTTTTGAAGACTCTGCTAGTGGTGGAGATACTGAGCTACACAGACTACTGGTCTGGTCTTTCTTTATTGCCTTTGATGGAAGTAGTAGTAAATCAAATCAGCTCCTTTATGGCCAGTTGTGCCTTTTAAATAAACAAGGGTAATAAGTCTAAAAAGAAGTAATTGATAGCTCTTCTCAAATAGTGCTGGAAACACACATGATATTGTTGTATCATATGTTAGTATCAAGTTTGTTTGACTTTTAGATGCGCTGGCCAATTTCAAGTAAGAGAAGTTTTATCCTTCTCTATTTTAATAATTACACATTTTGTAGTATAAAAAGAAATTAAGAAATTCAGGATATAGTTATTTGGTTAAAATGGAGCTGTATAAACAAGGTTATTTACTGTTATTTGGTAAATAAAACAGAAGAAATAAATTTGCAATTTTATATTATATAAAAGGAAAATGCTTGTGATACTGACTTCCTCTGTGTGAATGTCAGAGTCGCACTAGGAACAAGGTTTAACTGAGAAATGTAGAACACAGGTTTTTTTTTCTTTAGCATGTTTTGAAATTCCAAACATAGTGGAAGAAAAGGCATGCAGTCTACAGATGACACCTTAATGCATAAAGGGCAAAGATTTAAGTCAATGTTATCAAAGAGTCTCATAATAAATATTTGTATCTAGTGGAATAATGTTTACTTTTTCTCTCTCAGGGCCATTTTATGTGCCAGATCTAGTTATTTTGCTGCTATGCTGAGTGGAAGTTGGGCTGAAAGCTCCCAAGAGCACATCACTCTTCAAGGGTAAGTGTTGTCTTTGCAAGTCATGTGGGAGCAAAGGTAGGCAATTTAAAATCACTGCAAATATGTAACAACTGTGCTGTGTATAGAGCAATGAACATTAATCTGTCTTGACACTTTTCTTCAACGTGATACGTTTCCTGAGTACTGTTTTGACTTCAGTATGAAATAATTTGTGTAGTGTATTTGTTAATATTGTTGATGGTTCAGGGAAGAAATCTTTTTCATCAGCAGAAGAGTACTAATCCGTTGTTTTAGAGTATGTTTTAGTATTCAGGGCCTATTTTACAATTCTTTTCTCTTGCTTCATGTTGTACATGTCATGAAAAGCATTACGAATGTCTGAACAGTGTAATTTATTTTCATAACCATTTGTACAATAAGAGTATATTGAAAATGTAAAGACAAATAAACAATTACATTTCTTAAATAGTGTTTAATAATGATATTTCAGCATCACACGCTAAAACAATTTTGACCGATGTGCTTGTTCACAATGGCTTTCTGTGTGAGAGCTGAAAATAATGGAGCTGTCAGCGTAGGATGAATACTTAAGACGCTGTAGATAAACTGGGGACTGCCAGGTTAGTTCTTTCCAGTATCAGAAAAATCAATTGAAATATATTAAATTTTCTTTCAAAGCAAACTAATACTGGTACACATTAGCTTTTTTAGTTCAGGCATGATGTTGGCCGACGCAGCTTTCTTCAGAAAGAACTGTGTACCTTACAATGTTGCAAAATATAATTGCTTTGTGTTAATATAAAATTGCTTGGCCAAGTGATACTTTCTCATATTTTCATAATTTTAGTTTTCTGTCAGTGTAATAATATTGCTGCAGAATCAGGAACATTATCTGTTGATTTGATTACAACTCCCTAATCCTTATAAAACAATACATGTTTGATTCCTTAGTTTTCATGCTACACATAGTACGTTTTAGAGGCTGATAGTCAACTATTACTCTGGTATTTATACTTCTCTCCCTGTAATTGATTTCTATATGGCTAAGAAATTTTCATCCCTATTTTTCAATAGAGGCTTTCTCCTGAGAAGTACTTAATCTTTATATGAGTATATTCTCATGTAAGTGTCTCATAATTTCTGTTATTATGAATCAAATCCATTTATTTTACCGTTTCTACTTCAGTTTTCTGCTTGGTGAAGATTTCTGTGCTATCTTTTCAAACAGTTATAAATAAAGTACATATGGCTTATTCTGAAGTAATGAAAATTCCGCCTAAGATAACAGCTGTCAAGACTGTGGGGAAACTCTTTCTTGCTGATTTTACGGCTATCATGTGTACTAATACATAGAGAGACAACTGTGTTGATTTTGCTTCTTACTGTCTTGCAACCTTTTTTTTTTTCCCTTTGTTTTTAGTCATCAATGTCTGTTGCTTAAACACATCTAATCTTTTAAAGGATCTTAACTCAATCTGCATGACTATATTCCATTTATACTATTGTACACAGCTCTTGTGGGTTCTGAAGAGTGCATACTGAGACGTACATAAGTACAATAATGTATTGTTCAGGAGATCGTGTCCACCATTTAAAATAGACATTTTGTGCCTTTCCTTGTTACAGTGGTGGGATGATACAAGAATGCAAACAGAACTCTGTGAGAAATTCCGTATTTCTTAATCTGAATCTAGGCATAAAGACCTCTTCTAAATATTTTGAGATGCAACATTCCTACTTAGTGTTGTAGTAAAACAAGAAATGTTATTTTTGTTGTGGGAAAAGCTTAAATATATTCCTAAAATCAAGAATTAAAAATAATTTTTATAATACACTTTGTAACTATGGTTGCTTAATAGTTGACTTATTGCTAGTAAAGAGCTTGGAGATGATAAAAAAAAATCCTTTCTGCGTATTGTCAGTGTAAATAGTGTAAATAATCTAGATACTAGTATTAGTCTGCTTATGACTTAATTTCAAAGATTTAAAGTATTACAAATTTTCAGCAGGACGACTGAGTAGCAACATTCACCCAAAATATAGTCCATTTGGATACTTTTACATTGCAGTAATCTTGAAAATAGCTTTGATTTTTATCAGACCATTTACCTTCCATTCACAGAACAGCTAGATGATGTATCAGCCTTTTGACCAACTTCCTTTGCCTAAGAAATGTGGTGGGGTTTATTCTGGCCATGTCTTTACTTGTGGGTTGTTGTTTGTTTTTTTTTTACCTCTTTTGCAGCATAAGCCATGTGGAAATGAGTGTCATCTTGCATTTTATATATGGAGGTATTCTGGACTTCCCAGACAAAGTTGATGTTGGGTATATGTCAGCTTTTATTATTTTTAATTGTAGTTTGTGCTTGTTCTGTATCTTCTCAGTTAAGTGTCAAAATGAAAATTCTTCGTGTAGTATAAATAAGACAAAGATGTCAAATAAAATGATCATTACACCTAAACATACTTGAGGAAATTCCAAAAATAGATCCGTTAAAGAAATCTTGTTTATTTGGCAGCTACAGGAAAAGGTGGGCCAGACATTTTTTTGGAATATTATATAAGGAGAATGAAAAACAGGAGAGTGTTTTATACCGAAATAATTCCCAATTTGCCTGTACCTTCCTTTTAGCTTCCAGATTTTCAGAATAATATGTACAATGTGTTATAATATATAATAGTTATTTTTTGGAATTTATTTTTAAATAATCATTTGAGTTGATGCAAAGGCCAAGTAGTTAGTCTTAGATCCATAAAAGATGATATATAGCAACCAATGTAAATGTTGGCATCTTCTTCTGGGGTAGTTTTTAATCAGTTTTGTACAGAATCCTGAATTACTGAAGTAAGTTCTGACATGCATGAATTTTTACCTGAAACCATTTATACTTTAGCTGTTGAACTCTACCACTAAATATTAAAGCACTACAATTTCTTAATATTAGAAATAGTTTTTCGAAGCGTATCTAAAATAAAAATATGTAATCATTTATAATATGCCCCAATGTCAATGTTTAGTTAATGAATTTATATAGAAAATACAACTATAGTAAAATAATTAATAGTTTGCTTACTATGCTTTTTAGTATTTGGAAGGGATGTAATTCTCAGATACGATGTCATCAATAACATTTTATGTAAGCCTTGAGGGGGAAAAAAACCCCTACAAAATGCTAAAAGTCTGCTGGCACAAATATCTTCTTCACTTGCTACCCTTAAAATAGAGAAACTAAGAGTCTTCTAAACAGTTTCTCAGCCAGTGACTGAGGCTTACTTTTATGCAGGCTGAACCTGGTGGTTGGGAGATTTTTATTAGGTCAACACATGTTCCCGTTTAAAGATTATTCTTTGGCAAGTTTCACACTTGGTTATTAATCTATTTCTGCAGTAAATTCTGACTGAACAAAGAGGTGAAATTAGCATGTAAATTGTCTTGTAAGCAAAATGCATGTATGAAAAGGAATTTTGATTCCGGTTGCTACTGCTTTCTCTTTAGTCGCATGTTGGGCATTGCAGATATGTATGGGCTAGATGGGCTGAAAGAAGTGGCCATCTACATTTTGAAAAGAGATTACTGCAATTTTTTCCAAAAGGTATGTCAGTTCTCATGCTATTTGGTGAACCATAAAGCCTAAGAAGAATTTTCATTCTATTACTTACCCATCATACACACCACACACCATACCAACTGTGTGGTCAAGGTGTTGGTTTAAGTCATCAGACCCTACTCTTATGTGTATATCTGCAAAATTCATGGGGATTGATGATGGGAATAAGGCCTGTGGTATCATCCACCTATTTATTGAAGCTTGTAAACCACAAGTGATGAAAAGCAGTATTCCACATGATCAATTCAGTATATGTATAGAATGTATTTTAATACATTCCATTGTATGTGTAACTGGTCTTAATAGGAATATGGAAATACTATATGTTTGCATATCAGACTTCATGGGCATGTATTTAGAAAATATTTCTGTTCAATTAAAATTAGTTTAAAAACAAACAACTGCTTAGAGTCAAGCATTTTCATGCATTAGGCTCACTAGGCTGAATACTACCTTATTGACATGTGGATGCAGTTGACTTTCCTATTCTGCATAAAGGCAAAAAAACTTAAATGGTAGCTAACAGTACTTCTGTTTGAACTGAAGATTTTGTAATTCTGTACAGATTGTGTAAGCCAGAATGTACAATAATTGTAATAATTTGTTAACAACTCTAGCCTGTTCCTGGAAAACAGCAACCTGTTCTAGAATGCATGGCTATTGCTCATTCAGTGGGAGCGGAAAACCTATATGCTGCTTGCATGAAGTAAGTAAAACACAGTAAATTATGGTTTATATTTTTCACTTCTCTGCTTTCTGTTGAAATTATGTTATAATACATGCAATACTTCGTGAGATTGGGTTTATTTTGGCGTATAAAATGTTCACAGTTGTAAACGTTTTTTTTTCTTCACAATACTTCAGAAGTATCACTGATGCTAACAAGTGAAGACAGAACATTTTTCATCTTCTTACCTAAGAAAGGCTCTTTTTTCAACAGATGGGTAGGAAAACATTTTGCAAAATGTTTGTCAGAGAGAAGCTTTGCCAGTTTACCTACTGAACTTCAGAACAACTGTCTTGTTATGTTGATTAAGTCTTTGGTAAGTAGTATATGGTGTGCTTTATATAAAAATAGAGCAATGTAAATTTTGTCTTTATTTAGCTGTGCAGTGTAATGTAAGAGATAATGAATATAGTATTTTACATTGTAGTACACTTAGACTATGCAAAAATAACAATATAAAAACAGATTTTAGTGTGCAGATGATGATGTTATGCTTCGTGGCACATAGTCTAGTGATAATAACATCCAAATCCAGCATAAAAATACAAAATAAATTTATGAAACACAGCTGTGACATCATAGTACAGCATTATGTATTCATATAGAGGAACAGCAAATTGCTGTATCAGTTCCTGTTAGATGGTGGCATACATCGTTTGTGGTGGCCTTTTCCTTTTTGCCTATATTTTAATTTTGAAAAAGTGTATTTTTTTTTTTCAGACTTCAGGTGATCACTGGCTATTAGTGATCACAAGCCATTTTTTACAGGCAAGGCGACTTTTCAAAAGTAAAGTAACAGTATAGTATACATAACAGTACTGAATTGGTTCCCCCAAAGCTCAGCATTCATTTTTTTGTGGCACGTATTTACATTGTTCCAATTTTTTTTGCCTAAACTTAAATACTTTTGAATTGTGTTTCTGTATAGAACTACCATCAGAGCTGACTTACAAGTAACTGATTTGAACTAGACCTGTTAACAGGAATTTGGTCTAGTAAGTAGCCTATAAATACGCATAATTATAACTGAGATATGAAGAGCAGGCAGAGGAACTAAAGCTAAACCTGCTGCCAAGCATGACTTTACATGTATGTGACTGTAATGTGGATTGGCATACACAAAGTTTAATCTAGGTAGCTCAGGTGACATTCATGGGATGATTTTCGTTTTAGCACACACCAGACAGCTATGTGATGTCTCGTACATCTCATGCTGAAGTCCTTGACCCCGTGTCTGTGTTACTGTTGTTATCCAATCTAAATAGCTCAGGTATGACTACCCACACTGCCGAACATAACCCTAGTTCAAGAGATGGGCTCTTAAGTGGTTCTGGGCAAGAACTGCCCCTCACTGAAAGGGCTATGAAGGCTTCTTAGGAGTGTTTTTTCTCAGGACTTCTCTGACGGAGTACTTACCGCACCAAGTGCTGAGGTCAGGTGTGAGTGGTGGCTGCTACCACGTATTCCAATGGAAAGCCTGAAAAACAAGATATTTCAGAGCTATGTGGCTGTACCAAGAGAAGCTTGAGAGTATCCACGGTTATAAAAACTGAACAGTCCTTCTACCAGAACGCTCAATTTCTAACAGAATAATGATAGTAGCTATAGCTGTTCAGATACTAGGTGTTGTGCCATTATATTAGATCAGTATACTCAGTCGTTCCTAGAATACATACATAGCTTTGTATGTCATATATGGTATAAATATTTGAGAAGTAAGGTTTTCAGGATTATAGATCAGTTCATTCTGATGTACAGGTGTTCATAGTTACACCACCACCCATCTCCAGACTAGCTCAGGTGTGTAGCATAGACAAGAGTGTATGTAGAGGCAGTTCTAGCTTCCCCTCCAGGCACCCTTGTGCAACATTATCAGAACAGCCTAAAGGTAAACCTAAGCCACTTCAAGCCTTCATTCCCTTCTGTGCCTATTATAATCTATCGCGATGCTGCGGTTACAGTTTGTGTTGAAATACCTGAGCTATCTTTAAGCGACCAGCATTTGAAGAACAGTTGTGGCACTGTGGTACTTGGCACTGCTCCAGCTGCAAGACTTTTGCAGACTGGACTAAAGTGTGATTTGGTTACCATTTTACTGTTTTAAAATTTGTGTTGGTGGGTCTTTGCAAGATTCACTGATAGTTTATGGACTGAAGCCTAGAAAGCTTTTAGAATTGCAAAATTAAAAAGTAACACATAAGCCTCTTCTGCCCACCGCTTCTGGTGAGTGATCGTTTAACTCTGAGCTCTTAAGACATCCAGTCCAAAAACTTGTGGCATTCTCAGTTCACAGAGTTTTTCACAGTATGCAAAAATGCTTTAGGCTGCTTGAGGGAGGAAGAAGAAAAGGCCTAATGTTAATTTTGAAGGGGCTACTGTATGTTTTACGATCCTCTTTTCTCTGCTGCTGCTGTTCTCTGCTGTAAAACTTTTAACAGTTACACCCAGTTAAATACTATGACTCTACTGATCCTTTCATTTACCAATCTTGGAAATGTAAAACCGAGTTAATGTGGGGCAGCCCGTTAGAGAAAGAAAAGGTGCAAAGAAAAGGACATTGCTCATTGGAAAATCTCTGGGAAGCCACAATGATGAACACAGAAACATTAAAAATGGAGTGCAGTTTAAAACACTGCTCAGGTACCTATCCCTGGTGTCTCAACTACATGCAAGAAAATTACCAGTTTTTTAGATAAGTGGACTCCACTTTAGAATGGTTAGGAAAAAAATGTAACATGAGAAGTAAAATTTAGATAGAGCCACTCCTACGAAGCGCTGATTTAATTAGACATCAATGAAGGAATTTTATATTTCACTGGAAGTGTCTAATGGGAGTAAATGCTTGTTGCCTTGTGGGCAAGGGCTGAATTCTGGACAATTCAAAAAGCTTGTAATTGAGTCCAGTGGGAGCAAGATCAAACCATAAGCATATACTTAATCTGTAATCTACCATATATGCATGGAAAAAAACCTGGTTTTGCCCACAGATGAGTAAAATAATAAGAAAGTTGAACAATGTCTGGTAATATTTTATGGTTTAACTAGAATATGCATGAAGAAAATCGTCCCTGCTTTCTTCTTTGCAGGGGACAAATATGATTATAATCTGAATTTACAGTAGGGTTTTTTGTGTCAAATATCTATCTGAATTGTTGCTTCCTCCAGTGTTACTGATCTTACTGCATAATTTATCAGTGACCTGCTAGGTCATGTTGAGTAGAGCTTTCAGTCTGTTCTAACATGGATAACAATAAACTGCAAGTTCTTTTCAAGTGATGTGTTAGCCAGTAGAAGTTGCCCTCAGGTACTGTGTGGATGCAATGCACAAAAGAACCAAAGGCACAGATCAGGGGAATAAGTATTAGGGAATATGCTTGCTTGTTTTAAATGTAACTATAAACATAGCAGTTATGTTTCTTAGAGAAACATTAGACAACAAAGAGAGTAAGTTCAGTTAAAACTCCATCTGGAAAGACAAATATTTGAAGTTGAACTCCTTTAAATAAAGCAAAAGGATTCATAACTATGAAAATGCTTGAGTGTTTATGTACGCCAAATGCTAGGTCACCCCCACTCACCCAAAACTTTCACTTACCATTTTATTCAAGAATGTATTACATCTTTCAGTGACCTAAAAGGTTTTTCTCTATTCAGTTTCTCCAGTTAACATTTGCCTTATTTTGTTCAGGACTGGCAGTATGTAATACACAGTTGAAAAAATACAATAAAACCTACTGAAAACTTTGTTTCCTAACTTCCACAGGCAAAACAAAAGCAGTCAATTATTCTTTTTCTGCTTTAGTTTTGAAAGTAGCTATAATGCTTAGAATCCAAAGCATCCAAAAATCCAAATTTATTTAGAGGGTAAATTAATACATGACTGGATCCTTGTGTAAGTGTTCAGTAACTGAAAACCGAAGCTATTTTACGAGCAGCAATTCTTTAGGTGATTACCTGGCAACAGGCTAATTTCTAGTTTTTATTTTAAGAACCATAAGAATGCTGCTTTCCTTTTGATGGAGAGTGACCGGCTGATCAACAGCCTTCCCCAAGTGAAATGGACGGAGGCAGCTGTGGCCTTGGCATCTAGGCTACAAGAAGAATGCGTAACATTTATTGTGGCAAACTTCCTACATGTAGTACAAAGTGAAGGCTTCTCGGCTTTGTTGCAGGTAAAAGTGCCCTCAAGTTATTTTATGCTTCCAAATAAGCTGAATTATATCACACTTTGGATAGTTCAGGCTGCTAAATAATCAAAATAGCTTCAACTTTTGCTTTACTGTACAATTTATGGAAAATTAAAAAAAAATAGGCAGTGCTAAGATTTTTGTTGCTGTTAAAACAACAACAGTGTTGTTTTAAAGAATGTTAATACTTTGATGCATAGGGTTGATACTGAGTTCAGGTTATGTGCCTCAGTTCCAATGAGGCAAAAGTTCCAATGAATTTTGCGGGACAGTTTCTGTGTTGCAGAGAGATAAGTATATACATAAACTTCAAAAAAGCATTCAAACCCCTAGAACAACAGCACGTACTTAAAAGAATGAGTATGCTGCTAATACTAATAATCAAACTTCTACTGATTTTTGTTGCGAGTTGCAAGAATGTGGCAGTGCTGCAGGTCCTGATGAGAACACCTCTAGTCATCTAGCTGGTTCATTTCTCCCATGAAAGAATTTTTTTATACGTATAGAGGATTAAAAAAATAGGTGGGGAGATGTTAAAGCAGTTTGTCTCTGAATCTAGAGTTGCATGTGGCTGTAAATTCATGACAGTGTGCTTGTTCCTAAAATTTGGGTTAGCGAGAGGCCTCGGGATGATCCGTTGGAGGCGTGGGGAGGGGTGGGGTTATGGAATGGATACAAAGGAAGATGCTCAGCTGTGGCGTAACCTCCTGCACAGCAACACAGCAGTTCCTCTCTGCTCAGTAATGCTTTTGCATACGAAGTACACTCTTTTGTTTTAAATGTCTGCCTTTTGTTGTATCCCCAGGCACAGGCAATGAGCAGCAAACCTGACCTGCTGGAACTAATTTTTAATGTGATTGAAAAAAGTCTTAATAATGAAAATAGCTGCTTTCTTCTTGTAGCTGTGGATATGTTGTTGGACTCCATGAATGTGAAGGAGATGGTAGGTTTTTTCAATGTGCAGTGTTTGTAGGAGAAACTATTCCAGTATTGTTTCGCGTAATGGTTCAAATCAGGTGATGTGGTTTGAGCTCAGGTGGCTCGGTCCTGCCATTGGGGTCACACAGCAAAGCATCCGCATAAATCCAGGGTCCTGTTGGAAGTACAGAAAATGTTGGTACTTGTTTACTGGACATGAACACTTTTTTTAAAGGGAAACCCTATCTATGGCAGTAAAAAAATTGTGTATTACTGAGAATGAAAGACCCATTGGCACCACTGCTCTGTCATTCTTTACTATCACTTTAAATTTGTGATGAGAAAAAAAAGTATCAAAATCCTGCATTACCATAAACTAACAGGTGAAGACAGCATATTGTTTTTCTCTACGTTTATCTTTTCCCCCCTCTTTGTAAAAGTCACAGCTACCTTTGCTTTTGTTTAAGACTGTCCTCTGAAGCAAGGACTGCCTCTTAACGTAATGTGTTTTTTTTGGACTGGGGGGAGGTGTCAGTCTCCATGTGTGTAATATGACGTGTATATTCATACAATCTAAATAATGATATTTAAGCTGTGGTTGACTGTAATGTTGGGGATAATTCATGAATAACATGACATACTGATTAAAATCCAGAATGATGCTACAAGGAAAGAATTAAAAATAAATGTAAAATGAATTACTGCAGTCTGGTGCTATTGTAGATCTTCTTGGTAAAAGCAATGAAAATTTAATCAGATACATTATTTTTCCCTAGAGTATTTGACCTTGTTGTGACACAGCTGACAGTAAAGAGCTATTACGGGGTTCATTTTAACAAAAAAAAAAAAAAAGAAAAGGAAGGAAGGAAAAAAAGAGCAACGTGGTGTTTTCTGGTGCTGTAGCATGCCTTGCAGTGACTTGGTTTTAAAGTATTGTAAAAATTATTGTGGTGGGCAATAATTCTTCAAAAACAGCATCTCCATCTACCAGGCCATTATAAAATATAAGTGATGACATCATTGATCTAGCTTAGGGAGTAAGTAGATTCTGAAAGGAATAATGACTGGTTGCTATGACAATATGCCCCTCGCCAGCTGCTGATTTGTTACTTGAACACAGGGTTTTACGTGCAAGATCCAGGCTCTGCGTGATAAGCTCTGGGTCTTCCTGGTTCAGTCTTTTTATGCTGTTCGTCACACAGAAGGCTGGAAGCTGATGAGGCCAGACCATCAACAGAAAATACAAGCAGGTATGTCTGGCATCAAATGGCGTTAGAATTTTTTAGCAGTCTGTTCAGTAGATAAAATGTAGGCGGTATTGTGGAGCCACATACAAATCAAAGCAAAATTTGTGATGCTGTATGTTTTTGAAGTGGTATTTTAGAATAGAAGCATGATAGCATGCCTTGCTAGTTTCAGACCTGTAAATTGGTAAAAAATTTTCTGTGAAAAGTCTCCTCTGCTTTTCTTGTTAGGAGCATATATAACAGGAACTGAGACCACATAGATGGATTCTATTCTTATTTACAGCTGGTCTAAATTATTGAAAATACTGCAGCAGGATTAAAAACCTTATCTGTCTCATTTTTAAGGAGATAAGCACTGTCGGATGAATTAAATTTGCACAAAGCAGCTTATCCGTTCCATGAATTCAGTTCCCACCCTTTATCGTTTTCTACATAATGTATAAATATTGCTTGTCTCTTGCATAATGCTTATCTCGTGCACTGTGAGTAAATGCAGCTAGCTTGGCTTCACAGTTGATTGGTATTGTGATATTGTGTATGCTACTGCAGAGAGCCCCTAAGGAGCTGCATAGTGTTCTCTCAAAATTTTAACAAGCAGCACTTCCAACAAAAAGGAGGTTTTGTTCTGAACGTTTCTTTGTTTTGAAGTACACAAGTATTCTGAGGCTGCGGGACTGATGATGATGGAGTTCGGGTTATGGTTGAATATTAGCTTTGACAGTACAGCGTTATAAAAGAAAAGAATGTGTCGAAGACTCCTCTAAAATCAAACCACTTATGATTCAAAGAAGAAATAAACATTTTGGTGTCCTTTATGTTAAAGACATTAACAGCTAGGATATGGTAGTTATAAAATTGTTTCTGCCTGTAGACAGATAAAATTTTATTCTACAATTACATGCTGAGAGAAAGATGCAGTGACAGTCTTTCTAAGCATGATTTAGAGATGTAGTCAAATAACATTTCACTGTTACTGTATCAAACAGGTCTATGATTTCTTTCTGGATTACAAAATACTTCAGAAGCTGAGGAGCTGGCTTTAGAAACAAGGGTGATTTTTTTGTTTTGTTTTGGGGTGTTTTATTTTTAGGATGATCATGTCCTTCCTGTAAATAATCTTCAGGCTGCTTTTCACTAGCGCTTTCAATACACAAAAATATTTGAGACCGAGGTGTGCCTTAGTTGTCTGAACTCCATCTTGCCAGAAATTGTTTTGTTTTCTTTTAGATTAAATTGTATCTCAGAGCTAGCATACACTTCATATGTAAATGGATAGGCTGAAATGTTTGCATAAATTATCTGGTTTTAATTACAGGCAAAGTGATGACACAATACTGGTAGACAAATATTAATCTTCAACTTTTAACTTAATGATATCTGGTGGTGGTTTATCTTCTAGAGATTTAACCTATATAGAATTAGAAGGCTATAATAGAGGAGGAAAAATGCCAAAAGAAGACAGATGTTTCATCATCATGTGTTGGGGTTTTTTTCATTCACAACATGTCTTGTGTTTTCTTAGGCACAAGTTTATATGGATTTTGTCTTAATATATTGGTATGTATTAATGTGCAGAGTCATTGCTAGGAAAAGGATTTGATCCCTGGGGTGCCATTTTTCAGCATACCTTTTGTGTGATTTTTTTACAGACCTATATAAAAATTATTTTCAGTTTCTTCAATAAGAATTCATCAGAATTTTTGTATGTGTTATACAGATACATATATTTTTTTCTGTATAAATAGTATGTCAGAACATAAGGCACTGAATGCTTACATTTTTTTAATACATTTATTGCAAAACCTGTTTTCAGCTGAAACATTAATGCAAACAAAAATGAAACCTTATTGATTTGGGGTCTGTACAGTGTCTATAAATATCCTTTTCCTATTCTACAAGCGCAATTGATTTAAAGGCTTTATTGAAAAATGCTTCCCTCAGAGTAGACAAGTAAAAAAAAAAAAAAAGGCATTCACTGCCTGAAAATTCCACATGACAATCAGAGGGATAACTCTCATGACATTACACTGCATGCTGTCTAAAGAGGCACTATGATCTTACTGTGTACATTTAGATATTTTGACTTTACTGCTTTTGAAAAATAATATAATTTAATGTAATTAATTTTTTCTTTTAAAAGTATAAATAAATATTCTATAAATTACAGTACATCACTTAAAAGTCAATAGTACTCTTAAATTTGAAGGTCTGTCTTTTTTTGTAAATTGTGTACACTTTCAAAGGTCTCAGTGCGCTGCAAGCTTTAAGTGAGCTAAGCTTGCATAAACAAAAGTGTGGCTTAATATGGAAATGGGGAAACAGAAGAGTTAAACAACTTGCTTATTATGGCCATCTGACCTCATTATAGATACAACATTTTTTGTTCTGAATATAAAACCATGTATTTCCACTTAACATTTGCCATGTCACCAAAATTAGCCTTCCTAGAATAATTATAGGACCCAAAGAAGCGCTTTCTGATTTCAGATGATGTTAGTTGAGAGGTCTGGATTGTTTTCTGTTTCACTTATTTCCTGCTAAATAGTAAAGAAACTGCTTGTTCCTTTTGCAGCTGCATTTGACAAGGGTGATGACCGAAGACTTGGCAAAAAACCTGTATTCACTAGTTCTCAGGTAAATAATTATATCCAAACATTAAAAATACTCAGAAGCTTGCAAACAAAACTATTTTCATCATGTGTTTTAAATTCGGTATTAATTTGTCATACTATTTAATGCAACTTGCTTTTGGTAAATTTGGGGGGTTTTGGTGAACTGTTATTTCTGCAGAATCAGTCATGTCTATTGCCAGAAACATCTTAGGACTCAGCCTATGCTCTGCTACATTTTCAAACAGATAAGCTCAAATAAAAGACGGGAATTTGTGTTCAGAATCTCACATTCCCCTGTTGCTACGTAATGAAACTGATCTGTTTCCCAGAGCAAATGGTTTGCTACTGAGCTAATGAATCTGCTATTATCACAAGCCATCACAGCACTGAGTCTGTGACACCCCCTGTCCTGAAAAAATATTTTTTTAGTGACCTCAGCAACTCTTCTATTGAGACTTAAACTCAAAACTACATTACTGTTTGGCAGAAAAACAGTATGGGTTTCACATGATTTGACGGTCTTGGATACATTGCAATGACACTGGTATCACTTAATTCTCCATGTGTCAGTATATATCTTTACCTGAGAGAGAAGTGGAATATTGTCACTTTGGAAAATGTGCATGTATAATTCAAAAAAGTTTTCTTACTTCAGCAGACACTAGTAATATAAATAAATATTACCGAGTAATTTGTCCAAAGTAAAAGTGAAACTCTACTTAACTATTTCTATATCCTCTATGTAGAGCGGTATTTCACGTTAGATTTACTAGGCACTCAAGTTATTTCTGGTACTTTTGTGTCTTTGAAAGTCAATCTGAGCTAAAATATAATATTTTAAAAATTATTTCTATGCTGAATCTTGTTGCTTGTTACTAAAAAAGTAGCTGTGTTTCAGAAATGAAAGACTATGGATAATTTGGTGTTGTAATGTCTTCTGTTTGGTTGGGTTTTTTTCCTGATGCTTTTTTTTCTAGCTAAACAAATCTATTACTGAATCTGCTGGTATAAGGAATACGTCCCGGACAGAACACAGCAAGAAAGATTGCTGGGGAGATTTTTCCACTAATCAGGATAAAATGAAATCTGATGGATTAGGAGCATCTGGACATACATCAAGCACCAATAGAAACACTGTTAATAAGGCTTCAAAGCATGAGGATGTAAAGGGGAAAGATGGCAAAAAAATAGTTTCCAAGATTACTAAGGATTCAAAACCTGGGGAAAAAGCTGCTTCACCAAAGGCTAGAGTTGTTATAAAGACAAAAATAGAAAATAATGGAAATGTGAAGGCTGAAAGCATGCTTACCAAGCAAGATGTAGAAAAGACATCATCTGCAAGTGGACAGAAAAATTCAGGAAGTGGCAAAGGACTAAAGAACCATGAAGGGAAAATTGCAGGTGCCAGACCTAAAGTGCTGACAGTAACTGCAAGTGTGCAGATCAAAACAAAACCATTGAAAAAAAACACAGGGAAGGAATCTCCCTCCTTAGGAACTGTGGCAGGAACTTCCAGCAAGTCAGCAAACTCAAGCATAGATATCCAGACTGCCAGCGAACAGACAGAGGAACCCAAAGAGGATAAATTGGTAGAGGAAGGGAAAAAACAAACTGGTAATTTTTTATTTTTTTTTCTGAGTCCCCTTCTGGTTTGTCCCAGGCAGGTCATACACTGAAAAACCAGCCTGAGAAGCTTTAAAAAAATGTACTATAGACTAATAAGAGTCACCCTCTTCCCCTGTAAATGAATATTAACTTGAGATAAGAATGTAAAATTTCTCCTCTATTAACTGATTTTATTTTATGATAACTGATAGCCATATAAAATGGTAAAAGTTTAACAACTATGCTCTTTTCAATAGCTGATATTCATTAGTAGAATTTTTTCAGTAGTTATATGCAATGCATTTTCCCCTATAATTAACTTTGAATTTACCTTACAATAGTGAAAACAAAGCCATCTGTGAAGACATCAAATGGAGTCACCAACAAAAAAAAAAAGACCGAGCTTGAGGCTAGTATCACAACAAGCAGGTATGTTACAAATCAATATGCTGCTTTACACATAGATAGATGTGCGTGTGTGTCTGTTTGTGAAAAAAGTTTCAGTTGAACTATTAAACTTGCTGTTAAGCCAACATGTTCTTTTTAATCAGAGAATGGTTGTCTATTGCATGTTATTAGCAAAACAATTTGTGTTAGCTATTGGAAACATTGCTGTAAAGATAAAATTGGTTTGGCTTTTGTGTTGGATTGTTTCATGCTAATCATTTTAAAATTGTTATAGGTCATTCAGAATTCTGCACACTGGAACAGTTAATGACTACACAAGGTGTTGTAAGCTTATCATTTCTGGGATAGCTTAAATTAAACTGGACAGAAAGACAGCTGAAGCACTGTGAAATTGTGAAATGGGTCGTTTATACATATGAGTGTGTACATATATAAAAATACATATATGCACATATAGGTTTTATTTTAAAAAAGTATACCTTTTAGGTTGCCTTTTCAATGTTTATATATGTGGGCATATTAAAACACATATATTGCTTGCTTAATATACTTAAACATTGCTATATCTTAAGGTTGGAGATAATGGATGTAATAATTTCTTTGCAGTCTGACAAAAAAATCAACTGGAAAAGGATGTAATGAACAAAATGTACAAGCCGTTGTAAAGAAAAAAGGAAATGTGAGTAGCAATTCTGCAGCACAGCAAAAGGCTCAAAACACACCTACCAATTCTCCCAAGAACCAAGGTAAAGTTTCATACAGCAATGAAATGGTCTGCCAATATTACGCAAAGCTTTGTCATATTTTTTTTTTTTAGTGCAAGCATCTTCTGAACAATTCTGTTTATTTTCTGTATTTCACTTTTGGTGACGATTCCAAACTGTAAAATGCAAATTAATGTGTGTCAAATTCAAAATATGTAAAAGATGGTCTTCACTGCCAATTGCTGTTTTCTTCTGCTTGTTTAATCTGCTTTGCAGAGTCTTTTATTTGCTGATCCCCTGCACTTCTGCACTTGGAACCATGACTGTGTTCAACAGAAATTCTGTAGGTCAAGCATTTATAATATGCATCAAAGATCTGGACTGCAGACTTCTTTATGAACTGTTAGTTTATGACTCCCTTTTTTGGTGATCCCCCCTAGGGGTAGCACTACTGATACTGACCTGCACCACAAACGAATACTTGATTTCAACAACTATTTATATCAAGTGTGGGAAATGACATTGTAGACTGCAGAGAGGAAACCCTGTTTTATAAAGATACAAAGTGTTAAGGATGGAGCTCTTTCTAATCCCATTTGGACTTGGCACTTACAAGGGGGAGGAAGACTGTTCAAGTTATATTATCTTAAATGCATTAAGATACAGAAAACACAGGTCCTGTCAGTTTGTGTTCATTAAAGATCTTGCAGTATTTTCTGACTGAACAGGGATATTAATTCTCGTATTCTAATCGCATTATAACTAATGTAATTATTTTCTGCCTACTTTCATTTCCTCTACAATACAAATTGAACACAGTACTCATCACTTCCTGTGCTAAGCTGCTGTGCCGTGTTTCTGTGCGCTATTAGACAGCTGCTGCTTGCTTTCTGCTCCAGGGATGACTACTGCAGTTCCAGGTTGAAGTAATTCCTTTATGTACAGTCCATAAAGTGCTCTATGGACGGCATGTAAATGCAAGATGGTATTTTTGTCTAGTGTTTAAGATCTCAATTCTTAATTCTTTAACAAGCCTTAAATCCTTTAGTAACATAAAAAGTTGAGTAACTTGCTTCTCAATATAAACAAACTCTAACATAAATTGGTGAATATACTTTGACTGGCATATACAATCTTTATAGTCTTTTTTTTTTTTTACTGTTTGTTAGGACCTCAGGGGGAATCGCCAAATTCACTGAAATCAGGAATGTCTCCAAAACATAATGAAGAAAAAAATGTGTTACAACATCTGTCTCAGACAACACCCCCAGAAAAACATTCCTCAGCCAAGAAGAGGAGTGTTAAGCAGTTGCAAACACCTGTAGCAAAAGCCACTGTAAAAATAACACCTAAAACTCTGGCTCCATCAAAACATGCTGAAATTATGAATAATAAAGAACCAAAACCGAAAACAGCTGGGCAATCTGTGTTAAAATCTCAGTCCTCAGTCCAGAAGCATTCAAGGAGTGAATCTCCTGTTGTCCAGAAGAATGTGCATACTTCTGAACACAGAAGTTCAGGACAGAAACTTGAAAAAAACATGACTGATGCTGTGGCAGGTCAGCTTCATGAGAATAATGAATGCTATTCTGCAAAGCAAATTGAATCTTTAAAATCTGTGACAGAAAGTAGCAGCAAAGATAAACTGCTGTCCTGTCAACCCAATAAAGAAAAATTATCACATCCTTCTGAAAGTGTGGAATACAAAATACAATCCGAATCTTCTCCTCTGATTACAGAGGAAACTACTTCTAAACGGCACGTTTCACTGCAAAATGAAATGGAAGCAAGAGAAATCTGTGGAGATCAGACTGGAATTAAACAGATTGAAGGTACAGAGAAAGATGGCAATACAGCTGAATTTCAGTGTCATGCACAGTCTTCCAGTGATGGATACTCAGACCTTTCCAAGGAAACCAATCAAAAAGCTTCAGGAGAACTGGTGAACCATTCAAAAGCAACCAAAGTCTGTACTGAACAAAGTGATAAATTAAACTCTGAAACAGGTCTTAACTACGATAAAAATGCTTTACCAAGCTTTTCCAGAACGATAACCAATAAAGAGGATGAGACATCATCTCCTCAGATTCATATGGAGGGATTTCTTACAGCTGATGAGCTGTGTGATACATCAGCCTTGACTGACTACAAATCAGTTACAGCAGATTTAGATGATGTTTCAGAGTGTTCCACAGAACAAATAACAGAAAAATGTTCACCCAGTTACACAGAGTCTATAGATCCTACAGAAATGTCTGAAAACCATGAAAATGCAGAAATTCCCTTTGTGGACCACTGGAGTACTGGTGCACTAGATCCAAAAGAGAGTCCTGAATCAGATACTGGCAGTGCAACTACATCCTCTGATGATATAAAACCAAGATCAGAAGACTATGATGCTGGAGGCTCTCAGGATGATGAAGGATCCAATGAAAGAGGGATTTCTAAATGCAGCACTATGTTGTGCCATGATTTTCTTGGAAGAAGCAGCAGTGACACAAGTACACCTGAGGAATTAAAAATTTATGACAGCAGCCTAAGAATAGAAGTGAAAATGAAAAAAGAGGGTTCTGATCTCTTCCGTGTTAATTCAACGAGCGATGATGAAATACCAAGAAAAAGACCTGAAATTTGGTCCCATCAAGAAAGTGCACGGACCAATACTAGAGAAAGCAAAAGTTCTCCTTTTTCCAATGCACAGTTTACTCAGGAAGCAGACCAAGTTTCTTCTTCTGCTGATGAAACAGAAGATGACAGATCTGAAGCAGAGAATGTTGCAGAAAACCTTCCTCCATCCAGTGTTCCTACTCAACAGTTCCAAGGAATTGATAATTTAGCTTTTGAAGATGCAACAGAAAATGACACAGCAAGTCAAGAGTTTTCTAAAACTAAACATTTCAAACGATCTGTTTTACTTTCGGTAGATGAATGCGAAGAATTGGGATCTGATGATAGAGTGGAAACTCATACTTCACGTCAGCATTCAATAGATTCTCTGACTCCTTCAGAAGTATTTGACAGTGTTTCTCAAGAGCACCATGGAAATACTTTTTATTCAAGATACTCACTGGAAATTGAAGATGGATTCCTGGATTGCAAACACCATAAGGATAGAGACAATAAATCAGATAAAAGTGAAAGTTCTCTCCTACATCTTCATGATACTGAAACCCCAGGGAAGGAGAATCAAAGTGCTTCAATGACTGAACAAAATTGCCCAGAGAAAGTCTATTCAGCGGCTAGTCCGTGTCCAGGAGAAAAACAAATAGTAAACATGAAGAATGAGGTGGCTAGTGAATTTCACCAGTGCAATAAATACTTAGACAATGATGCAAAATCTCAAGAAAGGCCATGTCATTTAGATCTTCATCAGAGAGAAACTAATTCTGATGTGCAAAAGAGCAGCTCTGCAAAACCTGTAGAAGCCAGTAAGAATCAGATACTGACTCAGGAAGGTCAAGTGAGAGACAGTCAACCAGCAACTACTGAATGCGCTAATACTGATTTACTTCCAGGTAATGTACAGAAATAGAAACATTCAGTCATTCAAAAATAAAGTAACAGGGAAAGCTTTGACAATTTGTCTGGGATTGAATCCTGAACTGAAGTAATTTTGGCTGAAACGATATTAAATTTAAATATTTTTAAGTGTTTCACTTGGGTAGAGAATGCTTGTCTGTTTGAAATATCCGTCAATACCCTGCTGTCCAATGAGAAACTTGACTACAAGAAAAGAGATTTTATGTAATGCTAAGAGAAAGATTGGATGCAGTTGTCTGTACTTCAGTTATTTTTGATCCAATCTCACATTGACAGCATCAGCTTTTGATGGAATCTTAGTATTTGTTTTGTCTGCTTGACAAGGTGTAGTATGTCTGAATGGGATGTGCAATAACTACAGTAATAACCTTAACTAAAGCGCACTGAACTGTTTACCTGAACAGCTATATGCATTATTGTTGTAATTTATTTATTTATATATTATACACAAATTTGGATCCTTCTGCCACTGAATATAACTGAATATTTGCCATATAAATCAGTGGGAGCAGGCTTGAACTCTGATTTAGAGCTTATGAGATGTCTAAAATTCTAAATTTTACCAGTAAAAGCTTATTTCCTAAAAGAGATATTATACTTAGAACTAATGCTTATATGAAGAAAAGTTCTAACTTGTTTCATGTAGCTAGATGAATACTTGTCTAGTTTTGTTTTGTCTTCTTTATACCAATAATTCAGTCTGTTTATCCCATCAAAAATATACAATAGTGTTGATTACAACTATTGTGTATTCAGAGTAATGAAATGCTGATCATGATCTATGTTCAGCCAGACCACAGAACAAGAAGACATTAAAAGTCCGTACTATTTTTTTTTTAATTTTGCTTGCCCTTGCCTGCAGCTGCCCTTGCATGTGCAGTGTAGAAATAAGCCTGTGGATAAACAATTTTGGTTTTAATTCTCTTGTAAGCTGACATAGTTTAAGTCACCATTCAGTAATCATTCTCTATTAATTCCCTCCATGCACCTCCTGGTCTAAATTTAATTTATGTAGTAAATGAGAAATTCCATGTGCATTAAGTGTATATTTACATTGTCATTTTCTGTATCAGAAATTTAATTATGGAGGTTATTGTTAATTACCAGTGGTGATTGCTGCTTTAACTTAATTTATAAATCATACTTTGTTTTTTATATAGGAAATAAATGCCTCAAATTTTGTCAATTTTGTATAACCCTCCATCCCCCATTTTTTAACCTGGTTGGATTGTCCTTTCTGAATGAGTTAAATTTTGCTCTACACAGCCCTGAGGGGAGGATCATCTGCAATTTTTACATTGTACAGTATTGTGAATTATTTCAGGAGACATAGATGATTATGACACAATGGCACAAACCTGCATGTATGAGCATCGGCCTTCAAAAACCCTTTCTCCAATATATGAGATGGATGTTGGAGAAGCAATTGAGCAGAGGATGGATTCAGAAACAGCAGTTCTAGATGTGGATTTTGAAGATCAGCAGTTTGCAGAACAGGACTGGACTCTTCTCAGGCAATTGTTATCTGAGCAGGACTCAAACATAGGTTTCAAAAACTCTGTTCCTGAAGACCTTAACTTAGCACAATGTCTTATCAATCAGACACTGTTTCTGGCACGAGATGGTTCGAATCCTCAGGGTACATCACAAGTTGACACATTCAGTAGGTGGACTGAACTCATGTCTCCACTCGATGATTCTTCAGCAAGCATTACAGTGGCAAGCTTTTCATCTGAAGACTGTTCGTCCCCTCAAGGGGAATGGACAATTCTTGAACTGGAAACCCATCATTAAGGTGATCAAATGTTTGCAGCTGAACTCCAACCCATTCCCCAAATCTATTTTTGATGAGTTGTTTCCGTACAATAATGAAATACTGCATCAGTCAAGAACGAGCAATTCTTGATACTGAGGCAATCTTTCTGATATAATGAGGTAAATATGTTAATTTATAATCTAGATTTAATCACAAGTACAATAATTTTTCAAGACTTAAATGTATGTCTTTTCTAAAAATGAACTTTGAGCATGTATTTTCTAGAATTGTTAGAAAAAATTAGATGACATGAGAGAAAAATCTTGGTTTCCACCCTCCCTTTCATCTTCCTTTCTGACATTTTAATATTCTTATTGAGCAAGAATTTAAAGATGACTGCATAATAAGTAGAGCTATTCCCCTCCTTTTTTTCCCCCCCCTCTTTATATGGTGACTTCATTTTGCAACAATAAAGATTCGGAATGGTTGTGTCAACAGGTGATGTGTGCCAACGCTGCTTTAAATGATGGAAACATATGTTCAAAGAAAACGTTTCAGTATGAATCTGCCTTGGGCCTTACTAATATGAGCAGCTTGTTTCATCTGTTTCTTCCAGATTTGATTTTTGTATTTTTGGTTTGTTTAGAAGTTTCTAATAAATTTTTTTAAATTGTCTTTCCTTTAAATATAAGACTTCAGAGGGTCTGTGCTATAGGAAGAGCACTGTTTCTTTCTTGGAAATGCACATATTTAAGTAAATATTTTTAATGGCATGGTGCATGAATTCAGAGGATTTTGTAGATGCTGCTCCTGTTCTAACAAACAGTATCTCTGATATCTCCAAAAGTATATCTCAGTCTGAAGTTGTGGTCAGTGTTACATCAGAAGTCTGATGTTGGCTAGAACTACCTTCAGGCTTCAGTTCATTACACTTGCACCCTTATGACACTGTCTGAGGCATAGCAAGATTCTCAGGAATTTGGTTTTGTTTGTTCACTTAAATGCTACATTTTTGGAGGGATAATGGGATTCTTGCATCTTCATTAATACCTCTAGTGTAGTTTTTACAACGAGACTAAATATCAACATAACCATTCTTCTGACTAAAAGTGAGATAGGATATACTTCTCAGTACTGCTCATTCTGCTGCTGTTGGCAGTTAATTTGGGTGGGGATGGGACTATTTATTGTCTTTTCTAATTTGACAGGGGAGGAAGGGACTGAGAAGCTATTCGTAATTCTTACCAAGTTAGAACTCCTCCTGAAACACACAGGATTTTTTCATTGCTAAGGTTAGGCCCTCTAAGATATCTGCATTATATAAGTAGTAGGGCTTGTCTTTCACACAGCTTAAAATCTAAACAGGAAGTATTCTACCTCCTCTTAGTCATTAACAGAAGTGCCTTCAGAAGCAGGTGCTATATGGCAGTAAAAGGCTACTAACTTTTTTTTTGTTAAAACTATTTAAGATAAGTACACAACTTAAACTAACTGCAACCACTGATAATATGGTCAGTTTTGCAAGCTTTTGCACAATTCCAACAGTGCACCTTAATTTTCTTAGAAACTTCCTTTCTTTTTGTTCATAGTCAAAAACTCAGTTGTGTGGAAATAGGAAGTTGCCCCAGCATATGACTAAAGAAATTATGACTTGTCTTATCTGTGGACTTGACATAATAAAGAGCTCTAAGGCACAGCAGTGTATCTAGAAAGCCACTTTGTTCAACTTCTGATGGAGAAGTGATGTTTTATTTTCCCCAAATTAAATGGAGAATTTTATCTCATTCTTTAATATCAAAGCAGGAAAAAAAAAAAAGGGAAAGCCTTCCTTTCCCTTTATAATGAAGAAGGAAGACTTGAAACTCAAAGGAGGATCTTCAGTCTCATAATAAAAATCCCCTATTTTTTTTAGCTTTTAGGATCATAAATAGTCAGATACAATTCAAAATATTTTAAATGTAATATGCTGTATTTACCCCAGTCTTCATATTGGGTGAGTCAGAAGAACATTTAGGAGTGCAAATCATCAAGAAAACCTATTTTTCATCTTCAAGTTTACAAGGTATATCGACAGTGGAAAATCTCTTGGATAAATGAAGTAACTATAGTATTAGCCGCTGTAAAAGATGAAACTCTAGAGAAGCTTTTACAGAAGGCTGAGGAATGGTGTTTTTTCAATTTCTGTGTAAAAAGCTAAAGTAAAAATTGTTTAAAATAAAGTTTAAGCAACTTTAAAATCCTGATGATATTCTGTTAAACAAAATGATGGAAAGGATTAGGAAAGGTGACAAAGTGAAAGAGGGGTCCCTTTTGTCTATTTTTTGCTTTACCCATATTTTTAACTTCATACTGAATTGAAAAAGTAGCACTGAAAAGTGGCACACAAAGTTCTATGTTTGTTGTATGAAATACAATCACCTATAGGGCTTTTTTAATCGTGTTTTCTCTTTGCATTTACTCTTCCGGTTATATGAAAATTAAATTAGCTTCTCTCTCCAAGTCCCCAGTGATGTTGCAATGCCTTTAATAGTTTTGTAGCAGACTAGTGATTAGGATTTGGTGTATTGTTCAGTTGATACATACGCAGCCATAGAATTCAGCTTCCCAGAGCCAGATAGTCTCTGTAGAAGTAGCAGGAATAGAAAGCCGTATTGTTTTTAATTTGTGTTACCAGAGTGCCCATGAGGCTTAATCAGACCAGCATCGCACTGGCTAGACACTGTACAAACACAGAATAAAAACAAGGACTTCCCACAGAGTGGTTATAATACAAGCAAAGACATAAGACAAAAAAGACATGGATGGAAAGGTAAAATGAGAGTGTCAATAGTTATCTAGCTACAGTTTCAGCGCACCAGTAGTTTAAATATTGTCTTTTTTTTTTATTCTGTATGCATTCTGAGAAGGGGAAATCGGAGGGTGAGATTTGGAGGCTGGATAATGAGGGAGCTCTAAGAATCTATATTCCTGATCAGCCATGTGCGTCATCTAAACTCTGTTCTGTTCCACCTTGTTTAGTAGTCCTTTCTCATTCAGGAGTAGGTGGCTATCTGTTTAATAGTATCAGTCACTTGAGTTCTGTGGAGTCCTGCTCATGCCTCCTGACAGCGACTTTGCCACTGTATTGGCCTCCTCTCCAAAACATGAGGGAATGGACAAACGTTTGTTTGGGAACTTCATATACAAACAGTCAAAGCTAGTGTCATGGGCTCCAAGTGAATAGTGATTAAGAGGTCCTGAATGACCTCTGAAGTAAAGACAAGGTATGTACATCTGATGAAACAGTGAAAGGGCATCAGTGAAGAAACTAAAGAAAGAGATGGGATAGTCAAAACAATGTTTAAGAACTTACCTTTGCAGAAGGATTTTGAATGAGTAAGAGCAGTGAAATTGCTTTGTCAAAGCCTGAGAAGACAATGTTGGGGTCAACCGGTGATACTGGCAGCTTACATGAGATCATTATGTGAATGGGTAAAGATGTCTCCTACAGGCAGTAACAAGAAATTTAGTGAAATATCAGTGAAGTTTAGAGGAGAGGACTCGGAAATCAGAGTTTAAGGTAATGACCCTGGTTTTGCCTACCTTGAATGAATTTTATGAAAGTGAAAAATAAGGAAGGATGTTTTACATATATGGAGGTATCAAGTTAAAATAGGCTAGACCTCCAAAAGGTGATGTCAATAGGCATAATGATTTTTTTTTTTTGCTTGGAAAATTAGAGTCTAGACTGGACTAGAGAAGCAGCTTTGCAGGTTTTTCACATATAGATGCTAGCTAAAATAGTATTTGGGGAATAAATCACCGGTTGACATACTGCAGAGGGAAAAAGAGAAGGAAATGGAGGCTGAAACACTTGAATTGCTACAGGAAATTGAGGAAAGTGGAGCTTCTTCCAAATTATCTGCTCAAAAAACCAATTAGGGAAACAAAGGAAATAAATAAACAAAGATGGTGACAGGAGGAGGACAGGATATAAGGGAAAAAGCACCGTTGGCTTCATTGAAGATGGCCCATAAGACAGATAAGTATAAAATAGCAGTTTTGAGGCTGGTTAAGAACATGTTCTGAAGGACTGCGTTCAAAATGACATATTGGCTTTCTCAGAAGGAAAGGCAGGCAGATGCCAGTTTGGTCAAGTATGACAGAATTGCAGGGAGGAAACTGAGCTTAAACCTTGAGAGGCAACCATTAGAAAAGCACATCAGTTAATAATACATTTTGGTTTTTAAAGGGATAAGATTATACCATATTTATATAGTGTAGCAAAAGAAATGAGGAGACTAAGACCTGAAGTGAAGATCAGGAGAGATAAGTATGCATGAAATGAGATCAGCAGGCAGTCTGGGCTGCTACCACAAATGATCAGATAAGAGCATAAGAAAAGACGAACATCTTTTGTGGTGAGGGTAGTGGAAAGAACACTCCGTATCTTCATCATTTTTCTTTTAGAAAAACTTGCTGTAGAACCATAAAATTATAGAAAAATTGCAGAAAAATCATAGAATTACAGAAAAATGCAAGCTAGAAGGGACCTCCAAAGGTCTCTAGTCCAACCTGCTAAAAGCAGGGGTGACTTCAAATTTAGATGAGGAAGCTAGGACCATATCAAGGTCCATAGCGTGTATAATGGTAATAAATAAAGATAGCAGACGGGAACATGGCGCTCACTGGAAATAGTTATTTAAGATTAAAAATATTGTAATAAAACTACTTTGGGTATTGTTGGAAAAGATTAGTAACGAAGTACAAGAAATATGGCTTGCTTGCAGTATTTTTAAGTTCTGGATTATATGTGATAGAACTGTACACATTTAATAATCCTATTCCACACTTTACTTTTTAAAGTTTTAAATTACTTCAAGTTACTTCGCAAATTGCAAATTTTATTATTATTTTGGAAGAACGAGTGGGCAAGAAGAGTTTCCCATGTTTCTCACACAAAGATTGTCCATAGGATCTGTTCCCCTAGCATTGTCTATCTCGCTTTCTTTAAGGGCATATGTCCAAAAAAAATTAACACACCTGTACTAGGCACAGATTGCAGGAGGCTATTTTAAAAATTGAGTATATATTATTGCCATCTGGAAAATAATTAGTAGCATGCTTATTCTACTTTGTTCCAGAAAATCTAAACCTTTGCATGAAGGAATTAAGAACTGCTATTATGTTGTTCATCTGTTGCTCGGAACCAAGACACTTAAGAAGTCATTACTTTGCTTTCACTAACGTCAAAGGAAAAACTCCTTTTGACCTCAGCTAAAGCAGGTTCAGGGCTTACCTATATTACATGCATGTACTAGAAATGCTATTTTTCCAGTATATCTATTTCATAGCTTTCTAGTTTTACTCTATTAATAATATTGCACAGTTGTAGATGTGACAAATTGCAGCTAGAAAGACTTCAATTTAGAAGTCATAATTATATGCATTTTGTTAATATTTCATGACTGGGGTGATTTAACATTTGTACATTGATAGATTACATTCTTGCCAGGACTACACAGAACTGAGGACAAAAGGATCAGAGATAGCAGCTTTGTTATGACACATGATTCCATGGAAAAGGGCTTTTAGATTTGAAATCCAATATAAACTTTCATCTCTTACAGAAAATCCATACTAGTTTTCAGCTCTATCTCTTGAACACAAGCTATATGTGCTATTTTTGAAAAATAAGCTTTAATGTGTTCAATTTTGGAAAAATTACAGCTGAAATCTATTCTTTGGCTAATTTAAAACCAAGCTTCCTATCAAAAAATTACTGTGTATGTTTATGTGTGTTTAAGGAAACTAAACCTGTAACAGAGGAAAAGTGATTTATATAAAAAGTGGGTATTAATTGGGAAAAATACCGGGTTTGATTATTTTTTTTAATTTTATTTTCTTGAGCTTTGGTAATTAATAACTGAAGAAGCTATACAGTGCATGAATGCACACACACCTGTCTATTTCTTACATTTGACCTTCCTTTTATACTTTGCTTTGCAATCTATACTGTATGGTCAATTAGGCCACAGTTCTGCAAACATGGGAGTGAATCCACTTAAACGTTTGCAGATTGGCTTTCAGGTTAACATTCACTTTTCAGAAAGGGTAATGGAACTGGCACTGGGAGCAGACACTCTGCATATTTGTGTTTTTATGTGGTACTCAACTCAATGATGTTCTAATCCTGATGAACCATCTGGACACAGTTAAAGTATGAAATAATAATGGAATTCCATTAAGTTGCTTCCCTGTTCTCCTTGATTTGTTGCTGAAGTTCCCAGCTCAGAAGACTGTTCCATGAGAGAAATCAAAGTCCTAAGAAATCTAACTTTTTGCATTACATGCAACAAAAGATATTTTGCTATTGCACAGTAAAACATGAATACTGATCAGATCTTCAATAAACGAAGCCTCAGTATTCGGGGGGGCTGACTATAACTCAGTAACTAGATATACTTAACAAGGGCACTGATGGACAAAATAGGTTTTGGATGTTAACAGCAGGTGACTGTTAACTACATTAAAGTGAGTGCATATTCTGGTGAACCTGAACAGAGGCTCACGTGTACAAACTGGGGGACTGAGACAAATTACACAGGTAGTCTATCAGGTTTTGTATTTATGCATGCAAGTAGAAGTGACTTGACTTTTTTTCAGCTCCCACTGAAATTAGCATGAGTGGTATCAGATCCATATTCATAAAAATCAGGATCTTTTTAAGTGTCTAAACAGAAAAGACTGGTAACCCGAGTAAAAATTTTGGCTCATGTACCTTACTTTATAATGGTATAAGCCAGCTTTGAGATTGATCTCACTAAATGACTTAAATCTACAGTATTTATGCAGTCCTTATTTAGTCATTTGTTTGGTTTTCTTCTACTCGTGTTTAATGAAATTATTTTAGTTCTTCACTTTTTTTTTTAATAACACACTTTTGAGTGTGGCATGGAATCCGGCCTCTCAGTACAATTGTATCAATGTGCTTAAGATCGGTATAAATAGGACAAACCATATGTACGTGCCAGATTCAGTGTAAGCAGTGTAAAAAATTTTTGTTGCCTTCATAGAATGAGGTAATCTTCATGTCCATGAACATGAGACCCACCTATAAATCAAACTTCCTACCTGTAACAAAATGTCTTCCTGTATCTTTGTGACAGAGAAGAAAACTTCAATCTCTGTTTTCTGGATTATCATATTCTAGTGATCAAGATTAATCCTATGTATGTATAGTGGGATGCATTTGGGGAAAAGTTTGAGTCACTAACTCTAGTCCATGGCTTTATGGTCCCAGACCATTTTGACTTCTCAGTCTTTGAGAAGGTGAGGCGGGGGGCATGTTAAGCTCTCAAACTGAATGCTTGCATGTTTTCCACCTGCTTGCTTTTCAAACCTAGATAATTAGCTGGGTCTAAGTAACCATATTTTCAAATGACTCCTTGTGAACTGGTCTTCTGTTTCCAGAATCTCTGTACGGTTGCATAGTCCCACAAGCTTTCTTCCCCATGCTACATACTGAAGATTCTTAGTTGATTTCTGTATAACAGAAAATAATAAATCCTATGTGTAACTTAAATGCTGAGTCATTGTACTTCATTGAACTTGTGGACTGCTGCCATCAATTTTTATTTGTGCTCTGTAAATTGCAAAAAAAAAAAAAAGTGTTATTTTCCTCTTCTATCTGTTTAGTGGACCTTCTTCACTCCTTTTTCTCCTGTAAGAGGAAAAAACCTACTTTTTCTTGGATCGTGTCATCGGAGAACAAGACAGGTGATGTGTGTGAAGATGAAAAATCATTTCTCATATAAAAATCTATGGAGAAGGAAGATACCTATGCAACTGCCCTACAAAATCAAAAAAATGATCCTCATTTAGAACATATAGGATATGGCCCAGGAGAGTGCAGAAAAACACTAATTCGATGAAAGATTTTGCCTTGTCATAAAGTAGTTATTCATCCACTTGTTTAAGCCATTATCTTCATCATATGGGAGTTCTAATCCCAAGATCCTTCTATTCCTGCCTAAATGGGGTTCTCTGCTCTGCTCCCAGGAGTTATCTGATATGCTGCCAGACACAGCCCTGTTCTCTCTCTTGCAGCTTCACCTGTATGTGAAATGCACCATGGAGGTATGTGGAAAAGGAATGCTTTTGAGATTAAAGCTAAGACTAGCAAAATGTCAGAAACTGTCAGAGCAGAGATAACTGTAAGTAGTAAAATAAATTTAGCTCATAATATCAGGTAGCACAGGATCTCTCAAAGTCACGTTTTGGAAGGGAAACTATGGGGAGAAAAATACTCTGAAGACTGCGCAATCCAGAAAAACCTATTTTCATGGAGCCCAAGCTCTCTTTAGCTTTCTGACAGCAGGCTCATAAAAAGAGAAAGGCAAGTCACATAGTGAGATTTGGATTTAAATGGCATTGCAAAACAAACTACTACCCGAATTGTCCCTTGAGCAGTTGCTAGCCCAGGGGCTCAGCATATCCCATTGCATAAGACTTGGACCAGACAAGTGCTAGGCTGGGGTGGCTTTTACACAGGAGGTGTGGGGTCCATTCCCCTCAGAACTTTCTCACTCAGAGTCTTATTTTTATTTCAAATGTGAACGATTATCAAATGTAATGACAGGCAGAAATATATGCAGTCAAGTTTCCGGTATAACTTTTTGCCAACTGAAATTAAGATACATAGAATTTATACAAGGTAAAATATAACAACTGGAGTCAACAATACTGACAGGAAGCAATTTCTGCTAAGGTTTTGTTTTATTTCATTGTCCCGCACTTATCAGTCATTGTACTTTGATGCCTCTCAAGTGGGTATTTTGAGTTGAGGGGTGGGGGGCATCCAACTTCATGTATGATAAATGGCTATAGGGGAGAAAGGCATCCGCTGGTATCCCAGGAGCCTAAATCCAGTGTTTAAATTTCTCAGTAATTTTTTTTTAAACATAATAATTTATACTTTCTCTTATGTACCATACATTTCTAACAGTGTTACACTGAAGGAAACAAAAATCTACTCACCTTTTAAAAATATTTACATTGTGAATCATCTTTTTATTCTATTCTATTCCCTCCTATTATTTTTTCTCCATCTGAATTGTTGTAATGCAATTAATGCATGTACATATTAGACATATTCCAAAATACGAATTCAGATACACTTTAGTGTTATAAATCAAGTATAACCACAACAAACCAGTTCTTACTCTCTAGTGCTGGGATCTCTAGCACTGAAACACAAATTCATTCATAGTGTACATGTATTCAAACCTCTTGTCAGCAAACGTCAGTGGGATCATTGATCCTCATTATAAAACTGCCTTATTATTTTATAATTGTATTTTAAAATAATTCCATTCTTAACTAACTCCCTGATTTTTGTATGCAGTCAGAGCAAGTGGCTCCACTGTGTTACACGAAACAGCTTCACAGTTTGTTGGTCCTGTCACAGCTCTCCAGAACACTGCAGACAGGATACCTCACACACCTGTTATTTTCCTTTAATTTGCTCCACATAAATTTAAAAATTCAGTAGTAGAAATATTTGACTTACTATCAAAAGTAGCATGGCATTTCCATACCCTTGCAGTGACGTGCAACTGTAACTCGGGTGCATTTAACCAACAGAAATTGGAGATCAGATGTGAATCCACTTCTTATTTGTCTGAAACAAAAAGAAGAGTTATCTTTAAATCACTAAAACGTCTAATTATTTCCAAGTGAGCCAGACAATTTGGTATTTAAACGTATCATTTTGAATATATAAATGAGGTCACTTTCTTCTATTTTAAAATGCTCTAAAGAGAGTTTAAAAAGGAAAAGCTTTTACTACAATCTCAGATTTTCAGTAAAAATACCAGTTTCAGTAAATAGGCATGAGTCTAGATTCACATACTGTGTGAAGAGCAGAGCTGGAAATCAATGCTCTTTTTCAGTACTTTTAATGACTCTCCAGCTCTTCTTTACCATATAAAAGAAGTACTGTTTCCTCTTATATGACAAAAAAAGAAGCTCCCACATTCTCAGTATTTTTCTTTCACTGAAAGTGGTGCCATTTCTTGCTTTCGCCTTTTTGTACCGTGTAACTTCTATATTTATAACATCATAGAAAACAATTTGGAGTATTCTGCCCCAGAAATAGCAGCAGAATTAGCTGTTCATTAAAAACACTCCCTCAATATTTTTTCCAATGCAAAAGTAGACTTATTACCATTCTTGTTTACTATACCCACTTGTTCTGCCTGATGCCCTTCCACATTTTTTGTCCTTTTAATCATCTGAAAATGCAACACCATCTACACTTGTACAGCAGCAGTCTCTCAGGCCAACACCAAAGTTTCTGGATGACTTTTATGGGGACACTTACAAGTAGATACGGCTTTCAGCAGCATCCCAGCAGAAGCCAGTCCCCATACGCTCCAGGGCAACACGGAGCAGCAGACGGGTGCTTCCTCGCTTTCCGCCAAGGCCTGAGTTATTTTCTTAGCAGTGATGTGCAATTCATTTGGGTGTTGGGAGCTTTTGTTTGCCGTCTCTTAATTCCTCAGACCTGTGGGGCAAGGTTGGTGAGGAGCAGCCATGGTTCCTCCTGAGGTCTGCAGGAAGAAGACGGAGGCCCCCGGAGAGTCCGCAGCCACCAGCCGTGCCTAGGATGGACCCACCCCGTCCTCTGCGGTGCTGCTTGATGCCGGAGGGCTCCAGGCCCAGCTGCCAGGCTGTCCTGGTGTAAGCGACGTAGGATTAATTTCTTTCAGTAATTTTACTTTTCAGCAAGATCTCTTCTAACGCTAGAGAAAACTGCACTCTCAGAAGACTCTAGTGTCTGAATTTGTGAAAATATTGACTTCAGAGCCAGCTATCATACGCGGGTTTCAAGGTCTCAGTGTTTTTGAGCCTTGCCAGGTGCGGGGATAAGGAGGAGTGAGACCCAGGCACTTGACCCACGCTGGCCCACAGGATTATTTCATACCACGAACATCACATTCAATATAAATTATAAAATTTGCTTAGGAGTTCTCTCTCTTCCTTGATGGCTGCGATCCAGAGAACTTCTTGCTGCTACCGGACCCCCGAGGCCTCCCCTTCCTCCCGAAGCCGCAGCGCTCGTTGTGGGCTCCTCACACCGCACCACAGGCTGAAAGACACGGCGGCACCGCCGGTGGCCGCCGGGCGGGAAGCGCGGGGCGGGCGCTCGCTGCCCGCCGCTGCCAGCGCCGCGGCTGCCCCGCCTTGCGGCCGGTCCTGCAAAGCCATCGGGATTTCACTGTAGCGCCTTCCCAGGTTTTTAAAATGAGGAGAAGACAGATTAAAATTTACATTGGGAACCAGCTGGCACGCGGGTTTGGCGGAGCCCAGCTCTCCCGCCTCCCCGGCGAGGCCAGCGGGCGCCTCAGGGACGTGAGGCGAGGCCCGGCCCGGCCCAGCCTCCTGCCCACCCCGCGCTCTTGCCAGGAAGCTTCAGTGTCCCCAGCTGCACCACATGAGCCTTACTGAAATAGAAACGCCTGCCAAGCTGGATATCCAGGAATATTTTCAGAAAAGTGAAAGGCAAACGTAGATGAAAAGAGCTAGTGCTCAGGCCTGCGGCATGGTGGGCTGCTCCGGGCTGGGCAGGAGGCCCAGGGCAGTCTTCCTAAAAGGATCTGAGTGTAAAAAGTGCACAGTGACAAGCGTGCCCTTTGAAAACAGGGCAAATGCTCTTTAGTCGTTTTAAGCACTTTTAGGAATGTTTTTCTGAAGTCATTTGTTCATTATGCTGCTCTGTTACGCCTCTCAGATGCAGATTCTTTAAAGCCATTTAGGCATCTAATTGCTATCTTAAATTAGTTCAGTTGTAGTGGGCACCTGTATACATTTTGGAGAATCGGGTAGTGCCCTGGGTTTTAATCAGATCTTTAATGGATCTGTGTGCCTTAAACATTTCACCTCTTTAATTGGCAGGTATTATTTGTCGTCTTTCCAAGCTTTTCAGAAGGTGGCAGCTGAGATTTCACTGCGGAGCCGTTAAAGCCTTGAAAAAAATGACAGCAAATGGTGGGCAGGAACAGTCAAGATGGATAACAACAGTTATTATGAGTGCGGCTCTGCAAGTACAATATCTCTTGTTAAGAGCAGTATCTGACTCATTAAGAAACACTGAAACAAGCATTTCCTGTATTCTATATCTAGAAATATTTTATGCAATGCCAATGAATATAGTCTTTTGAGGACAAAACAGTGACATTAGTCTGAAGTTGTTTCTACTATAGTCCTGTTCTTTTTGTGTGTGTGTGTGTGTGTGGTTTTTCCCCTAGCAACTTCTGTATCTATTTAGTATTCTTGCCACTTGCTATTCTGAGTTATACTGCTTTAGGATTGTCTTCCTGACTCATCATTTTTGCACTGCATTGATGCTGCTTTCAAATTAGCACTATGAATAATTCCATCAGAAATGTTTTTAATTTTCTGAGTGTCTCCCTGAACACTTTATTTTCTACTATACTGTATCAACATTGAGGTAGATTATTACTCAGTAAGTGTGCAATTTGTTTTAAAATACTGAGTTTTACAGATATTGATGTATATTTATATCGTTAATATCAGAAGCCTGGACTGTTCCTCAGTAAAGTGAAAGGGTATGTCAAGGAGCTGGTAGTTAGTTCTTGCAGCTGAGACCAATTTCATGCCAGCTGGAGAGAATTTAGAGGCAAGAGGGCTTTGATTCATAAGCAAGGGTATCTCCTGCTAGCTTGGCTGACAATGTTATCACCCCATCTCTGCTGTATAAATGGGTGAACAGGGTTGAAGTAATTCCTGAATCACCTCAGTTTAAAGCCTGTTCTTATTTGCCTGCTTGTCTTGGAATGGGACCTGTAAACTGTTCCAGTTTGGGAACTGCTTCAAGAGCAATTTAATCCATAATATGGTGAGAGGTATCGGAGGTCAGTGATCTCATCAGCTGTGCCAGCAAAACTCACTCCTACTAATAAGAGCCCCAGCTCTACTCAAAACTACTGCCGTTGGTACGGACACCCAGTGAGCAGAGATATGGAAACAGCTGAATACAAATCTAAGGTGGCTTTTCTGTTACAAAGGCATTGCTTTGTATCAATTTTGGTTATGAGCTTTCTCTGTTCCCTGTGCAGCTATCCTTTTCTTATAGCTGTTATTTATATTTGTGCATTAAATAATTCACTGTCAGCAGTGGCTTTGAAGCAGAGAATTTTTCCAAAATTGCATTTGTGCCTCATAAGCAGCTGTCATTGAGCGTTCCCTTTCCAGACCAATTGAAAGCATAACATTTCTGGTTACTGTCTCCTTCAGGGTTCACTTGCTATCCTGACTTTATTTTGTACTCTTCCACTAAATCATACTTCCCTATGTAGGCAAGTTGGCTACGTTTTAAGTGGGCAGGTTAAAGAACATGTTAGTAGCTAAAAAGGATTCAGTGATTTAATCTTTAAAATGTGTTTGAGCAGTTTCTGTAGAAATGCTGCAGAAAGGCTTTTTGCAGGCTGAAAAATATATCCAAACCCACTTCATTCTGTAGATGATTGCGTTGCCATGTTCTAATTTTCCTGAGTGAATTGCATTCTGTCAAAAAGCTTTAAATAAAATCATGTCCCACACAGATTTTCTGAACTATCTTCCAAATGAAATGCTGACATCTGTGAAAATAATGCAGTTTCATTAGCCAGAGTCACAAAAACACACTACTGTATGTTCTTCACTCCTGCAAATCCTCCTTTAGCACATCGTACAAAAATAGACTGTAAAATGTTTGAGCTTCTTTATGTATTATGCAAGAGTTTCCTGTGGCAAACTGAATGTATCCATACAAAATTGTCATTCAATGTTTGATAAATTCCAATGCAAATATTTCAAATTTCATTAACTCAAAAAGTTTAATTAACATTTTACTACTTCTTTATTGCAAGTGGAATAAAAAATATTTTTTAAACAACGATGCTAAAGTTCTATCTATAATGGTTAAGACAATGCTTTAAGAATATTTCTATCACCTAACTTGTTGGCCGAAAACATATTTTAAAAATAACTTTTAAAAATTTTTTTAGAATCACGAAATTTCTACAATTCTACAGAGGCAACAACACCGAGTTCGATATTCAGAATCAGTGGAAATTGGATCCGTGATTTTTTCTCTTTCTGGTACAGTACTTTGACGTTTACGTTTTTAAACGCATAAGCTGTAATGAGATACAAGATCAAGCCCTGTTGTAGGCTATGCTAAACTGAATAAAAGCTGCCTTGTTGTAAGGTCGTATAACGGTGGAAGGAGCTGTGCTGTGATTGCACGTAAATCTGAGGATGGAGCAGAGAACTTTGAGGATGACACATTTTCATCGGTTTTTACTTTTTTTTTTTAGCGTATTGTAGAACAGCTACATGAGATCTGGTGATCGTCAGCTGAACTGCTTAGTAACTTCTTGTTATAACTGAGCAACGTTATAACGTTGTTATAACATTGAGTGCCACTAACATGTAAGACAGCCACCAAGATTTTTAGTATTCATGGCTGTAAACACAAAAGCAAACCAAGACCCTTGGCTTTCATCTTCCAAGTTGAGTTTGCAGACCTGGTGGTAGCAGAGGGGTTAGGGAAAGCATTTGTGAGCAGGTTTGATTAGGAAGTCACTGAAACTGCAAACATGAAATATCTGTCCTTCCTTTTTAGAGCAGAAGATGCTTTAGACAGGTAGATGAGATCCTTAAGCTGAAGCATTCCTGAACTATAAGGATTAATGAGGCCTAGTCTTTTGTATCCTCCATTGTTAGACCTTCTGAACATCAGCCTTCTTAACTTTCCCTTTCAGAATAACTTAGTTGACAGGGTTATGATTTCATTTGTCATGGTAGACAGTTTTGCTTACTTTTAAGACGTTGCAGGTGTGTTTGTTTATCGCATTTAGAAAGGGGACTTGCTGAGCCTTTCAATCAGTCTTTGCATTTGCCCTAAATTCATTCCATTAGAGCAGTTGCTTGTTCCTGAAGCATGTGCTTTCAAAGGCACTCAGATGCCTGTACTTTGAGTGGATTGAACAGTTGCGTTTTTTTGATGTTATGGTCTAAAATAACCTCTGAGTTATTCATAGTTTTATCTTAAAAATACTAGTCATCACTGGCCAAAGCTCACGATTACATTTCACTGTCAAGATGTGTAAATTCATTCATGTGTTTTGTTCCATCGCCTTTTACACTAATGTTTGGATAAGAATTCTGCTTCCTGGTTTGTGGTGAGAATTTAATCGTGTTCCTGCCATCACATATACATTTATATCCATTTCTTCAATAGGTGTTGCATTTATACTGGCAGACACTCAAGACTTGCTTATGACAAGGGAAGAGTCGTTTTTCAAAAGAATTCAGAAGTTCATAAACATTCATCGGAACAGTTTTTTGGTTTTGTCAGCTGCTCTTCATGGACCAGAAGAATGGAATGTCATGTTTAGGATTCAGAGAAGGTATCATTTCAACATCAAACCAAAATTTTTATTGCTAGGAAGAAATGAACTAGCAATCTTAGATTTGGGAATGTTATTTTAGGAATTAGTTTCAGGAATATGAATTTTCTTTTGCTAACGCACTGAAAAATTATTTAAAGCCTATGTTTTTTAATGGCAAATGAAAAGTGAATCAATCTATCTGACACGCTTTTGTTAATCTTTTGTTACAAATAGGTAACAAAAGGGGACGTTCCTCAAAACATAGCAAACAACATCCCTTTCAATCACTTTAGGGTTATGTAATATAATTTTCTCTTGAACTGGAAAATTAGGCAGTTTTCTTAGCTCTGTCAGCATCTTTTCATGGTCATTTTGAAAACAGAACAGGCAAGTTTCCTTCATGAGAAAAGGCTTTGTTGTAAAGTACAGATTCTTTACCAGCTTTTAAAATCTGTTTACTTGGAACAGTGTCTATTATACAGAGCTAGAGCAACTGAAATAATCAATGTTATTTTACACCAAAAGGATGAAACTGGCCATCAAAACTGGTTTGTTTAAAACTTTATCTGTGATTTCTAATGAAGCCTGAAAATTTGCATGTTTCATTACATACCTGCTGACAACAGTTATCAGGTAATTTTCCTGATCCGGTATATTTTCCGGTAAGTACAGTAGGCCTAAATGCAGTTGATTTTTCACTCTTGACATCAAAGAAGTGACTATTCTAATGGAGTCTTTGATCTTTACCTCCATGAAACTTGCACCAGTTTCGTTAAATTCTGGGCACGCTGCCAAATGCTGATGAGTAGCAGAGTGTATGGGATGAAATGTAGGAAATCTATTACCCATTTATGAAAATTCCATAAATTTTCATGAGAGGTCGCAAAAGTTCTGCCACCATTCAGCAAGAACATGTTATTTAGCTGATGGCAATGCTAATTCTCAGTCTGCCTTGTGGTTATGCACAAGGGATTTTGTGTACGTGTTGATCACTAACAAATGTGATGTTTTGAAACTATATTCCATTTGCTAAGACAGTAATTTTATTAAAATAAAAATAATAGTTTTGTCATTGCAGGCCATACCAAGTTGATGTTGACAAAGCATGATTATATTTTAGATTCATGTGCTTTGTTACTACCTGGCAGCTTGGAGTTCTGCTATTGTATGTAAATCACTGACTGAGCTTTTGCATTGATGTGGTTGAAACTTGTGCCACGTTCTCTCAAACTACAAGTCACCTGTTGGATCTGTTAAAAAACAAAGTCCCCATATATTTTCAGGTCTTCCTGTATTAGTTTCTTCCTGCTTATCTATGGTTTTGTTGCAAGTGGGAAGGATTATTTTTTTTAATTATTAAGAATAATATTACAAGATTGCTGTTCAACACCATGAACGCTTTGGATAAGGTTGTGTATATCATGGGGGAAGGAGGAGAAAAGCAATCTTTATCATCACAGCTCAAAGGAGCATTCCACTAATATCCTCAGTAAATCCATATGCTAATTTTTAAACACCTTGGAGCAAAGACCAGCATTGTGTTCTAATGGCCAGTGTTCTGCCCATTGCCCAAATTAGTAAAATACAAACTAAATTTAGACTTTCTGTAATTGGAAGCAAAACTATTGATAGAAATAGATTTTCAGGGATCTAAATAAGTTCATGCAGTTGTTTCTTTGTTGCACTTCGTTCATTCACCCTTTGCTTAGGCCATTGCTAGTATTAACAAAGTTGCATCTATTTATTTCCCTAATCCCTAAACGTAAAACAAACCACAGTTTCTGCATCAGATTTTAGCAAAACTCAACAGTGATCCGAGTACCTAGTCTTAAGGAGGGGCACTGCCTATAACATTTATTTTTGCTAATTAGAAGAACAGGCAGCCAAGTTGAGATCAGGCATCTAACCAGCATGGGTCTTAATGTGAACGAGTCCAACTCATCCAACAGATTGCAGGGAAGAACAGGTGGTAGTCACAAGGGGAGGTCACAGGGGAGTACACAACTGAGCAGCTGGGCACCTTTTGTGGATTAAATCTTTGATTATTTAAAATTCCTCATTCTTTGTTGTTAAGTCCCCATCATGTTTTAGCTCCACAACAGAAAACAGCAGCGATGCTAACTTTGTTGTCATTGTTACAACACACTTAAGATACAAGTCTTAAGGAGAGGCTCTGTGCTTGCCTAAGCTTTCATCTCTCTCTCTCTTCTGTGACTGCACTGAACAACTGATGCTCATATTTTAAATCTTGATTCCATTCCCAAGAATTAATGCATATGAATAACATTATTTATAGAAAGAGAATGAATTTTAGTTTAAATTATTTGCATGAACAAGTCTTTACATGAAATTCTTAGCAGAATTGTCACATTATCTTAATCATCTCTGACGTACAGATTGCTATATTTAGATAGTATACACTACAAAGACTTAGTTCAAATTCTGAAGTATTTTTAGCACAGTGTTTTTAGATAATTTCCTGTGTTTTTCCAAAGCCATAAAAAAAAAAAACCCAAACATTTTTTTACTGGCACTGAGAACAGTCAGTCTTCAACAATATAGCAGAAGAGGGTTTAGTTCTCTCTGAATGTACACATGCTTAAGAAGTGTCGACTGACTGATTGTCAAAGAGCCCTAGAGAAACCAAAGAGTCTTTCCAAATCCCACCTAAACAAGTGGTGCAGACATGGGACAGATGGCTGTACAAACAGCATGAACTCTCCAGTTGCCTTTAAAGATAAAAGCAATCTTCCATGTACTTGTGGTGAAGACACGGTAAGAAGTTGTTTACATCATGTGAAAATGCTTTTTGAGTTTGTGGCATAACAAATTAAATGTGCATTCTAAAAGTAACCTTAACCTTTATTTTGATGTGCAGATTCCTGGGCAGTAATTTACGTATAATACCAGTTCATAATACTGCTGAAACTGTTAAGTTAATGCTAACTATAGCCAAGGTAAGTCTGGTTGCATATACTTTAAAAATTTAGTTCTTCGGAAGTATATTAGCCAGGAACTATAAAATACTTATTTTTCTTTAATGGATCATTTTGGGTCATATTGACCATAATCCATCTAATACTGTTACTCTGATGCTTTAGCCGAGTCTTTAAAATATTGTTGAAGTTAACTTGAAAAGCTCTTAATAGCATCTATGAAGAAAATTACATATGTAAGAACTAATTCCTCTGGAGTCCTCAGCACAAGACAGACATGGACCTCTTGAAGTGGGTCCAGAGGAGGGCCACAAAGATGATGAGAGGGCTGAAGCACCTCTGCTAGGAGGACAGGCTGAGAGAGTTGGGGTTGTTCAGCCTGGAGAAAAGAAGGCTCCACGGAGACCTCATAGCAGCCTCCCAGTACCTAAAGGGAGGCCTACAGGGAAGATGGGGACAAACTTTTTAGCAGGGCCTGTTGCAATAGAACAAGGGGTAACGGCTTCAAATTAAAAGAGGGAAGATTAAGACTAGCTATAAGGAAGAATTTTTTTTTACAGTGGTGTGGTGAAACAGTGGAACAGGTTGCCCAGAGAGGTGGTAGATGCTCCATCCCCAGAAACATTCAAGGTTGGGTCAGATGGGGCTCTGAGCAACCTGATCTAGTTGAAGATGTCCCTGCTTACTGCAGGGGGGTTGGACTAGATGACCTTTAAAGGTCCCTTTCCAACCCAAAATATTCTATGATTCTAATGTGGCTCTTTTTTATCACTTCACTTCATTTAGTAGCGCAGAACCAGCATTGGATCTAAATGTGTAATGACTTCTACTTAAAGTAAAAAAGCCAATGTGAAAACTCTAGTTACTTGTGGATTTTTAATGACGCACATACAGCTTAACGAGTGTAATTTATCTGTGTATCTGCAACATATTCTGTATGCATCGACACATTATTAATTAAATCTATTTACTGAACCTCTTTACAGAACGTTTTTTCTATGAAAATTCTAACTTAGATATTAACTATAACAGTACTAGCAGCATCCCACATACCAAAAATAAAAAGAGCAGGGTGAATGATATATTAGAAATAAAATCTAAATTTACGTTTTATCCTTTCCTGAAGGGGGCATCTCAAAATAATAAGCATTAACCTATTCCAAGTATTCATCATTTTGAAAGTGTGTAAGCTAGATCTCGCTTATTATATGGCAAAAGCTGTTAAATACTTACTACAATGTTGAACATTGTACTTAAACTTTTTATGGAATCTACTGATGTCTGGTCCAGTCTCCTAATACAGCATTAACCCAAAAAAACTTTTAAGATTACTGCTGATCCTATAAACTTGAATTTGCTTTTCTACTTGTTCAGAATGTTCACACCAAATTTCAACAGGAGAGCCCCATAAGAAGTGATGATAGTAAATACCACAAATCTGTCAGTTGCCATCACATTATTTCTTATTGATGCAGTGTAAACCCAGTTTAATGAGCTCATCTTTTGTCAGAGAATCCCTAACTGGTACAGGGCCTAAAAACCAACACTTTTTGCCCCAGTTAAACAGACACAGCCAAGGGTGCAATACATCCAACTAATCCTGAGCTACCCATACACAACACCTGTTGAAATACTACCCAGATAATCAGCTGCAATGCTGGCAGGACTCGTTATTTAAGGACTGGTCTTTGCACCTAAAAAGATACATCCCATCACCTCTTTGTCATCATTCCTGAATATCAGAAAACAATTCAAATTTCACTGCTGAATAATTTTACATTTGTACTATTTGAAAAATAAGATGTTGAATATTCTATTACCTAAGAATTACTGTGTCCGACTCATAATATTTTTTTTTCTCTAAGATAACTTCCAAGCCACGAGCAGATGATATTCGTAACCAAGTGGCAACGACAAAAGCCCAAATAGTAGAAAACAGTCCAGTTTGGAAGATGCTTCAGGAGTACCAGTTGCATTGCAATTAATTTAGTATTTGGGTTTTTATTCATAAATAGAATGGCTACATTTTAAATAAAGTACAGCACGTTTTTAAAAATATAATTACATTTCAAAAGACTGTATATACAACTTATGCATTTGGAATGAAAATTTGTATTAAATAACTATACAGTGAAAAATAGCATACATTATGCCAAATGTGCATTCTAAGAAAAAACCAAAAGCCATCCTTGTCTTAACTTGATTCTGAACTTAAAAGCTCATCTGTTTATAATAATTTCCCAAACTATTTAAAATATCTTAAGAAAAACTTTATCATTAAAGATAAGGATGATCAAAATAATGCCAAAATACAGGTTTCCCATGCATAAACAGGTGTAGGTATGAAATCTTACAGTGTGTTTTTTAAACATAAGTGTTATCTGCTGGTTTATTAACATCTTATTTGGCTCCAAGTTGATGTGTTTTTCTTTAAACCTGGTTTCATTTGCTATAGCGTTTCTACTATTTGCTATCTATAGCTTACAGTCCTGTCTGTTAATATAGAATCTTGTTTGTCAACATTAAAAAGTCCTAATAAAAAATACCTTGTGCTTAAATGGTTCTTTTTAATTAATGGTTCTCCAGTCACTTTATAAAAATCCTTGTAATTCACAACACCCATCAGCAACTATTATCTAACAAATTTTGAAGATGAACAGAAAAATAAATGCGGAACCCTACCTCCTTGCTACAGAAAAAAGAAAAACCTTACCCTTGGTTTTAATTTCTAAACTTAAGAAAAAGCATCAAATTCTGGAGAGGAGTACTTTAGCAAATAGGCCATCTCTGTGAATCGCACATAACAATAGCAAAAGAAAATAAAAAAAGAAGAGCAACAAGACATGAAGAGTAACATTTGCAATTCTAGAGGCCACTCTAAATCGCTCTTCTTTAAAGGCTCGTAGCCTCCTTTTCAACTAGACTCTCATAGTCAAAATGGTCTTACAAGAAGTGTATTAATTCAAATACTTCAGCTGACCTAACTATTTTCATCCATTCCACCTTTTATTTTCACTTCAATGAGTTCCTCTACTCGAGATAGAACACTTTCTATTAAATCAAATGTGAAGAGCGCTGAGTGTAAAACCTGAAATGACAAAAGAGATTAGTGTTATTTCTATTAGAAGAAATTTTTATTTTTTTCCCCCCCACTGTAAATGTACATTTGTCTCCAGATTGAAAAGAAAATTTCAATACTTCTGAATAACTCTGAAGGAAATGCAAACTCACCTGAAGCTGCATTTCAGTAGTCATTGCAGGCATCTTTTCCCCACTAACAGTTAGAGAGCAAACTGTGTTAGAACTGTGTGCCTCTGTAGAAGAAAATAACCAACCAGAGATCAGGCTGCTGTTTCACACAACTTTTAGAATGAAAATAATATTTAATCTATTAGCGTTTCTAGCCAGTAATTGTTAAAAACCGCAAACCTAGGGATTGACCAAACACAGGACAGAAGGTGCTGAACGTTAAGACGACAACAGTTTGAGCTGGATGCTATTGCCAGGCTTTCCATATCCCGTTATGACTACATTACTAAACAGGCAATATCTGCTACTCAAAAAAAAAATTTATATAGCTAAAATGCTCCTTAAAAGGAAAAAAATAATTATTAAATCTGATTGATTGATTTGTGATACATTTTTAATATTTCCACATCCAGAGAAATTGTAGAAGGTTCTTTAGCTTGACTTAATAAATCCAGACATGAAATACATATTTAATTAAGAAAAGGCTGCAGGCTTCTCTGTTTACTTGCAGCAGGCAAAACTACAAGGACAAGTCTGAAAACTAAGGGGAAAAACTCTTACATTCAGATCACATATTTGAAATTCAACATAATGCTTACAAAGATTATACACTGGGGAAAAAGGCTAAACCATTTACTATTACGAGTTAGATGTTGTCTCCTGAACTCAAATCTTTTTATGCTTTGTCAAAGGCTGGAGAAATATAAGAAGAACTTAAAGAAAAAGAGAAAGCTTCCCGATTCGTTTTAAAGGATGCCCTTTAGAAAGACATCCACAGGTTGCCTTTAGAAAAATTCGCCTTCTCTGCCTCATATAGTTTACAATAACAGAAGAGGATAAGACCAGGGGCCAAAAGCCACACTGACATTTTTGGTAGCAGAAGCAAGCTCCTTGGGCTGTCTTAATTATACTGGAGACCACAAAGGAGCAGAGGATCTGACATACACAGAGATGGCCTACAGCAGCTACAGCTCTTACGCCCTGTGGAATGTGTCTGTTTAACGCACAGCAGAATCTGATTCTGTGTGTCAGATTAAAAAAAATAAAAGTAAAATAATCAAGAATGTAATCCTTCAGGCTCTACGAGAGTACCTATTTGCTGTGTGAATTATTTCTTTTCTTGTCAACCTCCCCACACCTAGTATGAAACCCAAGGGCTATATATTCACAGAGAGATTCAGATGCTCCTATCTAACCTTAAAATCAAAAGTATAAATGCATAACAAGCTTTGAAGATCTTCATGTGACACTGTCATCAGGTTTCCATAAGGTTTACACACGTGATGAGAGATAAACAAGTTCAGATTTTTCTCACCAATTATGAAAATTATTAATATCAAATATAGCAACTACTGAATTATTATTTTAAATATGGAATAGTGTGAACAGTTAAATAAAACATGATCTATACAGCACTCACCAATTATTTGTTTCCAAAGTTTTTAAATATGAACAAAGCTAAGAAAAAACCCAAACAACTAACCTCTTCTGTTTTCTTTCTTATTCTTTATTTCTGCTTCATAGTGTGCTTTTGACATATTGAGTCCTACATGCAGTGGTTTTAAAAAATTTTGCTCAATCTTGGGAAGTATGGTCCACACACCGGTCTATTCAAACAGAACAGAGAAGGTTACAAATAAGTTTTGGTGGAGCATTGCAATGCTAAGTTTTTGAGCATAAGTTTTTTAGACTAGTCTTTGTAACATACATTTCTGTGCTGGGAGAAAAAAAGAATAAAAGACTCATCCATTTAAGCATGAATAGCAGCATGATGGACACGTACACTCCTCTCCCTCTCTCTTACATTTTCAACATTATTTGTTGAAAGTTGGCAGGATGAAGCAGTCAAAAACAAAACAAAACAAAACAAAATAAAGCAGGGTTTGGGGGCGAACTTAGTATGTAGGCTGATAACTACAGCAATGGAAACACACATTTTCAACTTGTCGTAAGCAAAGGTGAAGGGATCTTGGTGTGTTGGAGGGGGTGTACCAGCCACTTTCTCAGGCTGGAATCTCTACAGTGAGTAAACAGCACTTGTAGATTCCCTTAAGATATTCAGCAGCAAAATGGCACAACTATTTAAATTCAAGTTCCCAAATTAACACTGTATTGCAATGCCAAATGAAACCTCTGATAAATGTCACGCTCCCCATACATATAAGGGTCTTGTCTATATTGCATTCAATTTAAAAAGCACTGTAGGAATGTTACTGGATATGCTACTACCCCATCCCTAGGCACAGTAGCCCAAGTGACACATCAACTTCTCCCCAATTTGGCATAGGGTGAAAGGAGGAGTTTACAGTAATGGCACTCAGGAAGCAAGAAGTACAAGGAAAAGATGTTCAAAAGCAAGGTTGTTCAAGGTTACACCGCCCAAGAGGAAAACTTCTCTGCCTTGGCACCTTATAAGTTTGTAGTTACAAAACTGCTGTAGAAGGAAACAAATATAAATCAGTCTTTGTGTCTTCGGATATAGGAGCCATTTATATGACTCCTTTCTTCAGGCAGTGTCCTCAAAGGGCAGAGTACGGAAAAATAAGAATTCTCAATGTTAAATAGTATTGTTGATTACAGCAGAAAATTCACCAAATTTTGATGCTAAATGACACACAGTTAACTGGTCAAATAAGAAAACCGGTAATTACTTCCGCCAGAATGGGGCTAAAAATGAAGAAATCTTTCCAGAAAAATACTGGTTTTCAAACTTGATTAATGAAAGTGCTTGTTACACAGCAATCAAAAAATCTGAACTGACATGAAAGGAAGCATTTTCTTTCTGCCTCACTTGCATGATATGAAGGGATACAGGGAGGAAGTCAAGAACTGGCATGGCTTAAATATAAGGGAAAACTTCAGAAGACGTGATGCTATTTTCTCCTCAAACTGTACGGACATGTTTTATGCCAGGTACCAGACCAGCAATGTTACAGCAATTGTGTGCTACCATCTATAAAAGTTTTTAATAATAATCAAAGAGGAATACTCTCTTTTCTTGCAAAGCTATGCATTTACATGAAACTGAGTGGACCGTAATGAGCACTTGAATAGTAATCACTCTGGAAAACTGAGAAACGGATATAGTCTATCAATACTAACTAATTACATAAAAAGTAAAATAGAAATGCACCAACTGAAAACTATTTTTACTATTCATTTTCATTACAGTTTGGGTAATCAGTGCAAGCTATATTATTATTATTCTACTTAGACTAATAACATCATTAGGCACTTATAATACTTGTATTCATAGATCTCAATGTGCTCTAAAAGTAGATCAGAATTTTTTTGTGTATTTTAGCAAACAGAAAATGATATGCTGAAGTCTATTACTCCAAATCATAAAGTCAAGGAACTAGGGGAGAACAACAAAACACCTCACGATACTTATTGCAGGTTAGAATGTTCCTCTGGCCACGATACTGCGTATTCAAGTCAGGAAAGGCTTTACTGTACTTTGAAACTGACAAGCAATTTTTCTTTAAACTGTCACTAATTTAAACAAATATTTTAATGCAAAAATCAAAACATTTAGTACTAAGGAGAACAGTTTGGGTTGGAAGGGACCTTTAAAGGTCATCTAGTCCAAACCCCCTGCAATGAGCTGAGGCATCTTCAACTAGATCAGCTGATGCTTGTTCGCTACATGATACAGTGGATAAAAAGCTACAGAGTTGCATAAATTAGAGGAATGGTGGAACACAATGATTTGAAAGAGTCATCAGCTGCATTTACAATTAGAATAAGTAGCACTCGGTAGTGGAATGTAATTGGAAAACTAAACACAAATAATTCCACTGGCTCTTCCATACTGGAGTGGCACAATGCAAGTCAGAGCACTTCTAAATCAGCTGCTAGAATATGGAATCCATATATTGACCCCGCTGTGAAATTCAAACAAGTTTCCCCTTCAGTATTCAGGAACACACTTCCATCAACTGCAGGTGGACAGGACTGACTGTACACAAAACCAGCAGATCCATCATCATATACTACACTGAAAAGCCAAAGAGCAGTTGAGTAACAAATACAGTTTGCACTGATGTACCAGTAACAAGTGCTGCTGACTGCTTCAGACAGAAAAGAGCTAAGGAAAACAGAGAAGAAACAGGTGGGGATTATGACTAAAGCTATAAAATCCTGCTTTAAACTGAGGTAGCGTAATATTATATGGGTAAAATACATAAGGGCAGCTTCCATTTTTTAATATACTTCAAAGTTTAAATATTCATGGTGTTTCTGAAATAGCTCCATTCAAACATCCACACACAGAAGAAATGAAGGTAAAGAGGTATACCTGTAACAACGACCTAGGTAAGCTGCAGTGGTGGGCAGTTTAGGCTGGCAAATTTCCTTTGCGCATAAAACACTCTAAGCTATATCCAGTAAAGCAATGTAGCAGAAAATTGGATAGGCCTGGCCATTCCTTTTGTTACTTCAGCAGATGGATCTTACAGACAAGAATTTTTTTGATGCTGATACCTAGAGAAGCTTTTAACATGTACCTATCATGCAGCTGCACAGGTACTGCAAATATAGAATACCGTTTTGCACAGCTAAAAGCTATTTAAATACGATTATTAAATACTTTCTGAGAAATCTTAACACGATTAAGATTCTAGCGTGTCAGACAAAAAATATTTTGCCTAAGGATGAATAAAATGGATCTCAAACTGCAAAGGTTTGTATTATTAAGAAATCCACTTAGAGGCTTGAGGGATACCACCAAATAAATAAGCAACATTAACAAATATAACACATCACATATCTTCTGACATAGTTAATAAAAACATCACTTCTGGATTACTGACCATTGCAAAGAAAAATGCAAAAAACGTGTTTTTGAATCAAGGATAACAGTGTTCACATGAATCCATCTCTTATGTAATCAATCATTTTCAAATCAATTAGTACTTACTTGATTATCACTTTCACAGTCCTTAATGATTAAGTATCTCAGTAGATTTAGTGATGCCATAATCCTGTGAATTAAAAATACACTACTATTTAGAACACAGATTTATATTACAGGGATAATAATTTAAATAGTCCATTAGCCAGACATCCTAAAAACATCCATTTGTACAAAACGTGACCACTGATCTGTTGTGCGTTATAGCTCAGCCTAGAGCCCAGTCTGCAGTAACGTCCAGGTTACAATAGTTGACACTTTGCAAGTAAGATTACAACTGTCAGCAGATTGGAGACGGCTGGTGATTGTGAGGGAGAGAGTTCTCTGAAGAGATAGAACCTCATTACAGAATTTGTAATATGCGTCACTCGTGATCCAAAGTTGACAAGAAACTAGTGGGACAGTTTTCTTTATTACAGTATTGAATTTTTACTTTTGAGTACCTTTTAAAAATATGGGGTTTGCTTTTGTTTTACCATACTTTTTAGCAGAAACTCTTTATTGCTTTTTCCAGATAAACGGTACAATTACCTGGACACTATCACCTTACTGACTTAGAAGCCCAACCTTTACTCATCACACAGGAAGAGACTTGTCCTATACAGGAGACTTTCAGAGACATTTCCAGTAATTTTTGTATTACTTAATGCAAGTATTTGCTGTTCAAGTGGCTCTGTATTCCCACTCATGAGATACTGGATTCCCAGCAGCAATCTGCAGAAAGCTGACAAACCATACAGTCCTGAAGAAATAATGCTGTGCCAGTTATTTCTGTAATCTGATATCTGAGGCCTTATATCCTCAGGGAATGGAGGACGAATTCCTTTCTTGTTGTTAGAAATCAATGTAATAGCACTGTGACCTTCTATACAGTCAGTTGAATGGTTGAAATAAGTGCTCATTTCCATTTCTAGTTCCAAGAATTTAAAATACATTGACGCTGTCACCTCATTAATTATGTGACAGAATACCTCCCATTGTGGTAAGGTAATTTGAAGTCTTTTTTAAATGATTAAAAAAGGAGAAAAGCCTCTAACTGTGATTAAAACTCACCTATCTGAGTTTTGCAGAAGATCTGTCTCAGCACCTTCTGGAAGCAAAAGCACTAAATCCAGAAGGGAGATCAGGTGCTGTCCTGTAAACCAAGTGTTGTCACATGCCTTCTGAAAAAATAACACAAGAAGTATAGCTGAGTGCAAAATTTAAATCTTAAATAATTTAACAAATATTTGGGGAAAACAGAAAAGCAAAAAAAAATTAATCAAACACTAGAAGTATTTTTTAATTACTACATGTGATTGAAGTATACAAACTAGTCTTTTCATAATCCTCCCCACTTTGTCTCTTTATGCCAAGCTGTTCTTTTCAGTTTCATCAGAATAGATTCTCCACCTCTTCACCATACCACCATCAATATAGTTAATATTTATTTACATAAACTTTGCAAATCATACTAGGCACTCTTTATTTATACTGAGAGTATGGAACAATTAGCTATCTTTACCAGAGACTGCATTCATTTCATAGTAGTAATGTCACAATTTTTTTAAAATATGATCAGGTGTTTTAAGTTTTCTTTCCATATTTCTAAACCCACAACTCCTAGCAATGCTCGCAATTAAAGTACACCTTCACGTCTACGGTTCTTTGACCGTGGAAGGGCATTCAGTTACTTTCCTTTGAAAGAGGGAGGGCAGAGAGGACAGATGGGAGAACCATTTAAGCATAAGATGGAGAGTACTAGCTTTTGAAGCGGCAAAACATAGTTATTCTTATGCCCTCTGCATCACAGACAGACCACTCGCTATTTTCACAAAAATTCCCCTGAATTACAACAAATTATGAAGCGAGGAGGGACAAAACAACAAAAAACCCCACCTCTCACTTGCTTAGCGGAAGTTTTTTTTTAAAGCCTTGCAGCTAAGACCCCTGAAAATTCCCCATCATTCCCGAAGAGCAACCGACCACACTTCCCTCTGACAGTGTCACGGCCTCTTCAAAAGGCTATTTCACATCAGTACAACAAAGCTGGGAGCATGGAGTTGCAAAGATCCCATGTTGTCAAAATCCTTATCTCAGGTAAAGGTGTGGAAGGGAAGAGCTATCACACACAGGGCAGAAACTAGACAAGAGAGGAAACTGGGATAAAGCCAGAAATGGACTGGAAGGAATACTGATATTAGGTAAGCAGATAAGAAGGGTAACTGTATGTTCAAAGTCACCAGATGAGGGACCTGGAAAGGTTAAGACTAGCAGGGCGCAAAAACTAAGATGAAATAAATGGATAGTAATTGGAAATTGTTATCGTTATGTCTATAGCAGAATTCTTTGCAACAATCCCAGAATATTCAAATTCATACAATAAAATTTTAAAATTACTTGTCTTTTTGACAGCCAGGGAACTCTACACAGAAGAAGTGTGTACTAAGAGAATTCTGAAGCTACATAGTCAAAAAAATTAATTAGTAAGGAAATTTCAGAATATACTTTTACTTATTCAATTCTAAATAGTGCAAGCCCCTTTTGGAACAGTTTTCATATTATCATCTTCTTCATCCCTGCTGATTCAATATACAAGACAGACTATGATCTAATAAATAGTAATTAACTTTTTCAAACATAACTATGCTAGCATAAAATATGCTTAAATTTACTATATTGTCCTATTTGACAAAAGGCAGCATCCTTGAGAATCAAAATTTGGTTTGAAAAGGCCTTAAGCGGTTTAAAAAAAAAAAGAAAGAGAGAGAGAGAGGAAAAAGAAGACTAATTTATTTTTAATTAGTTTTTCCAACTTCCTGGTATAAGTGATTATAAAATATGAGATTTAAATGGCTTCGAGCTAGCTCAACCCTTTTTGATGAATTTAACGTTTGTGAAGCACTCATAATATAATGCTGACTGTCATAATAAAAACCTAGAAAAAACTAATAATTCTGTCTGGACAGTAGCATTTAAATTATATTCAAGAAATGAGGAACTATGAGGATAAAATAAAATAATAAATAGTTCCTCTTTAAGCAAGAAGCGTGTATTTTGAAGCACAGAAAAGGTAATAACAACTTCTTAGAAAAATACAATAAGATTCTGCAATTAAGAAATATGTTTGTAAAATTATAATGTAAAAATGCACATGCAGAAAAAAGCCAAATTAATATTTTTAATTACATAATTTCCCAATCTTATGTTTCTTTTCAAAGTGGATTTTTTCACTCAAAGCTTAAGCTGTACACATTTTTTCAACATAATACTAATAGAATTCTGAGATGGCAACTTGGTTTGTAGTGGTAATAGCCTCACCATTAACGACAAGTGAATCTGATCTTTTATATTTTTAATAACGTATCCTTCCACACCAGCATGGTTGCTTGTCTTCAGTAAACACCTTCAAACAACAAAAAAAAAGATATTATCTCTTCAAACCTGCCTATATAGTTAGGTCAAAACTTAGATGACATTATGGCCTTAGTCACTAATTGGGAGTTTTACCATAGAAAAATAAGATGACTATGTAACCTTTAAAGACTAGCTTACGTAAGACAGGTGATTTTATGTGAGACAATTGGAATTCATTATTTATCCAAAAACTAACATAGTAAAATTAATGTGGTTTACCAGATACTCTGTCAGAAATCATAGTATCTATGCAATTAAGCTGCAATAAGGCTGATATTACACAATCTGCAGTAATTTGGATGCATACCTGAATAACGTGTATTTTCCCTCTGCATCAAACTTGTCTATGAACAACTGCAAAATATTTAAACTCTTCTTTCTCTAAAGAAAAAGAAAGTTGTTATCAGATTAATTCTAATTAAATAAATTCATCACTTAACTGATTCTGTAGGTCCTATTACATACCAGATGCTCTATGGGACAAAGGGTCATAACTTTCACCAAAACCTGCAGTTGGACAACAAAGAAAACATAATTTCTAATTACATATATTACATCACACTGACTAAAATCTACGCAAGACATTCCGAAAAGAATCCCAACCAAAACCAAGAACCCACAAAATCACGCCAATGAGAAGATTCTCATCAGAGAAATTCACATTAGCTTCAGTGGTTGAAATCCCAGGGCTGATACACAAGACTTCTCATACTGTTGGGTCCAAATAAAAATGTAGCCAAGCAGCAGATTTGCAAGGAAGAGGCAAAAAATGAGCAAGCATCACCTTTCAGCTAAGATCAGTGCCCACCTGCCTCAGTGGCCTGTACATACACTACGTATATTTTAGTCGTCACTGAAACTTCATGCTGTAGCGGGTAGAAAAGACAATCAATTCTGTATAGCAAGACACTGAAGGTTTCAAGTTAATGACAAAAGTGCATCAAGGTGCAATAGTATGTCCTCTCTCAAACACCTAGAAGACAGCTAGATATTATTTATAATCAAATTTTGAAGACTTCTGTACATTGCTTCTTATTACCTGAGGTACATTAATAAAACCTTTGAATTCTAAATATTGATGGAGAAGGCTATTGTTTTCCATTCTCAATAAACAGCTCTCAAACAGATCCTGCAGGTGGAGAAACAAAAAAAAAAAAAAAAAGAAAAAAGCTGCCAACATTTTGCACATATATAAGACATTAATCTATATGCTTAACATTACTTGGCTAAAACCGCCTTCACTATAAAAGCTCTTTCGCATATCCAAAGTTCCTAGGAGGTACAAATGTAAGTGATAATGGCAATTTAAACATTTATGAATGTGTGTAAAGTTCAATAAATATAAGCGGTTTTAAGACTGAAGAATACCTAATTAAGCCTCAAAATATTTCTGCTACTATTATCTGAACTATTATTTGTACCTTTCTTAGAAAGGGAAAATAAAGTTCCACCACTACTTTAAACTGGAAAAAATAAACATTCTAACATTGGAAAATTGATTACAAGAAACTTACAAGTCCTTTAGATAACATAGATTCTTCTGTTCTAGAAAAAAAGAAACATTATCATATTTAAGTTCTTAATTAAAAACACAGTGTTGATAATTCAAAAGAAATACTAGGACAGAGATCAAAAAGAACTTTTCCTTCAACGATATTCATTCTATTTTTCAAATATAGTATTTTTGTCATTCTTCTCAAAGATTTTTTGGAATAAACTGGATGGTGAAAAGTTGAAAATTAGACTCCCCTCTTCAGGGTCAAAACCGGCTTTTTTTCCCCTCAATATTTATAAATGCTTAAAAGCAACATCTCGTATCTCACAGGTACCAAGACACTGATTAACAAAGAAAATTAAACTTTTCCCAGACGATTCCATTTGCATAGTTCTGCAAGCTTAAGAAAAACACAGCAGATCCTAAACTGAAGAGACCAGAAAGTCTTGTTTAAATTTTACCAGGAAATGGTAAGCAGTCATAAAGGGAAATTTCCCTTTTATAGCAGTGTTAGAAACTATTTGGTCAACACTGCTGCTCTTGGAAGGTGAGATAATCACAATATATAGAAAAGTCTGGTTTCCTTTAGAAAGCCTGACCTTTAATCAGAGTGCATATAGTACCAGAATACATTCAAATAAATACTATCACGATAGTCTTCTCTAGTAATAAACTAATTGTTACAGAAGTACAATATCCACTCTGATTATTCCGCATGTGTTTAAAAGACTTTAATTTTGCATTTTCAGAATAAAGTTTCTAAAAATGATATCACAATAGAAGCTGAAAACAATAAATAAATGTTTTAGACAACTTTTTATACTTCTTCGTAAAAGAAGCCATCCTGTTGTGGAACTTGCCATTTTAACTCTCAGGTTTAAAAATCTCCTCTGAACTTACCTGGTATATTCAAAATTTGATTCTATGAATGACTATAAAAGATCACACCTCCTATCTAGAACCCCAAATACCATAAACCCTACCTTATCAGTAGCACTTCAATATGTGTCATATTACATTGGAGAAGGTATGATGGACTAAAAGAGAAAAATTAGGTTTACATTAAACTGCATAAGCCACATACATTTACACATAGTTAATATAGGACAGGATTAGTCTTTTTAAAAAAAATTTTTTTAAAACGTCTTTATAAAACTAATTTTGAAACAGACACAAATTAGTAAGTCAAACTGCTGTTAATAACTCTTATGTGGAAACTGTCTATAAATATGCAATTGAAAATTTAATACATGTTAATTTTTGGCATGTAACTAATTCTACCAGTTTCTATAAAAGCACAGCTCATCTAAAATTAAACCATTCTAGAGTAAACTGTAGGAGGACTGGAGTATGTTCTCCTGTATGTAATATAAGCTACATAAAATATAAATGCATCAATGTTGACATAAAACAAATACTAGTGAAATACACAGTTTTCATTCATAACCATTCACACAGCTTTCTTCTGCTCAGAAAGAATCTTCAAAGTTCAGGCTTATGATAAGTGAGGAAGAATAGTTCTTACCTAAATACCATTGGAAAGCAATCAATACCAAAACGCTGAACAAACATCAGATATGACAGACATGCCAAAGACTCCGCAGAATTCTTTTGCTCTATGTCCGCAAACTCCTGATTCTCCCAGTGCGGACTTTTGCCTTTACGATGTAAAAACACTAATGGTATCAATTCTCTTATATTCCACAAAATGTCCTAAAAGAGAAAGATGGATATCCTATAGTTGCCTTTAAAAGATCTGTATACCAAGTAAGTTTCAAAGCTTTAATTAACAGTAAATTCTTGTACATAGCATATATATAAATTAATATAAATATTTTGTGAGTCTTTATGATATATACACATACACAAAAGAGACCCTGCAGGAAAAATAATTACTGTTAGAAGAATGTTACTAAGATAGCAGAGTCAAGCACTCAAAAGTTAGCAAAAGACTAAATAAAGCCACCCTGCAAAACCCTAGTTTGGCTCCCTTATCCACAATGCCATGAATAACGATAGCTTCATGATCACGTTGTGCCACAGGACCCCTGTGTTTTCAGATCAGAGAATACCCAGTATTTTGTTTTCTGCTCACTAATCAATATGCAACACAATGTTTATCTGCTAAGGACAAACCCTGCTTTGAAGTTAGCATTACCCTGTATGGCCTTTCTTTCCAGTGATGTACAACACAATGACACCAGAGTATTTCACAAATACTAGTGTGGTTCCCCCCCCCCGGCCCCACACACGCTCATGTGAATTGGGAGGTAGCGTAACTCCTATTGTACTATATGCACAATGTACTATTGTACCTATTGTTCCTATGAAGGAACAGCAAGACCAAGGTTAACTCACTATTCCAGACTTGTCCAAATTGAACATCTGGCGTCTCACTTTTTTGAAAATTAGGATTATACAAGATGTCATATAGTCAAAGTATGACTTTACTGACCTTAGCTGCAGCTCTCACTACCCAATTCCACAAACAGCAGAAGTGAATTTCTTGAGAAAGTGAAGAAAAAGGTAATTCATAATTAGCATAAAAAAATGTGCTTTCAGACTGTGCCCAACAGGAGAGGCAGGATAAAAAGCCAGCTTTTCAGAGCACACTTCAACTATCTTAACCATGAGATCATCTTCTGGTAATCCCTGCCTCCTTCACTGCACACCCTATAAGTCCTGCAATAAATGAAGTAAAGGTCTCAGAGACAAGATTCTCTTTCATTGCATGAACCTGACTGATCCCTTAATATTTGGATATAGAATTTTGTGTGCAAAAATACTTAAGATTTTTAAACACAAATTGGAGAAGAAACAGAGTTGCATCACATGGCAACTTCCAGACTCCCTCTGCATGCATGCACATTTGCACACGCTTATATATAGTATATCTCTGTGTGCTTTCCTCAACGCACCTGGCTCCAAGTCTCCCTTTTGAAACTTGTAAGTCTTGGTGTGCCATTCCCTCCACAAAAATGACACCTTCAGACAGTTTCTCTGCTCTTCTAGGACTAATTCCTCCACTGTATCATATAAAAAACTGTCTTTCTTCTAACTCCAGTTAGAATTCAATGTTACCCAACTAATGGCCCATTGGCTATCCTGAGGGATGACTCCATTTAGTACTGTGAATATTTTCTACCCTTATGTTACATTATAATATTTACCAGCCTGCTTCTGAATAAAGTGTTATAAAATAATTCAGCAGCTGGCTGTTAAGAAGATTCTTTCATTTCATCAGCACAACACAAATCACTGTATAACCACGCATGTGAAAATTAGAGACAACTGATATTTACAAATATTTTAAATTTGGGTCTGGCTGCCATGGAATTGATTTTCTTCATGGTGGCCTGTATGGTGCTATGTTTTAGATCTGTAACCAAAACAGTGTTGATAACAGAACAGCGTTTTAGCTATTGTTGAGCAGTGACTGCACAGCACCAAGGCCTTCTGTTTCTTCCTCTGCCCCTCAGTGCGTGCAGGCAGAGGGTGGGTGAGAAGCCAGGGGGGGACACAGCTGGGACGGCTGACCAGAACTGATCAGAGAGATACTCCATACCACGTAACATCATGTTCAGAGACAAACTGCGGGGTTGGGGACGTCATATTTTTCAGATTAACTTGTTCAGAGACTGGCCGGGCATTGGTCAGCTGGTAGGAGGTGGTGAGTGACCTCATCACTTATACGCATCAATTGTGGGGTTTTTTTCCTTCACTGATTAAATTGTCTTTTTCTCAACACATGAGTTTTTCTTGCTTTTGCCGTTCAAATTCTCTTCCCCATTCCGCTGGGGGAGGCTAAGTGAGTGACTGCGTGGGGGCTTAGCTGCCAGCTAGGGTCAAGGCACTACATTTGGATTTGTGCAAGAGAGGAAATATTCTTTACCACATTAAAAACACAAACAAAGCACAGCTCTACTTGCTGTAACTTTATTAATCACACCTAGTCCTATTTATGAAAACATACATTTATTGTGTGTTCCAACATACGCACGGACTGTAGTACCTGACTATCTCATTATAAGGCTTGGTTTTGCTGCAAATCTAAATAAAATTATCTATATTCACAATAATCTCGCTCTAATAAAACACAACTGCTATGTAAAACATCACCAGAGTAACTGCATTGGTAACATGGAGTGGACATGTTCCCACTGAATTTCTAGCATCAGCAGCAGTCAAGCACTAATTTATATTCTTTAACAGTCAGCTGGCACTACACTAGGCACATTAGAGATTTCTCTCTGTGCAACACTTTGACTAAAAGTAACATGTAGATTTTGCCTTGATGTAATACTGCAGCAAAGACAATCCTTTAGATATTCTAATAAATTCATACATCGCCAAGAAAAAGAAGAAGTTACAGCAAAGTAGCAGCTGCTGATTTACTGAGCAGTCCAAACTGGTTTATAAGGAGCAAATCTATGTCTGCGCAATTTGTAATTTCCAGAGATGGGACACGGAACCATTCTAGACCTTTATCTGCCTGCATTATCTTACAAGGCCTAGTAAGTCATCCCACTAACCAATAAAGGAAGCAAAATGAGCTCTAGAATGAATTATAGGTGATTCTGAAACAGACCACTGGTTTTGCAAACACTGTAATTAATTTTGACTGCACTTACTATAATTTCAGTTGCAAAACGGCGAAAGGGATGTTCTTCAATGCCTTCAAGTTGCTCAAGCTGAGCTGTCAATAATGGGTATTTCAGGCTTTTCATACAGCTGAAATAAAAACGAGTGAAACTAAATCACCAATAAGGTCACAAATATGTCACTGATGACCAACAATAAAGTCTATACTCTTATTAGCTGCTGCTATTCCTGATATTCCAAGGAGAACAAAAAAAAAAAACAAAAAACAACAAAACTGTAGAAGCATCACCTCCAGAATATGATTACCCTCACTGTTGTAAATTTTAGAAGAATACCAAAACAGCTCCACAGCACAGAGACTAATATTTCTTTACCATTTTCCTGTGCTAAAAAAATATAATTATTTTGACCTTTCTTTTCTCACTTCATAAATACATAAGGCATATTCAGGGTTTTTCTTCCTCAAAATATCACATTAGTTAAGTTGACAGCATTATAAAACACTAATAAGATGATTTATGTATTGCCTATGTCATAAATGCCTACTGTTCTTTTTGTTAAGTTATAGGAATATATAACACTGACATAAGACGCTCACAATTTTAATAATTCTTCTTTCAGCTCCATGTCATTGTATTCTGATGACTTTTCCATGTTTTTAACAACTTCACTCACAAAAGGTTTAGCAAAGTCCACCACTGCATTACAACATTGACAGAGACCAAGTTTATCTTCTTGTATTTGTTGTTTCGTATAAGGTACAGGTAAGGGAGTAAGCTGATTCATAATCATGGCCAAAGATAAACCCACTGAGTAGGCCTTCTTGTTCTGAAGTTTCAAAAGCACTGAGGGAAAGGAAAAAAGAGAGAGAGAAGATTTTGAGACAATGTTACTACTTACTTAGTAGAGGAAAATGTGAAGAAAAACAATATGACTACATATGAAAGCCTTTAGTTTCAGTGAAGGAGGGACTGATACCTGAAATCACATGAGCAAATCCAGGAAGACTAAACATCATCACCTAGCTTAATATGCTGTAGTTAAGATGACCGTATATTTGAATGACAAATATTAAAGCAGTCATGCATTTCGACACATTCTTCCTTTCTCTGTAGCACCATGATGAGGACTGAAAAACTGTCTGTCTAGAATTAGTCTAAGTGCAATAATATTCATTTATCTGATCTGGAGGACTGATTTATTCTCACTTTATTGCTTGGCAAAACCAGAGGCCCAACCTTTCTGCTGAGATCTGACTCTACCTAAAGCAGCTCAGAACTATTCTGTACTGCACAGCAGAACCAACAGAGGGGGCTCCCAGACTGAGAAAGTAGCACAAGTGGCTCTCCACTTAAACTGCATTCAGTGCAGGTTGACTCCGGATGGGCTATCCAAAAAAGCCACCTACTTCCAATTACCAAAATGCTTCTCTTGTTAAATTTTAACGTAATTCAATAACTCGCCTCAGAGAGTGCTACAATCAGTGCCTACGATACAAGGCACTTGATTTCATCTCACATATCAAAACAGAAACTACTGCTTTTTACCTACTTAGTGGGTGTCCAAACCCAACATTTTTAGATTTTATATGTAAGCCAGAAGAATGCTCCCACCCGCCCAATCAAGTATTTCAACCTGCTTCAAGCTGAAATAAAAGTTTCATACTACGAAAATATGGAATTGTATGTTTTAAATGTTAGATAATGAAGAATTTCACAAATCCATGCAATTCTCCATTTCTGTAACAGCTGTATGAATGGTTTACACCTCTAAATTTAACTGTCACAGGACCACATTCTTGTAAATGATGAAAAATAGCTTTTAGCTATTGCATAATATGAAAAATATTGCTTTTTCAACTGATGCTATTAATCCCATATAAAATCTTTTTCTAACAGGCCAATGTAAGCATGAAAATTATACCTTGTGTTACTTTGCAAATAGAGTAGACTGTAAAGCCTGTCAGGACAGACATATTCTGAAACTATTCCAGCAAAGGCTAAACTAATTTGCTAAATAAATGGGAAAATAATTTAATTCAGAAATCACACAAGAAAGTGCATCTTACCTGTCTGCAAAGGTTGAAGCAATAACATGACAGTTTGGCATACTTGCTCCCCAGAAGTCTGCTCAATCTGCTCAAGTAAACCCAAAAAAAGTTCCTTTGGATTGCATAGCTGCAGAAGAGGAACAATGCATAATTTTTTAATCGTCTTGGTCATAAGCTAAAAAATTCATCACTAGCAAACTTCAATACAGAAGTTCCTGAACGTGAAGAAAGCAGATCTGACCATCCAAGATAATACTTAAGAAAACAAATGTGAAACAATAAGTATTTCCCTACAATTAATGTCTTCTGTAGAGTATATATGTGTGTAGACTTTCATATAAGCTGAAAACATATCATAATAAATAATGACACTAAACTTGATTTCTGCAGTCTATAAAAAACTCACAGTACCTTAGGAAAGTAATCCTTAGGAGTAGAGAGAAAAGAAAAACTTCATTGTGAATGTAACTCAAGCTATAGAGTTTGCAAGGTGTTTTTTAAGTACATGAATGAAATGAAAATAGTTTCCTATAGATTAAAACTTTTTTCCCCCTACTGTTCCATCAGAATCATCAGGTATTCATTTTCATTCTGCATCTGCAGTAGACAAGAGGCGGTATTGCTGTGGCTGCTCTAACTGCAGCAGCTGGCTGTCAAAAACTTTATGAGTTCTGTATGCCTTTTTCTTCTGGGTAATGTCTCTTTGTTTTGCCCAGTTACTAACTTCACATGATTTGTAAAAGGTTAATTATCTCTAAGAACACTAAGCAGGTGTCTACTTCAGATGAAACTGGCCGATGAGGAGTTTAAAATTTTAAAAGGTATGGGAAATGGACAGAAGAACCCAGAAGTATTCATGCCTTGTTTCCTTTGGAAATCAGAGGAAAAATTAGGATCTCTCCCTTCCCTACAATTATTGTATTATAACCATATATTTCACAAACATACCTGTGCCAACTGATCTAGTATCTTCAGGCAGTGTTCTCGCTTATCATCTTCCTGTTTGTACATGAAAATACATCTAACAAGAGGAGAGATGAGATTCCAACCCATATTCTTGATGATAACCTAAAAAACAGATTTTTCAGAGAAGAAACCAAAGCGGGACATTTTCTAAACCCAGAAAGATTGTATACATGAAGGCCAAAAAAGACAACAGATCGATGTCCTGGTTGTAACCAAAACCATAATAATATAATTGAAAATTTAACATCTATTGCCATAAAGGTCTGTACTTGACGTACATTGTCTTCTCTCCCCATACCTATAAACACTTATTTTATACAGTTTTCTTCAATGTACTAATTCTAGCATGTCAACATATATTTCTAAGAGTTTATATGACAATACCTTTAAAACAAGACGGAGTAGAAGAGCTTTGCTGAAAGAAAGACTGCTTAGACAAATTATGTTTAACCTGAGGGGATCAAGAGCTTCAGTCCAAGCTCACAAAATTCAAAACCAGACTGTGACCCCCACGTAACATTGCCAAAACATTCTATCCTTCACTTTCTTTCTGAACTTATTTATCTTTGTACAATTTAGTATGTTCTCCCAGCTCCCCAAAGCACCTACAGACATTAGCATCAGCTGAGTTGGCTCCTATAATTTTGGCCAATATTATTATAACCATCTGTGGTGGGTTGACCCCAGACAGCAACTAAGCACCCACCAGTTGGTTGCTCGCTCTCCTCCCCCCGTGGGATGGGGGAGAGAATCAGAAAAGCAAACCAGAATAACTCGTGAGTTGATAAGGACAATTTAATAAGTGAGGACAAAAGGTGGGGGGGAATATGACAAAAAACAACTCCCACTAGCAAATCAATGGCAAGCCAGTCTTCAAGCAACAGCTACTTAGTAATGAGTCCCCCTATGTTTTTATTGCTGACCATGATGTTATATGGTATGGAATATCTCTTTCAGCAGTTCAGGTCAGCTGTCCCAGCTGATTCCCCTCCCAACTTCCCTTGTTACTGAGATGGCAGACTGAGAAACAGAGAAGGCCCCAACAGTGTACAAGCGCTGATCAGCAATAGCTGAAACACTGACATGTTATCAATGCTGTTTTGGTTACAAATCTAAAACACAGCACTGTACAGGCCGCTATAAAGAAAATGCCAGCCAGACCCAGTACACCATCTGAAATCCTGTCCTGCAAAAGAGGGACATTGACACTTTCTCTTAGTTATGGTTTTGTTGTCTCTTTTCTCTTTACTTAACTCACTGAAAAACAGTTACTATGGATTTTGTTAAGATTATCATGACTTGGTTTATGTGAGCTACCTAAAGTTACACAAGAATGTGCACCTGACACAGAGCAACTTATCTATTCATATGTACAGCCTTGCTCCACAGCAGAAATAGCTTTCCCTTTTTAACAAGCAGTTTTATCTACTTAACAGTGTGTTCATGCACAACTAATATATAGTGCAAACTTAAACTCACCTTATTTTTCTCATTTTGAATTACTTCTAATAACTGAGATGCATACCCATCTTCTAAACATTTCTGACCTGCTACCTGAAACAGATTAAAATCTTCTCCTTTGAAATCAGCTTCTTCCAGAACTTGCTAGAAAAAAAAATGCATGCTTAAATCTATACTTATGAAAGGCAAATAAAAAATAAGAAATTCCAAGCTGTCATTTCAAAATTAAATGTAATGTCATTGTAACTTATCTTTTCTTATATAACATCTTTCACATATTAAAAATGCAACCAAGAGCTACTACAGAAGACAAAGCAGTATTTCAATAGGACTTTCTAATCTAGATTACGGCATGTTGCTTGGAAGATGTATTTTCTACATTAATCTGATAGGCTTTTGTTACTTCAGACAGGTACTGTTGAGCACAAGAACACTTCTTTCTCCAAGATGCAGATGTTATCAAGCATCTCATCTTGGAATAAGCACCACAGAAAAGTCAATGAAACCTGGAGGCTGAACTTCGCTGCCCAGTGAGGAGTTCTGCTAACAACTATCTTGTGTTTTGGTGTCATTTTGGTTTTAATTATAATGTATGAAGAGAAATGCACACTGCTCACACATGTTACTTTTATGGAAAGAAAACTACTTACGCATCTTTGTATTATGGCCTGAAGTTCGTCAACCGCCATTATAGTTTGACTTTGTTCTTCTGGCATTGAAAACTATTATAAATTAAAGAGTGCAATATTAAAACACATGAAGTAAAACCAGAGACTGAAAAATAATCACATTACCAAAAAAATGCCAATAGAGGAATAAGAACAAGCTAAACAGACAGCTATTATGAAGACCACATGATAAAAAAACACAGAAAAATTCATTTTTAAGAAGTGTACACTGTATTATTCTACTCCCCATGCTTACAGGAGACAGTATTACAGACAGGAAACAACCTGCATTCTGTGAATAAGGAAGCAATTTTTCAAGTCGTATTGGGGTCATCTTAAGAAGACAGGAGGCCTCAGCTACTCTCTTGGGTACATACATTGAAAACTGCAGCTGATGCAAAGCAAGTCTGGACTCACTGTGTAGCAAGCACAGGTGCCCATGATACACTACATTTGCTGCAACTATTCTCACCAGAGGAGCTCCTGCTCAGCTGTTACCAGAACTCTCTAATCCAATCCCTGGGATATGCGGAGCTGATCCAACCACCATGCCCATTTATATCAACAGTCCCATCAAGATTAAGCACACAGTATAATTTATTTCTTACTAATGTCTAAGTTGGGCTGGTTCAGTAGCATTTTACCTCTGTAATTTAAAGCTTTCTTGCTAAAAACAATTAAGTTAAACATTTGAGTAATGTTAAGTACATACAAAGTTCTACATAGTCAGGACCATGAATTACAAATAAAATTAAGCTTAGTTATACATGTGATATATCACAGCAGCCGTCATAATCTTTATAACTTTAAGTAATTTCATGTGCCTAAACCTGGTTATATGACCACTATGAGTGTCAATTACTTCTATGCCCAGATAATTAGCTAACTATTCTTCAAAAGCCCAAGTTCCATATTTATACAGACATCTCAATGTAAAGCCCTCAATCTTTCCTCTAATGATTGACCTCAGCTACATCACACAATATCTAGACAATTAACCTATCTGGATATTTACAAAAAGCAGGCATCTCACAAAAGCTGAAAAAGCACCTATGTGTGAATTTTATTATTTAAAGAATAAACAACTCACTTCCTATTCTCAACGACCTATTTTAAGATACTTATGTCACTACAATCTAGCAGCGTACCTAGCCCGTCGTTTTGTCATTAACATATACTTTATTACCACACATTGTATTACTTGAGCTCTTAATTGTACTGGATGCTACTAATCCTCCCAAAGCAACTTAAATATACTTTTGAATGCTAATATTCTTGCATTTTTCAGCCCTCAGTAACTTTACAATGTACTTACAGCCTGGAAACATGCCCTGAGCAGCCACTGCTCCAAGGATTTACCAGCTGAGCTCGCAGACGGTCTCAGGCCTTAATACTTAATCCAGTTTCTTAATAAATCTTTATGGAGGTTTCAGCGGCAAGCAGAGACCACCCGAATCGTGTGAAACTTTCTATTTTTAGTACCCGCCAAACCCCCTCCTCTCTAATAAACACAAGCCTCAGCCCCTTCCCCAGGCGGGTCCAACGCGCAGGCCGGTACAAAGAGGCGGCCAAAGCCTTTAACTCGCGTCTCAATTTAAAAAAATCACAAGGCCACCCGCCCCTCACCTCAGCAGGCCGCCGGTGGAGCCGGGCCCTGCTCCGCTGCCCCTCAGCCCCAATCGGCCGTACCGCGCCGCTGCCGGTCCCGCGGCACGCCGCCACGGTGGCTCCGCCTCCCGGGTGAGAGGTCGGAGGGAGGGGACGGACCGGGCAGCCGCGATGATGGCGGCCGGGAAGCCGCAGGGCGGCGCGAAGGGGAAGTCCAGCCGGCGGCGCGCAGGTAGGCTCCACGCGCGGGTAGGCTCCGCGCGCCGCTCCCCCCGCTCGGCGCTGTGGGCTTTCCCTGTGCCCTGCGGCTGGCACAGCGGACTCGCCCAACTCGCTGTGCCTGGGGGGAGCGCCGGGACGGCCGCGGTCGGTGGTGCGCGCTCGGTGGGCCTCGGCCGGGCCAGGCCGGCTGCCCGGTCGGGGCCGGCGAGCGGCGTCTGTCGGCGGCGGCCGGGTCCGTCGCCTCTGGGCGGTGGCCCGGACGAGGCGGGGCCGGGCGCCCCGCCGTCCTCTCAGGCTGCGCGGGGGGTGCGCGCCTGGCTCCTGCCGTGCCGGCGGCCCGCCCCGCTCCAAACCTCAGGCTTGACAGCGATCGTGTAGCTGGTCGGAAAACTGCGTTGTAGTGTTCTAAGCATAACAGTGCGTTATTTTTCCTCCTGTTGCTTAAGGGACCCGCTGCCCGAGTGCTGCATGCTGGTAGCCGGGGCAGGGCGGGCAGGACCCCGGGGCAGCGCGGTGAGGAGAGCGGGAGGCGGGGGTGGCGGCAGAGGCCGCTCTGTGGTGAGCGGGGGTGCCGGCGTGCCGGGTCCTGCCCGGAGCAAACCCAGTGGTGGGAGCAGTTGGAAAGGACGGCGTTCCCCAGCAGTGGGGTGCAGGGGTGAAGCCGGGATGGAGAGCCAGGGTGAGCGTGGTTAGCACAAAGTTATTGTCAGAAGTATTTTTCCTTTAGCTTTCTGACTGTACAGAACACGATGAAAGAGAATATGAAGAGAGTTGGGCCTGTCTGCCCTCGCACTTACAAAAAGCATGTCTAACTAGTTGCTGAATGATTGCTAGCTTACTGAAGTCACTCTTGGCCACCAAAAGCAAGTTTCTAAGCAATTCTGTTGATTGTCCTTATAGTTTAGAGGTTTCACTATTTTTCAGGTTCCAGTATTGTTCACGTAAAGAAAGAAAGTACACTAATTTCTATATTTCTCCATTTGTATATTTGATTTCTAGGAAATAAACATTTAGCTGCTCAGAAGAATGAAGATGCTGCTCAAAGGTATAGTTTCTAACAAACAACATGTGACATTCATGTTTTTTTGCCTCACTTCGAAATCGCATTCTCTGCCTTGTGTGGTTTTTTTGCTTTCTCAGAGTACAGTGACTAACTTCAGGAGATTGCCAACATCAACATCATACAGGCTTGTTTGGAGTGATGCTGTGTAACTTCTAACAGCATGCACATATGTGCATTGTGTAATATGCTAGAAGTTTATGAATGTAACCTCCACAGTTGTATTTACATAGTCTGTAGTGCTTGCTTTTTGCCATCTTAACTTCTTTGCATACCTGCCATTTTTCTTTATTTACTTCAAAAAACAAACTTGAGAGGAAAGAACACTTTCTGCCACGGACAATTACCTAAATATTCATTTGACACAGTAGTAGACCTAGACTTCCAGGTGAATAGCGTAGACCTCTGTTGGTTAAGACAACAGAATCACTGTACGTTGACAACCTCTGTGGCAAGCACTGCCAAATGGAGATTAGAGACACCTAAATGGTTGCTCTGTGGGTATTTGCTGACAGTAGAATAGTGGCAAGACTCAGGAACACTCAGGAAATCTACTGTAGTGGTATTTTCTTGATTTATTCCTTCCTTTACTTTGTATTCTCACACTCAGTCTTGTCCCAGTCCTTTTTTCTTCCCGCTCTTCCGTGTCTCATCCAGCTCCCATTCTCCTAGCAACACTCCATAAATTGTTTGTCCAGGGCTCTTTGTCCAGCTGGTTCTGGGCTTCCCTCTCTTGCAAGTTGGGTAACCTTGTATGAAAGTATGGCAATGCAGTAAGAGTCAATACTTTTCCTGACTGGGGTGGAAACAGAGGAAACCAAGATTGGAAACTCCTCTGTAGTTATTACAGAATTACTAGTCCAGTTTACTTGTTGCTTTTTTTGGCCAACATAGTGTGATGCATAAAAATAGAAGCTACTTATTTCAGAAAATAGATAAAGATAAAATTGGAGAATTCTTTATGGAAATCTGCCCTGTGTGTCATTCAGTGTCTGTTCTGTTACAGAAAAGCAGCTCTGGAAGCTGCTATGAGAAAGAAGATTGAATTTGAGAAAAAAGCATTGTATATTGTTGAACAACTACTGGAAGAGAACATTACTGAAGACTTCCTTCTGAATTCTGTAGGTGTTGCAAGTTTTTACAGTATTTTGTATCTTAGTGTTCAACTTCTTTTTTTAAAGTTTTTGGAACAATTTGCTACGGTTTAAAGTAGACAAATGATTTATTCTCTCTCTCAGCAGCGCTGATGATGATTGCCTTATTGTCAAGGGTTCTGCAATGAAAACATGCCCTAGTTTTGCAGGACTGTATACATTTGGGAATCCTCACTTTATTACCACAGCCTTTGTTTATGCCTCTATGGTTCTGGACTGATAGGTGAAGTATAAAAATTTAGGTCCACATCACATCATCTGTGAATTTAGACAATGTCTCAGTAATGCCCCACAGTTTATCTATCAGTACAGTTTTGCTGGAACAGTATGATGATTGTTCCTGTTGAAGTTGTAAATAGGCTGGTAAATAGGTGTACAAAACATGTAAATAGAGGAAAATTATGAAAATAGGTGCATATAGGAGCAAAATTATGAGGCTTTTCTATATGTGAAAGGAAGTTGCCCATGTCTGTCATCTTTCCCTGTTTACCCTTTTACTGTTTTTACTCTGTAGGTTCTAAATGTTGTTTATTAAACTTATTAAATAACTGTTATCAAATTAAAAATATGTATTTATTTATGAGATGTTTTGAGTACAAAAAATGACAGATTTTCCAGTATCTGTTGTTGAACTGTTTTCTTGTCATTTTAGGGAAAATTTATTACTCCATCTCACTATAAAGACGTTGTTGATGAACGGTCTATCATCAAACTATGTGGTTATCCTCTATGTCAAAATAAACTGGAAAATGTAAGTTACTTTTTATTAATGCTGTTATCATAAGAATCTCTTCAAAATCTTGATTCTCTCACATTTTTAAACTTGCAATATTAAATATAGATTAAAATACTGCCAAGTAATGCGCCAGGCATCATATCATTCCGTTTCAGTATAATCCTTCTGAAGTAAAAGGTAAAATTTGCTCCATTGACAACCATTACTGTATGACAGAATTTGTTAGCGTCTACTTTGACCGTAATAAAGATGAATGAGGTATGGCGTTATGGCCTTCCTTTGTGCACGCGGAGATTTTCTGATGTTGTTCGTTCTTCAGTGTAACCATATATTTCTGAGAAGGATCGAAGTGAAAAAATAATACAGTGCAGGGATATCACTATGTGAATGTGTATACATCTGCTCTAAAAATGTATGTTGCCTGTGTCAAAATCGTAGTCACACTTATTTAAGTATGGTACGTCAGAATTTAAGCAGAACTCAGTTCAGTTGGATAACCTGTAATACTAGTTGTGGCACACCTGATTATCTGAAAAAAAAAAATCTACTCAAGTGCAAAAAGTTTTACTGTTTCAGACTTTATATATCCCCACAGAAATTAACTTGGAAACTGTAATATATTTTACATAAGTTCCTCTCTGGGTTTGTCTGGGTAGTGGTGGGCGTCCCTGACTGCACAGTCTCACGTGCATATAAGTAGATGCAGATTAAAGAAGGACCTGTCTGTAATTGCCCAACACTTACACATGAATAAAGCTTCTGCCATGGCAGCTCAATTGTTTTACATTCAGTGGTGGCTTTCTTGTGGATCTGAAGTGCGCTTCTACTGATAGTGAGATGTGAATGATTAGAGATAAATTGCCATTCTTACATCCGAGAAGGTACAATATCAAAAGAATTGAGAGAAAAGGCGGTTGTAGTATGCAATTCAGTTAGAACATATTACAGATATTAAAATACGTGAATTTAAAATCAAGTTTTCTGTCACGATGGAAGTAAGTTTTGCTGATGAAAGCATATTGTTTTAGGTGCCAAAACAGAAGTACAGGATTTCAACAAAAACAAACAGAGTTTATGATATCACTGAAAGAAAGGTATGGTAACAAGTCTATTTCTAAAATGTATTTAATATTGTCTCACCATCAGAAATGTATTTTGTAACAGCATTCATGAAGTGGCTTGATTCAGAGCCAATGCGTTTGGTTCTTACAAAAATAATTTTCCTGAACTGTTAGAATATGAAGTTTTTCCATGCATTTTAGTTTCTAGATGCTCTCTTTGGAAAGACAAAAACCTTCTTATTTTCTTTTCTAAATTTAAACATAACATGGAAAGTTTGGATAGCAGTTTGAATGTGGTACAGCTGATCTGTTAAAAGACATTTGTGAAGAAGTGTTCTGTTTTGCTCTGGTACAATCAATGAGCTTTAGTAGGCTCAAAGTGCACATCCTTTTCATTCATTGAAGTTTGTGGTAGCGTAATAGGAGTTGCATCTTATGCATTCCTTAGTGTGACTACCTTTAGGGTTCTTTTTTGAGGACTTTTCAATGTAAAAGCTGTCTCTTCCCAAAGTCTTTTTCTTTCTTTAAGCATATTCATGCATGTGGTTGAGTAAAAGTCATCTTTGCCTGCTCACAGGATACGCAATCACCTAGAGGTGCTTATACACTAAATTATAGGATAAATGTTTCTAGTTCCAGAACCACTGTTGCTAATATACATTCCTTTCTTCTGGTTACAACTCTGGGATACACAAAATTCTGGGAATTGCATTCTCAAGCTACTTAGCAAGACTCTGAGAAGTGGGATGTTTTGTCTTGTTCACTGATGTAAGCGTGCAAGATAATTTTTCAAAAATACTGCAGAATTTTAGGTGTTGTTCTGAGTATTGCAAAATATCCAAGTTCTGTTGCCAACCAAAATTTTTGTTATTAAAAACCTGAATTTTATTGCATGTCTTTATGACTGTCTTGTTGGATTAGGGATGGCTCTTTGAGCAGTTTTGGATTTTTTTTTTTAAATTACTGTTATGTAGAATCCAACACTGGTTTGCTTTTCGGTATGTAATCAAAGTGCAAAAAGCAGAAAAGTGGTGAAAAAAGAAGCAGCTTCAAGTGTCTTGTGGGGAATGGGATAGACCTATTTGATAGGTTTGGTTTCTCAGGTGAATTAGAAACCTGGTCATAGGCTTAAAAAGAAATATGAATTGGTACTTAAATTTTACAGGCATATATGCCTGTAAACAACTTCTAACAACTTTATATGAGTATTAAATTTGTCTTTAGTCATATTTTCTTGCTTTCTCTCTCATTTCCAGTGCTTTTGCAGCAACTTTTGCTATAGAGCATCTAAATATTTTGAAGCTCAGATTTCCAAGAGTCCAGTATGGATGCGAGAAGAAGAAAAGTAAGTATAACCTTATAAGCTCATTGCTCCTTTTGAGAATATAGTTTTCTCTGTCCAAGCCGCAATGCGAATTAATTAGCTGCAGTTCATCAAAATGATGAGGCTGACAGAGGGGTAACTGATGTTAACATGTTAGCTTAGCATGGTGTCAATTTTAAAAGTGTTGTTACAATATTTATCTCAATAATTAACATCACTCAGTACTACTCAGTAGACATGACCATGTTAGTTAGAGGGCAGACTAGTCATAAATAATAGTCAACTGCTATTAACTTTAAATGCACTTATTAGGATTGGATTTTTACAAACCATGTAGTGTTTTCACCACAGGATGAATTAATCTTATCCTGTTATAGGAGACTTTCTAGCACAGCACTTGGCATTGGTCTTAAGGTTAGACTGTGAATGCTTGCACCTGAAAGCAGACTATAACATGAAGAGGCTCTTCATCCTGGCTAAAACTCTAATTTCACATTGCCCATTTCCTGCTGTTACTGCAACACGCATTTTGGAATGGTGTGATGCAGTTCGTGTTCCTAGCTTGGGAAACGTAGGCTTGCAAATAATGAATTGAGCCAATGGGTGTCACTGTTTAACCATAAATACTTGCCTAGAGAACGTTTAGGTGAATTTATTCAGCTTTGGTTCTCCAAGACACTACTTTTCATAGTCTCCTGGTTTTCAACAAAAGAAACTAACTGAAATTACAGGTGTGAGCTTGGTTTCACAGTTCAGATCAGTCATATGAAATATCTGATCAACGAAAGAGGAGGTTTAGAGCAGCCTGATCTGATCTGAGGGATTCTATTAGGTGAAACTAGTCTCTTCATTAAATGTCTAAGTAAACTTACCAGTATTTTTGTGCTCTTGCTTTGCTGTCTTTAAAGAAAGTAGTTATAAAACCTCCCTTTATTCTTAATGTTGAAAGTGTATAGTTCTGATATACCTGACATAGTTAATTATTTATGCTGGGTGGTGGTGGGGAGGCGGTATTTTCAAAAAAAAAAACCCAAACAAACAAAACCCCAGATAGTTCATGGCTAGGTATGCCTGTTTGCACAACCACATACATGTGCACACACTGATAAACGCTTACACATTAGGATATCTGAAATTCTTTTGACAGAAATGCCTACAACCTCCACTTAAAACTCTGAAGAAGAGTTATGTGGAGTTAATAATTTAAATCGTTGTATGTTATCACCTTTAGTTTCCAAACTCAATTCATTCATATGAGCAGTGCAGCTCTCATCTTTTTAAACGTGGTGGGTTTTGTCTACTGTCTGAGAGGTGTTAGTGCATGCTTAAAAGGTTTTCTTTCATTCATAGCACAGGTGGGTGAGGATTTCAACATTTAGTGTTTAATAAAATGAATAGCATTGTGATGCTGCCTTATAACTGAATTGAAGTAGATTAACTGCAAGCAAAGCTTTGGAAAGAAACGCATCAGAATTTGTTTAGTTATGGTTCTTAGAGTTTCTGGAAACCTTCAAACTCCATTTTCTTAAAACAGTATAACTTGATAGCCTAATTTTTAACAAAGTAAAATTTTAAATAAATAAAGATAACCTAATGTTCATATTTTTTGCATTAATTTGGAGCATTTCTCTATAAATGGCCCAAGGTTGGTTTTACTATAGGAGCTTTGTGACCTGTGAGGATCTTGGCGTGTATACTTTGTTGAAGAGGAGACCAAAGGGTGATCTGAAAGCAGCCTACAACTGTTTGAAAAAAAGTTACAAAGATTACAGAGCCACCACACTACTCTTGATTGATGGCAGAAAACTTAACAAGGAGTGATGGCCACAAATTATTGCATGGATGGTTCAGTTTGGACATTGGGAAAAAAATTGCACTAAGGTTATGGTGGAGTGAAACAGGACAGTCATCAATGTTTTGAAATCTCCATGTTTGGAGGTTTTCAAGATTTAAACTTCATTGAATTTGTGGCTGACCTAATCTAGCGCTGGTGACAATTGCATTACAAGCAGGAGGCCAGACTAGGGATCTCCAGAGGTCCTTTCTGACTAACAGTTGTGTGACTTGCTGGTTCTGTTGAATGTTGTTCAACATAACAGCATCATGCTGCAGGCACGTGAGTCATGCACTGTGAACACGTATGTATAAACTTGCTCTCACTAACCCTGCATTGAACAGAGAGTGTTGGACTAGAAGATCCTCAGACATCCCTTCCAGCCTCAACTATGTATTTTATGTATTGATGTTTATTTCAAGAGCATTGATTTAGCAGGAAAATCTTCATTCTGAATCTTCTTTTTGCAGACCACCAGATATAGAGCTGCTGAAGGAGGGACAGAGGTACATAGAACAATAATTTTTTTTTCGTTATATGCACTTATAGTTAGACGTTTTAGCATCATATCAGGTGAAAGGGCAATCTGATTTCCTGTGTTACAGACAAAACCTTATTAGAACCTACACAAAGGATTATTTGTCTTGTTTAGCTTTTTCCTTTGTGATTCTAAACGAGCATGTTTGATCTGCGTGATTTAGTGTACAGCTGTTCTTGGCCTGTACGTCTTAATTGAGCCTGTTGAAACCTGAGACAAATACACTGTTTGTACTTCGCATGTTTTATAACATCTATTCTTTATAAAGAAAATAGTACCAATTATATGTGATGAAAGCTTCTGTACTTCTTAATCTAAAACATCTATATCAGCTAAAATGAAATGCTATTCTGTCATCTCTCTGTACCTTGCTGTGTATTGTGACTTTTTGTTTGTTTTCTTTTGCAACACGTGGCCATTAGGTGGCAAACTTACATATGCTAAAAACCAGCTCTGCTGTCCCCCTGATTTTAGGGTATTATATTCATATACATGTTAAGATGCCTGTCTTTGTTTTAAAATTGCACTATCCATCAGGCTAAGTCTGGCATTATTCTGCTGTCTTTAATAATACTTCGTTTACTATCCTTTTCTAACTTTCAGTAAGCAACTGAGAATTCATTTACCTAATAGTGTCTATACTTGTCATCTTGATTGGAGAACATTACAATTCTTTGAGTTCAATAAGACTTCTAGAAGAGCAGCCATGATTCTTAAAGCAAAAAAGCATATTTTATATGGGAATATTATAAGGGAATTATAAGGGAATTATAAGTTATAAGGGAAAAATGCTTTGTTTATCTTTCTTATACAAGAATGAAAAGCTATTACGAGTAACACCCATTTCTTATTACATTGATAGCTTGTGTTTTCTGTTACAGTGGACACTCTGGAGAAGAGGTGAAACTATGTGATGAAGTAATTAAAGCTTCTGACATTGAAAATCCTAGGATATCTTCAAATCCATGTGAATCTGGTTCTTATGACACAGCCAGTGACAGCAGTAGTGATACTGAACAAGAATTTGTTTCTTCTGTCCTACCAGGAAGTCAGTTAAGTTCAGCCAATTTTGCACAACGATTGCACAGGAACAGCATCCTCAAAAAGAAGCATGCTCAGAAAGTCTATTCCAGCCCTAAAACTGAAGACTCAGATGTGGTAGAAGCCACTGAACAGCTATCTAATTGTAAATTAGATGCTCCAGAAGAAACATATGCTCGCTCTGTTCATAATAAAATAACTGCAATGCCTTCAAAAAATACTACTCTAGGAAAATCAAGTGCTTCAGAAAACTATGAAAACACCTGTAGTGGTTCACAGATAGTTTTTCTAGGTGTGAGCAAAAGAGGGGCAGAACATCTTAAAAGAACACTAGCTAACTCAAAAGAACATAAAAAACCTGGACTGAGGGATCCAGTTGGTTCCAAAGGCAGTTTATTGGAAGTGCTTAAGCAAACACTTACAGAATGGAGAACTGAGGAAACTTTAAAATTTCTCTATGGCCCAAACTACACTTCTTTATGCTCATCAGAATGTGCGTCGTCTGCCAACCAGGAGAATGAAGAACTTGATGAGGATGACTTAGATGCAGCTGATGATCTTAACACTGCTGCTGTAGGAGAGTCTGAAAACAGTTTGAACTATTCTTTACCTTTCACGAGCCCAGATGGAATAGTTAAGCCTGTGCCTAGTTACGAGAAGTTAAAAGAAGAAACAGAGTTCCTAGAACTACGAGTAAAAGAGTTCTATAAAGGAAAGTGCATCTTGGCTGAGGAAGCGTTGACACATGCACAAGCAGAGGAACATCCAAACAAAGACAAAGTAAGTTTCCAGTGGAATAGTGTCAAGGCTGTATAAAGCCTGCCTTCAAAGAATCATTACAAGCTTTTTGCTTCTGTCATCCCAAGTGGATGTGGCCAAGGTAACATCAAGCTATTAATGTAAAATAGTAAAAGGAAGGTTGGATAGATTCACAACAGTCACATAAGGCTGAGGAATTGTATTTTAGGTTGGTAAGAATGAATTTGTATGACTGTTGGGGACACATTCAATTCTGTTAGCTCTCTTTCAGTTTGTGAAGCATAAAGGTAAGGAAGGTTTACTTAGGTGAAAATCTGTCGTAAGTCAAAGTAGGCTTTGGGTGAAGAGGGAACGTTTCGCGTATTTTTCTCTCCCCCTTTGATTCATTAAATAAAATTTTTATTTAATGATTTTTTGCCTTTTATTCATGACAGGGCATACTTGAGATTGGATTTCTTTCTCCTCTTGAGTAAAACTAGGTCTCTGGCATTAGTTAGTGTTAAAATTCTCTGAGTTGGAACATGCTGATTTGTTTGGAAAAGTTGCCACAATCTAGACAATTGGGAAAAAGACCTCTGGAGAATTTGCAGACTGCAAGAAACAGAGTGGTCTGAGGTTTTACCCCTTTCAGGTCAGGCTAAACCAGCTGACAGTGACTGGGTCTTCTTGCCACTACTGTAAAAACAGTATTGCTGACTAGGCTAGGTGGGTTGCATAGTTTGTAATGGCATGTGAAATTGCTTTTGCTTTTGAAGTTCAGGTGTGATGTTAGCATTAGAGGGTATAATTTTCATAATACTGCTTCTTGCAAAACAAAGCTATTACATTGCTTCTTGGAAAAAGTTTGCTCTGACTTAAGTTTTGAAGGAATTTACCATTAGTTGAATTAAAGTATCTCGCAGAGGGAAGGGGAAAAATAGGTTAGCTGCACACTGTATGTTGGGTCAGATTAAACAAACTTCTGTCCATTAAGAAATTACTGTGATCGTGGTTTTTTTCCTATTCAGAGATAAGAGTTTTCTTATGTTTAAACATTTATTGATAAGCTGTGACTATTTTGATGCATTTTTGATGCATGACTTTTTAAATTAAATACTAGATTATAGCTGTTTAAGTTTTTTGTCTAATACAGGATGATCAACAGGAAGATCTCACCTTCCCACTTGTTGATTCAAATGCACAAATGCAGATTAGAAAGCGAATCGTCCTTGAAAAACTGAGAAAAGCGTAAGTATACTTTTCTTTGGTAAATATTATGCTGAAGTTGGTGCTCATTCATCATCATTTTAAGAAACAAACACACTGTATAAGGACGTTCTGGGTTTTTCTAGGTGGCCTTAGTCAGAACTTAAAACCTGTTATTGCCCTAAAAAACTTATTTATCTCTGAGACAGTCATCTGCGGTACAGTTGCAGGTGTCGTTTTGCACAGCTTGCTGAGGTAGGTGTCAGAATCTCACTACTAAGGTGTTCTCTAGAAGAAACCTGTCCCTTCCTATAAGTATTGGAGCTTGTAGTTGACAGCATTTCAGGAAGTCAACGTAATTGTGTCATTACATTGAAAATTTCTGTGGTTTTTGGATCTAAGTGTTGGTATAACATATTGAGCTTAAAATGAGAACATGTTTCAAAAAAACAACCCACCAAATTCCACAGCAAGCCCTTTATTTATCATCCTTCTTTCCCTTGATTATCCAGAAATAATCTAAATTATTTAGATTCTTGTAGGTTGTTTAAAAGCAGAATCTGATTGACATAAAATATGAAATATTTAAATAGCTGTATGTACCAACTCTTCGAGTCTAAACTGAAAAACTTGATTGGGAGGAGTGCAAATATTTGTCCTGTACATTAAGCATCCTGTCACTGGTAAACAAATATATACAGAAAGAAGTGGTGTTTTCAAACCTCTTAATAGTTTAAGCAAAGGTCTTGCTAAAAGAGTTTCTAGTTGATGTTTGGATGGCTGGTATCAGTATGCCGCTAGCTGCAACCATTAAAGGCCCTCAGAGTTGAATCTTAAAACTTTCCAAACACCAGACCTTTTTCATATACATAAAAGGGCTTTGGAGTCCCAGAAAAGAGATTAAGGGATCTCTGCTATACCTGTTAAAATTATTAAATTGTCAAAGTTGAGAGGACCTCGAAAATACTCCTGTTGTCAATGCGATGCAGATAAATGAGTGTTTGAAAGCTGTGATTGTGGTGGTTTTGTTAGGGGTGTTTTGCTTTTCTATGGTTGTAGTTTGTGTTAGCTAGCCAAGCTAGATTTTGCAGAAGCATTTTTTTTAATCAAAAAAAAAAACACAACCAAAACTCCCCCCAAAACCCCAGAAAACTCCATTCTGTTTCTCTCTACCTGCAACAAGTATGGATAGGCTACAAACGTGGAGTCAAACCATGCTGCAAGAAAGGTGGCTGTCTCTGATCTTTCTGTAAGTGTCAATCTCGCATAGATTCCAAGGACTACCACTGTATGGTAAAGCAGTTTCTCTGCTTCTTCATATTTTTCCACAAGTTTGTCAGTCATTTTCAGCTTGTAGGAAAATTTCTGTTGAACTTAAAAGTCTGATGCTCCATGAATAGAGGGTAAGAAAGACAGAATGTGGGATTTTTTTCTTAGTTTCTTCAAAGGTTTTTTTTCATGAGGTGATGCAGTAGTCCTGTCACACTCAAGTAAGAGAGACAATTTTCATTGTGATAAAGCAATGATTTCTGGTGTGTTTAGATGAAGCTACTGGGAATATGAATATGCCCAGCATCATAAGAATCCTGTGTGCAGTTTTTGTACATGTAGTGATGTAAAGGAGAATAGAAATCTTGATTCTTCCAGCAATATTGATGCACCATGCGCATATAAATATAAATAACAGGATATTCAAATGCAAGAGGATAGTAACTATTAAACGGGTAAAAAAAGGCAAAAGTTGCATCCTAAATGTGAAAACCAATGCATGTTATTTCCAGCATGTGGGGATACTGACAGCTAGTTAAAACAGCATGTGTGGTTTGTTGTATGCTCTATCAGTTTTTATGCAGTGTCAAGTAGGGAGGCAATCTGTCTTTTTCTTTCGTTTGAAATTTTCTGGTTACAACTGATTCCAACTATCAGGCGTACAGTGGAATGTTATTTCTGTTGCATCTACCTGAGTCTGATGTTAGTAGATTTCTCTGTGCAGACCTCATTTAGACATGTAGTTTCCTTTTGTATTGTTATTTTTGAACCAAGCAAATATAAATATTTGAAACACTTATGAGGCCTGGAATTCTAATCCTCATAATGTAAACACTTTGATTTTTTGGTAAGAATGTCTTGTCAGAACTGAAATGTCAAGTGAATAAGAGTACGCATGTAAAACTATATTGAATTTCTTCTTCATGTTCACACTGAACTAGAGCTGCTTATTTTTAAAAACAAGCTGTTGTAAAGTGAAGGTGTTGCCCAAACACCACTCAGAGGACTCTGAAAAGTAAACTACAGGCCTGATCTGCTGCACAAAAGGCAATCTCTTTTTATTAACTTTCATGAGATCTGGTGGAAGTCCTACTTGAGAAGAAACGAGAAAGAGGAAAAGGTGTACTGACGGGTATCTTTTGCCTTCTAGATTACCTGCAGTTTTGGGCCCCCTTCAGATTACTCCAGGTGATGTTTACACGGAGCTAAAAAATCTTGTCAAAACTTTCAGGTCAGTATTAGTCTTTATTTAGAGATTCTTCTTGGTTGATTAATTAAACATGCTGTTCAATGATTTGCGGTTTGGGCACGGAGAGGGCCCCATTGCAGATTTGCGCTTTTCTAGCTGTGTGTTCATGTAGGTAATGTCACATTCCCTGTGGACTAACAAGTCAACCCCTTCCCTGCTCCTGACAGTGGCTAGGTCACCAGGAGTATTTGTAGATTTTTAAAAACTAGGCCAGTGGTCTCTGGAGGATGATGGTGAGTCTTTTAAAGGTTCTGCTACTTCGTCACCTCCTATTAAGCGTGGGTTTCTGAGATCTGTCGCTTTCCTTTGCTCTGGCTCCCTACAGCCAGGCTAAATGGTTTTAATGTGCTTAATATTGGTTACCACTAACTTCTAGAGCCAGGAAGAAGGTCCGCTTTGACCTGTCTTGTTTTTGATTTCAAGGGGAAGTAGATCTAGTGGACGCTTTATGACCACGGATCTAGTGGACACTTTATCACAGTCAGAAGCACTAATGACAGTATTTGGAAACACTGGGATAAATAATGGAGGGAGAACAGAATGGTGGTAACTTCTGTGAACATTTTAAGGTTTTCTTTGGGATGTGACTCTCATAACTTGGACCAACATCATGTCCTGCATCTTGAAGTGTTGTCAGGAAAAGGAGCAACAACAGTTGCTAACTCTGTGTACGTTGTCAATCTTGAAACTTCCCCCCCACATCCCCACCCTGTAGGAGGTTTACATGTACGTTTTCCAAAACTCATTCATGTGGCATTCTCCACAAGGAGTCTAGGCTTTGGGGAAGAGAAACACAACTCTACCTGATTCCCTGTGATTTATCTGACATCTGGAAGGACACCACTAAAACACAGATCTCTATATGCAGGTTTTCTTGCTACAGAAGTTATTCTTTTCCTTAATGGTGACTCTGTGCGTGATCTCTTTTATTAAAAAGAATTGTTAGTATTGGAACTTGATTCTGTAATTGCGGTCTTTTAACTTGTGATTAACCTTTTATTTTAACACCACCACTGAAACAGGGGGAGATATGTTTGGTTATATTGTAGCAGCCAATACCTGGCTCATGTAGCAATAATTCATCGTATTTTAAAATTCTCCCCTGATCTATTTCTGGTCGTCCTTTTTGTTAGGAAGTAAGTTGAAGGTAATGGCAGCAAGTTCTTGTGGTTCTCTTGCTGTGAAGATTCCAGGTAAATTGCTTAGAAATTCAGCATTTGGGGCAGGGGCTGGTTGAAGACACAAGAATGTGTAAGTGTCTTTATATAGATATATGTGATTTTTATTGTCACTGATAGTAAAATAATACAAAAATACAGGAAATAGGGAAGCAATAAAAACTTTTGGGCCCCTTCTCTTTCTTGCATATCTGATATGGAAGGGTCTGTTGATACACAAAAGCTAGCTCATGGATATTAAGATGAAGGGATAGGTTTGAATCTCCGATTCTGTATGTAGCTTTAAATTTGCTTAGTATGAGCGGTCTCTCTGACTTTAGGTTGAGTGCTTTGGCAGGGGGACCAGGCATAAATTTTAAACTGTATTTATGTTTGCAGCATATAGAAATTTAAACGTTACTCTCTTTGTTGATGTGGTTAAAATGCTTGATGACTATGGAGGGAGCAACGACAAATGCTAGTGCTCTTTCCTGCTTTTTGTACCGGAAATATTTCAAGCTGAAGAACTTGCCAAAGATGGTAGGAAATAAAACGCATGGCTGTAGCAGAGCTTAGCTGAAGAAGGGTAAAAGAGCATGTGGTGAACTAAGCAACAACAATTTTCTGCTCCATTGGTTTTTAAAGGAACACTTGCAGTTCAGCCTCCTTTGGGCAGCATTTTATTCAATCACCACTGCTGGGAAATGCACTAGAGGCATCTCAAGAGACATTTTAGAATGGTTAGAGCTCTTCCCAAATGAAGTCCCTCAGTGCCTGTAAGCTTTTGTTACGAAAACTGAGATGTCAAATTATTCTCCAGAGTGTGTAAGGGCACTTTGTTAAAAGATCAAGAGAAAATTAGCTATTTATATATAGATCGAGGCTAAATGATTGTATTTGTGAATGTGTGGTTGTTTTCTTTTTTTCAAGCATAATATTTCATATTGAAAATATAATTTTGTCCTTATCTTATGGTTGCAAGTATTTTAATTCCTTTTTTGGAGCTTATCATTGACATTGAACTTTGTCAATGAATACGATACAGTTGTTTCCTAAAGATGTGTTCAAGGCTTTTTACTACAGTTTTGTCTTATCTTGTTTACAGGACAATATTTTAGCTTTTAAATATGTATTGTGAGTGTATGTTATCTAGTGCATACACTCACTAATAGGCTTTTACCTATTACCCTTGTTAAGTGGAATTTTAGGTCAAGTCAATCAGCAATACTTTGTCATAGACAAGGTTCTGAATGTAAATGTGAAAGTACCAGAATATTAGTGACCTTTTCTCAACCGAACGGGCTTCTCTTGAAGACAGCCTAAAGTTACAATAGTAGCTCATTTTTGCTGGTTGTCATCAAACTAAATTATACTACAGTACGTAAATATGTTGCTCTTTTTCAGGGGATAGAGGAGCTGTCTTTTATAGTTAAATCGGTCTAGTTGAAGCCTAAAGAAAAACAATCTGTGCCTTAGTATTTGCCTGTGCTGACCTGGGTTAGTTAAACTTTGCTCATCTTAGTGCAAGTTTTGGAAAAGTTACAGATAGCTGAGGTCCCGTTAAGTTACAACTTTATGTCCTAATCCCACGAAGTCAGCTTGCTGCCTCACAGAATAAGTGAACTGCCAAACTAACAGGTCAGATTCTTGAACATCTGGGAATCTGGATGTGTGAACAAAAAGGCTGCTTCATTTGCAAAGATGATGATGACTTCACTTTGCAACAAAGATGAATTGTAAAATGAAAGAAAGAAAGAAAGAAAGAAAGAAAGAAAGAAAGAATCTTCTCCATTTGGGGCACATTTTTTTTTCTTTTCTCCCAGTGTAAGAACACAGGCATACTGGGTAAAACTGAAAGACAGCAAACATAGAACTGTTCAAAGAAATGTTTTTTCAACAAATGTACATTTAGTACTCATGGCTACTATCTATTAGGCAAATTTATAGTAACATGTTAAAAATTGAGTTCATAGATTCATAGATGACAAGTATATTCTCATTGTAAACAAACTTCTAGAAAAGGAAATAACACTCAAGACTATAATTTATAAACTGGTAGAAAGAAAAATATACTTTAAAAAGATTTTTTTTAATATTAACCAGCTACATTTTCTTGCATCTTGTTCATAGTACCTGATGCTAGAGGCCTGCTAGGGGATAACTATTTAGCGTAATAAGCCTGGTGTTCATCTGCCATTCCCCATTGGACAGTGTTCCTGTTACCAAATTGTTTCCTAGAAATCCCAGGAAATGTAATCCTGCTGAGGAAAGGGCGGTGAGCTCCTGCATTGCTAAGTTTCTTTCCTATAACTTCAAGTTTGTTGCAGTCCCTGTTAAGGTTCTTGCACAAGGTACTTAGCGATGTGCCTAAATCTGCTGCCGCTGTTTACAAATCAGGCCATCATTTGCTGATGGAGTACTGCTAGCAAAATTTGCAGCTGACAGTAATTAAATGGGAAGACAACTAAAGGAAAAGAGTAGAACCAACTGTGTATGCTCTTTTTCTGTCATTTTTGGGTTTACTTTTTTATTTATTCGTTACTTTAACCTTGGACTCCTCTGTATTCCTACAATTTCCATATCGGAGTTCACTTTCTTTTCAGGCTGGGCATTGGTTAATTATTGGGAGGTCACTTGGGATGGAATTTTTATGCATCTTACTCTTTAGTCCTTTATCCTGTCAGCCACTTGGATCCATCTGCTCAGTCTGAGCTTGTTCATAGAGTATTAAAACTGCTGCATGAGTCCTGCTGCCTACTGGATGGTGGAAGCAGTCAAGCCCAGCTGCAGTGCATCTTGCTGGGGTGAACCACAACACCCACAAACTAGCAACTAAGGAACCCACACAGCTATTTGGGATCATCCAACCTTCTTGGCTTATTTTTCCTGCCCTACAGAGGCTAGGAAAGTAGAGACATTCTGGTTTGAAAATTTGCATGTTGTTTTCTTTCTTTGGGTAGGTGAGGGAGAATTTAGCCAAACTCTAACGAAAATATTTCGCTGCAAAACTCAAATCATGTACACAAAGTTCTGTAGAGCTGTAACATTTCCACGTTTTGTTATTATGACAGAAATCTAGTGACCTCTCTTTCCTGGATTGTTCTGAAGTAACAGTTTTGGCTAAAGGCAAGACAAAGAATTAATGAACCACTTTTACAGAGGACTTGCACTTCCCTGTTTTCTGACAGCTTTGCTCTTCAGAGGCCTTGGTGTTGACACACTGCTTGTTTTTGAAAGTGACTGCCCTTCCACTGCTCCTTATTATTTAAGGCTTCACACCTGTAGGTTGCTAGCTTTAGTCTGATCTGCCTGAAATGTTTTTTTTTCAGCCGTACAAGTGCTTTAGGACAGGTGTTGTACTGAAAGGTTACTCATTGTGAAGCCTGACTTGACTGCTCATCCAGTCCAGTGACAGTAGTACATCAGCAGGTCCATACTGCCGTATCCTGCTGGTTATCTGTGTCTTTTGACTACCTCCTTCATAAATAACATATTGATGGCAATGACTAGTGTTCAGACCTTGCCAATCAATACTAACATTGAATAAGAGTTAATTGACACAAATAACTGCATCTCTCAGTTTGTGTACAAGAATGACACCTTCCTGTGCTCTAATCAATAATAACTCCTTGTAGAGCATTGAAATAAAGCTGCTTTCTCTATTTGACAGAGTTTTCCCAGGTGGCTTGGAGCTGTCTCTTCCATTGTGTGTCATCATAGCAGATTAACTGGAATGTTACATATGAATTGCTTGTCAAGATGATTCCATCAGGCATTTCTTGGTAGTGTTTATCACTGTCATCAGTATTGAGTCAAGACATTCAGGCTTTGTTTTGTCTCTTGTTCTATAGCCAGAAAAACGTAATCGTTTACCAGGTACAAGCTTTGTTGCTAGCTAACACCATTAGCTATTTCCAATAGTAACTGGGAAACATGAATCTTTTAATAACAAAAATAATCTGTATTTGCCAGATCTATTGGTTGTAGTTTGATGTGACAATTCCTATACACGTGGCACAAAACATTGCTTTTCCTTTCATCATTTAACAAAACTCAGGCTGTTGAGACACTACTTGAGTACTCGCTGCTTCAAAATCTTATTTTGCTTGGAAGACTTGAAGATTTAGGAGAAAAATATAATAATATTGCTTTAATCATTCCTATCCTTAAATAAAAATTTATTTTATTAATTTTTAATATCTTTCTGAAATAGGGAAATGCAAAATGATCCCATAAAACATCTTATTCATAACTGCATTTTTAATGACCATTTTGAATATAATTTTGAGGAATTAGTTAACAGAACTTGAATTTTAACAATGGCAAGTACAAATGCTTTTATTTTTCCATTTTTTACCGCTTTTTTGGGGGGTAGCTATATACTTGTGCAAAGAGATTAATATTTTTTTTAAAAAAAAAACCCAACTTACTGGGGAAGAAAACTCTGGATTTGAATTTGTTGCCAGATATTTCATTTTCAGCAACCTCCCATCTTCACCAGTGATGGCAGAAGTGGCTATGAATGACATGGTAGCTTCCTTCTGGGTTTGAATTTATACAAGGCTGCATAGAAGGAAGCTGAGAGCGAGAAGTAAGCAAATACAGGGAGGCACTCGCCCCTCGGTATTTCTGTTGGATGGCATCATCTGTCTGAATAAAATTAATTCTGCTAGCCTTTTTGGGTGCCCGCATAGCCACAGCTTTGTTTTTAGCTGTGGACTTTTGCGTGAAATTGCTTGTCTTGAACACCATGGGTCATGCCTAAATTCAGCCATAGCAATTCACATGTGATAATTTTTTTTTAAGTCAGATCAACATTTGACTTAAAGCAGATCTGTTTTGTTATGAAGTTCAGCCAAATGGGTCAGCAGGTATAAAATGCAGCAGCACTTCTGTTGAGCACCCATGTGGTTCTTGACTTACACCTCATTTTCTTGCTCTTATATCTGCACTGGGTCCCATTGCATAAGTTAGAATTCTGAGTTTCCATTTTAAAAACAAGAATCATCAGAGGATTGTCTCCAGTATCTTATAAAACCCAGTCTGTTTCCGCAACAGTAGCTTTTACAGCAAATCTGGATCTGAAGCCAACAGGGGGGAAACTAAGTGTAGGAAAGCCCGTCTTTTCAGAAACACGTGTGCAGTTCCTGAGAATTTCCCAGTGGGTATGAGTGCGAGCTGAGCCTGCAGAGCAGCCAGGCCTAATTCAAAGGATTAGCTTCTATTCAGTCTTCCCCATCCCACTTTCATGTAGAAAAAAGATACATATGTGGAATTGTGTAATTCTTCCATTGCAGGATAAGATGAGAGAGAAGCCTGGAAGTTGGTGAATTGCTCAGATACGGCTGTAATTGCTACATTGCAACTCAGTATTAAGTCTTTTAATGGTAGACTTACATCAAAATTCAGCAGTTAAAATCTGTTTACTTTCACTCTGAAATGTTCTGATTTTTTTTTTCAGGTTAACAAACAGAAATATTATTCACAAAATGCCTGAATGGACTCTAATTGCTATTGTTTTATTATCTGTGTAAGTACCCTTTAATGTCAAATATTCTTATACACAATGGTCTTAACTAACCTATTGAGACAAGATTTAATTTTCCAATAAATGGAGGGAAAGATTTCTTTAAATTAACTGGGGAATCAACCAGATTAATTTTTTCATGCAAATGAACTAAATTCTCTTGACAAAGCAGGATTGTCCCACTTGCAACAACATGTTAACAACTTAATGTTATGTTAAAAAAACAAAAGTTAAGCTTTAGGGATTTTTAAAGAGGGCTGGTGGGGTGAAGGAGGAGTATATTTCACTCTCTTCCATTTGCTGCTGACAGACATTCTTCCCCTCTTTGAGAGTAGGACAATATGTCATGTATTGCATTACTTGGATTTGGCAGAACTGTTACACTTTTCATTTCTCACTTTACTTCTGTTTTTTTTTTTTTTTAAATTCACTTTCACAATTAAAGTCAAATTATTTCTATAAAGATATGGTGTGCTTCTAATTATGCTTGTTTGAATATTCTAGCAAACTTCTTTGAGAGGGGAAAGCTTTTTTACCAACTCCTGAATTTCTGAAAGGAATACTGGGACCCAGTATTTTATTCTTATAAGGGTTAGCTTTACTGATTAAGATTATGATACTACAGTGCCTACAGTTCTCCTTAGCTTTGTTCTACTTACTGTAGAATTAAATTCTTTCTAAGGGCTTCCCTAATGGGAAACCTGATTTTATTATAGTGTCTTTCAGTAAACTTCTACACAGAGGCTTGATCTATAAAAGCTGTAGTCATATGCATCAAGAAACTTCCTTGATTTATATTTTCCAAATTCATGTACATTTCTGAAGTTAAAGATGCAAACTTTGCAGTGTGTAAAACAGACCGTTCTCTCACAAATTTATATTAAACATTTAACATTAGTTCACCTTTTAAGAAATCACTGGTGGTTTCACAGTGTCAGGCCCTGCCTTTCAGTAGGGTTAAACCATCAAGCAATCTTTGTATGTCCTTCAGCTTGAATTACAAGATTGCAAAAATCTTATTCCAGAGACTGTTTATTACCGCACTGCTGCTGCTTCTTTTGGGCTTCCTGGGTCACTGGAGCCCGTAGGACAGAGAAATTCTTACAGACATTCACAGGTCAAGAAGTGTTGTGGGCCAACCTTGTAGCATCCCCAGCACTGCACTTACTTTCCTTGATATTACCTCAGTCTGACACATTGTTCTGGCGTTGCTGTCCCAAGGAAGGCTATACCAGCAGGCATTAGAGTAAGCCTCAGCGAGCCTTACATCTGTGTCACCCAGCCAGATACCGCTCAAATGATTCATTAAATCAGAACACAGAAAGTAACTTTACTTGAATGCCTTGGCATAAATTTTTTATCAACTATAAGAACAAATCTTTTGTCATTTTTACTATATATTCTTATGGTTGAATTGGTAATTTGTGAAACAGATCTTATGAATTTTTCAAGTAGTTTCTGTACATTTAAGGAAATGGCGACTCGTTTGATCAGAAGTTAAAATATGTTGCTGCTCTCTCTGTGTATGATGAGCTCTGAATGTTTACATACTTAATGATTGTTTTACAGTTGCTTTAAAATGTTGTACAAGTAGCAGACAGTCTTGGTAGCAATCAGTAGAAGCAGAGAACCAAGTCTCTTTTTACTTTTGCTTTCTAACGGTCCACCCCCAAACAAATGAATTATATTTGATGCTAAAAAAGAGTAGATTTTATTTCTAATATTATTCTAGTGAAATCATGAATAAAATTTGTGTAGAGTTCAGCTTATTGTAAGGTTCTTGCAAGCTCGTGATCTTTAGATTTTGAACAATTTCTCTCAGCCCCCTCTTAGGAGAGGATGTGGAAGGATGTAGATGGGGCAGAATGAATGTTAGGATTGCTCTAAGATGATGATGAGTGTTGCATCATTTCCAGAAAGATTAAAACAGAACATTTAGTTGTTTGGGAATTATAATCAAACTTAACTATTTAGTGGAAGACAGAAGTGTGCAGGGAAAAGCTACTGAGGATCTGGGCAACCCTTCACAGACAGGTCCTCAGATTGTGGCCCTTTCTCACCTCCTGCAGTCTGCCAAGGAATCTTTCATATTGCTCATAAAAAGAATTACACTCTATTCTTAGCTATACTGAGAGGTGATGCATGTTGCAGCACACGTAATGTCATTTAGATTGCTGAGTTGTATGGGGCCTGAGTCAAAGTGGCTCTTTACTAGCTTCTGTCACTGAAAGAGGTGAACATTTTCACAATATGTATTCACGGGTCTTGACTTGATCCCAGACATAGGATGGACATTTTAGTCCTAATGCTAAACAGTGAAGTAGCATAAGCAACACCTCAGAAGAGGATAATACTTCCTTTTTCCAGGAGGATGAAAGTCCATATTACAGGTACCCTGAGGTGCAGGAGGTATAAGAACAGAGACTACAGAAGGCAGAGTGAGCATGGGATTTCAGGGTATACCTCAAAAGAAACTAGTTAGACCTCAAGTATTTTTTGGTTTGTTTGGAAGGGCACAGGGTTGTTTTGTTTAAAGTAGCAACTGTTGGACTTTGCTTGCACCCCATTTTGTGCATAGATATTGTGGCTCACCACTTCCTTCTCATACATGGCTAGCGTGTGCTAGGAGTCAGTATACTTAACTTCACAGTGCACTTTCAGAGTGCCCCAACCCTTTTTGTGATACACTACTACTGGGCAGAATGACTATTATCATTGCTGCTGTATTGAATTCAAGTGTCATCACTGCTTAATACTTTGTACTATGTTATGAAAATGCTATCCTCTCTTCATGGGAGTGTGCATATTAACTCTTTGTAGGATACAGCATGTTGGGTAGTCATAACACCTAATTTTGGTGCTTAAGTTGGACCTAGTCTCCCTTTATAGTCTGGTGGTCCTCAAGAAGCTATTAAAAGTACTTATGTGCCCTTGAGTCTACTGACTACTAAAGAAACCTGGGCTTCTAATTCATTGCTTTGAAATAAAGTGCCTGAAACTGGACAATGTGACTGTCTTTCTCAAAGTATAAAATATTAGGGATTGCAACAGTGGAGCATTGCCTGTTCCTAGTGAACAGCTGGATTTATTCAATCAAATTATCATATAAAATATGAACAGCCAGTCTCAGCCTTTATTGAAAATCTAGCCTGAGGCACTCCTATCTTTATGACCAGCCCATTCAGCAATGCTGTATCGACCTTCTTAGACTACACTTTCACAGCCAGAGAATTATGTTCAAATAATTGCATTCGTGCCTATCGTGGAATGGGTGACTCTTTAAAATGATCTGTAGGTCAAATTTCTTATTTATCTGTCACTTGTAATAATTTTGGCAGTGGTAGATTTCTGTGTCTTCCTGTTGCCATGTTTAGTATGTTAAGCAGAATATTTTTATAGTAATAGCTGCTTTATAATGTAATGTAAACTAGAATACAGAAGTTGCATCTTTTTCCCCCAAAGAACTTTGCAAGATACCAAATGAAGCAGATAAATAGATACAAATACAGTAGTGCAAGAAAGAATGGAGAAAGCAGGGGGAAGATTGGTTGCTATACAAGCATGGGCACTTGCTGTTTTTAGTGTATACCCCTGGTACAGTCTAATGGAAAGCTTTCAAGATATTTTCAGGAAATGTCTGCTTTCATCTTACTTATCTGAGCTGGCTGGTTCCAGTGAACTGTGGTCAGCTTCATCTACAAAGCCTATGCAAGAGGTTTCCCCACTAAAAGCTTTGAAGCATTTCAAAATGTTCTGGGATTAGTTTATAAGCATTTGGCTGCAGTATTTAAACAAACTCAAAATGACCATGATCACTAAACAAAAGCCATCATTATATGCGTGCAGCCACTTTAGATAAATGTGTCATGTGGAGATGTACTCTAGAGGTTTACTCTCTTGGAGATAACAGTTCAGGAACTGGAGAATCTTGGGTTCAAGTACGCGTTTTTACTTCTTTGTGCACAAGAGCACATCTATTGCTCAACACTGACATTTCTAAATTATTTTAAGAGGAATTCAGATGTTTGTGATATCACTACTGTGTTCTTGTCTGAAAATGTCTGAATGTTTGAAATGTACAAATGTAATAGACAAATACATATTGGATTTGAATCAGACTTGCAGAGTGACTCTTTTTCCTACAGAAACCACATGCAAGTCAGCTGGATGATCTTTTGTTTAGCAAGTCTGATGTTAGGAGATTGGTTTCAGCTGAGAAAAATCATTTATCATTAAGCTAGAAATATAATTATTTCCCATTTTGAAACAGAGTTTGCAGGACCAAAAATCAAAAAAATCTTTCTTTTTATAAAAGTGTTTGAATGTGGCCATAGTATTGTCTCTAGTCTTGATCTCTATCGGTAGAGTTATATTCTTGTGTGACATAGAGAAAAGGCAAGTTTGTCTTAACACATTAAAAAATTAAGAAGTATATTCTTCCCTTTTGCTCTCTTAATAATTTTATGTTGTCATTTGGTGAGTGTGAACTCAAATAGGTTTTCTGTTAAGCAGTTCTTACTTATCAGCACTTTCCAAACAAATCAAATCTGCTTATTTGGCATAATGTGGAGGAGATCAGTATTACTTTACTTCCTCCTAACATGTTCCAGTATTACTTAGGAAACATATATAGAACAGTATTTTGAGGAATTTGTAGTGTTGTTAATTGGGACATGAATCAGTGCCAGCTTTAAAATTAATTCAGTATCTTCATCATTCGTAAGGGAGAAGACAGAAGAAGAAGCCTTAGTTTCAAAGAAGGTATTTCTCCTTGCACAAAAAGCCCCCACTGTGTTGGGTAGTGCTGTTAGGCAGGAAAGCGACTACTGTGGATTTCAGTGCAGCACACCCAGATGCAGTCTTTTTACATTCTAGTATTTCTCATGGATGGCCTTCTGAACAGGAGATTTGGATGTGCTGTGTAACTTTCATGCATGCCCAGCACAAACTCCCCGAGATGAGTCCAGGGTAATTAGTTCCCCTTCGCAGTTCTGGTCCTTGACCTCATCAGCAGGAGCAGAGCCTCAGCACACGCTGTCTCCTGGACTTCTGTTGCATGGGACCGGGGGGGGGGTTGGCTCAGGAAGCTGTCTTCTCTGCACCTGCCAGTTTTGCTGCCTATTGCAAGGGAAGAGCAGGGTCATGGCTTTCTGCCAAGTGTCTTGGAAATCCCTCCAGGAGATAGAAATCTATGTGTTCTCAGCAGCTGTAGGTGTGGGCATTCAGACTGAAGTCATGCCCAACTGTGCAGAGCTGGTGTGCAAAGTGCATCACCAGCTATAAATTGTCCTTCATGGTGGTGGTGTTCTGACTAATTTTGGAGCTTCTGCTTTAGTCACCCTTGGGAATTTTATATTCCAAATGTACTTGTGAATTAAGAATATGGTAGTAGGGAAAGTACTTTCCTCTGCCACTTCATTTTTGCCTTTTGCGTGAGTAAACGAGATTTTTGTTGCAACTTCAGTTTCAACCCTCTGGAAGATAGCATGCTAGATTTCAGAAGACTGCTTTATCATGTCTCTTTGGGGAGCTAACTCGGTCAGTGAAGTTCATGTCCTGTTGAACTCTGTGCCACAACTATGTGCTGATCAAGCAGATGGAAAAATTGCCCAGAGAGAGAACTGTTTTAAATTTATATTTCTTGAAAAGGTATATATTTAGATTTCTTTTGTAGCGTCGTATTTTTCCTCTTGCCATAATTGCTGCAAACAGCTTTGCTTATTGGAAGTCATGTCATAGCGCAGAATAAGTTGTACAGTTACACGGTAATATAGACAGTTCTGAACTAATGCTGCGAGACATGAGTAATCCATACTGTTAACAGCTACCCTAAACTTAGTTTTAAACTAAATGTATTTTAACTTCCACTGAGTAAACGGAACTGTTAATTTTGCAACTGAATCCTGAAACTGTAGCTCTATCAAAATATACTTGCTTCCTTATTAATAATTAATCTTAATACAGTCAGTGCAAACATTTTTTTTATCATGAAACATTACCCATCTGTTAAAAGGAAAACATGACTTTGACACACACTTGCATCTCTTATATTCAGAGTTTTAACTTTATCTTAGTAAACTTTCTAAAGAACAGCCTACATTAATGGGGACATGACACAGAGGCAGTGGTTTTGACTTACAGTAAATTTCATCGTAAGATGGAAATCAGTGTTGATTTGGCTTGTTGTTTCTGAACCAAGAAAAATTTGAAGGTACTCATCATTGGAAAGGTTACGATGGCTTTCCAGCACGTGATCCCCAGGTATTTTGTGCCAGCAGAATTTTTAGCATGAGTTCTGGATTAATTTGTTTGGTTCTATGAATGGAGTCATAATAGTACCTCTACTAGGCTAAGTGGTGTGTCTTACTCTTCGTTAGCACTGAAATAAATTGTGCCCAAAGTACAAGTATTATATTCCTTATCTCTTCTGGAACCACTGTAACAGAAAAACTTTGTAGAAAATCCATGAAAGACCAGTATCTTTTGAAGATCTAATCATTCCTCTCCTTATGATGCTTGATGCAGATTATGGAATGTAAAACCTTATAATGCCAGACAGTAAAACAGACTGTCTAGAAAGACGGTACTTCATTCAGGAGAGTCTACCTGCCTTTGTCATATTGCTGTTGAAAGTGTCAGACCTGACACGGCAGACAATATTTTTGCTATGAAGTGTATAATGGTTTTTAAGGGGGAGGAATCCTGAAAGTGATTAAAAAGATCTTAAAAATCTCGCTTTATAAATGAATAATGTCTTAGGAAACAAAATCAGTTGACTAATTGAGTTGTTATAATGTGCTTGGATCAGAACGGTGGTCCACAGACCTACTTAAAGACCCGTGCGCCAAAGATCTATATCTAGGGGGAAATGGACATGGGCATTTGATTAGCTTTCAATATCAGTAATGTTATGTTGGAGAGTGTTGGTGTTCCTGTAATTTTCTACAGTGACTAGGGACAAACTAAATTACTCAGAGGCATGAAGAATTTGGAGGGGAGAGGGGAAGATTGCAACTAATTAATTCAGAGAAGACACAAATTGTTTTCTATGTAATAACTGGTAGTGAGCAGTACACTAATGAACTGGAGACTTGTTTTCATTTCCTAATGCTGTAGGAATTGAGTGCAAAGGAATTTTGGACTCAAACTCATTAGTTTTTTACTTCTTGAGATATAAAAATATTTTGACACCCAGTGATCTCATTCAGTCTGGCAATTAAGTTCTGATCCTCATGTGGGATGTTAACAGTAAAGGCAGAAAATGTACAGGAGGAAGGAAGGAAATACATGTCACTGACAAGAAGATGATGTATCTGTAGGCGATGGGCTATGATGAAGCCCTCAGAATTTATAGACGATCCAAGCTAGCACTTTTAGAATCAGGGTGCAAGTGTCTCTTTTGACACAAAGTGTGTAATTAAACTACATACTTGGGATAAGACAACAACCATCAGTTAACCAGGATGTTGTATAACTAAACATAAAATAACTATATAGTCATAAAATTATGCATGGCATAATACAAAGAAACTAGAAAAATCATGTCCATAACAGTAGATGTTCTTCTCTTCCCATTCCTTCCCAAAAGTAAAAGTGTGCTTTAATTGGCTGGTAGCAAAAGAGCTAACCAGTTTATGGGAGCTTAGTCCAGAAATTGCAAAGTGTAGATGTATAATTACATACCATTTGGTGCAGAACCAGTATTGGTGCAAAAACTGAGCAGATGCTTGGTTGTTTAGAGCCTTGGGATTTCAGTATGTTTCATTTCATTTTGATGTATACAACGCCTGTACCCTGTGTTCCACAGAAATGCATCTATCGCTCTATTTCTTCCGCCCTCTCTATCCATCTGAAAATTTTAAGATGACACTGAATAGATCCAACTAATTCATCATAAAACCGAGTATTTCTGAGATGAGATGTTCAGTTTTTTAGAATCATAAAGAATAGCTGAAATTCACGTGGCTCTTCATTTTTGTTTCAAACCTCATCATGTATTCTGGATTTTTTTAGGTATACGTTAAGGTCAGTGTACTTTCAGAAATGAGTGTTAATAGCATTCTTCTGTTATAGAGATGGTAAAATTGAGATTAAGAAACAAAAAGTGATTTACTGGAGATCATAAAGTCAGTAACAGATACTGAAATAAAACAATTAAACAGGGAAAGTGTTTGGGGCTTTTTTTGGTTTCCTTTTTTAAACGTACTGTGAGCTGGCGTGTCTGGGAAAAAGGTGCTTAAGAATCCTTAACTTTTGGGCATTTTTAAGAACCTCATTTTGAGAGGTCCAAAACTGCACTGGCATTTGTTTTCAAAACTGGGAACAGCAGGTAGAAAAATATTGAGGTCCTTATGTTTAACTTCTGAAGAAAAAAAATTTGAACACAGTGGAAGCAAGTCTATTCCTAGCATGTCTCTTATACCCAGCTGCGTTATTCCAGGTGTTTGATCTGTGTATTGGACTGAAAGGCAGATATTCAAGTTACAATGTTAGAAAGTTGTGAAACTAAACTATGACCAATTTTATGGTCATTGTTTCCATAGTAACTGAGTACTGGTGAGTACATTTTATGAAGTCAAGTATCGACAAATTATTTACCTAAGGGTATTGCATTATAGCTGTTTTAACTGTAAACCAGTATGTTTTATTTAATCTTTATTGAATTTTTTTTTTGCGTATCACTGAGATAATGAATTGATAGGAGTAGATTACCAGTATGTGGCAGCAAAAAAGTACAGCAATTGCAAAAATGGATGTATATGAAACAATGTTTAATTCATAAAAATGTACCAGGTTTGTATATAAAGGCATCTTTTAGGTATTAAATTCTCCTACTGTATGTGCACAATAATTTATACAACAGTGTATATTTTACAAGGTACTTACAGGGTTCAGACTCTAAAAAGCTTACATCTTAGCATTTTTTAATCTTACAGAGACTTATACCTGTGCTTAATTTCATGCAGCAAAGTAACCCAAAGACTTCAACGGCATAGATTCCAGTATTTGAGAGATGTCACAGGAAAACTTTGTGGAACATAAAAAGTAAGAAATAGAGGACTAAAAAGGATGAAAGGTTCAATTTTAAAATACATTTTAAATTTATTAAATCTAAAGTTTTGACTACATTGAAAAAGAAGGAAAAATGGGAACAAATGGTAGGACTGAGAAGTACCTTTGATCTGTCAGCTGGTTAGCAGGAAACAGGCTTCAGATAAAAGGAGCTCTTTAAATAAGGCCTGTCCTTGAAATGTGTACGTAAGAAACTTAGATTTGTTAGAGAGAAACAGCTGATAGTGATTTCTTCTGGGTTTATATTGTGAACTTTTTTTGCCTTGGTTTTATGCAGGTAAGTAAGCTAAATCAAAACCTTTTGGAACAAATCCCTGTACAAACGTAAGTGCTTTAAATGGCTACAATACAAATGTATTGTAGATGTTCTCATACTTCATGTTTGGGAACTAACGGTGTAGTAATAGCATGGAATATGGTAATGTAGAGGTGGGTACCATACAAATACCATTTGTTGGTTTGGTTTTTATTTCTTTTTTTAAACCATCCTGCAATCATATTTATTAATACAAAACGGTGAAATACAATCTCTGATCCTGCTAAACTTTGTATGAAGAGTACTGTGGATCAGAAACCATAGATGGCGTTTATCTGGTTTTGATGCTTCCTTAGTCGTCTTGTCTGGCTAGAGGTTTTTCCAAACCACTGTTAAAGAAACCTGGAAACTCTGTTTTGCATATGATTGCCCAAGTAATTGGGTTTTTTTTGCCAGACCTCTATGACATTTGTGTTGATGGCAGTCTTGGTAGCCATTTTAAAATAAATAAGTGTTTGAAAATAGAGTTCCTAAATATCACTATAACAGGAGGCAAACAGAACCATTACGAATTATTGCTATGGCTTTAAAGGAGTCACGGGTCCCTGAATTTTTGTCACTGGCATTGTAACATCAAAGCATTTCCAGGGTGTCTTTCTCATTAGACAGGCTAAGCCTCGGTTAAATCCAGTGATCCCCGAGTACTTAATGAAGGCAACTGCTTAGTATTACAGGATCAGCATAACGCTACTAAATGCTTGTAGTGAAGTGTGATGTCATTTTCCACCTGCTGAACGTTCTGAAATGTGTAGTTCCTTTCCTGGACAATTGCCGAGGGAACTGGCTTTATTTTATGTGTGCATATATAAGGTCAGGAAACGTGCTCAGAGAAACGTTATAGGAGTGATACTGTGTGAGAAGAAAGAGTGTTGGTGCTTGTATTGCAAAGGTGAAAATAATTGTATAAAACAATAGACTTGTAAATTTTCTGTCAGCTGAGTATAAATTGTCACTATCATGTTCATGTGCTCACAGGGAACTGAAATATGGGGACAGTGAGAAATGCTGTTTTCTCGTTACTTTCTGAGAAGAATTATATAATTAATTATGTTGTGCTAAAATAGTATGAGTTACATGAACTGAGAGTTTCAGATGATTATCTAATTTTTGAGGCATTTTAAATTTAATTTTTTCAGTTATTTGTATATACAGTGTACCTTCTAAGGCATGTCGTCTTCAAGTATACAATGTACAGAAGTGACACAAATAGCACTAAATGGCTATACTAAATTGTTATACCATTTGATGAAATGTCTCACTGTAGGTTCTTTGAACACTATGTATTTTCAGACTTATTTTGGGTGTTCCTTTGCATTAGAATTTTGGTTTGCCTGTAAAATTAATTACTGACCTAATGATGTAAATAGAATTTTTTTTATATATAAGAAAGTGTTTTACTTGTCCTTCATTAAAAGTCAAAGGTCTTCTATCTTACAGGGTTAATACTTTGAGGACAGCCTGAATTTACTTGAGATTTTTCCTTTTCTGTATCTTGTTTCAGTGCAACATTATTATAAAATCTTTTCACTGCAGGATCTTTGAAGTTATACAGCTGTCTAAGTAACAGCTGGCAGGTGTTGGAGTGATCCTTAACTTTCAGGGGAGAGGAAAAAACTGGCATAAACAATACATCCTGCTATTCATGTAAATAGTTTGTTTGTTAGGTTAAAAAAAAAATTACAAAGATCCAGAACGTCTGCATTTTATTAAATCCATTTGAAATAAACAGTTTCTGTACCTGATCAGGTAGCTATAGGTCTGTTTCCTCAACACGTCTCCCCTGCATAGTACAATTAAACATTGGAGTGCCTTTCAAAAAAATTCCCTAATGCAACTTAACAGAAAACAAAAAATGAACACTCATATGGTATGTTAGAGTAGAACCAGCAAAGTATTTTGCAAATGTTGGCTCGGCTCCAAAGCCAGTGTGAGGAGAGCATGATGTGACAGGGGGGAACTCTGCTGCGCAGCCTGGTCCCATGGGCCTGACCCGACTCCTTGACCACCATCCAAGAAGGCAGGGGGTTTGGAGCTGGCACAGCTTTAGGTGTGCCTCAGGATGAGTTCTGAATTGCCGGTTGCCTATTTGGATACAAATAACTGTTTGGGGGCAGGAGGGGAGAGGAAGAAAGCAAGGCGGGGTGGGGGGTGGGGGGGAAGGCAAATCTGTTGTCTCAGTTGTTAGTAAGCGCTTTTATCAAATAGTTAGATAAACCCTTGTTACTGTAGGTACACTTTCTTTTTACTGTTAGTTGTATCCATCCGGCTGCACCACAAGTAGATTTTGGCCCCGTTAAAAGGGAATGGAAGTTGACTTATGTCTGGACACCAACTATATGAAAAGTGTGTAGAAGGTGAACTTTAAAAGAAGAAAAATACATATTTTGTGTAAGTATATACATAAACATGTATCAAAGAACATTTTTTTGTGAACAGACTTGTAGAAGCTGCATAGGAAAAAATTAAGGCAGTGGAAATAATTAAGAAAGTTAACTTTTGAATGAACCTTAAGTTTTGCCACATACTTGGATTATGTAGGAATTCCAGTCGTTGATTTTGAATCAGTGTTTGTTGCATTGATTTAAATGCAGTGGACAAAAATTTTAAACTATGAATAATTTAGTTTCTGTTGCCATCAGAGGATTAAAGTGTCTGTGCTGGATTCTGTGGACAAGTCGGTACACAATAATGAAAGGAAGTTAAATAATAAATAAAATATAAGTTGCACTTTAGCTACAAAATTCTTGTCTTTATGATGAGAATAGGATCTTCAGGCTATATTACAACTAGACCAGAAGTAGCATTTTTCCTCAATAAGAAAATTGCCTGTTTATTTCTGTCAGTTGTTATCATTCAACCGTAGGCTTTAGAGTGTTTTATTTTTCATTAAGAAAATAGAATATAAGAATAAATTTGGGGAGATTAAAGAAAACTGCCCCTGAGTACTGACTTCTCTCTTTGACCAATGGGATATGCTAACAAAGGGCCCCAAATTAGAGGTTGCTTTAATTGCAGAGCTGCAAATAACATTGATCATAATTACTTTTTTTTCAGAACTAGTATAGTTTAATTTAAAAGAAGACTTAATTCCAGAGATATATTTAAATACTTCCACATCTTGTTTGCAAGTTAGGTGCTTCCAGTTCAAGATTGTCTGTCAAATATTAATGTGTTCTAATGGAAAATGTTCACTCTAGAGACAATCTTGCTTTTAAGGGCTTTTTTTAAATGTTGAGCTTTTTAAATCGTGCTCAAACTAAAGTTATAAGAAACAAGTGGGGTTTTTTTAACTGAAACTGTGAGCTAAATTACATAAGTTGAGGCTGTAAAGTGTTCTAATTTCTGGGTGTATGTTAAGATAGTATGATTGTGCAACCACTTAATCATACCAAAGATTATAATTTTTTTAAGCTCCCTGCTGTTGCATCTTTAACTTACAACTATGTTCACGTTGTGCTTCAGATCAGCTTCCTGTCTGATACTAACTGCTGCCTGCTGAATACATTATACGTTAAGGTCTGTGGAAATCCCTGCTGTGATTTAAGATACTTAACTAACAAAATCACTGTCCCTAGACAAGTGTGCTGTGTCCAGCGATACAGTGGTATGTGAGGGACTCTACCTCAAATTAAGCAAGCGGCCAATATATTGTGAAGAACATTCAGAATTGCAGCGATGCTTTGACTTACTCTGTCAAAATGTCCAAGCACCTTTCGGTAGGGGATCATGAAATGGATAAACACGGCAAGTGTTTCAGTTCACCCCCTCAACTGAAGCACTGTTATTAAGTGATTGATACATTGGCGACATTCCAGTTATATGTACTGGCAGACAGTCTACGGGCTGCAATGCACATCTATTTCAATGAGGTTTGTTGCTGATTTGTAACACTTGTTGTATTGACTCAGTCTAGCCATTTGTCTTAAAACAGTTACTTTTGTTTAATCAGTTGTGTTGGGCACTTCCTTCATAGGAGCATAATTAAAATGGAATCTAAGACTGCATTCTATAAAACTGCTATATTAAAAGAATGGCATTTCAGATTAATAATATTTTTATTGCATTGCTATTGCATTGCCCATCAAATCTGTAATATAACAGTAGTGCAAATATATTTGAAGTATTCAAAAAAAACAAAACAAAACAAAAAAAAAACACAAACATGAAACCAAAACACTCCAGTCGTTTGACACAACAGAACAAGTTATAATGGCATAGTAGTCCCCATCCACTCATTTAACATGGCTTTATCTGCTTCTAGAGGATTTTTAATATTAAATGAGGTGAACTGTTACTTAGAGTGACCTGGAGTATCATACTGATACTTAGTTTTTATAAATCTGCTCAAAAGTTTATTTAAATCTGTAGATGAGGTTTTGTGCTCTCTTCTACTTGCAGTGCAGGGAGTAGGAAATTTACTGTAGACAGCTGCTGAAGGAGTCTTGAGCTGTTGATGAAATTGAAGTACCTTGTATTACTGAAACAACCTTAGGGGGTCCTGCCCAAGTAATGGGGTCCTCTTTGGTACTGTCCTATAACCCGCCTTTGGTCCAAGAAGTGGTACAGTGTGCTCAGCTCGGCCGTCCACATGTCTAGTGCAGAAGGGCTTGTTCTGGGCTCCTCGGTGGCGCACCTTTTCACCAGTCTTCCACAGGATCAGTTTGAAAAACGATTCCTCTCCTACCACTTGCCAGCTGACATTGCTGCATACAGCTTGTTTTGATCCATGTGCTACCATTCCAGTCCTTTATACCTTGTAGAAGCAATCAGAGATGATTTCCCTCATGATTTTAGCTCAAAATGGTAGGTACAGAGCTGGGAAGAAGAGTATGTTACTACTCCTTGTAAATCTCAAAAGCAATTGATGTTTAGCTAATGCTGTCCCAGATGTTTACCAAAAAAAAAATATGTGGAGGGGGTAAAGGTGGAAATCTTGTATTTTTGTGGCCTTGTAACTTAATTCTTCTAAGTAGCAATTCATTATTCGTAAAGATGGGCTGTCCTATATTCACGACTTCATTTTTCCACGTCTGGAATTGACTTGTAGTAGTCTTGCAAGTGTGAGTTTTGAATGGAAATTTGACAGACTTCCAAATTAATTTCCATTATCTGTGACTCACATGATGGTGGTATTCCCTGCTTTTGAATTAAAGACTTAAACTTTTACAAGCTGCTCTGCTTTCAGAGCCATTTATCACACACACAAAAAGAGCACTGGATGGCTAACCACCAGTCCTTGCCAAATCCCAGCAACACACTTTGATGTAGAGTTTCCATTAATATTATTCAGTTGTCTGAATATCGGCAATACCCTGGAAGACTTTTAGTATAAAGTATTTTTCTGTTCAGGTAGGGTTGTGTTTAATGCTTTATTGTAGTAGTTGACAGGTAATGATCAATGTCACTTCTCTGAGTGTCTCCTGCACGGTTATGTTTCTTCATATTTTTTAGCATTGTTTCTCCTAAATCAGTCCTTGTTACCAATGTGACATGACTTTATGTCATAGCAATGGAGCAAATATGTTTTAGTGTAGTGCTGACGGCACGTCGCTGGAATGGCTGATTGATTTCTCAGAACCGTTAATGTTAAATCACCCAAACTGATGTTAGAGGCTTGTAAGCACTTTCACTCTTTGTTAAGTGTACATAGTGCGTGTTCCCAGACCTTCAGCTGAAACACTTGTGGGATGAGAGGACCAGACTTGCTCATAGCCGTGGTCCAATTTGAAGCTGTCCAAAACCAGCAAAAAACGCATTGGACTTCCTTGCAGGCAGGGACCCTTAACAAGAGTCTATTGATGGCACCTTGACCAGAGGCTCGCTGGCACCCTCCCTGTAGCACACATGCAGTAGTCTGTGTGGTTTTGTTGGGGAAGGGGAAAAAACAAGTGCTGCCTATAGTTGCTGCCAGCTCTTGCTTCGTTTCCACGTTCTGAAATGAGTGTTCAAGAAACTTTTGTGATCATTAGTGCAACTCTGTCATTCTGATAGAAGAATAGTTACCAGTCATCCTGGTTATGATGATCTTAAAAAATTAAGTCTTAAGTGCCTAAAACAAAAAGTGGAAAGAAACTGAGAGAATTAAAAAGAAATACTTCTGTGTTGTGATGATCATGTTAACAGTCTTATTCCCGGTGCTGAAATGCCTATAACTGGCAAAAATGTTTATATCCTATTTTTCAAAGCTTTCTATGGAAGGACAGGCAGTACTTGCCTGTTCTGTCATTCTGCTGTATAAAGAACTGAAATAATTGTGTTCAGATCCATGGCTTCTGCCACTATCAGTGGCTTTTATTTTTTTTTAAGCTTCTGCCATTAGAAAAAGTTAGGAAGAGTGGCAATACTTATCTTTTTCTAGGAGGAGCTTATTATTATTCTTTTCAGAATAAGCATATGGCTTTTTTTTCATGAGTATACAAGTGCTTTGCATGATATTGAGTAAATTTATGTGCACTCAAATTCTCAACACTTCATGTAATTTTAAGTGACCGATTTTGGGGAACGGAAAGGAACCCAGCTCTTAGGTGGTTGTGTTCTTAGCCCCGTTTTCAGGCATCTCTATTTCAGAGAGCTCTAACTGGCTGATACCACAGTGGTGGCATTGAAAATTTAACGTTTTTCAAAGGGGATCACAGAATTCAACTTAAACAAGAAGTCCAGAAAGGTTTCTTTGAGGTCCAGTATCCCAAGGGGAGGATGCTACTGTACAATTACTTTTTTTTCCTTTTTTTTTTTTTTTTTTTTTTAGAAGGGATATTCATACCTTTAGATAGGAAGTGCTGATTAGAGCTTTTAACTACATAAAAATATTACTCCACCATCATCTTTTCTGAATGGATTCAGCTGTCTTGGTTAAGGTATGCATAGATCTAAAAATTACTTGCACATGCTGCCATATCAAGTAATGAAATTTACTCCATATGATGTGACTGACTTGTAAAAATATTTTAATTTTGGCTAAACTCCTAAATATGCTTGTCAATTGTTTTTGTAAGGTGACTAATTCATAGAAAACTTGGGTCTTGAGTTGAAGCACTGAAACTATGTAAACATTTTGTGGTAGCCAGATGTCATTTAATAGCTTGATAATAATAGCTTGGTCTTAACATGAATTTCACTTTTTTTTTTTCTTGAACATGTAACATATGTGGAATAGCCAGCAAATACGAATTTTATCAATCAGATATAGTTTGACATTTTTAACACTTTTTAAACTTTACAAAAGACCTGTTTACCATATGGTGTAAGTGGGTGTGCAGGAAACGACACTGTTTCATGAAGTCTGATATATACTGTACTACTTTTCCATGAACTGAGCATGAATGTTTCCTTTTAACGGGTGTGCTGAAGGCAAGCCTTTGAAGCACAGGCGTATAATTTTGGAGAGTAACGTTTATGTTTGGGTGCTTCTGTAGCTGATAGTTATAAAATGTCTTCATCCTTTGGCTTTTCTTATTTTTATTTGACTTTATTCACAAAAGTTTCTTCCACACTGATGTTGCAACATGTGAAAGAAGTAACGGAAAAGCAAAATTTACATTTTTCTTGTTGCAGTAGCCAGTTGTTACTATTGTAGTCCCAAGTATCCTATTTCCTGTTTATATTCTGCATCTTTTGAAGGTGCTGCAGAGTTTTGAGGCAATTCCTTGATCCTTGAACTGAAATCCTGTATATCATGAAATTGAATTGTCATGATAGTTTCTTCAGAGATAAAGTCACTGCAGCTTTCAGTGACTTGAAGATATTGATTCCAAATACTGTTCTGGCTTATTTGCATACAATTATGGTTTAACTCAGTTAGCATTTCGTGCAACCATGAGAGCACAGCCCGTAATGGCCTGTTGTGCGGTACCTCAAACATTCATTGGACCTGCGTTACTTAGAGCATGGAATTTACCACTCAGTGCAAACTAGCAACTTGTGCTTACTGCTTTTGCAGACAAAAGCTGCTGCTTCTGTTCCAACGGACACTTGAAAGTAGAAAAATACTGGACAATAGTTGCTTTTCAAATAAACGAGTTAAAGCATCATTTAAATGCCAAAATGACAGTTTTCCAAGATTAAAGTGTTTGTGTATATATTCATAAATGTTTAACACGTCCCATCTAGCTGCAATTTTTAACTAATTGCTAGGAACTTACACAGGCCTCTCTGAAATTACTTTTTTATTTAGTCTCCTGCTTATCAGATAATTAGGAGCCTAATTAGTTTTTAAACAAAGTTCAGATAAGGGAAAAAAAAATTGATCCACAGCTAAAACATAATGTTTTCATGAACTTTGAATGAGTTTTCATAAAACTATGTAATATCACAGACTGCAGTTCCAAAAAAAAAAAAAAATTTAAAAAAAAATAGACTGCTTAGCACGTGAGCTTCATGGCGTAAAGATTTCAGTTTTAGAATATTACTTAAAACTGCACAAGTTTTCTGCTCTTTTTGAAAAATAATGTCTTTATTAACATCCTCTTAAGGCTTACGCAGAAGGAAGAATTTCAGCTAAAAATGCATGTAAATCTCCAACATTGTGAAGAGTGTTTTGCAATGTTACAGCCGCCTGGCACCAGCACTCAGGAAGTCATGACTGTTTTTGTGCCACCAGCCACTTTTCATATATAATCTACTTAATCCTGAGAAGGCGAATTGAAGACTAGTAATAATGCATCTCCAGGTCTTTCTGCCACTATCCTTGTCTCCAGACTAACGCTCTGAAATGGTCACTCTGATCTTCTATCAGCACTTCCTCTGCTCCCCTGCTGATAAAGCGTCGTAATGCAAAAACCAACCGCCAGATTGTCAGCCCCGGGCAGAGGCACTCTGTTTTACAGGTTTAAATAGTAACCACTATACTTCTCACCAGTAAAGAAACAACTCAGTCCTGTCTGTCACGACATACGTTACAAAACCTAGTGGCCTCAGTCCAAAAATCACAAATCCAACTGTGAATACCTCTCTCTGGCAGGAGGGTTTATATAGCAGAGTTTGTGCATAAGTCTGTTCCTTTCCACACCATGTCCTTACTTTGAGCATCTCTTAAAGTCCTCCTCACCAAGTGTCAGTGCTTGACAGCTGAAATATTTAGCTACATGTACATACTGAAATGGAATCCTGGATGGGGCTGTGAGCAGCCTGGTCTAGTGGGAGGTGTCCCTGCCCAGGGCAGGGGGGTTGGAACAAGATGATCTTTAAGGTCCCTTCTAACTGGAACCATTCTATGATTCTAAGAAATGGAAAGTAATTTAACTCATTAAAAGTCTATTTATCTAAATCAAATATCCATTTATCATCTACATCAAATTTATTTTGTAAATTTCTTTTTTTTTTTTTTTTTAAGGGACTCTATTTACTCTGTCTTGGAAGATGCTTTGTATTCTATCACTATTTTTGCTTAATTTAAAAGAAAGTTCTTTTATATGCAGCTTTCTTTAAGTGGAGATGGTCTTAAGACCAATGACTGCAGGGGGATCGCCCTCAGTTGTTACTCGCTTAAAGGCTCTCTGAGCTGTGAAGATTTTAGGAAGCTGTAGACTACCTTGAGTTGATTTTCTTACTAAAAGTATATAATTTCATTATTAAAAGTATATCATTTCACAAACATATTCTGAAATAACTTTCCTATGTGGTGTCAACAGCACTATTTATCTAAATACCGTATTTGAGATGAGTAACTGTTGCTGGGATACGAGTTCTTGTTAAGTGATCTTGTCAGTAATGTTTGGTGTTGAAGTTACTTAACATTCAGTATAAGCTTTAATACTTGATTTTGTTCATTAAAGATTTTTTTAAAAAATATTTGTGCTTAGGAAGTAGATTCAGATATTACTATATTGCAAAAAATATATTGCTGTATTATTATATTGCAGTATTTTGCAATAGAATTATGAGAAAACAAAAAACTTTAGGATAAAAACAGATTCAGAGAAAATTAAAGCACAAATGAAAACCAACAGCTCAACGTTTCACTTATCTCCCTACAGATACTATGTGTGTAGATGGCGTGTGTGGTGATAGCTCCTTCCAAACGGAGGAATGTGTTTTAGCAGCACTATGTGTGTTTGGGTTTGGATCCTTTGAAGATGATGCCTTCTGTTGCTGTTATTGTTGATTCTGGAACTCAGTGCAATATACAGTAATGCGTGCCTTGCAATTTCCATGATTTCAGAGGACGAGTAACACTCTCTTTGGGGATGTGCACTAATGCCCTATTTATTTCCATTGTCTGTTCTCATGCAAATACTTTATTCTCTTGGTTGGCAACTACTTTCAGCTTCCAGTAATTGTAATTCTTAAAATTGGTGGAAACTAGATGAACTCCATCTAGTCACTTCAGAAAATCAGGACGAAATGAAAGATCTGTAAAATGTTGCTAAACATTAAATTTTGAAAAGCCAGGTACTGTTTGAATTTTAAAACTAAACTTCATGAGCTGAATTCAGAACTATAATTTCCTCCTCCCTCGCCCTGCTTTTGATTCTCTTATTTTTCTGAAGCACTCTGACTGCAGGCACTTTGAGACTTTAAGCACTTAATTTTGCTACCAAAACAGAAAACAGTTTCACTTTAGCAAATCTTAGCGTATAGTATCAGCTTTAAAACTGAAGTTTAGTATCCCATATTAAAAGTTTTCAAGATTAAATTAGCTTTGTTCTTGTGTTGTCTGGCCTTCTTAAAGCCTATTTGTTAAACAGTTCACTGTGTAAGAAGTATAATTTGAACTGCTTTAACGTATAGACTGTCAAAACTAAGGAATCACCTCGCTCTGATTACTCACATTGTGCCTCAGTTTGAGAATTTAATTGGTGTCACATGTGTCCATGTGCGTCAAGTAAAATTAATAATAAAATTAATAAAAATGCCTCTATGAGAGGCTTCTACGTGTTTGAAGAATTCTCAGCTTAAAGCAAAACGCATTTGCTGTTTTGACCTACTGTGGGTTTTATGGCACACAGAACTGGGGGGAGAGTCATCCAAGTGACCCTCTTGAATGTCTTTATGAAGTTTGGCAGCGTGTGACTTGCCAGAAGCACTGTTAATAATTTGTAGTTAAAATATTCTTCTTGGTTACGTTAAGATAGAATTTTATAGCTCTCATGGTTTACTCATACAAAGAACTGGACAACTTTTACAGTATGAATGTTTAGGAGCTTTTTGATAAAGAAGAAAATAATGACTGATATCTTTCCTTTTTTATGTATAATTATATAACATTTTGTTCTGAATTTTGTTGTCTACATTATACAACATCAATATACAACTGATTAGAGGCATACAAACTACTAGCCCATTTTTTTTTAATTAGATTTTTTTTAGTTTCACTACATCTGAATAAAAATTCGTATTTCAGTACAGGTCATATTATATATAATACATACAATCTTGTATACTGTAATGAATCAAGTGTAATGAATCAAGTGTGACATTATAATCTGACTTTCAGTACAGTTGTTCAAACTCACAAGCTTTGCTTTTTTACATCTGATGCTGAAAAGTTTCTTTTCTGTATCAAATATGTTTGGGTTGGGTTTTTTTTTCCAGATTGTCAGAAACTACTCCACTTTTCAAGAATACTCAGACAAGCCCAATGTATACACAGTTCCTGACTACGTTGCTGGAAGAACTGCATTTCAAAAATGAAGATCTAGAAAGTTTAACAAAAATATTTGGAATGAACTGCATATTTGAATGGTCAGTCAATTTTAAGCTATTTTGCACGTCATAAAACTAAGCCAGTTAACAACGGTTTTAATTTTCAGCATTTTGTAAGTATGCACAGCAACTACAGATTGTATCAGGCAGAGTAGAAAATGTGTAAAGTACATTTTAAAGTAAAGAAATATATATGGTATGGAAATGAGTGTCATCATTTTTTCACTTACAGTAAATGCCAGCTGCTTACTTATCACTTTAATCTTTTGAGAATATATGGTTGGTTCATATATAGTTGGTTTACTGCAGTTTTGGTAGGAATTTTTACTCAAGTTCTACTACAATTTGTAAAAAATATATATCTATGTGGCTAAGTCTCAGCAGAGTTTTTTTATTATTAAAATTAAATTGTTATGTTCAATCTTTGTGATATAAAACTGAGCTAAAAGCCATGTATTTTTTTGCATGATACTGAGATTACATTTTGCATTCTGGGTAGGCTGAAAAATTTAAGAGCAAATACCTTAATTGTGCTGATGATATTCAACTGATCCGATATATAGCGTTATAGTATTTAATTAAGTAATTAGTGTATTAACATCACTGATCATACTTCTTTGTTCCCCACAGAATAAGGTGATCATCTTAACATCTACTATCTGAAGTAGTGGCACAGAGAACAAAAGAACACCTTCAATTGTTGGAACTTTTTTTTTAAATGAAAAATGAAATTTAGTATTCATTGTACTACTTGCACTTCTGCCTTTTCATTTCCTTCCAATGAATAAGAATTACGGAGAAGCTGACTATAGTAGCAGTTGTTCAAGGTATGCATGAAGACTACTTAAAATGTGGATTATCTGAAAGCTGTCTATTTAAAAGCAGTAGAAAGACATTTGGATTGGTTTTGGTTTTTTCTTGCTTTGGAAATTTTCAGCCTAAATTTGTCTACAGGAATTGGGGAATGAGAGGGGAAACAAAAAAAGCGTATTAGCCTGGAGTGTTAAGAACACTGCTACTGATATTTTTCCAGTTGACCCACTGCATGGAGCAGTACCCATTAAGAATGATGACGACAGTACACAAAGATGTGTGATCTATAGCCTGTTTATCTTGCTACTTCTAAGAAAAGGGGGGGTGTCTTTGAACTTGTGTAAAAGTTATTTTTAAACAGCTTTTCATTGTTACTAATTTGGACTTCTAAATGTATTTTAATAACTAAAAAATTAAATTTTGGCTTTTAGTAGTAATTTCATTTAAGAGAGTTGTGTTGTTTAGACTGAGTGTGTTTAGACTTGCTTTTGTCACCAACTGATTATAAAATGCTATTTAAAACTAATCCACTAGTAATTCTTAATGATTCCATAATATGGTTTATTGCATAGTTCTCAGGTCATAGGACACTGTCCTTTGAGAAATTTGAGAAGAAAGTTGTAACTGACGGTGCTTAGTCTGCAGCAAGTGCCAGCACTAGTTAAGGCTGAAGCAAAACTTACCAGGGCTGCTATGTAGCAATTACATTTAAACAACAGAGTTATTCCTTTGTCTTGTTTCTGTAATTGGACACCAAAAGGAAACTCTGCACTTAATTAGTTTATTGCTGTGTAGTTCCTTCATGGTAATCAGGATAAATATGTTGATTGCCCCCGACACACAGAAGCTCGTGCAGCTTTTCCCTGGAAGCATCATTGTGTGGTAGAGTTTATTTAGGTTGATGCTTGACTTTTCCTGCCTTACCTTGTAATGGGAAGTTACGTTCAGTATAACTTGTAAAAGCAACAATTTCAAATGAGGAAAACCTTTAATGCAGAGTTAAAGCTATGCATTTTTCTAAGTGTGCAATAGGAAAAAAATACCCATCGCAATCAGACAGTGTCTCGTGTCAAATTCATAAGAATGCATGATGTAATCTGGATAGGAAGTGCATTGGTTTTGTACCATGATGGAAAACTTTTTATGTGATAACTATGCAAAGAAGGGACAAGACCTCACCAAAAGATAAGTTTATAAAAGACTGATACTCTGAGCAAAACTTAAACCTTGAATTTATATTGATCCACTTCTGACTTTGGAAGTTAAATATATTTTTATTTTTAGGTAGTACTTCACTGTAGATTCTGAGCGAGAGACCTTTTTCTGTTCCATGTACGTTTACCTTGGGACGTAAATGTTACAGCTACCCCATAACAATGCTGCTATGCTGAGTATGCTTAGAAGGCGTTACCAATGTACATCATACCAGGAATATGACTGTTTCATCAGGTTCGATGGCTCTCATTTGCAAAGTTTTTATACTTCCTGTCAGTTTAGTGGTGTGATTTTGTTAGTTATTTTTAGGCTTGGTCTTCAGCACTTACTGTGTATGAAACGTAGAATTTGTAATAAGAGTGAATAGGTCACAGGCCCGCAGACCTCTTTATCAGGGTTCACTGTAGCTGCTTTTACTGTCTGCCTTAGCAGCTCAAAAAAGTATGTTTTGAGGATTTTTACATCTCGTCCTTGGCTGCTGTGCAGTAAGCTCACTCATTCTTTTCCTTGCCTTAAAAATAACCTTTGTCCTTCCATGACCATCTTCACCAGTCCAGAAGAGAGACTTCTGTAATGGTTTGGAAATGCCCTGAAGGGATATTCTTCACTTACCATTAATGATTTAATTTCCCTTAGATGTGAGTAAAGCACACATCAATAAATGCAGAAAGTATACATATACCCATTACCTTTGAGTAGGAGAAAGGCCGTAGACTCATCTCAAAAGGATCTTTCATACTACCAGCCTTAACTGGTTGTACAAAGAGCAGAACTCAGGTACCAAAAATTAAGTTCATTTATGTAGTTTTCTTATGAGCATGCTTTGTAACAGCTTAACTGCTTAGAAATGTTCAAACTAGACCTCATTTATGGGCTTAAAGCTAATTTCTGCCACAATTATCTGTCCTTTAACAGAGTACTCAGCTCACTTTTCCGCCCCCCCCCCCTTCTCATTTTGGTTGTGTTTGCAGGCAGATTGTTGCCTTGTGGCCTTGCTGTTGTGCTTACTGTTTTTCCTTCCTATGTTATTTAAGTAGATGAGAACAGTTGACACTCGGTTCAGTGGTGGGTTTAAGCCTTAACTCAAGTATGCTAAAATTTAGTGACTTAGTCATGAGCTGCAGGCCTGTAAGGTCATTATAGATCTGGGGCTTAGGGTAGGTGGTACATAAGCCTCTGTGTCTGAACAGCGCCATGAAAGGGGCATGAGCTTGGTAAAGCCATCAGCTGCTTGGATCATAAAATCATAGAAGTCCACTCCTTTGACAGTGTAAAGCGGCCAAGCCTGTCTGGCAGTGGACATGTAGCAGGGCAAATATGGTATGATGTGTTTCTTTTAATAGCAGGGGGGCAGGAGGGAAACTAGACTTCTACAGTGATATTCTTTATTTCTGACTTATATAACTGATACAGTAAAGAAAAGAAGAACACTTTAGTTTAAAGCTTAAAGCAAAGCCTGCTTCATGGTGCTGCAGCTTCTCAACATCAAAGGAGGAATGTGTGATATATACCTGCATAGTGCCGATATGGATTTCTTACGGAGTTTTCTATAGATGTAATAAAGTAATCTCAGGAAGAGAACAGTGTTAATAAAACCACATATATAGAGAAAGTCAAATTGTTCAAAGTTATTCAAAGCAGTCTTTGTGCTGGCCAAAGAGGATGAAGGAAAAGCTTTTGTGTCTGTTTTCACACCAAAGTTCAGTTCACTGTCCTGTAAATACTGTCAGTGTAAGCACTGCACTCTCTAATGCTGAATTTCCTAGTGCAGGGCCATTCACTGCTGCGGTTCAATTCTTTGTGCCCATTGAGCAAGCTTGCTGATTTTTCTTGGGTTTTGGAGGGAAGAAGGGGATTCAGAGTGGTTCTCTTGATAGTTACTATTTCAGGAAAGTGGGCAGGTCATAACATAACCTCTAAATTATCAGGTAGTCAAAGAGATTACCCTGCATTTTTGTAAAGTTTGCAAATCATGTTGTGCTTGTATATGGTAATGCAAAATTCTACATTAAAACAAGCAGAAGAGAGCTTGATTTATTTCATTGAAGACTATGAAAACAAAGTGCCTTAGTAAGTCTAGAGCAGTGTAACTGACATGGCTGTGCTGCTGGCTAAACCCAAGACTAGAAAGTTACATCTGCCCTGTCTTTAAAGAGTGATGCACGGAGCAACATAGAGCGTTGTACATACATGAGATACATCTGAGGCCTCAAAGGCTGTGTCCACAGAACACATAGAAGTTTGACCTGTATTTTTGCTGTTCAGTCTCAGTGAGTAGTTTAAGTGAGGCATCTGTTGTGGTTTTGGGGAGGAAATACCAGTCCTGTGAATCTTGGTGTTGAACCTGCATGTCCTGCCCTTCTCTCCCTACTCTGAGAGAAACTGGACTCTACAAAATGCAAGAGGGGATGCACAGCTCAGCTGGACATTAAGTCTCAGCTGACCTTTAACTGCTGGAGAGAAAAGGACTAACGCATCAGTGAGAAGAAAAAGGAAGAGAGAAGGGGAAAGCGGTATTCACACCTTCTAAATTTAGGCATCCAACCTTAAGTACCTGCATGTCTCCATTTACTTCAGAGAGAACTGATGCTCTTAAATGTAGGTTTTCCAAATCATATCTTAGTGCAGTGTTTGAAGTGGGTGGTGTTAATGCCTCTGCCCTTGCTCCCTGGTGGCAGAAAGCAAGCAGATAACTTTGGGCTGAGAACTTTGACCATAGTAGACTGGCTCTCCCTGGAGCAATTTATTTAGTAATAAAGTGTGTCACAAAACTGAATGGGGACCTGCCCCTGCAAAGTGGGAAGTTTCTTAGCAATCTGATCCTATTATTGGTTATTTTGATGGCTACTACTTCACACTGAATTTTTTGTTAACCTCTAAGAGTTAAACCAAAAGAATTAAAGTGAGTGGCAGTCTTTAGGAAAAAAAATGTCAATATGTTGAAAGTACATCCAGGAGGTTACACTCCAATTCTACAATTTGCCTCTAAGCTTTCCATACCTACTGTTTGTTTGTGCAATTGCTTATGAACATGCAGTACTGTGGGTGGGGTTTAGCTTGATCTCACTGGAGTAGCAGGTAGTGCTGGACCGTCATTTCCAATGAGCATTAAATATTGAAAACACAGAATCAGCCTCTCTTTGGCAAGTCTTACGTTTGCAGAAGCAGCAGATGGTATACAAGGCAGGGCTAGGGACCTATAAAGACCTCTGTTTCTCAACTGCATATCTCTGCCACCTGACAGCCAGTTGTCTGATTAGAGTCAGAGGAAGTGGGTGTGCCTTCCATTAGCAAAGACAGAAAGTAATACTGATAGAGACTTTTCCTCTTATGAGCTTTCTTTTTGTGACTCTTCGTCTTAGAACCACTTCTCTGCAAAGACTGCAGGCAGTGCTTTGGGAGATAGGCTGCCTGAACGACACAATAGAACGTGAACTGTGGCATTTGTGGTGCTAAACAGGATTTGGTGAGGTGGGGGAAGAGAGCTGGAAACCTATGTCTTCAAGTAGCTCTCATTTGAGCACTGTGGTTTCAAAAAGCAAGTGAAAGCATATGTTGCCTCAGTGGCTGATCTGGACATGTGTGATAAATGTTAGTCGTTCACCCTTTGTTACTTGCAGCTGTAGAGCAAGGAGCAAGGCAACCTTGAGATCTGAAAAAATAGACAAGACTAGCCAAAAAGAGTAATAATTAGCAAGAGGAAAGGTGAGAAACAAGCAGAAGCCTTTTTAAGCTGTTCTTGCCCTGGAAAATGGGCAATATGGTGAGATACCTTTTGGGCATCCTACTCAAAATAGTCTCCTCAGTACAGCATCAAATTTGGGGCCACATTAACAGTATTATCAGGGCTGGAAAGGCCAGGAAGAAAGGCCACCAACTTTCTGACCAGAGTTTCTGACATCTGTGAGCCAGGTTTATCTTCCCACTGACTTTGCCACCATAGTTGAATGTGCAGACTTAAGTCCTAGACTTAAGAAGGCTTATCAATCAGAATAATGCAGTAAGTGTGGCCCCTGTAGCACTTCAGATGTCCATCTGTGTTGGTTTTACTGTGTTATCCTGCAGTAACCCCAAGACAGCAGCTCCCTAAGGAGTCCCTTCTCCAAGAACAGACTAGAGCTGACACATTGGTGATTGTAAGGCAGTCGTATCTTGCCACTATGAAAACTCCCCCATAGAAGTCAGTCCCCAGGATGCTTTTGGTAGCCTATACTTTAAAGACAAAGTTTTTACTACATTTTTGCACGCTGTGATTACCTGCAGGAGCTGCATACAAAGATCAAAGAAAGCCAGTGGGGCTACTGACTGTGGTACATCCTGCATCATTGCAAGCCACATCAAATCAATGCCATTTCTGACACTTCTCAGCCTCTTATATTTTGTGGGGTATGAAACTGAATTGAACGCATAGTGGGAAAGTGGCAGCTTCCTGGAGAGTCCTGAAATTTGGTTAGAATTAGTCGTCACTACAGGGAGTTTGAAGGACTTCGGATACAGCTTTAATAAGCTGCAAACACTTAGATCAGGATTTACATCATAAATCTTTGCTTTTTGTCTACTCAAATGGGAGTGTCTACAAAACAGGTTAATAAAATTTAACAGTACAGTAGTTAAGTAACAAAAACATCATAACTGGTAGTATTATCTAAGAAGCCAGAACAACCCTGCTTACAGGTGCCAGCTAAGATCTGACTCATCTAAGGTATTTTATAGCAAGCATATGTTAGGCACGTCTATCTCACCTATTAGGCAAAAAAAGGATAACGTTTCCTAATCAGGATTTGCCACTGAGCAGGATTTTCCGCAAACATCTCAGTATTGCAAGTGCTATCCACGGTTAGGAGAAAGCCTTTTGCAGACACTTCTGATTTGTTAATTTAACAAATAGAATAAATGGCTACAAATCTGTGGCTAATACCGATTCAGCAAAGCTGGCTGTAGTTCAACGTATGGCTATGTTACTTTGGCAGTTGACATGTTAAAACATCACTTAGGAATTCTGTGTTAGAAGGTAACTTAAGAATACCTGCAGTTCTTGTGCAAAAAAAAAAAAAAACCCTGGGTGTTTCAGATTGAAGACGGGGTCTCAAAGCAGGAACTCGCATGCAATACATTAAAAATACTTCACTGAGACAGCGCAAGCAAAGTTGTATTGGTGTAGTGTATTTACCTGCATAGCCAGAAGAGAGAGGATGAATTCATGTTAGTGCAGGAGAGAAAGATGAAAAATTAAGTTTGAAAATATTAAGGTCTTTGAGAACAATGCAGTTGGTTAAGCTAGAATAATCATTGTGTTTTCACAAAGGCAGACACAGCTGTAAAGCCCATTGCCTGTTGATTTTTGAGCAAGTTTTACATTCAGTTCACTTTTACGCAGAAACATGCCTAAGCCTACGCCTCTCTGCAGTCTGACTTCAGTCCTTCTTGCACAAAGACCGGTTAAATGTCCATCTGCCTTAACTATTCCTGGGCTTTTGCTGCAGTATCCAAGTAGTCTAAAGAAATAATATGGGGGATGAAGCTGCAGTACCGACACTCCCTTCTGTTCTCAAAAGGGCAGTATTTTTATTTCTTAAAGCTCTGATGACAAAGCTCCTGTTGATGCAAATGAGAGCAAACTGTTGTCTTGGTAATTTTACACCTTCTTTAGGAATCACAATCTCTCATTTTTTTAAGAGAAGCCCTTCACTTAAAAAGCTTTTTTGAATACATTTTTTTTTTCCTGAACTGTGGGCTCTCACTAAATTAAAAACAAAAGTAAAGTAGATATTTTTGCTGCTTAAGATCTTTGGCTTATTATAAAATTTCACAACTAAAGATGTACTTAAAGTGTTTCTTTCTTATTTAGATAATTTCTCCAGAGGGCATTTGAAAACTTGGAAAATAAGTGATTTTACAGATACTACATTAGTCCTCAACAGCTCTGGGTCAAATACGTGTCATCTCTGCTAACTATTCATTTCTAAGATCCTCCCAAGCTCTGCTTTTTTATACACTGAACATCTGATGCTTCTTGTTTTTCTTCTATAACCACAGATGTGCCCTCTTCAAAAAACTCACAATCTCAAAATACTAAACTGACAAGCTGAGTGTCAAACCACACACCCCAAGCAGCAAGCAGTGCTGAAGAAAAACAGAATCACGCTTGAAGAAAAACAGAAGAAATCACACAAATTGTTTCCAAAGAATGAATCGGAAACGTTTTCAACTTGGTGCAGGCATTTCTTCTTAAGAATGCAAATGCCATTTCAAGCTTTTAGTTTTTATGCTTGCTTACTGTATAAGCAGAGGCTGCTCTCAGAAAGAAGAGATTAATTTGAACAACAGTTTATATTTTCTTGTTACGATGAGTTTTATCTCTCTTTGAGGTGAACTGGAGCCTTGCTATGGGACCAAGATTGTCTGCCGAAAAGCAGCACGGGTGTTCCTGTGCTAGTCGAGTTACACACTAGGGTAAGCGAGGCCTCTTCACTGGGAACATGTGTGGTTTGCGTGCGCTGCGGAGGCTCTCTGTGTCGGAGCCCCCATGTGTTGGTTGCTGAGAGCACACCAGAGAGCTGGACAGGAGCCGAGCAAAGCTCCCACCGTGAGCGAGCAGGCCCACAGCTACCAGTTTGCTGTAGCTGGTCCCTACATCACAGAAGGCTATTTGAGCACAGGGGAGTAAAGTGATTTGTCCAGATCTTCATGGACAAGCTCTTTCAGCTGTAGTGCCTATCTGCAGGCCATTACTTCTACTGCAGGAGCTGACGTGAGAAAAGATTTGGTCCACAATGCTCTGGTGCTAAGGTGCCAAATACTTACAATTCAGCTTGGCAGTAATGCTATGAGTTATCTAAAAGGCCTCGTGATACTGTCCTGCAGAGAATGACATGTAGAAGCAGTAGAAGGGGTCATTTTCTTGCTGAAAAAATATGTGAGACTAGCTAGCTGGTTTCTTAATTAAACCGTCAAGCACACTTCACACTGCAGCATGCATCTCTGCAGTTCAAAATTTGTCATAGCATTAAAAAAAGTTAAAATTTAAAAGCATAGCTACAAAAATGTATTTAACTGCCTTGAAGGTTCTCTGTCAATATGCAACTGTAAGATAATGCTGTTTTGTGCAGGTTTCACTAAAAGAAACATCCTTTTTTAAATCCGGTGATTCAAAGGTAAAACACTGACCTGCAGTTTTGGTACATGACTGCTAATCTTCTGTAGAGATCTCTGTAAGAGTAATGCTGGATTCTGTGTTACGTCATTTAATCGTTTGAGTCAAAAGCTGGATTATTTTTTTTTTCCCTAGTTCATCTCTATCTGATAACCTTGAATACAAGAGAGATGATGCCTGAGGCAAAGCTGATAAAGTCACCAGTACTAAGAAGCATGTGTGTTGGGGGGAAGCACAACAGCATAGATACATATCTTCACATCCCTATTTCCTTCATAAACGGAGGAAGGAAGTTCCCTGCAGGTTAGCCTGAGAGTATCTGCTCTTACAGCCTGAGAGCCAGCAAAGTACAATTTCCAAGGGCTACAGGCTTTTTAAAATATTGACCTCAGCATTTCACACATAATACTCTATCAAGTTTTTTCTATACCTAGTGCTACTGACAACCTTTTACTAAAAATTCACAACTGGGTATCGCAACCACCAGAGTTACAGCCACCCCACCCTCTTTCCTCTCTCTGCTCTGTTGCTGTCTCTTCCCTCTTCTTCAAATCTTTCCTATTCTTCCCATCCCAGTGCCTAGCCGTTCCTTTCCACTTTACCCCTTCACTAATTCCAACAGCCAGTGCGCATCCTCCTGCCTGCTCCCTGTCCACCACCTGTAAAGATCCCACCCAACAGCCAGTTTCCACGGCAGGAGAGCCCTGGGCTTCCCACCCCTCGCGCTGGCTCCCTGCATCCCACAAGGGGAAGGAACAGCACTGCCTGGCAAGGGCTACCTTGTGCCTCCCACCCTCCTGTCCACACACCAGCCTACTGCAGTGAACCTGCTGCAGGGCTCATTTGTTCAGCACAGGATGGTGAACTGGCCATCTCTCCCCTTGCTCCTTGAAAGGGGCTCAAGCATGATTTGGTTTGGCACCCAGTTACTCAGGTGGCCTCTCTAAAGTGGGGAGGACACTGCCCCGGGGCCATACGACTGTTGCTGAAAGGACAAAGATACTCATATTATGATTCTTATAACAGCATCTATAGATTATTATGAAACTTGTCTCTAAAACAGATATGAATCACCCAACAGCTACAGCAGTGCTCCTGTGCAGAGATGATTAAGAATTTTTATGCAACTTCTTTAATCAGAAGAGGCCTACTTGGTTGAAAATGAAACCTCTTCAGGAAAAGGTTGGTTTTGATTAATTTCTCAACTTGAAAAAGTGTCCAAATTTTCAATGTGTTTCACTTCAACATTTCTGAACACAGAGAAAAAGGGGGAGGGGGAACATAATCAAGTTTAAAGTCACTTTTCATTTTAAGATGGGTTAAATTTCATTATGATCAACTGGTATCCTGCCATTTTAACACACTTTACACCATTAATTTTTTGTTTGCAAAAATTTACATTTTCACTTGTCTTCCCAAATTGTTTGTTGTAGGTTAGACAATGTGTACACTCAAATGTATTTTGCCTTAGTAGAAGTACAGTATTTATTTTTAAAACTAATGTGATGAGGAGCAGTAACTGCTTTGGTCAGAATTTCTTGCTGTGTTGGAATCCCCAAATAATAGTCCCTGTATCTCTATAGGCTGTTACCTATCAAAAGCCATTATCGTTCATAATGCAACCTCAGGGAAGACTTTATTGCTGAAAGAAGAGATGCATTCCTACTTTTAACTAATTGTTGTAAGAAATTGTCTAGTTTCAGAACTTTGACCAAGATTACAAATTCACCACTGAAGATGGATCAAACTGATCCATTACACAGGATTGTGCTTATTTTTAATTGCTAATTTTTTGGACTGAGCTAATGGTCTTCTTATGTCACATTTAAATATATTGAGGTGGGCTTTGTACCATTTGAGGACTCTTAAGAGGATTATCTATTAGCACTTTTGTCATCAATTTAAAAGCATTTTCTAAAGGTAGGTAAGCCCTTTTCACAGAAAAGGAAAGTGAAAGGGGAGCAAAAAGTGACTCATCCAGGCACGTGGACTATGTCAGATGCAGAGCCAGAAATAGACTCTGAGCTCCTGGTACCCACACTCATGGCCTGGGGACTAATGTGGCTTCCGCCAAAATTGTTAGCTGTAATCCCACCATTCTGCAAAAGAACATCCCTTTCTGGTAGAACATGCATTTGAAATTCAAAATATATTCGCTTTCTTCTTGGCGATACATGCTGTAATACCTCCCTTACTCTTTTGCCTAACCCTACCCAGAGCTGAAAGAAAAAAGTTCATTGAGCGTATTTTTCTGTATCAGTTGCTTTGCCTTGATGTTGCTGATACTATAAGCTTGGCTCCAAACCAAACAGAAATGCTACAGCTGAACTGGGTCAGATTTTCATAAGTATTCACCATCAGATTTGGATCATATCTGTAGATATACCCACTGCAACCTTTAGACTCCATTTTGACCATGGTGAAGTATGCTGAGACCAGTTGCTTTAAAATAAAAAGAGACTAAAAGCAGGCCATTTGCTCTGGCCTCAATTGTGAGTGCTGAGGTCTTTGAGGAATCTGGGCCACTTTGTCTATCTTCTTGTCTATTTATAACCTTCCTGCCCATTGAAGAAGACAAGATGGGGCTACAGATGTAAGGGGGAGCGCATGATTGGGACAGAGATACATGGGAGATGTTTGGATAGCATGGGAGAGGAGAGCTGAGGGGATGGAGAGTTCGAGATCTTTTGGCTCAGCGTTGCTCATTGCAGACGAACAATGAACTCAGTGGGTTTGCCCAGGAGCTTGAAACTGACCTCGGGGAGAAGATAACGTGGTCAGTCTGGTACAGTGGACTATTCTAGGCTATATGAGAAAGAAACCAGACAGATGTTGTCCTTTCCTGTGACACTGGATGGAATACACCAACTAATGTTAGTTTTAATTTAAGAGTCTTGTCAGATAGGAGTACGTTTGAAAGCAGCAATGAACTTCAGTATGTTTCCAGTAGTAAAACATGAAAGAGGATATGAAAGACGGTCCAAGTAAGCTTAAGCCAAGCAGTCCAACCTATAGTTCTGGGTTAATTTGGGACCGCAAAGGAAGAAATAGATGCACGGGGGTTGGATGTGAGTGGAAACTGTTCTTACAAATTAGTAAGATTGCAAATCTTGAGTTTCTTCTACAAGGTATACTTATTAAAAATAAACCCTTCTATTAGAGAGAAAAAAATCAGATACGCATTAAGTGTATCGAAAACCAGCTGGCTGGTGAATCTCAGAGTGGTATCCAGTAGTAAATGGGTCTGACTATTAACAAAGATTGTAAGTACTAGTTCTTGGTGAAAATGCTTCTCGGTAGGTTGGTTTGGGGGGGTTGTCAGGGGGTTTTTAATTTTTCTTTTTTTTTAAATCCAGACCATCAGTGTGGAGGCATTTTTCATCCAGGCAAGGTACATGCAGTGAGTGACAGCAGACCAACAGCTTTTGCTGAACTTGCCAGCTTAAAGCCCCTTACTAGCACTTACTCAGAGAGAGGGATAAGGAAGTGCCAGCACCAGGTGCTGTGTGGAAGCTGCAGCAGCACCAGCATAAGAGGGGAGAAAACATCAGCAGAGCTTTAGGGAAGAGAAGGAAGATGACAACAGAGGTTTGGTAGGCAAGGAGGGAGCAGCAGATGAGCTCACAGTGAGGAGAAGAAAGGGGTGTGGGGAGCAAGCTGCAATGCTTGAAATCTGTAACAGTAGAACTGTCAGAGAACATTAGAGCATGTGGAGCCGTAGGGTGATGAGAAGAGTAGGTCAATGTAACAGCGTGATCTGAATCGCACAGTCACAAAATGTGTTTTAACACAACCAGATGCAAAAGAACCCACCTGGGAGAAAAGAAAGCAAGCTCCTGTGGTAGGATGAGAATCGACCTCTGAAAGCAGCAATGGATCCTAGGGTATGAAGTCAGCCTGGACAACTAAATCCTCAGCACAAAAGCCTAATTATTTTTTTAGCATCTGCATCTATGTATCAATGTTATGTACTACTTATCTCCATACATATGTTTCTTTAAGTATAGTTGTAATTATAAACAGGAGAACCACCACAAAATCAGCACAAGCGTCATAGACCTGTGAAACCATCGCAGAGCTAAGCAATGTTGCAGGTGGTGACATACACTGTTGTGTGGGAGTTGACTATTTCCACATTAACATTATTCAATCACAGTGGCCCATTTTCACATAGCTTGCTGAACTTCAGAAAGTTTGCACAAAGGTTAAGGTTTGACATTTTGAGACAGAATAGCTTAGTCCTCTATCCTCTAGTGAGAACTACAATAAATAATCAAGAACAGAAGAGAAACACAGACTCTTACTTCATCCCTTTCCAGGGCAGAAGCACTGAAAACATGCTGTTTTTGACACAAATGCTTATTCTGAGGTCTTCATTACCAGGATTTCCAGTAAAATAGCCATAGGCAAGAAAGCACTTAATCTGACTGTTACATTAGGCTTCCCGAAACCACATGTAGGTGCAATTGTGAGCGCAGGCGTAAGAAAATGTCCTCAAACTTCTCACGGACTAACAGAATGATATTTCTATCAATATGTAAGAATGTGATGAGGTCCTACATAAAGGGTAGTCATTTAGTGCTTTAGGATTTCTTTTATTTTTTAAGTGGTGTGACTTCTGTGTTAGTTTATGCAAAGCATGTGTCTAAGAATGAAACAGATTGAGACAGGGCATAACGCCTTGTTCACAACAGCATAATTCATGACTGCACTCAGAAATCACTTCTCTGTAGATTTAGGTATTAGTTCAGAAATGCTTACTTCTAGAAAACGGTACTCTCTCTGAAACAGTTCTACAGATCGCTAATCATGCGTTTAGCTAATTTACTGCTGCTGGACATCCGTTATTTCTGCAGTACAGGGTAGATGCAGCACATCATCTCCCATGTTACTACCATCACAGAAACACCATATGTGTAGGTGTTTGCACCACTTCTTAATCAGAACTTTCCAGTTCTAACAGTTCTGGTGCAATAATTCACTCCTAACACTTAAAATATACATCCTTCAACTGGAAAATTTTCCCACCAAAAGCTATGCATCCTTCATCAAAATATGCTTAGAAGTAAACTGTTGTCTTCTGAAATGGTTTCCACCACATTTCACTGCAAGTTTTTGTGTCCTCGCTTAATGCTCACAACCCATTGGGTGTCACGTATCTGGCTGTTAGGGATATTCTCAGTTTTCAGAGCTGGGGGCACAGAGCACACATTGCCCATAGCGGCGACACCGTCAGTCTGTGACAGAGCAGAAGTCCAGCCTGACCACAACAAAACACACAGTCCCTCCGAACCCAGAGTCAGACCAGGCTCTGCATCACACCAGCTGCTATGAAGCCTCCATGACTTGGCGCTGCTCATTAGCAGTTTGACTGCTACTTAAGCCTCCCACTGCGCACGTGAAGGAAGTGGTACCCTGTAAAGTTTCCTACCTTTCCCACTTACATACCCATCAGCCTTTGCAGCCAATGGGACAGGGATCATACAGAAACCACCTTCTTTGTTATCCAGTCTCGAGTCTTCCCAAAGCAGGTCAGCCCAGAGTGTATCCTCTGGATAGAGACCAGCCTGTTGTCCTGCAGTCAGAGCTCATACAGTGATGGGTGTGCACAAGCATCACTGAAAATGATGGCATTTCCACAAGACACCTGCCTTTGCAACCATAAGAATTTTCATTTATTAAGTGTTGGCTGAATTTTGCTTGGGGGGAAACCCCAAAGCCCATTAGTAGAAAAGCTACTGTGTGGCAATGAGGCTTCTCTTACAGCATGATTGTAGCTTCCAAGCTCCAGCTCCCTCAGTCGTGCGCACGTCCTGTCCCTTCTCATTTCCAATTCTGGGGTCCTTGTCCCAGATTTCAGTCTCCTCATTTTAACTTGTCCTCACTCCCCTATGTTTCAGGAGTCCTCCACCTTAGGTAATTTGTCCTACCCTTCTCACCCTGGCGCTCGGTGTCCTGAGGCTGTGGGAGGAGGGGAACTCTGGAGGTAGCCTGCCTGCTCTCACCTCTGCCTCCTGGATGCAAGAAACCATCTTAAGGAAATTTAGCTGCAGAGACCTTGAAAGCCTCCACCAAACCTGTATGAACTGTGGGTTCACAGCTTGCAGTAGGTCGTGCAGGTTGTACAGAGGTAGAACCCTGGTACCAAACCCAAGGTCTTTGCTACAGCCTTGATGTCAGTGTCCTGGAGCAACGAAAGAGCAGCAGAGGTACCAAACTGTTACCAATCACCAACACAGCAGGAGTCAAAACACCTCTGGTCTGTGTGCCAGTGTCAAGTCAGTAGCCGAAGCCAGCTGCACAGCAATCCCCTGGTACATAGCTGAGAGTCACTCCTTTGCTCTAGGAGGGGACTGCAGCAAACCCAGTGATGTCATCCAGACACCACTCACAGGCATGCAGGTACAAGCATGACATAGAGATAATTGGCAGGGTCATTAAGGAAAGTCCATACTCCCTAGTTTCCCTAGGTATAGGTGCCATTTCCCTGTCACACACCTTGAGGTGAAGGAATAAAGTGCCCAGCTCAGAACAGCAGCTTGAGAGGGATGAACTCTTTCAGGTCCTTTTCCCCCCTCAGGACAACGGAGTTCTGCGGGGACCCTCCAAACAGGAGCGGGGAGAGAAGGGAAGACATCCCACCCAGTGTGCCACGAGAGGGAACCGCAGCTTCATAAAGAGAAGGGCACAGAGCCAGAGTGACATTTCCCAAAGATCTCGTTCTCAGAGATCGCTGAACCACCGTGACTGCCTGTAACCCAAGCAAACAGCAACATAAAAAGTTCAAGCACTGACATGACAGAGTTCAACCTACTTTGTTAGTCTGACAATTATAGGCAAATGAGAACGGGGACCATAACAACAACTGTTAGGCAGCTTTTAAACACGTGGTGTTTCCTATAGTCAGAAAATACAGCAATCACCAGGAATAACTTTTCTTGGCATGTAATGACTGCTAAACCACCCGCAAGAAAAAAAAGAACAGCACTGAACAATTCTGCTATTTTAAATGCAACGAAGAGATCCAAACAAGGCATTTGAAATAAAAACCTGCTACAAAATAGGAGAGGACTTACCAAGCCCTGCTCTGTGCATTCTGCTAATTGGACCAACCCACAGCCCAAACCATGGAGCATTTAGGCAGAGTGTAATACCACAGCAAGGAGGCTCCTGTCACACAGTAACCTCCCCCCTCCGCTGAGGTCTGTTTCTGACCAGGAGTGGGTTCATCCTTTGGCCTGGTTTCTGGGGACTAACTGTTTTGTGAAAGCATTGGATATGCCACTTCCAGTTTAATGCAATCAGTTTCAGGCTGACCGCAGTCTGGTGCACAGCTACTGAGTGCAAGTTCTTTCTCCAGGAAGGTTTGAGAGTAGCCCTTAGTGTTATGTTAGTTCCCAGCCTTGAGGAAGAGCAGAGTGAAAAACAGATGCTGCCATAAGCACAAACCTAAAATGTGCTGAGACACGCAGAATTGCAGCGGAAGTACTGGAGATAAGAGTAACGTCTACTGACCTGGCACTTCCAATAGTCAGCAGTGACCAGGAAACAACCGTTTTCCCCCCAGTAGACCAACCATTTCCGAGTTTAGCCTGCAGAAACACCCCACCAGCACCAGTGAGACTCTTACTGTATCATTGAGATGCAGTCCATATATTATATTGACAGTGTTATGGAGCTACAAACAGGTTCAGTTCAGTTCAGTTTACAGCACAGACCACTGAGATTTGCCCTAAATATGCAGATTAGATGTAGGTCATCCTACAGTCAGGTTCTTGCTCTTGATTTCAGTTAAACTAAGATAAATCTGTGAAATGTGAGTCAGCTCCTAAATGTTCTTGGGGCAATGGGAGTCTGCCTATATAAAGACTATGTACATACCAAAAAAGAAACTAAAGATTTGACCTTTATTTACCCAAGCGAGTCTCAATTGACCAAAAGGCAAGTCAGATTTTAATACCATTTCTAGGATTGATTCAGCTCTGAATTAGGCCAACTTCCACAAGTCAACTGCAAGTACAGCACATCTCTTGGCTGGAAGCCTACACAGAGACTGCAGTGGCACCAGAAACCCTCAAGTCACACAAAATATACAGTTTGGTGCAAAAGTCTGGAACAGGAGCACAACCAGCACGACAGATTGCACTGATTTATTCACCACCTTCGCTCCAGCAAGGAGCCCTCTGCTGCAAATGTCTCCAGCAGGTCTGGCTGTCCCAGGGGAACACCCAGCAGGTCAGAGAAGGTGCACCAGCAGTACCAGCGATGAGTCAGGCTCTGTCTGCACAAGCCATCAAGGACGCCATCTGAAACTATCACTAGCAGCAGCAGTGCATGACCGGCGGTGTCAGAGATGCCCTGTTGCAAAGCTCTGGGTCCCTTTGCCCACATGTAAATCCAAGATCAATCCTCAATGAGGGCACTTTTCCCTTTAGTCAGAACTTCATGACCATCTTTGTTATACCTTGGGCAAATATTGACTTGGATTCAACAAACTGAAAATATTTGGTTTGCACCAGATGTGATGCGTATATATCTTTGAAACATTAGCTAAAGGAGTGATTTGGGAAAATAAAAATTCTAGGTGGATGTGTTTACTTTGCAAGGTTGTTTGCCTTGTGCTCAGATCCCAAGAAGTGTGCGTGAAGGTTTTAACCACAGGAAGAAAGCCAGCTGTAAGTGCCGCAACGCACAGTAAAACTGTGTGCATGCACGTGCATCTGCAACTCACCCACATGATAGTGAAGGGCTGAGGATCACTGGTGAGTACGTTAACGAGTCCGTACATTCCTGCCCTGAAGAGACCTGAGGAGGTCTGTCAGGTGAAGAAGAAATTACTGAGCTTATTGTTTCAGGACAGGTCCTCTGCAGTACTTGGCATCTAATGCTGGCCCTGCTTTTTCCAAGAATTTGGGCACCATTTCCCTGGCTCCCAGCTGACAGCAGCTTTTGGAAACGCTGACACGGTTTCAAGGGAAGGGAAGGTAACTGCCCCTCCTCTCCCATTTCTCTTGCCCCTGCGGATTAGAAAGAATTCTAGTAAAAAGCACATATCTAAGCAGAGAAACAGCTTTTGTCAGAAGGCTGAAAGAAACAGAGAGGTAGTTTGAGTGGTTCAAGTTGCTTCAGTTTCCCCATGTGTGTCTACTTTCTCCAGCCAAAAATCATCAGTCAGGTGTGGCTTTGGCAGTTGCAGAGCTTGAGTTATGGGAACCAGGGAAGGGAGGGAAAGCAACATGGGAATTAGAGCAAAAGCACTTCAGCACCATTCAGTAACCTATGGATATTCCTTTTGTCCAATAGTTTCAATTTGGGAGTCAATGGGCATTCATTTTAGGGGCCTTTCAGAAGGAACAGGAATGTGAAAAGAGGTGCTTTTCCACATTTACCAAATAAGCATAGAAGAAAATAAAAACCCTAGACTTATGTTCAGTATATTCACAGAAAGAATTCTAGTAAATATTTGTCTTCTGGACAATTTAGGGCCAAACTCAATAAGTAGAAGTTTGTACATAACAGAATTATTGTTTGGGACTGGTGGACTGTAAATTTATAGCAAAGCTCTTTGACCACCTCTCTTAAAATAACCCTCTTTAAGTCTGCAACACATCCCAGGCAGCACTGAGAAGCACAACATTTTGCTGAGACTTTTTCCACAAGTGAATCTCTTCATCAGATATGCAACACCTGACACCTGGGGCTCTCGTCCCCTCTGAACAGTCAACAGATATTGCCCAGAGCAACAAAAATGTGCAAGCCACACGCTGATCTGCATGTACACCTACCTCTAATGAACTGCCTCCCCACCCCATTGGGAATTCAGGGGTGTTGGATCTTTCCTGGTCATGAAAGCCAACCCATCCCTCCAGACAGCTTACCTACAGGCTCGCTCTGAATCCCTGCAGGAAACTAACCCTGAAAACTTTACTCAGCCACTAAGCTTGCATTGAAATCAGATAACACTTGGGAGTTGCAGGAACATCGCACCCCCCAAAAGGGGAGTTACAGATTGGTTTCAACATGAGAATCGGTTAAACCAGCACTAGAGAAGAGACTGAAACTTTGGCCATATGTTTCCTTGAAAATATTCCCTTGTGCCACAAGTTGACTATCAGAGGCCAGGACTCTTCACAGTAATATACCACGGGTTCAGGAATAAAGATTATTTTAGAGGAGCCCCTAGAAAGACAGTTTTCTGTACTCATGGTAAGGTAGTTAAGCTGAGGCCACAGTGTCACAGCAGCACGCAGAGCCTTCTAACGCAGCTGTAAATCTATAAAGGCCACTTTGAGGTTTCCCCCTGCCAAGGAAACTCTTTAGATATCTTACAGTCAATATGCCTCATACCTGGAGATTTCTGAGCCATCATCCCCACCAGCAAGGCTTTCCACACACCCCTCCCCAGCTAATAATTGATGGTCCAGCACGCTCTTATCTCTGTGTGGCAGAGTGAGTTCAGCTAGGTTTTCCTTCCTCAGGATTGCAGAATGGATTGGAGTACTCCATCTCCCAAGTTCAGGTCATATTCCCCTTTCAAGGTATATGAGGCATTCCGGTGAAGGAATCAAATCGCTCCAGCACCACCTCACAAATCCTTAGCCTGACCTTTCTGGCTACAGCTGCCCACAGCCTGGACATGCCGGAGGCACTTGCCGCACACACATTTTCTCTCAAGTATTGTGGTGGAGTTTCCTCCACCTCTTTGTCAACCACTGTTACAACATACAACCGAGCACCACCGTTAGCAAGATGTGCAATTACCCTATTTGAAATTTCTCTTTCAAATTTATAGGACTGCAAGCGCACAAGGAGTCCTTAGCAGGTCTCTGTTGCTGTGGATGGGTAGAGCTAAACACGATCTCCCCTGGCCCACAGCTTTTTCCTACTGATGGCATCTTCCCGACTCCCCCTGCTCCTCTGCCCTGACCAGCCTTTACACAAAGCGGCATTTTAGTTTTGTTTCGTCTGAGTGAAGAAGTCCTCAGGGCATCATATAAAGCTGTTAAGTCAGATTCTCAGTCACACGAAGACAGCTTTGTACAGATCTTTGAAAAGCCCTTTTACTGCTGGACAAGGAATCAGGCCCATTTCACACTTGTTTAAATTGACAAAATACTTTGTTATGCTGTGAACAACATGAAACCTCCCAGAAGCATGGCTGGGGCAGCTGCGGTGTCAATGCGATCTGAGATTATGCCATGTCCCCTGCTGGGGACCGTACTTTAGCTCCTTTAGCCCATATATACCCGATCTCAGTCACCACCCTTTAGTCACAATAAACTTAAGAGCACCTCTTCAGAGTAAAGGGACTGAAAGAATAGGAACAGAGCACCCCAAACACGGGCCAGATGTGTGGCACGGCAGGAGCAGGGCTGTGCGGTCACAGACCTGTCCCTGCCATACACTGGGCTGGCTTGAAGCTGACGTGTGGGAGCCAGCTCTTGGCAAGGGCACTTGCCACCAGCTCTCACATAGATGTGACCCCCGTCTCTCACAGCGTGGAGGGTCAGGGAACACAGCATTGAATCACCCCACAGCAGCAGCAGAGAACAGGCACAGCAACGTTCTCAGCCCACCTAGGAGAACAATAAGAAGCAGTTTTTTGGGTAGGAAGCAAGGCCCGGTATTTGTTGGCTTCTACAGCATGCAGGAAAATAAAGCACAAGGAAACAAGGGTTTATTTTGTTGTTGGAATTTTTTTACCTTTTATCCCCCCCTGCAAAACAAAGCCCACCAGACCTCCAGCATTGCCAGGCCACTCTGGTCAAGAGGCAGTGGTACCACCATCGGTGACTTGATTCACCCACCAATACTTGTGCCCTCAGGGAGCTTCACTGATTATCAGCTGAATTCCCACCACGCAGCTAACCAGGAGAGGGATCGGACAGAGGGCAATAACATTTCCCCGGGAGACTCTCACTACCAGCAACGACAGAGACCCTCACTGTAACAAATGCTACACATCTAGTCATGCTGCTTAATTGTAGCATTTCCCCCAGTTTGGAAAAACAGCGGCAGAACCCAACCCAGCCGGTGCAGTTGTCCCTCTGTGTTACTCTTTACTGTATGGGATCCCTAGGATCCAATACACTTTCTGGGTTGAGAGACATGTCTTCTTATGCCTGCATTTTGCAGAGAGCTCCTTGGCTCTCCAACCACTACTGAGATCTAAAACAACAGCAAAGAGAATGAGATCCTTAACCTTGCCAGAGCATCAGTACAAAGGCTGCAGCAGTCTTCTCCATCATGCGGAGCCCACAGAAAAAATTGCTCAAACATGAGATTTCAGCAATCCAACATGCAGCGGAACAAAACGGACATCCAAATGGCAAGTGGAAAGAGCCACAGTTAAAACCAAACCACAACAGTCTCAAAAGAGAGAAGTAACAGTCAAATATCTCCCCCTCTGAAATTATTTGATGCAGTTTGAGGCACTTCACACTTAGGCAGGCACGTGCTCCTCCATGGCCCCACATCTGGCTGGAGTCTCAGTGTGAGCAACGTGAAAGGCTTCAGACAGAGGTATTTAGAATTTAGGGAGGAGTAAGAGAGGACACTGCTCACTCCACTTGCATAAAACCCCTTCCTTCCATCAGTGCAACCGTTCTTTTCCATCCCTGCAAGGGTCTGTGACGCAACTGGGGCTGGGGAAACCAGGACGGAAGCGCCCGCTGGAACATCGCCCCCCTGGCCTGGAATGAAGGGAGAGGTGTCAAACAGCCTTGCCACCTCAACTGGCCACAGAAATCAGTCCAGAGATTGCCAAACCCCTGTAGGAAACAACGGCAGCAAGCCCTGCCAGAGCCAGGTCCGGCTTGACAAACACGGGAGGAGCGAGGTTCCCCAGCTCCTGGGGCAGTGGAGCTCACAAGCAAAACACCTCAGCTGTGGTGGAAATATCACACAGGAAGGAATCTCTTCTCGATTGCCATTAATGTTAATTTACAGTACTGAAAACACAAATAATTCCAAAACTGACCGACAGCAGATACATAAGAGTACGCGGCAGGGCTGAGCAAAGGTCAGGCCCCTGCAGTGAGCTCAAAGCCCAGCACAGACGCACAGGAAGACCCAGCTCTTTGCTCTCAGAGCTTGGGGCGCCAGCGCCCTGACTCACACCTGCTGTTACTCAGTGCGAGCAAGAGAATCCTGGTCCAGTGGGTCTGAGCTACCTGACTGCCAGGTGTGCAATATAAGGGATGTCTGCACCCACAACCACTGCTCCTGCAGCAGCTCAAAGAGATGGAAGGAACATCTACCTAAAGATGATCAAGACCATTTTTTACCTATTCCCTTTCAGGAGCTCTCGCCCTCCTGCCCGCCTGTCCGTGTTGCCGTGTTTCAGAGAGGCAAAAGGCAACAGTAGAGGCAGAGCTGACAGTTTGTGAAATTGGGAATTTAGTAGGTTTAACAGATAACAAGATCCCTTGGCTTAAATCAGGGTAAATTAATCACTAGGTGTGGCCGCTGCAAGCAATTTAGACCAGGTAAATGTCTAATCTCTTCTGGCTGATCACTTAATGAAATACAATTAATTTGTTTTGGCTCTTCACTGCGATACTTAAACTTTCCTACACAAAACACTGAAAACATCTGTTTTGCCCCTTTCCTTGTCAGATGAGTGTACTCTTTTGAAGTCCGAGAGTTCAGCTTCCTGTCTCTTGCACTGATACCTCTTTTTCCCCTTTGAACTCACCTGTTGAGTCTATCAGTGAGTTTTGGGAATGTATTATTCATAGGGAAAAAAAGAAAGAAAGAAATTGTAAAACATAGGCAGTATATCATACTGAACTGTCTTTCACCTTAGAGGATTACAATTTCCCTTTAATGCTAGCTGGCTACATTACAGTAACTAAATCAATGGAATATATTGGCCATTTTAAACGCGTGCCTGCCAGTGCCCTTGGCTGACAAGCCACCTCCGTCCCCTACGCTAGGGAGGGAGCTGGCGGGATGAGCCAGTGGCCGAGGTAGCTTCTGGGCTGCTTGAGCAGAGGATTCCAGCGTTGCTGCAGCTGCTGCTGCCTTGGCAAGCTGGGCCTGGGCGAGCTGGGGGTGGACGTGCCCCATGCACGGTAGTATCCGGCTGGCTGGGAGATCACACACATGTCAGCAAGTTGGCCAGATGGTATTAGAAGGTGGAAACAATTTCATTAGCTGTCACATTATTTTCTTTCTAGGTTTGTCTTATTCAGTACTCTTTTGTTATGTCATCCCTACTGAAAAAAAAAAAAAATCCAGATGAGAAGCAGCATGTTGGAACAAGCACACAAAAGTGGTTTGCTTTCATCTTATTTGAAAGATTTATCACATGCTGCAGGTTAATCCGTTAGGCAACATTATTCTAACAAGGTGTGTCCAGCATTTTTATAATGTATGAAACATTTTCTTCCAGATTTACGTGCTCCCTCTATTTATAGTCCATATGTTGTGTATATTACAAACTGATGTGAGAAAGACTCAAGAAATTTTCTGAGACTCATGTGTTGGGTTTTGTTGGGTTTTTTTCTTCCCCCAGTAGGGAAGTCCAAGACACAAGGAGATACCCGTACCCAATGCATATTCAGACGTGTCTGCAGCTTTAGTTGCGCAAATATCTTCTCAAATCTGGTTCCATCACTTTGCATGCCTTATAATGCATTACAGACGTTTACATGCCTTAAATATATTTAGATTGCTTCATCACTCAGAGGAAAAAATACTGGAAACCACTACTATCCTACTGACAGTTAAAAAAAAAAAAAAGAAAGAATTACCCTTAGCATTCTCAGCAGGTGAAAACAGACAGACAGACAGAATGTGGCCTGGCAATCGAGTAAGCTCTAGGATTCAGCAGGGAAAATCTCTGGAATTTTAACTCTGAGCAGGCATCTCATAAGATCCCTGCTAGAGAAGCACTTCATTGACTTACATGCATATTTCAGTGGTTTTCTAAATCAGAATTCCCTCAAAGGGCTGTATGCTGAGCTATATTTCACTATTAAGTTTAGAGTAAGCCCCAAATCATAAATAAAGGCAAAATCCATTCCTGATGTGAACTGGAGTTATGCTGGAGATGACTTTGACACAACTGACCTGTTTGATTTTTCTCTCTTAAGGAAGGAAAATGCAGAGACTTGAGGAGCACTCCTTTGTCAACGCGCAACAGCAGCACAGCTTGCAAATACAGTTGCATGAGTCTTGCAATCTTTCACCCAGGGCTTATTCTAGAAACCTCTTCCTCCCTCCCCCCCATCAACTGCAACAAAAGTTTTGCTTGAGGAAGGAGCAAGACCAGAAAGAGCTGCTCTCTCCCTTGTGTTGCAATATTCAATCTGAGTGTTACTGTCACCTTTTGGAAACTGACTATAGAAAACACAGATGATGTTTGCATATTTTAATTTTAAACATCTCTGCTCGGCATAAGGATGGAACCTAATAAGTTGCTTTGTTTCTGCCTCATGAATTAATTCACGCTGCTAACTGGTTTGGATAAGGCATTTTGATTCCAACTAATAAATTTGTTTTCTGCACAGGCAAAACAACTTTTGGAGGCAAAGTAACAAGTTCATTAGCTTGCCAGGAGAAGTGCTTCTATAATATCTATAAGGTATAGACTCTTTCTTTTTTTAACCCACTTGTTCCACCCATGTCTTGAATCAATCAGATAAATTCACCTTGTTTTTCAATGCCCTGAATCCTGATAGCTCTGCACACCTGATAGGTAATTTAATCATCATTGGTGTGGATGAACACAAGCTCAAATTAGCTTCTGAAAGACTTAGTCGTCCTGTAGATAGCTCTGCCTTTCCACTTTTATGCAGGAACTGAGCTTCACCAACTGGTTAGCTAGAGGTGTCATTAAAAATTTACAGAAAGAAACAAAGGTGTGCTCCAGCGTCTCTCCTTACCCTTTCTACAGTTACTCTGGCAGACAAAAGGTATGGAACCTGCTTCATGAATAATGAGTCATGTAATATGCATAATGCATTTTTAATGGCACACAGTAATAACACTGAGAGAGATATTTCCAATCTTCAGACTTGCACCGCGGCCTCTCAGTAGCCTGTTCTGATTCTCCCCAGATAGATCTTCTTTTCCTCCTCTTCATTTCAAATTCTCCACCTTAAAGCCAAGAGTTTTTTCCCAGAGGTAGCCGGATTTCACCCAAATCCGCAGCTGAGCTGGCAGGGCTGGCAAGGCAGAGAACACCCTCTTGTGCAGCCACGCACCGCCATTTTAAAGGGGTTCAGGCCTCAGCAATGGCTCAACACCAGTGCTCTGAGGGTATATCAGTAAGTTGCGAGACAATCTGGGCGAAGATGTGCTTAAACCAATAAAAACACCTGCAGAGTCTCTTCCCTTGAAGAACAGTCTCGCCACCCAGGCTGTGTCCATGCTGGGGAGCCCTTGACCCCCACCACGAGCTGCCTCCCCCGGCTGCCCAACCCCAGCCAGCAGGGCAGCACTGGGCTCCCACCACACCAGTTGTCCTGTTTGAAAATAAGACACTCTGCGGGGGCAGGCGTATGTTGATTATTGTATTTTTAAAGGTAAATGCCAGTAACTGAGCCCGCTCATGGCCTGCTGGGGTAAGGCCTGCCTGCAGGGAGGGAGGCCAAGGCCGTGCCCAGCAGGAAATAGCCCTCCTGAGGGGAGAGGGGCTGGGGACGGCTGCTGCGCCCTGGCCACCCCGTGTCCAGTACCCCCGGCCAGCACTCGCTCCGTCCACAACAGCGGCTTCCCTGTGCAGTAAATATTGAGGATCACCCCAGGGACAGCCCCAAGCTGTGCCACTGGCTGAGCTGCTCCTCGGAGCCTCCCCTGGCCTGGGCAAGGCCTTCCCTGTTACCTCTTAGTCTCCTACTGACTTCTGCATTAATTAACCCAGCATAATGGGCCTAATGTGGTCTTCAGAGCACCTGGCAGATCCTGTGGTGCCTATGCTGCAGCCTCTTACCCTGACTGCTGTCGTTGCATGCCATGCTTGTGTTTAATAAAAGCCCCATCTGTGAAGTCTTGGTGTGGGCAACTGTGTGTGGAAGAGCTGATGTGCTGGGTTAGTCCTGCAGAGATACACCCCAGCCCCAGCCTGCAAGGGCAGCCCCGCGAGGATGGGGCTGCAGATGAAGTTCTTGGAGGTGGCTGAAAGCAGAAGTATAGAGGGACCTGGGTGGCACCATGGCAGGTGGAGTGCCATGGCCCTCAGGTGGGCAGGGTGCCCTGAGAGATGAGCCAGCCCAGCAGGGGCCTCTCCTCACTGGTTTCATCCAGAATAAAAGTACAAAGCTGGAAACAAGAGTATATATCCACACAAGGCTATGTGCACATGTAAAAGCCCAGGCTGCCATGCTGTGCCCTGCTGGGAAAAGAACAAGGGTCCCCTCTGTCATCCTCCTGCTTCCCTTTTGTATGGGCTGCAACTGCCAGATGGAGCAAGCCCCGCTGACAAGGCAGGTAAAAGGCACTTCTCTGAGTCCCAACAGGCTTAAGTATAAACGATGCACCTGCTGCTCAGGTGTCCCTGCAAACTCCCAGGCACAGACATTTAATCTTGGGGGAGGACATACAAGTTCCTCCTGGGCTGAGCAGAGACTTCTGGCAGTCTACGTTTCCAAAGCAGACACTTAAAACTTCTGTTTCCTCTCTAAACCCTTTTATGGTGGTAGTCCCAAGCACAGTATACCCCAGTCTTCAGAAGTGTGAACTGTTTAACTGAAATCAGTGGGAGTTGGACAGATAAATATGGCAGTGGTGTTCTTTAATCACCAGAGACCTCGTGCAAATTCTGCTGTGCCTACATTACCTCCTCCAATGCCATAGCCCTGACAATCACCATGCTGTACCATTGTAACAGCTGACGTTCTGAAGATGTGTGAAGATTTAAATCAAAATCACTCTGGACCATTCTCAATACTTTATTAACTTAAAACATTGTTCCAATAAATATGTACCAATAAACATAAGACACTCCATAAAATCTAAATAAGAACATTTACAAACCTGTCAACAAAGTAAAAACAACGTTTTTCTAACTGAGGTACATGCAGGGTCATTTAAGGCAAATTCAGTCAATTATACTTTTATAATGATTCCTGCCCACCTCAGCTGAGTTTCCCTTTAAAAAATAAAAAAAAACAAAAACAAATATACAAATGATGCTATTGAGTAGCTATTTTCCAGTTACTAGAACAAGCCCAGAGTGCATAAGCCAGTAATGGTTCTGGACAGAAAGTCTGTGCTCCTGCCCTCCTCAGTCACTTGTTGGACAGGTTTCTAGTTATAAGGCGTAACTCTGTGCTTTGGCTTTTCCTCTTGTCCTTCACAAGCTTCCTTCTCCCCAGCGGATGTAGCAAGAAGTAACCCCCCCATGCCTCGATCACACACGCACACAGCCAGGCCTTGCACAGACAGAGAGATGGCTCTGGGAGGATAAAAAGGGCCTTTCTATAACTGGTGATGCAGTTCCCGATTTGCACCAGAACAAGCGAGAGCAGGATCAGGCCCAAGCTGGTACCTTTGCTTAAAAAACAGCAAGATGTCAAACTGCACAGCTCAGTCATGACCCTCCAGGTTTTCCTGAGAGGAAACCAAGAGTGAAGCCATTCAGCACTGAAACTCAACCAAGGCAAGCACTCCCTACACCACATGCTGATGGCTCTCTGTCATTACCATGTAAACACCATTATACCCATGTTTCCCTGCAAGGTGACTCAAGCTACTGAAAACTTCAGGGGGTTCATCTTGGCCATGGGAGAAATATTTTCCAGCTTAGAGATATTTGGTAGCTTATCCATCTTTGGAGTATCAGGCTTCGTATCTAAAAGGCTTATTTTCCAGTGTTATTTCAGAAACAGAGAGGGGAAGAGAAAGAGAGAAACCCCAGCCTTTAATTTCCGCTTTCACAGTCATTCAGGTTGAGCTGTCAATGTATGGCCCTGTCCTCCTCTTTCCTCTCCAAGCTCCTGGTCAGAAAGGTAACACCAGGGTCTGTGCTCAGGACAGGGCTTGGGTTCAGCGGGGAAGCCAAGGGAGTCTGTTCTCATAGTGTTGTAGATGCTTTCCGTATTGCAGCTGGGACTCATTTCAGGCCGTGCTGTGTCTCCCGGTGTCTCCGTAAATCCACTTTCCGTTGGAAGCCTTTGCCACAGAGATCGCAGCCAAAGGGCTTGAAGCCTGTGTGCTTCCGACTGTGGGTGATGAGGTTGGAGCTCTGACTAAAGGCTTTTCCACACACCTGGCACTTGTGAGGCTTCTCACCTGCAAGCAGAAGGTGGGAGAGAAAGAGTGTGAAAGAGGCAACATGCTGCTTGCGCAGGACCAGAGCAAACAGGAAATGCACACCAGGCCTTAGAGCTACTCAAAGGGATTCCTGTGAGATTACCAAAGAAGTCATTCTTATAAAAAACATGCAATTTGGAACCCTGAAGCATTAGCTGAGCCTGCACTGCAGCTGAGCAGGCCTGGACTTGGCTGCACCTCCATCAGTCCAGTTATAGTCCTGGGAGCAGCCTGAAGCACAGAACGCTCTCAGGAACCCATAATTTGTGAATACATTTGGTTGCGTGAGGTCTGTGTGATTTAAACTCGCTTTGTGTCCTGGAAACATCAGGAACTCCTGGAAAGACCACCAGGTCATGCTGAACGTCTGACATCAATTATTATAGCATCAGCATGGGGGCAGGTAGAATACATAGATGGAGCCAAACCCAGTGAGCTGTAGTCTGTCCCCAAAGGAGGTATGAGGGCCCTTAAGTGAACCCTGAAGGACAAGGTTCATCCAGAGATTTGCTCTTCTCTCCATTCCCCACACTGAAATGCTAGCAGTCCCCTTGAGCCAACCCTGAAGTTCTCCTGCGGGCAAAAGGCATAAATGGGAATAAATCCAGTCTCCAGAACTTCTCCTGTGGAAGGGTCAGTGGCAAAACTCCATTGGCCTCCATGGGAGCAGGATCTCAGTGCATTTTCCGCATTATCAAATAACGGATAAAACCAAGAACCCAACCACAAAACCAAGCTTGATTTTCAGAATGGCTTTGCACCTGCAGAGCCCACTGACTTCAGCTGGAGCAACAAACTCTTTGCACGTTTGAAGACCAGATTCTTCAAAACATAAAATAATACAAAACCTGTTGGAGGCTCGGTTCACAACTGTATGCTGCATATGAAAGGGATCCCTGATTCTGTTAAGGACCGGTTTTTATATTAGCAACTTAAAAGCCCAGGCAGTTTCTTATCTCACAACAAAATAATGGTTTTGACTGACTCAGAATTTGTCTGAAGTTCTACTTAATCAAGACTTATTTGAAAAAATTACTATGGAAATACTTTTTGTATTACTTCCTAAATAGTTCATTTTCATCCAGTAAACATCTGGTGGAAAATCTTTATAAGTAACATTTATTGTTCACTGTTTGTCACCTAGAAAAGTCACAACCAAGCAGCACTACATATAATGCCATCTTTCTACACATTCGCCATTTTTAGCCCTCACCCTCGATACCTGCTAGTGGTCACTATCAAGAAACAGGATTTTGGTCATCTGAACCTTGGGTTTGGCCAGTACAGCTGTTAATTCGTGTCTACAACTGCTTCTGTATCTCACACGTAATTTATTTCCCTCTAATTAAATGAATGGTGCAGGTCTGAAAGGCAAGCTTTTCTGTTCTGATAAACCTGCCTTCTCACTGCATGATATGTTAAAAACAAGTTCCTTCAGTGATTCACCTGCACTTTATTAGTTTCCATGTTTATTACTAACAGTGAAACTTGAGAACTCTGCACCTCTCCTTCCATTCTGTACCAAACTGCAGACATTTCTCAGAAAGTCCAGGTGGAAGTGCAGACAACCTCTGAACAAATATTTAGACTAAGAGCTGGACCCTAGGCCCTCCAGCTTAGTGTTTGATCTAGAGGAGGAGACGACTCCTGCTGTTCCTATTGTAAATTGGTAGATGCTGCAAAAAGAAATGCTGCAATCAAATTCACCTGTCATTTTCCAGGGAACTCAGCTGTAAATCAAGGTTACACGAATATAATACTCTACAAATCATCTTACACAAAAGCCCTTTGAATAAACATTGGTGGATCCTATTAAGGGAACACCGATTGGATTGTGAGGATTTGGGTTATTTTGCAGCTGCTGTTCATGAAACCACATTCAAATCACCCTCCTTTGCACGAGTAGAGCTCAGATAGCATGAAGAGCAGCAGGGCAGTGAGAAGCACGGGGAGGTGCATGTACTGTCACAGCATGGACTGCTGCAGAGAGACCCCTTCAGCAAGCTGCCCCCGCAGTTGTAGCTAACACCAGCAGCTCCAGGGCTGACCTGTGTGAATGAAGGTGTGTTTCTTCATATCAGATTTCTGGTGGAACCGCTTCCCACAGTACTGGCACGGATAGGGCCGGGTGTCCGAGTGGATGAGCAGGTGGGTGGACAGAGTAGAAGACCTCTTAAAACTCTTGCCGCAAATCTTACAATCAAAGCTGCGTTCCTGCAGAGAGAGGAGCCCAAACACACAAATGTTATATCACAGCAGTGATCGCACCAGCAACAAACTGCCCAGCAGCATATCAGTGTTGCCCTTTCTGCCTTAGCAAGCACTTCCACTTCTCCAGAGAGCTGGGCTGGCCTGAGGAGACACTAACACTGGCATGATAGTGCCACATGATAAAAAAAGATAATGCACCCTCTCCCAGTACTGTGCACTGCTCCTCACAAAAATGTAATTGAACAGCAGGAAGGGGCAGGTGGGAGCAGCCCCGACCAACCAGACAGAGTCTGCCTGTACATTGCAAGCGGGGCCCAAGACATGATCACTCCACTGGGAAGCCCAACAGCTGCAGTGCTATTCAGAGGCCAGCTCTCCACTGTACACAGAAAGTGGGTGCTGAGGTCTGCTGGGGTCTCCTGGGAAATCTCTGTGGCAGGCTGACTTCTGCTGGCAGGGTAACAACTAACTGCTTATTTGTAGTTCCATTAAAATTCAAGCGGAAGGTACCTAGAGCACCTGGGGAAAACAGCTTTTTGGCTTACTAGTTTAACATATCAAAATAAATGCATGAAGACCTTGCTGTCTCCTCTCCTTCACAGACTTCTCTCCACCACAAATCATCTCTTCTTTTCATCCCTTAACTACCATCACACCTTCCTCTTCCCGATATGTTTTCATACAACCACCTTAGTTTATTGGGCTTTTAATGCACCCTCCCTAAAATGTTGTTCCCTCCATGGACACAATATGCAGTGCTGCTCTTTTCGTCATTATTTAATGGGTGATGAGATATTTCCCCTCATTGTGTGCTTTGCTGTTGCACACTCATGAAATTGTAAATAAAACAGCTAGAAAGGAAAAACCATTGCTGTAACTCTATCCTCCAAAAGCCAATCTGAAGAAGGAAGATTCGCCAGGTCAAGTGGGTGGGTGAAGGGGAAATGTGGCACAATATCAGCAGGTGGAAAATGTTACAAGTCCTCCTACCAAAATTAACTACCATATTCTTTTGGTGTGTGACTCAGAGTGTGTCGAGACGGGTGAAGTCTGTGTTCTATACCTGACTGGTCGTTCAGATGTTCCCTGCATAGACACAATGACTACAAACAAGGGAAGACTCACTTCTTTGGGGGAGGGGAGGAGAAAGAATGAGGAGAGCTGCATCGAAAGAAAGCACAGTGAGTTGCTTAAGCTGTTAAAAAAGGTCGACATCCGCATTACAATTTCCATCTCTGAGCGTGAAAATTTATTATTTATTATCTGTTACTTCTGGAGTGCCAAAAGTGCCCTTTGCTTAATAGAGATGCACGCAGGGTCTGGGGAATGGAAACAAAGCCTGTGTTCTTGAATTTGTTTATATGCTCCTTTGCTCACTAAGCTGCCCACCCCTTCCTCTGCCTGCCACCATATTCTTCACCCACAACTGCCCACTGCAGCCCTACCATGTTCTCTTCCTCTCCTCAGTTTAGATGCCCACCTACTGCCTGTGATTGCCTTCACGGCCTCCCCAGAGTCATCTGAAGCAAGCAGCTGGCCCTGGCCCTCAGACCTTCATCCTGGCAGTCTGCCCCGCTCTCACCTGCGAGTGCACGGCCTTGTGCTGCTCCAGGCTGACTGCATGGCCGAAGGTCTTGCCACACATGTCACAGGCAAAGGGCCTCGTGCCACTGTGTGAGCGGCGCACGTGTACCTCAAGGCCATGTGGCGTAGAGAAGACCTGAGGGGAGAGAGCACACAGGGTCAGGCTTGCCAGTGAGAAGGGGCCGGGGAAGAGTCATAGCCAGTGTGGAAGAAGGGATCCCTACCTTGCTGCACTTGACACACTTGTAAGAGCCAGTGCTGATGAGCAAAGGGCGGCACAAGAGGTCCGACTCCACTTTGATGCCACCTGGCCCCTTCTCTTGCTGCAGCCCAGGTGGCGTCTCAGCATAGAGTCCAGGTGCTGCTGCCGGTGGCCGCTCAAACAGCCCTGGGCCCGGGGAGCCGAAGTCACTGTAAAGTCCAAGGGAAGAGCTACACTCTGCACCATAGAGGGCAGGCTCGGAGCTTCGCTCGCAGAAGAGCCCCAGGGCTGAGGTTCGCTCCAGTGTCGGGCAGGGCCTGTAGCTTTGCACAAGGTGCCTCAGCTCGGAGCGACCCACGCTGTTCCACATGTATGGTTTGAAGGGCACCGAGAAGGGGGATGCTTCGTCTAGGGACGGACACACAGATCGCTCTGAGGCTGCAGAAACACAAGGGCATGGGAATTAGTGCACTTCACTATCATGTGTGCCTCCGCGCTATCATGGGCCAGAATCGTCTCAACACCCAGATTTGTGCCCAGAGCCAGACCCCTGTACTGCACATTAAGGCTGCCCTTTCATCTCTAGTGGGAGGACATTTCATATTGCATAGTAGGGATTGAGCATGCAGTACTACCTACTTACCTGCTCTCCCAGGCAAATCATTTCAAGAAGCCACCAATTCTGCCTACGTCCATCTCTGGGTGCCCAGGTGTGTACACATTGATCTGACTATGGAGACACTGAACAACTCAGTCTGCAATTTCCTTTGGTTTTATCTGCAGCTTCTCCGAAAAGTATATCTACTATGTCCCAAGATGGGCATCAGAGCTGACAGTCCACATATTTAAGCTGTGATGTAGATCCCACACATCCATATAGCAAATATGACATTACGGAGGTGCCAGAAGGCACAAGTCTGCCGAGATTTACCTGTTCAGCAAACTAAAAACTGCTTGTTGCACAATTTAATGCCCAAATATAGTGTCTCAACTTCATGCCACAACTCTCCATAACTATATTACAGCATAATTGAAATAAAGAACAGCTTCTGAGGTGGTTGCATGTCATGCCTCACTTTTTCAGAAAAAAATAAACTAAAATCAGTCCTCATCTGAAATAAAATCGTGGTTGTTTCAAATTGGTCTGAGTTTCTCCAAGTAAAGAAACTGAGTCCATCCAACACATAGAGCTTCACAAAATCATCACCTTTGGCAATAGCATCTGACCAAGGCAGTGTGCACCAGAAGATGAATCACACTTGGAGGGCTCATAGCAATCTGATGCAATGGCACGAACACAACCTTTGAGATCGGTGTCTAAAGGCACAAATTCTCAGGGAGCCTTGCATAGAGGAAAGCAGAGTTGGGCAGGGAAGATGAGGCAGCAGACCCCAACTGTGTGCCACAGATGTTGATTAATGCCCAAGGTGCTCAGCTTTCACTCTTCACCACAACAGGCAGCAGCACTGGGAGAGTCAAATCTCCCCACTGGACAAATGTTTTAGTGAACCAAGGAAAAGATTAATCAATTAACTGATGAACTGCTAATGCCTTCACAGAAACACTGGCATCCCTTACAACTTAGGCTTCCAGAATAACCTGCCTTACTCAAAAATTTGTCCACCCACAATTGCCCTCTTGCTTTTTGTCATTCCTGTCAGCTTCACAGCTCCCATGGCTTTCTCAACCTTCAACAAACCAAGAGAGCCCGGGGTGGGCTAGGGAAGGAGGGCATGATGTGTTAGTCTATCCATTTGGATAGGCTGATGGTCACTGAGGATTACAGAGGGGAGTGGGAAATGAGGTGGAGATAGAGCTTTGAATTACCTGACTGTTTGCTACCTTTTACATAATTTCAGATGTTAACAGTCTCAAATTCTTCCATTCAAATTAGCAGTCTTTTGGTTGGAAATATATGCGCACATACCAACTGGGACATTTGAACATAGCGATGAAATCAAATTAGCTGACATGGTGCTGAGCATGATTTTTCCTGTTCTGCACTGACTGCAAAGTTGTGGTCAGTGTCACATCATCTATCTTGTGTCTCTGCAACCAGTTTCAGTGTTGCCATCTCTCACGATTTTATCACAAGATTCAAAACTATCTTAAAGCCCCAGCTCCTGAAACTGCATGATTTCATCAGGCCCTCAGCTTTCCTTTTGTTTGCTTGTTCTTGTTTTAACTTTTTTTTTCCTCTTAAAGTCAACTTCTAGCCCAGACTGTAAAGAAAAGCAAGAAAACATAAACCCTCAATATTTCAACACTAGAACTGAATATCCATAAGGTATTACTTACAATCTTGATTTCTAAGCCAGTTCATGGAGAGGGAAAGCTGACCTGATTTTTGAGCCCTTGGAATTGGCAACACAGGACACGGAAAACACTGCACCACAGATCAGTTTGCGTGCAATGTTCCTTCCATCGCCTCACATGCATTGGAGACCTCTCAAGCACAAGTGCAGGGGAGCCACTCACGCTATACTTCTCAGGGGCAAGCTCAAGCCACCTAAGACATGTACCCAAAGCGACCTGCAAACCCTGTTCTGCCACACTGCAGGGCACTTCTGTGCCTGCCTGTCCTCCACTCCACAGCATCCAGGCCTCCGAGGGGTGAACAGGAAGGGACAGATTCTCCCTCTTCTTCCTAGCAATTCTGTGCAGCCTTTGTATATACCAGTTCTGAGAGACAAAAACATTAATACTCTTTTTTGAAGGCAAGGCAAATTCAACCCGAAATGGTTGGGAACAGATTGATATGCACAGCAAAGATTCAAGTGTCCTCCTCTAAAGACCACAAAATACCACGCTCTCTGCATAACTCCATTATACCCAGTAAAAGCCTCCCTCCAAGACTGCAGCTTCAACAGGCTCATCAGGACATACTAATATTCTGCTATCAGGCACCTTCTGTATATGCAAACACATGTGATTACAGACACACTTAGAAAGTGAGGTTAAATAACAAAGTGATTTGCACTGATGGAGTCAACAATGTATTAGAGCGTTAACAGGTATTGTGTCTGTGCAAGCCCACCTGGCTCGGCAGCACAGCACTCGAACACAAACCTGAAATCTGGCTTTCACTGCCTATTGAAGTGCAACCTGCACCTATGTTCACTTCTAGGGATAAGGGGTTGATAGTGCTACTCACTGCACCTGCCCTGAGCATGATTTAGAAACATCATTTCTCCTCTGCCCTGCCTGTCAAAGCACAGAAACTGTGCCCCACCCAGACAAACACAATCACAGAAATCCAGTCTCTGGCCAGTGTGTCTTGCAGAAGTGACCTAGGCACAAATTCCAGCTTCACGCTTAATCTGACAAAGCAGCTGGAAGGCAGAGGGGCTGGAGGGAGCTGCTGCAGGAGGAAGCCCGACTATCTAATCTTGCTGACACTGCCTTCATCATTAACGTAAGAGCACCTTTCTCGATGCACTGAGGTTCATTTAGTAAAGCACTTTCCTTACAGTACTTGGGAGTCCCTTTACCTTCCCGTTCATCCTGTGAATGGGATGGAAAGTGGGGGTGGGGTGGGTGGGAGATGGAATCAGCCCTCCCCCACTGTCCCCGAAAAATCTTGATCTGGAGATGTCACCCTCATTTTGCAAAGACACCTCCCCTTAGTAGCTGGATGGTTGGCTGGGAGCTAATGAATTCCACAACGGGGGAAGAAATGAGTGGGGAGGAGGAAAAGGCAGAGCAGCCCTGGTAAATACCTGCTCCATTTTACATCTGTCTTTTAGACACCTCGTGAAAACAGTCTGTTTCCCCTGCAGAAATTGTAATTACTTGGGGAAGGAGGAACAGGACAAATTCGTTAGAACAAAAATTACACACGTTGCTACACTTTGTGCAGAAATATTAGCAAAAAACAGACTGCTGCATTTGGTCCGGTCTGTCATTTTCAGGCTGAAACTGTCCCGTGGCTGGCTGTGATGATACTGCGCAGCATTTTGAATGTCTCCTCAAAGGGCTTTAAGACTCTTAAAAGAGGGGGAGGCTTTAAAAATGCAAACCCACATCATTACAATCAGCCATTGATATGCAAGGACACTATAAAGACGCAGTGGGAAAATCGGTGGGGAAAGGGGACTGTGTATTCATTTGCTGGCGCCTGCTGTCAGTTGGTAAAGCTGAGACAATTTTTCCTTCCGTAAGACAGAAATTGGTTGTTTTTTTTTTCCAGCTGTCACTTTTTAACCGAGGCAATAAAAAGTGTTTTTTATATATCCATATTTTTGTTATAAAATGACACCATTGTATTTTTAAACGAGATAAGTATTCGCGCCAGGCTGGGGACAGCATCTCCCACTGCTCCAACCACATCAAAGGCAGGACGAGGGAGCTAGAGACAGGCGCTGCAGCCATAAGTGTGAGTTTCCTGGATTTGGGGTGTTTAAATCTGACCGTCATTATTTTCATCTGGTTTTTACGAATGCGTTTTTAGAAAAGCAAAACAACAAAAAGAGAGAGAAGGGGGGGAGGGAGGGAGAGGGAGAGATCCTTTTTATAGGCAAGAGGCAAGAAATAACCTGAAAGGGAGTTAGGGAAAATGTCTAGCAGGTAGTACAAAACACAAAGTCAACGCAGTTTACCACAGGTATATAGATAGCCTAGTAGACGTTTTTACTGTCTTAAAAAACATCTAAACTCCGGGTAGCACGACCCTGTAGGATAATGCCGGGACCTTTAAAACATAACTAGCTTGCCTCTAGCAATTAATCAGAAACCAAAAAATCACACCCGATGGCAACACAACTTTCCTACAGCCTGTCACTCACTGCTCTCTCAGCAGTGGTAGACGGGCTGCAAAAGCAACCCGAAAGAGATAACCCGAAAACGAGTGGAAGGGACAGATTTGCCTTTTCCCACACGGTGGGAAAAGGCAAATCTGTCCCTTCCACTCGTTTTAGACGGCGGCACCCAGCCGTGAGATACTGCCCCACGGCACCGACACAGACACGCAGCCGGCGATGGTCGCCCCGGTCCTACCTGGCGAGACGGAGGGTGAGGGAGGTCTCCAGAAATCCTCAAACTCGGACACCCTGTCGCAGACGCTGCCCTCGCAGCTGGGCGCTGACTCGGAGGTGCCATCGGCAGCCTCGGTAAGGTGGGATTCCGGGGAGAAGCGCCCCTGGGAAGGCTCCGGATCGGGCAGGACGGTGCGGCACAGCCCCGTGTCCTCGGGGATCTTGCTGTCTGCAGGGCAAAGGGAGCGAGGGGGGCTCCTCAGTGCGGGTCCTTGGTGTGAGCCAGCCACCTCCCGCGGCGGCCCAGCTCCCACCAGGGTTTGCTGGCGGACTCTCTCCGACCCCGCATCAGCCCCTCCGGCGTCCCGCGGGGGCTGCGATGCCGTGGGGGGCTGCACAGCTACCGGCCGCTGCTGGTGTCGCCGGCAGCGGGGTGATGCGGGGCGGGGGGGCTGTGTCCGCCGCAAGCGAGGCTGGGACCGAAGATCTCCTACCTGCACAGATCTGGGCTAGCACCGTCTCCAGCCGCAGGCTGTAGTCCTCGTCGGCGGAGCGGGGCTGGTGGTAGCTGTGCGCTTTCTTGCTCTTCACTAGGAAGGACCTCGGCATGGTGGGGTGCTGCCACGGCCGACGCGGCCGCACTCCCTCTCCAAACGCCGGGCACGGCGGCGGCGAGCGTCACCCCCGAGTCTCCCGCGGGGCGGCGGCGGGGAGGCAACCTGCGGGGAGGCGCCGAGCCCGCCGGTGAGGGCCGGGGGCGCCGTCCGGGAGGGGCCGCTCGCCGGGGGCGGCGCGCCAGGTGGCGGCGCGCAGGTGGCTCCGGCCGCCGCCCCCGGCCTCGCTTGCCTCCCCCCCCCCTTCCCGGAGCGCACCTACTCAGCCCTCCGTCCCCCTCCCTGGTGCCCTTGGGGCCACCCTGGCCGCGCTCCGACGGCACGACGGCAAACGGTGCCCGGCCCGTCGGAGGAGGGATGCCGGCCCAACGGCGGCAGCCGGATCGCGGGGAACAGGCGGGCCGGACGAGCGGGAGCTGAGGGGGCTGGGGGCGGCGGGGGGGGGCGGTCATGTGCAGCCCTGTCCCTCCGCGGGAGCGCGGCCGCGCTGGGCGGAGTGGGCGCACCGCGCTTCCACGTTTGCGTTCGCGCCGGCAGCCGCGGCGCCAACAAAACGCACCCCCGAAATGGCTCACCGGTCCCCGCCACCCAGAACGGGCCGGACGGCGCAGGGCTGCTGCCGCGGCGGGCGGGAGAGTCGTTATAAACCCGACAGCCTAAACCCGGCGCCTGAGAGGCTGTTGCTGTCGGAGGGACTGATTCACCCAGCCAGCGCGAACCACGATAACGCGAAAACGAACAAAACGGAATCTCTCCGGCAGCCCGCAGCTGTTGGCGCCGCGGCACCTTGCAGCTGCGGGCACCGAAAGCCGGGGCGGGGAGAGAGAGACGAGGTGGGAAACCTCCTGGGGGGGCCTTGCGGGGAGTCGGGGGCTCGAGGGGGACAGGTTAGCCAGGGCTGCCCCGAGCCCGCTCCTCGGGGGAAGGCGGGAAAGGTTCACGGCAACCTGTCCAGCGCCGGGCCGCCTCTGTCGTTACACTTGACGCGGCGCAAAAAAAAGGGAGTTCAAAGCACGTTTATGTGGGTCTTTTGGGGACATCGGGGAGTTGCTGCCTTTTTCCCCCCCACCTTCCCGTCAGTGGCCTCAGATTTGCAAACGGGGAGAGGAGGGAAGGGGCCCGGCGCCGCACGGAGTTCGTCGACGGGGCCGCGGGAGCTGTCCCTCAAGTGGCAACCTTGTCCGTGCCGCGAAGCACCGGCCTCTCCGCGTCCGGCGGGGGCAGGGCCGCTCCCCGCCGCCGGGCAGGCACCGCCCCCGGGCACAGCGCCGGACGGGCGGGTGGGAGCGCTGCTGCCCAGGCCCACCTGCGCCTGACTTCATCCTTGAGCGGGGACTGGCAGCGAGCGGGCCGGCGCGGAGGAGGGAGGTGGGGGCCCGAGAAATCAAAGCGGTCCGATAACGCGTCGCCCTCCCCGACAGCAACGGACAGCCGCAGCCGTTGGGGGGCTGCGGGCGCCGTTTCTGCCGCGTGTTTTCCTCCAAAAGCCACGCCGCCGAGGCGCCGCCGGCCTCCCCCGCCCCGCCGCCGGCCTCCCCCGCCCCGCCGCCCAAGGCCGGTGGCTGCCAGGCTAGGTCTAGGCCTGTGGGAAGGCGAGTCCCGCACCCACCTGGCCGCCGCTCCGCTGCGGGCACCGGCCCCCGCGCTCTGACACCCCCCGACACCTCCCGCTAGCCGTTGGCCCGAGGGCCGCGCGGGCGGCCGCTGCTGGCGCCTGGCGGCACGCGGGGCCCGCGCGCCCGCCAACGGCCGCCGCTGTGGGGGCGCGAGGCCGGCGCCTCCTCGAGCCGGCAGGGGTGAGGGAGAGCCGGAGCCGTGAAGAGAGGAGCGGTGAGGTGAGGTGAGGAGAAGGGTCGGTACCACCCCGGCCCGCCCGCCCGCCGGCAGCTGCCCACGCGAGGCGAGAGAAGCGAGAGCTCTTACCCATTTGGAGGGGCGAAGGAAGCTGGGCTGCAGACGGGATTTGCGCCGCAGCCTTGCTAGTTTGGGTGACTTTAAATTTAGCCTCCCTTTAAGGAGCAATGGTGCTTGAGTTGGCCTTTTTTTTTTTTTTTTTTCTTGTCTCTCTCAACTCCTTCAGAGCTCGGCCCCCTAAACCACAAATTCCACTTCCTGAGCGTTAGGAGCTTCTGCAAAAAAGAAAAAAAGCTTTTAAAAAAAAAAGCTAAAGCCTCACAAAATCAGCCCTGTTCCCCCTCCTCTCTTTCTCTCTCATTTTTCCTTAAATGAAAATGTCTTACCGTATTCCACCTCACAGGGCTCGCTGAAGTGACATCAAAGTGTCATTCTGGAATCGGGCGTTTCATTTCTCTCGGGGTTCTGCTCTAGAAATTACACACATCTATCTGAACTATTCTTGGATCCCCTTCAACTTCCGCAACGAGAACAAGTCACAGATTCAAAACACAGATTGACGCGAGGCGGGCAGAGGCTGAGGGCAGGGGACGGAGGAGCCGGCGCCGGCTCCTCGCCGCATCCCTGCCCCCGGCCCGGGAACGGGGGGGGGCCCGCAGCCATCGAGCCGTGCGCGGCCTTGTTAATCGGGGCTAAGGCAGGGCCCTGGGCGACGGAGACCTCCCCTAGACTAGAAATAACTTGTTGTGGAAAACTCTTTTGGGATAAATACGCCCAACGGCGCTGAAAATACCTTAAGACCCAAGCCTAGAGGTTTGCTCATTTCCCTTCGGATTTAGGTAATGGTTAAATATGGAAGAGGTAGGCGAGATCCCCCACCCCCCCTCCTCCCCGGCGCACGGTGGCTAGTGTAGCTTGAGAGCAATTCGAACACGAAGGCGAAAGAGGAGCGCAGCCAGGCGAGAGGGAAGCGGTTGCCTTCCTCGCCTGTGTGCCGGTGGTCAGGCTGCTAATTACGGGAAGATCGGTGGGGCAGGCACCGGCGGCGAGTACGGTAGCAGGGGTCCGCGGCAGGCAGCGCCCCGCACCGCTCTGCACCTGCGGGGACTCCCGCGCTGCGCAGCCGGGAAGCCTGCTCCCTTCTGCAAAGAGGAAAAGGCTGGCCTCTTTTACACACGCTCCCCGACCCCAAAACACAGTTTTCCAGGTCTAGCCTCGGATTCCTGATGCAGCCGGGAAATCCGGCACGGGGCTTCGGCATCTTGCTGAGGTGGTTCTGGGCTTCGCTCTCACGCATCCCAGGCCACCAGCAACTTCGTTTCGATGACTGGAAGGGCTCTGAAGTGAGCGAATCGAGGTCTAATACCATTTCCCTTGCGGTAAAGACCTGTCGGATAAGGCAGGAGCAAACTTCAGCCTCCCTCACGCCTAGGAGCAGGATGGCTTTGAGGAATAGGTGTTTTTTCCTTCCCCCCCCCCCCCCCCCCCCCCCCGAAGTATTCACAGAAAAATTAGTCACTACGCGCCTGTGAGCGCGTGTGGAACACAGGATTAACCCGATTTCCCAAAATCTAAGCAAGCAAATATCACCACCAGAAAAACTGTCCAACCTTTTGCGTGATTCTTTAGTAGTGACACAAAAGGAAGTTGAAGAACACGACTGACACATCGCCCTTAACACCTTCGTTATTGCCGGAAAGTTCCTGGTGCTGGGCACAGCAGTTTTACTTACGGCATCCGTGTACCGTGATCTCCTTGCTGCGCCTTTGGTTGATTACTCTGAAAATCATTCACGCCGTCAGCTTCAAAAATAACGGAATCAGTAGAAATGGAATCAGTAGAAATTACCAGATCAGGCCAGCTCGGAGTAATTTCATGTATGCGTCTTCGTTGACTCACTGTGACTTTTTGCAAAACAATCTTTCTCGTTTGCCTCTGAAACGGGACGGTAAACTAACAACCTTTCGGTTGCTGTGCCCAACAGCGCTTCGACTGCGTGTAGCGAAAGCAACAGAAAACATTAAATTACCATTAGCGCTCATGAACAATTATGACCTGGTCACAATAAAATACACGTACGTCTTTATACATCTAAGTGCAAAATGTGTACGGGTGCTTGTGCGCGTTTTGAAGCGCGGCCACTGCCGCGCGGAGGACGCTCTCCGCGGCACGCACCGGCAACAGACACAGGAGTCGCGGGGCGTCAGCTCTCCCAAACGACTACAGGAGAAAGTGTAGGAAAACGGATTTGTTTCGTAATTTCCAAAACCCGCTCGCGCCTGCAACGCACGCTGTCCCCCCAGGTTTTCGTCAGACGGACGGTTTGCTTCACGCCGCCGGTGGAGACGGGGCAAGCGGAAGGCGAGCGCTGCCCGCCGAGTCGTGCCCAGGGCGGCCCGCCGCTCCCGCAGGAGCCTTGTGCCGGCTCCGCTCTGTTTTCGCAGGGTGCGCGGCCGGCAGCCTCCCGCCGCCCCCGGCAAGCTGCGGGTGTTGAGCGCAGGCTGCCGTTACCGGCAGCTCCGCGCCGCTGCGCCACGTGCCAGCGGGCGGCGGCGCGAGGCCGGGCGAGGCGGGAAGCGGCCCCTCATCTCTCGCCCCGCTGAGGGGAGCCGTCGGGGCAGCCCGGCGGCCCGCGGAGGCTCTTTGCCGGCTGCTCCCCACAACGCGAGTGCCTCGGCGCGGGGAGCTGGCGGGCGGTGCCGCCTCCTCTCCCGCGTTCCCGGGGCTTTGCCGGCCCCGGCTTACGCTGTAACGCATGAGGGTTTTTTTCATCTCGTGGACTTCCAGCTCTTTTTATCTGGAAATCGGCCCTCACGCATTTTACCTTGCAGCCCAGAAATATCGCTGGGTTGCTATCTCTGTGGAACAAGGGACAGAAAGACAAGTGCTGCAGCTCCTACAATCTGTAGGTAGGCCCTGAAGCTGGTTTCCACTCCTTTGCTTCCAACAGCCATCGTCCCAGGGCTCTTTCCACCCCAAGAGGAGCTTGCTATCTGTAGTAACAGCATGCAGAACAGAGGTGAAGGGACTAAGCTCTTATTTGTGGTTTATGGTGTGACCTGTGTGCCGCAGTTCAGTAACCTTTAAGATGGTCTTGTGTATGCAGTAGTTATCATGCGACACTGCAAGAGCGGTGTGACAATACCAAATATTCTGTGTCCTGGTGTGAAAAAGCCAAAAGCCAACGGTCCTGAGTTGGCAGAGGGATGTAATTCATGTGAAGTGTAGGTGATAGGAGCTGGAGATGGGTTTTAACAGAGCTGCTCTAATGCCTCCCCCAGAGGGAGTGTGATATTCAAAGTGAAACATAAAAACTTGGTAAGTTACAGTTGAATGCAATGGTAAGTACATGATCATTACCCCATAGTGTCAAAAGAGGGGAAGAAATAAATAAAAGGACAGGTTTAAAGGATGGGATTATGTTATAGTCGTGCTTAAGACTGAAGAACTACTCAATGTCATTTACTGCACTATTCACAGCAGCTGCCTGATGTCACCATTAGAGCTAAGAAGACACCAGATAAGGCAGCAAAGGCAATGGGATGCAGATGAAATCTTCACGTTCAGAAGTGATGAGACACTTTATAACAGGAGGAAGGATTTGAAGACCAGGATTTGACAGGTTAGCTGCTTGGTACATAGGGGAGGAGAAGCAACTGTTTACTCATGGAAGTCAGGATTGGGAAAAGGCAGCGAAGAGGGTGATTCTGTGGGGGACTTGTGTAACATACACACTTTAAAGTAATAAAACCCAAGATCACAGTTATCCGGAACACTTTCACTATGAGAAGCTACTAGAACTTGTAGCATTGTGCGTTCTGTTGGGAAATATGTCTTTATTGTTTTAATAACTTTTTTGTAAATATTTAATTATTTTTAACATGTCCTGCTTATTGTTTATTTTTTCCCACACTGTCTTGTCACTACCTTCTTTATGTTTCTCCTTGTGGCATAAACATGTGCCGTAAATATGCGAGACTGATTTTTGACAGCAATTTTTTGGATCACTGAGGAAACCAAAGTAAATTCTGCTGCACTCAGAGCAAATTAGAAAATTGCGCTCAGCGCAAACTAGAGAGGTGACAGTAGGCTGTGGTGTTTAAGGCTGGGATGAAAAGAGGGCTTCCAGCTTTGGGAAGCAAGGCGTTTGACACGGTCTCCCACAGCATCCTCATAGGGAAGCTTAGGAAGTGTGGGTTAGATGAATGGACAGTGGGGTGGATAGAAAACTGGTTGAAAGATAGAGCTCAGAGGGTTGTGATTAGGGGCACAGAGTCTAGTTGGAGACCAGTGACGAGTGGTGTTCCCCAGGGGTCAGTACTGGGTCCAGTCCTGTTCAACATATTCATCAATGACCTGGATGAGGGGATAGAGTGCACCCTCAGCAAGTTTGCTGATGACACCAAGCTGGGTGGGGTGGCTGACACACTGGAAGGCTGTGCCGCCATACAGAGAGACCTGGACAGGTTGGAGATCTGGGCAGAGAGAAACCTTATGAAGTTCAACAAGGGCAAGTGTAGGGTGCTGCACCTGGGGAGGAACAACCCCATGCACCAGTACAGGTTGGGGCTGACCTGCTGGAGAGCAGCTCTGTGGAAAGAGACCTGGGAGTCCTGGTGGACAACAGGATGACCGTGAGCCAGCAATGTGCCCTTGTGGCCAAGAAGGCCAATGGCATCCTGGGGTGCATCAAGAGGAGCGTGGCCAGCAGGTCAAGGGAGGTCATCCTCCCCCTCTCCTCTGCCTTGGTGAGGCCGCACCTGGAGTACTGTGTCCAGTTCTGGGCTCCCCGGTTCAAGAGGGACAGGGAACTGCTGGAAAGGGTGCAGCGGAGGGCTACGAGGATGATTAGGGGACTGGAACACCTCTCTTATGAGGAAAGGCTGAGGGATTTGGGTCTCTTCAGTCTGGAAAAAAGACGTCTGAGGGGTGACCTTATCAACGCTTATAAATACTTAAAGGGTGGGTGTCAGGACGATGGGGCGAGGCTCTTTTCAGTGGTGCCCGGGGACAGGACAAGAGGCAATGGGCACAAACTGGAACATAGGAAGTTCCACCTAAACATGAGGAGGAACTTCTTTACCCTGAGGGTGGCAGAGCACTGGAACAGGCTGCCCAGAGAGGTGGTGGAGTCTCCATCTCTAGAGACATTCAAAACCCACCTGGACGTGTTCCTGTGTAACCTGCTCTAGGTGACCCTGCTCTGGCAGGGGGGTTGGACTAGATGATCTCCAGAGGTCCCTTCCAACCCTATGATTCTATGATGATTCTAAGGAGTGGACCCAGAACCTTGCCTCTGCTGTGAATAGAAGAAAGTTGAATCAATGGGTTACAAAATGTAGACTATGCAAAATGGACACAGGAATTTTAGTTCTCATAGTGGGACGCTAGAAATTTCAGTCATGCAACATCCTAAGAGTATGCCACATTGCTTTTGTTTTTCGTAATTGTGCAATGAAGTATTATTCCTGGAAAGGGAGAGTGTTAAGGTGTTGTATCTTGGATCTAGCAGTTGTATCTTAGTCAATCCATGTCCGTATGTTTAGGCGTGCATACGTTAGCACGTTTTCTCCACTCTGAAGCTGAAACTTCGTTGTATATAGAGGTTATTTTTAAAGTCAATTTACCATGTACTTTTCATTCCATCATTCAGAATCTCTGGTTCTACGGGCTACTACGTAAATGTATTTCACTGATTTTTCATATGTCTTGAGCTAGTTTGTAAAAAAAAACCCCAAAGCAACCAATCAAAACCCTCAGAGAATTACAAAAAATGTATTACACTGATAAAAGTATTTCACAAAACAAAAATTAACTTCATTAAATCCAGAAATCCATTTGTTGATACACAGCTTTCCTCTTCCCACTCAATACACATAGAGTCAGTAGCTGGTGCATAATTAAATATAACACTGTAGTTTCCACTTAGGTTGTACTAACCCTTATTTTATAGGTTGTTTTTTTATTTTAGTTCCTATGACTAGCCTAATGCCTTTCCTAGTGAGTTACATTATTTGGAGCCTCTACAGGTAGGGGAATTAGCAGCACATAGACTCTAAAATACAGATATTTTTATGCTAACATATCTTTACATCATTCTAGCTTAAAATATAAATGTTGTATGAGCATCAAGTTTCACTAAGTCACTAGCACAGTCTCTGATATAAAACACTGATTACATTAAAAACCCTAGAGAAACACGCTATTCCTTCTGTGTTGCAGTTCCACAAAAGGGCCAAGTATTGATTAAGTTCAACAGTATGAGATATACAAAGTGGTTTTGTTAAATTTATGCAACCCCCTATGTGGGTACTTCGTTTAATCACTTTCATAGCAATTTATTTTGGTTAAAATAATATAGGAAATTTCACATACAGTTGAAAACTGATTTCAGTGGAAAATACTTTGTGAATGTGTGTGTAAGTGAGGCCTGCATTTTGCCAAAAAACACGACCAACATGAACAAATAGTTGTTGAGCTGTGAACATAACACATGCTTCTTAACTTCACAGATGTACTTTTTCCCAACTGGTCACGTTCATGATTTTTCACAAATGTTAAAAATTTCTAATACGTGAAATGAAAGGACTTAAGTAAAAAGAGGTCTAGTCATAAATGCTATTAGGACCTAAAATACTAATTTCCTTAGCCTGGAAAAAGAAGAAAATTTGAGGCTTCAATAAGAAAATAAGAAAAATTGAGGCTTCTCTAGCTAGTGAAGACATTTGATTAGCAGATAGGGAAAGCAGAACCATTTTCACTACCAAACATAAAGTGTAATTTACCCGGAAACTCTGTGTATAGAAGGGCACCCTGCTTCCCAATTTCACCTGTCTTCTCAGTGCAGCACTTCCACATTCAAGAATTTTAAGTTTTCATGTTTACGTGCTTTTTTTACCGTATGCTTTTAGCATTCACATTGAGCTCTGACAGCCTGCACGTAAAACAAATCTAAGAGAAGGGCAATATTTGTTAGGTCATGCAAGCAAAGGCACAGTGTGTAGCATAATTAGTCTGCTTTATTTATTGACATGTTAGTAAGTATATTATCTATACTGTTGATGATTTGACATTATTCTAGTGCATGTTCAAATGATAATACACGTAAGTAAAGAGATTAGTGTAATTTTTTCGGCAGAACAGTTGCAGAAAAAGCAGGATCTTCCTTGCATATTCTGTGCGTAACTAAGTCTTCTAAAATTGCAGCATGTCCAGTGATTCGCCTTCATGACTAGAAGAGATACAGTTAGTTGGATAAGGACTTTTGGTCTTCCCTTAATATTTTTATTTATGCTGTTATTCAGTATCAGTATTTATTCTATTAGTATACTTTAAACCCACAAAAGTTGAGGAAATAACCCTTGCCAGCTAATCTCATTTGCTATCACTTGAACAGTAAGGCAGTTATTGCAAAATCATAACACTTCACTGTTCAAACAGACAGGATTTTTATGGCTCTCCAACTGAATTTTCCTCCTGCCGCTTACTACAGAACATTACCTTTAAGAGAGACTTGCAGCTGGTATTGATGACAGGCAACAAGACATTTGTCACCTATCCTCTTGGGCAACAATTATCCAGGTGCAAACACAAGTTACCAGGTGCTCATTGGGAGGAAAAAGGCAACTGTTACTTCTAGTGAACAAAAGTGCTTCTGATTTGGTTTTGCATCAAAATCAGGTTTTTGGGATCAAAATCAGGCAGCTCATCTACCTCAGAGATAGCAATTTCCACAGGCTATACTAGGATCTATGTATTCAGTGGTAGGATGTGGGTAAATTTTGCAGAAATACAAAAGCAAGTTAGGAGCTGTAGAAATTAGCAAATTGGCAATTATCACCCACCTGCTTTAAGATTTAAATTAGATTGCACCTGTGCAAATGATACTGTTGAGAGGCCCAGAACATGCTCCTTCCACGCAACTTTCCCTATCATTCTTTGAACATTTGTTATCTCCTGAGTTGTGCTGTTTCTTTCTGAGGATACATTCAAAATAACAGTAAAGGAAATGCCTAACAGGACTAGCAGATGCATTCAGTAGTATGCTTCCACACTTTCACAATTTTAAACAGCTACACTGTTTCTCATGGATAGGTAGTTAACACCTGTGCTGATTATGAGTACCAACTTGTGCATGGCTTTTTTTTTTCTTTATTAATAGTTGCAAACATTGGTAGAAAGGAAGTCTTAAAGGTTGTTTAATTATTTAAGATGGCAATAATAGCTGCCCTTAAGAATAATCTTGACTAGAATGCGTCTGAGAGGGCAAGTGAGTGTTCATCTGACAACAGTAGAATAATATCTTGTTCTGTTCAAGAAGCTAGGGCCATCTTACTGGATCTCAGTTTTCAAGAGTGTGAAAGTAGAATGCTTAGCTCATCTCTTACTGCTTTGGTGAATCACAGCTATTTGGTGACAGGACCAATAGCTTATTTCCTAGATAAAACTGTAAGAAAAACCAACTTATGTATTTTTACTACACTGACTATACCTTCATTAGAACTAACTGCAAGACATGAATAATTTTTCACCTTATTTGAACTACCACTGTAGTCTAGAGCCAGCAAGTAACTGTGTGGTAACCAAGGACTGTAGCTTAGAAGTGACTAAACAGTAAATGCTGCAACCTTGTTAAATCATGAAAAATTTATTTTCATTACATATATATGAAGGTAAAAGATTTCAGTCAATAGTGTTTTGAACAAGCATTTCCAACATGAACCTGTTAGCGTAGCTACGCTGAAACTTAATGTAGAGTTAGTGTTTTGCCTTTATTTAGTAATTCATTGCTAGTGTGTATATACAGAATTCATTTTCCTGTTAGAATACCAGAGACAGTAATATTGCAACATTTACATTCCTCATATAAAATGGTGTAATGTACATTTTCAGCTTGGTGTAGATACATAAATATGTACAAAATAAACATTATTGTAATTAACATATTCAGACCAGGTATTATTTAGCAACATCAAAAGCAGACGCACATAGATTTAAGTGAATATGGTGAAAAACACTTTTATGACATTAGTGACCATTATTTGCATATATGAAGTAGTACAGATAAAGGCTCCTCTCTCAAGCTTTCTGTGGGCATCCAATAACTTTAGTAAAAACAAAAGTAATGGAGAAATATAAGATAATTTTTTATATATATATATATAAAATGTGTCGTGATCAGATGGTTTACTAGGGTCCATCTTGATCACAAACGGATAACAATGTAAAACATACATGTTTGTTCAGAGCATAAAATATTGCACAAGAGCAATTTCTTTTGAGGAAAATAATTCCTGTGCTTGTGAACAGCAAAAATGGTTCTTAGGCATCAAAGAAATGATATATTTGCAGTTTCTAAACCAAGGAACATCCAGTAATACTGTCAGAACTGTCATCCATCAGCTTCTTCCCAGCCTGTTTTATGGCAAAGGTATGTCATTAGCAAGATTTGGCAAAGAGAGAAGGCAGATAGACAGTACACGTATGTATTTTCACAGGCCAGACCAGATCCAATAGTTACCTAAACCAACTGCTGGACAGTTTCAGTTATCTGACAATTTCACCCTTAAAGAAATATGAAAGTCTTCAATGCTAGTCAAAGTGATAATCACACAGTAGTAGAATAAGATTCCATTCTTCTCTGCTTGGAAACCATCTTGTCTGAATTCCCACTCTGAAGGGCACTTTCCTCAGTATCACTGTCACTGCTGTCTACAACTGTGTGATCTAAAGCCATCTGACCAGTTCTCCTGTGTAGATGAAAGTTCACCCCACTCTCCTGTATGGAGTTAGTTATAAAATCTTCATCAGAAGAATGAAATGATTCATCGTCTCCTGTGAAATGGTTGACAATGTGAATCCCATCAAAAGTGGGTTGGTCTGAGAAGTCTCTCTGGCCTTTTAGACATTTGATCTGTTAGAAAAAGCAGAAGTTAACAGTTAATCAGAGCTGAAGAGTCCAGCAAGTAAAAATAAACCAAAAAACCAAAGCCACCACATTTCCAAGAAGTGTCTCATTGAACTCTTACTGGATTATTAAATTAAATACTAGATCTAGAAGTAGCGTATTTGATGATCACTTTGAAACTCAGATGGAATCAGAGTGAAGTGACTTCTCACTTCTGTCTGCCCAAGCAGAGACCTTGAAAGACTATCTTAAATAACACTTGGAATTTTTCAAAATTCTCCTTCTATCCCCAGAGCATTTCAGTTTTAAGGCTTAATAATCAAGGTACCTAGAATCACTAATGACAGCTTCCTCCAGGCTATTTACTGCATCTTTAATATCCCCACGAGGATGGTTTATAGTTAGTTTTCTAGTGGCCTGTTTGTTTTGACAGCACTTTTGGCCTTCACATCTTACTTTTATAGCTCCATTCTTTCCCTTAATCACCTAACTTCTCACTTGAGCAAAGCCCTCCTCCAGTCCCAAAGAGCAGGGTCCCAAGTGAATATTGCCAGTTTCACACACCCACAGGAAAAAAAAAAAAAGAAAAAACCCAGAAAATATATTTATTTCTGTCTATACTGCAAGATTGGGTGTCTTTTCATTATCTAGTTCAGACTCAATGAAATTTCAGATCAAGAAATACAAGAGAAACTTCTCTTTGTATTGCATTAATAGATTGTAGTTTCAATTTTAAGAGAATATCAAACATGACAAAAATCATTGTCAGACCATGGACAGATATGATAACATTTAAATTCAAAATGCACTGTGGAGTATTACAATTATTACAACCATGGATTCAAGCTATTCAAAAGCAAAACCTAAAGCTCTGAAGCTTGGTAAGTCCCCTGTTAATTTAGTGAAAATAACTGCAACTCATGGAAGTCATTCCTGAGGTTATTTTTTCTGGAATTTAATTGTTAGCTTTCAGTAGCAACTACCTCAGGGTCAGTTTGACAGTCTAAGAGTATTAAGATAAAAAAATCCTAAGGATACAAAACAAGCATTAAAAATGCATTACAGAAACTTCCTAATGTCACTCTGGAAGCTTAAAAAGGAAGATGCACGAAGTGCTATTTTGTAAGCAACTTTTCACAGTAACAGAGACCTGGAAAATAGGAAGAAGAAAAAGCCTGAAGAGCTTCTTTACACAAATCTATTTTATGTTTCAGAAATCTGATGCAATATTCACTTTGATAAATAAAAAGTGCATGTAGGTCCTTGCTACTGACACTAATAGAAGATTTTACCTGTCCATTTGGGGAACCAGGAATATCTGTACTTACCATGGGCTTGTGCAAAAGATGAGAATAAAAAAGGGGTTGAAAAAAAGATCACAAGAGTCATAATCATGCTAGAAGCCATCAAATTGTACGTTAACAGCATGTAAAAGCTCCAGCTTTTAACAGGTATCAAAACATCCCTGTTAGGAATATGGGTACGTGCTGTAGATCTAAACCTTGCTTGTAACTACATGTACTAGTATTAGTTTTTTGCATTTTCTTCATGTACATATAGGCTGCAATTGTCTCATAAGGAACTTGCTTGTGTAAAGGCAAGCAACACAGAGTTCCACACTTGTACAGCATAATTCATGATGTAAGCAAAATCAGCTTATGTCAAATATTAGGTACTGGACAGTAACATGTATCTGGAATAATGTTTACTAGCTTATATACAGAAAACCTGATACAGAGATTCTTGTGTTATTTAGAAATATTATCCCTAAAAATATCCTGCAGTACGATCAGATTAGCTGCCACATGAAGTTTCCAAAACAGCTATCAATTTTAGTCACTAAGAAAATAAAAACACAGAAAAACAAAACGAAACCCAACAATTTCTCTCCACCCTCACCACAGAAAAAAAGCCCCGCTGTACAAGTGACTACGAATTTTATATTAGAGTAAGAAATTATATGCTTTTAGGTCTGCACAATTAAGCCATTGGTTCACCTGAAATTATAAAGCTGATATGCAATGTCAGTTGTTTTGAACATTCAGAAAGCCAAGCCAATGACCTCAACTGTTTTCCTGAAGACTTCAACACATGATACCTTTAGATGAATATATTTAGGTAACATGACAAAATCATGGCTTCATGGTTTTAGGCAGCTGCCTTTCCAAACACCAAGTGAGAGTCTGTGGAAAATGCTGCTGGTGAAAAAAAATCATGAAGAGACACAGCCTTTGCCAATTCCTAAAGTGAGTCTGGGAAAACAGTGTGTTGTTATCTTTTGTTATTCTAATGAAAGGATGCACAATCTCTGACCTTCCAGAAATACTTCTTTTCACCTGCAGCTTTACACTTGCTTGCCCTTTTTCTCAAGTACTTCTCACATCCAAGGAGAATCAGACTGCTAGGCAGAAACATGAACGTACTGTAGAGAATATATGCAACAAGTCTATCTGTGGTCATATAGTTCCAAAAGTTCTCTGCTTGAAAAATGGCCATCTCAGCCAGAAGCACAGACAAACACTGTAGCATAAAATTTGTTTGTATTATGGGGATCTACAGGCTGGATAACAACACTGCTGAAGACGACATGGGTGTTCCGACATACAGGATGCTGAACAGGGATCAGCAGTGTCCCTGAGCAGGGACAAAGGCTAACAGCATACAAGGCTTTGTTGATAAGGGCATAGCCAGTACATCATGGTAACCAGTTCTTATTAGCACTTGTTAGACTGCATCTGTCCTATTCTGCACTTGCTACCTCACTCAGTAAAAGACATTCATGAGTAGATTCAGTGGGGAGGCACCAAGACAGTCAAGGGGCAGGAGCTTATGCCTTAAGATAACTAACTGGTTCTTTACTGAAATGCATGGTGGGAGAAGAGATACTGATCATAACACAAAACACAAGGTTGTCTTTGAACATGAAGGGAAAGTAATTGCTACAAGGCTAGTTAAGAATTAGAACAGGTTATTCAGAGGCTGTGGACTCTCCATCCTCAGTGAGCTTTAAGACCCAACTGACAAAGCCCTAAGGAACCTGCTTTGAATTCAGTGTCGATCCTGTTTTGAGCAGGCAGTTGGACTAGAGGCCTCCCAGGGTCCCTTCCAACCTGAAAGATAGATTACAAGTCAGTGAGATGCCTGAAAAGCATGGGGGATGCATATTACTGTTCTTATGGCAGCCATTTTGAGTTTGAGAAATTGAAATACTTCATACCTGCCAAAATTATTGCACTTAAGAATGTAAATGCTGTCATTTGAACCCAAATGTATCAGTTAACACATTTTTGTTACATTAAGTGTCAGTACATGAACTTATCACAAAACCTAGTCTGCAATAGAATGTTACTTTTATTTTACAATTAGAAATATGTCACTTTAATCTTGAAAATACTTAAAACGAGTTGGTTTTCAGTGGAAGGTAGAACGTGGTTTGCATCTTATTTTTTTTTTTAATGTGAATGTTGATGAAAGCAACTAACCTTCAAGAAATTAAAAATACCTAACAGAATAGGTTGTGAAGAGCTGCGCACTATTTTCAGTTTTGTGTAGTTTCAGAGTTGAAGATGCTTCAGGGGCACCTCACTCTAACATTTGTTCAGGAGCATTTCTGAAGGAGCCTAATTATCTGCAATTTCTGTTGTAGCAGAAAAGCTTTGTAAAGCCTCTCAAAGCATTTGGAACAACTCATAGACAGCATGCACTCCAATGCAATTAGATACCAGTGGCTATACCACCTTAAGGCTTTAAAATAAAAACAGTTTCTTAAAATGAAAGGTTTTGTACTCTCTCATAACTTTGCAATCTAGCAAGTGAGGCTCTGCACTTCTTAGAGAAAAAGCATAATCTTTTTTCAAGATGGGAATGTAAGAAGTGTCCTACTGGCTCAGGGCAATAGTCCATCAGCCTAATAGTCTGTCTCCAACAGTGACAACAGCACTTTCATATTGTTTTGTTTTTAAGGGAAAGTATGTAAATATAAACAAATTTTTGCAATCCATTCCCTTCATATTCCCAAGCCCCCACTCACTTGTCCAGAAACTGTTATAGCAGATATGAGAGTGCATCTCTTCCTAGTTGTTTCAGCATTCATTTATAGACCAGTTGCCCATGACTGATATTTTTTTTTTTATTATTTGCTGTCCACCTCCACAGCTTCCTGTGGCAGTAAGTTCCAGAAATTCTGTTGTTTTAACCTACTCTTACTTGTCTCAGGAATTGCCTCTGAATTCTAGTAATGCAGGAACAAGTGGTGAAAAGCAGGTCCCAGTCATGATTCTGAAACTTACATCGTAATGCCTCCCTCAGCCTTCTCTCTAAAACAGAAGAGTCCCAAGCCTTTTTAGCCTCTCACAACAGGTAGTGCTCAAGATCACTGATCATTTTAGTTGCCCTTTAACTTCGCTACAGACGTTTTTTAAACTCTCTACATCCATCCTGAGGTACAGAGACCAGCCCGGCATCGAGGTTTTGTAGTGGCAATATAAACCCCTTTATTTTCTTTTAAAAATACTTTCTACTGATGCCCAACATTGTCTTGGCTGCTGCTGCACACTGAGCCAATGATGTCAGAGGACTCTCAGCAGCAACTCAAATATCTTCCCTGATTTGTAACTACCAATTCTGTGTTTGCCATTGTGTAGATATGTCTTAGATTTTGCAACTGATGAATTACCTTATTCACATTGAAGCTCATCTGTCACCTTTTTAAGAGAGATTTCTTGAGATTCTTGCTATCAGTGTTTTATTTTAACATAGAAAAAGAGCTTTAAGTAGGAAGTAAAGCATTACACCAAGATCTTGTCGTTTGTGTAGCCAAGCATATCAAGATAATGGGAAATCCAACTAAGGACTTGGGGGAGAAGGTGGGGGTGGCAACAACCCAACCCAAACACCATACCACCACCAACTCCCCCCAAACCCTAGTTTTACTCTATCCTTATCATTCTACCTGAAGGAAAAAGAACAGCCCTTTTTCTTGCAGCAATGTTGAAGAGTATGGACTTCTATCCCAACGTCCATCAATTCTGTTCTCTTTTGTACAAAGAGCCAATATTGGTTAAAGCCTCTCAGTTTTGCGTCTGGCCCTCCATCATGTGAAGAGAATTAGACCTCTGTCACCCCAACAAGTGACATTCAAATGAACCTTGGCTGTTTCTTACTGCTTCAGTTTCGCAAGAATGTCAATCTGATCACATCTGTAAAAAAAACAGGTCTGGTAAACCCACATGTTTTGCTTTTAAGCCTCAAATCCAGGTCGTATTGTCTAGATGACTGCAGCTTCAACCCAGTTTTCACTACTGCACATTCACGTGATCTTTAGGACATTTCAAAGGGTTAATAACATTACGCGACCAAAATGTATATCATTATCCCTTCAAAACCCAGCCAAATCAAGAACAGAATCTTAATAATACTTGCACTTATATATCTTCTTGTGCCTAAAGAGTTCAGCATTTTAAAGACAAACTGTATGTCCTACTGGTCAACATATGAAAAGACTTTAATTGTACATACTCTTAGCAGGGAACAGTATACTTTCACAAACTCAGTAGAGCTGAAAAAAGGATAACAATCAGATCCTAGAACCTCAGAAGAAACCTTCTTACCTGATGCTGACTGCCTCATCAAGCCAGGCATGAAGGAGAGACAGTAAAGAGAAATTTAGAAGTTTTAGTACAATTCAAAAGTTTTTCCTTGTTAAATCATAGAATAATTTCAAAGGTGCTAGTCTGTTGCAAGCAAGTTATATTTCTAAGCCCCTTTGTTTTTTAAAATAGAGAACATACGTCAAATTTTCAAGTGGGACTTTTTCATATATGAAAGAGTTCTACTTAAGCTCTGGGTGACATTTTTATGTTGTAACCTGTGAGGTTTTTGTAAAGCTAGGAATTCAGTGGTGGAAAGAAGTCAAATTGAAAAGTTACTTTCTGCTCCCTTTAAAAGGCCTCAGTAACTAATTCTTGAAACTTACTTGATTATGAAGTAGTAAAGAAGAGTTTTAACATAGCTTGCCAATAAATATTCAATCTACCCACAGTAGGATAAGTAAGTGAGATCAGAATATGGTAAAAATATGACCACTGCCTTGGGTGAATTAAATTGTTTTTGGCAGAAGGCAGCATGTTAAAATTTTATTTAAAGAATAAAGGTACTGAATTCTTAGTGGTTTTACTTAGAGCAAGAGGAATCTAAAAATCAGAGTTCCCTCTTTATTTGTCTCCACCTTAGTAACAGTAGGAAGTCTTAGTAGGATTTCCTGCTTAAAAACCAAACATGATTCAAAAGAAAACTAGAATGTTGCTGAAAGCATGATCTAACCACGTTTAGCTGAAGAGAAACAAGCCATAAGCATTTTCAAATACCTCTCCTGTAATTCAGAAAAAGCATTGTCAATTTGGCAACATAAAAAGAGAGATTTAAAAGTAAAAATCTAATTACAAGCCAATTTAAAATATCAGTTACAATCTATTAAATTACAATCACATTTAACACGAATAAAAGCAATTTAATTTGAGTTCTTAAAATTTTCTAGGATTAATGGTCCACAGCATCTAATGGGATCCCTTATAATACTTAACATCTGACTGCTACTTACTGCTGACCCTTTCCCACTGTGATGAGATCACTCCAGTTTAAGGCATACACTACCACTTCTTTAAGAAAACTACCAGTAACTTCTTTTGGAAAAGTCCTTATCTCATAAAATAAAGCAGCTGCAGCATCTCAGACTGAATTCATGGAAAAATACATTGTCATTTGGGAGACAAATATCAGCCCAGACAAATACTATGTCCAGTAGGTACTGCAATGCAGAAGCATTTCTGCATATGCACACAAAAAGAGCGAACAACATTAGGGCTGGAGGCCTTTTTGTGCTACTTTTTCAATTCCATGAACACAAGCAACTCCTTAAATATCTGAAGCTCTCTGAAGCCCATTTTTAAATATACAGTTATACTTCCACAGTGAGCCACACTCATACTGAAACCATCACAGCATGAACACTGCACAAATGCAGACATGAGCTAAACGAATAGTTGCAGAAACTAATATTAGCAATCCATCATCTAAAACAATTCTTCGCAAGTGTAATGACTGTAGAGCTACAATGCAAATAGGGTTTCTAGACTTCCCCAATAGAATCAGCTTCCTTATATGAAAGAGACTGCTAGGCATGCATTGTGACAGAACTGTATCAGAGCATTTTAATGAAAGCCATTGCTTATTCATCTTTGAAAAGTCTGAGATTTAAAAAAGCTTAAGTATGGTTTAATAGATCCTGCAATAAGGAAAAAGTTTAATGCAAAACCAAACCAACTTTAAAGATATTCTTAATTTTCCGCAAGCATGAGACAGTTTTTACCCAAACATGTGGATCATATGCAGAGGATAGTCTTTTGAGAGCTTCCTCACAACTTGTATAGCTCTCAAGATCATGTGTAAAATAAGTCAACACCACATATTGCACATAATACAACAATGTTCTTTGTTTCAAAACAGCGACACATTCTCTAACAAATTTAAAAATATGCTAAATTAGAAGTGTGTTATCATTGTAACTGTATTAGGACAAAGCTCAAAGTTGTGGCTTTTTTTTTACAGTGTCAGTGAATTTCCCATTTCACTTCAGTTAACATTAAAGTTCTTTTTTTAAAGCCATAGCTATAAATGCAGCCATAATTAGGATCATGAACTTGTAAATAACCACCATGAGCAATGCCAGACAAGGGTCATTCTTGGAAATTACTGATGATTCAAGAAGCCTAAACCAGCCAGACCAAACAGATACTGAATCCAGGAATTCACGTTTACTCTGCTTGCTCCCATTACCCAGTCACTGTTGTGCCTTCTGAGGAAGAGGCCCCTAATACCACGGACTCACTGTTTGAAAGATAACAGCTAAGAGGGACTGTATGGGCTTCTCGTCTCTGAAATCCATATGAAAAGCTGCATAGATGGCCACCCCCACATCTTTTACTGAAGCCATTTTGGATTCTCCAATGCCCTATCTACCTCTAGGGATTTAAAAACTGAATTAGAATACCTTTTGTAGACCTATGAAGGTATGCAAGGAATATGTAAAAAAAAAAAAAAAGAAAGGAAACAATTAATCATCTTTTCCTTTCACCATGAGGCAGACATGGAAAATATCTTCAACCAGAGGTATCCTTCAGGAAATAGGTTACATCTTCATTTATTGATTCCATGCAGTTGTTTTTTTTTTTCTTTTTAATTTAAAATATTAAGATTAAAACTCTTCCAGAACAACTTTGAGTTTTCTCAGATTTCCTAAAGGTGTTCTGCTTCAGCTTAATATCTAACTAATTTTGAAATTGATAAAATAGACCATTACATTCTCAAACAGGAAGTGCTCTTTACTGCTTTCCTTTCCCCAAGATCTAATTTTGTGTCAAAATTTAAAAAAAAAATCTCAGAAAAATTAGCTACATTTTGTTGAAATCAAGTTGTTTAACACATTCTAATAGGGTGTTGAAGACTCATGGACATAAGGAAGAAAGCGAATACTTTCTGTGATTCTGTGAAGAGTGCATTAAAACACTCTGGAAAACTATTTTAGAGAAGTTTTACTACAACACTAACATTGAAAAAAAATATTACTTTTTCTCCCTTGTAGTTCGCCTAAACTACAAATATTAAAGTTAGCCTGAAGTGTTCAGGGTGGGGGCTTAACATGAATTTGTAGTTTAGCAGATTGGAATCACCATTACATAGCTTTATGACTTGTCTTTGCTTTTGCCTTACCTCCCACCCCCAAAAGTGATGTTTGTAAGGTAGCACTCAAGATACTAATCGGAGTCTAATTTAACAAATTTCACTAGTTAAGCAAAGTCAAGCAAACTGAAATTGCTGGTACTGTGACTTAAGAAAGCAGGAAATGTCTTGATCATGCTTACAAATAACATGCACCGAGAGCATTTCAAGATCTGTTTGCAAAATTGCTTCCTTTGCTTAGTAGTTAATAAATCACTATTAAACATTTCATTTATCATGGAGGCTTTTTTTCCCCCCCTAAGATACAGTTTTGTCTTTGATATCCTTTAAATGTGGAAATTCATTTCCTCATCTAAAAGTTTTCACCCAGCAGAAGTTTCAGTCAGATAAACAAAATACTGGTTTCTAGGGTCTAGCAATGACCTTTGAAATGAAGTTGTTAGCCAGTCCCTGTAGGAAGAGCCAAGCTGCACTGCAGCATACTCAAGACTGTCTGGAATCCACCTGAGGATGTTTGGCCATTTATTTGGGACTGAGTTTTAGCATGACTATAACAGGAAACCTGCACAATCATCAACAAACCCTGATAAGAGTTAATGATTCTAGAACAGTGCAAGTTCAATTGTTCCTGTAAAACAGTATTTCTAAAGAATATAAATTATAAAATAGTTTCCTAAAGAAAATTACCTCTGCTTTGTATGGATGAAATCTATGAAATAGCTGTCCTGCTATTTATTTCACATTGCTCTGAATTTATTGTTACATTTCCTGACCTAAGTTTTTATAAAAAGTGTCTTTTCAACATTATCAGTTAAAGAGCACTTGAGCCAAAAGGAAATATGATGTTAAATGTATGTTGTATATCAGTTTTGCCATAGATGAGTCTGCTGTATTGTAAACGTGACAAAGACTAAAACTAGCAACAAGTGTTCAGACCAGAAGGTTTCCAGTGAATCAGAACAGGAAACCAATAAAGCGATCAATGGGAGGTCATGACTTTTTGATCACTGAACTATATGGTTAAAGAATCTGGTTTTGATCTAGTGTCATGTAATCAAATTAAACTTTGAAGTTCTGTATCAAATATGCAATTGAAATAGCAACAGTGTTAAGGAAGTACACAACTTTTAAACTATTTTCAAAAGAAATCAGTCTTTGGTAACTAAGTCAGATTTTATCTATTAAGGGAATTTTTCAAAGATCTGAGAAGTTTGTCCTTGTGAGATTGTATGCAATTCCAAAAAAAAGTTCTGAGCTGACTTAGCCCTGAGAAGTTTCTATAAATAGCTAGTTGGTAGATGGAAGGGTAGTTCCCAGAAACTCTCCCTACAAGAAGTTCTAATGAAAGTGTTCATTTGGAGTGAGGACATGGCAACAAAAATATTTTAAAAGAGCAGCATGATCACACTGAATGTACTACAATTACTATGTCCAAGAATTACCTAAATCTCCATGCTCCTCCTCCCTAGAGCATGCATCTATAAATACAGAAGTTACTGAAACCTTAAGCATTAACTAGAATGTACTGGCTGATACAGAGACTGAAAAAACCCATTAAGGGCAACAGTTACAGGAAATGATCATTTTGCACTTTTACTCTGTCCTTTTAAAGCAGGAGTTAAACTCAGCATTTTTAAATGGACTAAGTAACATTTATTTTTGCCTCTGATTGCAGAAATTACTTCCACCTGTGCTAGCTGCCATTCTGAGAGTGATAAAAGAATTTTAGGAGGGGTTTCCACCACATCTCCACTGTTTGCCCTGCTTATATTCAGATAAATTTACAGAGACATATTAGAAGCATATTAGGTAGCATTCCTCTTCTGAGCTTTTTTCCTCATACAGCAACCATACACAGGTGCCATCTACACAAAATTTTTTTGCAAGGAACAACTACTCGGATAAATTCAAACCAGTAGAACCTCAATCCCTCCAACTTTTCAATTCCCAAAACTTGACTTATAGGCAGAAACATAGGATAGACCCTGAGATAGCTCTAATGAGTACAGCAGACAGGTCATGCAGCTTCAACACTCATGAGAAGAGCATTATTGCCACGATAATGAAATAACTTTATCTATAATCAGATTACTTGCTTTGGCAATCCAGACAAACTCTAAACAGGGACTTAGTATAGTTAAGTATAGCTAGCTATATTAATCCAGTGCTGCAATCAAGAACTAGTATATTGCTCAGCAAGACAGATCTGGAGCTTTGATGCAGTAGGATAGTTAGGAAAAAAAAAACGGGGGGCAGGGAGTGTTTGTAAAGAGAACAATCACCAATCTTCATTTATTTTTATCACTGAATCTAATCTGTCAGTCGTGGCAGTGAAACAGTTAAGATTCATACCTAAAACTGTTGCCCTCATCAAAATGAACAAAGTCATATCTATTCCGTTTGAGGACAGACTACATCACTGTCCTGGTTAGACTGTTCACATTTAGAGGTTTCCTTCATTCTCAAGAGAGACGGAAGATATTTTGTTGATGGTGGTGTTACTGGGGGGAAGGGAGAGGAATCGACCTTACCTGATGCAAAGATGGAGTTTGTGGCCAAAGACTTGTGGAATGGAGTATCATCATTATGGAATCAACTGTACCTTTTTGGGCAAGTGTAGTATTGTCTGTGTTAATTACAGTATCAACACCCATTCAAATTTAATTGAATTGAACAACTGATGTTCATAAAATATACTGTGATTCCACTGTGCAATAATGCTTCTGCCTGTTGATTGCTTAGTTAAGCCAGTTTCTAAGCTTAGTTGTTTTATTAAGGGCAGGGTAACTAAATTGGAGAAAGTTATTGGAGAATTAAGACTCCCAATCTGTTCAGCCTCACACTTCTCTAACAATCTTGGTATTAAAGCCAGTAGAACATCTCTTGACTCTCAAGGACAAGCTGAATTAAAGGAATAAAGCAATTCACTTTTCTAAAGCATACAGTATATATTTAACTACCCTGTTGTAGACAAAAGCTGCTACATTAGATTGGGTGTTTGCAAACCACATGACCTCACAAACGCTATCTTATCACATCACAGGTTCCTCAGACTGACCACAACCACTTAAATCAGGCTCTGGCAGCACAGAGGCTCTGTACCTTTGACACGTACTAGTAAAGCAACTACATTTTTAGCTGTCCAGCAGCCTTGCAAGAACTTTACTTGTGGGGAGGGAAAAATCTGATGGTCTCTTGTCCAACTGTGCTTGCAAGATACGGTAAAAGAAAAGCACATGATTTATTGTGCTATAAACTTCCACCACAAGTTGAAATACTTACTTTGTAAATCTGAGGGCTAACATATTTCCTTTCAGGGACAACACTTCTTATCAAGTAAGAAAACATTTATAGAGCACCGCATATTTTGAAAGCATTTGTCTAGTAAAATTATTAGAAGGCGTTAATGTGATTCTAGTCAGTATTGAGAAACAAGTGCTTTGCAAGAGTTAATACAATACCTTTAACAAACATTACAGTTTTAGTGATAACTATGAAGTGAGAACAATGTAAAAATTGATTTAAATAAATCCCACAAAGATTAGTTGGTTTTATGACAGCAAGTAAGTAAAATGACAATTGCGCAGAGACAAATATACATCTGCCTATGCTACACAGAAAGCAAATAGTGCACTCCTTCCAGAAGAAAGAGGGAAAAATAAGTTGGCAATTGATTGAGTGGAAGAACATCATACCTAATTATAAATTTTACAGGAAGAGTACTAGGTCTTTTTGGACTTGCTGTTCTCTCCTTAGTTCTGATGAAAGAAACGTTACCTGTTTCTGTTTCCAAGATATCTAAATGTTGATAAATCTGATCTTCTTTCATTCTCATTTGCCCATATTATCTGATCCGCTGCTAGGCGTCACCCTATAAATATGTCTTCTGAGGAGAACTTTGAAAAAAGTTATAGTAGGTTGAACTTTAAATAGAATTCAATTTCCCCAGTTAATTTGCCTATCTTCATTATGCAGCAAAGCTACGTACAACTCATTCACAGCTTTAAAAGTTACTTAAAGATGTACCCACACTGCAGTCTTGACTGCAACACAGCACAGGCACATCCAAACCAAATAGGTGGACAACAGCTCAGTTATTTACCCTGCTTGTGAATGTAGTCTAGTGGTGTTTCATATAAGAGGACATGTGATTTGGTAAGCATTAAATTTGACTCAGAGGAAGCCTAGTAACAAAATTAACAGAGGAATGGAATAACGCTTCCTGCCTGTAACCAACTATCATGCCCAGATGCTATAATTGTGAGAGAAAGAGGAGTGAGGAATGCTGCTAGAAGCAGCCAATCTGTCTTGTGCTAGTCCAGTGGGCCACAAGCAGTGTCATCATTTTGTGCTCATCTATGTCTGATGCAAGAGTCATCATTTAGCTGCTTGTAAAGATACTCCCTCATCTCCTCAGGGGACAGCCTGGACTAAACTCTGCTGGGGACCAGAACCACCCACTGTACCGTAATGATTTAAGATTATTAAATAATAATAAAAAAACAAACAAAAGAGGAAATAACTTGACAGCTTTTAAACACAGCTCACCTACCATAACCAGTTTATGGTATTTAAGACCAAAGGAAATGTTAACATGGTTTAAACTTTCCTCCTGTATACTATAGTGCATTGAATTTTATTTAGGCGTTGTATTATGTGGCCTATATAGGTGGGTTGTTTGTGGGTTTTTTTTGATCCTTCACACTTGATGGCTACAATTTACTTTCCCTTCTCCGTTTTAGTTTCAGCAGTGAAAGCCTAGAAAGCTAACCTAGGTTGAAAAATGTATCTTTAATTCAACCATATTATCAATTACTCCTTTGGTCATAACTTATGCATTATTTATCCTCAAGGTAATTACTTAAAGTGTCTTGAATTTTATTTACACAAGCAAAATCTTTTAAAAGCATAGTATTTAATCTCTAACTTTTATATCTCTTCTCATTAAGCCAATCTTAAAATGTTAGTACACCAGGAGCAAGATCAGACCATGAGATAACACCTATATCAGAATCTTACTGACTGCATTAGGTTCTTAAAACATAATATCAGGTCCACCCCTAGATAAACTATATGTATGTGGGAATGGAAGAGTTGTAATCTAGTGGCCACTACTTCTTTGAATAGCCATCAAGTTTTCAGATACTGAAAATGGGAGATACTTAAAAAATCCCCTCTTCTGCATTGTCAATAAGAATTCAATCACCATAATTTCACTTGAAGTTACTATTATAGCCTTTTAAAAGCCTCCAAAAATTATTTCTGTGAAATAATAATGCCCCAGTCGTCTGTCATCTTGTTCTTTTCCATCAGCCATGCTGAAATATTGTTAACATAGGCAGTTTGCAGAGGGTTTTCTATCGGTTGAAACAGTGTGCCACACTAACATCAGGATTTTATTTTCATTCAAATACCAAAACCAATCTCGTTAGCAAACAGTCTCATCCTTGCTTACTTCTCAGAGTATTTCAAGTAATTATTTAAGAGTATATCTCATTACAGAGGAATAGCTAGGAGAAAACTAGCTTCGTATTCTGTCCCTGACATTGGTCAATGCCTGAGAAGGAATGTAACAATAGGCAAATATGTAGTTGTACTTTCCCAGAATGTTGTTCTCAAACTCCAGCAAGTAGCCCATTTTTAACTATATGTGCGATATCTGTGCATCTCCAGGTTGTGGGTTGTTTTTTTTCCCCCATGAATTTAGGCAGTTATTTTTTCCAATCTGTATTAACATGGATTTTAGTATGTGGAACAATTTTGGATCTAAAGGAATTTAATCTCTTAAATTTGCAAAATTCATATCCTCTAGTGCTTTTTCAATATACCTCCAGTTTCATTTGAAGATTCTAATTCTTGCACTGGAAGAGACGTGAACAAACTTCTTCATCCCACTTACAGTTTGAATATTTTATATCCCACTCCCCCCCCTTTCAAAATTCTTTGTATAAAAAAAACCCACAACCATTTCAATTTACTAATGTTATTAGACACCAAGAAGTAGGTGAGTAGGAATTAGGTGATCCTCCTCTTTTAGGGACACAAATTGCACTGGCTGCTGAAGGTGACTAGACAACAGTTAGAACAGTACGAGAAGCAAAAGCAAAGGCACAAAGAAACAAGTCTGTTTATTTCAAAAGTTGCTATTTTGCTTCTTTATCTTCCTTGGTCACTTTATGTTTATTATGCTTTTAGCATTAGTTCAGTCAAGTCCTAATTCAGTCAGTTTTTTGTATCTCCTGGGAATGGCAAGAGATAGGAAAGAAACATCACAGTATCTTTTGAAAGCTCTACTCAAATCTAAGACAAAAATTGCAGACAAATTCCCAGAAACCACCTTCTCTCCTCCACAAATCTCCTTGATTCTACAGAGTCCATTCTTATATCTGGATTATTTTTTTTTAAATCTAAGAATATAGATCAAGACCAAGAGGTGCCAGAATTATAAGGAATAATGTATATGTCAAAAACACCAAATAATTAGTTAAAAAAAAAAAGACATCACTAACCTCTGAGAACTACTGAATCCCTCAGGTATAGGAAAGCATTGTTAAAAATGGATTTTAAAGAGCTATCTTCAACATCCATATTCCTGCTTTCTAAGGAAAAAATACATGCTAAGTGAAGGAAGCACTAAGTTTCTGCATGTTGCTTCTCCCCGTCATAAAGCCGTCCCCTAATGCAGACAGCCAATACACAGTAGAATCATAGCCTTATGGAATAACGCTCCGCAATCCCAAATTGTGGAGGCTACTTGTTTTTGTGGACTTGAATGCATATTAGGCAGAATTTAGCTTTTAGTATGAAAGTTGTCAAGATTACAACAAACCTACATTTGAAATGCTGTAGTAATATACATAAGAACCTGCAATTTAACAGCAAACCAAACTCATTAAAGCATTCCAAGAGACACAAAAATCAGCTACCAGTACAACAAAGACAAACTTTACAATGTTTCATTTGAAATACAATTTAAACTTAAGCACTTCAGTCCTAAATCACAAAGTCTGTAAGACTAGAAACCACTTGCTTTTGTCTCCAAAGGTGTCTTGTGGTCTGCCAGTGTAGTTTGTGGGTAAGCATGTCAATTCTAATCTTTTGTACCACTCCTGTAATCTAGGTAACACATACAAGCCTTGCAACATCCAACAGGAAGCAGAGACAGCTGCTGTGTAATATATATAAAGTGATTGCATGTACAGTGGGGTAGTGCATGAAATGCAGAACTTAGCAGTTTATAAATCATTTAATTCCATTCAGTTTGAATTAAAAGTAAAGAGTGGCAAGCTACAAAGAACCTCCTTCTTTTTTCCCCAGCATGTGATTTATGTTGAAATGAGTAACTAGTTCAAGATTTATCTTAGTCAGTTTTTCTTAAACCTTCAACTTTACTTAATGGGAAATTGTAACAGTCCAAACCTTCTACATACTCTTTTCCAAATGCAAAAACTGTTTTACTTCAGGACCATCTCCTGACACGGGATACTCTCTTGAATAGTAAAAATGTTTCACAAAAATTGCTTTCATTTCACACTTCAGTGTGTAGTCAAAGGCAACTTCCATGAAGTACTAGCACTCCTTGTGCAGCCTGAGCGGTATGTAACCCACACTACAAATCTTGCAGTGCCTGTACACTCATGCCATTTATGTTAACAGCAGTTAAAGTACATTAACTGTAAGGTCAAGTGACAGAGTGCAGTGCTCACCAGACCTTATTTCTCTCGTGCCAGACGCAGGACAACCAAGCTTGTGTACCTACTGACAAGAGAAACAGAAGTTGCTGCACAAAAGCTGCAGCCTGTCGGGGCTGCACAACTGAAAAGCATTTTAGGTTAAATTCCTACTAAGCTAGAAGTTAAGAATGTGGTAGAGATAGCTTTAAGAATGGAAGGAAAATGGTGGAAGAAAGATAGGTGGAAAGATTTCAATTAATTAAAAGAACAAATGGTCATGGGACACATATTTCTGAAGAGGCAAGCGAGTGCCTAGGTCCAGTGCATATTAAAAGCTCTGAAAGTTTACGTCATGACTTCCTGTTTGAATCTGTGACAATCCTCAAAATTACAGGTTTTCACACTAGTTTCAGACTTCAACAGTAAAGCCATAAGCACCTAACAACTCTGCACCCAATAAAGCAACTCAGCCAATAAGGCCAATCACAGGATTAGCTATTGGCTAACTAGAAATACTGCAGTCTGAGTCTCCCCTTCTTTACATGCCAGCTGTTCTTCAAATGTTGATAGGTTGTGTAAAAGATTAAAGGATAACTGTCTAACTTTCTAGGGAATGACCATAAAAATGACTGACATATTTACTAAAGTTAAAACTGCAAGTTAATAATAATTGATTTAGATGTATGTGAACTCTGAGTGAAGTTATGGCTAGCACTGAGGAATTTAAGTATGAATTCAGCATTTTACGTAATAATGTAAATTATGTTAAATATTCTGATTTTAAGTGATATTTTGCTACTCAAGTCTGTGCACAGAGCTGCATGCTAGTAGATCTAAAATGGTGTGCACAGAGCAGAAGTCTACAACACAAGTCTTGTCACCGTGTTCTTAAAGTTCCAGCTTTTGTCTGTTTGCTCTCCTGAAGTGTTAATCAAAATACAAGTTTAAGACCTACTGTGAAGTAGTCAATATACAATTCAGCTTATCATACTACAGAAATCCACTGGTTAGGTATTAGAAGAATCAGGCAGGTATCTTATTAGAACAGGCCAAAAATCCAGTATAGTAATTCCATTTATAGTTATTTTACTTCATTTGAAAGGTAAGAAAAAAGGCATAATCTTTTTCTATGTAATTTGCCTTGTAATTTTATAGCAATGTGCCTAATTGGTTCAGTTCTGGATGCCATACTACCGGTTCCCAGTACATGCAGTTTTACTCAGTAACAGGAACACAACAACTTGGATTTACTATGAATAAGCCTTCTTATAATATGATTTGAAGGCTGACTGTAACATTACTGTTCCCAAATGAGTAATAAAGCAGCTGAATTTTATCCTTTAGGCTGCAAGCTGCACCGTTTCTAAGATGCATGCAAAATCTGAGCTCAGAAAAGGCAGATCAAAATTAATTAATGGACTCAGATTACAACAAAGGGCAATTGGCTGGAAGTTCTTAAGAGTACAAACAAAACTTCTTAAAAATAAAATTCATCATCTTAAGTTATATGCATAGTTCTAAGTATCTGAAATCTGAGTGTCAAACCTGCCTCCACTACAAAGTCAAGAGGTGTCACAGCAGCAGCCTGTGTCACAGTAACCGCCTTTTAGTGGAAAGGATTCAGTTTTAGACCTCGAGCAGCAACAGTGACCTCTCTTTGCGTTCTCTGGTGTTCCTGGTTTACCCTGTCCCTGGCTATTTGCCTGGCTTGCAAACACTGATGGAACAGATCTTTCACTGGAACTCTGCAATTAGGATGGATTGTGCTGTTGCCACATCTTGGTACCATCACCATATGATGGATCATATCACACCATAGAATTAAAGTCTCTAGCTCCTCCAGGTTCCACTGATACAGAAACCCATGCATTCAGATTGCTGGCCAAACACATGAAATAGTGTTTATCAGAAGGCCAGAATAAGGACTTAGTTTGCAGTTACTTATATTCAGTATAGGATTGACTTATTATTTTGTTCCATCCTTCAGATGGCGAACCTGCAATTCTTTTGATGTAAACTTGTGTAAAAAAGTAGTACTGGAGACCAAAAAAAAGTTCAATAAGCAGAATCAACATTGATAGCCATGCAAAGACATTTAATCATGTTTCACACACACCCATCCCACCCCTACCTTAAACTGTAACTTCTGCATTAATTTATGTCCAGTTTAAAGTTCTGTAGTTACAATTTACTAGATGGCAACCATGCAGTCACACCAAGAACTCTGTTCCTTTACCAGTGACTTTTACATGTTAACCAGTTGGGAGGTTGTGGTCAGCATGTCACAGACACCAGCACACTATCTTCAGGAAGATGAATTTGCAAATTGTAACGTTTCTTTTAACTTTTGCAGAAGTTGACTCAAAAAGCAGCTAGCCAAAAAGCAAAGAGCATGGTCATTAATGGATCTACACAAGACACTTCAGTGAAGATGTAAAAATTTGGTTTATTTAATTGGTATTGACTGAAGTATATTAATCCTAACATTTATCAGTTGAGGGCAAACATTTATGCCTGTTGCCATTTTATTCAGATTTTGCTGTTTCGTGGAACACTGGAAGCAGAGTTCTTTACTTCACAGCTATGTTAATCCAAGACTTTTTTATTAGCACCAACTTACCTATAAATAGTACATACATTTCAAACTTAACCTTACATTATCTCAAAATCAGCCCAGTGGGTTACGCTCAAAATAAAGGATTGTGCATGAAGTATTACTTTACCTCCAAAGTTTATTTAAAAACTAGACATATAGATACATAACAATAAAGAGAAAAAAAGTCATTAGCAATCAAGGATTTAAGAAACTCTGTGTAAGGAATCATTCAGAAATGCTGCCAAGGTAGAATTTATCTACTACATACAGACTTTATTCCTACTGGTTCTATCTATCCTAGAATGAGATACTTTGTTCCTATAGTGTTTACCTAGTTTAGAAATTAAACATTAACCTACAAAGCAGCACACATCTGGAAGAGGAGTGCTTTTCTACGTGGAATTACACAAACTCTACTGTTGTTGAAATTCATGTTCTTCCTAGCTGATATTTTCTTTCAGTGAAATTGAAATGCTAGTAAAGATTTGTCCAGACTTAACTGTTAGGAATCACTGGTATTACTCAGAATTACCATTGTTCTGTGAGCTACCGAACCTCATTTTCATTCAAACCTTTTCAAATACACTTATATACATTAAACACATACACAATTGCATGCCCTCATGACAACTGAGTTGCTCAGTCAGGCATATGACAAATGCTTGTATAGAGAAAATTATGCAACAGCTTTCCAACAGTAATTCTACTTTTCCTCCAAAGCAGTGTTTTTTTAGCTTTTAAACCTACACTCAGCAGAGGAAAAAGTCAGTACAGTGCCTTATTTATTCATAATGCAAAATATGTGAATTCTACAAGCCACTTACTTTCTCATAAGGAACAAAGCAAGCTAGTTTTTGTCCTCTAATGGGAATTGCCAGGTTATTGATTTTTATACTTAAGTGAGCTTAATGATTGGTAAAGGTGCTGGACTGTTGGCCCTAGAGACTACCCTCAATCTATAGCGTAGACAGCAATCCAAGATCCTCCACTATGTTATAATAACTCTCAAGGGATTGATCCTAGAAGGTTTAATCCACTAAGATTGTTATGAAAACACTACCTACGCTTAAATAAAGGATGTGTTCATTTAACAAAAGCAAAAAGTCAACAAACAAATAATTAGGTTGTATTGCTCTATGATACTACACTTCTAAGCAACGCTATCAGAGCTGTGTATTAGAACGTGTATGGAAACAGAAGCAGAGTACAATGCAAAGATGACTGAGCATTTTGCACACAGTGTAGTATTAGGTAAAGATATTTCTTCACAATGCAGGATGAACTGAAATGAGCCAGTGAGCACAGAAGTTACATAAGCCATTTTGATTTCAGGACCTTCTATCTTTTTAACTAACAGAAAGTTACTACAACTATTAGACCAAGGAAGTTTGAAGACAGAAATTTCATAGGTTGAAGGTTTTGGCAGTTTAAAACTTAAAAATCTGTTAACTGATATTAAGCAAGCATCCTTTTTCTTTTTAAGCAATCTCAGTATACTGCCACGTAAAATTCATCCTCACAGCGGCAAGAAGCAAAAAAAAAAAATCTACACACTGACTCTTAGACTTGTACAAATGCAGTTTAGTTTCTAACTAAAATAGCCTTAAAAGTAGTACCAAATAAAGACATAAAGGGGCTTATTTTCATGCACACAGCTCCAAATGCATTAAATGCACCACAGTGAAATACGATCAACTCGTAAAATTAAGGAAAAAACAAGATGGAAAAGAAATGCTTATCTCATTTAACATCAAATCATGTAACTAAGTAATTTTTTGTTCTTTTACATCGCAGGATAAGGGCAAGATTAATGTATAGGAGTTAGTTGTATTGCATCCATTTAAAGTAACGTATGTTGGCAAAATCAGGTACTGAAGCCATAATAGCTACACAAAACCTGCTGCAAATGAAAGATAGGACAAAAGGTGCAAGTGATCAAAGACAGTAGTATTTTATCACTTACCTCATGATGCAGCTCAGCTATCTGATCTTTCAGTTCTCTGATGTACTGGTTAGAATCAGATTTATTAAGCTGCCCTTGAATTTTTCCTTCTTCTTTCTGTTTTGGTTAAAAAGAGAATCTTACTCAAATTATTAATGGATATACTATATTAAAAAAATATTTTAAGTGTCTGCATATTTTTGTTGTGAACAGAAGCTATTTACAGGCACCACCCAGCACTTATCATCTGACTGAAGTTACAGCAGGTATCTAGGGGCATCAGTAGCTCAGACCAAGCTGACCCTCTCAATACTAACCATAATACAGGCAGGATTCTGTGCAGCAGCATGAAAAATTAACAAAGCTTCACAGGTGGAATTCGCATCCAATGTACATGAGGTTGCATATGCAATTTAGTAAAGCATCCCTACAGAATACTATAAATATATGTAACATATTTTAGTATACATTATTTTCACCAATGTAAAGTTTTCATTTAGTAACAAGGAATTTCACTTTGTCTTCAAGTGACAAGTAAACAAGATGTTTTCCTTGCATCGTAGAACATGCACTGGGAAACAGTACATATGACAAGCTTTTCCTCCCCTAAAAAGAAGAAACTGTAACACCTAAAATATTGTGGAATTTATTGTATGGAAGTTCCAGAGACCATAAGTGAAGAGAGGTATGTCCCCTAGCACCAATACTGTGAGAGGTACAGAGAAAAACTGGCAAGTAAAAAAAGCCAGAGATGAAGAGGAACGTGAGATTTCCCTCACAACCAAATGCAGCTCCTAAATTTCAAAATGCTCAAGAAGGTGTCATCTGCACTTGAACGCCTGCTACACTAACTTTCAGCTTGTCTCTAAAGGGAATCCTAGTGTGACTGAACATAATTTGGCAGATCTGAGATAAATAACTACCCTTGATGGAGAAGGTAGCCCACATCTTCAGTTTGGTACTAGTAAGTCAAGAGCAGTGTTGGGTTTTTTTTGTTTTGGTTTTTGTTTGTTTGTTTTTTTCACAGCTGAGTAATTTCTGAAGCAGCCACCAGATTTAGAGGACAGAGCACCTTGATTTTATATAAATCTTTACCTTGACTGTAAGTCACATACAACCAATGTATTACAGAAATACTAATATAATGGGAATATCTGTTTTTAATACCTGTAGCTCATTTTGCAGAAGTTTTACTTATACTTGAAGAAAGCAAACAGTTAATGTCAACAACAGGCAAGTTCAAAGTCATTTGCAAACTGAATTTAAATACCTTTTAGAATGAAAGGTGTTAACTATTCCTCAAAATACAAGACAAAAAGCTTTACCAGAGAGGTTCTTTTAAAACACTGGGGGGAGGGACAATATACCACCTTCCAAACACTTTTGCTGCATGAAGAGAACAACCTTGAGCACTGTCAAGTGTTGGCAATCTCAAAGCAATTTCTCTAATTTCAGACTTTGTTTTTCTTGCAGCAAGATATGCATTACAATATTACTCGAAAAATAACTTTGACATATTCACTATTAATTCACAGAATCTGCAACATGAGCAGCACAAGATCCTTTAGTGCATAATTCTATATTGAACCTAGTTTCCAAGGCAACCTATGGCTGAAATTAACACAAAATTAACAACATTACTAGTTGTTCCTGTCCTAAATAGGTTAAACTGCCCCCCCAGCCATCATCTCTCTTTACAAGGATGACTGTTGGTATTGGAGAAGCCAAAACAGAAGCAACATAACCTGAAGACCAAAAATAATGCTGTCTATATCTGCATATAAAAAAAACTTAATTGCTGTAAGAACCTACGATTCCAGACAATGAGAATGACCCGATCTCTTGTGGTAGCAGGAATATATGTTAGAAATGCTTGTCTATGTCCTTTCCCTTTGTTTGAAACCCTGACTTTTCCATTTAAGTCTCTTGTTCTATGCACTCCAAATTACTGTGTAATCATACACTATAGTATCAAAAACAAGAGTAAGGCAAGGTTTTACTATAAATGGAAGATAAGTGCTATATCCCTTTTGAAATGAAAGTGTAATAAATATCTGAGCTTACATTCAAACTGGGTGCACAAGATGACACAAAACAGGCATTCCCACGTTAAGTCAGTAAAAACGAACAGCAGAAGCAGTAACATTTGCTAGCTTAAGTTTGGCACTGCACAAATAGCTGAAAGCTGTTAGCGTATACCATACAGAGTATACCATATTGGGAGTTACGCACTATCATTATATTTAAGTGTTTTTATTGATTTTTTTATTCCATAAATAACACTGGAAAGTTAATGCACAGAATGATTTGACATTTAAATTTACTCATGAAGAACTGATTTGAGCTCCAACAAGCTGGAGCTGACTGTAAAGCATAAGCCTGGCTTGTAAGATCCTCATTATTAGTAAAGAACAAATAGATTTCAGTTTTCCTTCCAGAACTAACAGATTTTGCAAAGCTAAAAATTCACAAAAAATGCATTTAGCACAAAAAAGGAACCCTGCAATGTCATTTTCTACAAACATACTTTTCAAAGAAAAATCATGCTGTAACTTCCTCTTGCAACACACAAAACACTAGAGCAAACTAGAGCAAAACACAAGCTGATCCTTTTAACTGGCTGCAACAGAAATCAAATATTTCTAGCTAACTAAATAAGCCCATGTTCTATAAGCTACAAAGTCTGTCTACAGTGGGTATTGGAAGGATGACATCAGAGAAATTTTAGGACAAGGTATCAGCCTTCTTCATAGCTGCTGTTCATCTCTGAGTGACAGCAAAGATATATTCTACTTTTTTTTTTTTTAGTAAGCTAAGTTGATTGTGACATTAATTTAGTTATTTAAAAGACACTCATGCAGGTGCAGTAGCAAACCACTGGAAAATATGCAGGTGTCAGACACTATAGCATTAAAATATTTTTTAATTCTTAGCAAAATCATCTAATTTCTAGAATAAATATGTATACATCTAAAAGTTTATATTTTTCAAATGAACAAAAACATTTTATAAAAAGTAGTTTTATCTGCCAGGATATGATCTTTAAGTTGCCCAACATTCTTTAAAACTGTGAGAAGATATTGATATTTCTCATGAATACGTATATTTATTTTCATACAAGTACAAAATAATACCATGATCTGCAAAAGTGTTTCATTTTCCAGTCACATTCTGTATTTGCATCAAGTTCAGATTACTTTCTAGCCATTTCCCGCTTCTGAGAAGCATTTGTTAATCAAAGGCGAATTTTAATGTAAGCATGTTAAATTTGTTAATAGTATTCTTTAACACTAGTTTTTCTTTAGGGCAGCTGGACAGAAGTCAAAAAGAAAAATTGTTGACAGGAAAAACTTCGACATGGCAGTTCCTTTTACTGTTACAGGAATCAATATAAACAGCTTTCCCTACTATCTGTTGGTATTTTCTCCAAAAAAATTCTGTAGTTCTAGATTTGCTTCTCAATCTACACTAGATTGTATGACACATTAGCTATTACTTCCTGATTACCATAAAAACCTATTTCTTACTGTTTTTATCAAGTGATCTTAATATGATCCTAGGGTCTCTTTTAAGGAGTAGTGTCAGTGTGTGTGTGTGCACGTATCTTGAGATGGTGAAAACGTCCATCACTGCAAAATAAACCCTATATTCTGCCCCCATGCAGGTTAGATTCCCACTTGCACATCATAATTCTAGATTACATTAATCTGTGCTTTGGCACTAATCTGTATGCCTCAGAGACAGCAAGCACACTCATGCTCCAAACATTTATCGACACACATGGAAACCGCACAAAATATTTTATGTTCATGTTTCATTTAGTAGCTTAGTTAAGAAAGCTTGAGCAGCTTCAGCTTGAATGTTTCAGTTTCAAATATAATACCATGTTATATAGATATAATTTCTAACTCTTGAGGCTGACCTAGTCATGAGGCAACTGAGATTGTTATCAGAGTTACCATTTGTTCTTAGTTCAGCATCTGAATTAAACTTGGCCAAGAAAGAGGGACAGGGAATTAGCTAGATTGCGAGTGACATGGAAGTGGGGCAGAAATTGAAAAATGAAGATAGAAGAGGTACTGAATAGAACTGAAACAAAAGGTAAAGACCTTAGACAATAACACTGATGGATTCTTGCAGATTTCATCTTCAGCCCACTATCTGCAGGATATGGCTGTTGCATTTATTTAGTTAGTTGATGTACTGCAAGGCAATTGAAGATGATAATCTTCCAGGAATAACTACTAGCCCTCCATCATTCATTTTCTTCTCTGGGGATGCATGTTTTTCATTCTTCCTGTTCTACTGCTGCCATCCTTCATTTTGCTTCCAGGTATCATGACCCTCTAAAGAACAGATTAATTCATTTCTCCTCCTGAGTGTCCAACAGTATATATTGAAAAGGTTTCTAGGCTCAGGCAGGAAGAAATCACTATTGTATGGATTAAGTCTCGTCGGCCTCAGACACCTCAGCCTAAGAACAAGCTAGGGCAGATGGAAGCTCAAGTACTGAGATTAAGGTTTCTACTTCCATTATATTACATTTTTACATGCTCTGGCTGCAAACTGCTCTAGCTTCCTCATAAGTTACTAGACAGCCCCACTGACATAACAAAAAATTAAATTACTTTAATATAGCTTGAGTTAATTTATTGAATGCTTTCTATTGTAGCATTTACTTCAGTAGGAACTGGGCATTTCACTCTGCATTGGTTTTATACTATGCTTGAATAGTTTTGTACTACTGTGCTTGAGTAGTTTTGTACTTCTGAAGAAAACACTCAGATCAACTGTACTGGTTCAAAAGTCAATGTTAAGACTCCACTTATAATTTAAAAGTCTTTAAGGTATGAACATCACATCTTTTAAAAGGAATAGCATAAGCAAGTATTAATCTCTCTTCATGTTGTTTGTTTTTTTTTTTTTAAATCTAAGATTATATACATAGGATGTGGGTTGTTGGTTTGGTTTTTTTTTGAGGGGGAGCACTATTACAGAAAATCTGTGGTATTGGGGGAGGTCACGACACAAAGAATAGCTCATCTCTAGGCAAATACTAGCTTTAAGTTTAAAATAAATATACAGTGAAAAAGCCAGATAACATATCAATAAGCAAAGCGTGAGTATGAATCAGAACAGCAAAATAATGAAAGCTAGCCAAATTATGAAATCTAGGAATTTTTTTTTTTAAAAAAACAGCACCAAAAACAACTCGCAGTCATATGTGAATGAATCTCTACATCAGTTTCCCTGGGGTACTGCTTCTGCATATTGGCACCACTGCAGTACCTACCTCCTGTTCCCAGAAGGGTTTTTAGAAGAATAATGTCAGTTGGTGTTACATTGTAATTAAAGAGCCATCCTCTTGATTTTGCTGCTGTTGAAGATTAATAACTTCCCCCCAGTCTTATTGTCTCTTCCAAGAGACCAGCTCCATCAGCACTAACAGGGTTAGAAAACCCTGTATCAGGGAAACAAACACCCTGCCAGGCAGGTATCACCTCTGCTCAAGGAAAAGGTACTTTTGACAACAGTGTAAGCAGCCGGTTCGCAATCCAACCTCCTACCTCCGAGGTTATGTATAGAGAGGGAGTAGCACAGGCAGTGAAGCAGGAAATGAGCCCTACAGATCAAAAAATCAGCTGCTAAAACAGAACTCACTTAGGCTCCTTCAGTTTGGGAAGCTCTCATCTCTCTCGTCCTGCTCTAAAGTACTAGAGTGACTATACTTGCATGCATACTACACTGAGTGCACCTGAGAAGAAAAATCTGTTCCCCAAAAATTTGCTTCTTAGAATAAGGAAACATTCTGCCCACCAAAAAGTATCAGTTGAGATTCATGGTTGTAATATCATACTTAAATCCTCCTCTGTTTGGCTTTCTAAGAGAAAAAAAAACTCTTCTCTGTACCTTCCAAAGAAGGAGCAGCCAGTCTCAAGAAACACACCCGATGCCTACTGAGAACTGCTGAGCACGTGGAGACCTCCCAAACTCAATCAGCATAGGACCAGGATGCACAGCTGGTAACACAAGAGTGCAGGAACAGACTGCTTCAAAGAATGCTGATCTTAAATACCTGAAAGCATTACTGTATCTTAAACTGCACACCCCCACACCCCCCCCCCCCAAAAAAATTCAAATGTATAGTCATGATAAAACCACGTTTAAATAATAAATAAATCACTGGAAACCACCTGGAACACACTGGAGGCCTGAAGCCTGCTTTTGCTGCTCAACCAAGAAAGGTCTAAGACACAGAAGATCCATGTAATCAAATTTGAGTTGCAGGTGTTTCATCCCAAGAGAAGCACAAGCAAAGTTTTCTGAAACACTCTTGATGATCACATCAGAGTAGGAAAAGAAACACATGTCAACAAGAAAATAGGCCATTTTAAATAATAAGAAAGCATCTAGGGTTGTCTTCACTTTAATAACTGCAAAATTAAAAACACAGAAAACCAAAACCTATGGTTTTGCTGTTCCTCAGATAACAGCATATCATCTCTACTAGAAACATCTAGAGGGTAGGACATTTCCCTAACACCCTTAGTTGATTTCTTCTGACTTAGAAATATTTACTTGGTAACAATCTGTCTCAGCCTCTTTTCAGGGGAGGCTTTTAAATTCTTACTCTGTGGCAAAAGACACTGCATTAAAAATGTAAATGAAGTTTATTCAGAAGGGTAAATGTGGTAACTAGTGTCCTTTCAGTGACTTTACAGTGACTCATTCTAGACTTTCAAAAAACACATCACTAACATCACACACCACTATTGATAAGAGTAAAAAAAAGTTTCCTGTAATTTGAAAAGATGGAAACAATTTCTTTACTTAACAGTCAGTACTTGGAAAAGTTATTAAACAGAGGTCATAGAAAGGCTTCATTCTAACGAAACAGTGCTAAAAGTTTAAACTGTGGGGGAGAGAACTAGCACAATCATGGATTTCCTTTACAGTTGTTCTCAAAGCAGTTTTGACATGGTTAGAGATAGGGTAAATGTGACAAAATTCTCGGAATCTGCCAGGAAACACATCAAAAGGAAGTGATGTTACCCCCCATCCAGATCAACCTAACGAAGAATTAATTCTTATAGATAGGTTGAGTAAGTTTAAAGCAAAAACTAAGAACAGTTTTCTACATTACAAGCACACTCAACCCCAACTCAAACCAGACACAGATAATTTTAAGAGGATGCTACAAGTCACCAGCCTGAACAGAAATGGAGGGCGAGGGATTAACCTGGAAACCAAAACAAAACAAAACGAAACACCACCAAGGGACCAACAGATTTGCTCATATGCCATTAGAAGGAGCTCTTGCTATTAGGCTAGAAGTGTAGTGAAGCTTGGTAGACTTTTCTTGGCAGCTTTAGGAAAGCACACACAAGCTAAAAGCAATAGGGTTTTAAAGGCTTATATTAAGAAGTTAAAAGCATTTGCTTGTTGCAGTTTGAAGCTATCAGACCAGTTCAGCTAAAACAAGAAAGACTGATTCCCTGAGGAAACAAACCCAAGGTTTTGCTGATTGACTATAGACATAACGAGAGACAATATCCATTCCTTAGTCCTGGCCTGCTATATCTTACAAAACAATGGGACAAAAGGGGTCAGACTGTGCATGTTGATTGGCCAAAACAAGTCATTTAGTTATAGCATGCGAACCTCTAGCCTTTGTGAGAAAGTAGAATGTATCATATTGAAGAGAACAGCTTCTCCCCAGCGTGGAGCTACAAAAAAATAGAAGCCCAGCCATCCAAAATCCATCCTTCATTTTTTAGTAATTTGATCAAATGTCCTGCTCAAAGCCCAGAAGCCTGCTAAATACTTCCAAGCCATGTTCACTTCTCAAGGGTTTTATAAGCTGAACTGGCAAGTGAGAGAAAAATAAGAAGATAGAAGAGGAAGAGAAAGCTGACAAAACTAAACCTTTGTTTATACATGACTTCATGATTTTTCTTTGTCACTTCTGGGGCTTCGGTATATGCACCGTAAGTTAAACTTCAGTTACACTTCAGTTTAGTGTTATTTTTGGTAAGGAACAGACTCATACATTTCTTTTGTTTAAGAATATCCATCATGTATTCGACTATTCTTTGTACTTCAATATGCTTACACAAAAGTTAAAAAGCTTAGCATCAGGAACTGAATGCCTGACCAAGATAAGATGGCATTCAGAATATATAAAAAAAACTTCCTATCACCATAATACAATGACATCTTGCTGCAGAATTACATCTACTATTAAATGATAGAACTATCTTCTCCTCCTCCCTCTCTGTCATTACTAACCAAAACTAAGAGTGACCCAGAAACCGTGATTTAAATCTAGCATTTGTGCGTGCAACGTCAGAGCAGTTCTTATGTGGGAGTAGTGATACTCTGCGTTACAAATTTAACAACAGTGTCTTGCACCTACACCTACACGAACATTTAAAAGAAAACTGCACAATTTAGGTTAAGCATTGCTATGGACCATGTGGACCTAGCACTGAATCCCTAGAGCTTCTTAGAAAAGCACCATGCCCCTCAAAAAAAGGAAGGTTATGTGGTAAGTTAACTTCCTCCCTTCATCTTTATCAGCTTTGAAACAGTATGACAAGCAGACCTATTTGTGATGCTCTGTGTTAATAGCACAATTACTTTGAGACTGACACCTACGCTCCAAGACTGGCTAAGTGTATTTATCATAAATATTGCATTTCAAGTCATGAAGGCAAGTCCAGATTAAAAGGCACTCTGCTCCCCACATCAGGTCACAGCAATTCCTGTGACAAGCTGAATGGAACAGAATAGGAAGCAGCTCTTTCTCCAATGAGGAAGAAGTTATATAGTTTTAAAATTTCCTTAAAAAGTGGCTTTTGTTTAAGCTCTATTATCAGTTGCATGTTTTATAGTTTACAGGCTTTGGGAGTTAAGGCTTTCCGACTCCATTATTACTTTTTTTTGGTGCAGGTGTTTCAGAGGCCTTTGAGCATGAGTACCCAAAAAGGAAGTTTTGATCGTAAGTTTCATATTTGCTGGCAAAACACACTGGTCAAAAATATCTGTTTGCTTACAAAAATCTTACAAAAAATAAATCTGTCACAGTCCAATAAAAGCATTTTAAGTCAGATCTAGCGTGTCAAAAATAAGTAAATTGACATTAGAGGTACTTATTTCTATTAAATCACTTTTGTTTAGATGTCTTTATACAGTTAACGCTCAAAACCTGTATGTCACAACTGAAGAAGTTGTATTTCAGGCTAGCGTAAGTTTGAGATCAATAGTTCAGCAAAAGCCTAACAGGCAAACACATTAAATTAGAAACATGAAACACAGCCACAGAATGACTTCAGACTGTATACAAAGAAAGTACAGCCATTCTCATTTGTGCAGAAAAATCAAGAATCTTACTAAGAGACTACAGATCAAGAAGTCATTAACAGGTGATCATCTGAGAACACCAAAAGGATTGGAACTTGAAATGCAGTTTATTAGGAAACAAGAAACAAGGCCACCTAGCACATGAGAAAAACGGAAAAACATAACTAAAGATTGCATCATGCAAAGTAGTAATTGTGAAAAGGAAGGAGAGATGATGTGGATAAACAACCAAACATAAGACAGTGCAATACATGACAAAACAGGGACAGAGTAATTTTTGGTGGTATTAGCCAGAGTCATGAAACAGATTACCTTCCTGCACTTAACTTTTTACCTATCTCATGACAAGGTAGCACAAAAATCTTCATGCAATTCTGGCACCCATAGCTTAAGCAGAAATATGGAAAGGGAACAGGAGATCACTATAAAATGATTGAGCACTGATGATTTGATCAGTCAAGCAACAGAAAACCAACTCAGATGTATTTACATTAAAAATGAACACAGTTCTAACTGGGTGAAAGCTATCAGAAAAAAAACCTGATCATTATGGGATTCACCATTTCTTCATTTCATAAAATCAAGACCGGAGCACTTTTTAGAGACCCCTATCAGTCAATCAATTATGGCATTTAAAGTCTGTGCTAAAGTAAAAATAATGCAAAATGAGTACTGGCTCCTAACGTACAAAAATCACATTGTTTGAAGTAACCCTTAAAATATTACAATTTTTTTTAGTAAAACGCTAACGCACGAGTTGAAGATTGACCTAAACTCAGCTATTCTATTATTATCTTACTAGATAAACAATTCATATGCAATGCTTACTGTACTTATCTAAGTATTTCTGATGTACTGATCACAGCATTATCTAAGCATTACATTATTAAAAGAAATGATTGCTTTATCTTTTAATAAATTTAGTGCCTGCTGCACTAGAGGAAAAATATTCAAAATGAAAATTCTTTATGCAAGCTCCATTGAATTTATTTGTACATTCCATATACGAAGAGATTAAAAAGATGCAAGTAGTTGAGAAATCATAGGGAAAAGAAGGCTTTGACACAATACAGTAAAGTCATCACCTTGAAGGAAAGATTTCAGAGGGAAGACAGACACTAGCAATACCAGTTTAAAAGGGAAAAAAGGTAAACTAGAGAAATCACTAGCCTGTAACTTAGCAGTAATAATCAAGAAAGTCTTTGCAGATGGGCGCAGCAGAATTCAGACTGGACAACAGTATATGAGTATAGGAAGGACAGACTACAGTAAGACATCGTGATTTCTCAAAGCCAAGCAAATATAAAGAACAGTCATTTATGGTTCTCTCAAAGGAGTAGTGAGTTCATGAGACAGTGAAAGCTCTAAAAGGAACTGAGAGCATAAGGAACAACACAAAGGCCAAAGGATGCATTTTCAGATCCTACAGTCACATGGTAGCAGTAAATAACATTTATGTTTTCAAGATTTACGTGAAGGGAGTAAGAGTTTTACGACAAATCCTCCAATACTGGTCATAGCAGAAGAGTAAGCACAGACAAGAATGGGTGCTGGAATCAAAATGTGTGCATTTTTTCTGGACAGAGGATGTTTTCAATCTTACCTATTAATTGGCAATTTTTACTAATTACAAGACAAAAAATAAATACAAAAGGCAGAGTTTAGAAGAGTGTTGCCTGTAGCATGGTTATTGTACAAAAGCAATTATTTACAGCTCTGTACAGAAGCAGTTATTTACAGCTCCTAAGTATGCCCATAATATAGATTTAAGGCCTTTGCTTATAGAGGAGGCATGTACAGCCATATAGCATTATCCCACTTTCCAAAGCAGTGCCTTGTAGTCACAATAGGTTAATAAGGAAAGGACGTGGAGGAAAAGAAAAAAAACAAACACAAAGTACAAAGAGTAATCAGTATCAAGTTACACATTTAATGCCATCACTTGTTACCTGGATTTCTAATTCAGCAATATGCTGTTGGAGTTCAGCTACAGCTGCAATGCGGTCTGCCTCGCGGAGCCGTACTGCCATCACTTCTTCTTTACTCTGAAAAAAGTAACAGATTGAAGCTAAGAAATAATGTTTCAGTTGATTAAAGACTATGAATTGCTTTTACCCAAAATCATGTAAGTAAGGAAAAGTTAATACACTGCTGTGTGAAATATACCTATTGATAAGGCATATTCTACAGAACACAAATTTAATTTTAACCCATAGAATTGTGGAATCATCTAATATAAATTCTTAACTATAATAATCTAAAAAAACCAACTGTGTAGTTTTGAAAATGTGCTGTTATCAATTTCCATGTCCAGAAAACAGCTGTCTTGTATTCCAAAAGTGTTATATTATAAACTAAGAAAAAGTATCAACGTAACAAAAAAACAGCTCGTGCTTCAACTTTTGACTTTGTATATAAACAGCAAAGCTACACAAGGGTTAATTATTTCACCATTCTGTCTAAAAAAAATAAATTTAAAACCACAAAAGCACAGATATTCTCAACCTCATTTAAGTCTAGCTATTTTAGTCACAGTACACAACAAAAATTTGCAAGACAGTTTAAAATAAAATTCTAATGCCCGTAACCTACAATCAGATTCCTGGTGTAAGTTTAACCTTTAAGTTTGCCTATAAATGATAGACAATTTGAGTCTGGAGAAGAAATAAGGACATTTCCCTATTTTTGTTTCATGAGGCAAGTCCTCAAGACTTCAGGGAACAAAATATATTGTCAGCAGCTTGGTACAACCACAGAGAGAAAACAGTGACAGATATTGAGTGAGCAATACTTTCAGATGGAGTACAAATAGTTCTGGGGAAGAGACAGACTGGGCTCAGGTACACCTACTTTTATGGTAGACTGATGTAACACTGCAAACTGTAGTTACTGTAAATCAGTTTCAATATTTCAGTTATTTTAATATGTACTTCAAACTAACATTATTTAACCATCCTTCATTAGACAGTTCAGTTGAGACTGACTTGAACATGCCAAAGCTCATCTACAGTAGCTACTTGAAAACATGCTGTTTGTTTTTAAAAATGATTCTTGTAATGAAGGTACATCATCTACAGGATCCAATTAACAGCATCTATAATCAGTGGAGTCCATTTCAGAGGAAGCCATCATGTGGCAGCCAAAGTTTAGCCATAATTGCTAAATTCTGCCGCACAATTGCTCGAATGAAGCCAAACCCACAGGATTACATGTATTTAACTGAAAGCTAAGGACAAACTGGCTTCGTTTGACTTTGGTATCTGAGATGAGTCAATAGTGTCGCTGTAGATGGCACTGATGCTTTACCTCTGAAACAGACCATGTTCTCAATAATTACCACAGAAGCCAATATGGTAGGAAAGACGTGACTGGGGTGGGGGCACAAATCTTATGTTGTAAGTTCTTTAGCAAAACTGATTAGAAAGATCAGTGCTGTGTTTCAAGAAACAATTTTAAATTAAATCCTTGCTGCAGAAGCAGTAGTCACATAAAATAAGGAAAAAACGTAATGGTAACGCACCAGTGACGGAAAACAGTTGCCATATAGGTGATAAGAGATGCAACTTGCTACAAAAATTTTAATTTCTGCTTACGTACTTTAAGCTAACCTTCACAGAAAAATACAAGCTCCAGAAATAATGTACCAGTTCTTTCTGCATAGAAAAAAAAAATAATCGGGGAGTTGAAAATCCAAATACTTTTTTTTTTTATACACCTCTTCAAGTAGAAATATTGCTACCTCGCCAGATGCAGTAACAGAAATAAAACTAGAGCATGATTTCAGTTTTCAGGAAGAAGAAAAAAAACCAACAAAAAACCAAACATCAGTTTCTAATGGAATCCCGAACAACAAACTTGCGAGATTTAAGGAGACGCAAGGTGGAATTTTTAGAAGTATTTAGCGCTAGAAAAACTTTACATTTGTCTGTATTGCTCCATGACATTACCTGAAAGATTACTGAAAAATTTTCTTCATCAGTTTTGAATACAAAGTTGTTATATCAGTAACATCTTAAATAGCTTTATTTCATGTATTTACACAGCAGTACTGTCTTTTCAATTCAACCTACCTGCTCTTATCTGCATTTCAAGCCAAATCTAAGTTGGTAGCACCCCTATATAGTAAAATTAGATACTGAACCTACTTCTAGAAGGACTGTAGGTATGCCAAGTCTGCTGCTCTGCTGGAGGCTAGCCCTTCACACTTGTAACATATGCCTTACATAGTAATCATAGGACACCCTGGTTTCTTGTACACCCAGTTAGTATTAAAAAAAAAAGCCAGTAACATTGCAAGGTTTTGGCTTAACAAGCATAACAATGTTTCTCTTTCTACTTTAAATTTTTATTTTCTTTCAATTCACTTTAAAATTAAAATATCGTTTTTCTTACACAATGAAATAACCTTAAAGAATCTCAAGCAGGAATTTCCTTCATTTATTGCCCTACAGAGGTGGGGAGACAAGAACCTAAAACAGTCTCTTCTATAACAAGAAAAAGTGAAAGCATTTGGCATGAATCTTAGATTAAGCTAAAAATCATGCTTCCTGTAGTTTGAATGTGGAGAGCAAGGGACAGGAAACTAAATGACAATCCGTACAAATCAACTATCAATGGAAAATGGCTTTTTATTTCCTCTCATTTTTCACTTAACTGTATATTATCATATAGTTAGAGTTTGAAATTGAACGTTTTTCATAAGTTTGAAACAGCAATAGGAAGCTCAATACCAAGTTATGTCCCATTTAAGGAGTGGGAGAACACTGAAACTTGCATATATTTTTTACTCTTTTTATAGTCAACATAAAAACTTCAGAGTATTGACTACACCCTCTGAGTCTCCTCAGGATTAATGAGGACATTCAGTATCAAAAAACAATCAAACAAACCAGTTATGGGTTATATGAAAAGACATGCCACCAAGATAGTGAATATTTAGAAAAAAAAATCAATAAGAATAATCTCAGCATTAAAAAAATAGCACTTAGGAAACCAGTGATTATGGTAAACAAAAACTAGTCAGTAGAAGCAATTTCTTCTAGTTAAAATTCAGTGGCTTGTTTTCTAAAAGCTTGTGATGGACTTTGATGAGTCAATGGAAGTTGTCTTTACAGTGCTTTAGGTTCAGGTTCCATTGGAAACAAATGGAACTGGCAAGACAGCAAGAAAAATGAAAATCTGAAAATACCCCAGGTATTTCATGGGTTATCTCGGTTATTTGAAGTTCTTAAGTTTCTTTAAAAACCAACAACAAAAATCAGTTTTGTTTTGCAGAAAGAACTGTAACTAAAGCAAAACTAGCAAGAAACTGCCAATTACAAATTACCATTATGGCTTTGAGTAATGAACACAAGATCAGAGTTTACTACACAAGTAAATTGCCTAGATTTATGCATTACTTTGGGGGAAAAAAAAGAAATTACAAGAAGAAATGAAAATCTGTAAAACTGAGAATTGTGATATTATAGCAAAAGTATGCGTATTAATAAGGATGTCATCTAATCTCCAGGCTAAGTGAGAATGATAAACCACTCAGACTACACTCTTGATTCATACTGTCTACAGAATCCTTTGATGAAATTGCAGCTAATGCAGTCTTCAGGGTATGTTACAAACAAAATGTATGTATATTGGATAAAATTGAAAAACAAACACTCAACCAGTAACAGTGTTCTGCATGAATGAGAACAGAAACAAGTCGTGCACATAAAAAAGGTTCAGCTACATTAAAGGCAAAACGAAGATGTGATCACGAACAACAAATTATATAACACCATCTGCTCTCAGGTTTCCAATTCACAGCCACAGTTTAAGAAATAGTATTCTGATTATTCATCTCATATTACAGTACTATTTTTAACATACTAAGTATCCTATTTAGAAATTACTGACTGTTCAGCACTAGCTGATTTCATTAAAGAGTATTCATACATCTTTTGGACACAAGATTTTAAGTAAAAAGTTGTTTTCATGTCTGTCAAATAATATCTTAACTATAGCAGTTTGTCAACTAATACCACCCTTTTTTGAAGTAAATAGCAGTAGCAATTTCAGGAAAGTTTTAATCCAGTTGAAGAGAAAAAAGCTTGTAAGACTTATCCTTTATTTCTTATCCATATTATGCGCGCACAAATTAAAGACATAAGTTATTAGTAAATGGTTATGGAGTTAGTTACAAAATTAACTAATTAAATCTGAGATTCAAACATCTGATTGGGCTCTCTTGTACATTGACAGTAATAAAAATTACTCTTTTGCCCAATGCTTTCGGGCTGTCCCCTTAAAGTCTGGTTACTATTAGGCAATGACTACTGTAATGCTCCCTTCTGTAGGCCTCCATTCAAATGCTACTTTTACTCCCTTTTTTTGAACCTAAACTAATTCTGCAGTAACAGTGAGTGTCAAAGTAATGAACCTCTTCTATCACTAAAGACAGTCAGAGTACACAGTGATCAGGATCTGTTGTGTAAGAGTGTCTTTTTATATTACACACAGACACTTTTCTGAGTGGAACCACATTTTAAAGTAAAAGTTTGTCTTTGTGGGACCACAAAGAAGCAGCTCTATCAAAACCTGAAGTGATTTTTGTGAAACGGTAAATTCAAGATGATATTGTCAAATCAGTAAAAGAAAGTTTTAGTTTTGTGATTTCTGCTTCTCAATGATGACACAATTCTATGCAACAATAGCGGACAAGACTAAGAAGTACACATATGTTAGCACACGAGTAGTCTATGCACCATGCATACCTTGCATTCAATTTCTGCTTGTCTACGCTTTGCTTCATTCAACTGAGCAAGAAGTCCTTTGTTCTGTGCAGAAAGATACTGTACCTTCCCCTGCAAGTTGGTAACCTCTTGCTCTGCCCTTCGTAAATGGTTATAATTGATCTGATTCTGAAGTTTATGAAAAAAAAGAAAAAAGAAAATGCATGTTAAGGAAAGATCTTTGATATTAATTTAACTCCCCAAAGCGTGACAAGAAACACTTGTAGATCATTTACTATAAAAACTTTTGATGAAAAAGCATTCAGAATTTTGCAAGTTTAATCAGAAAAGTTTGCATGACATTTGGTTTACAACCAGGATATTCAAATTGTTCTTAAACAACAGATGACTCATTTTAAGAATATTATTGCAAAGTTCCTGTACATCTGTTTTTCCCAATCTTTTGCTTAGGTAAGGCAAGGATCTTAAGAACTTGTATACCAACAACAGCAACAAGCTGATGCATCCAAGAAACATCAGGTATGTCAGAAATATTATGTGTACATTTCTGTCCAGTGAATTCCTGAAAGGAACATGGGACCTTAATTAAGATCAGTGCATTAGTTCAAGTCACACCATTTTTATATGAAGCTGTACATAGACTAGTACATAACACAAGAACAACTGCATTTCTGTCAAATGATAGCTAAACAGCATAAGCATATTAAAAAAATCCATGCGTGACACTGAAGCGACTACCTAAAGGTCTTGTGATCTGTAATCCAGACAGCAGGATACCTATGCCCCCTACTGACTAAAATAAATACACAGATGGGGAAAAAGCAACAAAACAAAAGCATATGTTAATTGTAGTGAAACAGCGTTAATACTTCAATGAACAGTTGAAAAGTTATGGCAAGAGGAAGCTTTTATTCAGTTGGTATAAAAAAGTGGTGCCTCTGTCAGCAAAAAGCCATGTGCCTTGCAGTTAGCTCATCTCTCTTCAGTAGCACATCCTTATGCGCTCTCCTGGTTTCTGGGATTGCTGAAGCTTGTCAAGTAGAGCGTTTGTTTGTTTAGCCTTCTGGATGCACAGGTCTCCTTCAAGTAACAGTTACAATTAGCGGGTATTTCATGGGAAGATTTCTCAACTTACAAATCCTTCTCAATCAACAGCACATTGTGCTTATTGATTCAGTCAAGAGTTCACTAATATATGAACTCACCAACTTTAGTGCACTTTCATTTCAGATCTGTTTGCTCAATAACAACTTATTCCCTAGTTACACAAAAAAGATCTTGGCAGTTATTTTTGTCTTTTCTGCACTAATCTCAGCAATGGTGAATCATGGATTTCTTTTCTGACACATGAAACTTAAAGCTTTTGCTAAAAAAACCAAAAACCAACACCCTGACAACATGAAGCTGTTTTGCTGAGAGTCCAGTTTAGTAACGAGTTCATGACCTCAGTAGATAACCTAGTATAGGCAATTTCACCAGAAGAAAGAATTAGAATTATTACCAGAATCATCAATAAGGGTTGTGAAATTTAAAACACCTTAAATGTATTTTTGTTGTTACACGAGTTACAGTTTAATGAATTAAGTGTCACACACATTCACAGAGTCTACCAATTAGTCCAAATGAGAAATTCAGAAAGCTTAGTCCTGGAAAAGACTAAAGAAGAGACGTTAAAGTAAGTTGGACTATATGCACTACATTCTCCTAGTCTAACAGCATTTAAAAAGCACATTTTGGAACTAAAGTCATGCCTGTAGATGGTAAAGATCATCATCGGATATCTACCATTTGACATCAGTTTGCCAGCATTCAGCTCAATTCACACGTGCTAGTGTTCAGTAACATACCTGTGTTTCCATCTCCATCATTCTTTGTTTGGTCTCCTTCAGTTCAGCCTGAGTTTCTGCTTCTCTCAATCGCACTGTCATCAGCTCATCCTGTAGTTCATTCACTGTGTTTTTTCTGGGAGGATCTTTCCATCTTCCACTAGTACGAGCTAAGTGACGCTAAAAAAATAGCATGCCATTGCTGATAATACCTGATCTTTCCTGCTGTTCTCTTATTTCATTTAAGGTCTCAGAGTTATACGGAGACAAGTTGCTATAGTGCTCCTATTTGTCCTAAAAACTAGAAACCCATGCAAACTTACTAGTTTTAGCAACAGCCAATTAAAAAGCTGAAGACAGTCATTCCCAACTACAGTAAGTTAGTGAACTGCAAGCGAGACTTTTGCCTATTTCTAGCCCTTGTTAACATTTAGTGAAGTAGGACTGATCAGGTACTTCCTTTCTATCAGAATGGCTAGTTAGTAGCACAGGCTCTGTCATCTATAACAACTAGGGACCAATTTTTAACATACTTTTGAAGTAAAGTTTCTTGTGACAGCTGCATTTAAAGATTTTCTCACCTCAGCAGCTTGATCTACCATCACTAGTTTTTACTTGATCTCTACATCTCAAAATTTTGTAGTCTCTTGCTTTATCATCGTTCATTGAAAATATAAATGGTTAAGTGTATTGTTTCCCATACCTGCCAGTGTTCCTCCAGATCTTTGACTTGCTGCCTTAGTTCTTTGAGACCCATCAGAGCTTCTGCTTCTCTTAATTTTACTGCAATCAGTTCTTCTTGTAGTCTAGCAACATTTTCCTCATCAGGGAGAGAGCTGTTCCTCTGCAACAAGGACCATCCTCTTAAATATGTATTTGAATAAAATTGTGCTTAGAGAGACCCACTCCAAGAATATAAGCACAGAATGATAACTCTTATTACTAACCAGACTTTCTTAATTACACATCCCTTGCAAAATAAAGTGATGCAAAAAACCTAAATTCCTGGATATAGCGAGTATAAATAAAGTATCTTCCAACTGCGAACTACCAAAAAAATTGACAAGGTAGTTTTGGGTATTCTGACTTCCAGATTTCCCTGGATGGTATCCCTAACAAAGCATTATTTACACTATTTTGCACACATCATCAAAAATATCGACAGAAGTCTGAGAGATTTTGAGCTAGTTGATAGAATTAAAGCAAATGAGGAACTGAAATTACACCTTTAGAGTTATAACTTACAGGAAAAATAATAAATGGAAAATTATTTTTTGGGAAGTAGGTCATCTACCTTCGAAAAGGAGAAAAGATAAATCGGCAAAAGGAACCACCATTAATATTTATAAACAACCACCAATCAATAACAGGTCTTCCAGATGAAAGTGCATGGGTGTTTACAAAAACACATGAGGAAAAAGTAGAAAGACTAGAGAAAGCTAAACAGAAAACAGGAAAACACATGGGAGGAGTGACCTGGGGAAAGTGAAACAGTGATGAAAGCAGAATAATGGAAGTCTGGGAAGAAAACAGAGGGGAAGAAAAAGAATATAGTCTGCCTAACTACAATATCCCTAAATCAAATCACTGGTCATCGAATACTCTAAGTCAAACTGTCCTTCATCACTTCCTACTGTATTTCTCAGTAAAATTGAGTATTTCTGTAGATGTGTAGTACTGTGACAGCTGTCAGTTTTTCTTGAGTCAAGATTGAAGTAATTAACTAACTACAGAACACAGCACAATTAACTAACAGAACAGAGCACAACATCCATTTATTAGCATCTCAGTGTTTCAGAATCATGGTATCTGAGTATTGGCAAATATATAAAGCGATAGGGTGTGTTTCTGAATGTTTACATCACTGTCAGTATAGCCATGCAAGTCTTGGGTTACTGAGCAGAATCTTCCCAGATTACATGACACATCACTAATTAACAGCAGTAAAGAACTGTATTTGTAGGAATTTGAGGGAATTAACTTCAGTCGCTTTCTCACGTGCCTAAGTTCATTATGACAGACTGAAACACTACTATACATCTGAGTTGTCTGGTACACTCAACTTTCTCCCACTGCTCCAGTTTTTCTTCACATTTAAGTTTTCAGTGTATGCTATCTTCATGCTGATGAAGGTTAAGTAGTAGTCTCTTTTTGAACCTTGAAAAATACCATGCTGAATTCTTACCCATGTTCAGTACAGTAAAAACTACCACACTACTTGCCTGTCAGACTCCCATGAAGCCCCTCAGACAACTAAAAAAATGAAAATCTTAACTCTAGTGGTTTAATCCAATTAGCTAGCAAGTTCTGTCAGCATTGCTGAGTGTATAGCTCTTTAAAATTTCCATGAGGAAACAATTTCCAAAGCCAATACACCAGGATCAGAAAAGCATGCTTTATATTAGGTCAACTAGTAGGGCTTTTTTCTTTCCTTTTTAAAATTTTATTTTGCAGTTAAGTTTTTCTTCAAAGAAAGGTAAACTTTTGACAGTTGGTTTGAATACAGCTCGAACTGTGGCATCAGTAAGTTACAAGTTGGGATGGCACCCAAAAAAGCAGTAGAGATTTTGATACTCAACAGTGGAAGTATTCTTTCCCTGCCCATAATGGGATGAAGTGGGAGACACTCAAGAACTCAAGACCTGGGAATGGTAACATTGAACTCTTTCCTCCTCCCCTCCCAACCTATTTACTTTCACATCACCTCAACGCTCACCCTAAGCTGACTGCTCTTGTTGCAGGATATCATTTGGAAACAATTCACATTCACTGTAAAGACCACCAGATTCCAAGTTTTCCACTGCAGTGGGTGTCAGGAACAGGAGAAAAGTGATCCGTTCTTCACAAACCTTTCCCAGTGCAAAAAGCTCTTAGGGTTTTTTTTGCTATATTAACCACAGGTTTCTGTAGGATATAAAGATTGCAAGAAGTGAAAACAGAAGAGAAGGTTCTAGAGCACAGTTATGCAAAGAATTACAGGGACCTGTAGTCTGTTTCTACTGCTATTTTATACAGAGGGTCCTGGTTTGATTTACCTTTTCCATCTCTAGAACTTTATCTTGCATCTCCTTCAGGGCACAATGGGATTCTGCTTCACTCAGCCTGGCTTGGACCAGCTCTTTTTCCAGCTGTAGCACAAAGTCTTCACTGTATCGTGAACTGCATTTATGCTACAAAGTTTGCAGAAATATGTTTAGTATGAAGCACAGACGGTTTGAAAGGGGTTTTATATGCCAGATTTGGAGTGCAAAGTGCATTCAAATGCTTAACATTAGGAATACTAGCTTAGGATCGACAGAAGCGCATACCTCACACAAGTCTACTAACATGTCCATCCAGACTGCTAACAATAAGAACCCTAACACTACACACCTTGAACACCGCCACAAGCCAAATGCGTAAGACCAAACTGAGACCCCTACTAGTACTGATGAGCAACAACTCAGTTTTCTCTAATTGTTACCTACACCAAAAAATTCTCAAAGGATCTGTGATTATTTTGTGATATGCTGAAAGAGATGCTTAGGAAAGACTAGCTTATTACTAGATTAACAGAACTATCTCTCTTGATCCCTACTCACTTAAAGTCTGATTCAACAGAAGCATTCGATAATCTTGGATTTATGAGAAAAAGCCAGGTACAAGTAGCAGTACAGCCCCTTCTAGACAGACAGCACAGGCCCAAGCTACAAAGAAATTTGGTTCTTTCTATATAGGACTTACTCCAAGACTACTCCCAGCCAGTTTTGCACACTGAAGCACATTCCCTCAGTAACAGAACAGCAGTTCAAAATTTAAGGTCACCCTTTCCAAACTTCACAGCGGAGGGGGAAGGGGGGAGACCCCCACGGTTCTGCTCAAGTAAGGTAATTCACCATTAATTTAGTTCTTGACTGTTGATTACCTGGAATTAAAAGTGAGATAATCCTTTCACTTGCTAAAGCACAATTTCATGAAACTGCATCTGTCAACAGATACATCCAACTGAAGTCATAGTAAGCATTTGTATTCAGAAGCCCTACTTAATTTCTCCCTCCAGCTAAGAGTTACAAAATACATTATATTTCTTTCTTGGGTCACTTCAAAATTACTTGAAATTCATCAGGGATAGTGAGACTTGCTTGACAGGCCATGCCATTCCAAATCAACATTCAAATTTCTGGTTTAGGAAAAAAATGGTTGTTGAAATCCCCAAAGTATAGCTGCCTAGTTACTGGGTATGCTTAGCTACCCTGAAAATTAAATATAAAGGGAAGTCATTTAATCCATCTTTGGTGCCATTAACTACATTGTGAAGAATAAATACTATACTTGGATTCATAGATGAAGTTTTATTCAATTAACAATGCAACTTTAAAATCCATAGAGTATTCGTTATACTAGAGATACAACTATTTCTTCCTTTATTTTATGTTTGCATCAAACAATTTAGTTTTCTGCATCTCAAAACAGTTGACAAAATTCACAGAAAAGTCTTCAGTTCCATTTGCTTCTGTATGACATTCTGTGACCTTTAATGCACAAACCAAAGGCAAGCAGGACTAAACAAGGATTTACAACATCTAACTACATGGTAAAGAAATGGGTTTTCATTTATTTTTATACTTCTGCATGCCAATTAAGCCTTTCATCGTGATTTACAGCACAATCCAAATTCAAAATCTACAGTAACCTTAGTGTTACAGTTTATTGTATTTCTTATAAATACGTGTCTACAGGGAGCTATAATGGAAGACATATACGCAAAGCATTAAAAGGCAAATACAGCTCACACAGGTAGTCTTTAGTGTCACGGAGACTATGCATTTAAGTGCTCATCCTACCTAACTGTACAGCTGAAGACAAATGTACAAAGATTATAGTATATTTAATATTAATTTTCCCTTATACAATACTAATTAAATTCATATTCTTTTCAACCCACATAGCGTCTTTGCCTCAGCAAGCAGTGGAGTGTACACCCTGATGCAAGTGTAAGGAGAGACTGGGTGGACAACACTGACGCATTTCTACAATTGCTTTACCTGATATGGGAGCACAAGCAGCATACATACATAACAACATGCAGACACTGAGGATAGGCAACAGCTCTTTCTTACTCCCTGGCTGTTTGTACACGTTCATCAGATGATATAGATACTTAAATGGTCTCTACGTTTCTTGTTCCAGATTCTGTTTATGATACATATGGAAAAAGAATGAATGCACTGTGCTTTCCTCAAGTAAGAAGGCCTCTTGTACTTTCCAGGAAATTGAGAAAAAACAGCAGATTTGAAGAGCTGAATATATCCTGATTTTGCAACAATATGTAAGTGTACCCTAAATAGTTTTCGACTACAAAAATCTAACTGATGTTTGTCAAATAAGTAATGGAGAGTGTAAAAAAAAAAAGTTACTTTATTCAGTTTCAGGCACAAGTCATGCCACCTTTAAATCTGTCTTTAGATTTCACCTGCCTAAGGAATACGTTAGGAGTACTTCTCTATTTACCCACAATAAACTTTACATCAAGTCTTGACAGGCTGGCAAAAAAACCACAGCCAAGATCAAAACAGATTTTAAAAACAATATTCACAAGTTCAAAATTGTGATTTTTTTTTTTCCTTAAAAAACCAACACACAATTTCAATAATGTAGAATATAAAGGTAGCACAAGTTTATAGTCAAAACAATGTTTGAAGACTACTTTAAGACTGACTTCTTTAACAAAAAAACTGCTTTTATATATTTGCCTTGAGCCCTAGAATTTATGACAAAAAACACAATGTGAATACACATTTCCAGGCACCAGCCAAATGTTTTAACCACAGTAACACTGTTTTTCTTGGCTGTGTTTAAAATATGTTTGTAATATAAAGCACTAAAAATGTAATTCTATAACCATTTATGTCTGGAAGAAACAAGTCCTTGCTTGGCTTCACAAAACTGTATTTCTTTTCCCCAAACTTTTCTTAAAATCTCAGAAATAGTAAAATCTCAGAGACTGACACAACCATTCCTAATATTATTTCGGCTGATGACAGGATCATTACAGATTATTATCTATACTGAAGGGCAACTAACAGATTGTCCAGCAGGTACCCAGTTAACTTTGGTTACGCATTTAAGCACTAACTGTAGTAAAGTGTTTTGGTTTTTTTTTTTTAATTTCTGCTTTTTGGTTGCAAATCAGAACATATCATAAAAAAAGTATATTGTAAAATAAAGTTCCATAAGGTTGCAACACTCATTTACATGCATACGTTCCCTATATCAGTTATTACGCTTTTAATTATTATCAGTCATTTTAGCATGAGCTCCTGAACAGAAACTATCCATTATGGAGTTGCTGTAACAATAACCAAATACATGGCTATAAATTACTTTGCAAAACACACATGCTTCTATCTGAATGTTTAGTCAATTAAAATTCTATCTTCACGTAATACACTTGAAGAGCCTTCTTAAAAATAAGATGTGAAGCAATTCTAGCTTGAACTGCCTCTCATTTCTCAGATTCGTTTTTCAAGCGTTCAGACTGATGAACTGGGTAACCATTGAAAGTTAAGAGTATCACTGGGAAAGACTGAGGTTTGTGTTCTGGAGGTGTATTAAATGGAGTTAATTCTGGAGGTGTATTTCTGAAGGCAGAAATTGTTAGATTATCATTTTTATACATGCTGCGGAACCTACCTTTTTCATTTAGAAACAATAGGAGAAAGAGAACAGAGAAAAAAACCTTCAGCACATGATTATCATCAGTAGGTGAGAATAGGCTGATTACCCTCACCCCTAACTCCTCAAATACCATCACTCTTAGTATGCCTCAAGAGAAAACCTCCTGTATTCTGTTGAAGTCAGGCACAACTTCCTCCACGCAGCTCTTGATTTAGTGTCAGTATGAAGAAGAAACCACCTTCCTCTTAATCTTTTGGTTACCCACCACATCTAGAAGCCTTTGGCAAGTTTCTGTATTTAAAGATCAGACACGCCAAAGACAGATTAGTAGCATTCTCTTCGAAACCATTCGGGTAAATGTTTAGGTAGCTGAAGCACCTAAATATAAAGAATGTACAGGTCATAACACTGTTTTTAAAAACCTTACACTGACAGAGCTGCTCTCTACTAAGATGTAAAAGTTTGCATCTAAAGTAAAATTAAGCACAAAGACTCCATCTCAAGTCTTATTATTTTCCACTTCCTTTTCCCCTTCCAAATGACTTCAAATACAATCAGAAATATGTGGAATACATTTGATGACACTTAATATATGATTTATTATATGATCACTAGTATTATTTTCATGTTGTCTGGGAGAAGCACTAAAGCAGAACTTCCCTTCCTTTCACTAAGAAACAATGGTAAGAACAACCTCTCTAAGTAGATGCAACACTTTGTAATAAAGTCATTCTAGTTTAATTAAAAACTCCCTATAAATACTTCAGCACAAGAAAAATTAAAGTTGCATGTAATTCGGTCTTCTAGTGTTGGACTTAAGTCAAAAGAATACTCCTCTCCCCATCTCTGTATTCAGCCTTACAAAGAAGTGCTGCAAGAGAATTTCTTCATATACACACACGTCCTGTAGGCACCTTCAATACTTACCCTTTCAGCCACCCCAACTTGTGCTATCAAGTCTCACAGAACGAACCCTAGATTATACTTAAATACAAATGCATAACCTTTTTACAAAGGTTATGTTATCCTTCTTAAATACTGTTGTTTAGATAATATTTTTGCTACCAACAAAACAGAAAAAGAAGCCCAGTCTTATTTCTCCTGCCTCATGATTTACAAGTGGGTTGTGTTTTGCTTTCTTTTTTTTAAATCCCATAGCATTGTTCAGAAGAGGCAAACACGAGTATCCTCAGGCAGTTCTTTTCATACATTCCTATTCAGAAATTCACACCTGAACTGTACAGTTTCTATCATGCTGAAACAGACAACTCAACTTTGGAAAAGATGTAGACTATAAAATATGTAGGATAGATGCTATACCTTTAAATAACTACAGATAAACTATGTAGCCATTTATAAGTACACTGTGCAATCCTTTTTGCTAATCATAAACAAAACTGAAATAATTGGAAGAAAAAAACCCAACGACATTGAAGCAAATATTCATAAGACAATACTGAAGAGAAGCATTGCCAAGAGCAGAGCTACTGGCACTAGGAAGCAGCAAAAAAATGTATCAGTGTACTCTACTTAAAATGCCAGAATTCAAAAGAAATTGATGGATTTCCACTAGGTGGTGCCCTCAGTGCATGCAGCTGTTTACCTTTGTTGCTCCTATTTCCGTGCTTGCAAACAAAATTAGAAGCCCGTTCAATTACAAATGTTACTAATGCAGCAGAATCTAGGGAACTACTAATTGAAACCATCTTCACACTTTCAGCACGTTGTCTAAGTTAATTCAGACAGCCCTCAAAGCCACAATACTATTCCTTACGCTTCAAAATTAGTCAGCTACTAGGCACAAATCCCCCTATAACCACATGGCTTTAGAGCCTCAGTTCCAAGCACAGTCAAACTATTTCCTATCGTTGCAGTTACACATAAGTGTAGGAAAAGGCGGCTGCAAGCATGCAGGGTAGGAAGTGTGGCTCTTAAATTAACTGTCCATCCTCACATTTTACTTGCTCTCCACCCCTGCAGTACCTGTCCAATCTCCTGCCCCCACAGCTCAAATCAAATCAATTTTGCAATCCAGTTATCTATAGCTCTGCTCAGGACCTCCATCCTTGCCCAGCCAACCTGCCAGGCTTCCCTACCATTGCTACTTAATAAGGTCCCCAGCATATTTAAAAGCGTTAGCTTTAAAATTCATATTACCCATCAATTAAGAAATAGATAAATACAGCATTTTAGTATCTTTTAGTAACTTTTAATTGAATACAGGTATGTGACATGAATGCCTCCAAAAACACATTCCAAAAGCATCTGTACTATTGTAATCAGACAGCAAACATCTGGCTAATCAAGTCTATAAACATTTCCCATTTCATTTCCACTTGAAAGATTACAACAATACTTAAAATTTTGGTAAGCATTGCTAGAACATCCCTATCTTCCCAATTATAATTTCTTCATTTTTTTCCCCTAAAGAAATTGCTGAATTAAATGAAAAAACAGCATTACACATTGCAGAGTAACAGCTCAATAATTCCTTGCAACTATTCTAAAATATGTACCTTTTTTTACACTTAAATGCATTAAACAGACATAATAAACTATTTATGTAATGTTGCATTTAAGTTCTGATTTCTTTTCAGTCTAACGGTAAGTCTCATCTCCACCTTCCAAGAAGAGATCCAAGTATTTCCAGAGCTTTGGTGGAAGATGTATAAAACAAACTCGGTTTTTGCCTGTAAGGGATCTGGTAAGTAGCTGCAGTTCTAAAAAAGTTGTATTTCGTACACCTGAAAACACCCAGGGCTTCAGATAAGTACTTGGATACCACTTACTTAAAAAACAATATGAGCATATTCACATCAATACTGCTAGTGCACAATTTATTCAGCATGTGAAGACTCCTGAAAATGCTTCCCTCCCTCTCAAGAGAGGACACTGAGCACTTTGTAAATGGCTTGGAGAAAGTAACTTCAGTCTCACAGTAAGAGTCTGAAGTCTTGCGCGTTATACTACCCAAAACACATAGTACATACAAACACAGTACTACATAGAGCTGCTAGTTATTTTTCTGCTCTATCTGCACATAAACCAACACCTTTAGTAAAGCCCTGCAGCCCTAAACTCAGCGACAATACCCTTGTATTTTTGCAAGCAGCAAATTTAAGCATGCCAGGAAAAAAAAAAAAAGGTACACAGGAGAAACAATATGGAAAGAATTGACTTAAATAAGAAGCTAGATAAAGGCATTATGAATCAACTCTCAAATCTGAGTATTCAGAGTGACACAATATGCAATGGCTAGATTCAGATCACTAGGAACTACCAAAGGTTTTGTGGGTGGTTTTTTGTTAGTATTTCTTTGGTGGTGATGGCTTTTTTTGCTGTTGTTGGGGTTTTGGCTTGGTACATTTTATTATGGTTTTTTGTTTGGGGTTTTTTTTGTGTTTTTTTTTTTTTTGTTTCTCTAAACTAATAACTTGCATCTATCCAGGGTTATGGATCTCATCTATCAGTAAGAACAGACCAAAATATCACTTAGTCCAGTTTGTGTAATTTTAAGAATGCAAATCACAATGAACAAGCATTTACAAGGACAGCACAGAGACCATGTCGTGATGAGGTAAAACAAACACGAGTGAAAAAGATGAGATGATGTGCTGCCAGGCTCCTTACCCATTGCTGCTGCTGTTGGAGCTCCCTGATGGTATTCTCAGCTTGCTCCAGTTTAGTATTGGCCTCATCACTCTGCTGTTTGATGGTGGCCAGCTCCCGTTTTATGAGGTAGTTTTCCTCAGCCTCCTGAGCCCTTGTCACTTGTCCCTTAGGACATAATTTATTTTTTTTAAGCAATTGAGGACAAATCCAAGAAAGATTGTCTTTGTGATGCTTAGCTGCTTATTTCATCAGATTGGTTTTGCATACAGCATAGAGTACAATTGGTAGAAGTTTTAGGACAAGGTAGTACTGAACAGCTGCTTTAGTACTTTATTACTAAGTTCAGCATACGTGTAGCAAGCACAATTGCGTACTTGCATTCAATAAAATTCCTCCCATGCAGTATTACTCAGTTGTACATGCACAGATTTAAGCTCGCAATATTCAATTTCAGTGTTAATAGTGTCATAGAATCCATTCGTCGTAGGAATTTGTACCAAAAATTACATTAGACTATGAAAAATATTATAGCGTGCAGGTATTGGGTTTAGACATTTTTAGTAAACAAAATTAAACAAGCATCTAGCAAGATATTAGCTCTATATTTATTACAAATCAGCAAGGCAGGGATAGAGTACAGCATGCTAATATGCATGCATTAAAGCAGTTTGGGGGTTTTATGAGAGTAGGAAGAGAGTCATACAGAAAAAGACTAAAAAGACTATACCTGTATCAATCTATCTGCCAAGGAAGCACTTTCCTACAAAGGAAAAATTCAGATAGGAATAAGGAAAAGAAAAAACAAAACACAAAGGGGTGATAATAGTTACAAAAAAGACAAGAGCTGAGAGAAAGAAAATGCCCAAATTCTACCCATTTTCTGTACAAATTCGTTTTGCAAAGTTAACAACTCTTCATATAAATTAAGACAACTCAGCCTGAAAGTCCCAGGAAGCAGCCTCCTCTGCAGTAGATTTGACACAGTCTGTGACACAAGAAGATCTCAAAGCCAGATTTCTGTAACACTTAAAATTCGCCTACAGGAGACTGGATATTTTTTTATCTGAATGGCTTGCTTCCTTAATTAACAAGAGTTACTGGTACATTATCTGATATGATCTAGTAGATAGATGCAAGATGTGGTCTATGGTCTATCCACAACATCAAAGGAAGGCACAATTTGAGCACAAAGGGAACTCCACTAAGCACCAAGGCATTCATGCAGAACTAAAGCTTCCAAAAAGATGAAGCAGGAAAGTTAAATGGTGCAAACTGACAGACACAAGTAGAAAAATTAAACTATGACAGGTAGTATTTTATTTTACTGAACTCTTGCAGTAAACCCAATTGAGCAGTTCGTAGATTCTCTTTCCTTGCCAAAGTTTTGCAAGAAAGAAATTTTCATTTATGTACACTGACAAGCACTACATTTCCCCCCACCCAAGTTGCACATTTAATTAATTTCTCCTCTATCACCCTTGAAAGTACTCAATTCTTGCAGATTCTACAACAGAGAACACATCTATTCGCAGACCATCTTTGTCCTTGGAACTTTTAATAAAATTAAAGTTTCAAACTGGTTGATAATAGCTATGACTCAGAAGTTAAGGCCAGATGTTTATCATTGAGGTACACTAAGGAAATCGCAACTAAATCATATAGGTTAGGATGAAAAAAATACTTTAAAATAAAAATAGATTTCCAACACAATGTGTTTGTTCACACTTTATGATCTGTTTCAGATGCTGTGATGGATCTTCAGAAATTCTTATTAGTAGATAATATTTTCCCATTTTGAAATGTTCTAATTCCAGTCAGAATAGGATACTCTGAAAGTGAATTCTGAAGTTTTAAGTATAGAATTTGCAAAAGCAGTAGCATCTGGCGCTTCATCATGGAATTCCTAATAATAAAAATAATAATCTGATTTCAAACCTCTGCAAGTTAAGTATAAAACAGGGATATTTACTATTAGAAATTTGCCAACAGCATTGAAGTGATTCACTACAGCTTCAAACTTCTTGTAAAGAGTCTGCTCTTTTCAGTTAATTTTATCAGCACTTCAGCGTTAGAAACAAAGATGTTTATAAAATTGTATTTTTGGTAACAACTTTCACAATATGTCCTCATTATGTGCATTTTTCCAAACTAAATTCAGAAATCAATTCAAATTTGACATAGATTGACCGTTTTTCCAAGAAACTGTAATGGATTTAACATCTGAAGTGTGATATCTTTCAATTTTGTGACTCTAAGTTGAATCTTTACCATTTTCTTCCCCGTGAAACAAGAACAACTGTTTGCAACAGCAAACAGCATTCGATTTCATTTGTTGAAAGACAGTTGCTGTTTGTGGTTAAGATGGACAAGAATGTTCATTCTAGAGCAGACAAGCTCAGATGCAATCCATCACAGGAAACATGATACCAGAATATAGGAGAGGCCATTGGAGAACATTGTCCATGGGTTGGCAATGTATCAACAACAGCTATAATGCATACTTTTAAAATTACATCCAGTTACAAAGAAGCCTAACAAAACTCTATTCCAGATTAAATCTGTGATAAGTAAGTCTTAAAAGTTATTCTCCCCCCCACATACCCATAATTGCTACAAATATTCAAAACATATTAATGGCAGCAGACTTTCTGTACTGAATGCGAATGCTGCAGCAACACCCCTCTACTGCTGTATTCGCTACCAATGGAATAATCTGCTTTCATCTTCATCTCCCTCTGGTCATTGGTAGGTCTGTCATTTTGCTCCTACATAAAAACACCCAGCAACTTCAGATTTTCAAAACTGAGGATTCTCTCACAACAACCTCTTTTCCACCCAAGCAGTCCACTATTTCATGTAGTCTTCTGGACTTTGAACATATGCTTCTAATTTAGAAAGAAAACAGTACAACAAAAGTTGTGTATGTCAAAATGCTTGATTTCATATTCACCAAGAGCCAGACATAACAATCTTAAACATTTGCAAGCACCAACCCTAATTGCTTTGTCATTGCCATGCTATTTGGCTAAGGAATGTTAGTAAACACCACAGATCAACAGGAAAAACAGTAAGCTATAATTCTGAGATTCCCATTTCATATAGTACAATTGCTGTCAATTTAAGTATAAATTAACACAGATTAAATCTAATCACCAACATACTTACTTTTTCTAATGTTTCAATGCGCTGTTTTAGGAGTCTATTCTCAGTCCGTAACCTCTGAAAGGTAAATGGTTCAGAATTGTATTTCTCAAGTTATGAATTGAAAGTCTGATAAAAGCCAAGCAAACTAACGTTTTTATCTCATCACATCTATGAAAATCAATATAAATACAAAAATAATTAGTGACCTTTTTAACATCTTTTTATATTATGTACTAACCCAGAAGATGAGTTTAAACAGCTTGATACAGCAAAGATGAGAAGAAGCCTCGTGTTATACAAAAGCATCTGTGTTGCATTAGATGAAAAGCAGCATGTCTGCAGGTCAACCACAGGGCTTAACCACGCATTAGACTTGACAGTCTCCTCCTCAAACAGAGACAGACACAGTCTTCATGGTTAAGGGACATGAAAGTACACTCCCTGCGCTAGGACAGGTTAATGAGATAGCTGCAAGGTTTCCTTCCTTTTTTCCCCCCAATAATTTACATTAAAATATAGAATAATATTTTTTTAATCTGTAAGGTTATACTGAGTTATTTACCTCAGATACCCCAGAAGTGAGAAAGAGTTGTACTGAATTGCATATTTTACCTGCATTTCCTATAAATTTTAGCAGTCAGCATTCAGATAGAAGAGATCTGTATCCATAAGAATAGGGCCATGGATATCAGTTCAGTAATGCTTTATTCTGCCAAGGCTAAGAGACAGACTCCGTGTGCTTGTTTTCCATCTCCCTGAAACAGCAGAGCTTCTTAGCAGAAGCAAGTATGTTAGAAGTGGTTTATATAAGGTCCCAAAGCAGGGCCTAGAAACAGACAGCTTTGGGTTGCTGGGTTTGGTTGGTTGGGGGTTTTTTGTTGGATTTTTTTGTTTGTTTGTTTGATTTTGTTAGGGTGTTGGTTTTTTGGGGGAGGGAAGGGGGAGCAGGGAAGGATTTGGAGTTAAAATACTAAAATCTAAAATTATAGTTGTCTTTCAAATGATTTTATTCTGTCCTATTCTGTAGAGAGCTGTCATTTGAGTCCTGCAAATTTTCTCATTTGAGATGCCATTACAGCAGTTCCTAATGCTGCTGCCTGCCTCGCTGCCTGTTACAACAATTACAAATGGCCTGAAAAAGCTCAGAGCACCTTTGTGCTCCCGGAATTTTTCTGAAGAGCCAATGCCTTAGAAACTGATACTGAAAGGCAAAACGACTAGCAGTGGAACAGGAAGAAGGGAGGCTGTCCTCACTCCCTCTACTAAGCTTTATATCCTACACTTGCCCATCATTTCTCCCATTGGCTTTTCTCATGGAACTGGCTAAAAACATGGCACAAGGAAGCAAATCCATATCAAACACCATGCTGTGAAAAAAATGCAAAAAGGGAAAAAAACAGCAAAAGCCTACTTATGTCACAAAAGCAAAGAGATACAGTGATTAAGTACATACAGGAAGTAGGTCAGTTAATGAAAGGGAAACAAACTGCACTCGCAGGGTGGTTTTTTTCCCTCATTATGTATCAATTGCAGAAGCTCCAAAAGAAAAAGTGACTGCAGACAGAAAACCCTCAATCTTGGGTCCAATGCATAAGAAAAATCAAGAACTCAAAATCAATGATAAACTACTCAAACACATTCTGACAAACTCTATCTTAACACGTGTCTCACAAACCTCCTGTCTGGGACACCTACATCTAAACCGACACACTTGGAACCTCTGGTAAATAAGGCCATATGTAATCAAGCTTTAGTCAGCAGAAAATAATGAAAACTAAGTACAGCAGGCGTCCAAAGATTTTTCTTTAGATGTCCACCAGAAGTCTCAATAATTTCACCGTAAGTGTCCTTTATGAACAGACAGCTCAAATACAAATGCTGAAAGAAAAGAATTTGGGGACCTCAGTTATGTGTCCTGATACACATACAGATCAAATACATAACCCCACGCCTAGGAATTAAACTGATCCATAAATATATCTGTTGAGGCTCTCTTACTTTAATTTCAACTTGTTCTTCCATTTCTTTTGTCTTTATAGTAGTGTATTCCTTTTCTAACCTAAAAATTAGAAATAGTAAGTTATGATTAGAAAAATTGCAGATAACTTACTTGTTGGTGTAACACCTAACAAACAACCGTAGAATAGAGATACAGATTACTGATATTTCCTCTAAGTGGCCACTTGAAATGCACTCCTGTAAATATTTAGACTGGACATGAAATTTAAACACACAGACTTTTGTAGGTATGAACCTGCACTCTGAAGTGCAGGTTCTTGCTTGTATACATTTACAGTGGCAATGATTTGGACCTATTCTGTAGTAACCACTCAATGTAATTATACAATAATCAATTCAATAGATTCAGCCGAAAGAAAACACAGCTTGTAAAGCCTGGAAGACAAAAGATGCAAAGAGATTTCAGACAAAGATCTGAAACATATAAAACAATTTTGTCCCCTCTCCAGCATGCTACAAAATTGTCCCAATTGAAAAAGCTGGCAACAAGAAAAAAAACAAGCAGAGATAAACAATGCCTCTGCAGAAGGCAACCAAGGAAGTTTAGACGCGGAATGCTAGGATTTTAAACTACATATGCTTTTATGGGCTTTCAGAGAAAATGTTTTTCCTGAAAGCTTTGTTACTACTTGTTTTAGAGAAGACTGCTCACTTTACAGCATTCGTCACAGGCTGCTGACAGAAGGGTCAACAAATGCAAACTGAAAGACCCTAGCACAATCTACAAGAACAGCGGAAGTACAATACATTACAACCAATTGGAGAATCTCTGAACTTAATCCTGGAGAAGCACAATACGTGCAGCTTGGCTTATCAAAACATAATTTACCAAAGGCAGAAAAGAGAAGACATACAACTAATGTTTAAAAAAAAAAGTAGCATTATGCTTGGGATTTCAAAAGTTATTTTACAATTACTAATGGTCTTAAAGTTTCATCAATTTATATTTTGAACAGCACTAGTCTTGACCATACACATACTCTTTAGCACTGTGAATACTTTTCTAGTTTCTGAGAACTAAAGTCTTAAGAATTTAGGCCAGATCATAAAGTTTAATCTCCTTTACCTGCTTCACCCTCCCTCAAAAAAAAAAAAAATCAAAACAATCCCTCCCCCCCGCCCAAAGCTACTCCCCCCATACACACTGAATTTTCTATTCAGATCCTGTTTACGGAAGTGTTGTGATTCCCCATAACTTGCAGGTTTCTTTAAAAGCTTTTCAGGTTATTTTTATAAATGAGATATAGCTTTATTCTAGTTAAGAAAAAACTGCAAATACTGCTTCAGAAGAATTTTCTTGCAGACAGAACTTCAGTTTTAACTGTTTATAGTATAAAACAACAAAAAATTTAAATATGGAAAAATCAAAATGAAATACCAAATAACTAGTTTTAAAGATAAACAAACAGTAGCTCTCAGCAACAGTATAATCCATTTTCTCAAAATATGTTATACCTACTTTTTCATCTTTTTTGCATTGTATTTGACTTGGTAAGATGCTTGGATTAATTTGTCTGGACCACTGTCAAACTGATGTGGAATGACCTTTTGAAAGTGCTAAAAGCAATCAGAGCACAAGATTACATATAATTAATAGCTGCAAAGAAATACACATACACACACACTACACATTTCAGACATCTGTTACAATTATTATAACCTTAATTTACCTGTAACATTCCTTCCATGTCAAGTTGCAGTAATTCTGCTTGGTTCATCTGAAGTACTGCTAAACCTACTCGAAATACTATTTCTAAACCCTGAAAACAGAAGTTAAGAAATAGCCAATAATTATTTATGGCATTGTCAACAGTACAGAATGATTCTGCTATTTACTAATAATGGAAATCTCACCCTAGTTTCTCAAAGAAACAAAAAGTTTCTGAAAAACCTCTTGACAAATTGATTCTGGGTTTCTTATTTTGTCCCAGGACAAGTGGTCCGGCTATTTGTCCTGATGCCAGACCCCCTCCTCAGAGAGACTAGGGCTGAGGTAAAAAAAGTCTTGAGTGACAGGTGTTTCCTATGTCAGCTTTATCAAACATTTTAAATATATCTCATTCAAAAAACCCCAGGTACATCTCAAAAAAAGCCATTTTAATTTCAGACATGGTAAAATGCAGTTAAACTATTTAAACAGACAGAAGGGAATGTCTCACTCAGCATATACTATCTCAGACATTCTTGAGTGTAAGCTGAAAGGATCCACCTTTGACTTACTATTTTCCAAGAGATGACTGCAGAGAAAAAGCATAAATGGACCATAAGATTTGGTTTGTTACCAGTTACAATCCCACACAGCTCTAATTCTAAACACAACTGAGGCGTCTTCATGATAGCGACCCTGAATAATTCCATAAATTTCTTTGGCTACTGTTCATCATCTGGACAATAAAAGTAGCAACACTCCCTCCTCTTGGCCTGCATATCCCCATAGACCTTCAACTTTGCCTGAAAGCAGCATTACTTTCCACCCCAAACTTATTATAATACTGAGAAACTGATGTCCCTGTTGTATGCAATGCTTTTGCATTGCGTCCAGAACTGACAGATTTGGTAACTCTTCAACAGGCTTAGAGTACAAAGTTGCATACAGCGTCTACATGCAAAGATGTAGTTGCTCTTCCTTGACAAACTACATACACAGACATCTTCCCCTACAAAATAATCTGAAAAGCGTAAGGACTAAAGAGCAAGACTATTTGAGATTTGCCCATCATAATGGGATTTATACCACTACCTAAATAACTGCTTTTAACAGCTACTCTTGAAATGGATCATATGAGTATTGAGTAGTTACCTCAGACATAAAGATATCAAATATTCTTGTTGCAACTGGTAGTGGAAAAGTTGTAAGGAATATAGTTAAAAACCATGACGATGCATACATAGAAGTGTGGAAACTCTGAGACTGAAAGTGCACATAAAGCTCCGGAAGATGCTCCTGGAAAATAAGAGGAAGGGAAAAAATAGATTAAGCTTCTGCTAGTAATTTTAGTGTGTCCATGTTTTGGACAAATTTTGCATAAAAAAATAATTGATATTTAGTACAGACAGCAGCTTCGTAACGCAGGACTAGGGAAGATATTGCCCATCATTATCAAGAACCATGCAACAGAAGTCCCAGTACAGAAAGCCCTATGCCACTACTACCCTGCAACGCACAGATTACAAAAACACTTCCTGATCCCAGTAGGAAGTCACAAGTTTGTAAATCCCCAAATCAAATCTAGAGTGGGCTTATTAATAGTTACTGAAGAGAAAGTTGATAGATTTTGTGTGTACCTGTATCATGCATTCAAACTGGTACATACAAAGGCCCAGTTCAGCCATGCTTGGTTTAAAGAGTTCTCGTAGTCTGTAATCTTGCATTAATTTAACAAACACACAGAATGCCTCTTCTTCTGGCATCTATATTAAAAATAAAAAAGCACAGTGAAACCTCCAGACAAACGTACGGATAGATCAGAGTAAGTGCCTGGGAAGGTTTGGGGGTTTCTTCTGCATGCGTGTGTGCGTGTAGTAGGGGTGTTTTGGGTTTTTTTGGTTGGTTGGTTTTGTTGGGTTTTGGTTGGTTTGTTGGGTTTTTTTAAACAGGATTTATAACCAATTACTGTAAAAAACTTCTGTATATGGGGAATTCTATCAAGTGATTTCTAAACTGAAATGGAGGTCTGCTTTGTCATAAAACAAAAGGCAATAATACAAAGGCAGCTTTAAGATTATCAAATTAACTGTGAAGTTCCATTTGAACTCTGAGGAGATTCAGTGCAATAGAATTTAAACAAGAAGTTCGTTAATAGTTGAAACAACATTCACCAAAATAGCTTGCAAGTCTGCAATCCTATCTTTGCTCTGAGACATAAATGTATTCTCCCACTCAAAGACAGTATCTTCTTGGCAAATAGAAGCACAGAGAGTAAGTCTCATTTGATTTGCAGAGTAAACAGGTGCCCTTGACAATTCCATTGTAACAAAATGACGAAGGAAAACCTTTATAGAAATTCCCAATAAACCACCATGATATATTATGCATTCTAGCAGGTATTTTAAAGGTTCACATATTTTTAACATCATGTTTACCTGCATAAGCAGTAATCCAACAATAAAAGCACTTCCTTGACAGTATCCAACCTCACGATCCACCAAAGAATAAGCCTGGGAAATAAAGTTTTAAGACTCTCAACAATTAAAGCCTCATTAGCCATAAAAAGTAATCATAGTTCATGCCATTATTTTGATAATAACTTACTCTTCCTCTCTCAAATCCAGTGAGGACAGACATTCTATTCAGAAGTTTTAGTCAGATAATCTAGTTGCTACCTGCTGCTACAAAGTGGTATGAACTCTGCTCTCTGTTAGCCTACAAAGCTAAAACTAAGCATACGAAAAAAAATACGTGCACTTTTCAACTACAGGAATTTGACAAAAGATAAGAGAGACAGCTGGCATACAAACTGCACAAGGTCACTACTTTTATAGGAGACAAACCAGACAAAGAAACAACAGTTCTTTTCAGAAAAATTATATGCTGCAGGTTTATTTACAGGTGGAGGAAGTGCAGTGATCCCCATGCATATTACATCTTCATTTTAGAGTTATGGAAGTTACTGTGATTTGGAAGCCTGACAACTTAGTGTTGAAACTACATTGTATGGAAAAGACTGTCTTTGAAAATTTAAGCTCTAATAAAATGAAGACAAAATAATGCAAAACTTAATTTTATGGTGGGATTCTAATTTTCTGCTTGGGTACTGTAACAACTGCACATCAGCTTCTACCTGCCATTTGCTGCTACCTCTTGCAGGTTCAGAAACACTTGAAAACTGAATGGAGTTCTGATTTATAGTGTTCTTGCCTTGGTCAGCATTGTTTTGTTTACTTCATGGCACACTTTATTCCATTATACTACCAGCATTGAGCATGTGACTGTTTTAATGCAAACTTACTAAGTTTTTTTTAATCTCTTATGAAGTAAAACCATCAACTATAGGAATACCACATTTGAAAGCTGTATCTGTAACTGGAGTGTAATTTGTTAAACCATTTGTGTCAAGTGGAGTAAGTTTAAAAAAAACTTGAACACATGAAACTGATGCAAGTTCACCATATACAAGGCAAATTATTTTCCAAAATTTTTTGCACATTCTTCCTAATGTATTTTCAAGGTCTGAAATACTGACTTACCTTCATTACATTGAACAAGACCTCCTGTCCAAGGCTGTCTTTTTCTTTAAAAAAATCGTGTTCAGGGTATGTCCTAGCAATGTCCCTTCTTATTAATTTCTCACAAGGAGATGTCATTTTCAAAAGCTCTGAATACTGATCCTTAATTGGCATGCTTTGAGCACTGCACAAGAGTTGCCACACAATTGCTCTGAAATGATGAGGTATCCCTTTTCGAACAAGCTCCTGAAGCACAAAGAGACACAAATTCATCTTATTTCCTGAAATTATAAAAATAAGCCTAGAGAATAAAACGCTTCAACATATTAAAGTTCCTCACAACTTCAGAGAATGTTTACATCATGTCACAAACCAATCATATAGTTTATGATGTGTAAACCTCAGTTTTAGTCTAATAGATTGTCAGCTAACAAAAGCAAGAAGAATCAGAATCATTTTTAGTGGCTAAATTAGCTAATGAAAGTAGACCCCTATTCATAGTAAGCTACTCAAAACCAGAATATTCAAGTAATTTTAAACAAGAACTCCCATGAGCCAGATTTTAATACAGTTATTTTTATATTCACAAAAGATTACCTGAAGATAACACCCTTAATTATATTTGTAGTGACGGAGATATAAGAAATCACCAATTAAAAATTGTTTCCAAGACAGGCAAATGATAAGAAGTGAAACTAACTGCAGCACAGACAACTGGAACAAAAAGTACTGCACAGTACTACTATCAGAAGTCATCTGACAAACTTGACAAGTTGTGTCTAATTTCTCTGGTGTGCCAGTATTTCCCAGTTCTCTTTTAAAAAAGTATTTAAATGTAGTTTCAGACACTGGATGAAGAAAACCTTAAGTTTACATCTACTGAATTAACTAAATTTACTTTATCTTCCCTAATAAAAAAATAAAAGAGATCAGCTAGGTATTACACAATTCAAACCTTTCCAGATCAATAGATCTAAGAATCTGGTACTTTTCAGAAAGCACAAGCAGAAAGTAGCCTTGTTGCTTGATCTGAAAAGTGAGAAAAAAAGCACGAGTCAGGAAGTACACAGATTGTCTTAGTGGTACTTTCTGCAATTAGGATCAGTCTGACCTAGAAGATTGTCACTTCAAGGCAAGAGAGTTCCTTTAATAATTTTTGTGCCTTAAGAACTGTTATCAAGTATTCTGTCTCCTAAAGGATAGCTTCTTTCACTAGTATTTATTCTGAAGCCAGAGGTATCTCCTATTTTGCAAAGCTTCCTCTTTTTCCTGCTTGCTCCAAATATTTCTCCTACTTCTCCAAACTAAGATTAATTAATGCAACAGTTACAACTTCTAAACAGACTCCTGCTTTCAAGTTTTGTTTTTGTTAAGCTTGAACTCTACTGCAGGAGTTTTGCATCACTGACCTCAATTTTCTCATATCCCTAAGATCTCCAGCCTTCTTCAGGATCATGCTAGTAATGCCACCCCAACTATTTGTCCTGTCTATAACACAACCATGACACCTGTGTTATTCCCTAAAAGATTTCCAACTCTGACAACCACCCCAACACATCAGCTTTCCACATCTGTCTCTAGATGAGCTATCATTTGTCAACAACACACTACCAGACTGCACATCAGTCATCCTAAAGCCTCCATGGCTACTAACAACATTGGCAAGTGGTTTCTTGCTTAAAGATACCACGCATTTGCTTGACAAAATAACAAGGTTAATGCCTCCAAGAATCCTGAAGGAACAGCAGGAAAACACACCTTAGCAGCACTACAATGGTGCTATTCTACACAATATTATGCACACTGGAAAGCGGGACTTACGTCATCCTTCAGAATCCCTCCATAACCAGGAAGGATGTTCTGAAGTGTATCAAAAGACATAAGGATGAAGCATATCACCTATGCAGGAAGGTATATACACCTAGGTCTAAAACTTAAAAAACTTACTAGGTATCTAATAACTTAAGACCAGCTTTTACAGCCAAGACAAAAAGATACCTATGCTGCCAAAGTCATACCTCCTGGCACAGGCAGGAAATAGGTACGCATGTTCTGGTATTCCATCGTAAATGCAGAATGACAGTTTAGGCTGACTTTCCACAAACAAAACAAAAACAAACAAAAAAATTGAGGATTACTTAACCAGCAAAGGAAAACTCACTAGCAATATAATTAAATATTTACTGAAAGTTAGCCAAATACTCCCCAAATTATACTTGGCCAGCTGTAAAAACAAGTGATACTCATGATGTTTAAAATATTCAAATACTGGCAGTTCAAATGAACTCTGTCTACTTATTACCATCTCACTTCTGCTTTCTCTTGCCAGGTTCACGTGGCCTTCTTTTCACAGCCTTTTGGGAACACCTTTCCAAAAACTGTTTTCCCTATGCAAGCAGGAAGTCTTGAATTCATTTTCTTCCCTTGTTTCCTCTCTCAAGTCATGTTCTCTTCACAACTGCTTCACATAAAAGATACTTTACTTTACCCCATTGTTCTGCCTTCCCACAACCTATTCATACACGCACATTTCAAACTTGCTCAAAAGACCCTGAAATTTGTATTCTGCACATAAAACTACAGACTAGAGTCAATAAAGAACCAAAGCAGAACAGACTTGCCTACAAAAAAAATCCCACGCTGCTGTACTTGCTGGCTCTGAAACATGGCAAATGCCATGTTCAAATGCCCTAGATACTTTTTAGTTTGAATTTAAAGTGTAATTGAATTCCACTTCTGTACACGCCCACGGCTAACCCAGACTGGATACACACTAGTCAAAGTCTGTCCCATCAACTCCGAATTTAGAAAGTACGTGTTCTTCTGCTTAAGGTCATCCCTGGGGTCAGCACACTTGGCATGCACAAAAAAACTAAACTCATCAGAGCCTCATACAGTCGAATTATTAGCTCTTCTAATAAGAATGCTTTAAAGAGACAGCTGCTCAGTGGGAAAGAATCATAGCATCCAGCTATCAGATGGCCTTAAATGGGTTTTCGGTAATTCCATTTTGGAATCGTGAAGCAAGTGTTCCCTATATTTGTGGGAATCTCTCACTAGAGGTAGACTGAAAGCTTTAGTATTCAAGATACAATAAATGCATCTTGTTTTCAATAAGAGACTTCCTGGGCAAAACCATTACCAGAGTCTGGTAACAGATACATAGAAAGCACTAAGACTTAAGGATGGAAGCAGATTCAACTGGAAGCTTCTGTTGCATATTTATCTTAAAAAAAAACCAAGACCAACAGGAAGATAAAACAGTATCACTTATATCACATTACAAATATATCCTAAAAAATAGTGTCCAACTACTACCTTAACTTGCTTTTCTTTCTTTTTCCGTACATCTTCCCATTCATTCACAATCCTCCCCCACAGAATCCATGAGTCTTCTTCAAGATGGCTGAGATTGCTAGAAGCTGATGAACTAGATACAAGAGAAGATCCACTATTTCTTCTTGACCCATTTACTGATCGCAAGGATTTGCTATCTGTTTCCAAGAGTCTGCAAAGAAAGCACACAAAAAACAAATTCAAGTTCTTCTAATCACGGGACCACACTATTAATTGTTTGTTTAGAAATCAGTTCTTCCAACCTCTTTACAAAGAATGCACCCAAAGGTTCAGTGGAACGGTTTCCAACATCCATTTGTACTAAATTTGAAAAGAAAAACTGGTCTACTTTACTGTTTCTTCTTAAGATCTCAAGTGATTCTGCAGACAAAAGAACAGCTCACATTGCAGCCTTTTAAGAAACAGATAAAAATGCCACATCATGCATCAACAGCATTAAGAAATGTAAGATACAAGTGTTTTATGGTCTCATGATTTTAGTAGCAAAAAAACCCCACAGCTGGTGTGCATCAGCCTGACAGAGAACATAAGAAAGTTAAAATATTCTCAATTACAGTACTGCAAAAGAGACAGTAATTTTAAAGAAAAGACAAAGAATTAGCCTCCTTAAAGATGACCTGATTGCACTTTTTTTTTTAAATTGAAAGTGTAAATACAGACAGAATAATTATAACCTGGAGCAATTTTAAAACACCTGACATTTGCTGACAACTACTCACAAATCAGCATGGTGTTTTTTAAATGCACGAGAAAAATCTCAGACCTAAGAAATAAGGACCAGGCAACAAAAATGGTTAGTATAGCTAATGAATGTGTAATTAAAGCCTGGTGGTCAGATGTGACAACTTTGGGGGTTATCAGGGAACAACGTATACATAAAGATGTACCAAGTGCTGGGCAAGTCGCTGACGAGACCTCCCTGTTAGCTGGTTGCTATGGCCATCAATATTGCAAGCAGCTGAGAATTCTGGGCAAGAAGGCATGATTTGTTTATCATCAACAAATACTGAGCCTCACAAGCAGGGGGAAATTTTTTTTAGACCACATGTTAGGTAAGACCAAGAATTAAGACTAACTTGAAAAAGTGTTTTGCCGTATTAAGAGTTTCATTTGTGTTTTAACTTGCAAGAATTCCAACATCAGAGTGACCTAGTTGAATAATTTCTCAATGCACCTGCACAAAAGCCAACACCCCCCCCAGCATCTCAGCAAGGTCAGGTTCAGTTTTAGATATTTAGTAAATTATAACCTGAGTTATATTGTTCCTGAGATTGTACACGAATCTCAGCATACCGACAATTTTTAAGATGTCTGCTACGATAGAGATATTTATACTAGCTTCCCCTATTCCCAGCTTTCACCTACTGGTGCTTATGGAAGTTAGGGGGGAAAAAAAGAAATTTAACTCACGAAAACAAGAACAGGCTCTGAAGCAGTATTTTGTTTGGAAAAGGGTTAAATAGTAGTGCTTTTGAAAAAGAAAAGCAGCTTTTCCAAGACCAGTTTTAATTTAGTCCATATTAAGGGAATGAAGAAAATCTTGCTTTGAGGAAAAAATTTTAAAAAAAGATCATTTTTAATGTTTAGAAACCTAGCCTATACTGATCCATAATGAAAATTCATGGTTTCGAACTCCTCCTCTCAATCTGAGACAGTGCCTAAAGATCAAATTCAAAGTAAACAAGCACAGAATAAACATTACAATTATAAAAAAAAAGGCTCTAACTAGTCACTTTCCATTTTCACAGCTTTCTATAGAAGCTATGCTAAGTTTCTGTAATTTGACCTTACCTGAATAAACTCATTGTCCTTAGATTTGAAAACGGGAAGTTCTTTTTACAGTAAGTAGCAAGTTCTGTGGCATTTGGTCACTGTTTTCTTTCACCTAAAACTTTAATAAATGATTTACTAATGCCAAACAGCTCCACCAGGACTCTGGACCAAGCTGCCTTGTTATTCTGAGGGGACTTCCAGTATAATTGGATTACAGAATGCTACAAGACATAGCTTGATACAAATTGAGTTCTTTCTACTTCTAGCTGTTTAACTAATTCATATTCTCCTTAAGATAAAAGCCAGCAATGAAAAGGAAACCTTTAAAAACATCCATCACCAGCAATTCTTCCAGCAAGCAGAAAGAAGAACAGTTCCCTGTGTTCAGAATACAATTCCTTGTCAACAAAGTGCCACTGTGCTAAAATGCAGATTCAAACTGTTCTGAAACTACAGCGCACCCAGAGCATCAAATTTCTGTATTAAAGTGTAGTATCTCATGAGAAAAGGTAGACTCGATAAGATAGCCTCTAATTAGAATTCACACAGAAGACTACTGTGGGATTGAGAAACAGGTCTGGCTAAAACTAAAGCCAGACAGGATTTGCTAACTTATTTACTAAACGAAGAAAGCTGACTCGAAAAAGAAAGGCTAGCAAGCCCAAGCTCACATTCTTCCTTCAACAAGTAAACTAGTCTAACTGCGGGGCTTAGTGAGATCACTCTAGCCGTAAAGACGTTGCACTCCAACACAGATAAGCAGTCCAAAGAACAGCTATTACTGCTTTTCAAATAAAAGCTAGTCATTTAGTCATGAACAGAGCAGAATGCCTCAGATTAAATGCAAATTAACTTTCTTAAAAGCATTCTCTTTTTTTTCTTCTTTTGATAAATTTAGATTTGCTACTAGCACAGCAAAAATTAAATATATAATTAATCTTTGAAGGAGAGACAATTCCATAAACCAGAAGGAAAAGAGGATGAGGTGGTTCTAGAAGCTGCCTTCCATTCTTGGTCAAGAACCAGACTAACAAATTCCCTGTAAGTTGTTTTGCTGTCAGGCTGTAGAATACAAACACAAGACATGCCAGGTGACACAATGGCATTAGCCCCACCTCCTCCCAGTGACTCTTCTCTACTGAAAGTTCCTACCCCCATAACTAAATCAGCAGGGTAAAAAAGCCCCGAGTACCTCAACTGCCTCAGTGCAAAGTCCAGCACGCTAGCAGAAGCTGGAACAGAAGCTAGTTTGAGCTAAACAATCAAACTCTGCACTTCGCTACCGCACAAGGGACTGCCATCTTCAGCAGGCAAAGCCCTGCAGCTATCTGCTAAGTCTAAAACCTATTTGGAGCTCAAGTTCTCCTTTGCAGTCTGAAACAGCCTTGTCAAATACAACCAAATTCTGCAAGAAGTCCTGCCTCAAGACTGCAAGTAACTATAGGTTCTGGAAATTCAACATTAAGAAATCATACAGTCCAATTTTATTTCTTAGTAACACTGTTGCAATCACTGTGCACATCAAGAGCAACGGATCCAACTGAAAGTTTCATCCTGAATGGTAGATGGAACAGATAAATTTATACTCATGGAAAGGCTGCCAAGAAAACGGTTGCTCACTGTATTAAAAAAAACACAAACAAACAGGATTAACAGAAAAGACTAATTAGGAATTTACTTTTCATTAAATTAAGACATTATGTATCAGCCACCTTGCAGTAACAGCAGGATGCATCTACTATTTCTTGCAAATAAAGATTGGTGAACACTGTTCCATCTCTAAACAGAGCAGGTTATAGAGCAGAAAGACAGACCTTAGTAAAAGTGGGGAATGGAATTCAGAAATCTTTAACATTTCAAATAGCTAATGGAAATAACAATTTTGATGTAAGAACGTAAGGTTATATGAAAGTTTGTTCCCTGAGATTCTCTATTTTAAATACGGTTGGACTCAATGATCTTGGTCTTTTCCAACCTGAACAATTCTATGAAATTGGACACTGAAAACCACATGGCTGCAGTGTACATTCTTAGGATTAGAGGCAGCTATAAACAATCCTGTAAAAGCAGGAGAGAAACACATCTTTTACAGTTCCACAAAAAAAAAAAATCTTTTAAAAACACAGAACAAGAACACAGGTTCTTAAGCCTTGGAGCCTTGAAATTGAAATGTTGTGCCATGAAGTTTTACCTAACCCTCCTCTAAGAGCCTCTATGGTGAAATTGCAATAAACCAATTCTAGTCTCATTACTATACTTTGAAGACCAAAAACTTTTCCATTCACCTGTTCTGTTCCTCAAGTTTAGCAAGTAATTCTAAGTCGTCAGGACTCAGCTGTGTTGGTGAGGACGGTGATAACGCGGGTGTAGACAGAGTGGTAGAGGAGGATGTAGTGTGTAATGAGGCAGATGGACTTGCCACCTGACTGGCCATTTGACTGACGGTGTGCGATACAGTGTTCTTCACCCATGAGAGAGTAGAGCTCAGCTTTCCTGCAACCTTGTCTGTCGCCACCTGTGATGACAAAAAGAAGAGGATGCAATAATTATCTTTTTTTAATAACTTTTCTTCCAGTAAACCTGCTGCACTGAACAAAGGAGAAAAAAAATATACAATATGCATATAAACGACATTGAGATTATTTATTTCTCCAGAACACCCAAAGTTGTCAGAAGCAACACAAGCATCAACAGCTAAACAATATTATAAAAGAAGTAACATGCAAGTATTCTGCTAATTCACAAAGACAGACATGGAGAAATTCCTGATGTATACTCACAGAGCTCATTTCTGCAGTACAGAAATACCACAGGATCCAGGATCAGCTCAGACTCCCCATTACAAAAATAAATAGAAGTAAAAGCTTATTTTAAAACATCTTGATAAACTAATAATGGCACACAAGCTATAGAAAAATAGATGTAGAAACAGTCAACTACTTGACTGATGGACACTGGAGCAGTACATCAATGTAAACACTCCAGACCATCCACTGCTCACTTTCATTAATCCCTGTGGTGACAGGACAGAGGAGCAGGGGTACCACATTTCTAATCTACACCAAAGCAAAAGATCCTCTAATATCTGCCAGCATGCAGAAAACTGCCACAAAGAATTTACACCTGTGAATTTACAACAGGTCCTGAACATCTTACATTAAATGCCTCATGCTGCCAACTCTTCTGTCCCTTTCTCTTCTGGTCACTCCTACACCAAGTGTCCTTCACCCCTGATCCCACCACCAGTGCCTGGGGTTGAGAGGCATCCTGGAGGAAAAGCAAGAGATCCTACTAGAGCAGAAGGGACCTCTGAGCAGAGTTGGGGAAATGGTGGGTCCAGGAACGAGGAGGTTAACTGGGACCGATCATAAACTGCCACTGCTTCTTGACCAGCGTTACGGGGTAATCCAGCCTAACAGATTCACGGATCACTAGAGAAGAACGAACAGCAGCCCCTGGAGGTATTTTCTAATGAACCCCTCACAAGAGCTTCCTTCAGCAAATGAAAATGTAAGAGGCTTTGACCTACAGTAATTCACAGAGTTCAATTCTTCCCTGGCCCAACTCAGGGAAAATGCACCTTAAAGGAAGAGATAGCTGCCCAGCAAAACCAAGGTTGAAGAGGAACTCGCTTTGAAGCGGTGCTGCTGGCAACTATTTATTTTCACCTTTGCTGACTTCCTCAAAACACTGAATTGCTCAATGGTTGTCACAAACAATTCTGCAGTACAGTGTATACAATAATTGCTATGATACTAAAGACACTGAGCTACAGGAAAAAAATCCCTTCCCAAGATCCTCTAATAGAATCTAAATAAGCACAATTTCAACTGGAAAAAGTAACTCCATTTCAGCACACCATGCAATTACTTGAAGCACAGTATATAGACTGAATAACTGGTTCCTAAAGCAGAAGCTTTTATTTACATACAATGCTACAATGAACTTCTTTGCGAATCAAATCCAGCAGTATTTTATTTTCATGTCTCATCGAAAGGAATACACACTGAATGCCTTCAGAAAACAAGAGGAAAGGCCAAACAGAACAGTGGCACCCCATTTCCCCACTTCCTCTCCACCAGCAACGTGACACAAGAGTTCTCCTAGAGGACTGCAAAGAGGTTTCTGATGTCCATATGCTTAACATTCATTCTGAAAACGGTAACAGATATTGCTAGAAAACCTCAGATGCAGGGATACAAGCCACAGGTGGGAACAGTAAGGTCCCAACACAAGCATCAGAAAGGTTCCAGTTGGTTCTTATGTCACTGTTGGACAGGAAAGCTCAGGTGTATCAATACAGTTCTTTTAAAAAATACACAACACGTGATCTTTTAAAGATGATCTTTGAAAAAAATCACTTCCAATACTAACATTTGACATCATCTTTTATACAAGAAAGGAATAAAAATCACTAGAGGTTTCAAAATCTTAAGATTAATACATGCATTAATATTTCACTCAGTCAATATCCTTTATTCTCTGTTGCTATGAAAGAACAAGTTATTGCTGTTTCACTTTGAATAAAATAGCATCAGGATAGAGGTAACTCATACATCTCACTTAAGACCGATTATTTTCTCAAAGGCTTTAAACTGCTTAAAAATATGACATGTAATGCAACTATTGCAAAGATAAATGTTGACAGAAACAGGGCCAATCTGAACACCACATCAAACATGACTGCCATACACAGCAGATTTTAAGTCATCCACCTTCTAAGAATCTCACATATAATGTTAGAAAAGCAGCGATTTTAAGTATTACCCTGTGTAACAGAAACAGGAAGAGAAAGTTTACAATCAATTTTTCTCTCTTGACAAAGTAAAGCAACTAGGAAGACTTAAGGTGAAAAAGTAAATCCAAGCTGAGTCTGGCTTATACATTATGAGGCTCACACTCCACATGAAAACAGCTGAAGCAGGTGGTGGGGGACAGAAGTCAAGAATCTTACTAACATTTGTTCACCAACACATCACTCAGCATTAAAAAAAATAATTGGTTTCTACAAACCTTTCCATTATGTGAAGAATACTAAGAAAAAGTATGGTCAAGAAAGCCATGCAAGACAGCAGTTAAGTGAGAATGTTTCTAATAACACTCCTGTCTCTAAAAGTAGTTCAGAGTTTCATTAGAATGTATTTAGAGAATTAGTACCAAAAAAATTCCTAGTCTGAAAGCATACATATAACAAGCAAAATATGCACAGTTGCAAAAAGCAAATGTTTGAAGATCAAAAGGCTCACAGTGAAGTTTGTATCAAAAACACATGAAGAATTTGTTTGGAGAAAACAGCTATGGCAGTCACCCAGGGACAAGCTAAACTAAGAAAAAAATATTCTCGTCTAATAGCTAACTAGTTGAGCCTACTTCCCTTTTGCCAGGCTTTTCCAGGGTTTCCTAAAAATCTAAAGCCAGTTCTCAAATTGTCAGCATCAACATAGACTCACGGACCTAAACATGAAGGTATTTACTATCAGCTTTGTTATCCCTTTCCCTAAATAGGATGGCGTAACAGGATTTTCATATTTCATCATTTCAACTATGTTAATTTCATAATTTCTATTCAGTGACAGATTTCATAGAGTTATTCTTTGACAAGTGACTTAAGGCCTTCCAGAAACCAGGTCACTGGAATTTGAAAATAAGAAAGCCTTTCTTGGAGCAACACACCAGTATTCCTACAAACACGCACACAGGGCTCCTACACTTGCCCTTCCAACTCTTCATCCTTCTCTTAACAGAAAATGAAAATCCCTGCTACGTGTCTTAAGCTTTTCAACCCTATGTAGACCGCTGCATCTAACAGGGTAGCTGCATTTAGCTGCCGCTAAACGACAGACCACTGCTACTTTCCACCTTTCCACTGATAATCCCTGCAACAAGAAATCTGCGTCCCACTACTAAGACGATATATACATATAGTACAGAAATTAATCCTACTGACTCATTATCATTAAACCTTTCATCTTTTCTTTGTATTTGTGTCTTCTCAAGGCTTTCTTAAACAGTGTTTCTTTTCAAAAATGGTTATTATTTAACCAGTGATATTTCTGCAGGCCTACAGCAGTGTTTCCCTTTTGGCTACAACAATGCTCTGCAGTCATGAAGTGTCCTTCCCTTTCCTACTCTTCATTATGGTGGAAAAGAGATCATAGCCATGTGCTCAGCTGTTTGTAGCAGTAACAAGGACAGCCAGATACACCACAGTGCTCATTCCAAAATCTTAGCTAGGTCACAGCGACAAATCTAACTACACATGAGATAGGACTTTTGCCTTTGCCATCATCCTCCCACTAAGCGTATCCACCTCTGCTACTTCCACGCTGTTCTGCCTTATCTCACCGCTGAAGCGCTCACACTTGCAAAGCTGCTCTACTTGGCGCCCTCCTGCGCTACACCGTGTATCGCAGACACCTCAGCCCCAGACTCTGCCTTGGAAGTCCCAGCGCTCACCAGATCTATGCAAGACCCCATCCCCTCAGCTAACCAGCTCAGGCCAGAAACCCTCAGTTAACAGCATTCTTTGCTCACCTCACCTCAGCCAGTTTTCAACTATGCAAAGAGAACTGGTTTCCTTTTTATTCCCAGCATTTTTCAGATGCTGAAATTCAAGTTACATTTGAAGAGTATAAAAGGTAACCTACATTGCCTGGGAAGCATGCCAACTCATCAAAAGCATCATCAGGATGATCAAGCCATTATTAATTATTATTAATGCGTGATCAAAAACAGAGTCAACCCATTTCAAAAAACATGCTTTTCCCCCAGAGGGGTCTCACTCAAGAACCTGCCAATTCATCAGACTTTGAACACAAATGCTGCTCCTGGCCCATTCCCAGGGACACCAACACTTTCCACTGAAGATAGCCACATCTGGGGACAAGCAGGCAGGGGTACGCCTTCTTTACCCTTTGCAGGAGGACACAGGGGAACTGGGCAGGCTCAGTCCCAAACCAGGTGTATTCACTCAGGCTCCAAGCCGTATTAACAGCTTCACTGTTCCCAGTTTGCCAACAGACCAAGAGCACTGGCAGAGTTCATTTGCATCTGCCTGCCATGTAGATACCTCCTAAATAAATGTGTGAATTTTGAGTCTGAAAATATTGATCTTTAAAAAGATATGGGGGAGAACACTTAACTACTAATGACTTTCTACTCCGCTGCAGTTTCCAGTGAGCAAAACAGAACTACCAGCAATTTTCACCCATCTGGTCAGTCATCAGGCAAGGCACAGACCTGTCTGCTACGCACTTTAAGCTACTGCAAAAAATAATGAATGCTTATATTGATATTATACATAGATATATATGATGTGCAGTTTATATATGCCAATTAAAATACATAAAATTCAGTATCTCAACTTTGTTTAGTATCTTTAATTAGCTGCTGATTACAGCGCTTTATTACCAAAAGGAAGTACAACACTGTGTTTTGATTTTTGAGTTACTCAAAGGAATACTGCAGCAGAGCAGCATAAGAAATACTATAAGTAAGGCAAGCTGAAGGTAGACTGCAGCATCCCACATTACATACCATTATATAAATCCCTTGCCCTGAGAATCCCAAGGTTTTGTGCAGCACCTTACAGTAAGCCCAAAAAGGTTACCACCACATATTTTTGCATTTGCCAGACTGACAATATTTGTTTTTCTAAAAAAGTCTGTTTAGATTTCTTTAAAAAAAGAAAAAGGTATTTCCCTATATGCATTGAATTAGCTTAATACCTATATTCTGCATTTTCCTGAGGAAAATCTGTAATAAAGTTACAGGTATGCTGATTACCTGAAATACTGTCTCAGCTATTCTTGTCATATGACAAAGTAAAAATAACTGCAAGCCTTACACAGACACTACTCTATATATTTATGCTCTCTTTTTTCTCTTCCTGAAAAGAGAAAGAAATGGGAACTTCCAGCATACAAGAAGTAATTCTCATACTATTCTACATATAAAAAGAAGTCTCACATAATTGGTGCTGAAATTGTTGTCATGGTTTCAGTTGGGATAGAGTTAACTTTTTTTACTAGCAGCTGGTGTAGTGCTATGTTTTGGATTTGGGATAAGAAACTGTGATGATGGCGCACTAATGTTTTCGGTTGTTGCTAAGCACTCAAGGCCTTTTCTGCTCCTCACACCGCCCTGCCAGCGAGGGCTGGGGGTGCACAAGAAGCTGTGAGGGGACACAGCTGAGACAGCTGATCCCAACTGGATATTCCATGACATGTGAAGTCATGCTCAGTACATAAAGCTGGGGGAAGAAGGAGGAAGGGAAGGACATTCAGAGTGATGGTGTTTTGTCTTCCCAAGTAACCATTACACACGATGGAGCCCTGCTTTCCTGGAGATGGCTGAACACCTGCCTGCTAGTGGGAAGCAGTGAATTAATTTCTGGTTTTGCTTGTGTGCGCAGCTTTTGCTCTACCTATTAAACTGCCTCTATCTCAACCCATGATTTTTTCCTCACTTTTACTCTTCCGATTCTCTCCCCAATTACGGTGGAGGGGAGGGAGTGAGCAAGCAGTTGCATGGTTCTAGCTGCTGGCTGGGGTTAAATGACAATTGTATATATGGTTTTCAAGCCAGTTATAAAGCATTCATGGACCCAGTCCCCTGCTCGCTTCAAAAAAGCAAATAGCATTCTAATATCTGAAGAATAAATTAAACTGACTCAGTCAATGACATATGCAGGAGAGGTAGCTGGTGAATCAGCCTGTTATCATGCTTCCTGACAAGCTAAAATCCTAATTTAGGGCTCAAACATGGTTTCACTATAAGGTTCAGCCACATTTTTTGCACTAACCAATTTCTGCTGAAGTCTGAAGAAAAAGCCCTGATTTACTCTCATATTTGTGATTTTTCTTGTAATAGCACCTAACAATTGTCAGGAATACCCTAGTTAGGATTCACCAGCTTCCATTTCACTTGATATTCACTAGCTCTCTAAGCCTTTCTGATATAAAGAATAAAGCAGTCTAACATTTTATATTGTGTAAAAGTTAAGCAATCAGAAAGCCTTCTGTAGTATCATTTAGTAAATACAAGTTCTTTAAAAGTCATCTTCAGACTCTAACAGGGTGGGGTTTTCATGGTCCTAAAGTATCTAAAAGGAAGCTTGAAGCTCCAAGTTCACACACACAACATAGCAATCTAGTACATAAGGTGTTTTAATGAGGTACTTCATTAGAAATGCTGTAGTGATCCACTAGAGGTTGAAACCATTGCTCAAAGTCACGTTAATAGCATTTCAACCATTGACCAAATTGCACTGAATTCTGTTTATTTCCAAGAACAATTCCAGGTTTCTAATTACCTCTGAAGTCCAGTGAGATGTACAATCTATTAAGCATTGCCCTGTCCGTCTAAAAGTGATCCTCTATCAAACAAGTTTCCTGTCTGATACCGGTATGTGACAACCTTCAGAATACCATAGACACGTTCTTTCAAGGGGAAAAGAACCACATATAGTGCTTTTGTACAAAAGATGGCTGAGAGCTCCTCAGAGCTACAAGAGAAAATACTGAAGGACTACAGCGAAAGCCTTTAACAGGGAAAATTCCTTTGTTTCTTTGTTGTCTTAGACCTCGCTTTGGAAAACGTCTTTCTATTGGAGGCTCGGCATGCCAAGTTACACACACAGATACTTGGAGGACTAAAAAAAAAAAGGCTAAAAAAAGAAAAGGAAGAATCAGATTTATCAGCTAAAATAAAGAACAACTCCTGCAAAGTCAGTTTGTTTATGAACTAGATTGGAAGATTTTTTTTCTTTTTCAATAAAATGGAACTCAATCTGTTTCACTGAAGTTCAAGTAAGTATTATCAGGCATTTACCAAAAAGTAACACACACTGAAGGACACACATGTTTATCATTAAAGTTCCTTCCTACCAATTTTACTTTCCTATTCCTTCCCGAAAGCCTGGCTTCCTTAATGTTGCTTTTAGCCAGCTTCCTCCTGGAAAGAAGCCAGGACTAGCATCTAAAATACATTAGAAAAAAAATAAACAAACAAAAGTATATAAATGCAGTTAAATTTACTAAAAGCCTTAGGTCTATATTTTGGAAGTGAGAAACAACTAAGTCATATTTTTAAATGTTCACTGAGCCTTAATTAAAATCATTGTCTTTAACACAACTCTTCATTAAAAACGTATACAAAATTTGCAAGGAGTTAAATTGGTAAGTTTAAAAGGATCCAGTATATAACAACATAAAAACATACCATTTCATACAACATTTGCGTTACGTACTGGTAGCCCAAGTATCTTCTGGGTGTAATTCTCCTTTTTTATAGGGATTAGATAAACTCATGCCACAATCTACAGGCTAGAACAAAAATGCTTATCTCCTGTTTACCAAGTTGCATGTGGTCCCTTTCCAGAGAGTTATATGAAAAGAGACTTGATGGAGAAACAGAAGACCATAATCATGGCCTTATGGAATATGGTAACACTTGAAACTTTATTACTTACTAGAATTTTAACAAATCAGGGGACAGAGGTTGGTGATACCCTGCCTTCAGGACATTACTCTTCTTTCCTTTAAACGATCAGCTAGAAGGTCAACTTTCTATCACTTACACTCAAATGCAAAAGAGTAAACCAGTTTCTAAATGACTGACTGATAACCATCTTTACTTGTGAGCTACAAATTCAATACAGCCCACAGATGCTGACAGAGAACAAGAAATAAAAAGTTTTAAAAGTGAGAAGTGTAACCAATTTAGTAATTTCCACATAGGAAAGTTGTCTAAATCTGCTACATTTACTGAATAGCTTAGACACAGGTGCATACTTCAACAGTCAATTCTTTTAACATAGTCCACACCAACACCTGTGGTCTTACAGTAATATTTAATTTTACCCACCAATTTACTTAGTATATCCATGACTCGTCTTCACAAGCACTTACAGTGTAAGTTGAAGTAAGTACATTTTTGTGGCTATAGAAGGGTCTTCCTCCATGCTACTGAAGTCTGTAACAGTGCTCCTACAGCCTTTTCTGAGCACAGCACTTAGAAAAAGCTAATTTTCCTCAGCTATTGACTAAAGAAAAGGGAGAGGCTCTTCAGAGAAATTACATAACTACTCATCAAATGAAATCAGTTATTTTCCAATTATTTGACTACTGAGTTTTACACTTTCATTTGGAAAGAAGGGCCTATTGACTTCTTTCAAAAAGGCCCACTAGTGGAAAAATGCAAGGAAGATCAATGAAACACAGGCAATTTTTAGTGCCAGTCTGACACCAAAAAGATTATGTAAGAATCCCAAGCCCATTCTATCATGGTCTGCAAGTGTCTTATTATGGAATTCAAACTTGCCTTTGTCATTTTGTCTTTGGAAAGACCAATCACAATTCTTTTTCCAAAGGGCTGAGAAATACTAAAGCTTCAGCCAAACCCATAAAGTTCCACCACTTACACGTTCCAAGGCGGAAGCAGGGGGGAATCACTTTGCTTAATGAATATTGGGTTTTAGCTCTGCTGTGTCAGAGAGCATGGAACTGGAATTTCTTTTTACTATGCCTGAAGGTAGTTCACTGTTTGAACTATACACAATCAAGAAGAACACCTGAAAAACAAGAGATGTAAAACTAACTTCTTCTATACAATGTCACTCTATATAGTGGTGTGGGCAGTACATGTCCAAAACATTAGGTTTTGGGTAGCTACTAGTTTTTAACACTCATTTTAAGCCACATTTGATAGTTCTACCCTTCTATAACAAAAGTAACAGTAAGCTTTTCTCCTAACATCCTCTTAGTTAGAAGTGCATGGTCAACTTGTGGCAACAACAATCTACTACTAAAAGACTGGCCCCATCCGCCAGTCTGATGAAACCAAAGAAAAAAATGCATAGTTAATACAGTGTAAGATACTGGTGAGTCAGAATTCAGTATCATCACAACATAATTTACTTTTTTAATTTAAAAAAGGATCAAGAACATGTTATGGTGTCATCAAGCAGGTATTTAATGCTATGCTAAGAATCACTAAGATTTTGTCCTGACAATAGGGCATAAGAAAACTCAGGAGTTTGAGAAGTTCAATAGCTTACCAAGTAGCAGAACACACTATAAGAACTTATTACCAAAACATAAGTTTGGGTTGGTTCGTTTGTTTTTTTTAAAGGATTCAACTATGGAAGTAAAAATAAATCAGAAGTTACTTAGAAAACAATACAGATCAGACAAGATGACAGATTTTGGTAACAAAAACCACGAGAGACCGGTAAAATTTGTTCAGACAGAAGAAAATAAAGGTATTTGGTGGTGGCTTTTAGCTGCTTCCCAAGTTGGAAAATAGTACAAAAAGGTTATGTGTCCACAGTCATTCTATCACAACACCTTACTTTTTGTCCAGAATAAAGCCCAACCCTCGTATTGTACTTCAACCCCAAATATACAATAACTGCCTCCCTGTGACTCAGAAGGATTACTTTTACACACAATTAGCAAACAAAGTTGCCAGTTACACAGCCTGAAATAACAGGACGGCCACAGCGTGATCCCTGTCAGCACAACCAAAAGGAGATCCCATTCCTCGTTGCCTGAATCCTACAGCAGGCTCCACAATCCCTAGGCTCTCCCCAAAACACCACTTCTTCACGGCTAACTGAATAGTTTCCAGAAGTCACAGGAAGGTAAACAACATTAAGAGTAATTAAAGAAAAGCTATGATTCACTAAATCGCATCTACCACTACCTTGTGAGAATATAGTTTTCTGTGTACGTGCATACAGCAAAAACACATCACAACTGCAAATAAAATGAGCAAAGCAGGACAAGAACACCTGCACCACTAATAAGCTACCATCCGTTTATTCCAACCGCCACTTGCTGGAGAAGGAAAGGACACACCTCAACTACAGATGCTTAAGCAGACAAGACTACAGTGAAAGCAAGGCAGTATTCCCAATTTAAAGGAATAAAAAACTTGCCAACAGATGATGTTGGTTGTTACAAATACAGAAGACGCATGGCTTTAATTGAGCATGCTATCTACAAACTTAAGTGACATATTCAAGAGCTTCAGAAAGCATATCTAACAACTCAAAATTACATACTCCTAGAATATTTATTATTTGCCTTTTTTTTTTTAATGATAACTATTTTAACAGGGTCTTGGAAAAAGAGTGAATCAAGGCAATTATAGGTTGTTTGAGAAAACAGCATTCATAAAGTGAGGATTTGTTTTCTTTATTGTTCCTCTTCTCAGGCTACCAGAAAAGATTTTTCTTTTAAACTATGCATTTGACACTTAAAACAATACCTAAAGTATTAAATTCTACTAGGTCTCCTCCTTAAGCATTAGAAATATATTTTTTTTCCTTCTACAAGTTCAGAAAACAAACCAGGAGGAGTAAGAAAATGTAAACATAATGTTAAGTATGCATACCCCAACTTAGCTGCTTTCCCCCCTTCTAAATCATGACATTGGAACCTTGAATTAGCAAGGTAAACAATTTTATTTTTGAAAATTCACTGAGAAAGGACTACTCTTCCAGTTTTTATTACTTCTCCATTTCTTGCTCTTATCAATCCTACCCAGAGAACAAACTGACAGTTTGTCAGGCGAGGCACTGCCCCCACCCCTTCTCTCGTAAATTTCAAAATGCTTTTCTCCCATCTCTTCCTTTCTATGAACCCCATTTCAACCATTCCACTCTCCAGCCATCTCCCTGCTTACTTGTTCAAAAACAATAACACAAGTCCACAGAAGACAAACATATGGAGAGCAATACAAAAAAAACAAAACCCAAAAATTCCAAGCCACCAGGCTATAGCTCAGGAAATCCCTAAACCTCAGCCTGTGGGAGGTTAGGAAGAGATACCGGGAGGAAGTCAGGCTGTTCTGCTGAAGCTTTCTTCCCCAAACATCTGCTGCTCTCAGAGGTACTGTTGAACTGGACAGACATTCAGTGACAGTCACTACAGCTGCGCTCATCCCAGTTTATCAAATTCAGGCAGTGCTGATTCATAATGCTGATTCCTCTTGATCATGCCCCTCTTCTTCACTGGCCATCTCTATTTTTTCTCCTAATTCTTACTTGAAAAACAATTCATATCTATGTATTTAAAAATAAGCCTTAAATCCTTGTAAATGTAAATATAGAGCTGTACAATCATGAGCAAAGCAGAAACTGCACACTGAAAGAAGGGAAGAGAAATAAACAGGCACATTTATGCAAAGCACTTTTTAATACCGTCTACCAGGAAAAAAAAAAGATCCAGTTACCTCCTCCTTTAGGCACATGAAGTAAAACAAATAAAAAAAAAAGGAAAAAAGTTTTGAATTTTTTGACAAATATTTTTGGAGAGAAGTAAAACATATTGAATATTGTCAGATCTTCCCTGTACGAAGCTGACTCCTCTCTACATCTCTTGTATGCTATCTTTAACAAAAAAAAAAAAAATTGTCCCAGGGTGACGTGAAACACTGTTTTGATACAGTCAGTGTTAATGCTAGCTCATACTGGAAATCCAAAGTGGTATGCCAACTTCATGTTTGCTATAAAATTGCTCAGATCAGCAATGCTGAAAATTAGCAGGAGTTACATGGAACTACAGAAAAACGACACTAGGAATTAAAGCTGGGATATATAACAAGTAGCCAGAACCTTAACATCGACTTTTTACCCTCATTATGTAAGCACGCCTATGCAGATGCGGCAGGAGGTGCCAGCAAAGGAGATCTCCGAAACACCATTTGAGAATTATCCCTCTCTGACGAACGACCGACCCATAGGTTCCTGGTTTAGCGTTACTTCCATAAAGCCGAGGAAGACATCACCCTCTGCAGACAGACCCTCTGCAGCCCCCCGGGGCCCGGAGCCCCCCGCCGCCACCCCCAGGCGCTTCCATCACTGAGCTGCCAACTGCCCACCCGCGTCCCCGCCGCCTGAGGCGCTGAGGAACGCCGGCCCCGCAGCCCCCGAGCCGGCGGCAGGGCCGCACACCGCGGCCTCCCCTCACCCCCGCCCCGCCGCCGGGGAGCGGGCTTTCCTTTGCCCGGCAGCAACGTGACGCCCTCCGCTCCACCGCGGCGGCAGGGCCGCGGGTGCTGGGCGGGGGCGGCCGGCAGTGCCCGCGGGGGGGCGACGCCCCGCCGCTGCCCGGCCCGACGGGAGGGGGACGAGACGAGCGCGGCCGGGGTCGCCGCGCCCCACCTAGGCCCGGCCGCGCACTGCCCCCGGCCCCCCTCAGCGGCGGTGGCGCGGGCCCGGCCGCGCCTCACCTTGGAAGCGTTGCCCGCGGCCGGGAGGTGCGAGCATCGGCGTCCCCCGCAGCGCCGCCGAGCTCCCCCCCTCCCCAGCGCCTCGCCGCCCTCCGCCGGCCCCGGCAGCCGGGCCACGTCCCTGCCCGCGCCGCGCGCAGGCGCACTCCGCGCGCAGCCGCCGCCGCGAGGGGCAGCTCCGCACCCGCCACCGCCTCGAGACCCGTGCGGGGGCGCGGGCGGCCGCCAGTAACGGGCCCGGTAGGTGGGGGCCGGGCCGGCCGGCGGGAGAGCCGCGCCTCCCCAGGCTCCTGGGGGGGTCCCGGGCGCGGTGTCGGACAGCCGGGCGGCGAGCCGCCCAGCCGGGACGCTTCCCTGCGCCCTCCTGGCTGGGCCCCGTGTTGTGCCGTTGCCGCCGTAGCGGTGACAAACACCCCACAGCCGCGAATAAGGCCCCACCGTGCCGCGAGCCACCCCCAGCCCGGCCCTCCCCAGCCACAGAGAAGCTGCTGCATCGCCTCGACGTAAAGCCGAGATGCATCGCATTTGCTCTACCAGGAACATGGGGTTTGGGGTTTTTTTTTTTGCCTGCCTATGAATTTCCCTAATGCCATCTGTGTTTGGGAGTAGCCCATAACAAGCAGCTGGACGGGCCTTTCCTCGCCAGCATTTTTTGGATACATTTTGGCCGGACGCAGATGAGGTCACACAGACAAGCTGAGACTGCGCCCTGAAGGGCTCCCCATCGCACCATCAGCCCATCTGCCATCAAGCGTCTGCAATGGGGAATAGGGACTCCTCTACAAAACCATTCAGAACTTCTCATTTGTAAGGATTCTAAGAAAAGCTTTATTTAAAAAAAAATATATCCAACACTACCAGGACACATATACTATTCTATGTACTGCTTTACAGACAAACATGCAAAGAATATCCTCTTAAAAACAAGTAAGTAGCAATAGGCTATAGGTAGGCCTCCAGCATAACATTTTTTTGCTTCACTAAGGCTATTTGTTACAAACAACAGCAGAAAAAGCACAGTTGCTACGGATGACCGCGTAGGTCACTCCAGTCCCAACCAGCAGCCTCATCACCCTGGGTCCTCCCCAGACAAAGCGGGAGACGGGCCTCTCTCACAGGAGCGGTTTCACCAGCCTAAGAGTTGTTTTCCAAATACAAGACACTGCTCTAAGAGACATCTCCCAAGCACAAGATGCTGCTCTAGAAGACCTGTGCAATGCCTTGCTCACCAGAAAATACACAAGCAAAACCACCATGTATAATACAACAGAAATTGGGAAATAGCCTCAAAGGAAAAAACATGGAAATATACTTTGTTTCCCACCAATAAGTGTTATCGCTAAAAAGTATTTCATTAAAGCATTGAAAATCTTAGCTTTTACCTCAACAATTCCAGCACCCCTGTGAATAGCAGTCACCCTTTTAACAAACATTGTTGCTAAAGAAGAAAGGGGAGATTTGCCCTGAATTTGTAAGTGATCCCGGGGTGGGGCTGATAAGCTCAGCTGGAGCCTCCCCGTTTTGCAGAGTGACAACAAGCAAGAAAGCAGGTGGAGGTGCGATGGGATAACGGTCTGATTTGGACTTGGGTACGATCAATACGGCTTCACCAAGGGCAAATCATGCCTGACAAACCCGGAGGCCTTCTATGAGAAGGTCACAACATCAATAGACAAGGGGAGAGCAACTGACATCATTTACCTGGACCTGAGCAAAGCCTTTGACACTGTCCTGCATGACATCCTGGTCTCCAAGCTGATAAAATACGGGTTTGATGGACTGACAATTCAGTGGATAAAGAACTGGCTTGATGGCCGCACCCAAAGAGTGGCTGTCAATGGGTCCATGTCCAAGTAGAGGCCAGTGACAAGTGGAGTCCCTCAAGGATCAGTACTGGGACCAGTCTTGTTTAACATCTTCATCAGTGACATGGACAGTGGCATAGAGCGCACCCTCAGCAAGTTTGCCAACAACACCAAGCTGTGTGGGGCGGCTGACATGCTGGAGGGAAGGGATGCCATCCAGAGGGACCTTGACAGGCTGGAGAGGTGGGCCCGTGCCAACCTCATGAAGTTCAACAAGGCCAAGTGCAAGGTCCTCCATCTGGGTCGGGGCAATCCCAAGCACCGATAGAGGCTGGGCAGCGACTGGCTTGAGAGCAGCCCTGAAGAAAAGGACTTGGGGGTGCTGGTGGATGAGAGGCTCAACATGAGCCGTCAGTGTGCACTAGCAGCCCAGAAAGCCCATCGTGTCCTGGGCTGCATCAGGAGAAGCGTGGCCAGCAGGTCGAGGGAGGTGATTCTCCCCCTCTACTCCACTCTCGTGAGACCCCACCAGGAGTATCGCGTCCAATTCTGGAGCCCCTACTACAAGACAGATATGGACATGCTGGAACATGTCCAGAGAAGGGCCATGAGAATGATGAGAGGGCTGGAGCACCTCTCCTGTGAGGACAGACTGAGAGAGTTGGGGTTGTTCAGCCTGGAGAAGAGAAGGCTCTGAAGAGACCTTATAGTGGCCTACCAGTATCTTAAGGGGGCCTACAAGAAAGCTGATGAGGGACTTTTTAGGATGTCAGGTAATGGTAGGACTAGAAGGAATAGATTAAAACTAGAGATGGGACGATTCAGACTGGACGTTAGGAAGAAGTTCTTCACCATGAGGGTGGTGAGACACTGGAACAGGTTGCCCAGAGGGGTGGTGGAAGCTCCATCCCTGGAAGTTTTTAAGGCCAGGCTGGATGGGGCTCTGAGAAACCTGGTCTAGTGGGAGGTGTCCCTGCCCATGGCAGAGGGGTTGGAACTAGATGATCTTTAAGGTCCCTTCCAACTCTAACAATTCTACGATTCTATGATTTTTGTGATGGTGAGCTAGTTTAGGAGCAAGAAGTCTTCTTACCGAGCAGAACAATAAATTGATTTATTTTTCCTCTTGTTTAACAACAAGACTAATGGAGCCTTGCTTATGATACCATTGATGGTGAGGTGTTTCTCATCAAAGTGAGTAATTGCTCAGCAGTTGCCAGCAGACCCTTATTAGAGAGCGTGCATTCTTACGTTAAGGAAGCAGCTAAGACAATGTGCCCCCCTAGAACTACTTTATGTAAAAATTGAAAAGCATGTAGAATTCTGAACTTTCTAAAATTCCGACTTAGTTAAATAATTTCTGAAGCTAGCAGGTACCCACCTACTAGAAACTACACTGGTACTTGCCTGATGTAGGAAATGTTTGTAATTTCCTTCATTATTTATTTCAAATTAATAGCTTTTTAATTATTGGACTATGTATAACAATTAGTGTGGTGGTTTGGTTTTTTGTTGTTGGGTTTTTTTTATGTAAATCAAATGAGGATAACCAGATAAATACATCAGGAACCTTTAAACATGGTGGCTTTCTGCCCTTTCCTCTGATGTCAAGAAATCTGATGCCACTTGACCTGTTTGTCCCAGTTATGTGTATATATATATGCAAGTATATATTCTTGCTTTATTTCATTAGATATCGGTTATGCTAAGCATCTATAATTTAAGAACAGCATTCGATTGGGTTTTGGTTGGCGTAATGTTTCAATTATTTGCTGTTCAATCCACCATGAGAATTTTCCCTAGAAAATGAAAGGGGCTAAAATCCTATAACATTTCCATAATTGGTGATTTTTAAGACCAAAACTATAGATTTTTCTGCTGTAAGAATCCCTTTGCTGTGACCTACCCCTCGCTAACAACCGCTTAGGCAGTTAATGAAGGAAGAGGGGGAAGCGACGACACGCGTAACGCTTGGGCGTTAGACGAACGCGGCCTGTGTCGCTCCGCCGGGCCGCCAGGGGGCAGCAGGGCGGGCGGCGGCGACAGTCTGTCCGGCGGCGCCCCGCCTCGCCGGCCAGGCGAGGAACTGCGGCTGCGCAGTGGGCGCGGCCTTTTCCCCCCTGCTGCCGAGCGCAGTCGTTGTGCGGAGCGGGCCCCGGCCTAGGCCTAGACCGGACAGTACCTGGCACGATGGTCAGTACCGGCACCCGCGGGACCCGCCCGGCGGGGGGAGGCTCTGCCCGACGCTCCGCGCCCGCCGCGCTGCTCTGTCCGCCCGGATGGAGCCCGATTGGCGCCGGCCCGCGGCCGGCAGCGGCGGCTCCAGCGTGGCAATGGCTGCCATTAGCGCCGGGGCCGCGCCGCTGGGTGGTTCGGGACGGCTCGGCGGTGGCCCCAGCGGGGCCCGACGCGTCCCCGCTACTGTCGGTGCTGCTGCCCTGGGCCGTGGCCTACCGGGCCGGTGCGGCGGCGGGCTGGGCCGGGGCCGGGCCGCAGACGCGTGGCGGCGGGAGCGGGTGTGAGAGCCCCTCGTGCTCGCTGGCGGGGCAGGGAGGGCGGGGGACCGACGGGCCGCCCGCCGTTTTGCGGCGGGGCTGCGCCTCGTAAAGGCTGGCGGGTGTCGGTGGGCGCCGGCGTCGGCGCTGAGCGGCGGCGGCTGCGGGAGAGGCCGGCCCCGGGGCGGAACTCGCCGGAGAGATGACTGGCCGCGGGGGAGCGAGTGGACATGAGCACGGTCACTGCTGCGGTCTGTGCAAACAGGCGGTCAAAGCAGACAAATAGAAGAAATAAAACTTACGGTTTTCTCCTAAAACTGTGTAAAGTTCTGGAGAGAAGAGTGCATTAGTTCCTGTCGGAAGGATGGAGATGCTGGGGTCTGGGTGGGGCCTTTTTTTCCATTTTATTGTGCATTTTTTTTAAATCTAAATGCATAAGTTTAAACCTGTTATTTTATTCCTGACTTCACCGCGGTTTTATTTATAGCAGGTGTAATATAGTTAGAATGGTCTTGGCTTACATGGTTATATGTTAATAACACCTAGTTGTACTTCTTATTCAAGGGGTTTGTGAAAGTTGTCAAGAATAAGGCGTACTTCAAGAGATATCAAGTGAAATTCAGGAGAAGGAGAGGTACAGTTAAATTTCCTGAAACATACAACTAAATGTCATTGGTGAATATTCCTACTTCTTTCCACGTGTGTTTTCCACACTATAACTGTTGTTTTTCAGAGGGAAAAACTGATTACTATGCTCGCAAGCGTCTGGTAATTCAAGATAAAAACAAGTACAACACCCCTAAATACAGGATGATTGTGCGTGTTACCAACAGAGACATCATTTGCCAGGTAGGGTCTGTGGTGTTTCCTATTTACTTCCCAGTCTTCGCAGAGTAAAATGAGCAGAAAGGGGGATAGTTGAAGCAGCTCGGCTTTTTTAGGCTCGATCTGAGCAGGTTCTATATTCTAAAATAGTTTCTTAGAGGAGAACAATCTTTAACGTTGACACAACTTCAGTAATAAACTGTATTTGTGATTAAAAAATAAGTTCTAGTGGTGTTAATGTTCTTCAGCAAGGTCCTTCATAAAATAAGATTGTACTGTTTTAATTATGCTGAGATAAATAGATTTTAGGGACAGGGAAGATTTCTGCTGTATTTAAAATGCTTTGAGAAGAGGGCCTTTTTTGCTTGACAGAAGACAAGCAGGTTGACAGGTCATGTAGTCAACTTTGATTATTGCACAGTATCTAAAGGTGCCTTTCTCTTTTGAGAGTTTTCTTTTTGATGATGATGAGTGGATCATACGCAGCAGGTAGGCCTCATGATGGCTTTCCTGTGAGATTAAAGGAGACTGGCAACTATGAACAGTAGGCATTTTTTCATGCTTACTAAGTATGCAGTTGTGTGTTGCATCATATGCAGCTTCACTGTGGTTCACTTTCTTATTTCATTTTCTGAATGTTTTGACTAATTTTGAATTAAAAACTTTTTTTTTTCTATCATAAATACATGTTGTTAAGCTCGAAAAAAACTAGAAAAGTTTAACTGTCGTTTCTTCATAGAAAAATTATCTGTTGAGAAGAGTGGAAAGTGCTATTTTTACAGTCAGTTCAGATGAAACCACATGACCTTGATGAGGTTATTTTATCTTTGAAGCTCAAAACAAAAATCAGTGGTGGTGGGTGCTTACATCAGACTGATAGTGCCTCTCCAGCATGTAGGAATCCTGCAAAAAGGGGACAGCTTTTGGATGTAGAAAGGAGGATGTAGAAAGGGAGTCAAAAGGAGAAGGTTCTGTATGTGAAAGGAACAGTAGAAACATACCTGATGATAGTACTGCTGACTCACAGGAGACCCCTGAGATTATGAAAATCTCAGACCCTTTAATAAAATCATTCCATAAGGTGAGTAACAATGTTATCACAAACTCTGTATCAGATGCTTTTACGTTTTTCTGAGGTGTGTTATATGAGCACTACATGCAGAAAGTGGGACAGAATCCATCCACGTCTATAATTGTTCTTTGAAAGGCTGCTTTTTTTAGGCAGTTTCCTGGTGTCTTGATGCATGTGAAGAAGTAAATAAAAGTTGTCGCTGACATACGCTTTCTCTGGCCTAATACAGATTTTAATTCTTTGTGTCTCTGTACCTGAGGAGTTAATTATGCCTCTAAAAAAAAGAAAAACGCAACCCATTAAGCTTGCCTGCAAAGGTTGGCAGTTTGCTGGACGCTTCTGTACAGAGTTCCTGTTGGCTTAAGTTGATGTCAAAGAAACAACAAATCTAGCCCAGAATTATTGTGAGAACACTAACAGTTGTTTTGTTTGTTGTCAGATTGCCTATGCCAGAATTGAAGGTGACATGATTGTCTGTGCTGCTTATGCCCATGAGCTGCCGAAGTACGGTGTGAAGGTTGGCCTGACCAATTACGCGGCAGCGTACTGTACAGGTCTGCTCTTGGCACGCAGGGTAGGTATCTGCCACGTTCTCTGGAAGCTGCTGCTCTATTTTTTTTCTGGTTTCCTTACAAAAGGGAAAGCCCAATTTCTTAAGTGGCATGCTAGTATAGATGCCTAACTCCATGGTCTTCTCTAAATACTAACTTTTGCTCTTTACCATATAGATTTGATGGTCTCTTGTGACAGTCAAATCACAGTGAGAAGTATGACAGCATGCAGTTTCAGCTCCAGCAGCCTACTTTTAAGTATCAGCAGTTAAGTTTGATGGAGGGAGGGAGTCAGGATAAAAATGTAAGAAATGTACCTCCAAGAGTTTGAAAACATGTAAACAGCATCCATCCATCCATTTTCCATACGAGCTCATGAATAAGTCTTAAGTTCACTGGTATACCTGTTGGAACAAAAAGTTGAAACTTGACAGACATGCTTACCGTGGTGGTTGTTAAAAGCTTTGTTATTAGTATGCGGTGCATAATTTTAGTAAAGGAAGTTGTTAAAAACATGAAGATTTTACTGCAAATTTGTGTTTTAAAGTGGTGGTGATTCTTCATTTTGCCATTAAATGGAAAGAATTTCAGAAGTGTGCTTTTTTTTTTTTCCCCCCTTCTTCACAGCTTCTGAATAAATTTGGTCTTGATAAAATCTATGAAGGCCAAGTTGAAGTGACTGGTGATGAATACAATGTGGAAAGCGTGGATGGAAAGCCTGGTGCTTTCACATGCTACCTAGATGCAGGTCTTGCCAGAACTACCACTGGAAACAAAGTCTTCGGTGCTCTGAAGGGTGCAGTGGATGGTGGTCTGTCAATCCCTCATAGGTAACCTAATGTGTTTGGAATAATTCCTTTAGAATTAACCTGAGATGCTTCTGTATGTGACAGTCTACTCATACTGTCACTTTATGTTGAAATAATCTTGTTATGACCTGGTAATGATTATGTAGCCTCGGTTGTGGGGTGGAGGATTTTTTGCTTCGTTTGTTTGTTGTTTTTTAATCCAGGAGTGCAATTCTGATGGGGCTGCTGGGAATCTTGCAACTATCAAGAGTTGCTATTGAATGTTTAGAAACTAAAGAGGCATCTTGTTGCTTTTACTTGAAATCATCAATTAGTATTCTGTTGTTTTACATCTTTAGCAAATTGTGTATGTGTTAATTTCACTGTGAAAAGCTGTACCTACCAGGTACAAAACCGTTGACATTTACTACAACTGTCAATACAATAGTAGGTCTGAGCAGTCCACCTGCACTTAAAATTTCCACACGGAAGTTTTGAGAATTCCTGTCATAGGCTACAAATGGCTGAATCAAGATTTTTGGCAGAGTTATCTAATACTGGTATTATGGTTCACTGCTGCTTTTTGCTAGCAGTAGCGGGGGGGGGAAATCTGAGATCTGTTTGGTATTTTCCTACCCTCTTCCATGCTGTCCTAGTCATTCTTGACTAATTGTCCAGTTTTTCTGACTTGGCTGCTACATGATGATACTCCCAATGACTGAACACTCTGTAGTTGGTCCATGGTGTGTATATGATGAACTGCAGTGTTTCAAGACGGGACTGATGGCAGCTGAGATGAACTTAACTTCTATTTCTTAATGTTCTGTACCCCTTAATAATGTTCTGTGCCTCTTAATTTTTAGAGGGTCCTGTCCCTTAGTTGTCTGTAGGAAAATGTGATGTATCAATCACTTCTTTGTGGAATCTAACCTCTGAACTAGAGGATTTGGCAATATGTCTTAACCTGACTGTAACTGCTGTTTCACAGTACCAAACGTTTCCCTGGTTATGACTCGGAAAGTAAAGAATTCAATGCAGAAGTTCACCGCAAGCATATCATGGGCCAAAATGTTGCAGATTATATGCGTTACCTGATGGAGGAGGATGAAGATGCTTACAAAAAACAGTTCTCCCAATATATAAAGAACAATGTAACACCTGATGGGGTAAGATTTATCTGGCTGGTTCTTCTCTTCTGCATTAATAGAGATGATGACAAGTTTTGTGTAGGGCCTTCTCTAGTAATGCAGGTAAGCTTGATATGTAAAATAATGTGATTCACGTTTTATGTTACCCATGCAAAGGAAATTTTTTTTTCCTTCATTAAGTGCTTTGTAGTGTATTGTAGATCTTCTGAGATAGAGATCTTTTTTTCCCCTTTTTAAATCTAAGCTTACAGGACTGCATTCTAAGATAGACCACTTTTTTTTTTTTTTTTTTTCTGATACAGAAATTAACTTGAAGTTTCTATACATGCTACTCACTCATTCCTAATCCTGCACCACAGCTTGTCATTTCTGAAGCTGTGATGGTTGCAACTGTGAGGAAGAGCTCTAGGTCAAATCTGCCTTATGATTTGTGTGACCCTGTAGGTAGTTCTAGGTCCCAGGTGAATACGGAATAGCCCAAGCTAGCTCTGTTGTAGAAGGCAGTGTCTCATGGAACTAGAGAGTGTGTAATACATCTTATTTTAGTACTACTTTAAATTTTAGAATATTTAGTACAAAACACTGGAAGATATGTAAGATTACCAAGATGCTTCTTTCAAGTGTAACTTAGTTTTTACTAAAAAATAAGTAATGTTGTATCGTAAATACCAACTTCATTTATGTTACTAAATAAAAATATTTATAGCTTGTATTGCAATGAAGTGGGTCCAGGACTTAAGTCAATAGCTAGATAGTTGTTCTTTGTACCTCTAGAAGATTTGTCACAGCTGGAGTCTGTTGGTTTTAATTAACCACCAGCAAAGGTATTCTTAAAACTGGTGCCATTATGGAGTCATAGTTCTCTTTAGGACATAGCAGCAGAGAGATGGGGATCCTCTGGTACCTTCTGCTATTGATCTATGTAGCTGAACAGATCACTTCCATTTTCCTGTCTTGCATGTTAAAAGAATAGTCACTCAAGTACAATGATGCGCTATATGAGCCATCAGAAATTGCTGTTTGGGTGTAGCCTCTGCTAATGTATTTCTGCATCCTTCGGGATGATGCAGGGACTGTCAGGGTTCTTGCAAGATTTGTTAATCTGTAGCTGCTTTCACAGCAACTTCTACTCTCTCCCTCTTAATAAGCAGCTTTGTAATGTGTACTACGGTAGAGTCTGGAAAGTGGTAAGATTACATGTCTGATGACAGTTTTTGTGGAGTAATTTTGGTTTAATAAGTAAACATGAAGTATTTTATTCTAGGCAGAAGTAGAGTAACGTTCTAGACTCTTTTAATTTAAATGTAGGGAAGCTATGGCACTGAAAGTAGTCTTCAGAGGAAAACGTATTTCAACTGCAAGATGCTAGCCTGTATTTATGAAACTTGTAAATAGTCTGTAGTTACTCTATGTCCTTGGTTCCCTAACTGCAAAGTAAGGATAAAATTACTTCCTCCCTTCTGTGTCTAAATTGTGGGTTTGGATATTTAAATTATATTGCAGTGATAGTAGGAATTTCAGTATGCTGCAGCAGTGATCTTCTGTTTGGAGGAAGCGTTTTAAAAGCAACCACACAAATTACAAGCTGTATTGTGATGAAACCTGTTTCTAGTGCACGTTTGGTAAGGGTATCTTGGATTTTTGATGTGATCCCACAACTGGACTACTATGGAGAACTTAACCTTTTTTCTTTTTAAGATGGAAGAAATGTACAAAAAAGCCCATGCTGCTATACGGGATAATCCAGTCCATGAAAAGAAACCCAAGAGAGAGGTTAAGAAAAAGAGGTAAAATTTCCATCCTCTTTAACACGAGCGTGACTTCTCTGTTGAAGATATTTTAGTTACATTAAAACAAGTAATGCAGTTCATGTTGCAGTTGTGTCAGAACTGTGTCAGATTAACATGCAAATATTTCTGCATAACTTTGTCAGGAGTTAAGATTAGCAGTAGAAATTTAAAATTTAAGAGCCCTCAACTATGTTAAAAATATTTAAAAGTGGAGCATACTTGTGGCCTGAGTAGCTGGAACTCTTAAAGTGTGTGTGTGTGTGTGTTCAGGTCTTAGTGTTTTCAGTGTCAAAGCTGCTTCTCTTCAGGAGGGGGTAGGCTGACTAATTTGTCAGTACTAAACTATTTTGATTTTTTGGGTGTCTGGGAGAAAAGAAATAAAGGCACAGCTATTGCATTGGGCTTGATACTCTCTGTGTTCTAATCATAAGAGTGCTGAGCTTACCTCTTGAGGAATTAAACTGCTGCAGTCTAACACTAACTTTTTGTGGTGCCCTAACTACAGCCCTAAATTATTATGAGGAAATAAAGCGTGTTACAGTAGTGAGAATACATTCTAGTATAGCACTCTTACTCATAGTTCTCATGCATTGCAGCTTTCTTAACCATGTTTTTGCTTATGTCTGCCTTTGTTATATCATATACTGTGCTTACATTGCAGATGGAACTGTCCCAAGATGTCCCTCGCCCAGAAGAAAGATCGTGTTGCTCAGAAGAAGGCTAGCTTTCTTAGGGCCCAGGAGCGTGCAGCTGATAGTTAAGACAACTTCCACAATTTTCTATGAAGCTTTGGAGAAAGTGGCAATAAATTTATTGAGTAAGCAACTGTGTAAGACTGGCTTATTAATATATCTTCAAAAAAATTTCTGCATCTTTATATGATTCAGATATTCTGTAGCCTTAAGGGGTTTTTTTTCCCCCTTCAAAGTACTGTATGAATTGAACTCCTTCACAGGGGAGAAGACTTCAAAACTAAGGCTGCCACATTAGAATTATTCCTGCAAGAAGGGGAAATCAATTTGATTAATGTTTGGCATGACTAGTATCAAAGACTAGATATAAGAACTCGCTGCTTCTAACTACAAAAATATTTTAAATTTTTAAAAAGGGCTTTACATGTCCTTCACCATTTTTCTTCCAGCATACTTAATGTTATGGGGGAAGCTGTAGCTTAAGAAAAAAGCAGGAGTAGTCACAGTAGGTTCTAAAGCCTCTGCCCAAAGGCAGCCTTAGGCTTTCAGGAACACAAATAGCAACACTTTCACTACTGTGACTTAACTGTAGCTGATACAGGAATATGTGTCTAATTGAAGTATTTCAGCTTTCTCCAGTAACTGAAGTAAGCACTTCCACACACTTACCTCCAGTTCTGGCTGCTACCGAAACAGGTACTGTGTTAAGCTAAATATTTCACATTACTTAGTGATTAGAAAAGAGAATTCACTTTTAAGTTGCATATACATGCTTAGTTACACAGGCCTTGACTTGCCCCTAGCCCTTATTTTCTCCTACATCCCAGTTTCTTTCTCCTACATCCCAGTTTCATAGACACTTTGTATTTAGACTTACTGAAGTTGCTTGCACAGTTAAAACATGAGTGAAGTAGGCTACAGACATGAGCGTTTTGCTTTAAGATACTGATAGATACGTACTGCTATTGAAAGAGAGAGACCTGTGATTTATTGTAAACAAAAGCATTTTTTTCCCAATGAAAGCGCCAACTTGATGCAACATCAGTGAAACTGAAGGTTCTGTACAACAAACTGCACTATTAAACATGTTTTCCAGTTGTTTAAAATACCCAACATCATTTTGGATTCAATAATCTTCTCTGCCCAAAACCTAGTAGCAATTACAGTCAGATTTTTCCACCAAGAACATGACCACTTTATATTTGAGTGTAATAGCTTATAATTGGAGGACATTATCAACTTAGAGATAATAATTACCGTAGTAATTTTTAAACTAAAAAGCTGATGTTTACAAAACAGTGCACTCTTAACCCAAGCTGCATACTATTACATATGGTATGGAGAAATTACTGTCTTTGTCCTGTACTTCGGTTTAATCATTCAAGGAATGCATTTAATACAGCATACTTAAAGCAGTTAACAACCTTTCAAATATTTAAATAAAGCTTGTCCTTTTTGCCTATGTTGAAAATGAATTAAGGGACCAGGACAAGGGGGATGCAGATTAAAGGTGCTACAGTGGTCATGCCCTGTGGAGTGCCAGGATCAGATGGTGCTTATTTTAAAGATGTAACAATGATTCATAGATGCTACTAGAAAAAAGGAATACTAACAGTACAGCTCACTTACGTTCTACTTTGTTACTAGCTGTCACTATCTCAGCGGCTCTGATATAAGCAATATTCCATGATCCTGAACAATCCAGCTTCCGTCCTACAGTTCTGGTCTAGCTCTGGCTAACATACTTCCTGCAATAGTTCAAGAGGATTTACGTACAAGGCTAAATTTGGAGGGACAGTAAAGAGTTAAGACTTTATCCACAATAAGTTGTTTCACTTGTCATACAGCAGATGCCTACACTATGCAAGGGGTTTTTTTGTTTTGTTTTTTTACTGTTAGCACATTTCTGCTATCAGTATTTTTAAAAATTAACTTAAGTTCTCATAAAATAGCTTAGTCCATAACCTCCTTACTTTTCAATATTTGCAACAGCTTAATTTGGGTTAAAGGTTTCAACTGAAGTACAATAATCTACGGGTTTTGAAACAAATGGTGATATTGCTGCTAGACTATATGCATGATTCTAAGAAGTAGCATATTCTAAAGTTCTTGGCTCCCAACATGGTTCACTGTATAAGGACTTCATTAAAAAATGTTGAACTACTTAAACATTCAAGATGTAAGCATGAGGTAACAAGGTATAAACAATCTGATTTAAGTCTCATATTACAACCTGTCAGTTCTACAGTAAAATTCTAATTTTTCCACAGTTTAAAAACTATTAATGTGCAAATTCTGCCATGCCAAGGTATTAGTAAACTTCAACCTCACAGTTCAGTTTATTCACAACAGCAGCTTGGACTCAGACACATCATTTGCAGTAGTGGTGGTTCATCATAAAACTACTTAGGATAAAAATCTTTTGCAGGTATTTCACATGTGAGCAATGATTTTCACGGAATTGTAAGATGTTCCATCAGTTGATGTGGTGGCACAGTGAATACTTTCATCCTGGTCAAGATCTGACAAAGTGCACAGAACAGTCAAGCATGCAGGGTTTTTTGTTTCCATAACACAGCACTGGAACACCAGAAGTGCTTCTGGCCTCTGCCCGATCACCCAGTGGCATGTTCATTCTTTGCAAAGGCCCGTCACTGAAGGGCAAGAGTTAAAGAGCCATTCATAAAATCTGAGTAAAGAAACGTCTTTAAAAAATGCTGCAGATAATCTTTAACAAATGTGGTAGGCCACCTCTAGTGGCAGGCATCAATATTATCTTCTGCTGGTGGAGAAGCTAAGAATCATTTGTATGGGAAATCTTCTTCCACAGTAAAGTTTTCAAGTTATTGAGTATTAAAGAATGCTCCATTTCCATCTGATTTGCTGTGACTTTAAGGGCAATACACAAGTACAGTTGTTTTTCTAGTTCTTCATGGATATCAGAAGGAGCACCACGAAGCAGATAGTCTTTAAGTAGCTGACAGGCTTTTGCCAAGTTTGGCTGAATTACTTCTGTGGTACATCTCATTTTGCTTTGGTCACACAGAGTTCTACAGTCTGTACCATAAATACAGTCCGAATCTGATTCACATTGACGATCTTTAATTATTTCCTTCAAATTCATTTCTGGCACAATTTTTTTCATGTCCATCATTTTCAAATCATATTTATCATTATATCCCAAGTTTTTGGCACTTGTATCACACATCAGAAAGTTTCCATAAGGTCCATGGAAAATATCTTCCACAAATTCTAAAAGCCCTATAGCTATTTTTGCCTTTCTTGGCCATGATGGAGTAAACCATTGGTCCATGCTCCTTCTGAAGCCAGAGGGAATGAAAAGTTCTATAATCCATGGAAGGCTGATTCCATAGAGAGAGGTATATTCAACTCTTTCGGTCACATAGAGATCACCACAAAATCCCATCAACTTGGGAGTATGTTCTTTATCCTGCAAGATCACCATTAACAGAAACTCTTCTAGCTGCAGAAGTGCCCATGCAGATTTCGCCTCTGGCAAAGAAACTCTACCATCTTTGTTTCCATCAGCAAAAGACAGGATGAGATTAACCAGTTCTGAAAGATTTCCTTGTTCACCCAATTTTGCCTAAAAACAACAAATGAAAAAGATTAAGTATGATTCCATTAACTACCACCAATCCACTACCACCATGGATAGTATGGTTAGGGTATGTTATGTTCTAGCTTTCATTGGTTATAGATGTCACAGGGCTTGCTACCAGATGCCTGAAGAGCTTCCTTTTTATTCTGTTTTCAAAGGCACCAAGTATAAAATATTCTGAAAGTACTAGTATGTAGAATTCAAATGTTTAGATCAGGTTTAGTTTTCATCTGATTAAACCTTACAGGTGCAGAGAAATTACAGTATCAACTACATTTTGGCCAACTATAAAAAGTACCAAGACACTGGGTACAAATCCCATACAGTAAGTGTACTGAAATACTTAATTTTGTTATTTGATACAACAGCCTCCACTGTATCAATACAGGAAAAAAGCCTTTGCTGGAATTTGAACTGTTGCATTTTCAACTACCACCAACACACACAGAAAGTCACATAAACTTTTCCCAAATTCTCCTAAAAACTACTCTAAAACACCTGCTGCTCACCCATTCCTAGAGACAAAGCTATTGTAATGCATGACAACCATCATCAGCTTTACATAATTATGTTATATGTGTGCACATATGCTCACTCAGCTAGACCAGAATTGTTTCTATCACTAGAGACACAGGAGCTATGACAATATCAAGAAAATTTTAAGAAAGAAAACTCAAAAAATCAGTATTGACACAGCATTGAAGTGACGACTCTATATTATGAAAACTCTGGGAGAGCATTAAAGCAACAGAAATAAGTATCACATTAATATAACACAGAAAGAACTGGGAGAAGTATGGCTGGTCATTCTAGTTAGAGAGATTCCTGCTGCTCAGTTAACATAGTAACTCTTCCCAAGCATGAAGTTTCCAAATTGTGCTTCAGTCCTTGTACCTGGTTACAATAACCCCAGCAAAAAACAACAACAACAAAAAGTATTTTTACCATATTTTCTATACAAATACAAGTGAAAGCTGTAGACATGCAAGATGCATACTAGCTGGCATCTGTTAAAAAGCAAGGAAAAGTCCTGATAATTAGTTACTTAAAACTTTGAGATAAGCACCTCTGAGAAAAACTATGTGTTTTTCTAACATGCGCTTGAACAATGCTCATACAATAGGACATTCTCTCCAGCTGCAGGAAAATAAGCCTTTCTATCAAAGTAGAATAAATAAGCGTATACTTACTTTAAAAAGACCATATACCATTTCTTTGAATTTCTCAACAGTGGTTCCTCTTGTTGGTTTATCAAATAGGACTATTTCCTTCCTTGGTTCTGGGTCAGTACCAAAATCAGGTTGGGCGGCTTCTTCCATCTGGCATTTTATAACACCTTGCAGATTTCCCCAGATTCCTAAATACATCTATGCAGGAAAAGAGGGGGAAAAGGTAAAAAACACTAGAAGTCCATCAGCTAAAGACCACCTGTACTCCAACCACTGCTTCAAGAGTCAAGTAACAACACAGATTAGAAAACAGTCCTACGTACAGACAATGCACAGAGCACATTCAAACAATGGCAACTTCAAATACAATATACTACTGCAGGTACTTAAGAGACACTACACTGTCAAAATACAAAGATGGCTTGATAAACAGTATATTGGCATTACTACCATCTTCGCATAGGTTGTTAAGAGGCTGCTGCTTCTGTTTGGGAAGCAGGACAGCAGAGAAGTATGCTGTACAAAAGTATAGGTATTCTGTCAAAATGTGGAAGGATTGGTATATTTTATATATATGTTTACAAAATATATGTATTATAAAATAGTAATGTACCCCTCTGCATAGAGGAATAATATATAATATTATATACAGGTATATTATATATAGGTGCCTATTGTATATAGTATACTTAGATATTCTCTCTATGTAGGTATATTATATACATATATAGACATGCTCTGCATGTCACAGCAAATAGTTGGAAATAATCCATATCAAACAGATACAGCTTACTGACACTAAAGTCTACTTGATGTTCTAGACAATGACATTTCAGTGGGAAACAATAAAACTAGGTTGGATGAGTAAAGCCTTACCTGGTTATTTGGCTTTGTTGACAAACATTTTCCAAAATACAATGTTTCTTTAGCACAAAGACTGCTACATGCTGACCCATCAATAACTCCAGTCTTGTATTTATCACACTGAAACAAACAGGGAGAAAAATATTTAATAAATTTCCCAAGAAAGGAGGCAACAACTGTATCTCTCCCAACACCTGACCCTTGAAAGAAAAATGCAAGAAAACAATTTTAATAACTCTATACCAAAACAATGTTTAGAAACATATATGGTTTTGTCTGTAATTGAAGATGTAATCTTACTTCAACATGATGGAATACCAGAATTTGATTAATTTACATGTGGCACTGACTGAACTGGCTGTGGAATTAGTCAGGACAAACACTTAAGAAAGTTATGCTAAATATACTTACTATTATTTTCCTACATTCATGTCCTCTGCATAGTTCTGTGTAGGTGGAGTACTGAACATACATAACCCAGCTGCCAATAAATACTACTAACCAAGAGATGAAGAGATACTTCATCCGCATATATGAGAAACGTACCTAAAGGAAACAAAGAGAAAATATTCTCTGTAATTCATTCAGCAGGAGTCAGAATGATAGAAACAAACATGATTTACTATTTCCCCTTTAAGAATTTGACTTCCACAGTGATAAAATAAGCAGACTGCATTACACAGAACATTCACTTCCTTCAGTGAGCAAAACTGACAGGGGAGGTCAGTTTGACTTATGTATGTGGAAGGAAAGTTAAAATATAAATAAATAAAATAAACCAAAACATGACAAACCCTCATAGGGCAAGCCAGATTGCAAGAACCTATTTGATCAAAATCATAAACTGTCAGAACTCAACTACTTCCATTTTTCTCTAAAACCAGTTACTTATGTTCCACTCCTGCTAAACCAAATCCAACAGACCAGGAATCTGGTCAAAAAATAATCTATGTTGATGTAAAAATATGCAAGACAGATACACAATGAGCAGGGTGGGTATCAGGGACAGGTTCCATGTGCTGAAGTCTTCCACTCCTTCCTTGAAATGACACCATTTAATTATGCAAGTAAAATTCCTTTCTACTAGCCTCAGTGATCTCTCTCATAACTGCATGCAAGGCTTTCCTGTTGATTCTGTGGCCTTACATTTACATTTTTCACTAGGACAGAGGAATAAAGCATTTATAAATTAAGAATTAAGGGAGAGCAAAGTGCCTTGTAAGGGAGGAGGCACATTTTGATCTTTTTCTTTTTTCCCCTCCTCTGAGTCTGGTGTGCTAACGGTTTGATTTTCATGCTCACATCGGGATTAGAAAAGAATTAGAAAGTCAGAATCAGCCTTAGCAACAGGATATAAGGAAAGTGCATGACAGCAGCTATATTGGCTCAGTATAAGATCCATTTCTGCTAGTATCCTGATCTTCAGCAATAGCTATAAATAGATGCCATCGAAGAGTGAGAACATATAATATATATCCCAAATGTGCTCCCATTTTCCTCTAGAAGAACCTGCTAAGCCAGATGTGATTTTCTATATTTAGTAAATCTCCAACCATTTATCCTTCATGAACTCACCCAGACTCCTTAAAATCCACATAAGCTTTTAGCATCCAGAACACTCTTTAGAAATTAATTCCACAGGCCTACTATCCACTGTACTGGGGTCAGGGACTGGACTTAATTTTGCTTAAATCTGGTTCATATTAGCTTTGTTTGAGATCCCCTCGTTCATGTATTGGAAGAGATGAGTTACCAATTTCTGTCCACTCTCTCCACATCTGTCATGATTTGGTGAGCTTCCATCACATGCCTCCCTACCATGTCATCTGTTTTCCAGATTAACAGGTAATAATTTAGCTGTTCCTCCTAGAGAAACCATTCCATGTGTTTGGAAACGGTTCCAAGAAAGGCAGTAATGATGAGCAGTTTTGCCATCATGTATATATAGGCATACCACGTTAACTAACCCATCTCACACATACTAGTTTCAGATGGCTCTGTCTGCATGGGAGAAAAAGCACTGAAATAATTCCAAATTACTACAATTTGATAGTAGTTATCTTAAATCACACTAAATTGAATAAGGCTTCATCTTTTAAGTATTTTATATTTTAGAAAAAAATAATGTTACTAAAGAAAATAACCTTCCGCAAATATAGGAAGATCTTCAAAGATGCATTTCCCTTTCTAAATACGTAATTTATTTATTTTTAAGGAAAGTAAGATTAAAGAAAAAGTTCTGATCAGTTGAATGGTAGCTTGGTTTAACACCTATAACAAGAAGTGACTTTTTCAGACCTCAACAAAAGAAGTGTAATCCCTAGGTATAGAAGTCCTACTCTCCATCTAGCATGGTTCCGACCCTTCCACCATAACTCAATTCATGCTTCAGGGTATAAGTTTCACACAGGCACTGACTTCATCCAAAGACTAAAGAGGAAGCGTATCTTGACCCCATATAGTTCTGTAAGGAACATAAAGTCTCAAAGAGAAGCAGGAATCCAAGAAACAACACAGAAAAATTGCTAGGAAAGATGATGCTATATGGCTCAGCCCTTAATTTTATATCCTATTATCATTCCATTTTATAGCATAACAATTTTTTAAAAATGGGTAATTGTGAATCAAGGGAAAGGTACATGCAAAGTGTTTTAACACTTTCAAATGTAGAAGAGCAGTCACAAATTCATGTGACTCATTCTATGAGAAAGACTGAGAGCCTTTCGGATATATTTTGAGAGAACTGAGTAGACACCCCTTATGCCCAAATGACCATGAGATACAATGCTGCCAAAGTCAAAGGCCTCAGCACAAGGAAATCTTAATCCCCAACCTCCTCACCGCCCCCTACACTCCCCAACCAAAAAGCCAAACTGAATAATGCAAGAAGTTAACCCAACAGAAAAGCAGGAGCATGCTGGTATGGCCTTTGAACAGTTATAGCATCAATATTTCTCATGATGCTTTATGTCCCTTAAAAACATATAGTACCGTGAAATTCCGCATCAAAATACTGTTTGTGGTTCCAAGATGTTCATAAATATGTATCCACAATCTCTGCAAGAATGAAAATTTAGATACAAAATGGGTGAACACTTCTCCTGAGGACAAGCAGAAACAGATCAACCCACCCAAAGCCTCACAGGTGATGACTCACACCTAAATCTAGATCTCAAAAGTCACAGTCCACTGCTCTAACCACAATTGCATATTTCTCACCTTCTACAGTAGAACATAAATGTTTTAATGTTGTCTTTATGTGATCTACTGAAGCTTCTTCAAATTTGCACATTCTTCACTTTGCTCAGCACAAGAATTCAAAGCTTCAGTAAAAAATTAGCAGCATTACTAAAGTATATTTGGGAACAACCTTAAGCTCAGACATCTTATTGAAGTAACTGAGAGTTGTAACATGCTTGTATACAAGTCTAACACAGGAGGCCTGACATGAAAGTGGATGTTTTCTTTCCATAGGATCATATACGCACACTTGTCCACTTTATCATCTCAAAATTTCTTTCCTTGCTTCAAGACCAGTTCCTCTGCCTTTGAGTAAATACTGTAGTTAGAGTGCAGCATCTGGAGATTGAAGAAAGTGATTTCTATTTTCTTTAATACACTAAGCTATCATTTTCTGTATTTCAGCTGAAATACCACAAGATGATCTGGTCATAACAGCCACAGGAACTTCACTGGTAAGTAAATAGTTACAGTCAAAAAATCTTTAGTGTCATATTCTAAGTTTTTATGCTTTTGAAAATAAGAACTGAAACAGAACAATCACACCTGTGGACTTGCGTAGACTGCAGTTTTACTATATAAATTGTTCAGGGCAGTACAAATTGCTTTGCCCCTGCTTCTTTGCACCTCTACACTGAAGCCCATTTTTTTCGTAATTATACCCAAAGAACTGTTTGTGAGTCTATACCACAGATGAAATCAGGGAGTTCATCTGATTTACAGCACAAGCCTGCAAATCGCTGTGTCAGCAGAACTGCAGGATAGTGCACCTTGGCAAAACCACTAGAAATATTACGAAGTAATTTTACTAACAACATTTTAAACCTATTTGCCTCATTTTTAGGTTTTGTTCCTCCACTGCCAGTGCTGCAAGTTAAACCAGTTTAAAGAAGACCATGTACTACAAGCATTTATTTTTTTAAAATCATTCATGTTTTAGATTGTGAAGAGAGCAAAATGAATATTCCTTTCTGTAATACACATAACATGTTCATGTACCAAAAAGTCACTTAAAAACCAAATCACTGCACCCACCCACAGTAAACCCTGTTTATAGAATCCTTAGTCTTCTCTAAACATCCACAAGACTAAATATTAAGGTTTATCATTAAATAACGTAAAGGTTTTGTTTACACTGTTTAAGAAGTATTATCAGAATTTTGAAAGGTTGATTGTGGCAGGGTAGATGTCTAATAGTTGAATGAAACTACACATCTTAGATATAAATATAGGTTAAGAGAAACATGGAATACAAATACGTAAACCCACACTTACTAAAATAAAAATTACTTTGAAAGATTTGGGCCACTTTAATAAAGGAAGTGCTTGAGTACCCTCTTACCTATCTGTAGCGAGAGAAGGAAAGGTAGGAGAGAGCTGTACAGGAACACAGGATTGTCATGCTAGACTATATCAGTGGTCCACCAATAAAGATGCTTTGAAGAAAATGACAAAAAAGAAAAACCCATGAAGGAATTATCAATGCAAATCTAGAAACCAAATAATCAAATACTTCATCATAAGTTGTTGATTCAGATCGTGTTTTCTTCAAAGGTATAAAAACTTTCATTATTTTACTGCTAGAAGTCTCTGACAGACTCACCTAAGAGAAGTGAACTTTCTGTAACCAGGAGCTTGAAATGCCTCATACCCTTGGTCCCTCCAAATCAGGGTTGAGGTTATCAAGGGGCCAGTGCTAAATAGATAAATAAATAAATTTGTATCTGATCTACGTTTAAGCAAAGCACAGCTAACTCCTCAACTGATTAAAAATTTCAAACTGTTTTTAAACTTTTATGAAACTAAGCAAATGTTTTATTTTGAAAAATCAAGAATTAATCTGATTTAAAAAAAAAAAAGAAAAAAAAGAAAAAAGGAAAACCTGATACTGCTTCAAAGTGAACTCTCAGCCATGAGCTAAAAGCTTGGAAAGCTTACAGAGGGGGACCTGGGAGGGGTGAGAGGAAGCGGGTTCCAGAAGATGACAAGAGGATGAACAGTATTACCTGGCTTTAAAATGGAGGGAAAACACAGAACTGCAGCAGATATAAATAAGTCAAGTGTTCGGTGTTTTTATTTTAACCAGAAAGACTACAATAATTTATGAGTACTTATAAAAATATGATGAACAACCAGCATGCATTATATCCTTTCCTCTTGGAAGAAATAATCTGAGAAAGGTCAGTTCCAAAAGACTCAAAGGTGATTCCAATCCATACAGCTGTGGTCCTGCCGCATGCCTCAGCTGTGCATCCCTATTCCTTCACTCCTTCACACACGCTCAATTGACTTGATCTTAAAACTACGTAATTAAAAGAAGAGATAGATATAACTAACCACTTTTATTCTGGTGATAAATCCTGACCAGATAGTTCCTTCAACAAGTTTTTCTTTTAAGATATTTTATTGGGAGTGTTGTAAAAATGGGAATAATCTCTGCTATTTTCCTCAGAGCCACAAAGACTTTAGCTGGAGTAACATGTAATTTCCTCCAAAGCATGGTAGCCACAATATGGATACAAACTGGACAGAGTACAAAAGAAGAAGAACAATAATGCTGTGTGGTTTACAGTACATTTAGAAAGAGCTTAGAAAAATGTATGAGGAAGCTGGGGATAGGGCAGCACAGCCAAGAAAACAAAACTGACATCAAGGGGCTGGGGAGCATCAAAAAAAGAAATACCATGCATGAGCCTTTCCCATTGAAAGAACACTACTAAAATGACAGAATTGCAAGATTTTTAGTGCAATTTGCCAGCTTAAAAGAATAAAAAAAAAGACAAAATACCACACCTACATGCTTACAACATGAAGAATCACAAACTTTCTTGCAAACCCTGCTGCTTGAACAGACTGATGAAAAGCAGCAGAAGTCATCCTACATGTGAAGCAGCAATAACTGAGAACTGATACTTCACCAATGGGTTCAGAAACACTTCCCCACCACCACCCCCTACAGAAGAGAAATGAAATCTTAGTTCAAGCTCAGGTGGACTCAACCTCATCTATTTGTTCTTTCAGACCATTTTCTGTATTTAGTCATTTACAGTTTTCACTTATTAGTTTTTTCTTTCCAGTGCCCATCTCAAGCTGTTTGCTTAGCCAGTCATAGTGTCCCTCTTCTTGAACCACACATTATCTGCTATTTTTTCTTCCATTTATTTCCAGTCTACTTCCATCTGGTTCTGCAACACTGGCCTCACTTCCAGTCTTTCATTCTCAAGTAAGTTTCCAGCACTACTCAGTGCCTCATACACTTTCAGTTTCTCCAGCACAATTTTTCTACTTCAGAATCCTTGTCCTGAACTACCACCCATGTGTCAAATGCACTTATCATCCACGAGCATCCTTCTTTCGCAGCTCTGGGAAGCCAGCAGAGGTGCTATGGCAAAGCACTAGGAGGGTGTCTCTCTCCCTGTTCTCACTTCCAGAACCAAAGGAAAGCTGTAAGCAGGGCAGATGGATTCTTTGCATAGTTTAGTTCTTACACCCACACTACACAAAATAAACCAAAACAAAACCAAAGAGATCTATTCTACCCCAGCAGATCTGTCCCAGGAAACCCAGGTTACCAGCCCTGAAGCAGCCCTCCAGCAGAGGTCTCTTGAAACACAGTTTTGAGCTGAGCGGTGAACCAAACCAGTCGATCAAAAACATTTAAGGTTCAGGGTTGAGGGATCACCTGATCTAGATCAGTTGCAAGCATACAAACAGATTTTTCTCAGTCCATCTAGAGAACACAATGTGCTTTTTCTTTGCTACCTTCACACTTTCTGCTCGTTAAAGGACAGATGATATATAACAGTTTTAGCACTTACAAATAAGAACTACTATAGTACAGTCATGCAGGTTCAATGTCTTCTGTAATAATTTAGTTACTTTTATTTGTTCTTACACGACCTAAAAACTCGAGGTTTCATAACTTAGAATTTAGGGGTTTTTTTGCTCATTTCAACATCACAATAATACCAATGAGTTCTCTGTAGTACAGTTCCTGAAATTATCTAACTAGGTGAGTCATTCATCTATTTTTACTTTGGCCTAACGTTTCTGTAACTAGGTACAGTATCAAATAGAAAGAATTACCTTCTTTGCCTTTGCAAGCACAATGAGATACAGCAGCATCACGAGAAGTACAAAAGCTATTTGTAATTAAAGCACGATATTTTGATAGAATTGTATCATGTTCAGTTATTGATAATTACGCAATGAAGACATGTTCATTAGTTTTTTATACTTATCTTTTCATTGGGATTGACTTCTAGTCAACTGAGCAAACAGCTACCCATTATTCCCACTTCCACTCCCTTGCCCAAATCCTCTGCCAAACAAACACACCTTTGTCTCATACTCTGAGAATCATCCTCTTCATAAAAACACCAAACATTTTCACTGGAAGTTTCCAGTAGTCAAACAAATAACGAGCTGGAGTAGCTATGGTATGGGCACATGCTCACTCTGCCACTTTAATTGCACATATAGTAAACTAATGGAGCATGAGGTCAGAGGAGCATCTTGGACAACACTCCACAGAGCTCAGAGGTTAGCCCCCTTACAGTTAAGATGTGCTGAACTGAAATTAGAATTGCTGCACTGGCAAAGGCTGACTCAAACCATCCTTAACTTCTTGCATACACACCATCACAGAGCTAACTTAAGAAATTTTATTTTCTATCTAAATATATACCACCTGTGTAGTGTTGTGAACCTAACTCAGACAAAGTTTCATCAGGTATTTCATAAAATAAATAAAGTCCCAAACACAACCATCACACACACAGAGAATTACAGCAACAAAACTCTTGAGCATCCAATCTGAAAAGGATTTACATTTTTAAACAGATTATGATGTTCCACCTAAATTTGCTGCCAGCAAAAAAAAAAAAAAAAAAAATCTTGTTTGTCATTTCAAGTAAGTCCTCTTCCTTCCTACCCAACCTCCCACGCTCCATACCCAGCCTAGAGCTCCTGAGAGACACTATATAGAGCAAGAAAGAATGGTAGTCTCCTGCTCTCCATCCAGCACTTGGCCTACAGCAGCTGGAAGAGCTGACAGGTGACATCCCTATACATAAAAGCTTCCTCCAGAAACGTGGAGGTTCTTTGCGTTTTAGTTTCTTTCTTTTTTCTTTTTTTTAAGTAAACAGCACTATAGTACAGTCATAATTTAAGAATTCAGTAGCGAAGCTGTGTGCTTTCTCTATCATCTCATGTACTTTAATTTCAAATGTTGTCCATGTATGCAGTTTAATTATGTTTCTTCAAATTAACTTTTTTGAATCCTACCAGAAGTCACCTCACATCCTGACATAACCTCTGCACATTCTTGAAGGAAACACTTTCCCTGTAAGTCCCATTCTTCAGATAAGTCTAGGTACTATTTCTTTCAGACAGTAAATAAAAGCACCAGTTAAAACTAAGCTAAAAAAAATGTTTCAAATACAAGCAGCATAATTAAATTAATTTAAAACATTTAAGTTCATGGCTTTCTCCTTTTAGCCACAAAAGGGCAGGCTGCAACACAAGGCCAGGTTCGACTGTGCAAATCAGAGGTGTGGGGAATGTCAGGTTAACACAAAGTGTATTCAGTTACAGCATTTCCTACTTTTTTCTTCTTCAAAACTGCTATCTATAAACAAACTGCATCCAGAATATCTATTCTTACAATCTAAAAGAACCTACATCTGAGCAATGCTAAAATTCTGTTCCAAAGAAACACATGCATGAATGTCAACACTTAAAATCACGCTGATAAAGGTTCAATGTTAGATTTACTTAGCTTCTTTGGGAGAGGATATAGGGGACCTAGTCATATGGTTCAAGCCCCAGTTTACCCCATATTGCATTCTACAAAGCATTCCAAGTCTTTTCTTTAAGTTCTGTTATCCAAGTTGGAAGATAAGGAACGTAAGAGGAAATATTTTTTTTGCTATAAAGTGGATATTGCCCCAAAATAAAGTAATCAAATCAAGGCAGAAGCTATAGCAAGACACCTCCTTTCTTCTGATAAGCACCAAGCCTTCTGGGAACTTTAAGTGCTTTTCTTACATGCAATTTTTAGTTTTATTTCTCCAAAGAGAAGTATGATTTGCCAAAAGCTACCACAATTTGAAATACATTCCACATATTGATACCCAACAACACGCATAAAAACAATCCATGACAAAAACTGCACCAGTACAGAGTTTCTGGGTATGTTTAGTTCAACACACCACTATGTCTTACAAGGCTTTCTAGCTCACAAAAGCCAAATCTGTATCTCTAACTTCATCACACATGCTTTCAGAGATTCAAAGTAACATGAGAACTTCTTTTATTATGTGAAATTCTACCGATAAACAAGAAAGGATACCAAACAATGGCAGGCAGTTTTCAGTGATTCAAGCAACATCTGTATGAGACAGAAGCTCATAAAACTTTAAAAACAAAAAAAACCCAAAAAAAACAGCAACATGGGTTGCAGATTATTATGAACAAGCAACCACAAGAAGGACACAAATGTCATATTCTAAATGCAAATATATGAACGATTAGTGTTCCACAGCTGCAGTCAGTCTGGAAAATAAGTCTGCAGAGAACAGGATGCTTGAATAGGAAAGATAAAAAAAAGTGTTTGCTCTTTTTCAATTTGATTTTTGTTTTTAGAAGTGAACCTTTTATAACTATTTAATTACCCAGTCCTTTAATAAAATATTGCAGAACACCTACAGGGAGAACTAAATATTCTTTTATGACATCCTCATTTCTACAGACAATTCTGACGGTGTTCTTCCTAAAGCCCATCACAAGACTCTTCTCTACAAAATATCTTCTATTAATAAGATTACCGAAAATTCTAATAAATTAACTTTCTTCAGTATTTCCCCACACATACATAAGCAGAAGCTCCTATGAATCAGGAATTACAGCAAATAAGTGCTAATGATTATCTTTCATCTATTTGAAAGATAAGATATGGTGATTTCCTTTAGAGACAGGTTTTTTTGTTGTGTGTTGGGTTTTTTTTAACTGTTTCTAATAACACTAATACTGTAGAGCATAAATAACAAAGCACACAAAACTACTGGTAAAATCTGAGAAAGATCAACAGAAATAAATCTGACAATTTTAGGCAAAGCTGTTTCCATGTGTAAAAACTGCTTAGGAACCAAAGCTTCTGGGACAACAAACCCTCTTCATTCCTCAAAGTTTCTTGCTGACTCCTTCCATGAACCTTTCTAATACTAAACTTTAAACCAATTTGTTATTTAATGCTATTTTGTATTAAATGCATACTGTTTAGTACAGTCTCAAAGACCAGCAGTGGTCTGCAGGCCTCGGGACCACTGCAGAGTATTGACCATATTCACAGTACAGGAGGGAATACCGTATATATGGTCTTATCCAAATTTGTCCTCCTTCTCAGGCAGAAAGAAAATGCGTTTGGGACAGAAAATCCTCCCCAGATGCCATCTGACTACATCATATACTTGGCAGGAAGTTCCAGAGAAGCTAGATTTATTTTGGTCTCAGCACTGTGCCAATGCAGTCACATAGCTTTTGACTTGCAAGAGACTTACGCCCTGCCAGGTCAGAGTATGGACAAGAGCATATGTCTGCTTACAGAAGACCATCAGGTTCCACTCTTTGATTCAAAAGAAATTAAGGACCTCCTTACCACATTCAGCAAAAGGCCCAATCATTATTTTGTTTCTTGCCATACATCCCCCATATCAAATTTCCATTTCCTCCCCAGAATCAGTCTGTGAGTGTAGACACACTTAGTCCACTTCATCTCGGAAGTGTCAGAACTGATGTGTGTGTGCTGTATTAATGTAGCAGACACATGGACTTACTGAGCCCGGTTAGTTCACATGTGCACTAATGCACCCTGAATACAGTGGACTTACTGCACATATGCTATGTAGGTCATTTGAATACATTTCTGAGCAAGAAGTCCCATACAGAGATTAGGGGGCAATACATACAGAGATTAGGGGGCAATACATACAGAGATTAGGGGGCAATACATACAGAGATTAGGGGGCAATACATGTAGACAGACTGTATTTGGAATAATGACAGACTGCTATGAAACATTTTTAATAACCACATATTCAGGGTGACAGAAGGACTGAGAGTTCCAAAATTATCAAAAAAGGAAGAGAGCATTCAAAACCAGAAAACACAATTTCTCCTTTCTGTTCCACTCTTCCATCAAGACTTTTAAATATGAGCCAGGGAATGCAAGAATGAAGGAAAGCACTTGTAATGCTTAAAAGGATATTACAGAGTCGACTTCTTCCATCACTTGTATATTCTACTAAGTCATGTGCATTGAATAATAATTAGACATTCATCCCCTGGAAAGAATTGGAAAACCACTTTTGGCAAAACTCAAGCTTGGATCCACTCCAAAGCATATGGAGAGTGGAGGATCAAAATGCAAGACAACTTGCCAGTTTTTTTGTAAGTGTACTTTTTATTTAAAACATTTTTATGGTTAAAGAGTATGAAAGTGTTTCTTTGTTTAATAGTACAGAGAGCTTAATTCTGCAAAGTATTCCACATAACCATCGTGCGCTAATCTTCTCCAAGTCTGAGTTGCTCGCTCCATTTGTTTTACGTATTAGCAATAGGAAAGAACAGATTAAAAAAAAAAAAGAGTAGGCTGATCATGTTAGAAATCCCATTTTGTTCTCTGTTCAAGTTGTTTTATGGAGCACTGGATGCATTTCAGGTAGGCTGACATGATGCCCGAGAATATTATCCCATGCTGTCTTGGATGCCATGTACTGGACACATTCATATTTTTAAGAGCAGGCAGTACATGCTTAAGACGATGCTAGTGTCTTGAATTATTTGTATCCCAAGTAATCAAACTGAGTAAACAACATTGGAGATATCTTTTGAAATAAAATAATGACCAAGATAGAAAACTGGATGTTTCCCCTTAAAAGGTTAAGCAGAAAAAAAAAAAATTAAAATCTTAGAGGAAAGAGATGATATAGGAAGTTTCTGTTATGCAGGGCTTTAAAACTTTTCTATTCTTTTGCCCCTTAAAGACAGTCTCTTATACATTACTGAAATTCATGGGACGTCTCTAAAGAGTCTGTCAACTTAGTCCAGAATCTCTAGGGACCAGAAGGCTTCCAAGCATGCAGGTGTTCTTTACATGATTATTGTCACACACAATCCTGCTGGCTTGCCCTCAGCCTCATGATAAATTGCTAACTACAGCTATCAGGAAGAACTTCAGGACGCCTCCCAAATTTGGGACACTAATCTCTCCTTGTAAAACACGTATCAAATCCTAACAGTGTTAATCACCCAACTGTAAAATCCTGTAAATACAACTAGATTTTTTTTTTTGTGGTATTTAGTAGTATTTAAAATTTGTCAGGTTTGAAGGGGTTTTTTTGTTGTTTAATTTGGTTTACTAGCATTACATGATTTGCAGTCTAAGCAAAGGGAAAATTTTGTATTTCAGAGTTACTGTTCTGTGACAAAACCGTAACATTGTCTCCATGGGTCCCTAACTCACTAGGTTTTGGGCTGAGGTAAGATATCTAAGAGTTTGCCCTGCTCCTTTTACATGCGCTGATACTTAGCAGCACAGCCTTCTTAGCCAGAAAGATCATCAACTGATCACCTATGGATCTAGCATTCTACATAAAACCTAAAGAGCACGTAAAATAATAATAGAACATTTGCTGTACAGTACCAGTTGCAAACCAACTCATAGCATCCTGCTCCTATTACAGCAGGAAAGCTAAAGCAGGTATTAAGCTCTGCCTCACAGAACCTGATGTTCTATCAATTCACTTCACAACATAGTTTTCAGAAAGTCTGGGACACCAGCCAAAAAGATTCAGAAGTCACTTAGCAATACCTTCCATTGCACAACTATCTCCCCTGGTGTGCTACTTGAAATATTGCATAGCAATACTACACAAATCTTTCTGTCTTGCTCATAGCTATATCTCAGCAAGTTAAGGTCTAGTATTTACTTAGAGAGCACCGGCTTCTTTGAAGACAAATCTCAGTAAAGCACTCCGGAATTACTAGAGTTAAACCATGACTACAGTTGTCATGTACCAACAGTAACATGCAGTAACAAGAAAAGTCAATATATCGACAGCTTGCTGCCATTCTATGGATGGATCAAATATCAACATACATTCACTGTCTAACACAGAAAAATATGTTAATGTTCACAAAGCTACTATTAGGTCTCCTAAAACAAATCTGTAGAATATTCAAATGCAGCTTCCAATATAAGAAAGCACAAACAGAAATGTGTTTTGGGGTTTTTTTCAATCTGTTATAGAAAAAAATGTTTAACTTCTTTGGCTTTTCTAATAAATGATCTTGCTGTCTTCCTGTTTCTCAGATTTTAAAACACCATATTTTGGTTGAAAGGCCTTAAAAGTAAATGTTGAGAAGAAGAATAAAGAAAAATGTTATCATGCCTCATAATGATCAGAGAGAGACTTATCATCAAGGCAAATGAGGAAAACAGTTTGGAAAATCCTAATTTGAAAGGTAGCATATAGATTATTAATTCACTTTCATTTGTATTAGAGGCTTTCTCTTATGGGAATCCAAATGCTATACAAGTGTCTACTTCAGTAAATAGATTAAGAGCAATCTTTTCTGGTCTAAAAATCAAGTGATACTGACCCAGATTTGTAGATACATACCATAAAACAAATATTAAAGAGGGTAAGATTATACCCCTATCTGTACACTTCTTCTTAAATGTTACATCCTGTCTCAGGTAGTTCCAAAAAGAGAGTGAGGCCAAAAAAGCTCCAGACCAGGAGGAATTAAAACATTTGAAACTTAAAAATGCATCAAGATGAAGTTTACATTTTTAAATCCAACAATCACAAAGCATTTAATAAGGTATCAACAGATGATGAACATAAGTAGTATATATAAGAAAAAGAAATATTATAGCTATCCCCTCCAACTCAACAATTGCCCATTTTAGTTACAATTTAATTAAAATATAATGCAACAAATAAAAAGGAAGCCCAGAGAATAACCCTCAATGTACCACTAGGTCATAACTGACTAACATTTCACAGTAGAACTTCCTGCTACGTGACAGCTACAATGCTTTGAACCAACATATCCTTACACAGATAGCTTTAGTAGTACTAACATGTATATGTAAATAGCAAACTGTGTCTATGAACGCATACACAAATCCACGGAGCAAACAGCTTCTGAACAGCCTAAAAGCGCCCGACATTAATTCTTTTAGGACACGTGGAAAAATGAGCCTCCTCATGCATGCCCTAGTCCATCCTCGGATAGGACGGATCCCCACAGCACCGGCGATAGGCGTAAAGGAAGGACATGTGGAGAAAAGCATGAGGGTTCCTCAGGGCCCTGGCAATGCCGCGGGTGTAGCTGCCCAACTCAAAGCCTCTTGTGAGCCGGCGGGGGCCAGAGAGCCGGCGGGCGGGCTGCCGCGTAACAGGTCCTGCCGGAGAGCAGCGCGGGCCGCTCAGGGAGGGCGCTCGGAGGCAGCAAGAGAGGCCCGATCCGATCGGCGGCAGAGGCGGCAACAGGCACCGCGGCCCCTCAGGCCGCCCGGCACCTGCTCCCCTGCCCCAAAGACCCGCCGTCGCGGGGCCCACCGGCCGCAGCGAGCGCCTCAGCCCCGGCGCCGCGACCTCCCGCCGGGCAGCATCCGCCGCCAGGCGCCGGCGGGAAGGAACGACGGCCGCACCCGCGCCGGCCCAGGAGAAGCGTCGAGCCCTGCGGGGGGCGCCCGCTCCTGAGGTAACTTTGCCGGGGAGGGGGAGAGAGCGGAGAGGGAAGGGTGCTGGCACCGGCCTGCCCGTCCCGACCCGCCCGCCGCGGGGGACGGCCCGCTGCCGGCCTACCTGCGCGTAGTGGGGTTTCCTGAGCCAGGCCCCCGGGAAGAACAGCCTCGCCATGGCAATCACACATCCCCGCAAGCGGGAGGCGATGGCGGAGGCGGAGCGGCGAGAAGCGCTTCCCCGCCTGCCGCTACTGCAGCCGCGCCGCCGGCTGGGCACGGCAGGGCGAGGGCAGGAGGGAGCGCGGCGGCCGCCTTCCCTCAGGCACCGGCGACCGCGCTCTCCTCAGGCAGCCGCCGAGCGACAGCAGCTGTCAGCGGGCGGAGAAGGGCGGGCAGCGGCCGTCACCTGAGACGCTCGCCCGCTTCGCCACCCTTTGCTTAAAGCGAGGGGATCGCTGTGAGGGAGCGGGGCGGGGCTGAGAGGGAGGGGGCGGGGCCAGGAGAAGCCCCGCCCGGGCGGGGGCCGGAGGGGCGGGGCTTCTTCTGGTCCCGCCCATTCCCCCCTCAGCCGTCGAGGGGGGCTGTCGCCGTTCCCGTCTGGGGACAATTATGAAGGAGGTAGTTAATAAATAACGTGTCTCATTGATTGCGAACAGGCTCCCATCATTGAACTGGACACGGTATTAAAAACAGCTGTGGGCCTGTTGCAGTCTTTAAAAAAAAAAAAAAAGTGTATTTCCTCCAAAATAAGGATGGAGTGCTTGGCTGGGCCTTATTAACACAGATTAGGGACATCGGTCTTATTAAGGGAGGAAAAAATTATCAATGGCTCCTTCACCAGAGGATCTTCTCAATGCTTCCTGCACTGTGAGAATTCCCATCCCATTTGAAATTCTAACTTCAAGTAAAATCATCCTTCCTTAGGTAAAGTTTTATTTTTGTTCTTCCTTCTTATGTTTATGACTTGATCGTGACTTCAATTAATGCAATGTGTTTAGCAGAGTCAGAGTCAGAAGCTGGGAGCCTCCCATTGAGATGCTTTTTTGGCTGTGAGGCTTTAGGCAAAAAGATTATGCCATGGTATGGCGATAAAAATAATGAGGCGATGAACGTAGCATATTATGGCTTTTCATGTTCAGTACACTTACCAAAGAAGCCTTCTTTGATGAAAAGATGGGTCACAAATATACTACTGTAAGAACAAGTTACATATTTTTGGCAGGGCTTACTCTTAAGGAAAGATGTGTATCTGGAAACCAAATGTTAGGAGCTCACAAAGTACTAAAAGTTTGCAGAATTTAAAGAGACTTGTGCTTTAAGATTCAAGAACAGTCTGCGACTGCTTTTTGAATGATATAATCACTGCCAGAGCCACTCTGAAGTATAAATCTGAAAATTAATTAGTAAGATTTGGCACTCCCGTAAAAGCAATCCTGGCTTTAATAACAGCCAGCAACTCTCACAGTAAGGGTGTTTTCTTCTCTTCCTATTCAGGCAGGCCCAGATGGCCGCGCTTTCTGCATCACCTCCCTCTACAGTTCAGTGGTTTGCACAAGTTTAGCTAGATTACGGGCAAGCAACGGAAAGGCAACACAAGAGGAGACTGCAGAGCAAATATTTAAAGGTTTTGCTGAATAATCTCAAGCCATTACTTCATCCAGTGTTCTATGCCAAGCCTTGGAATGACAGGCTGGGAGTAATCGTGAAATGTGGGTCTCCCATATGGCAGACAAGGATCTAAATGTTTTATTCCTGTTACGTCTGGATCCAAACAGTTCCTGGCATGTGTTCATTAGGGGATATATTTTTCACTTAGTACACGAGATCTTAGTCATCTGCAAGAGCAGGTGCTTTATTCCAGCACCAAAGTGTTTAGTTCAAGTACTCTTTGTGTCCAGGCTTTGAAAAATGCTAAAAAGTGCAGCCATTTCAGCCTTTTTCAGCTGTTAAACACAGAATTCCCAGTTAAGCCTCAGTAGAGGCAACTTCCTTGAAAAATTAGGCCAGGTAAGCCAAAAGAGTAACAGAAAAGGTGTAGCGTGCACTGACTTGGCATTCAGTGGGTGTGCAAAACCAAAGCAATATTCTGAAGACCAGAAGCAGATGCAGAAAAGCAACTGAGATACAACATAAATCTACTGATGTGTTATTTAGGGTACAGCCTTTCCATTCACACATGCCTTTCCACTCTGCAGTTCACACATTATCCATTTTTGTATGCCAATGCCAAAACTTTGGTATATCTTAATGCCCAAGCAGTAAAAGTTATGCTGATTTATTGCTACTTGTTAATACTTCAGGTTCCTATCCAGCTATATCAACACTGAGTGTTGTTGTTCTAGCGATGCAGGTTTTGTGTGTAAGATGGAAATCAACTGCTGATTATACAAGTACAGTGTTTGTTACTCACGGTGTCAAAAGGTAAATGTGGTTTTAAAATACCTTCTTACCTTCACCTTCAGTTCTATGACACCTTGGAGCTTATTACATACTAAGAATAACTCAGAAAAACCTAAAAGTGGTTACATGTGCTGAAGTGTACAGGAATTCTGGACATACAATGAATGAAAATATGAGACTAATGAGGAGAAAGGAAAACTACAGAGAAGAATCTGAATTCTTCAAGATACTCAATATAATGTGCACCTTTATAAATATAATAAAGAATTTCATCCAATTTCTTTTGAAGGAAAGTCTGTTGCTTAAATGAGTAATACAGGTTTTAACATTAAACAAAAACTAAACATTAGCCTATTGCAATGGTGCTGGATTTGCTTCTTACACAGTTATATGAAGCAGCTGCACCCACATAGTGATTTAACTTGAATGCTATCATAAGAGACTCCATGGGAAATCCTCAGGGTTCACACACTCTCCCCACCATCATATTATATGCAGGGAGCCTCTGGCTAATTTTAATAATCACAAGACTTCTAGTACTAATAATCACAAGACTTCTCTTCTTCACAGCGGCATTACTAATTTTCAGTCTGCCAAGCATGGCTTCCTGGATTAGTGCTCTTGTTCTTTGGATATGCCTAAGAGATATTCTGTGATCCCGGGCAGTACCACAGTTTTAAAATATTACAGCACCAGTAGGGATGGAATGCCTTTATATTTGCCACTTACCTTGGTTTGTAATTACTTTTAATAAAGGCATTTACACAATATACAGCATGACAATGATTTAAAATAAAACCACCTGCATTTCCTAAAATAAAATCTACAGAAATTTAGAGGTTTCTCTCTCTTCACATTACCCAGCTGTCACGGTGTTTGCTCAGCGATCTGTCTGGGAGTTTGGTTTTATAGAGACCCTACTTCCTTAGGCTTGCCTTTGTGGAAGAGAATGAAGACCTGGGGACACATCCAACCTTTAGACCTAAACTTTCTCTCGTGTTCCCTTCAGAGTGAGATTCTGTTTCCTTCCCCTCCTGCAAATTTCTGTGAACTCTGAGTTAATCAGTCTGTTAACTTTAATTTTGTCATATTCAAATTCTTAAAAATATTAATGCTTCTTGTGCATGAATAGGTGGAGCCATCTCTTACCCAGAAAGCAGACAAAGCCTGTTAAGGATTCCCTTGTGGCTTAACTTGTTATAAACAAGTCATTAATCTATTTGAGGAAACAGACTATTCTAGCCAGCAGGCTTAATTTCTAAGGCTGTATTTATACGGTCACTTTAATGTTGCTCAAATCCACCCTGCTGCAGAAGCTGATGGTGTCACCTTCTTCTCTTGCTCTTGCTGCTGGTGCCTACCTTCTACCTTGGGTTGGCACAACCATTTCTGTTGTTGTGTAGAGAACTAGATCAATGATCCAAACTAAAACCTAATCTTAACTAATTTTTCCTCTGAGTTAGGTTAGAGGCAGTCCAATTCCTTTCATCAGTAGCTTGGATTTATGCAGGAATAAAGTAGTTGTTTGTAAGCACTGAAACTTTTATTATGTTATTTAAACATTCCTATGTCAAAAATAATGTTTTAATACAGTCAGATAAATGACATAAATGTATGTGACTCATTTCTAGCTCTTGACTGAGATTAGATCCAACTATTATTAAATATTCAGAGATGCTGATTAATTTGGGGTACAAGTGTTTGCTTTGAGAGACAAAATGTCTACTGGTTTTTCTGGTATATTTTTTAAAATTCAAAATATACTAGAAAATATTTGAGTTAATAAGTCTTAATTTAGAGTAAATAGGTCTTTATCAATTCAGAATAGAAAGCTTTATATATTACAGTCCTTTATACATTAGAGGACTGAGGAAACTCCAAAAATACTCTGTTCAGAATAAAAGATTTGAAGGTAGTTATTAGCTCATTAATGGTCAATTGTACGCAAATGCTAAACAACAGGTCGCATTTGTGTTCTCATCGTTTCAAAGTCTACAAAGACAACACAGTTCAGAATCAATCAACCACTAAAATTAAGTTTCCTTTGTACGTACTTGTCCTTTCAAGTCTATTTCCTCTATTAATTGCTGGAGTTATGAGGTTCAAGAATTTTACTCAAGATTAATTGAGGTTATATGTTAAAATGCGTGGTCAGAATACACTTGCTAGCATTAATCTATTTCTCATTTGGCAATCATTTTACCATTTTCAGGCAACTTATTTTTGCCTAATGATTTTTAAAATGTACCTGGCTTTCAACATGGTTATTTTGCTTAATTATTCAGGCTGTTTCCATCTCTGAATAAGTCACAAAATAAAGTTGTAATCTACTATGAACTTCTGTTCACACTACTTGAAGTAAAATACTTGTTTGTTCTGTTTATCTTACACTCATGGTAGTCATCTGTTAAAAAAAAATATATATATAATTGGAATGTTAGAGTCTTAATTCCTATTTATAGACTTTCCCAAAAAGATAAACAGTCTAGCTGGCATTTTCTTAATGCCCTGCTGCCATTTTGCAAAACTTTTTACCCTGAATTAACACTTCCACTTTCTTCCTTACTTTATAAGGCAGCTCAGAGAGCTAGGAAACATCCAAGTTCTGGACCACGCTCTTTCAAAAATCCTACTTAGGTTCCAAATACTGAATTCCATTACTGAAGCTAGTAGACGCTGACGTAAGAAGGTCAATGATGAGAAGGAGATGTCAGCAGAATTCAATTCAGAATGAATTTAATTTTTAAATCCTAAGGAAGTTTAGTATGGGAACAAACTACCTAGCAGGGTAGTACATTTTTCAATACGTGGTGTACTTAATTGAGCTCTTACTTAAGTGCAATGAGGAAAACAGCTGCAGTGGTTTAATGCATTGCTACCCCCAGCTGTCCTGCCATCCTCTCTGCTGGAGGACATTTCCACAACAGAACCGTTTCAGTTCACAGTCTAACATATTTACTTTAATTGCCTGTGAACATCAGTTAACACTAAAATGCTAGACTGTGAACCTCAGCCAGTGAGGTACAGATATGCCCTGCCGCCTGCCAGCTACGGTACAGAGGAGAAAAATGGGCAGAAGAGCAGCTACAGACAACAGAGCTGCTATGTGAAGCCCTTTCCTCTCTTGTCCTCTACTACTTAGACCTACTCCCATCCTGTTCTCTCTCTTCTGCCATGCAACTGTTGGTGTAGCTGAATGGTGAACTCTTTGCTGAACCCAAATTAAAAATAACCCAGAAAAAAAAAGAAAAAAGCCACATCAGTTCTCCAGTTTGATTCCGCATGCCACTCAAAAGACTTACATATTCAGAAATGTGGGAATAGCTTGTCATTTGGAAGAAGTGGCAGAAACAGGAACTGCTTAAAACAGGGTAAGAATAAAAGCTCTTCAAATCTGCCCTAAACCTGACATTTCCTTAAAATATATACTCCAGCCCAGTGATCTGTTGGGCAGAGTGAATGAATCATTGTGTTATGTAGGAATTTGAACTGAATTAATCGTTCCTTCAGGCCTTAAATCATACATAAGTAAATATGCTTCAGTTCACAGGCTTTAATGAAGCTGAGAATCTGGCCCTGTACGCAAGAATTAATACGATGTACTGGCATGCCATGATATTGGCAAAAATTACTCTAAACATAACATTTTGTCTTACTTGTTTTGCTACATTCAAAATCTCTATATGTGAAATGCAGAAATTTTGTACTGAATTGTTAGAGGATTCTGACAGCACCCTGGAAAGCAGTAATAATTAGCAGAAATCTTTAGGAAATAAATATTTCCTTTTAGGAAACCTCTAATTGTAAGGATTATAAATTTGTTAGGTCTAAATTATTTTTTAAATTCTTTTTGGTATTATCTTATTGAAGTTGGTAATTCTGAGGTAGTTTGTAATACATGAACTTTCTTAAAAAGCTTATCACCCCTTATGAAGGCAGCAGCAATGTACTACTTAAATTCTAACCTGTTAACTAACTATATGTACAGTTGGTCTACTTAACTATTCACTATTGGTTTTTCTTGATAAAATTTTGCTCCCCTTTAAATAAACAACAAAACAAACAGGCAGACAGTCAAGTATATTCCTGGCACAGGGCAGATGCCTTTTTCAATCCCTAGAGTAGGCAGTCTATTGACTGTATATTAATTAATTCCTGTAGCCTACTTTATAGAAAGTACTGTGGGATTGTTGATAGAAAATATCCCAGTAGGCATACGCTATTAGTTGAATTATTTTAAATTTGTCAACATCTAAATTTCTACAGTACTTAGCAGCAATTCCCACTATAAACAAAATTACTTGAATAAAGTAAAACTATTTTATACTTAGAATTATTTTTTTAGAAGCAAAAATGCTGTTTTAAGCAAAGTATGGAACTCCATTCACACACAAGTGTTCTTAAATCTTTAAAAATAACCAAGCAGAATAAATTCCGTAGTCTAAAATATTGAGTTCTTCTCTATGTAATAGTACACATTTCTGAACAACAGATGGTTTTGATCCATCTATACAAAATCATAAATGAATGAAAACACAATAACTACTAGGTGACAGCATTTCTAAAGGTGTTTTTTTCGCCTAATTGAATGAGAAAAGACAATTTGGAACAGTAACAGTTTAAAACTCTTTAAGTAAATGATCAAGCTTATGTTAATATAGTATACATCTATATGCTTCATTTAACTTTGGGGAGATAAGTATCACTGTAGGCATAGATTGACTACGTCATATCAATTGACTACATCATATCAATATACTATAGAAGTATCTTGTCAAATGAGGTTTGTGCCTGGTTCCTGCAAGGCTCTGCAGACCCGGCTCTGCGCAGCACTGCAGCTCTCACTGCCCAGTTCTGCCACATGCTTTTTCAGCAACGCTGAAGTTCACAACAGAAGTTATTTTTCCCCTGCCCCCTCCCAGCTCATTTTATTTCTGCGTCACAGACATCCCTGCTCCTGCACACCCCCTCTCCAATCTGGATAAAACTGTTTTGAGACAGTTTTATAACCTAGTCCATCAATATTATTCAATTATTTTTAATTAGAGGTTATTTTTAACCCAGTTTGTTTCTGTGATGAAATTCACAGCACAGCTGAACAAACAGTTTTTGCCTGTGCTAAGGGTGTGTGTAGACTTCTTAATCTAGCCTGATTGCTAAAGAAAATGTATCAAATTACTAAAATTTGAAAATTACTAAAGTAATTTTTGTATGTGACGGTATGGTATCTGTAAGAACATAGGCCTTAAAGATGTATTTTAAGATTGTTCTGTATGAATCTATGTCAGAAATCATGCTATTTGATTCCTTGTCTTTCATTTAAAAGAAGCCAAGGCTACATTTTATATACAATTAAGTCTATTAAAAATATCTATCATTTGCCTAAATGTATAAAGAATAAACTATTGCAGTCAATTAAAGCATTTGTTAGCTCAGAAGAAACACATTGAAAATATATCTGTTGTGATAAACTGAATATATTCAGTGCTATTATGGTGAACAGTGCAATTGGTGTGCATGCCCTGAGCTCTCATTGTACGTAGGCGCAGAGCTCTCTTTCCAAACAGAGCATTCAAATGACACCACCATCACATCCGCTCAGCAGTTGTAGCAGATAAAGCATTTTCTTTTGACCAAGCAGGCAATCAGACTCTTTCTAGATCTTGTATTACAAAGTAGCTGCACAAAAGGAGATTTGATCCACAAATCCACATTTCCAGCCCATAAAACCAATTTGAGCTTGGGATTTGGGAGTATACCTGCAAAAATATTAGTGGTGGGTGAGGTAAACTGAACAGTTCTTTGAAGACACAGAGAGTCTTTGTTAGACTTTTACACCTCTAATCAGGGTTAACAGGTAGCTGGTCAATGCAGTCATTGTATTTGACACAGGTAGTGCCATTTCTTTGAAAATATTTCAAATGACTACAGATATTGATTTTCTATTTTGTCTAGATGTGTACTAAATAACTTGTTATAGTTTAGGTCAACTTTGATGTGAGATTTGCAGAGTTTTAAATAAACTTAATTTGTGACTGCCTCTATACACACAATCTTACTGTGTGCTGACATCCATGCTGACCTCCTTTTACCTATGTTTTATCCCAGCAAACGTTCATGTCCTGCAACTGTCCACATAAAACCTTTCTGCACAGTATTGTTTGAACCTGGGCTCATTTACACTACTGTGGATATAGGTTTATGTCCAATTGTACTTCAAATCAAACTCGAACCACAACTATTGTTTTCCACATGTCAGAAATTGATGGTTACAATTTGTTTCAATTTAAAATCAGAACAAAGTGGAAACCACACAACTTTTCCATCTCTTTTTTTCCCTGTTCCTCTTTCTAGCCATTTTGTACAATTCAAAGTGGATTCTAAACAGAAGAAAATTACATATTCAACCAGTGAATAATTCATACTAAATTTGCTGTTTCTATTTTAAAATGCTTTTAAATAAGACCTGGATTTACAGGTCTAGCAAGTAAGGATGCCCTTCTCACCACAGGCTATCCACTGGTAATTAAATCACACCAGTAATCTGATACAGCATTATATCTTTGCTAGTACGATAGCACTGTCACAGACGTTTTACATCCTAGAACCTGCACTAAATTAAAAAGTCCTTGGAGGCCATCACTACTTGACCTCTTGGTCTGTTTGCTGAATTCCAGGCAGGGCAAAAGACAAACAGTTCTACTTTTAGCAACCACCTGCATGCTAGCACAGTGTCTTGTTAATGCTTGCCTGCATTTCCCCCCATCCTTGGCTCTAGAGTCGTTCCTACCTGAGAAATCTGAGACACTTGGTAAAGGTCTTGGGAGAGGTAAACTAACAATAGACAGTTGTAATTTGAATGAGAATTAAACTATAGCAAACTGACTTCTGAATCAGATAATCCTCACACATACTTAGTATGCTTTCCTTTTTTGCATTCTCTTTGTAAGCTTAATCTGTCTTATCTTTTTAGGGTGTTTTCATGTAGGCAAGCCCTTTGAATGTGGTCTTTCGCATCCTGAAGTTGTCTTCACATCTGTTTATGGTAAGTCTGGATATTCCCCTTTGCGTTCCTCATAGGCAGGAGGATGAACTTTGATTTGCTATAATGGAACACAGCAGAGCCATCAAGACCCCTGTATGGCCACCATTCCTGCCCAGGTTGGGAAAGCATGAGGTCCTCAGTCCCAGTTGGGCTGAGGTCATCACACGATGCTTTTCAGTGTCAGTGAATTCACAGGCACAGCATGTCTACCTGACAGTCCTTGGCACACTTCTGCTTTCTTGACTCAAGAAGCAGCTCATAATCAGAAATCAGCAGTCCCATAATCAGAAATATTTTAGCTGTCAATTCATGAGCTGCCTGTGACCATGGAACATACATTTGACCATCTGAAAGAGAGATGGCAGTCCATGGGATCAAACTGAGGGTCAGGTTATGTTTCCCCGTTGGCTTGTTGTAGATGTTTCATTCTATAACTTGAACAGAAGAAGAAATAAGCCTTTTCTCTTTGCATTTCCATTTTCCAAAATTAATATTTTTATCATCTCTTCTGCTATCTTGGTTCTGTACTTCCTCCCCAGTGTATACATACTCTCAGCTCCTAGACTCATGAAGTTACTGCTAGCTGATCTGGCGAAAAACAACCCATTTTTATACACACATATATGTGTTATGTATACATAGATGCATAAAAGTGACGTTTTTTCAGCTGGAGCAGTTCACTGACCTGACACATCTGTGTGGCTCCTGGCAATGGGGACAGCCACCACAGTAGACAACATCAGCAGCCTCCTGAGCAGGAACAAGTCCAACCTTGGATGGCAGCAGCTGCCAGACAAGTTTGGCTGCGTCAGGAAACTACCCTCGGCTACAACTGCAGAGAAGAGCCGGACTCACAGCCACTTGCCAGGGCTCACCTCCCCATCTCCTCCTTCAGCCCCTGCCTCCAAACCAGCAGAAAATTATTTACCCCTGTTGTGGGGTTAGTTTATACTACTCAGTGCTATGAAGCAGGTCACTGCAATGTCAGAGGAGCACCCAAGTGGGCTGAAGGGGAGCCCTGGCAGCATGCTGGGAGCGAAGCAGTGGGACTGCCAGCCCTTAGCTCAGTTCAGCTGCTTTGAAAAATTCACACTTCCACCAGGCTGCAAAAGCTGGGGCAGGGGACCACTCATGTGGCTGGGCGCATGTGCCATGTTCCCCCGCTTCTCTCAAACACATCTTTAAGTTTAGCTATCTGGTAACTACACCCATGCTGTGACAACTTCAGATTGTACTATTTTAAATATATTAATCTAGTAGAAATACAGCTCTTCTGTGTTCATAAGACCACCTTTTTCTACTATTTTACTGATACATTATAAGAATTTCACTAGCTTACTGAGGCACAATCTGGCTTACAGTATGCTTTTGCAGCCTGATGATGTTGCAAGTGCATGTACTGTTGCTTTGGTTTTACATTGATATTTAACTACTGTTTTTAACTCATCGCAAAAGCATATAGCATGAAATAAAAATAAGGAAAAAATATTGTCTATCCTGGCAGCCCCAGATTTTAGGGATAGAGTCAGGACTGTATAGATGGGGATGTCAGTGTTGGTGTGAAGGATGTCAAAATAGAGAACGAATGACTGATGCAATAAGAATTTATTTTGATACTGTTTCTGTATCATTTTTTTAGCTGAATGCAGATAAGCAACACTGTGTTAGAACAGAACCTGGGCTTTCAGGCTGAGATAACATGGCATCCATGTGGAAAGATCAAAATATATGTCGGACAATAGCTATTACTTTTGGATTAGCCAAAACAACGATACTTGGATTGTACCTTTTACTTAAATATATCAAAGTTAATAAATGTAACAAGCAGTTACATAAGCAGTGGAAAAATGAAGTATGGAATTAATGAATTGGGTAGTACATTGGCCTGGGACCACTTACTATTCTTTTTGTGCAGCCCGCTTGGACTGGCAGCAGCTACAAAAAGGGCTACTGCCTTATCTTCAGCCCCTGCAGCCGAATTTACTGGACCGCAAACAGCTGTAAGTGTTAGCAGGATCCTGTCAGGCTGCACTGTTCAAAAGTATTGTGTCGCCATCTTCATCAGATAAAAAGATGCCATTAGGAAAGAGAAAAAAAAAAGAAAGAAAATAAGAGAAGTGAGGGACTTTCCATCTGAGTGGGACTTGGCAGGTCTGCTGAAAGCTTGTGAGAAGGCCCATACTGCATTCCAGGTGGTGGGAGAGCAGAAGGAATGCTGTACTAATTCTCCCTCCGGCCAGACTGATGTCCAGAACAGATTTTTCACCACAGATGAAATGGCAATATTCTGCCATGTAACTGTGTCCTGAGGGGCTGTTAAACATTTTTTACTTCAGTTTAGAGTTAAGAAGTAAGTCTGGTCTGTACTCTTACAAAATTTAACCACACAAGAGCTGGAAATTCTGCTCTAGCAGGCATTTTTACAGTACACAAAGGAGCATAGATGCTGACAGACAAAAACCTTGCCATAAAACTGTATGACGCCACAGTCTTCAAGAAGTTATGATACAACCCATCACGATGTAAAATATTTGAGACTGCAATTAGTTTTGCAAATCCACAGAACAGAGCTAAAGTGAATTAATAAAATGCTTACTTAGGCTTTAACTCTGAAATGCTGACCATGCATTTTAACTTTAGTCACTAGAGCTTCAGTAACTGCTTTCAGATCTGTGCTTAGAGTGTAGGGGAAGGAATGCATCACACTGGTGCACCACTGAATTCTCAGAGAGTTTGGGAAGCGGAACCTCTTTCTGATCCAGGCAATTAACGAAAATTTCAAGACTTGGCAGCTGTTTATTTCCTGAAAGAAGGTGATTATATGACCACGGCAGCCAAATGACAGTGCAGAGAGAGTAGTAAACCTCTCTTAAATTCCAACTCTGAGTAATGAGCTCATATTTTTATGCACAAGAAAAAGACAGGAAGAAAGATTACTCAGGACTACTCTTGCATACCTTCACAAAATTCCCACTAGCTAGAACAGTAATAAGCTGCAGTTCTCTCACAGCTATTTTCTGGAGATAAAATAATGCTACATATGCCCATAAGTCTTCAATACAGAAAAGACACTATTACCAGTAAGGACACAGTAATTCATACACAAGCACCCTCAGCAAGGCCAAACCTGTAATCAAGCACTTATTTTTTCTCCTTTGGACCTCACTCACTGTCTTCAGGTACAAAAAAATTGTTAGTATAACTAAGATAGATACGAGACACATGCTCTCACAATAAGAGCCCTTCCCACACTTTAGCAAGCATACTCAAAAATGTTGTAAATAATGTAGAAACACTGTGTCTCAAGCCCTTACAATTTCAGTCTTGGATATCTCAGTCTGTTACAAGTTATATTTTTTCCACTGTTATAAATATGTGAACTGAGGGATTGCTTCTTGTTCAGCCACTTACAGCAAACAGAGAGGTTTCAGCCATGGTGAGGTATGAACTGCAAATTAGGAATAACCAAGGTCTTATATTAGAATTATGCGAACATTTAATAGCTTCTAAGTGCTTCGAATTGTAAACTATAGAGCACCTGAAGAACTATCCACCAACCTACCAAAGACCACTCAGTGATACAAAATCCTGACTTATGTTTTACAAGTAATTTCAGAAAGGTTACACACCTGGAATAAAATTTTAAGTGAATCAAGTATTAAGGACTTTTTAATATTGTTTGATATTTTCTCAAGCGTCTGAAGTGTATGTTATTAAATGCAGAGCTAACACCCACAGTTTGGTTTTAAGAGTCTTTGGTGCTTTGAGTAATAGTGCCAGGGAAGGATTTAAAAAAAGGGAGTTAGATTGCTAAATGTTACTTTTTAAAGGGTAAACAACCTTCTAATGGTTTTCAGGTTTAAATGTGGCTCAGTTTAAAGGCTAATAAAGGTTGCGATACAAGCAGATCATATACTAACCCACACAGTTAATTGCTGTTTAATGCAGGTGTTGCAGTAGCGCTTTAGAGACTTACAGACAAAAATATGACTGCAATACTCTCATAATATTCTATCTTCAAAAGTTACAAGCAGTAGATTGTTAAATATTAAGGACATAAGAATGAAGAAATAATTGCTTAGGATTAGTGGGGCAAATATGTTGGGTTTTTGTACATTGAATTTAACAGAAAAATAGTATTTGACCAGCTAAATTGGGTCAACAATGACCATGATAGTGAACACATTTAAAAGGATATTTACAGTTTAAGATTTATCAAGCAAGATCCCAACATGCATAAGAACATGATGGAGTACAGGACAGTTTTTTTCAGGATTTTCTGATCTCTCAGAAGATAAAAAAAGATGGGAATGGCAAAGTGCTTGTACTAGAAAAAAAGTGTTTCTGTGTGAAGAACAGTATCAGGGTACCTCATGGCCAGTAATATTAATTTATTTTCCTCTGCATTGTTGATATATGAGTATGAAAAATTATTAATATTCTTGTCTAGCTAGAAAAACCTTTAAAGATGTCAATTTTAAAATATTTTCAGTGCTATTTTTATATTTTTTATAATTACTGTAATTTTATGATAACAATTGTTAGCTAGTTGTAAGACGATTAATACAAAATTCTGTATATCTTATAACATCACTTGCTTATTTTTTAAATTTTGAAATCGAAGATTCTTTTGAGTTGAGCCATAATAAATGCAGCATATGTGCATTCTCACTAATTATTATGTTTTTGTAAAAATAGATGTACCATATTTATCTTGATTTAAGATAGGAAGATCCCAGGTGAGCTTCCTTGCTGTTCCCATGCTTAAACAATGCAGAGAAAATCGCCTGGGATCTAATATTCCCTCCTTACTGAATTGTGGTCATGACAACCATCTGTACAAGGATAAGCTTTGCAGTATTGTCTTGTTCAAGGGTATCATTTTGACATTATGTAGTGTGATACAATAAGGTAATGGACAATAATACTGTGCAGCAGTTGGTGCTCTCATCTACGTATATTGCTGACTTATACTTCTGTTTTTTGTGTGTTTTGGTTTGCTAGTTTAATATTTCTGTGGCCATTGTGGCAAGGGAAGTATATAAATGTAACACCAGCCTTTAAAAATTATGTTAACATTCAAGAGAAGGGCCATCGGCTAAGGGAAATGCCACTGTTTCTGACTCTTCAAATTCATCCATCTCTGCTAAGTACTAGGGGATTTACATTTTGAATATGAAATTTAATTTTTCTCTGCTGTGCCAGTAAGGCAAAATAGAATTTTAAAAAGCCAAGACTTTGCTTTTGCATGTCTTTATGGCAAGAGTATTACTGTTAGGCTTGCCTAACAGTATATGGACAAAAATAAACAGAGATAAAGACAGTGCCAGGTTGTTATTCTTTATCTCCTTTCTGAAACAGAGCTATTAATAAGATGAGATGGAATAAAGCTGAAAATATCTATTACTAAGCAGAATCTGATACATAATCAAAGACTATTTTTTTTTTCCTGAAACTTCTACACAAGAAAGCCCTTACTGGCATTGGAGGGAATGTAATTTAATTTGCTTTGGTCACTCTGCGCCTCAAAGTACATCCATAATATGTCTGGAATTGAAAACATAACAGGAGAGATTGCTTAAACTGTATGTTGAAATACTTTTGAGGTATTACTGGAAGGCAAAAAAGAAAGTAAGGCAGGAAAGTTCACTCTAAAGTCATGACATAGAGTCTTGCCATATGTTAACAGAAGAAATAACTGGTTGTTTTACTACTAGCACTGAATAGAAAGCAGACAAGGATTCTAGCTTGCTCCAGATCAATCATACACGTCTCATAGTATAGTAATGGGAATTGTGTGTTTAAACTAGGTTTTTTACTATTGCTGTTGATTTATTTGTACCACATATGCTAGTGAGAACAAGGGATCCTCCTTCTGCTGCAAACACAGGTTTACTGATTTGAGCTTTTTAACTTGAAAACCATTTGTAAGGGATCATTTGCACATTTCCAGTAAGATCCCCAACCCTGTAATAATCTGGTCAGGTTGGGCAAAGGAACAATGCCGGTGACTCTTACAGAGCAAATTTCTCCTCCAGTGCAAATTTCTCTTGTTGAACTTGTCACCTGTGTCTACGTATACCTCAGCCATTTGATTTACTTGGTCTAGCAGATGGATCGGATCAGTGTGAGTCACATAGTCACTGCTCTAGAAAGGGGTTTGCTGTCAGATGGAGATTCAGTGACCTGTTAAATTGATTTAAAAAAGGATGTTATAGTATGAGTTACGAAATTAAGGTGGTGGGGTGCGAGATGTGTATGTGGAGGATGTATGGCTTGGAATATTTCTAGCTATCAGTAATAGCTGGCCTTAAAAAATTTAGAATTTAAAATGGTTTTATTTGGTGTTTGGCTATAAACTTATGTTGTACTTCTCAGATATTACAGGAGAAAGATATTATGTGGAATCTAGGTTGTGGGAAAATATTGATACTGTCTGCTGTTTGTAGTAATAAAGCTAATAGTAAGCTTTAGGAGGTATGTTCTGGCCTAACTAGTACAATCCCTGAAATAGCAAACTAATGAGTTTATCAAACTCTAATTATATAACGTAGGGATTCCCAGTTCCTTTTCGGGCTGCCCTCAGATGCTGCTATTCCAGCAGCAGCTCCTAGCTTTGTGACAAGCAGTGCTTTATGGATGGGATGGGGCTGTGCAGCTCTATGGTGGGGTTATGCAGACTGCTTTTGGGAGCAATACTCAAGGGGTAAGGAGGGCAGAGCCAGCATGCATCTTTTTAGTCAGGAGCTTTTCTGTTGGGTTTCTGATTTTTTTTGGCCGTGATGCTAGTGGCTAAACAAACAATTTACTTTATAGGGGAGTGATGCTACTTTGAGAAGTTCTGATTTATGTCATTTCAAAGATACAGTGGGACGAGACTGATTAAGACCTTCCATGTAATAAAGTAAGTTGTGAGGGAGCCAGTTATTCGTGTTTAATCCTGTTTATTCTGTTGCTGACTTGGAAGTTTGCTTTTCAACATAGCTAAACACTTGTTCTCACACAGTTATTTAAAAATAAAAACTTGCTGCTGTTCACAGTCCGTGAAAATCTGTGAAGAGCAGCCAGGGACCCTTGTGTTGTACAAGTCTGGTTTTAGCAGTAGACTATCAGAATTGCTCAACAGTGTCTAGTTAGCACATCCATTTAACTATCCTCTAAAACTTGTATTTATCCAGACTTATTTTCTGGGGCTTATCCTGGGAGAGTAGGCAGCTTTGAGAACTCGGGCAGCATGAACTGGACAGACTCACGAATCCAAAATTCACCCTCCAGTCCACCAAATTCAGCCGTTTCCAGAGCATCTGTTACACCAGTTGGCAAGATCAGATCCAGTAAATATTTGCATTTCAGTATTGCACAGAGGCCTGAGCAGCGCTGAGCAACTGCCCTTACTGGGTTAGGGCAACCTTTATAACCATGTCACCACTGTATTGGGCAATTCCTGCTTTAATGCAGACTGGTCTAATAACACAGTCAAAGAAACTACGCACAAAACCAGGTTGTTCTCAGTGACAAAAAGTGAAAAGCCTGTTTCACTAAGCTAATACAGCTGCTGCTACAAACCCAACTCTGAGGTTTAGATCATCTCCTAAAATGGCAGCACCCCGCTACCAGTCTCTGCAGAGAAGCACGCTGCCCGGTGCCTTTAACTAACCGGCCGCAGAAGACTCCGGTACCGGGGCGGGCCTGGCCTGGCCTCGCCGCCACCCGTGCGCGAAGCTGGGCTTGCGTCCTGCCCTCTCTTGGATCTTTCTAGACGCCCGGGCCGACCCCCACCGATGCGGGGAGCCGCGCCGCGGCCCCAAGCGCTGGTGGGGGATCCGCAGGGCGGATGAGGGCAGCGGGGCGGGCAGCGTTAGCCAGGCCCAGGCCGCCTCCCCGCAGGTGCGGCGGGGAACAATAGGCAGCGGACGGTGGGTCAGCGCGCTCCCCTCAGCACTACCGCAACGAGTCCCGGCCGGCGGGCAGGAATCTCTCCCTCGGACAGCACGCCGAAAGTAGTCCCTCTTTGTTCACCAGCGGAGAAGGTTCGGTTTCACCTGTGTCCTTCCGCCGCGGCGCTCTGCCTCCCCGCCCCCTGGCCCAGGAGCTGCCTGTCGGCGCAGGCGGGGCCCGCCGGGGCGGGGCCGAGGCCCTTTGTGCTCCCAGAATGCACCAGCCTCTCCTCCGCGGGAAACAAAAATGGCGAGGGGCTACGGTGGAGCCGGGCTGTCTGTGAAGCGGCTCTGACCCCTCCCCCGCTGCCTTTCCTCCGCCGACGCCGCGGGGTCCGCGCTCGGGGGGGATCCCGCTGCGCACCGAGGGCCTTGGCCGCACCGGGGCGCCGGGGGGAGGCTCCCGAGCTCGCCGATTTCCCTGTATGAGGCGGTTGGCACCACTGGAGAGACCGAATGAGGTGAGGGGTGGGGGGGGCGGGCCGTGGCAGCGGCGGCGGTGGGGAGGGGGGGGCGCGGAAGGAGGGGCGGCCGGGCCCCGTGCAGGCCGGGCGCGCCCTGCAGCTCGGGCCGCCGGTGCCGCATCCCCCCCACACCTCCCGCCTCCTTTCCCCCGCGGCGGCCGCGCCACCCGCCGGGGAGGGGGTGCGAGGGGCCCCGCTCTGGCGCTGGGGGGCCCCCGGAGGCTCTTTGGGGGAGGGGGAGGAAGCTCCCTCCGAGGCGGAGGCTGGCAAGGCGAGCGAGGGGTCAGCGGTGCTCCGCAGTGACCAAAACAAAGGGAAGGGAGGTAGCGGGCCGTCCGCCGGGGTCTGCGGAGGTGCTGCCGCCGCGGTGAGGTTGCGGCGAGGCTTGCGCCAGCTGTATTTTTTTTTTTTTTTAATATCTTCTTGTTTAGGGATATTGTCCGAGTAGGCTGCGTTTGCTCGAGTGCGAGGAGGGCAGCACAAAAGAGGTGGTGGTCGCTGGTAACTTTGTTTTTGGTTTCAGGCTAGGCGATTTGAACGTGTTTGGAAGCTTACGTTTTTGGTTCGCTAAAATATGTTAACTGTTGCTGGCTGAAAGGATGTGCAATAACGCGTTTTCTTTTCTTTTGGTGTTTGAGTTCTGTAGGAAGAATGGATTGATACTTTTGTTAGTCGAAGAGAACAATATGGTGCTGTGTTGGGTGCTCTGGACACTGATATTAGCGTTGAAATACTAGGGGTTATCATCCACCCATGGAGTATCTGGGTGCTATTTAAAGGAGAAGGCCTGTGTAATTTAATGAAAGGGCCTGCCAGGAAAGCGGCGTAACATTTTGTTTCTTGAATTTCTGATAGTTAGGCCCTGCTTGTGACTTTAAAAGGCCAAACATAGTAATGGATAATTGCATGATTTTTTTTTTTCCTGACTTAGTGTAAGGGAAAGTGATTAGTGCTTTGTACCTAAACTGTCAAAAGGGTGGCATAATAAGAAAACAGCTTTCTGTTTTTTTGGGATCTGTAATCAGGTTGGTAAAAGTTAACAAGTCAATGTTTGTCCCTTTTTCGAGTGCTCAAATTGCAATAAACTTGAAAGCATTTGAATTTAAAAGAAGAAAAAAAGCTTTGTTCCTGTAATATTAGAGTACAGCTTAGTAGGTTTATAGCTTTTTAGTGGAAGGAGAATAAGTGAAAACAAAGATGGAAAATATGAAAGAAGGTGCGTAATAAAGTAGTTAAAGTGAGAAGGATCTTTGCAAGGAGCTACAAGCTGGTGAAATGTGGATCTAAACTGAGAGTATAATTTAGTAAGGTTTTCCACAGTTAACTCTTATTTTGTCAAATATAGATGTGTGGCTTCTCAACAAGCTGTCTTTTCTGCTTTGGGAGTAATTTTAAATGAAATGTAGGTTGCTTCTCAAAAGTTGTCTTAATATGACTAGTTACCAATTGTCGAGTTGTATAATATATATTTTTTTTAAATAGGTGAAAGACATACGTACTATTAGTTAGTATCAAGGCTGGCCTCAGATACATTATATTTGTCCTTCCCTGCATTTGGAGATCAGGTAAAGTGTATAAGAAGAGCAGCTGTAACAAGTAAGTTGCAGTTCATTTCCTAGTAAAGAGTGGACCTCTGTGTTTCCTGGGGACAGATGTGAATGAATATAGTACTAGAAGCACCTAAAATGGCTTTAAAGCATATTTTGTGCTCTTCCTGCTAGCTGTGGAGGAGAAAGCTTGTTGGAGGGAAGAAACACATGTGACTAGAAGCCAATATGAATATTCTCTTAGTTTCTGAATTGACAGTACTTTTTGTGTGGTTGACCTCCGAGCTTGCTGCAGAGTTGGTTTCACCTTCTTTACAGGCCTTCCTTGCAGGAAATGGAGGGGAAGTGTGTCTTTGAGTAAAACGCACCAGGAGAAGAATTATAAAACCACAGGTATTGCTGGAGGGTCCTTGGGCAGGGAGGTACCTGTTACTGAAAGCACTGAAACTAGTTGAACTTACACTTTGAATTGTCTAGATTTTAAGCTGATGGCCTCTTCCTAGAAGATAGGCTCTCTATGGATGAATGAAATCAAGAGGTTTAATTTTCTTTGAGAGGAAGGGAGCTAATGATGAGAGCATTCCTGATGAGTCTGAACATATTTAATTCACTAAATATCTTGGAGGATAATAATTATTTATGTTTAATTTATTTTTAATTTCTTTCTGTGGAGTGCTTATGAAGGTTGCTGTCCTTGTGAGTAGCCTTAAAGAAGGAAATTTCATGGAGCTCTGAAACCCTTTCGCCGCCCCATCCCACCGCGCCCCCCGCCCTCCCCGGCCCCGTGCAGGTCACCATGTTGTCTGTTACCTCTTTCACTGCTTGGGTGCATGCTCATCCTATACTCGCTTAGGTATGTTGCTGGGCCTCCTGTATTTGGATGCTGTAGAAATACAAAAGGAAGCGGCTGTGTTCAAGGAGGTGCTAAGTACACAATTAAGGGAAGATCTGCTCTGAAAAGGTGTGTTGCGACCTGATACCATTGTCCTCTCCCTGGTACTACCTTCTGCCGCTTTGTGTATAAAACAGATTATCAGGCCCAAACAAATGGCTCTTACAGTACAGGAATGCCCTATCCTGTTTCCCTACATACTAAATATGTAGGGATATATGTCATTCTATAACGATCTTTTAAAGACTAATAATTTCACTTTGCATATCGAATAGAATTAAAACACTTCTAGTTATTTTTTATTTCTTGAGGGAGAGTGTGAGTAAGTAAAACCAAAATCACAAATGATTGTAGTATTATGGACATGAAAATGCACTTTATCCTGGTGGCTACCTCTTTTTAATGGTATGAATCAGTCGTATTGAGGACAGTCATACTTCACAGGATCAAGGGATGACTTGGGTTAGAAGGGACCTCAGGAGTTCTCTGGTCCTGCTCAGAATAGCATCAGCCATGAGGCCAGACCAGGTGGCTTTATCCAGTCAGCCCTTGAAAAGCCTCCAGTCATGGAGGTCGCACAGTGATGGGACCCTGTTGCACTGCTGAACTGTCCTCATGGGGGGAAAGAGAGAGGAAAAAAAAAAAAAGCAACACAAAAACATTTCCCCCCATCAGAAACTCTCTTATTTCAACATATGTGTTACCTTTTGCCCTTCTACCATGCAATACTGTGAAGAGGCTAATTCCATCTCGTTCATCCTCTCATAGGAGCTGGAAGGCTGCTGCTGTTAGGCCTCACTGAATGAGCCTGGTTCCCTCAGCCTCTTCTCATAGGGCAAGTGCTCCCAGCTCAGACTGTCATGGTGGCCCTCCACCAAACTCATCTATTTTGATGTCTTTCTTGCAGTGTCAGAACCAAAACACAGTATTCTAAATGCTGCCTAACGAGTTCTGTATAGAAGGAAATAATCACTTCCCCTCCATCTTCTGGCTAAACTTCGTTCTAATGTGTAACAGATTCATAGACCTGACTGCTAATCACCTGAATGGGCCGCAGGGACTCACTTGGTCCTTATTACCACTTTTTTTTTTTTAGAGGCAAAACTTAATGCTTTTGTCAAGTAATGTGATGGATGTAGTTTTGAAAGCATAGAGCTACTTGAAAAAACACACTAATGAAAAGATGTTCTCTGATTACTAGGGAGTTCTTTGTCTAATCAGACAGAAGAATTCAGAGCAAAAATCATAGCCAAAATGTAAGGCTCTTTCAAGGGATTTAAAAAAAACACCCAAACAACAATCACCTATTGGGGTAGTAATGTATTGCATGAAAGTCACAAGTGATCATGATGGGTGGTATCATGGTTGACTGGGTAGAGCTGAGAAGTAAACATATTACAATTTCTCATCTTGCAGACAAGGAGCAGCTTATATAGAGTGGTTGCCCCGAAATCATTGATGGAACAAAGTTTTTTCTTCCTTAAATAATACTTTAACTTTTATTCATGGTGGATTTGTTATGCGTTGCTTGCTTGAGTGGCCTGTGAATTGTCTTGCTGCGCGTATTTAAACAAACATGTGAACTTGACTCATGCAGAACAGATAGGATGCTTTCATGAACACCAAGATAACTGTGTGGTGTTCTTGTGGGGCTGTTCTTTACCATTGTAGGCTGTGGAGAACAGGGGGTATCTGTAATGGTTAGAGAATGGCAAATGTTACACCTGTCTTCAGAACAGGCCAAAAGTTCAACCCAGGGAACCACAGGCTGGTTAGGGTTAACCTCACTTTGGTCTCTAGGAAAGTCATGGAGTAAGTCTTCCTGGAAGACATTTCTGAAAGGAGGTTGTAGAGAGGTGGGGGTTGGTCTCTTCCCCTAAGTAACAAGTGATAGGACAAGAGGAAATGGCCTCAAGTTATGCCAGGGGAGCTTTAGATTGGATATTAGGAAAAATTTCTTCATGGAAAGGGTTGTCAAGCATTGGAACAGGCTGCCCAGGGAAGCAGTTGAGTTGCCATCCCTGGAGGTACTTAAAAGACGTGTAGATGTGGTGCTTAGGGGCATGGTTTAGTGGTGGACATTGCAGTGCAAGGTTAACAGTTGGTCTTGATGATCTTAAAGGTCCTTTCCAACCTAAATAATTCTATGACACATGGAAAGGTGATGACTGGGATCAGTCAGTGTATATTTACAAAGGATAAATCATAACCTGACCACCTTCTGTGTTAAAAAAGTCAGGATTTGTGAGCAAGGGGAGAGAAGTGGATATTGCTTACCTCAACTTCAGCAAGGCTGAAGGAAGTGGCTGACAGGAACCTCATGAAATTCAACAGACAAAAGCAAAGACCTGCATCTGAATGAAGAACTTCATTCAGGCTAAGATTGGCTGGGGATCTCACAGACGGAAAGCAGAACACAAGCCAGCAGGGTATCCTGTGAGCAAAGGCAAGTGGTATCCTGGGCTATATTAACAGGAACAGGACCAGAAAATTGAGGGGAAGTGATTATTTCCTTCTACACAGAACTTGTTAGATGTTCTGTGAAAGACATCAAACTAGACAAGTTTTGTGGGGAGCCACTGAGACAGTTGGAGACTAGACCACTTGCCTTATGAGAGGAGGCTGAGGGAACCAGGCTCATTCATCCTGGAGAATAAAAGGCTTCAGGGAGGCCTAACAGCAGCATTCCAGCTCCTATGAGAAGATGAATGAGATGGAATTGGTCTCTTCACAGTAGTTGTGTCAGGAGGACAAGAGGTAACACACATCTTGAAATAAGAGAGATTCTGATGGGTATGGGGGGTGGGGGGGATGTTTTTGTGTTTGGTTTTTGTGGGTTTTGGTTTTTTTTTTTTTGTGTCCCCATGAGGAGAGTTCACCAGTGGAAGAAAGCTCCAGGGTGGTTGTGTGGCCTTCATCACTGGAGGCTTTCAAGGGCAGACTGGATTAAAGCCACCTGGTCTGGCCTCATGGCTGATGCTGCACTGAGCAGGACCAGAGAACTCCTGAGATCCCTTCTAACCTGAATTAGTCTATCATCCTGAACAACTGTAAAAATTGAAAATAATTTTGAGAATGTATTTCTTATTCCCCAACCATTACTCTTTGCTTTTCTAGACTGGGTTAGAGTCCCTTTATTCTTCTTCTGATGTGGCTTAGGCTTTTGATTGTACCAGAATACAAAATAGCGTAAAGATAAGGAGCTCAAAGTATATCTTGTAGATGTGCTGGGAGCTCAATACTCATTTGGCTGCATGAAGTAGCATAAAAGGATAGACTATAATCTAGGTTTGTACTGGGTACTCTGCGTGAAAGAAATTAATGGCAATTTACTAATATAATAGCCTGTTCATGCATAATTGGAACAGTGACTGTTGCAACAAAGTTGCCATTATGAAAAGCAAAGTGAACTCTTTGTTTTCTGAATCAGACTTAGCCAAAGTTTGGGCTGGGTTGGGGCGGAGGTAGTGTTCTGTTAGGTCTGTCTGTCATCTTGGCCCAGCAGAATCTTTTTATTTGGGGGAGAAGAGGTATGGTTGACACAGTGAATGGATAAAGTTTGGCATGAGAGCTCCTAAATGACAGAGGAGATGCGAGGAAGATGGGGTGAAACATGGGGCTGGGATCCAGCATCTCTCCAGCTGCTAACAGAGGTACTGGATCCCAGTCACAGGTTAGCGGCAACGTTGGAAGCATGGCTTGGTCTTGGTTATGTGGTGCTGGGTAAACCAACTAAGATTGTGGCTCTCAGAAAAGATTCAGTTCCCTTCTTTGTTGTCTTCTGGCTGTGAATTCTTGCTGCTTACCTGGCTTGTCTAGTTACCAGACCTTTTTGTGAAGTGGTTTAATTTGTTTAAAATATCGGAAAATTAATCCATATGAAGGGAAAAGAAAACGGAATAGAAAGTTTATGGAGAAGTCAGCTTGTCGTTCCAGAGCTGGTGGGAGGGGAACAAGCTGCTGTATTGGATAAGCCGTGTGTGAAACTGCCCTCAGTTTTGTGTGTTCTGAGCCCTTGCTAGACCTCCACCCTCCCCCATTCCCTGTGAGATGTTAACTGTTCTGTCTTATGGAGAGCAGAACAGACTTCTGGTATTTCACAACCCTTCTTCTTAGTTCAGTTTTCCTTAAAGTTTAATAAAAGTGTAGTTTGTAACTTCAGACACAACAATTGTGAATAATCAATAGTAATGTGACACTTTCAGAACTTAAACTGATTATCTCTAGTTACAGTAAGTTCTTTCACTAGATCTTCCTCTCCTATGCGATACCACGTTTTCCAATTTTGAGAGAGATCCTAATCTATGTGAGTTGTCTTAGTAGGATGCTCTGTGTGTGTTTTCTAGTCCCATTTCCCTTCTGCTAAATCTGCTGGGCTCTCTAAACTCATCTTCCCTTCATTGTGATTTGTAATTACTGGGAATAAATGAATTACCTGTGAGTCCCACTTTTATGAGTTGTCTCAGTGGATTGAAATGTGCTCTGGGCACTTAGTTGTTAAAATTTAGTATCTTTAATTTGGCTTCCAAAAACTATCTGTACTCATATGGTAGCTATCATCTGTTACTGTTGCAATATTTGTGAATCAGGCAGCCCTTCTGGAAGAAACTTCCTGAAATTGCATGGATTGTCAGTGAAACTGTCTGTAGTTCAGTCATGCAGTCTGGTGGTGCCATTTTGAGGGAGTTTGTGTCCCAAGTTGCTTGTTTGCATTTGTTCTGTTGTGCTGACAAACCATTCTGTGAAACAAATCAGTGAACTGAGATGGCTGAAAAAATAACTCTGTCAAGGGAGTTTTTCTTAACAGGAGTTGTTTCACAGCAGTTGTTACAACTGAAGGAGTACAGGAGTATGAACAACTTTACCCTGGCAGTGCTACTGAGAGCAAAGACTCTTGGAATCAAGAGGGAGAGTGCTCAGTCTTTTTAATCCTCCAGCCTGTTCACATCTTTTTCCCCTAACTTTTCAGGTTCTTCTATAGGATTGCTGTGGAGGTAGAGGAGTCAGAGGCACCAAATGAACATTGACATTTTCTAACCTCTAATAAAGGTTAGAGAGAGTTATAAGGAAGTCAAAACTAACAGAAATCTGATTTTGATAAGTACAATGCTATGCATAGTAAGCTGTCGCAGTTTACAAATCGAACTGATTTAGGCAGCTTACCTTCAGAGGGAGTTTGCCATTCTTGTTGACAAAGAATAGAAACTGTCACCTGCTGGTGCAGCATGTTATAATCTAATTTGTGAAGTGGATGAATAGAAAGTCTTCTGCTTTTCTTGCTTGAGAATATCTATGGTTATGGCCTAGACCCTGAGGTGAAAAAATCAATGAGCATTTTCAGTACTTTGTGAGATCAACTTATCAAAAGTGCACTTCTATTTTGAAGCGTATTTCTACGTGCAGACACATTTTACTGGCTTTCCCCATTAACTAACGAAAGATTGTATGGGTGTGTAAGTACTTTCTTTGCATTGTAAGTGCTTGAGTAAGAATACAGCCACAATATACTTGGTATTGAGTAAAGGATGTAAACTAAGGTAGGCTGGGCGTGCTGTATGACATGCAATGTAACTTGTGCAAGTCAAATGAGATAAAGTAGATTTTTATATCAGACAAGTTTTTTTTGAAAAACTTAAGACTTCTTTTGGATATTTTGCAATGAGAAGTTCTTGGAGAGAAACTTTTAAGATGGTGTGGAAAGTGTTACTTAAAGATTACTAATTTTGTTGTTAACTATAAATGATATGGTAGGAAGGTGCTATGGAGCTAACTTTAGGGAAGACTTAAAAGCAAGCTTCTGGAAAATGTGTAAGCTTTAAATTAATTTCAGAATTACCAAGGAAGAAGCTATCCTCAGCTTGCATTTTCACTTAACTTTCAACAGAAATTTTATTTTAATGGTTGGTATGGCTTTTTAGTACTCCACTACAGCAGAGTGTGCTGTGGCAAGACAGATGAGAAAGTTATTAACGTTTTAGGCATGTAGTGTTTATGCTGGTATGCGGTGAATTTCTTGTGATTTCTTGTGTAGTGTTTCCAGAAGGCACTTCAGAGACACCTACTTTAACTAACTTATGGCTTGCTAATTAAAGTCAATTTGTTAAAATGGTAGGTCTTGCCACTTAATCTCCATCAAAAACATGGAGGGAACGTTTCCCTGAAGAGGAACTTCTTATCCATGTGGAAAGCAACTGTTAAGCTAGCTCCAAGTGTCAGCCTATTGTGATAACTAACTCTATTTTCAGTCTATGTGTTAGATAAACCATAAACTGCCACAGCAGGAGCTACTTCATGAGCTGTTTAGTCATCACTTCAGCAGTGCTATCTCCCACAAAGAGAGCAATGTGGACAATGGAGAAGTGTCTGCTTTATTGGCTCAGACCTTTACTGTGTGTCAAGATCCTTCAGTGTCTGAAGTAGCTATTGTGAATTTAGGCTGTTGTATAAGTCAATGTATAGAGTCATTTAAGTGTTTTGTGCCAGAAAGGGATGCACAACACGTTTTTGTTATAATTTGAAGGGAAGATATGGGACAAACTTCTGTACTAGAGAGAATGTCATATGCTTTTGAAGACTTGTTTAATATAAAACTAATAAAAATCATTGATTTTTTTAAATGGAAATCTGTACTAGATTATGTATAATAAATGAATTGATTGAGTCTTCTTGCTTATTCTATACAAGATCTTTCACACCTTTTTTCAAGAATGGGAAAAGAGGCAACATCCCTGCCTTTTAGCTGCTTTCTCTAGTCTCCTAAATCAAACCAGATGAAAAGCTGGGAAGACAGTCTTTGAATCTCTAGAAAAGAGTAGTTCTGTCAAAACACTTGTTAAAATGTTTCAAGGTGCACTAGTGAATTTGCTTTAGGTGCTTTGAACTACACATGGCAACTTATTGATCCATTTAATATGCTAAATCAAGTTCATAGATGTAATTTGAAGTGTCCAAATACTTTAGTATTTGTTATGGTGAGTCCTTTCCAAGAAAAGGCTTGTTGGCTGAGACCGGGTTCTAGTTTCACAACTATTTCTAGTCTGTTTTGATCAAGCCTTGCCTAGCCTTTGAACGTTGCTTTCTTTGTGCAAAGTTGGGTGTGTGTGTAGTCAGAAAGGTTTGGGGAACTGAGGAAGGTAAACCCTTTTTTTTCCCGTCTCTTGACTGCCTGACTTCAGACACATTTTTTTTCTGAGCCTGTGTGGTACTTGGGTGTGTAAGTAAGTGGTTGCACAGATACAAAGGAGACAGCAGAATGTGGCTGCAACAAGAGTTAAGGGCTGGGGCCCTGCTTCAGAGGCCCTTGCAAAAATATAAACTACTGTACAAGATAGGGGGCAAAATCTTGCAGTGATGTAGAAAAGATGGTAAGTTTAAATGATGAAATGTTCTAAAGGTATGAGGTTATTCAGAATAACGTAGGAAGTGTAGAAGGACTTTAAACTATTGACTGGATAATAAAGTGGCAAATGAAATCTGGTGCAAACAGAAGTAATACCCTGTGGGAAGAGAAACAATAGTCTGGGAGCAGTTAGAATAAGAACCTGCAGATTCTAATCATTCTTTGAAATTTTTAACTCAATGCCCAATTGCAGGGTGTGTGGGGGGGTAGGCTACAAATGTTATTAGTCGGAAAGGAGCAAAGGATAAAAAATGGCCTGGGCTGCCATGCTGTCACTCTGTTATTGTAAACTTACTTTGAATGCTGCGTGTATCTCGTCCTATTTATCAGAGGTTAGAGAAGAACTGGGGAAGAGCAGCAGTAACTTTAAACAGCTTTCACATGAAAAGCAACAGAATTGGTAGGATTCTTTATCTGGGAAATATGTCCGTCTGGGTCTAAACATCATTACTGGGGCACGAAGGGAGAAGATGGAAAATGACAGTTTAGTTTTCTGATGCAATGATGAAGGGTGTCAAATGAAGTGACGAAGTGCCAGCTGTGAAACAAGCCAAAAAAAGTGCTGCTTTACAGGTTCAACAAAACACATAGAAAAACTTGCAGAAGAAAATTCCATTGAGAACAAGAAAAAAAAGACATTACTGCTTGAGATCTTTGGACCCGCAGCCTGTAAGAAACCTAGAGAATATCTGGGAGACTAGTGATGTTCTAAGTTTTGTCTGTTCCTCTGGTCTTCCCTAGTCACCTGTCTGAATATTTTTGTATTTGGGATCAGGCAGAACTTAAACTGGTAACCCGGTTGTGCATGAGGCTGACAGGGTTACTGGGGTATGTGGGAAACTTGTCTGACCCATCACTGAGCACTGGTTGCTCTTACTGTCGTGATTGTTTAGACTTACACTGATTATAAGTATGCTTAATACAGCTGTCTAATTTTATTGTATCTAACCTTCTTGGTTTAAACTGTTTAGTACAAAAATAAAAATAATTGCTGATTTCTCTCTAGAATATTAGCTTTTGTCTTTTTACATATTTTTTTATGTTTTAAGCCATTATAATTCCAGTTTTATTTTCATATTGAATGTAAACTTTTTAGGGAGAAGGAATTCCGTTCTTATTGAAACTTTACAATAACTTCTCTAACATCTGAACAGTAATTCTTGTCAAACTATATAGGACACTGATTCATTTACTGGTTTTTTTGGTGCTTTGTGATTAATTCAGATATTTTTGTTGCTGATAATGTGCCTAAGCTATCTTGAGCAAGGTGAAACTTTGCTCTTTCAGTTGACTCTATCCTATTTAACTCCCTGAGCTGTCTTTGTGTTTGCATCATAGTTATACATACATTTAGTTTCTAAGGAGAAAATACATTTGAATGTAGGAATAGTAACTTTGGTTTACAGTCTCAAATTCTGCCTGTTACTTATAAAGATTCTTCCTTGTGCATCATCTGGTCCTATTTTATAATTTTCTGTATTTTACTCCTTTACTTGGAGCGTAGTATTTGATAGCTAGTCTGACATAAAAGCATATTCACATTTACATATCTATAAATAGGCTATATATTGTGGAATTGTATGAGGGGAAAAAATGATTTATTGATTCAAGTAATTAATTTTTAGTTTCATATGTGAAGAAAGGTTGCAAGATATTTTGTTTTTGCTTCCTTATTCTTTTCCTCTGTGATTCTAACAGAGAGGAAAACTTATTTTACATTAGAAATATAACACTTAGAAATTCTTCCTGTGCTGGAAACCTCTACAGCTATGCTTACTAGCAAAGTGTGATGCAGTGTTGGAGGTACCCGAGTTAGTATGGACATTGAGTTGGCATAGCACTCAACCTGGTTTCTCCCCCCCACCTCGTTTTTGTTGTGTTGTGGTGTTTGTTTTTTTTTTTATTATTATTATTCTGGGTAACTGACTGCTGAGTACCATGTTAATTGTCAGCTACTATTCTCCCTACCAAGGTAATGGAGTTAGTACCTTTTTAGCTTCCTTGGAATTCTAGAAAGCTATCAGTGACTCAAGTGACTAGTGTTTTGCTCTAGTAATCCTGTATTGAATTTTATTGATGCATTCTTTGATGCTTTTGGTGACTTTTTGAAGAGTCTCTGAGCTGGAAAGTTTGTGTCTGCCTGTCTCCATATTTCTTTATATAAACTTTTTTCAAATTTTGTAGGCTCTTATCATAGGAGACCCACCACTGCTAAAGGTGTGTAAAGTCTTAAAACATGACCAGGTTTTTAGCTACCTGAAGTTCTGGAGTTAGCTAAGCGAGTTCTAGCTGTGAACCATATTAATATTTGAAGTACACGGTTTCTTACCTAATTCTGATTATCTTTTCTTTTGCTTCCCCCCCCCTTTTTTTTTTTTTTAGAGACTCTACAGCGGTGGGTAATTCACTGGTCCATAAGCGGTCTCCTTTACGTCGAAGCCATAAGACCTCAGCATCTCTGACCAAGCTGTCGTTATGTGATGGACAGAAAGCCAAAAAGCCACTGTGTAAATTTGAAGAAGGTCAGGATGTCCTAGCTAGATGGTCAGATGGCTTGTTTTATCTTGGAACTATCAAAAAGGTAAACAAATTTTTAACTTTGCTGGAGTCTTACAGTATTGTATGTTGGTTAAATATTACAGTATTATTGTCTCACTTAGTATTAAATACATTCTTCTGTTTCGTCCTTTTACTCATGACTTCCACTGTATATATTTTTTTTTTCAGATAAACAAACTGAAACAGAACTGCTTCATTATATTTGAGGACAGTTCCAAATCCTGGGTTCTCTGGAAGGACATACAAACAGGCAAGAACTTCAGTGAAGTAGTCATTGTTTGGTATTTTATTTGTTTAGATTACTATATCTGTTAAAATAAATTATTACGTTATATTCTTGTATCCTAAAGAATGATATAATTTAATGTGACCCAGGATCATGAATTAGGCAATTATTTTTTCTTTAAAAGTATTATTGTCAAACAACACCTTATCATTGCAGTTACTTTTTTGGTTTGTTTTTGTTTTTCATTTTAACATAACTATGTGCAGGGAGGGGAGAACAATTCTAAAAATAATCAGGTTTGAGTTTATTTGGATGGGGATAGAGTATAATACTCTGTCTTAACAGAAAACCCCAGGCCCTAATTTACACCAAGTTTATGTCCTCCTATTGTTTTCAGTTGAAACAACATGACGTGGAAAGAAACCAAAGACTGGAAAATCCTAGGTTTGAATGGAGTTTTCATATTTAAAAGTAACACCATAACTGTTGCACATAAGAAACCTTTACAGATTTTGGAGTATTCATATGGTATAAAGAAATGTACAGTTATCAAGTGAGACATCTATTGTATATTAGCTTTGATTTTTCAGATATTTGGGGAGTAGCTAGTATTTTGATAATCTAATGCTAGTGAAGCATGGATGACAATTTCAGTGGCAATTTCTTCTGTAAATCAGATTCAGCTTCCTCATCATATAAAGACAATGGAAATTGATCTGGCTTTTGCCAATTCTGGATGTTTAAACTAAACACTTATCTGCTAATAGAAGAAATTTTGTATGCATAGTAGCAGAAAACCAACTGCCTTATTTCTGAGAAGCTTTTAAAATACTGTTTTTCTGCTTCAGTGTAGTGCTAGTTTATGATCTTCAATTCATTTATTGTAGCTATCAAACTTAAGTGCATGAGTGTGGTAACATGTAGATGAAGTAACTTGTGTTTTAATCCAGATTTTTACGTTGATACATGGTATAATTGGAGCAAGATAGTTTTGTTTCCAGTTTGCAAGCTAATGTTTTTTTCTTACCTCTGCTGTTACTGTGTGCTTTTGTATGCTTGCAAATAATGTATAAGTAGTAATAACATATCTCCTAAGAGTGGTGGAGTTTAATATTAAACGACCTTGGGCAGATCTGTCAAAAAGATATGCACCAAATTGTGCATATATTTACATGAAAAGAAGCACAAACTAATGTAAATACAAAACATATGAGTTGTCCAGATAGGATTTTTAATACGTATTTTTAGCCTGCATTTACATTCTTTATTCAGTTATTTAATTTTTATTGTTGATATTAAGGAGCCATGGACTGCATAGTAAATAGGCAATATACAGGCCTATAAATATCCAATAGTCTATGATAAGTCATATAAATATTTGTAACATACAGTCTGTATAAAATGTCTGAATTTATCTTTGTTAGGAAGTTAGGCTTTGTAACAATATGTTTCTACAATACATGGATCTGTAACTGAAATTATGAAAAAAGCCATACATGTGGTAACCATTCCAACTGCAGATGTAAACTGAAAAAAAAAAAATAAATCACACTTTCATCTTTGTCTAGGAGCCACTGAAAGTGGGGAAATGGTCTGTACAATATGTCAGGAAGAGTATTCAGAAGCACCGAATGAAATGGTTATATGTGATAAATGTGGGCAAGGTAACTAGATTTTTTTCTATTTACTGCACTTTAAAAGATATTTTGATTTGTTCTATGCTGTGACTGGCTGCTCAACTGATCTTAAATTTTGTAGCCCTTAGCAGCTATTAACAGGTTAGTGAGTAATGATAATCCATGTTAAAGTGACTTACTGTTCTATAGGTAAGGTTTATCTTTTCCATTAAGAGAACTTAAAAGACCTTTTTGAATGTGTTACTAATCTTCTTGATCAGAGTTTTGGTACTTAATGATGGATAATGCCTTATAGTTGCATTAAAATTATATATAGTTAATTCCCTGTAAGCTTCTTTAGCCATTTTAATAACACTTTGGTTCATCATTTTTTATACAGGTTATCATCAGCTGTGTCACACACCAAATATTGATTCCAGCGTGATTGATTCGGATGACAAATGGCTCTGTCGACAGTGCGTTTTTGCAACAACAACAAAGGTCTGTTTCTAGAAAAACATTTTTAGTACATCCTGTATTGCATGTGTACTTTGTTTTTTGAAGTAAAAAAAAATAAATAAAAGAAATAGTGCTTTTTTTCAGTGATTGCTTTTTTTGTTAACTTTGATCTGAATGGAAGTTTTACATGTTGGGAATTAATATTTATTTTAGAAATAGATGACACTTGGCTTACACTTTATTTTTTAAAAAAATATGCTATTATTAAAACATAAATACAGGTGAAAGTATTTTACTTTATTACAGACAAATTTTTGTAACTTTTAAATTAAAGGATTTGAAAGTTTCAGAAATATAGTATTGGTTTTGTAAACTGATATATTTGTTTTTGACAGAGGGGTGGTGCACTTAAGAAAGGACCAAATGCCAAAGCACTGCAAGTCATGAAACAAACATTACCATATAATGCAACAGACCTTGAGTGGGATGCAGGTCATAAAACCAATGTCCAGCAATGTTACTGCTATTGTGGAGGACCTGGAGAGTAAGTAAACAGATAATATAGAAGAACTTTTCTCCATAATGCAGCTGCAGACTTTGGCCCTATTCCTGTAGACTTTTACTTGTGAATTTGTTAATTTATGTTTCTACTGTGTGTAGGTATTAAATTCGATGCCAAGTGGAATTTTGAATTTATTTTTTTAATGTCTTATAGGAAATACATTAGTAATGGATTTCCTTCTCCCATCAGATCTTCTAGGTGGTTTTAATTTTGTCATGTGACCATCACATAATATCACAGTCCATCCTACAACAAGCAAGAATATTTTTTTCTGTATCGCTACTGTTAATGTGTTGAGATTGGATGGAGTAACTTGAGCCTCTTGCAGTTCTAGGCAGTGCTTTTCTCATGTTAACTCAGCTCTGTCATTAGTCATGAATATAAATGTATCCAGAGATTATTTCATTAAATGTTTTGATTCTACTATAACATCATGCCCTGGATTGCAGTTGTTGGTGGGGGGAAGACTTTTTTTACTGTTATGAAATTGCAGAGTCCTCTGCTGGTCCTTTCTTACAAGAAAGGCAAGAAGAGCACTTCTTAAGCAGGTAATGATAATACTCTGGTGTCTGCATGGATGAGTGAATGAAGAAAATAGCATTGAAGATTTGAAGTGAAGGCAAGTCAAGAGTCCCATAAAGAAATGAAGCTTTTGAGTTTATACTCACAGGACAGAGCTCTGGTTTGAGAATTTTGCAGATGTGGACAAATATTGCCTTCAATTTTTCATGGTTCCGTTTCTCAAGGGAGAAGCTGAAAAAGCTTCTTTTGTAACCTACAAAGGTTACAAAACCTTTGTAAATTGTGAGGTTGGTTTTGGGGATTTGAGTAGTTGAATCCTCAGAACAAATGTTTGTGACTAAATGTGGCTGTGCCGTGCTTTGGAAAATAACAAGGAAGCTAATCCAGTATGTGAGAAGGAACTTACATGGAGTTAATGAATTCTTATTATCGAGAATTAAAAGGTGGTTGTCAGAGGAAATTAAACTTTTATTTTCTTAATTCAATAACTTTATCTTTTTACTGGACTATCTTTTATTATTCGTAGTCACTCTTTTCTAGTAATGATTCATTATGGAACTCAGTATTACTGAAACATCCTTACAGATGACACTCTGTTTTATAAATTGTGAAAATCAGTTTGTGTCAGAAGATCCCTTGGTATTTAATTTAAATGTAATGAAGAACAATTTTCAGTAAGTCTTTTAACACATCTTGTTTTTCTTTCTGTTGGTGAAGCTGGTATCTAAAGATGTTGCAGTGCTGCAAATGTAAGCAGTGGTTTCATGAGGCTTGTGTGCAGTGCCTCCAGAAGCCCATGCTTTTTGGTGACAGGTAAGAAATTTAAGCTGTACTTTACAGTTGTCTTTATTTAAAATTGGAGGGAATTTAGCATATGAGCTTTAAGGCATCTGTAATACTACAACAGTATTTTCCAAAAACGGGGTGAGTTTTGTATAGGAGATTATACAAAATAAAGCATGTATTCAGGTGCCAGGAAAATGCAGTTCTTCATCTCAGTTTAGTGAAGGAGGGTGGGGTGATGGAGTGGTAACCACTGGATAGTTAAATTCAAATAGTTACTTACTTCATTCTTGTGTGGAAGTTCATTATACTGGCTACTGGGAGATTGGAAGCTTTAAAGCACTTCATTTTAGTGGACCTGTATATATAAGTTGTATAAGGGCTTTCAAGTTCACATTGTGTAGGTGACTAATCTCTTACATGCAACAGGCACCATGCTTCAAGATAGGCTGTCAGTGTGTGCTGCAGTAGCTGTTCCCTGTACTAGTAGTACAGTATGGAGAAGTGGAGAAAGCTGGAAGGATAGCTAGACTGAGGGGAGCTCTGTACATCCTCTGTTCATATGTGATGAGTTGGGACAAAAGGAAATGAAAAAGAGCGCTGGTCTGTGCTTTCATTTTAAGAGGAACTTGGAGCAGTTGAAGCAGATGAGAGAAAACTGGAGAAGGGAATCAAAGATTATCTCATTCATTATCTATTAAACTTTGATTTAGCTGTTGGTTAGAATCATAGAATCATAGAATTGTTGAGGTTGGAAGGGACCTTTAAGATCATCGACTCCAACCTTTAGCCTACCCTGACAAGAGCCACTTCTAAACCATGTCCCTCAGTGCCCCATCTACCCTTTTTTTAAACACCTCCAGAGATGGTGAATCCACCACCTCCCTGGGCAGCCTATTCCAATGTTTAATAACCCTTTCAGTGAAAAAATGTCTCCTAATATCTAATCTAAACCTCCCCTGACGTAACTTGAACCCGTTTCCCCTCGTCCTATCACTCGTCACCAGGGAGAAGAGGTCAGCCCCCATCTCTCTACAACCTCCTTTCAGGTAGTTGTAGAGGGTGATAAGGTCTCCCCTCAGCCTCCTCTTCTCCAGGCTAAACAACCCCAGCTCCCTCAGTCGTTCCTCATAAGGTTTGTCCTCCAGGCCCCTCACCAGCTTTGTAGCCCTTCTCTGGACACGCTCCAACACCTCAATGTCCCTCTTGTAGCGAGGGGCCCAAAACTGAACGCAGTACTCGAGGTGGGGCCTCACCAGTGCCGAGTACAGGGGGATGATCACTTCCCTAGTCCGGCTCACCACACTGTTCCTGATACAGGCTAGGATGCTGTTGGCCTTCTTGGCCACCTGGGCACACTGCTGGCTCATATTCAGCCGGCTGTCAACCAACACTCCCAAGTCCTTTTCTGTCGAGCTGCTTTCAAGCCATTCTGCCCCAATCCTGTAGCGCTGCATGGGGTTGTTGTGACCCAAGTGCAGGACCCGGCACTTGGCCTTGTTGAACCTCATACCATTGGTCTCAGCCCATCGGTCCAGCCTGTCCAGATCCCTCTGCAGAGCCAACCTACCCTCAAGCAGATCAACACGCCCGCCCAGTTTAGTGTCATCTGCGAACTTACTGAGGGTGCATTCAATCCCTTCATCCAGATCATTGATAAAGATATTAAAGAGAACCGGCCCCAGCACCGAACCCTGGGGGACACCACTTGTGACTGGACACCAACTGGATTTAACTCCATTTACCACCACTCTCTGGGCACGGCCATCCAGCCAGTTTTTTACCCAGCGAAGAGTACACCTGTCCAGGCCATGAGCAGCCAGTTTCTCCAGGAGAATGCTGTGGGAAACAGTGTCAAAAGCTTTGCAAAAATCCAAGTAGATAACATCCACAGCTTTTCCCTCATCCACTAAGTGGGTCACCTTATCATAGAAGGATATTAGGTTTGATAGGCATGACCTGCCCTTCACAAACCCATGCTGACTGGGCCTGATCACCCTGTTCTCCTGCATGTGCCGTGTAATGGCACTGAGGAGGATCTGTTCCATGACCTTCCCAGGCACCGAGGTCAGACTGACTGGCCTGTAGTTCCCCGGATCCTCCTTCCGGCCCGTCTTGTGGATGGGTGTCACATTTGCTAACCTCCAGTCAGCTGGGACCTCTCCGGTTGTCCAGGACTGCTCATAAATGATACCAAGTGGCCCGGCGAGCACCTCCGCCAGCTCTTTCAATACCCTTGGGTGGATCCCATCCGGCCCCATAGATTTGTTCACCTCCAGGTGCTGAAGCAGGTCCCTCACCATTTCCCTTTGGATTAGAGGGGCTTCATTCTGCTCCCCATCCCTGTCTTCTAGTTCAGGGGTCTGGGTGCTCAGGGAACAACTGGTCCTACTGCTGAAGACTGAGGCAAAGACTTCATTAAGTACCTCAGCCTTTTCCTCATCCTTGGTCACTATGTTGCCGGCCCCATCTACTAGAGGACAGAGATTATCCTTAGTCCTCTTCCTATTGCTAATATATTTATAGAAGCTTTTTTTGTTGTCCTTGACAACAGAAGCCAGGTTTAGCTCCAGCTGGGCTTTAGCCCTCCTGATTTTTTCCCTACATAGCTTCACTACCTCTTTGTAGTCGTCTTGAGTGGCCTGCCCTTCCTTCCAGAGGCCATAGATCCTCTTTTTTTCCCGAAGTTGGGGTTGTGGTGGAATGTTTGTATGAAGGAACTGAGTTAGGACCCAGGAATGCGTGGGTTCTTTAAATGCATGTTTACACTGGGGCACAGGTTTCTGCATTTGAAAGAATGGAGTGGGGACATTACAGATCATCTTCACTGATACAGTGACAGGTTGAGGGACTTTCTTAGGGAGTATAAAACAGTGGTACCAGGATAAAATTGAGGAAATACCTTGTATCTGGCCTGCTAGGTACCAGCACAGACTGTGGAAGTTGATAAAGGGAAGGTGGAGGATGAAGGGACTCTCAAATATCATGTAGCTGGGTTTCTGCCCTGCTTAACTTTAATTTTTTCATAATTAGGATGTTAAAACATTGTGTGTGTATGTACAGACATCCACCACCCAGACGTGTGTATATATATGTGTGTATATATTTTTAGGTTTTATACGTTCATTTGCTCAGTTTGCAGTTCTGGACCAGAATACCTCAAACGTTTACCCTTGAGATGGTAAGTAATGAATTTATTTAAAAAAAAAAAAAGGTGAGTTGAATACATGCTCTGCTTTTCTTTTTGGTATTTTGATTCTCCCTGCAAAAAAGGAAATACATTTGCTGTCTTGAGTTTTTTCCCTGAGTTGTTCTTACTGCTTGTATGAACAGGGACAACTTTTCCTTCAAAGTTTATCCTTAAATGTAGAGCTAGCTATATTGCAGTTGTATGTTCTGGGGATTTATCCCTGGGATTGTTCAATAAAGTATCAAGCAACTACTCGTTGTATATGTGAAGATTGAGATATCTGAACAATGTCTTTTTTGCAGTTTTAGGATCCTGCCATTAAGATAAGCCAAATGTAGTGAGTCCTAGAGTACACGTCTTGACACACTTTATAATAGTTTCCTAGATGAGACATAATGGTTAGTTGTAGTTTGAAATCTTTGAATGAACCCATATTAAAATTGTATCCAATTTAGTGTACATATGTGCTAACAAATATATGGTGGAAATTACCTTTTTAAAAGTTCACCAAAATACTTGCATGAATTCAGAATTGATACATTCAAGTATGAATTCAGACTTAAATATCCCATGGTTTAGACCAGTTTGGGAGTTTGAGAGCATCATGACAATGAGATGAGGCAGAGATGAAAGTAAGATTCAAAGCAGAAAGAATCACTTGAAGAGAAATGACAGGAGACTTCGTAACGTTGTTCCCTGGATTGAGTGTTTTAAGTTGTGCTTTGTGTCCTTCTAACTATATTGTGCTAATAGATTTTTCTACTAAATTATTGGAAAGAAAAGCAATTGGAAGAAAAAGACTTCTTTCCCCCACCCCTCTGTTTTTTTTTATTCAAATATTTCTGAATTCTAGGGTAGATATAGCACATCTATGCCTTTACAACCTAAGTGTTATTCATAAGAAGAAATACTTTGATTCGGAGCTTGAACTCATGGCCTACATTAATGAAAACTGGGATAGATTGCATCCTGGTGAGGTAAGTAATGGGAATACTCTCTTCTGTTTTTCCTCACAGTGCATACATATATCCTGAAAGTTAGCGACCTATGAACCGTTTTATTCTGGGTGTTAAATCCTTTATTACCTTAAAATCTGATAATCATGAATAATGAGACCATCTTTAATTTCCTTGCAGAAATAGAATGCTTTTTAAGTGGTGTATGTTATTCTGAGCTGTAAAATTTCTCAAGTGGTCCATGTAACTATTATCTTATTATTTGCATAGCAACTCCAATTATTTATACTCAACTGTTTATTCTGTTGCACATATGTATTTTCCTCTACTTCCATTTTATAATTCTCATAGTTCTTTAATATTTTCGTGTGCACAGGCCAGAAAACCTAAATGTAGACCTGAATGCAGAGTATATTGCTTATGAAGACATCTTTAAAGTCTCTAAGGTGTAACACATAACAAATTATTGTACACAAATATTTCCTCTTTCCTCCTTCTTCCAAACACGGGGGTGATCAGTTCATGTCCACGTCTAAAGATTGTTTTGATCCTTTTCCAGTCTGATTCTGTTACTTGTCAAGGCGTCTTGGTTTTAGTTCACTACTATACTGGTTATTTTTCCAGCTACTTGATTTACTGGACCATTACCTTAGCATTACAGGAAATCCATTTCCCCAAGCAGACTGACTTCATATTTAACTAAGAGGAGCAGTGTAGACATTTGTTTCTGCATGTAAAGTTGCAAAATTTATGTCTAAATTCAAATTGGCGTGCTGCTGGTGGAGTTAGCACTTTTTTCGTGCATGAAACTTGTTTAGGGTTTTGAATTTTCTTAATCCAGGTGGTGTATAACTAGTTTGAAATTTTCTTAGCATGAGTACATGCTACTTCTAGACTTCATTTCAATAAATTCATACATTTGTAATCCACTTCTACTAGCAGACACAATTTGAGAATCAAATGTATATTCTTGGTTTAAATGAGTGACTGCTTCCCATAAATAATGGGAAATAGCTTAAAATACATATATTTAGACTTTGAGTGTCAATAGTTTTAGAAGGACAAGCAAGCACTCAAGCATTACTTAAAAATGACAAATAGTGTCATTATGAATAGACATCTGGTTTACTTTGAGATATGTGGCATCTCTTAGCTAAGTCATATCAAGTCAATAATTCTGTCACACCAAATCTCAAACTTTAATTAAAAAAAAAAAAGGCTGCACAAAATGTGGTAATTCTCACACCGTCTTTTCAATAGAATGAAATGTTCTGGCTGTCTTACTGCACAGTTTAACAAATACGTAAGCTGTGTTTAATTTTGACTTTCATTTGTCTTAGTATTGAGGGAAATGTAGAAGAAATTAATGTTTGCTTATTTCACACAATATAATTTTTTTTAGATCTAACATAATTTCATGTCAGAATGGCTGGTTGGAGCAGCCTTTGTGTGGATGAGGAGAGTGGAGCTATCTAGCAGCCATTGACTTGGAGAAGTTGAAAGGCTGCAGTCCTCATTGTGCTCTTCTTTCCCCTTTCCACTTTCAATCCATCCGTGCTCAATCTATGTGAAAACACATAACCAAGTGGTAGGAAGGAGAGGGGAGATCCAAAATAATGATACTCACCTCTTTAAGTCGTCCTTTTGGTACCTTAATCAATATTTCTAAACCTTCAAGGAAGCTACTTCTTTTATGTCTGAAGACTGCACTTTTGATGGGATAGATTTTGTATAAATGCATAAAAGCTGTGTTGAGGAAATCTTCAAGTCTTTATTTTGAAAAGATTCTAAATGTCTCTCATGAAGCTGGGGAAAATTGTGTCTTGAAAAATTGGAGGCAAATGTATTTTAGTACTTTGGTTAATCTGGTTGCCTTATTAAACAGAAATTAGTCACAGAATAACATCTACAAGTTAATGGGTTTAGGGGTTTTGTAATATTCTTAGCTTGCCACTTTTAGAAATGACACTTTTGTTTCTTTTTCTGTCTGCTTATAATTGAAAAAGAGGAAAAGTTGTGGTGTTGGTTTTTTTTTTTTTTTAGCCATAGGTAAGATAGGAGTAAATGGTGTAATTATCAGACCTCCTAAGCCAGTAATTTTTAACACATTATTTAGGATGCAATAAATATAAGGCAGTTTTCTGTAGTTAAGTGCTACAGAGTTGCAAGACCTCTGGGATAGCAATTGTACTGAATGCATATGGTAAATGTGTAAAAACAGTTGTTACTTTCTTTGGCTAAAATTGGTTGAATACCTCCCTTAACTTTAGTAGTCAGGTAGATTGACTGTGAATCTTGCCCCAAATCATATTAAAAGGTTGTTTTTTATGAGTGTATCTACTCATTTATTTAGTTGTTAGCTAAAGGTGGTTTTTTGAGCTGCAAATGTTGTGCAGTCTGCTCTGTAGTATCCACGCTAATAGTGAAACTTATAAACTGTTTGTCAAATCTATAATTAAAGATAAATTTGCTGCAGAGCCAATTGGATATAAATTCTGAAACATTTTGGTATGGCAACTGAAAATGTGGTAGCTTCACTGGAATTTAAAAATAGCTGTCTAATTATAAAAATAAATAATCTTATTAAATTCTGTTACATAAGTGTTGTGTCCACTTCTTTATAGTCACCACCATACTTATTCAGCGTTATGTCTCTATAATTCATAAGTGTGCAGTTTTTCAGAGGTAAAATTCTATGTTTTGGTAGCCTGATAGGGACTAGCTACCTCAGGCTTTGGTGCAAGAAGAGAGGTTAGACTGGGTCTTAACAAAAGGGGCATGAAAATGGATTTACTTTTTTTTTAAACTCTAACTCTTATGGGCCTCATCCTTTCTTTTACCATGTTGAGTAATGTTGGCGAAAATGAGAGTTGGGTCCTGTGGCAGAATTTTCATTAAAATGATCACCAATAAAATAACTTATGTTCTTGTGTCAATATAGTTATGTTCTGCTTTCAATCTCTATTAATTTGGGAGTACATAATGCCACAGAAGAATTCTTGTTAGCAGTCTTGGGGAGGCAAGCTAGTATTATGTTCTTTGACTATACTAAAATTCTTTGAGAGATTTTTCTGGCACTTCTTACAAGCAAAACTCAAATTCTTTGTCCTGGGCTTGATCCTGGCATGAGTTCTGTGGATGTAAATCACAGAATACATGGGATAACGATTAATATCCTTTGGGGTTAGGTAGCTTCTACAGCTAATACATCATAAATGTATTCCACATCCGAATCTGTAGTTAGAGTAACTCAAAGTAACTGGAATCTTTCTATTACTAAAGAATTTGACAGACTAAATGATTTCTTAATACTTCACAGCTGGCTGATACACCAAAATCTGAAAGATATGAGCATGTACTGGAGGCATTAAATGATTACAAGACCATGTAAGTTATCGGTACTTTTTGTTTTAAATGTTATTTGCCTATTTAATGTGATGTAGATTAGAGTCTTCAGTCTCCTTTGCTTAATCTATCTGATAATTGCTTTGGCTGCAGATAACGTTTAAATACTGTTTCTATTTCAAACTATAACATTACATAAAATTTTGAGTGGAACCTAGATCATGAGAAAAAAAATTGTTTTAACTTCCGTCCTCTTTCCACTTCACGTTCTGTATTTGAGAGTGAGGATTGTGTTAGGGGAAAGAGGGGTATAAAATAGAATTAGAATGAATATTCTGATTTGCATAGTTTTGTTTTGCATGTACGCTGTTATTTTAAAAGTTGTTTTCCCTGGGGTCAGAATTTTAACAATTAATCTAAAATCCTCTAGGTTTATGTCTGGAAAAGAAATAAAGAAAAAGAAGCATTTGTTTGGCTTGAGAATTCGTGTTCCTCCTGTGCCACCAAATGCTGCTTTAAAGGCTGAAAAAGAACCAGAAGGAACTTCTCATGAGTTCAAAATTAAAGGCAGAAAATCATCTAAACCAATCCCTGATGTCAGGTAAAATAACCCAGTCATTCTAGTAGTGTTGGGGTAAATTAGGGTACTTGGGTATAATTTTGGTGTCTTCAACAAAGGCCCTTTCATTGTATAATGTATTTTTTTTTAAATAATGGTAAAGGTGGATGTCCTGCCTAAGCTGTGACAGTGGACTATTTGTGAGAACAATGTCTTAAAATGAATTTAATTAGCTTTCTCTTAGGATCCTTCTTAAAAAAAAAAAAAAAAACAAAATAAAAAAACCCCCAAAAAAACCAACATGAAATTTAGCAGTAAAAAAATAGAAAATATTCCAACTTTGCTGATATCTGGGAAACAAAATCTTTTGCCTTTCTGGAGCTCTTGTGCAATAATCTAACTAGAATTATGATCATAGAATCATAGAGTCTTCATGGTTTGAAAGGACCAACTTGTATTAGTAAGTGTGCCATCTTTTTTTACCAAGTGTGATCATATGAATAAACAACTTTAACACTTGTTCATTCCTTTTCAACATTAGGGAGTCAGTAATGTCATTAGAAAGATCTTGTATCTATTTGTTATTCTAGAGGCAAAAATATATACCTGAAATTTTTGATTTAGCAGAATAACCTCATTTAGTGCAATGTCTTAGAAATAGATGTGTAATCATGTATTCATTGCCAAAGGAAAACATCTATTCAATAAAAACTGTCTTCAATAATACAGGACAAAATATAAATTTTCTTCTAGGGAATTAAGTAATGGTATAGAAAGAAAGGGGAAAAAAAAATCAGTAGGTCGTCCACCTGGTCCCTATACAAGAAAAATGACTCATAAAACTCCAGAGTCGTCTCCTCTGGTAAGATTTTAGATATTTTATTCCCCTTTCCCCTCCCTTCCACCCCCCCACCGGATTATAATTTTTGAATCATGATATTCCCCCATTCACCCTCAAACAAAATCGATACAGCAATTAAAACTTAATTTGAAGTACTTCTTTTTTTTTTTTTTTTTTGCTTTTCCTCCTCAGGATAATGAACCGGTTCCAGTGATAGAAAACCCAGCCTTGGAATTGCCCTGCACTGTTGGGTAAATTAAAAAGAAATAATTTAAAAAAAAAAAAATCCCTGTAAAACACTATAATACCATGTCATTTATCTGTTTGCTCAGTTTTTAATATAAGATTATTTTCATTATATGGCAACCCTGTTATCTTGTATATCAGGAAATCTGATGGAACTGCACATTCATCCAATACCTCAGATGTGGAATCCACAGGTGCTGCCAGTATGAAAGAAACTACCTCATCTAGCATTTCGAGACATTATAGGTAATTATTTAATTACTGTATTTGCAATAGAGATTAATATATGCAATATATTCATTTTACTAAAACTTTGTGAAAGGGGGGACAGGAAACAATTGGTTCAGTAGTTTTTCACCCTTAAAAAACAGAAGTTGCAGGCATCCTACAAGAGATACCTTGCCAAAGCATGACATGGAAATGTTCCAAGTCTGGTTTCTTCAAATCTGAGGTTCTTTTGTACTTTCAGTCAGTTCTGAATCTTTTGACTAGCTTCCATGAAATCTGGGAATTCAGGTAGTTCCAAAGAAATTATAGTCTAACAAGATTCATAAAGATAGATGCTTGGATAAGAGAGACCCAAACCAGCAACGCACACTGACAGAAAGTCAAACAGTTTTGTGTCCTAGTCATTGCCAGTGCTGTGTTCTGGGGTTTTTTTGTTTGTCTTTTTTAGTTGAAGCTTTGGCAAAACAAAGGTATAAGATGAGGTAGGAGCTTGACATAAGTTGTCATGCAGCCATAGTAGATATGAAATGGAGGTAAGGGTATTGCAGAACTGGCGGGGCAATAAACAGAGAAGAACTGAGGACACTGCGAAGGGGTATAACACTGGGGATGTGGTGATTCACTGGGATTTGGAGTAACGAGCAACTGAGATTCAGATTAGAGCTTTAAATTGCATGGGGAAATCTAAAGAAATAGGACAAAAGAAAACTAGTCTGTATTTGTTCTGCCTACAACGCTCAGGGTGAGGGGTTTTTTTGTGCTTACTAACCACTGTTCTTTGATGTAGAATATGTAGTTAAATTACATTTACTGAGACGAATTAAACTCCATAAACACTTCCTAAGCTTAGTTTTCTAGTAATGGCCACAAAAGTGCTGATGTGTACCCTGAATTAATTTTAGCAGCTTTTGGTTTTGTAGATTTGTGTGTGATTTTGTAGATTGTGCTGTGATTTTTCTACAGCCAATAGAGCATGAAAAATTTTTGGCATGGTCTTCATAGATAAATTATTAACTACAATCAACTTTTCTGCAAGTAAATTGTTACTTGAACTTTTCCCTCTCTCGAGTTTAGCAAACGTAAATTTCTCTTTTATTCAGGTACATGGTTCCTCAGTCTACTTATTTTGTCTCCCCTTTGGTTTGTGCTATCAAGTGCTTTCATGAATCATTTTTGTGTGCATTACTGCTACAAATAATCCATCTTCAAAAACCCATGTTTACTTTAGACTTCTGAAATTGTTACCTAGGGGCTTAAGTCACTGTTTTGTATTTCTGCCCTTTATTCCATTTTTTTTAAATGTTAAAAAGATGCCCTCTTTTCCTCAGTATGTTACATAAGTCTTGAACATCAAAGTTCGCATACCACTTAACTTAGGACTTTATCAAACATTTTCTAGTATGTGCAAATTATAGATGTAGGTTTTTACATAAGGATTTATATCTTGGACACTTGGTTTATTCTTCAGTAATGTCAGAAGCTTCTTTTTTTCATTACCAGATATAGACCGGTGTAAGTCTTGGATATACATATTTTTCTGGCCGCTTATAATAAATCTTCACAAAGTCATGTGTACTATAAAACGTAGTCATGTAGAATAGATTTTGTAATATCTTCTTTTGTATTTCAGAATTTTAATTTATTGAGATAAATGCAGCTTAAAAAAACATACATAATTTTTTTTAAAAAGCTGTATTTTTAATTTGTAAATTTAAGCACATTTGGTGCAGGCTCCTCTGAAGACGCTTTTTAAAATTTGCTTAAGAATGGGGTTAAGCTGTATCAAAATAGTACTCTTTAACATAACAAGGCATAAATTAATATAATTCAGGTAACTTTTCAGACATATTGTTAAATTAGTGCAGTTTTCCTTATGTAAATAACTTTTATTTTTCAAGTGTCATATTAATAGTCATCTATCTATAGGCAACGAGTATTTTTATCTGTGAAAAACAGAACAAAGAAGTTATGACTTACATGGAAATAACTGATGATAAAGCATATATTTTGCGTAAGTTCCTTGGAGCTAATGCTGGTTTGTTGTTTGTTTTTTGCTTTTTTTTTTTAATAGTTTATCTGACTCAAGAAAAAGGACTCGTACAGGAAGAACTTGGCCTGCTGCAATACCACATTTGAGAAGAAGAGGTCGCTTTCCACGAAAAGCACTCCAGACTCAAAATTCAGAAATTGTAAAAGATGATGAGAGCAAGGAAGATTACCAGTATGATGAACTCAATACAGAGATACTAAACAACTTAGCAGATCAGGAGTTGCAACTCAATCATCTAAAGAACTCAATTACTAGTTATTTTGGTGCAGCAGGTAGAATAGCTTGTGGGGAAAAATACCGTGTTTTGGCTCGTCGGGTGACGCTTGATGGAAAGGTGCAGTATCTTGTGGAGTGGGAAGGAGCAACTGCATCCTGACTGTAGGACTGAACATTATGTTCACTGCACTGTCATCTGTAAGTACAGTTCATAATGCAGAGCCACGAGAGAAACGTGTCTTTAAATGTGTTTCTAAAAACAAAACAAAACCAGTTTAGCCTTAACATGTAATTGTTATCATTACAGCTCTTGTGATAAAGACTTATCTTTTTAAAATCTGATCTGAAACTTAAATTTTTTAATCTGAACATTATTAGATTGTTTTAGGTTGGGATATTTTGGGTTACAATTGCTTAAAAATGTGCATGGTGTTTTAAAAAGAAAAAGACATTTTCTAGAGAACATTCCATGGATACAGTTATTGTGATTTAGAGAAAATATTATGTAGATAGCACAAATCTTTGAAAAATTTTGGTTTGTTTTCTTACCCAAATGTTTGCAGAAATGTATTTCTATTTCAATACTTTCTAGATTTCATAAGTGCAGTGTATATAATGCCTACTGAAGACTGTAAAATACTGAAGTTTTCTTTCAAACAAAGTGTAAAAAAAAAAAAAAAAAGAAAAAATATATTGAGCCTGTAAATTGCTCTGTGACCAGACTTCATTGTCTTCTTAATATATTCTTTGTGTGTGTGCGTGTGCGCGTGTGTGTATATACATATGTATATATGCACACACATTCTTGTGCATGTATATATATGTGTGATTGTGACCTATGCAATACAAATTATGGGATTGGGCAGCTTCTGAGAATACATCCCATAATTCTTTTTTCAGGAATAGTTGCCAGTATTTACACAGCAGCATTTCTTCTCAGGCTTATTGGGTGCTGTTGCTTTCTATGTACTAAGGAAAAGTGTCAAACCAGTGCAGCGTGTTCTGGCAATGGGTGCAGTCATTGATGTTCATATGCTCTAGGTAATATAATCCATTATTTTCCATGAGAATTAACTGTTAAAAAATAATTCAGGATCTGAACATTTTGAAATTAACTCTACTAGAAATAGCAATTTGAAAGCTATTGTGGCACGCTGATTGTAAATTTTGTGTCCCGGTTACAAACTAAGTTGACAGGAGTCACTCACAAGATTCCTATATATCAGTAAAACCAGTCGTATTTTGATAAATGTGTAGTATGAACAAAGTATATTATTGCACAGGGTCAACAAACAGTTTGTTGCCATTTGAAGTAACATTACTGATTTTTATTACAACATTACCTCTTTTGTTTCTATAAAATGTACCAAGATTTAAATTGATAAGTTTATTTTACTTCTTTTAAAAAAAAAAAAAGTCAAAAAAGTCTCTTGCCAGTATTAGATGTTTTTTTTTCTTTGTCTGCTACTTTTGAGGGGGTTTTAGCCAAAGAGTAAACAGAAGAATATTTTTACTTTGGTGGATATTCACTGTATTGCATAAGGTTAGTTTTCTTACGTGCTTACAGTTTACCACCAAAATAAAATTATGTAACATTTACAAATGACAGAGTGGTTTAAAGTGTACTGCCTGGGTTAGTACTTATTTATTCCATTACTTGATTATTTGACTTTTTCTGCTCATCTTGAACATCTTGAAAAGGTGACTTTTTTCTTTTTTGTTTTTTTTTTCTTTTTTTCCCTGTCACCTTATAGCCAAAGGAAGCAGAGAAAGCTTTTTATCCTGTGCTTGCTTTATGGCTGGCTGGGCAATATTAGCTTTATTAAAAATGCTAATTAAAAACTGCCACTTCTGTTTACCTTCACTAAAATGTGTGGTTTTTTTCTCACACCCTCAGCTATTAATTTAATGTTGCCTTGCCTGTAGCTGCAATATTTTGATAACACAGCAACTTCATGTTAGTTTTTGAATGTTTATATCTTGGGATAATGCAAAATGTAAAGCCTTTGTAACCTTACTCACACCATCTGTATCTGTCTTTATTGTTTCACTTTATCCAAGTCCTTTAATTCTAACTGAACACCAGCAGTATTTTTCGTAAAGTTTCATTTAAAGATAAATATTGGAATGTACTTGGGGTTTTTAGGGGGTGGGGGGAGAAAATATTTGTCAAACTTAAGCTGTCCATAGACTTAACTATTGTGAATGTCATTGTTTCATTTTATTATGGTGGTTGACTTGACTCTGATGTTCAGTTTGTATTTTTGGAATTGCTTTTTTCTTAGAATTAAAAGACCAACATTAAATGTGTGTATTTTTTGAGAGAGAAGAATGAGTTTTGATTCTGTATTCTTGTGAAGTACATACCTGGTGGCATCCTCCCATCCTTTGTTTCTCTATCTTGAGCTCTCCTGTTCCTGTTGTGGAGACGCTTGCCCTGCACATAGGCACTAACTAATGTTCCAGCTATGCTTGAGGGATGCTTTGTTACAAGGTGTCACGTACTGGAAAATGCTGCAATAGTGCTGCTGAAGATACAGCTAGAGTAGTAATTAAAGCACATGTACAAATGCCTTTCCCTCATTTTATGTGAATTTCATTGTATGTAGTAATGGAGTGTCTAAAGGAAAAATACAAATGTTGCTGTATGTAACGATTTCATTTTGGTATGACTTGATCATTGTACGTATGCATGTGTGTAAATATATGTAATTCAACTTTGTTGTGGTCACTGATTTAGAAACATTTCTGTGTGTTATCAGATTTAATATTTTTTCCATTATATGTTATTTGCATTACAGTAGTAGTTAGGTAGGTAAAGGCTCTTGAGGCTGTTCTAAAAATGTGGGCATCACATGAAAAAGACAGCAAAGAAATGATGGCACGTTACTCGTCAGAACTGTAAAATAATCATCATAACAAACTACTTGTCACATCGTTGTTCTCAACAAAAACTTCAAGAGGAATTTTGAATAAAAATTATGCTTTTCTATGCATAACAGGTATTTTGAGTGAGATTACAAAGGAATTTTGAAACATCTGTGTGTTATGTGAAATGAAAGTCAATACTTTGATTTAACATGAAGACAGAAATAAAGCAAAAAAGGCCTTGAAGGTGAAGACAAGCAGTTTCTCTAGAGAGTGGGGGGTAAGATAAGTAGATAAACAGAAAAATGGTCATGTCTTTGGAACATCCTACAAAAGTGATCTTTAGTGTTATATTTTAAAAGGGAATCGGTGAATTGAGATGGAACATGACAAAGCTGGAGATGGAGCAAGAGTCTGAACACGGTGATAAGGATGAACTGGACAGGAGCATCAGTTCTGTGTGCAGAGGGAAGAGAATGAAGCTTGCAAATGCTATGCAGGTAACGTTTTCAGGCTGTAAATTGTGTCATTTTTCTAGTTCCCACGCATGTGCTTCAATGAAAATTAATACTGCAGTTAAGGGTATGGTATTTTCTGGAAATGCAGAAAAAGGTTTTGGATGGTGAGTTGTGTTTGGTTGATGCTGAATTTAAGATCATGGCTAAACACCCAAATGGTGGTGTCAGATCTATCAGCATCCCTGGTTTGGTCAGAAAAATATAGTAACGTGTGAGGGGAAAAAAATTGGAATTGTCAACCTAAAGCTTGTAGAAAAGTTGATTGCTTTTTTTGTACATTGGATCATCTTATAGGTGAGGTATAAAGAAGAGAAAGATGCGGGGAAAGAGACTCCTTGGAGTCCCCGAAGAAAGTTGAAAGGGGAATGACCATCTTTTCTAAAAGATAGTGCAGGACGATAGAAAGACAAGCAAAAGATGAGTATGAGTAGAAGCTGTGCACAGTCTGAGAATGAGCTTGGAATTTGATGCTTTTGCTAGTCTTTTACTCCTATTGTTCAGCAGCAATGAAACAGTAGATTTTTGTATTGTCATGATCTGTTTTGCATTTCTTAATCCGTTAATGTTCCTCCTCTCAGCTAGCTCATCTCTGCTATTCCTTTAATCAGATTTTTTCATATTCTACCATTGAGATCCATATACCGTAACATCAACAGTTCTGATTTTCATTGATGACAAAATGTTTTGCCTTGCAAATACTAGTTTTTCAAATAGAGGTGTAGCTTATACAGTTATCTTCATATCATCTTTCTCCTAATCTGTTTACTGATAATCTTTCACCAGTGTGTATTTTTTTTCACTTGTCCTGATTTGTTTCCAGCTCCTGAATTTGACAATATTCTGTTCTCTTCCCATTATTAGATATTTTGTGTGTGGCATTAATTGACTTGCATGTGGCTTGGTGTCCTGGTCTTCTGTTTACTTTATGTCCAGTGTGGTAGCATTAACTTGCAATCTTGACGTCTGTGGTCTTACTCTAACAAGCTCATTTGCTGCAAAACCTTCTTTACAGCAAGAAGCTAATTAATAGTTCTATTTTGCTCTAAATAAAGTTTGTTCTTCTGTAAGCACTATTTCAAAGTACTCATTTGTGCTCTGCCATTCCCTCATGGATACTCACAAAACTGTTGCTGTTACTGCATTCACTTGTGATAGTTACTGATTCGCTGCGTGTCTCATTCATGAGCATTACTAAGGTTGCCTCTTTGGTGTTTTTTCACCTGCTTGCTCTAACTTATATTCATAACTTCACAAATTAGTTGTATGATGGCAGCGATTGCAAAGCAGGAAGAGAGTAAAATTCTAGAGATTATCAACAATGGTTGGAAATTCAGGGAAAGGGAAATAATGAATGAACGACTCGAAAGGTTTTCAGGCTGTAGGATGTTAAAATATATTTGTCGTGGTAGCAAGAGGAAAAAGGTGAGACTGAAAAGGGGAAGAATATAAAGTAGAACTAAGAATTGATCAAGATAACAATGTGGAGTTCCTTGGTTAGGGAAAGTGATGCTTTTTGTACAAAACCCACTCTTGCCTTTTTCTCCTCCCATGCTTTTTCTTCTGTGCTTGTGGTAATGAGCCCAGGTATTGTTGGTGCTCGCCTGCCTCACAGTCATTCAGAGGTAAGTGCTGAAGCCTTAGAATGGGAACTCCTATTTGTTTGGCCACTGGGTGCCTGAGCCTGCTTCCTTCTTCCCAGTCTGGTGGTGTCATCTTGTGGAAGAGAAGTGACTAGGAAGAATGATTTCAGGAGAGGAGCATAAGTGAATAATGGCTGAAGTGTGTTCAGGGCTTTGGAGGGGATTTGGTTGTACCTGTTCCCTGTCCAGAGAATGTAATCAAGAGTCTTCTCATGAACTGTCAGAAGCTTTTTGTATGGACAGTCATGTGTATCTTCTGACTTTGATTTTTACCACTCCCCGAAATCTTCCAGCATAACAGAAAAATATCCTTAATTAAATGGTTAATGTCAGGTCCTTTAATGTAACATTGAAATAAAGATACAAACTATAGATACATGCTTTTAGAACTTTTCTCTTGGCAACTCTATGCCTTCCTTACACACCTGTATTCCAATTTGGCAGGTAGCTGATGGAAAGTGAAGAAGGATATCTTGTTTCCAGAAATTTTGTACACACTAAGGTAAGAAAGGGACTTTTGAGCTCTGTGAGTTCCAAGTGTCATTAACTGCCCTCAACTATAGCAATTGATGGTATGAGAGAAGATGATGTAATTCAGTGCTTCTGGTGAGACTTCAGCAGTATAGGTATGCTTACTATTAATTTTTTTATGATTTTTACTATTAATGTATTATTTTTATTATTTTCATACTATTTTATTATATTTACCTGTGATAAAAATCAACTGTTACCTTAAGTAAACTGTTAGTTTTGAAAACACAACCATACAGTAAGGCATATTTTGATCTGCTCTGCAATAACTTACAAATATGGTGCTCACCTCTGCACTAAGCATTCCTCTTATATGAATAGTGAGTTTCTGTGAATGAGGTACTACCAGAGCAGGGGGAAAGCATGGAAAAGAAGGGCTTAACATAAGCCATTTCTCAGCAATAACTGAGTTGTATGTCTCCTGTCTGCGCTAAAAGTTGCTAAGTTTTAAAATGAAACAGTCTCAAAGAGAATTGTTCTTTGAAACTAGGGAAGGCACAGGAACTGTTAAAGACATCGGATAGAGCTCAATCTACTTAGTTCCAGGCTGTCTTAATTAACTGTTGGGGATAATGAGTCTTTAGGACAGATAGCTGTGTAAATACTTGTTTTGAAAATACTCAGGAAATTAAAAAAAAAAAGTAATTGCGATGGCTGGTTGAATCAAGTTTTTAACAAGGTAGTGTTAGCACTGTATCACATGGTCATGGACTCAGGGTAATGCTGCAACCTGACAGACGAGCGGAGCTGGAGGAGGTGCTGCACTCTGGAGTGCATGAGATGCAAAGGACTTGTGCCAGACTGAGGTACACAAGTGTTAGACGGTTAACGCCAGAGATCCTTTAACATAATAACATTGAAATAAAGATACACACTATAGATATATGCTTTTAGGAAGAAATTTAGGCAAAAAGGTGTCATTTCTCCCAGTGTGCACTTTGAGAGACCAGTAAGGGGAACTGTTTTTGTCCAAAATGGCTTTTGATAGTTTTCACTGTGCATGTACCTTTTCAAGTCAAACCACTGTTCCTTCTACAATTAAATTGCCTAATCTCGTAACATAACATTGTACCTTAGTATTTTATGGTATCTGCCTCATCAACTCAAAACACAGCACAAAAAGGAAGTTCCTGTTTCATTATTTGAACAATGTGGTTAGCAGGCTTCCGGACAGGCCCGGGTTTCTCAGGAGTCTTATGAAATGGTAAACAAACTCAGATTTGTCATCTGTATTGCTTGTTTAAGCTGGAAAAAAAAACCCTCCAAAATTTTGAGCTTTTAGCGTCAGGATCTTGTGTATTCTCTTATGAATAATGTGAAATTATTACATACTAATAACTAGTAGTAATTTATATTGCGGATTTCTTAATTGCTACAGTTCAGTATTCTGTGGTACTACTTTTCTGTTTTCCTTCTATTTTTTCCTAGGTGTTTATTTTTAATATGCTGACGATACCTAATCAGAAATTAAAATACTTATATTGTGAAATAAATTGTTTCTTTAGAGGAGGAAAATATAAGAATTAATGGAAGCACTCAACAGGTCATCAGATGTTAGTTGATGTTTACTGCTGAAAAATATACTTATTTTTTTAATTCTTTTCAGTTTCATGTGCCTCACCTACAGCTGTTAACTGGAAACACACAAACATGCACATGAGTTAAAACAATATATCAAGACAAAGTACCTCCTGTAAAATCCTTTGTAAAAGGGTTTGTGAGGACAAAGATCGCCATTGGGTTAGAGCAGTAGTGTTTCTTGAGTTCAAGCGTCAACTTGCTCCTGTCTTTCCGTGGTAGTGCAAGCTTATGCATTCCCATATCTGTTCCTTGGCATATTTTCTCTCACTTTTTTTTTTTTTCAGGTGAGACACTTGGGGCTTGGTTTAGTTACTAACAAGTAATACTCAGCTAGACAAATAGTTTCCCACCTGGGCGCTGATTTAATACGAAGCTGTCTTGATTTAGGCTGGCTTGAGGGTCTTACTGTCTCTTGCTTTGAACACAGAACTTTACTAGTCTCAGTAGTATCATTGACCTCTACTGTAATTTTGCACAAGACAGTACCTGCTGTTCTTCCCAGGATTACTCCTAACTTTATTGCCTGCATAACTGAAGCTACGCCATTCTGTGTGTGTAATAAACTACAGGTGTTATATGGAATATAAAAATTAAGTTGCAAATGGGGGGGGCAGGGATTAAAGCTCATACCTCACATGCATCTGATAACTTCAAAACTAAATGTATTTTGTTACAAAGATCAGAAGTTGGTGTCATTCAGATCTGACACCTGTGTAAATCTCAAGTTTTTTGCATTGATAAAGTTGATCTTGGGTTACAGTAAATAAGAACACAATCTGAACACTGCAGGAGGCAAAAATGAAAATGCTGCATTACTAAAGTTCTTGTTAGCTTAGCATCCTTGATCTCTTGCAGCATTAATAAGTAAAGCATTTTTCCTTCATTATGAAATGAGGAACACAAACGCAGGTTTAAACTTCATTTATTGAAAATCTCAGAATTTTGCATAATTTTATTCAACATCTGCAAGTCTTAAAACATTTCTGAATAAAAAGTCCATTAAGAAAAACGTTTAGATTTATATTCTCCTTTGTAAATTTTATACAGTCAAAAGCCATCTACTAAATTTTCTGTAGCTGCATGTTTAAATATTGAATCCTTCACCTATGAGAAACATATTCCAGCTGCCAAAGTCAAAGCACAGTTACCTTTATAGTTATTCCCTGTTTTGTTTTTCTATAATGAACTTTGAATGGGGAGAAAACACAGTCGGAGCTCTTAGTTGCAAAACTCTGCTGACAATTGTTGTGTTATTTTCCTTTTGCCACAGACAGCTATTTGTAATCGGAGAAACTGCTGCAGTTCAGTCTTGTGTCTTTGATCAGAGAAGTCCGTGTTCATTAGCAGCTTATGCTAACACACCATAACTGTTTCGCCACTGGATGTAAACCACTGTCAGAGGGGCACAGCAGAGCAGCTGGTGAACCTAATCCCTTGAGGTGCCCTTGGAAAACTTGGCAGAGCTCATCTGTTGGAGGTCTAAGCTGAAATCTAGAATCTAGTAGCTTTGATATAAGAGGTAGGTGTCTTAGTCACAGCTTCATAGAGCTGGTTTGGCATTTTGCAGATGGTTTGTGGCTTCACAATCACGGTGATGCAAGTGAAGATACATCTTCTCTTCTAGCAAAAGAGGCAGAGCCCTAAGAATCTTATTTACCTGTCCTGAAGGGACCTGATCAAAACCTTGGAAGTTGACTTCAGTGAGCTTTGGCTTAAGCCCTGATGTACATATGTTGTATATTGGTATTGGGAGATGTCCAGGGAAATGTCAGAAAAATATTTGCTACTCCAGCAGAAAGAATTAATTTTTCCTAGACTTTGTCCTGATCACAGAAAAAATCTTTGTAACTCCAGGCAGTTTAGAATAGAAAGCATCATGTAGAAAAAAGATATGCAGAACCCTAAAGGGAAACAGTCTTACTTTGGACACAGCTTTGCAAAAAGAAAAAGTAGCTCAACAGCTTTTGGAGCCCTCTTTAACAAGTTAAAAGTTATATTTTGTGACATAATACTTTTGCTTATAAAAACTATTGTTTGAAGTTGAAGCTGAAGTGCTGTTTCTATGTACTGTAGCCCTTGCTAGCATCTGCTTTCTTTGAACAAAGTGTTTCTTCATGCATCTACTGACCCTGATTTATCTCCATAAAATAATTCTTAATCACAGAGTCTCAAAGTTGCAACTGTGCTGTTCATACCTACATGACCCAACAACAGGCACAACACTAATACATACGCTTTTAAAACACTTTTTTTCAAAAGTGGGTTTTTTTTAAGAAAGTGTTTTTTTTAAAAACACTTTTGTGTGAAATGGAGTTTAACGCATTTATACACGAAATTTCAGTGACTTGGCACACTGTAAAAATTACAAACTTTGAACTATTAAAAAACATTAATTGTCATACACCAGGCGTTTTGGCAAAAGTTCTCCATACCCTCGCTACGCTGTTAAATGCCACTTCATCCAGAAATTATAAATTACTGATTTGAGGATAGCTTTGCCTTAGTTAAGTAATATTACATCTTCAGTTAATCCTAAAATTTCAAGCCTGTACTTCCTGTTCAGGTAACTTATGCCTTACTCATATAAATAGCTAGATATAGAAACACTGCTCAGATGAACTAAGTGTACTTACACAGCTAAAAGACTTGTGAGGGTGAGCAAAAAGGGAAAGTTTAGGTGAACAGCTTTGGTTTTTCATGCCTGTGTAAGTTACCCTATTAACTGCTACATTAGCCATAGAGGTAATAGACAAAAACTAATAAAAAATAACTTGGCAAGTAAGAGGGATTTTGAGACTACAAAAATGAATGTTCAGGTAATATCACATACTGTGATACACTCTCTCCCCTCTTCCCCCCTTTTATTAAAGGGAAAGAATAATATGAGAAATGACTTCTTGAAAATTGCATAAGGTTACAGTAACAAAGAGTTCGCAAACCATACTTCAAGGTGTGTGTGCATTTGTATACCATGTAGTCACTTGTCTCTTAAATCTCATGTAACAGCCAAAAAGGAGAATAGGGTTGTACAACTACAGGACAGAAAGATTTATGAATAGAAATCGTACCTATTTTCTCTAATTCTCTTCAACAATGACTCGATTTCACACTGATGGTGGTTTTTTTTTTTTTTAAAGTGCTGATGTTAGTCATCTGCATATAAAAAGAGTTCTCATTTTGTTCTTGCAATATTAGCCCAGTGTTTCTCCATGATTCCATACAACAAAGGCTGAGGATTTTTAAAAGCATGTAACTCTGAAGATAAATGACAGTAACTATGGACTACCCCTGTAGGCCCCAATCCTGTAAACATGCTTAGGCACACATGTAAATTCACTCAATGTTTAACAGCACATAAGCCAATATCTAAGTTACCATTTAAAGTTTTATGTGAACATGAAAAAAAGATAGTATTAACACTTCTTTGCATATGCACCAAGCATCCTGTGTGCTATGCATAAGTTAGTCGTTAACAATCATTAACAAATGCTACAAGTACAAAAAAATAGTTAGTAGTTCTTGCAAAAATGGAAGAGCTCAGGGCAAGGCATTCTGTCCATGTTTAAAAAAAAAAAAAAAAAAAATCAGAACAGAAACATAAAAACCAACAAAAAAACCCACCAAAACAAACAAGAACACCAGCAAAAAACAACCAAGAAGCCCAACATGAATTGAAAACCCGATGTCTACTGCCTGTTCAAAAGAATCTGAAAGGTCATAGTTTTATTTTTACTTTTTTCTCTCTTTACTGTAGTAGTTTATTGCTTCCCCTCTCCCCCCATACCTGTTATATTGTTATGATCACACTGGATATTAAGTTCTACTTTTCCTCTTATCTTCAAAGAGACTTTTCAACATGTAAACCTGAACAGCTGATACCACCACCATTACTCCCAAGTTGACCATGGACCAGAAATTCACTCTGTCAAAGTTGCTTTCTTGTATATTTCGGTCACGAGCCTCAAATGCTCTGAGCAGTGTCTGAATCTGGACGCTCTTGCTTAATCTGGCTTTGACACTGTTGATCGATTCCTGGTAAGTAACAAAAGAGTATTTTTAGGAGAGAAAAAAAAAGAACACCTGAATCAAATGTATAGCTTGCAACACATACAAAATATTAATATTGTGTTACCACCTGTAATTTAATTTCTTGCCAAGTAGTTAATTTCACTTTAAAATACATATCTCATCACAGTTTTCATTAATTTGTTTAGCCTGTTTATTTTACATCACCTAAAAAGGCTTAATTAACATAGCATTAAGGTTCTATAGTAATTTGGTTTTTCCCTTTTACAGGCTAAGGAGGTGAGAGAGAAATCGAACCTGAAATTGTTTTTTTAATATTCTGTGTATCTTGGGGAACTGTGATTCCAGGTATTCAGACAAGTGAAAAGCAGTGATCTCTACAGAACTAGTCTCAAAACAAGTCATGTAGTAGTAGATAAATGTAGGGCCCTTTTTCTGCTGGATAATCAAATCAAGGCACTTTTTAATGCAAACTACACTTAGGACTATAGCTGTAGCAAAAGTAGTACAGTAATGTTCTATTCCCATATTCTTTTTATGCTTTCACTGTAGTGGCTATAAACTGCTGCTTCAGCTTTGATACTAAAGCAGAATTTTGACAGTAAATTGTGAATAGGACAAGTGGAGGTCCTACAAAGCACACGCAGTGTGTCTCAGGGAATCAGAGGAAGTACAGGAATGCTCTGGCCATATCAACAGCAGCTCAAGACCTACTCCTTATTCTGCATTTACAAAGTCAACACCTGGTCCTCTAACATTTTCATCCACAACATAATAGATAGTCACAACCTAAAAGCTGATCTCATGAAGTGCTGATTTATGTTCTTGATATTATTATGGGACTCTGAAGTAACTTTAGTGAGAAGAGTAACGTGTGCAGTAACAGGAGGCTATAAATTAAAAAGCAAACAAACACCAAACAAACAAAATCCCAAAAAGGTGAAACTCAGCAGTAACATTTTCTCCATGGATGTTTTCTCTGTTGCATATTTAACAAATATTTCAAAAGAGTTATTTTGGAAGCCAAATAATTTTATGATTATACTAAAGTTCATATGTTACACAATAAGGAATATCAACACCGTAAAAGAGCTTTAAAAAATAAGACACAATTCCCCATTTTTCCCACCAAATATGGTGTTATCTTTAAGTTAAACTACTAAGTGTTTATGTAAGTCCTCACAGAACTTGCAAGTAAAGTAATAACTTAAGTAAACAATGGCATCAAATACTAATGTTAACTTTACAAAAATTATCCACTTCATAAGATTTGCAAGGCTCTCAAATAAAGACAAGTTCTGCAGGTCTTTTTCTTTTGGAAGAGATAGCAGTATGTACACGAGTTGCTATAAAATCCATTCAAGTATTGCTTGTGACTAGTGAGAGGGATTTTCTTCAAAATTTCCTCTATAAACTTTGTTTTTTTCTGATTTTCTTGATTGCCAATTTTAAAGAAGATCTGGCCAGCTTTTCAGATTCTGTATTTGGCTTTAACTATGTAAAAGTGTATTGTACATATTGTACACCTATAAAAGATCATACACATTAAGTTTGTTTTGTTTAAAAGTCTGCATTTTGATTATTGCAATAGATAGAATACAAACAATGTCATTCCCTACACCAGTGTATTCAGTAAGTGTGGGTGTTGGTTTGGCTTGGTTTTCTGGGGGGCGGTTGTGTGGTTGGTTGTTTTTTCTTTAAGATACCTGTTGTCTGTAACTACGAGCAAACAGACAGTGGCTTACTGCATCCTACCCAGCACTAAGAACAGTGGTACAGGAACACCAAATGATCCTCTACTTCTACAGTAATGTCGACATTTAATGATCGTGAAAGGAAACAGAAGCTTTGACTCAGCAGTAGTCTTCATCCTACATCAAATCAGGCCAGCATAAAGTTTAAGCAAACTTTACCATTCATACAATGTCTGCAAAGGGGAACCTGCAGTGTAGTACAGATTAACTCCTGTCCTGTTTTTTTGGGGGGAAAAAACCTCATAAAGTAATATATAAATTATTGAAGATAGAAATACTAATCCATCCGCTGGTTGGAGAACTTGTGCAAAGATGGGAAGAGGCTAATGTGCTGCTTTATTTTCAAACATTGATAAAAATCTATGCATTGGTTCCAACTACATCATTAGGATTAAGTGATACTTTAATACTATAAATATTCATTTCATTGCTGCTAGGGAGAAGTGTCCCATTTTAGCAGCAGGAAGGAAGCACGCTGAACTGGAAACAGTAAGGAAGCTAGGCAGTGTCTTCTTGCTGATTCAGAGTCTACTCTGAAAATATTCTCAAGTTTCTGTGTGGAAGCAAGAGAGCCATGACATTCATGCATCAGTAAAAGCAATCCATGGAACTGGAATAGTTTCCAGGATGATGCACCAGACCAAGGCAGAATGGCTGAATGACATTGATTTTTTTTCTGTATGTTCTTACATTGAAGAGAATTAAAGATCAAATACTAACCAGAATGTCTTCCAATTTCATATCTAGGAGATCTGTGCCTGTAACATACTTCTTCCAGTCTTCCTGATCTTGTCCGTCGTCTCCCATATTGTCCAAGATCAGTTCAAAGAAAATCACCTTTTCAGAAATGGTACTGAATGTGTTGTCAAAGCAGAACATGTAATCTCCATCTTCTGTTTCTACCCTGTGTATATGAGCAAAATGTCATTAAATTAACTACACTTTTTGTGCTAGTTCTCAAAAAGTAAGTTTTTGTAAGCAAACTTTCCTCTTTCAGACTGACAATCATGCACTTAAGATAACTGGATATGCTTTTTATATAAAAACTAGCACTCTAAAGCACATTACAGATTGCACAATCACAGCTAAACAATCCCACGGACTCTAAAGGCTTAAAATAATGAAGACAGTGGCTTGCTTTGATTTTCCTTTATGGGGATTTTGAATCAATATTAATCATTACAAAAAAGCTATCACATGAGTGGAATTCTTATACTCTACAGCAAAATTAGAATAATTACTAGATATTTTGATAAAAGGATTGGAAAAATAGGGGACTTTTCAGTTTATTATTTATATGACTGACAAAATCTTTTTTTCAAGTCCACAGTAATTATTTTTGTTCACTGACCATTAACAGCTATCATGAAAACAAAAATATCCTTCACTTCACGGTAAGATCCATGTAAAAAGCATTCCGTGCTTAGTATTTAGTAATTGGTATTCTCAAACTGTCCTCTTAGAAAGTCTTCTGTAATTCCAAGGAATAATAAGTACTCAACCTTTATTTTAGTTATATTTGTTAAAGAAACCAGAAAAGTATTTTATGTAACACTTGTAAGTTTGAAGATTTTAAACTTACGTATGAACTCCATCTGATTTTCTTTCATCAAAAACGAGAGTTTCACCTTTTGGAGATAGTAGATGAAAATCAACATCTAATCCTGCTCCATCTAGAACCTGTGAAACAAAGAAAAAAACACCTCCAACCAGTGGAATTCCTGTTTGCATTGCTGATGGCAACATTTTTAGGGAGGCAAACACAAGGGAATTGATACAGAAAGAATCTGAAAGCTGAATCTGCCTGCAGGAGTTCACACCAAATTAATCGGAAACAGATTAAAAATGGGTTCAACCCAAAAGTATTTTAGCCATTTCAAATCTTAAACTACATAGGACCTAATCATTCTAGGCTGGGTTTATATCGAACCCTTCCCTAATTGTTTTTAAGAACGCATACAATTTTATTGATGGGTGGGTTAGACAACCTGTAAGACTACCAACAGATGGCTAAATCTAGCATTTCTATGGCAGACATCATTGATGGGTAAGTACCAGCGCTGGTTTGTGGTAGAAATTTTTGTAACAAAGATCTGTCACTTTTATGTATATCCGCATATATATAATTGTATAAGAACACAATCTATGCAGTATCATCCCTTAAGATCTTTATGTTGGGTGAATTAACAGTGTAGAAGACAGGATTTGACGTTTTATGCCAATCAAAGCTGTACTACAGACCTTCTCATCTTTCAACGCAGACTTAAGGTCTGAATTCTCACAGTGCATTCTCATTTCCCAAAAGTAGAGGGAATTGAAGGCATTTAGCTTCCCAAGCTCCTAAGTGTGTAAGGTATTACAAAGCTGTGCTGCTTTAACTGTATAATGTGGCTACAGTTGTATCACCACATAGAATCATAGAATGGTTCGGGTTGGCAGGGACCTTAAATATCATCTAGTTCCCACCCCCCTGCCATGGGCAGGGACACCTCCCAGTAGACCAGGTTGCTCAAAGCCCCATCCAGCCTGGCCTGGAACACTTCCAGGGACGGGGCATCCACAGCTTCTCTGGGCAACCTGTTGCAGTGTCTCACCACCCTCACAGTAAAGAATTTCTTCCTAATATCTGATGTAAATCTCCCCTCTTTCAGTTTAAAACCATCACCCCTTGTCCTATCATTATCCCTGATAAAGAGTCCCTCCCCATCTTTCCTGCAGGCCCCCTTTAGGGACTGGATCTGTAGAAATTCTCTATGGGGAAGGTGGTAACTGCATAAGGGGGCAGAGGGAGATAATTTTTAGGATGTTACTTAGGTCCATGCTAGGGGATTTTTTTTGTTTGCTTGTTTTCCAGTGAGCTATTTGCATATAGCAGTCTGCTCCTGCTGAAATTGAGGGCAAAGTTTACACTGACTTAAAGTGACACTGAAGATTTACCAAAAAACGAGAAAGGACAAGGAAAATAAGTAGCTAACAGCTGATCAAATTGAAAACCACACATAGTGATATACCTTTAGGGCTATGACACTATGTAAGCACCCGGAACAAAACTTTGTATCAGCACAGTGTTTAATGCATGATGTCTTTGGAGAATGACCTGCATCTCTACGTTAAATATTCCTACGCTTTAGCCACTAACAATCCAGGATCATTAAGTACGGAATAAATCTGTTTCCAATAACATACAGAGCTCCTTTTCAACACATTCAAATAGAAAGATGATTCGTTGCTGTTAGCAATAGTGCTAAGAAATTTTGCCTGCGTAGAAATAAATTCACTGTTTACATGTTTGTTCTCTCTAAAATAAATATTTTGATTATGATTAAAATAAAATCCTACATGGTTATTGCAAAATAAACTCCTGCTTTGCTTATAGAGAGCTCTGAACAAAGCCTGAACACGTCAACCTTTCCTGTTCAGTTCTGTATGTAATAATGATTAGAAAATAATCAGGATTTTTAGTTGGGAAACAGAGGTGGGGGGAAAAGGGGTGGGGGGTGGAGAGAGACAGTTCCCAGCCAATTCTGAGGCACAGCAGCAGGGTGGGAAAATACTGTGGCTGTTCTGGTGAAAAAAAGTCTTTTATTTTAAGGAAAGAAAGAAAAAAAGGCCGAGATCTTTCCCAGAGATACCTGGGGAACGCCAGTCTTCCCAAAAAGGGCATCACGACCTTAATGTCAGTCCAGAGAAATAAGGCTGCTTTTGCAAAACTTTCACCGCGGAGGTAAAAAGGCGTTCTTCCGCAGGACGTGGGGGCAGCGGGGCGGCCTCCCGCAGCCGCCGCCGCCGCTCGCCGGGGCCAGGCCGGCGGGGCCACCGGGGCTGCCTCCCGGGCAAGGGCAACCCGGGATGCCGCTACCTGCCCGAGCCCTGCTCGCTAGCCGGGCCTCGGAGCCTCCGTTAAGGGGAACCGTCGGCCGAACCCACCTGGTACTCCAGCTCCAGCGAGGCCTCCTTGCGCATGGGCTGGTAGAAGCACTCCCTGCGACCGGCGGGAAGCGTGAAGGTGAAGTCGCTGTCTAGGGAAGGGCTGAACTCGGCGGCGGCGGCTTGCGGCGACAGGAACAGCCCCAAACACCCGAGAAGCAACCCGGGCCACGGTACCGGCACCATCGCGGCGGCGCGGAGAGAGCGGCAGGCGGGGCCGGTCCCGCCCACGCCCCCGGGGGCCGGTCCCGGCCCCCGGGGGCGTGGGCGGGACCGGCCCCGCCGCACGAAGGGAAGTGGGGGGAGCTGCGCATGCGCGTTGAGGGGCTGGCGGAGAAGGCGGGACTGGTCTCTCAGGGCCCGCGGTGTTTGAAGTGGGGTAAGGAGGGGGATCTCTGGATTCCTATGGGTTCCTGTGGAGAGGGAAGCGGGGTGCTGGGAGGGAGGAGGGCTGCGAGGCGCCGCCGCCGTTGCCGATGCGAATCCCCTCAGGGCCCCTCTCTCCCTTCCCCTCAGGGCGGCAGCGTTGGTTTCTCTGACCGTTTCCCATCAAAGTACCTCAGGCCTCATTTGCAAAGTGTTACTTGCTGCTGTGAAGGCCTCCCCACCCTCACCCCCCAGCTTAGTCGCTCTCCTCTGTGCTGTCAAGGACTCACTGCTTCGATTTTTTTAATTATTTTTTTTAAACTTCGCCGGTCAGCGAGGCACGTTTTGTGTATTGGTTGTGTACGTGCTGTTACCTCTCTAGGCACCCTGCCAGCTTCAGGGGACTTCTGTAGTAACTGAGGTGCGTTGTGCAAGAGGCTTTTGGCGACCGATGTGCAGCAGGTTTTTCCAGTTTAAGTGTTGATTCATGCAGCTCCTCGTACTTTGTGAATGCGTACAGAACTCTTTTTCCCAAAAAAAGACAATTTGTAATTTTTATCGAGTGAATGTGGGAGGAGGTAGTGTGCAAAATGTATGTTTACATTGGGAAATTCAGTATTTCCTTTTTAGTATTTTTCTCTTTTTTTTTTCTCCTTTCCTTTTCAATTTGCCTTATTTCAGTGTCTTTAAAAGTATCTTTGTAAGTAGTATTCACTTTAACAATGTTTTATTATTAAATATTATTTTAGTGGTGTGTGTGATACCAATGGAATATAGTATGTGGACTTGCGCTAATAGTGCTGCTGATGAAGGCCTGCTTGTAAACTTACAGTCATTGCGGAATCAGCTGAGGAAAACTGAAAAAAATCTACAAACTGTAGAGGAAGAGCTTTCTAGGTATGAGTGTGTTTGGGAATGAGAACGGCCACTGTCTTGTAGTGTAAATCTTACGTAGTGTAATGGCTTATTGCAAGTAGCTCCTTTTGTGCTTTTCTTTTGAATACTGTTTATGAGCAATTAAAAAAATAATAAAGAAAATACGGTGTAGCAACTTTTTACTCTCCCTTGTAGCACTAGTAAAAGTGAATGTTATGGCCGCTGCTTTGATGAAGTGGTAGATTTCACTCTGGAGGACCTTGTACAACCTAATTGCAACCATCGAGGCCTTTCCAACCGTAAGAAGAATGCTGGTAACGCATCTTGCCAGGATTTTCAAAGAAAATCTGAAGTAAATATTGTACTTCATTACTTATTTTTATTACTTTGGTTTTCTATTCTTTGCTATGTTTATGAATATTTTTTCGCTTTTAGGGCTAGGAGTTGATACTCTCTAGCATTGGGCAATTATATCAGCGGAGCTCTTATAGTATGATTTGAATACATTTGTTTTGCAGTTTTCATTGATGTATATATTGCTTATGTATGCACATATATAAGTGTGTGTGTATATATATGTAAAAAACTTTTTTTCATGTCTAGGCTTACTCAGTATCTACGACTTCTGATAAAACTGTGGAAGAAAATGAACATCTTAGGGAGAAGCTGGATGCCCTTCATGAGCAAAATGCATCTTTGGTTTCTCAGAACCAATACCTAAAGAACAGAGTGGAAACAATGAACTTTGAATTGATGCAGTTAAAAACAAGAGTATGTATCTTTAGTGTATTCATCAAAAAGAAAAACAAACTGTGAACCCAAAAAGCCACTCCAGTGACCGTGACTTTTGAGTCTGTAATTCCAAGCAGAACATATTATTTTTTTGTCTTAACCTTATCTAAATTTAGTATTTAAATTTTAAAGTTTAATATTTTATTTTTTTCATAATATTCAGCATTAATCTTGCAACAGAATAGTTTGGAGTCTATGTCTCAATGAGCAAAACAACTATATTAAGTATGAATTCTATCTGTTCATGTTCCAAAGTTTAATCTAAAGCCAGTAAGTCACAGAATGAAGAATACATTATGTAAGAAAATAGTTCAAGAATGTATTTTGTACTTTTCACATGTCTGAGCTATATTAAGATTAATGTGAGTAATAATAGCACAGGAGTCATTTGTCTAGGAAATGAAAAATGTTGTTCTTTCAGGTTGAATTAATATTGCTATTTTGAAAAAGTGAAGGTGAGTTCAAAGGAAATATTGTATCTACTAAATCATTACTGATTTAGTATATATTTGTATGTACAGTTTGTTTCAGGACAACTATATTCTGGTATTTGGTTTATACGTAACATTAGTAAAACATAGCTATGCTTAATGTTTTTCATTTAAGAAATGTTATTTCCAAGACAGTACAAATAAGTAGATAAACAAAATGTTTGACTGTCTGGCATGGAAAGAACAAATAGTGGAATTTAAACTTTTGAGGAAGAGCAAGAGACAAGATCAACATGTAAAGAAATCACTCTGCTAGACAGCATATCGCACTGGAGTGGTGCTAAGGAACAGGAAGGATGTTAAATGAGCATAAAATTGGGGGTCAGTTTGTGTAGATGAACAAGCATCTTCTACAGTGAGGTTGAGAGCACTGTGTCATTCAGTAAGCAGATTGTTCTTGCGCATCTCACCTGAAGGTATATATACAAGTGTTAATGAAACCCCAAATATGTTTGTATTTCAGATTTCTTATCTTGAATCGACTTTAGGTACACATTTAGTCAGCATTCCAAAGTTGAAAGAACAGATTGTAAACTTGGAAGCAGAAGTTTCAGCTCAAGATAAAATTCTGAGGTAATAAATGTACTTTTAAATCAACATTTTATTGTGGTCTGCTTGCTAGTCCAATCTCTTTTTTCGGAATGATGTAATTACTGGCAGGTACTATGTGGGTCATGTAATCTGAGGCTTGAAACTTTCATTTCAGAACCATCTATAGAAGGAGGAAGGTGTTTTATTTTGTACTTAATGTACGTCAAGAAAAGGAGAAAAAATAAAGGCTGGTAAAGGAAACCAGTTTATGATGTAGGCTAAAGATGAATGTGTCCTTATAACTGACTAGAGTGATTGTATGCTACATGACTGCATATCTTCTGTAGTAAATAAGCACATGTATTTTCAAACGTGACTGTGCAGCATGTAGCATAAAGGATTCTTTCTTCATGAATATATTCATGAAGGCAAACGGTCAAATAAAGCTAACATATACGGTGTCCAGAGGCTGCCAAGGAAGATGTACCCGGCTGTCAGTTTATCTTACAGCCTCGTGCTATGTAGTATTCAAGTAATATCTTAATAGTCTGTCTTCACAAAAGAGGTAAAAATGCCTATATTTAGCGTATATTTTAGTGTTGTTTCCCACATGTTATCCAGACCAGTCATACCTATTGCCAGAAAAATGGTGATTTCTATATTCAGATCTTGTGATGCAAAGTCAGCCATCTGTGTCCTTGGCAATCATGACACCTGATGCCTATCGATGAGGCTTGGACACCACTCCAGGCTGCAGACATACTCCTGGGGAGTTTGGAGACTATGGGTGTTCCAAACCTAGTTTTGAGAGTTGCAGTGTGTTTAACTAGCTCTTCTCAAACATTGTGTGCAGAAAAGGACAGTAGAAACCTAGTTTCTTTACAAAACAGTTCCCATTTTTTAATTATGCTTTGTTTAGAGATGCAGAAGATGAACTGGATCAAAGACGGAAAACAGGAATGGAAAGAGAAAACACGTTGCAAAGATATAAAAAAGGCTATAAAAATCTGAAGATGGAGTTAATTGAACGAAGCAAGCAAGGAAAGAGGTAGCGAAGTAATTTTTATGAACTGAATACAGAATAATAGTGCATAAGTGTTTATTTCCATTGGCAGATGTTTACTTTGTGGAATCAAATTATTTCTCTGCTTTAAGGATGTTATTTTTTTTAAAAAAATGGGGAAATTCAGTGTGAAAATACTTATTATTTAAATAGGCACTTTTTAAATCTTGAAATTTGCTGGTAGTTGCAGGCTGATATCGTACACTAGTAACCAGTTTATCACCTGTTTTTTTTTCCCTTCAGAATAACTGTATACTGTAATGGAGAGCTGAAATGTGTCCAGAACATGTTTTTCCTGAATTATTTTTGACTTTGTCTCGCAAGAACCTACAGCGTATGCTCAGTACTCGGTATTCAACAGTACTGAGTGCTGTATTTTTGTGTTTGGTGTGAGGAAAGTGATAGAAGCACAACCTAACTGAGAGAACATTCTTATGTTACCCGTAATCTTATCTGTCTATATGGTACTGTTGAAAAGGGTGCTGTAATTCCATTCCAATCCCTGTTTCCCTGTCCTATTGCCTCCTTTAGCCTAGTGGTTGTGTGGCTACTGGGAGGGTTAGGTAATTTCTTTCAACTGCTGGAAGTTACCATATACAATCCTATTATCTCCAAAATGTAATTTTAAAGAAATGAGAAGAATAAATAAAATTATTACTACCTGCCCAATTCATTTACCTGCATTACCTGCGGCAAAAATTAACTGAATTAATGACTTGGGACAGCATTTCTTGAGCCTTTTAAATGCAAACCCCTTGTTTGGCTTGCGTGTCTACCCATGAAATTACCTCTAACCTTCCTGTAGCTAGACAAACGGAAATACTGTGGCACTTGCACTACTGGTGAAGAAATGTATTGATTTACGTTCACTGTTCATTCAGAGCATGTGGGGCTGGAACTAGCTGTACTTAGTTACTAGTTACAAATGTAAATGTTTTTGTACTTTACTAACAGGTGTTAAAGGCAACATAAGAAGTTATGGTTACTATTAACAATTATTACAGTTTGCTTTTAGTCAGTAATTACAACCACGTACTATCCTTTAGCCAAGCAAACTGAAGTGCTTTAGACTAACACTATTTTGTTTGTTATTCTGAAATCCCTTTATCCCATTCTCTGAATACTTTTGCCATCTCCAAACAGGCAGCAGTCCTCAAACTAAGAAACACCTGTCTGAGGGGAGGGTGTACTTAGATGAGGTACTCGCCTCATCCCTGCAGTTCCCTTAGTCAAAGAGAAACAAATGTTATTGAACAGCAGTAATTATTGTGAGCCTGTGGTGGGTGTCCTGAACAGACTGCATACCTGTGCTGTCCCACGGTTACCGTTCCAACTTCTTCCCTAGTGAGTAATGATAGGGGAAAGTAAAAAAGGGACAGAGGCACAGAGTAATAAAGTGAAATAGTAGGCAGTCTGGGTTGCTGCTTTGAACAGTTGCTCACTTGATATCATCCCAGTCTCATCTTCCTTTACTATTCTTGATGCCCCGTCTCCAGTATCCTCCAAATAATTTATCTTTTGATTAGTTCCTGTCAGTCTCACCATAATTCCATCACGAGAGCTCCTTCAGTATCAAAATCTCTTCTAGTTCCCCTTAAGCAGTTTGGATTTTAAGGAGCACTGCTATCTTCTGCTTCCTTATCATGCACGCTATCCCAGTCCCTAAAATGGGCTTTTACTGGTAGGGACATGAAGATGATTTGAATCAAAGTGTTCTTGAAGGGGAATCAAAAGTGTTTATTTTTACATTCTTAGTCTTACTGGAATTTTGTTTATGTTAATATGCAAAAATGACATTTAAGATTAATTTATGCCTCATGTGAAACTTTTTTTATTTAGACCTTGGAAAGTTGGAAGAGGAAAAGAAGTTAACTGGAGCAATTAATTTAGTAGTTGTTTTTAGTAACTGGAGGACATAGTTACATAATGACTGAAATTTGTGATTTTTAAAATTGGTATGCTTCTTTGCAGAGCAGAACAGCAAAGAAATGAAGCTTTGTTGAACACAGAGGAACTGACAAGAGCTTTCAAAAAGTACAAAGAGAAAATGACTGAAAAATTAGAAAAGGTAAGAGTTTTTTCTTCACTTGTTTTTGTCATGCTATTAGGATTTTGCTTCTTTCAGTAAGCTGGGCAGCAAACAGCAGCGGGTTCACCAGTGGGTCAGTTTTTTTTCTGCTTGTTGGTGGCAACGTCCTAAGAGAGGTGGGACAGGGTACGCAACTGTTTATGGTGATAACTTCAGTTATCCGGTTTTAAACTGTCTTCACACAACCTGGACAGCCTGCATCTTTGAGGTATCCTAATACTGCTGCTGTTTCTTCTGTCTTTTGCTTGCCAGATGGGAATTTTACATTTTAAGAGTATATATGATCCCTTTTAAAGAATTCTTTTGACTCGATCTGTGTAACCTGTTAAATGAAATATGAGCTAGAGAAGAGCTAAGATGAAAATGAAGTCATCTCTCAAAGTTCCAGTGGTCAGAATTGTTAATGCTTCCTGCCTTGTGGGAGGAGAAAATACATGCCTGAGACAGTTAGATCTTACAGAGAATATTTATTTGATTAGACTTCTTTCCTTCTTTCCAACCACAAATATGCCCTAAAATATTAAACCAAAATATTACTTTTTTTCCCCAAATGGCAGATTAAAAAAGAAAACTTTGCCCCTCTCCTTTTCACAACAGTGAGCAGTGACCTACAGGCTTATCAGAACGAAAAAAAGAAACAGCATAGTGTTTATAGTATTCTTTTAAAAAAGCCTGTTGGCCATGGAAGCTTAGATTATTGTTGTACAGTAATGAAAAAAATTGCTTTTTAAGGTTAAAGCTGAAGAAATAGTCTTGGGAAAACATTTAATTAATTGTGAAAAAGAAAACGAGAAGTTGAATGAAAAGTGTGTCAGCTACAGAAAGGATCTAGACATCCTAGAAGAGCAATTAAGGTAACGCAAAGGCTTTTAAAAATCTCTGTACACTTATTTGAGAATAAATTGCATGTTACAGCTGTCACTGTGAACACGCTGCTCAATTCATGTAGTTCAAACCAAATCAGGACCAGCATCAATGAACACTTAAGATCAATATCAGCAATACAACAGACAAACCGTAATACTAAACAGGTAAAAAATATTAGCATACACTTACAAATTTCTAGATTCTGTTCTGTAACTAATCCTTAAAAGTTCTAATCCTGCATGCTGCCACATACTCACGGTAACAAGCAATACCCCACCAAGCCTTCTGGGAGCATAAGTTCCCTTGCTCGCATGCTGCTTCTGCGGGAGGTGTGGGAACTGTGACTTTATGTATAGCTGTTCTGCTGCCTGCAGCCTGCCGATATACCTGCCAGTGAGAAAGCACCCTGTGAGTTCATTTACATCACTAGGTATGAGTCCCTATTTGTTGCACACCATATTGTCAGTCCCTAGCTAGAATGAAGGATTCACTTGGCATCCAATGGGGAGGCTGCACTCAGGCCTGAACAGAGGTTGTGACACTGTCTGGAACTTCTGGCAGTGTCAAACCGGGTTTTGACTGCTACTCAGTTTCAACTCCACGGTCCTTTCCCACTGTTAAAAAATTTCTGTGCTGCTTGTACGTGTCTTTTTCAAGCTGAACCTCACTTTGTTTCAGAAGTCTTTTAGTAATTCCCTCATTAATGAGGGAAGACAACTATCAGCTGGTTGTCTTTAGCATTATTAGGTTTGGATGAACATCTTCTCGGACAGTTTTGGGTATCCCGTTCACACGCGTTTTGGGTATCCCATCCTCACCTACGTTCCTGTATTAACAATTGTTCTTTAGGCCATTTTGGCAAGGGTGGGCAGCGTGTGAGTGCCCTTACCCTAGCTTGAGTCTGTTTAACGGCTCCCTCCTGCTGATGGGGGTCTTGACCCTAGTCTGCCCTCTTTTCTCTGCTAACTTCCATTGGGTTTGGCACTCATCCAGGACCTTTGCCAAGCTAATTCAGTTTGCTAAATCAGCATGTACTTTAAAGAGTGAATAACTTGTCATGGCCTAAAAATGTAATTGTCTCACTGTACAGTCAGATATGAGGGGAGAGAAGAAACAGGACCCCTCTCTCTCTTGTTAGTAGCAGAACATTTGACTAGCTCAGTACTTAGCTTCCTCCATTGTCAATTTAGATATAGTTATGTAGTTATTTCCTTCTGTTCTTAAATTATCTTAGCTTCAGCAAGCCACCTTGATCTCTTTCCTACCAGTGACTCTGCTGGTAGTGCTTAAAACTTTATTAGAATCATAGAATCTTCATGGTTGGAAAGGACCTTTGAGATCATAGAGTCCAACCAAACAACTTACAATCTCTGCCACTAGAGCATGCCCTGAAGTCCCACATCTAGATGTTTCTTAAACACCTCTAGGGATGGTGACTCAACCACCTCCCTGGGCAGGCTGTTCCAGTGCCTGACCACTCTTTCAGTAAAGTAATTCTTCCTAATATCTAATCTAAACCTCCCCTGCTGCAACGTCAGACCATTTCCTCTGGTCCTGTCATTATTTACTTGGGAGAAGAGGTCAACACCCACCTCTCTACAGCCTCCTTTCAGGTAGTTGTAGAGGGCAATGAGGTCTCCCCTCAGCCTCCTCTTCTCCAAGCTAAACGTGCCCAGCTCCCTCAGCCTCTCCTCATATGACTTGGTCTCCAGACCCCTCACCAGCCTGGTAGCTCTCCTCTGGACACCCTCCAGCACTTCAATGTCTCTCCTGTAGTGAGGGGCCCAGAACTGAACACAGTACTCGAGGTGAGGCCTCACCAGCGCCGAGTACAGAGGCACGATTGCTTCCCTGGCCTGGCCTTCTCCTGCTGGCCGTGCTATTCCTGATACAAGCCAGAAGGCTGTTGGCCTTCTTGGCCACCTGGGCACACTGCTGGCTCATATTAAGCTGGCCATCCACCAGCACCCCCAGGTCCTTTTCTGCTGGGCAGCTTTCCAGCCGCTCTTCCCCAAGCCTGTAGCGTTGCCCGGGGTTGTTGTGACTGAAATGCAGGACCCGGCACTTGGCCTTATTAAACCTCATACAGGTGGCCTTGGTCCATAGATCCAGCCTGTCCAGGTCCCTCTGTAGAGCCTTCCGACCCTCAAGCAGATCAACACTCCCACCTAGTTTGGTGGCATCTGCAAATTTACTGAGGGTGCACTCAATCCCCTCATCCAGATCATTAATAAAGATATTAAACAAAACCAGCCCCAAAACTGAGCCCTGAGGGACACCACTGGGATTGGCCGGCAAGAGGATTTCACCCCATTAATCACAACTCTCTGGGCACGGCGATCCAGCCAGTTTTTAACCCAGCGAAGAGTACGCTTGTCTATGCCATGATTCGCCAGCTTCTTCAGGAGAATGCTACGGGGGACAGTGTCAAAGGCCTTATCAAAGTCCAGATAGACAATGTCCACAGCCTTGCCCGCATCCAGAAGGCGGGTCACATGGTCATAGAAAAAGATCAGGTTGGTTAAGCAGGACCTCCCTTTCCTAAACCCATGCTGGCTGGCCCTGATCCCTTGGCCGCCCTGCACTTGCTGTGAGAGCTCACTCAAGATGATCCTCTCCATGATCTTTCCTGGTACCAAGGTCAGGCTGACAGGCCTGTAGTTTCCCGGATCCTCCTTCCGACCCTTCTTGTAGATGGGCATCACATTAGCCACCCTCCAGTCATCTGGTACCTTCCCTGTTGACCAAGATTGTTGATAAATGATGGAGAGAGGCTTGGTGAGCTCTCCCGCCAGCACCCTGAGTACTCTTGGGTGAATCCCATCCGGCCCCATAGACTTATGTACGTCTAGGTGCAGAAGCAGATCGTTGACTACTTCCTCCTGGATTATGGGTGGGTTGTTGTGCTCTCCATCCTTATCTTTCAGCTCAGGAGGCTGAACACCCTGGTGATAGCTGGTCTGACTATTAAAGACGGAGGCAAAGAAGGCATTAAGTATCTCAGCCTTCTCCTCATCATCGGTTGCAATTTTCCCCCCCCGCATCCAGTAAGGGATGGAGATTCTCCCTGGCTTTCTTTTTGTTGATGTATTTATAAAAGCTTTTTTTGTTGTCCTTAATGTTAGTGGCCAAGTTGAGCTCCAGCTGGGCTTTTGCCTTTGTAATTTTCTCTCTGTATAACCTAACGAGATCTCTGTACTCCTCCTGAGTTGCCTGTCCCTTCTTCCAAAGGTGGTAAACCCTCCTTTTATTCCTAAATCCCATCAGAAGTTCCTTATTCATCCAGACTGGCCATTTTCCCCGCCCTTTAGACTTGCGACACTTGGGGACAGCCTGCTCCTGGGCCTTTAAGATTTCCTTCTTGAAGAGTGTCCAGCCTTCTGGACCCGTTTGCCCTTCAGGATTGTCTCCCAAGGGACTCTCTCAACGGGTGTCCTGAACAAGCCAAAGTCCACCCTCTGGAAGTCCAAGGTGAAGGTTTTGCTAACCGCCCTCCTTACATTGCTACAAATTGAAAACTTGACCATTTCATGATCACTAAACCCAAGACGACCTCCGACCACCACATCTCCCACTAGTCCTTCGCTGTTTGTGAACAGTAGGTCTAGCAAGGTACTTCCCCTGGTAGGCTCACCTACCTACCAGTTGTGTCAGGAAGTTATCTTCCATGCACTCGAGGAACCTCCTAGCCTGCCTGCTCTCTGCTGTGTTATATTTCTAGCAGATACCCGGCAGGTTGAAGTCTCCAACCAGAAAAAGGGCTGGCGATTGTGACATTTCAGCCAGACGCTTATAGAATACTTCATCTGTCTCCTCATCCTGGTCGGGTAGTCTATAGCATACTCCCAGCACAACATCTCCCTTATTTCCCTTCCCCTTCAACCTTACCCATAAACATTCGACTTTATCATCACTGGAATCTAGCTCTATCCAATCAAAACATTCCCTAACGTACAGTGCCACACCCCCACCTCTCCTTCCTTGCCTATCCCTTCTGAAGAGCTTATAGCCAGCCGTTCATCGCAGCATTCCAGTCACAACAGTCATGCCACCACGTTTCCGTGATGGCAGCTACATCATAGCTGTCCTGCTGCACAATGGCTTCCAGCTCATCCCGTTTGTTGCCCATGCTACGTGCATTCGTGTAGATGCACTTGAGCTGGGCTACCGATTTCATCCCCGTCCTTGGCCCTTTATCCCTAGGCTCATTACTAGCGGGCCTGGTTTTATCCCCTTCCCCCTTAGATTCTAGTTTAAAGCCCTGTCCATGAGCCTTGCTAATTCTTGGCCTAGTACCCTTTTCCCTTTTTGGGATAGGGTTTTCCCATTCTTAGCAAGCGGGCCCAGTGTCCTGCAGATCAAACTATGATTAAGTAGCTTAAGAATGAGTAGTAGTTTATTCTTTCCTTTTGTCTGTTGATAGCGGTTTGCATCTTGGTCCTTAAGAACAGCATAGGCTTAGTAAAGCAGTGAAAACTTTTCTATTCTTTGTAAAGAGCTAATCCTAGATTTTGACAGGTAAACTAGTAAAACAGTATAGCTATGGTGTGTTCTCCTAGTACTTTTAATAATGAAAATCCTAGTCTATTTCTCTATGTTAAGCTATACCTTTTAAATGGACATACTTTTTTTAGGCAATTAAAGGAAGAGAATCACAGCACAAAAGAAGAAATTAAGACTCTAGAGGCAAAGAACATTGAAATGGTATCAATGCTGACTCGGTCTGATCAGAAGATCATTGAGCTTGAGAATGAACGTAGTGAAAAGGAAATAGTACTTAAAGAGAAGAATGCTCTAATAAGTGAAAACACAGAGCTGAGAGCACTTACTGCACAGCAACATAACCGCTTGAAATTATGCCATCAGGAAATTGAGAATTCAAGGGAAGAGCTCAACATACTAGAAACCATTATTTCCCAGTTGTCTTTAAGTACATCTGAAGAGGTACTGTAACTGATACATCCTTACAAATTGTATTATATGTCTGAAACGATTCTAACCAACATTACATGGAAATCCTGTTCTTGAGAAATAATCTGAGTAAAATATCTTTGGTTTTCAAGATGCATGGGTGAAATGTTTTCTTAATTTAAATATTTTACTTTTGTCTTCTCATTCAAGAACAAGGAATAGGTGCTTTGAAATGGATTAACCAGCAAGCATTTAAAATTACACTTTCCATTTCTATGTTTTATGTATTAATTGCTCAGATGTAGGTATATTATCTAAAACGTGATGATGTCCTATTATATGATGCTGAGCTGCTTCTCAGTAGAACAGTATGACATTTCCCATACGACAGACACATTGTGTCACACAGCCAGAGTTGATGTGTCAACCTCGGCAATGGAGAAATTAGAGCAGGACAGATGTTTATAGGAACGTTTTGTTGCTGGGAAAGAGAAAGGTACACCTTCCATGACTGCAAATGAAATGTTTTATCAGGATGAACCCTGGTTTATGACTCTGAAGCTTGTGCTGGTGAAGTTTATTGCTAAACTGAGTGATTGGAAGAGTCATGTAAAAAACCAAACCAAACAAAAAACCAACCTAAAAAAATTCACCAAAAAACCCACAAACCACCACCAACAACAAAAAACCCCCCCAAAAACTACATTTGTGAACTGACTGGGGTTACTGTAGAAATTGTAGGAAGGGCTAGAGACACATATGAGGTCAGGAGTACAGATTGCATCAGATATCTTATTTTTGAAGTATATGTGAGTAGCTGTAATGAAAACAAAATCAGAAGTGAGCTTTCTGTGTGATTTTGGAATTGTGAAGGTGACCTCTGCTGAAGACAATACAGTAATTTTGTATAAAAATTATGTTTTGGCTTCTTGTGATCATACACGTTTATTTGGAAGATTAATGGAGTATTTAGAAGCCTTCTGTAATTTGAGGAGAAAATGGTATTAAATGCAGTCATCAAAATCTGAAAGGAAGCATGATGTGAGAAGTTCAAAATGTGCAATTACTGATAGTATCTCCATTTACTTAATTTTTCACAGCAAAAATTCTCATGCTTCAGTTCCTGTACAAAGATATCTAAAGGAATGGGCTCAGTGTCAGAGGGCCCTAATGCCTATAGTTTCTACTAATGTGAGACAAACCTGCAGCGTTCTGCAAGCAGTTCCTTGAGAATAATTTTAAAGATCAAGTTATTCAAACTTCTAGCATCCTGGCATATGTGTCTTGAATTTTATATGCTAGTATAACACATGAATTAATCATGCTGTGAATCAACAAAAAGTCAATTTTTTTTTGATTGATCTTGGTTTTTCCTTAACTTTTAGTTTAAATGGCACCACTTGAAACACCAGCTATCCGGTTCCTCAACAAAGGAAGCTCCCTCTGAATCTTGTGAATCAAATAAACCTTTGATTGCAGATCTAAGGTATAACTTTCTGGTTACTGAATTGTGGCAAGAATAGGCAGGTAATAAGGTAGTATTGGAACTAGCATGCAGAAAGAATGTTAAATAATTGTCTCCTCCTTTATAATAGCATTAAACTGTCAATGAACGAAGCAGAAATTCAAAACCCTCGTGCAAACTTAACTATCTGTAATGGAGCTGGGCATCCTTCTAATGATAATGAAGGACAAGAAAATAGCAGGTTATGTGGCCTGGAAATGGAGCCTGTCAAATTGATCAGAAGTCAAGGAGGTAAGCCTACCAAAATAGCTGTGCAGTTCTGTCTGATTAATACACGGAATAGGAGGGTTTTGGTGGGGTTTAAATAGTTTTTATAGTGTTTTTTTAAATATAGCTCTGTGAGCTAATAGTTATGGTTTGGTTGAATAGGGAGCATTTTGCCACCTTGGAATTCTGGAAATTGTCATGTTCTCGGGACACAATATTCTTCCTTTTGCTAGTTAAGTTAGTTGTTCAGCAGTACCCAAGCTACGAGTTGTGTTGAAATAGAGCCATGTATTTTTTTCTCTATGCAGGTTATGCTAAGGTGTACACATTTTCTTTGATTCTTTTCTCCGTATCCTGCTGTTGCAGGATTTCTGCAATCGCTTCTGTGATTACTGTTAGGACTACTCCATGAAATTACTTCAGGGCACCTATATAATGATGCTGTCTTCAATTTTTTTGTTTGTTTGACAGGTTTTTGTTTGTTTGTTTGTTTGTCACAGCTTTCAGTTACATTACAAGGAAAAAATAAACAGTCTTGTCTCTGAATACTATATGTGTTAGTTCAATACGTTGTCATTAAATTATAATTCTTATATTTCTTCTCACTTTGGTTTGTATGATTATTTGCTTGAGTGCTGGTTTGTATGTTCTTTTATAAATGAATCTTTATTTTTTCTACTTTGAGAGAGGAGAAAATGTCAACAGTTGGAACTCATCAGCAAACAATTTGAAAAGGAGAGGCAAAGATTCCGGAAAGAGATAGAAACGTTACGCACTAAACTGACAAAAGCAGAGGATGAGAATTCTTCTTTGAAGACCAGCATGGCTCAGAGAGCCAGTCAGTTTCAAGTCATACAGGAAGACCTATTGAAGAAGGCTTCAAAAACTAGTAGCTTAGAGAGAGAAGTAAGTTTTTAGCAGCACTGAAAAAATACGTCACTTTTTATTGACTTCAGTAATCAAAGATAGTTCAGACAATAGTTATGGAAAAACTGCAATGGCCATATTAACTTTAAAATATGGCATATTTTAGAAAAATTGGAAATAAACTTTTGAGCAAGCAGAAAAGCTTAAAAGCTAACAGCCTTAATTTGTTAGTTGTCAGAAATCTTGTTTTAAGCTGATGTAGTTAGTGGGCTTTACTACTACTATTTTGGTTTGTTATGTGGAAAATTATGCACAGTCTTGTTGCTGTGGTATGGTTGAATTAATGTGTAACCTTAAGAAATCGATGTTGAAGGAACAGTTGTATTTTTCCTCATTAAATGTTAGTACAGTTGCCAGAGATTAATATCATTACCAGAGTCATGACAGAAATTAAGCTTCAGGTTAACCACTCTTCCTTGGTTGAATAAGTTAAAGTGCTGATGTTTACATTCTGGTGCTAGTGTTTTTATAGAATTCCAGCATAATAGGATTTGCAGCACTTCCTAATAATGGCCATAAATGTTATAGATCTGTAATAGTTAATTCACTCATATGGCACTGATAATTATCATGGATTGGATACATTTGAGGTAAATTGTCCTGAATTCTTCTCTGCAAGTAATAAAGTTTAATAGAGCATACAAAAATAAACAAACAAACAAATAAATAATTAAAAATACTAGGAAATAGCAGTAGCTGAAATGACATTGGCAGTAAGAATGTATATACAAAGAATAGAATAAACCTGAAACAGTTGTCTTCATGCTGGTTTGTGGCATATTTAATTTCAGATAACAAAGAAATCTTCTCAACTTTCTGCACTTGAGAAGCAGTTGGAAGAGAAGACTACTGCTTATTCAGCTGCTGCAGCAAGAAATACTGCGCTGGAACAGGAACTCATGGTAAAATGCTCTGAGTGAGAAACTACATTTATGTAAAAAGACATAAATGGAGATTAAAGTTTAAGTTAAAACAGTATTATTCCATGTATTCAAAATGGATAGACTTTCAGATCTGCTAAACAATCTGTGCAGTTTTTAGACAGTTTTTAAAAACTGAATCTTGTTTCAAATAAAACATCCCTTTTTTCCTGCTTTTGGACATGGGAAGTTATTAATGGACATGTTACTTTTTCCTTGTGGTGATACGTGCAATGAAAATCTGGTCCTATTGAAATTGATTGTAGCATTGCCATTTGTTTCAGTGAAATACATGTAGACATGTGAATAAAAAAGTCTTCTAAATGGTAGTAAGTGAAGAAGGTGACCTAACACTTGGAGCACTGTGAAGTCTGGCCTGCGTATTGTTATGTAAACTTTTTCTGAGTTTTGGGAAGAGGTCTAAGGTTGCTAGAAAAATAAACTATTTATGCGGTCCCTTTCAAATGGAAACCTGCATTTTAAAGATTCCATCTATCCATGTGAATGTGGCATTCATTTTTGTCTTTGTCAGAACCTCCTTGCTCCACTGTGCCAGTAGTCCACCTTGGCAGACACCTTGTCTCTGTGTAGTGGCTGCATTTAGCGGCATTCTACACCTATGTTATAGTTGTGACATCCTTTGAGATGAAACATGCTGTGTATAACTTCAGCATTTTCTGTGTTGTTGTTTTATGAAATCTAGGAACTCTATCATCAAATAAAATGCTGTTTATTGTCATAGCTAAATATTTTTATTAAGTCCTTTTTGTTGTTGCTGTTTCCTAGGGAAAAAACAGACGCATTCACGAGTTGGAAATAACTATCAGCGAAGAACATGAGCAAATAATTTCTGCTTTTGAAAAAGCAAAGTTGGTTCACTTGGAGCAGCACAAAGAGATGGAGAAACAGATTGAACTAGTAAGACCTTCCTTGTGTGCTAGTGTGTATGAGTGATACAAGTTACTTGGTAACTTTTTTCCTATGTTAATTTCTTTGTCTTTTTAGTAATTTTGAGGCAGATGTCCAATTAAAAAGTTATATCTTCTCCCTGCATTTCCCGATTTAATTTTTTTAGTTAATTTTTCATTTAACACTACACAGTATCATGATTTCCCTCTGAGATATTTGTATCCTGTTTTCTGCTCAACTGAAGAGAAATAGGGCCTACTGGGGTTAAACCATGACAGCTTCTAACAATATTCTCTCATTTGCTGAACCTCTGCCAGCCTGAGTCTTATGAGCATCTGTGTTCAGGGAGAACTGGTGGGAAGCTTTTCAGTCTTTACAGAAGAATTCTGTTGCTTCATGTGATTAGAAATATAACCATGGCTATTTCTATCTGTTCAAGAAGCTTGTCATCTTTTACTAAAGAATGTATGCATGGCTTTCTGTCTTGGCTGATGACAGGCAATTACACTCTGACTGCTCTCATTCTTTTGATTCTCCTGTTGCTTTAAAATATTAAAGTTTGGATTTCTCTATATTTTTAAGACTCTGCAATACTGCTAATGGCAGGATTGTATTTACTTTTCATTCTTAAAGTGATGAGTGAATAGAACTGAATGACATATTTAGATGCACAAATTCCCTGAAAAAGCTTATTAAAATAATAAACCTTTAATTACTTATGGACAGCTTCAGACACAGCTGGAGAAGAAACATCAGCAATTCACTGAACAAGAGAAAATAATATCTATTTTGCAACAAGATGTTATACATAAACAACATCACATTGAATCATTGGATGGGCTGCTGATAGAAAGCAGAGAGGTAAAGTTGTCTCTTGACTTTCTTTAACTGCAAATCAAACAAGTGACCAATGATGAAAAGCATATCCATAAACACATGGGAGAAATTGAAGAAAATTAAAGATATTTATGGTTTTGCGTCTTAATTCTTGTTTGAGTAATTGACTGGATCTAGTGTAGTCTCAGCTACTACTACTATATATTGTACAAACTTTAATGACCTTTTTCATTATTTTTTGTCTCAGCGTTCTGTTTATGCATCTGGTTTGCCCCTTGGGCTTCTTGCTCTAATCAAAGGAAAGAGATCTGGATAAAGAACAATTGCATCTATTCTGCACTAGGTGGAAAACCAAGAATGTTCTCTTATGGCAATGTTTTATTCTTTTAATAATTCCTGCTGCTGCAGAATATGAAGGGACACCTATCAGGAACCAAACTCACTTCAGCGTATGATGTACACAAATAGAGTATATAAGCAATTGTGTTTTAAATAGACTGATCTATTTTTTTTCCTGTATTCTTAGTATGAGCTTTTATTGGTTACTATTACTATATTTACGTTTTGTTGTCTTGAATAAAAATATATGTACAAACAGGAAATGGAAAATCAAAATATCAAGAAAGATCAAGGACTGAAGGTGCTGAAAAGTCAGTTAACAGAAGAAACAATCAAAGTTAGTAAGCTCTTCGTAATTTTCAATTAATTGTTTTCAAGTTTGCAGTAATGGTGTATTTCCTTTTATCCTCTACAGAAAAACTATATTAAGGCTGCTTTATAGAAATTTGTCTCATATAAATATTTCAGAAGTTATTAGCCTGAAGTCTTTGCATTCTTTTTTAATTAAAAGAAGTATGGTGAAACCTGCAGTAAGAGATTATGCAATGCATAATTGCTTTATAAAATTACTGTAGTTACAAATTGGGCAGATTTGTGCTTGTTGTACTCTAAAAGTAAAAATGTTGTCTAAAAAAGATAATGTTCTGTAGGTTTTTGCTCTAGATATGACTTATATTTTAGACATACGTGATATTATAATATTGGTCATGTTTCTAGCCATCTATACCTCTTCCTTGTGTTTGCCTGATAAATATTTTCCATGCAGGACTTGCAATAGTATTTTAATAAACAGTTGCCATGGGGTGATTTATCACAGTCAGGTTCCAAATGATATTAAATCTTCAGGATATCACTAGGAGAAGATACTGGGGACTTAGCATGCTCTTTCTGAACTTGTATTGGACCAGTTTTCTATCCAAGTGGCTTTGTAGTATTTGGGATGTTTTCCAGAGATCTAAAATTAGGACCTATTATTGCTTCTTTTCAAAAAGCTCTTGATTTGGGTGGGGAGAGAGTTGTACAATCCAATATGGTTTAGAAAACTGGTAGCATTGGAAGAAGATATTAGCCAATCTGCAGCTAAATTTGCCGTAATACTTGTTGTTGAGAAAAGTCTTAGCATTGAAACCAGTTAAGTTTACTATGGCTTCAGACGTCTGGGGGTTTGTTCATTATAATTTTTATCTGTTCAAGATTATAAGAAATTTTTTAGAGATTACTCAAATTGAAATTAATAGTAAAAGGGTAAAATAGATCAACAGTGTTGACATTGCTAAAAGCTTTTCCTTTCCCTTTTGGTAGACCACAGACACTGTCTATCAGTGCAGAAAGGAAAAAAATGCTGTTTAGTAGCTTTCTGAGAGGAATTTTATTAAGATCCGAATATTATTTTTGAAAAACACTTGCCACAACTCATATGTGATGCTCATTCCAAATTTATTTATACAATTCTATATGGAATAAAATGTGGTGGACTAATGGTTTGGTATTGGGCATATGTTTGCTACTAGCTACTGACAAATTCTACCTACTGACAAATACTAGAATATCTTCTCTTGACTGATAGTCTCATCTGATTTAAACACAGTCTAAAGTATTGTAATTTAATTTCACAAATAATTCTAATTTCTGAGTACTGTTACGGTTTTTAAGCTTATTATAACTTCCATGCCTGTTTTAATACTTTAGAAAAAAATGTAGCATTTCAGATGTTTTACACAAAGATGTGTTTTAACACTTCTTTTAGACTAGTTAATAAAAACTATACCATGCAATTTTAAGTAATCTATTGCATTCCACTAGGTGAGACAACTTGAGTCAGCACTAGATGTATGTAAGGAAGAAGTTGCGCTGTATTTGAGTCAGTCACAAGAAAATAAGGAGATGTTTGAAAATCAGCTCAAAAAAAAGTCTGAAGAGGTAACAGCTTGTTTTAAAAACTCTTCTGTATTGCAGAGAACACTTGTTATGATTTAATCATGAATGATTTAATCTAAAAGTTTGTCTGTGAAATAAGATACAAAACATTTGCAGCAGCAACTGTGACTAGAAGTAATCCGGGAAAAGACTATATATTTTGTGAGGGTAAACAGGAAAATCATAACTAAGGAACACTGCATAAGCTCAGGGAAAATAAGTACCAAGATGAATGAATTGTTGAGAGAAGTAGCAAAATCAGAATTAAGTGAAAGAAAGCATTATCTTGGAAAAAAAATGGAGAGCACGCTATTGCAATATAAACTTCAGTGCGTGTAACTGACTTGTGTTTCAGGTACACCCTTCTTCCCCCCTTGATGGGGAAGAAGTCCTGGGCATAAGAAAGTTTTTACTTCAAGCCCCTGAGTTTTATCGTAATTTCCAGTACAACATGAAAGCAAGAAATAATTAAGTTTAAATATTATTAGCATGAATTTTTATTTATGGGTTTGACTAACGACATGAACTAATTCTCATAGTAGGCTGTTCATGTCAGTGCTGCCCTGCCTGCTGAGAGATAGGCTTTAGTCAACCAGAGATTATTAGACCTTCGACAGGAGTAACTGGATGGAAACCTATAGCCTGTGTTAGGCATAAGCCTGTGATATTTACTGCTGCTTTCTAAGCCCTAAAATCTGTTGTTGTTATACTGCATATGAAGAGACCGGATGCTGTATGAAACTCAAGGGTAGCAAGTGAGGCTTTGTAATTGTGAGCAATGTTTTCATACGTAAGTGACAGTCACTACTTCCACTTTGTGGTGAGCAGTTAGTGATATTTTTTTTTCTTTTTTTTAAAGAACCTTTCCTTTTTTCAGAAAATCCTTGGCATTCATCACTGAGAAATCAGGCCATTCAACATGCGACAAGTTAGGCACTCAGAATTCCTGGTTTTTATTGGCACAACTATTGTTATACAGGCAGGAAGAAATAAAGGGGGGGACTGAGAACAAAATCTCAAGGGGGAAACAAGGACTTTGTGAGAAATAAAGTAAGAGTAGTGACAGAAAGAAAAGTAGTTCAGTAATTTAGAAATGAAAAATCTTTGTTATATATGTTTTTAAAATATTAACTAGTTTAGGTATATTTAGAAAGCAAGAAGTCAAAAACTGGGGCTGACAAGTTGCTTCTTTCCTCACTTTATAAAGCATAATGAGATGTGTTGTGTACTGTTGAAACTGTAATGCAACTAAATTCAGAGACAGACGTTTTATTGAATCATAGGTATAATTCTGTGCTCATTAAGAATGAAGAGAATAGCTGATGCAAATACAAATAAATATGTTCTATTGTAATTGAAAATAAATGTCTTTTCAGGTTCATTATTTACAGAAAGAAATAAAACTAAAAGATCAGAATATTCAGGACACAAGTGTACAAAATATTCTCCTACAACAAACTTTGCATCATCAGCAGCAAATGTTACAGCAAGAAACTATTAGAAATGGGGAGCTAGAAGATAATCAAATTAAACTTGAAAAACAGGTAGAGTATGGTGAGAAGTCTCTACGTACAGACAGACAATTAAATGCTTTTATATATGTTTTTGTAATACCTTTAAAATCTGAATATTTCTTTGGTAACTGCGTTGATAGTTATTGTTTTAGATATATCTAAAATAGAGTTTAATGGTTTGTTTTGTCTTAAACCAGGTTCTGTGCTACTGGAAATTAGCTAGCGTAAGAGTGGCTAAGTACTTGGAAAAACCTAGACTGCAATTAAGGAAAGGTGTATTGAAATTCAGAAAGTTGAATCTTGTTATATTAACTAGAAATATATATATTTGTCTTTCAAATGCAACTACAAAGTTCTAGTCTTAAATTATATAAAATTTTAGACTATAAAGCAATCCGTGTGTTAAAACTCGCTATGTGAGTTGCAAGACAAGGAAGTTTATTTCCTTAGTATGTAATTTAAGAGTACCAACACTCTTTAAATGCCGTTTTAAATAGGTATCCAATTTGGAACAAGAGCTTCAGAAGCAGAAAGCGTATGCAGAAGATGAGTTGAGAAAGGCAGAGGAGAAACTTCGCCTAGCTGCTCAGGAAGCAGATTTAAACAGACAGAAGGTGGATGAACTTAACAGTACAATCAGGTAGGTTTAGAATAACAGATATATATTCTGCGGATAGACATATCAATAAGAAGATTGCGGTCTGAAATGGTATTCAGCTATGTAGTCATACAATTCAGTCTCAATATGAGCATAGACTGGAAATCGGAAGGGAAGTTTCTAACTAGCAGAGGCATGAGTTTCTGGTACAAACTTCCAACAGAATTAATGCGTGTCCCGGCAACCTATTTAACCTTAAGATGGCGCTTCATAATGCAATTCAATTCATAAATATATCAAGTTGCTTGTAATTCTAGATAGTAGATTCTAGGAGGGCTTGTTAGTCTTAAAGAATAGGTGGTTTACTGTGAGAAAAGCCTACTTAACGTGACTTTTTTTAATTCCTATTTTATTCACAAATACTTGTCTTATAGCATGTAAGGAGGTACGTGTGTCGCTTTTGTTATTACAAGGTTCATTTTGTTCTGGTTGCTTCTTCTCTATAGAAAAATTAAATTGGAGAGGGATCAGTGCAAGAATGAACTTACTGTTATGGAAAAAGAAGTAGAGCAATTAAAACGAGATGGTGAAGACCAAGCAACGCAGATAAATCAGCTGGATATTACTTTGGAAGAAGCACGATCAGAGCTCAATGAAAAGGCAAATGAGGGTAATTTCGCTATTTTGTTTCTCAGGCTTCCTTTTATCATGGTATTTCTCTATATGTATTGGATTAGAGATTTTTGCTTTTTCCCTTGTTTTATAATCAAGTACGTGAGAGTAAAAGTATTATAATTTTGATGGAGGGGTTGTTCTTTTTGTTTTTTTTTAAAATGTGTTGGTAATTTCATATTTTTTAAAGGAAAGAAAAAAAAAAACCAAACAACTACACCCACACCCACAAACTTTTTTTTAACCTACCTTTGCAAATTCTCACTGTTGTGGGATGTACCTTTATCCCAAATGAAATGAATAAGTAGTTTTCCCTGTAAACTGGTAATGCAGATTCTTAGTGTGGTAATCAAACAAGACACATAGATTTAATGAGGGCATATGCTATATACAAAAATTCAGCTCTTTAAAACAAATACAAATGAGTCTATGGAAATATCAAATTTTCCAACCCCTGCTCCTCCATTTAATTTTACCGTTATTTTAAACCAGAGGCTTACTACCAAAGCACTACATATTCAGTTACTATGTTGTCTCTGTACTTTCTCCTTGGCCAAATGTTTTTAGGTACATCCTCATACTTGAAGTCAATTATAGATTATGAGCTGAATAAAAATGGCAAAGACTTAAGTCACATGAAAAGGTTGTGGTATAACCTCAGAAATCACTGCTTTTCTAGATTTTGCAAAAAATACTGAAAATTGGATATGACAAGTGCTAGTAGGCAGCGGTGTTGCATGAAGACCCAGACTTAACTGTTGATTAAACATTTTGTGTTTTGCGTGTGTGTAAAATAGTGAATGATTTAGAAGATAAGCTGCTTCAAAGTGAGACTTGCCACAGGGAAGCCTTACAGAAAATAGCAGAATTGGAATCCGCATTAGAGAATGCCCGTGGAGAATTAAAAATCACTTTAACACAGCTTCAGGAATTGCAAGATGCATTACAGAAAGCACAGTCTTCTCTGCAGGAGAAACATGTTGCTATCATGGATCTAACAACTGAGCTCAGGTAAGCTGGTATCTTTTCCATTATGAAAACTTATTTGTGTTAGTTTTTCCATAGGAATTGTTTGGATGGTCTTTTTGCATCTTCTTAGCAGCTCTCTATAATTTTTAGGTGGCTTGTGGCTGTAAGATAACTTAATACAGTAGCTCCTCAGCTCACTTTTAATTTCTAGAAGTGGTGCTCCATTCTTTATTGTGAATTTTGTTTTAAAATCTGCTAAAATTATTTTCTGAATCCCAAAGTTGTGAAATAACTGTAAGAGGAATTACTTTTTTTTATAGTTAAATTGTCCAGTTCCCTTTCTGACCATAAATTAATGATACTTTCTTCTATACTTTTCTTTTTTAAGAACATATCGTTCTTATAACCAATGAAATAACTTGAATAATTAAGTTATTGGAAATTTCCACCTGGAATATAGTCAACATAATTCTTCCATTTGGGTTTGGTTTTTTTGCAGTCAATTAGTTGATTCACTTTTTTTTAAGTAAGTAATAGATCTCATGATTTTCAAGCTGGTACTTGAAGCTAAGCAACTAAATGTGCATTAAGTAATTAAACATATGAGAATTGTAGGTATTGCAAGGGAGAAATTGAAGACAAAACCCAAGAACTCCTTGACATGGACCATGCATTGAAAGAAAGGAATTGGGAACTGAAACAAAGAGCAGCTCAGGTCAGATCACTTTAACTATGTTACTGATAATTATCCTGTTATGTAGTAGATGACCTAGCGGACTTTTTATAAGTTTAATTGTCTGCACAGATTGCTACAAACTGTACTGTTAATATAGCCACAGTGTCAACCTCAAAATCAGCTCTAGGTTACTGAAGACTTATAGTACCAGGAAAATCAGGCTGTGCTCCAATAAGGGACCACAGATTACTGTTTTGATAGAACAGAAGCCTCATGCAAACCTGTGCCATAATTCTTCATTAGCGATAAAGTTATAGGACACCTGTTGTCGTCTTGGTGTTTGATAACACAAAGGGAAGATCTGCACTGAAGTGTGCTTGGAGATGATAGATTCCTTTCTTCGTTTGCATCAGAGCATATTTGATTAGCTTCTCTAAATAAGCAGCCTCTAAATATGAAACAGTATCTTTGTTGCAAACAAATTTCTGTAGCTCACTTGAAATATTTTCAGTCTTTTGGTCTGGCTTCAGGACTTGATACCCATCATGGAAAAACTATTATTCTGTCACTTATAATTAGCCTTCTAATAGGTACTTCCTGCAGGAGTTACCAGCCTTTGTATCCAAGAATATTTGAGATGTAGAGAGAAGGAGGGGAGGGGATTTAAAAAAAACCAAACCAAAAAAAACAAACCAAAAAACCCACCACACACACACACAAAAAAACCCTAACAAAAAAAAAAAAACAACCAGAAAAAAAAAAACCACCCCAAAACCTGTTGAAGGAACTGGCACTGTAAGGAGGCCAGACCTTCCAATACACTCTTGCCGCAATACCCTGTGAGCGGCTCCAGGAATTCATCAAAGCAACAAGATTTTTATTGCTTTGGCAAAACTTGGTGCTTTCTAATAAGATGGATTAGTATGCTAAGATACTCATTACATTCCATTTAAAATGAGAACTAGGTTTGTGTTCTGTGTATCTGAAGGCCAAACTCAGTTATGGACTTTTTCCCCTTTTCTCTTTATGTTTGTCCCCAGCTTTTTAAATGAGACAGCTAGAGTGCATTTTTATATTGACTGCCTGAGAGAATATTCTTCAGACTATGAAGGATTAGTTTCATTCCTTTTGCTGTCACATTTTGTAATGTTGCTTCTTAAAATCTGCGTACTAGTTCAAAATGAAATAACTCATTTTCTTCCTTTTTTACCTCTAGATTACACAGTTGGATATGACAGTTCGTGAACATAGAGGAGAAATGGAACAACAAATAATTCAATTGGAGTGCAATTTAGAGAAGTCAGAATTAGAAATTAAAGAATGCAATAAACAGGTAATTCTTGCTTAAGTTAACCCAGTTTCCCCAACAAAGGGCAGATGATTCTGTGAGAAAGTCTGGTCCTAGTGCACAATAGCTGTCCGGGTTTAATCTAGAAGAATAAAACTAGTTCTTTATTGTAGGGAGAGGGAAGGGAGTACCTCAATGTACCAGCAAAAATGCTTTATGTTTGGCAATTAAAACTAAAAATTTTGCAGGGAAATACCAGTATAAAAATGAAAATGTATTTTTTTTTTTACTTGATATGATAATAGCTCCCAAACTGCTGTTTTAATAAAGAAAAATGTTGACAAAATAAAAATAAAATAAGAAATGGCCAAGGGAATCCAAAGTCAGAGGTAATACTGACAATATTTGTGAGTTTTGTGTCCTGGTTCTGGCGGGGATAGAGTTAATTCTCCCCAGGCTCCGGCAGGGACACAGGTATTCCATGCTGTGTGAGCCATGCCCGCTCTGAGCTGCCAGTGGAGTGGGCTGGGGTGTCCCGGGTCCGGTGGGTGAGCAGCGGTTCGGTAATCGTGTTTGTATATTCCTGTATCCGTGTTACTGTTGTTGTTTTCTTGTTCCTTTTGCTGTTGTGTTAAATTGCCTTTGTCTCAACCCACGAGTTTTGCCTTTTTCTTCCGATTCCTTTCCCGTATTGGGAAGGCCTGAGAGAGCGGCATGTCATTCTTTGTTGTCGTCTGAGGCCAAATCACGACATTTTGTTTGGGGTGATTTTTGTTCTTTTGATTGTCCTGATTTCAGTAAAGTACCTGCTCTGATTTAATTGCATTTTCTGTTAAGATTGAGAGCTTAGAGAAGAAACTCCAGCATTCTAAAGATGAGCTTCGTGAAAAAGAGTTTGAATTGCTCCAGAGAGACCACGAAATAAATCAGCTAAAGAAAAAAATTGAAAGAAAACAACAAAGCCTAGAAGCTCTTTGAAAAGGTAAAATGTTCCTTGGATACACAACAAATTATCAATTTTTAATGCCATTACCGTAACTGTCTAGAAAGAACAATACGATGTCTCTTTAGAATAAAGAATTCTCCCCAAGTAATTGTATTCTGTATCATGGTGTTTGCTGAATCTTAATCCCCTAAAGTTAATCCAGTTGAATGATTTAAAAATTACAAATTTAATGGCACGCTTAATTGTCTGCTTTGTGGAGAAATTTGAATATTGATTATCTTTAGTAACCTGATGTTCTGGCTATGGACATGGTCTTCTCAGAGAAGTCTTTCTGTGTAGTCAGCAAAGGCATTTGATCTGTATTCTAGATCATGGGGGTTTGGCTCTGTCACAGCTGAATGTGAAGGTTCTTTCACTGCAAATTAAAGCAATGTCAGCACTTCCATCTTGATTTCTGTTAAAGGTTTTTTATGACAGTTGAGAAGAGGACAGTGCCTGCTGCTACCTTTCACACATCACTAACATATTTCCAACTTTTCCTAAGACTTTAGGAATGATTCTGAAGGAAGGGATTTCCTAGCTAGCCCCTGTACAACTGCTGACTAGACCCTTTCCAGACAAATTGCCTTGTTATTAATTTTGTTAAGTAATACCATGCAGGGGGAGGCCCAAGAATGTGATAAGAAAGGCTTTGAAAATAGGCCTACTCCAGTCATGTTCCTTTAGAGACTTGGGATGAAGGAAATAGAATTTCAAGTTTATTTGCATTGTAGTTAAGTAGATATAACACTGGATTTCAGAAGCATTCTGCATAAAATATGAAATATACTGCAGAGGAGTTCTGGCTCCACTTAGAATGTGATATGGTTGCTTCTTTGTTTCAAAACTGTGTATATTAACATGATGTAAGAAAATACTTTCTCCATTAGTAACACATCACAGAGTGACTGACCGATATTCCCCAGGAACTTCCTGTTCTAGTTCTAAAAACTTGATTACCTAATCTGTCTGGGGAAAAGGGTAGTGTGTGTGTGTGTGTCTGTGTTTTGCCTGGGGGTGTAGTCCATCTCATTCTTTTTCCCCTTAATACACTACCTTCCTTGCTTATTACAGGAGATATATTATTTCAGGGAAGGAATTGTTAGCTAGGGTTGATTTCTGTCCTGGTCCACTCTGCCCTTCTGGGACTCATGAAATAACCAGGTCACAGATTTTTCAGTTGTATCATTCCATATCTGCTGTAATCTGCAGTGAAGATCTGCTGACAATACAGCACTCTGCTACCCTTAGAAGTTGTAAGTATTCCAAATAAAGGAACTGGAAACATCTTATCGACCATTCAGAATGTCTTTTTCATTTTTCTGGGAAATTGAAGCAATTCTCTTAATTTAGAAACAAACAAACCCAAAACCCAGGTTTGACTTATAGCAAATTAATCTTTTGTGGAGACAGTTCCTTACTGAAATGAGAAATAAAATGATGATAAAAATGTAAGTGAAATAAGAAAAAATTAGTGCTTACAAAGATTGATTAAAAAAACCCCCAATTTTTACATTTTTGTAAAAGTATACAAAGTAAAAAAAAATTAGAAGTTATTGTAATAATATTTCATTCATTAGCTGTAAGCTTATTATGTGCTACTTACAGATGTTTGTGTACACTATTTGTAGCATTCATCATAAAGAATAAGCATCTAGCTAAACATGAATAGATACAGCATAATTACTTTTATATTTATAATTCACAGGAGCCATAGTGTAGTATGTGATGTTCCGAAATATTAGTGGCTGATGCGGTCTCTGTTGTGCCACAGTACTGGATAATGTAAACATAGCTGCTGTGGATCATATATTAGAGAGGCCATTTTGTTGATCTCCTATATACTCCTGTTTGGCTTTTTCTGTAAATGAATTGTCAAATAAAAGGTCCAGCATGTAAGCCTGTTTTTTAAAAGGGGGGTTGGGGTGGTAAACCTCTAGAAACTAGTAAAAACCAGACCCCAATACCAAACACACTGTGTTTGATTGTGTTTATTTCTGTATACTGTACAAAATCCAGAATACTTACATTAATGTTGATAAGATTTTCCTCACTTTGTATTCATAGAAATGACAGACTTTTTTCCTCTTGATACTTGATACATTGATACTATTAAGGTTTTTACATATTGCTAGAAACTTAAGTTGTTAGGAACTTAACACAATAATGCAGTTCTTCGTGAAACCTTAAGCTTTACACAGAAGCGTTATTTCAAAAGACAGTGCTCCTTTACACTGTACAAAATTTTTACAGGGATTTGAGTATGAAGATTTCTCAAAATATTCTGCATAGTATGTTGAAAAACTTATAAATTATGCTCATTTTGAAAGCAAATGCACTTCAATTACAAGAACAGTGAAGAAAAATGCATTAATAATTTCAGTTTAGGGGGGCAGAATTTGAGAAAGAAGCCATGGACGTAAGACCTGCAGCTAGTTTTCTTGAATTTATAAGATAAATCTTAATAATGAAAAGTAACATCTTGATACAAATGGATTTAGATATGGTAAATTGAGTGCAGAAGTTTAAAGGAAGGTTCTGATCACAGATATTTTGTTTCAGGAGCCAGAATTGTGAAGGAAGGAATGTTGCCCATTGGACAAGCAGCAACCCAGGAATGCTGTTGCTGGCATCATAATCATGCATTCAAAAAGGAAATTTTAACATTGCATTTGTAAATAATGAGTCTGGTTATTTGTGCTGATGCAAATGACAACCTTTTTTATTTTTTCAAGTGGTTTTGAGATTATTGCTTTGATATAATAACATCTTAATTTATTTTTGAGAAATAAATTTTATTTTTTAAGTATCGTGGGTTGCAGGAATCAATTTCAGCTGTCATTTTTTTCCAAGGATTTTAAACTGTACTTGTGTTTCACATCTGACTTCTAATTAGGAGCACAGTGGTGTTACCTTATTAACAATTTTTGTTTGGGAGTATTTTCCTTTTTTTTTTTTTTTTGTTACACATATAATGTTGCAGACACAATATCTTATTAAAATTGACCTGCTTATAAGATGTTTTAGGACACTGATTTGATCATAGACACTGTCAAAACCTGCTTGCTTTACTCCAAGCAGTATCTTTCAGATGCAAAGGGGTGTGGGGCAGGGCCATAAAGCTTGAACCCACCCACCCCCCCAAAGCAAAATCCATACAAAAATTGCCATTGATTAGAATGCATAGTTATGGTGCCATTTTACAACACATTTATTTCCAGTTTTCATAAAATACTACACAATTCAGCTAGTAAAAATAACTAGTGGCCACAGTTTCTAACACTTTTATATTTACATGTCAGAAACTGCAAATAGTTTATAAGAGGCCTAAATCTGAGTCTGATTAATGCAAACATTATTTATGTGCATTACGACATGTGATTCACGCTCCAAGTTATTTGACATAAAGCAGAGGAACATAATTGAATGTATTGCAATTTAAAGATTAGGCCTAAGCTTGTTTTGTGCATTAAAAGTGTATCTTGGCCAAACCCCCTATCTGTTGTATTTCAGCGACTCTGCAGGTGGAAGTGTGCTAAATTCCTTTCACTGTGTGTGCAAACATGTTCCACTCTTTAAGTCATTGTACAAAGCCAGGCACACATTTTGCTATGTTGACAAGGTCAAGATATGCTCATCTGAAGTATTTCTGCAGTTTCAGATTATTTATTTTGCTGTTATGAAAATTATGATGTAGCAAAAAAAAACCTGTTGAAATAAATATATTATTTGTTTCTCTACATAATAGTAAATGAAAAACATTAGAACTAGGTTGACCAGTGTAATAATTGAAAAATATTAAACTACTTTTAATTTTTATCCTCTCTTTAGGCAGATCAGTTTGCCTTCAGGCTAGAAATCTATGCATCAAATTTCAGGCAGATTTTTTTTAAAGCGAAGAAACATGTAAACCCTTCAAACAAGGATTTCAAGTGGAAAATATAACCAATCTGTAATTAAAATTGCATCACAACGATAGTGGAATTCCGCTAATGTAGTGTTGCATAAAGCCTTGCTTGCTCCTCCTACATGTACTAAATATAAATGTGCATGAGCAGCAAAAGCTATTTGCCTAGTATCTGAATCAGCTAAATAGCATTTACACTAAAATTGAGTATTTGGATACTGTCTTCTCTGGTAAAACCATGAGTCAAACCTCATAAATAAGTAGAATCATAATTACATTTTCTCATTAACTTAGATGCTGTCTTTCTATTTTGTTGGTTGTCTGAGGAGTTAATGATTCCACTTACACTCTTCAAGTGAATTTATTTGTTTTGGAAAGGAGGGACCTTTTTTTTTTTTTTTCTAATATCATAATTTCAGTTAAATGTTTCTGTAGAGTCCTACTTTTCTTGAGTTCCTATGCAATTTACACCTGTGCAAATCCTGGAACACTAAGTTCATTCTTTTGAACTGCATTGTGTTAGCATGGGATTACTGAATCTCGGAAAACATTTTTCTGTGTGTAATGGCATTGCAATTGGCTGAATGCTGTTCAGAAGGCTAATTGCTTATCAAGGTGATTCTTTTTGTGTCACTCAGGATGGGTTATAAATTTCACAAGAGACTGGTTTTCTTTCTGAATGTAGTATGACCCATGGTGACTGTACATTAATCACAAACTGCACCAAATTTCCAGTCCAAATGTCCCCCTGTTTAATTCAGAGTTTGTGTGCAAAGTTAGTGGAATATTTTCTTAAAAACTAAAATGGAATCAGGTGTCATGATAGTTCTGGTTTTGTTTTTTTTTTTTTTCAAATTGTCAATTGGGGAATAGAAAATGTTCAAAGAGATTTCGGTGTCAGCAAGGATGTAGCAAAGCTGGTGTGTTCAGCCTCTTCCTGGCTGCTCTCCGCTGCCGGCATACTCGATTACTTTCTCTATTCTTGATTGGGAATGGTGCCAAAAAGAGATGTGAGGAATCTGTCCAAACAACCTGTCTCTTTCCAAATCCACATCCCATTTTTCAATTTACGTTTTCCGTAAAGCCTATTAGGACTCTTATAATATCAAGGTGCCGGGGAAGAAATCCATTTGTCATTCTGCTGCAAAAGAATGAGGAGGGTGCTGTGAACATAGGAAGCCTGAACGCCTTCAGCAGTGGGGTCCCATTTTGGGTGCAGTTTACTTTCTGTAGACGTGACTGGGGGCCTTGACACTGCAGACTGTAATTGTGGCAAGGCTTTTCTTGCCAGTAGTATGCAAACTGATTATTCCACTGTTTAAAAAAATCGGTGTAGCTTAACAAATGTCTCATTTTAAGAGTAATCAAATTTTGTATTAACTCTAGTCTGTGTTGATGATGCAGATTATAAACTCATGCAGGAGCATCTGTTTCTGTTTTTGTCAAATTGGAGATTATCCCTTAATCATGCAGGGTCTGGGTGTGCATTTTCAGATTTGTTGACTCAGGAAAGCTGGAGATAGCATTAAAGGCTAATGACATTATACTGCAGCTACATTTAGGCTGTTGCGCCTCTGAACAAGAACTCTTGCTCGAACCACCCAGTGAAAAGAATGGCGAGAAGAAATGTCCTCATTACAGGCTGCTCCTCAGGAATTGGACTGGCCTTAGCTGTAAAAATGGCAAAAGATGAACAGAAAAGGTTTAAAGGTAACAATGTATCTGTTAATTATCTTTTTTAAAAAGATACTCTTCAAGGCAGTCTTTTTTTTTTCCTCTGTGATTTAACAGGTGATTGTATTCAGTTTGGTGACTTGTTAGTTTCCCTCTGCCTACTGTTGTGAAAATAGAATACAGTGAAAATATACTATTTTCTGTAAGCAGATGATATTTCTGTGCTTGTATTGAAGCTGAACAGCTACTTGAACCGAGTAGTTTACAATAATAAAAAAAAAGGCAGTGGTATAAAAACAAATAGCTGAAAACGTGCAGTATGCAACCTTGGATATATGTTCAGAGTTGTAGTTAGCTTTGGTTCTGGCTACTAAAATCTTTGTTGAATGAAATGTACATGCCCATTTGAGGACCAAAGAAATGAATTTAGGAAAACAGTTCTCATATGTGCAATTTTTTCCTTAAAGTATGTTTTATTATTCCAACCCCGTGTAGGCGTAAGAGGATGAACAAAGGGGCTGGAATTTGTCTTTCTGCTACAAAACGGGGTATTTGCTATGATTGGAAATGGATGGCAAAGCAAATATGGTAATCTGTGGTAATTCAGTTTCTCAGACTTACTCACTCGCAGTATTTTACTGCCAACTGACTGGATGCCGATTCATAGTTTTCTGAATAATTAGGCCACAATAATGATAACTAATTTGTATTTTGAGAAGTAGCTTTCAAAAATAGACATTTTTGCAAACCTAATGAAGCATCTGTTTTCCACCTTTAATAAAATTATGGTTGTTCTGCTAAACATGTTAATGGCAATTAAAAAAAAAAGATATCTGCAATCCAAAATTAGGTTTTAGGTACCTAAAAATGATTCAGTGGTATAACTTGATACCCATTATTTAAAGTTTCACTGATAATATTATATTCATATGCTGCATGTTCTTCATGTGCATGGGGGAGTTTAATTCTCCTTTTGAATTTCTTGGAAGATTTCAGAATCAGACTTTGGGAAATCAGTGGCAATATATGTTGAAAATAGATTCTTTCTACTTTAAGTTTTTATCTGATATTTAAAATATAGATATAAAAGCAATATTCTTTAATGCTTCTCAGTAAGACTACCACAGATAAAATTTTATTTCTGATAAGTGTTGCTTCTGGTGTGTTGCAGTGTATGCCACAATGCGGAATCTGGCCAAGAAAGAGCCACTTGAGGAAGCTGCAGGTCGCAGGCTGGGCAAAACCCTAGAAATTAAACAACTGGATGTCTGCGATGAACAGTCTATTAAAACTTGTGTGAATAGCATCCCTGACAGAAGGATTGATGTTCTAGGCAAGTACAGGATGTGTATGCTATGAACAGATGACAGTTTTCTATTTGACACCTTCTCAAATACCCTGGAGAAGTTTCATTAGTGTATTTTTAAATGATCAAAGTAATAATAATTAAATAGTATATTCTATTCAAGATTCTTAAGGCTTCCTGCAGCCATGAGTGGATTAAATCTCACCGGGCTCCTATGAGGTAGGGAAGCTTGTTTACCCTATTTACAAAGGAGAGGCTTGATCACAGAGAAGTGTCTTGGATAAGATGATACAGTTTTTAGTAAGTGTGAGAAGAGAACTGTCACCTTAATTGGCGTCTTCATGTACAAGATTTTCTGCCCTATCAATGAAGCACAGCCCTATTTACAATGAAGGCATCAGCTCTCTGTACTAAGAAAGCAACAGTATTTGGGAATTAGCAAGTAAAAAACAAATGCAAAGAAAGTAAGGGTACTTTCATTTTGTATTCAGAATTGCAATTGTACTTTACAAGTCATTCAACAAGAAGTGTTTTAATTTTTTTTGCTAAAAAAAAATATTAGTATATTAGTAAGATGGAAATTGCTCACAACATTGACTATTAAATCTTCTCTAATAGAAAATTATGGACCTGCCTTAATTTTGATTAATTATTAAAGCACTGCTTAACAAGCTGCTTCTGCAAAGTATATTATAGTCTAATTTGACATACTAGTTGTAGTGCAGAATGACAGTTCTATCAATCATTCCTCACTTACAAATATCTAGGAGGCAAATAAAAATCAATGGAAGTGTGTGTTTTGGTTTTGTTTTATTTTTTTATTGAAGAGCTAAATGTTAAAAAATAAAACAAAAAGCAGACCAAAATATGGCCTGGTCTATCACCTCTTAGAATAAATTGAAGACTTCTATTCATTCCTATGGGTATTGACTGTAGCCTCTCATTCTTAATACTGAATTATGAACAAATATAGATCATTCTTGGCTCATTTATCTGTAATCCTTTTATAATTTAAAGAAAAAGGACTAATCAGAAATAAATTAGTTAAAATGCTAAATACAAGATGATTTAAATTGGATTAAAAGCATAATTAAAAATAAAAAAAGGCTATTTCAAGTGCAAAGCTTTAGTGACAGAATATCATCTTTTAATCCTTTCTTTAAGGATTATTTAAGGATCATTTAATCCTTAATCCTCATTTTACTTTCAAGTAATGATTACAAGTTAATGTTTATGGAGGTTATTGCTTACTGTTGTCTTCCATTTTGTGCAGTTAGCAATGCTGGAATGGGGCTCATTGGACCTATTGAATGTCAGACCATAGATGAAATGAAAACTGTGATGGACACCAACTTCTTTGGACTGGTTCGACTCCTGAAAGAGATTTTGCCTGACATGAAGAGGAGAAAGAGCGGACACATAGTTATAATAAGCAGTGTTATGGGAATACAAGGCAAAGTCATTTTTTTTGGTTTTTGTTTGTTTGAACTAAGAGTTCAGTATTCAAAATCAAAAGCTTACCTCTTTTCATCTGAAAAAAAAAGTAGGAGCTAGCATATTTAATTTATGCTTTGTAATGCTGAAGTTCCAACTATAAGAAGCACAGCACTTAAACCTGATGTTTTTTATGCATGTAGGTAGTATGTTACTACACAACTACTCTCAAGACATTTAACAACAAAACCTGCAGAGTGAGGTTTTTTTTTTTTTGGAGTTTTAACTTGAATCATAATTATTATTTCTTTTTTAAATTTTATTATTTTATTTTTATTATCTGGAAAGCAGGGCTTTGTAGCATTACTTTTCTCTTTCCTATTGGAAAAGATAATGGGAACGGACCAACATGCTTACCACGCTCTGCACAGTAATAATAGAATAAAATCCAATCATGTCCTAGACAACTGTACCACCTTTTTTGTAAAGTTTCTCCGCTCATAAAACTCCAGAGAGTCTAATTTTAGTGACAGAAAAATGATGCTCCTACTCTTGTGTTCCATCTGGTCTAGCTGTATTTATTTCAATTATTCCAACAGTGGCTTTGATCTTACCTGGATTATTCTGGTGAGTGAGGGTCCTAAGTCAAGCTGCAAGAGTGGTTATTGTTTAATACGATACTTACCATCCCCCTAAATGGATCGATGTAGCACTTTTTCTAAATCACTTAGATGCAAGCTGGATCTCTTGCATAATCCTATTTCCTGCATTGCACTCAGCTTCTGTGTTCATCTACAGCCTATTAAAGCCTTGCTGATAAATAATGCAGATGGTATTGCATGTAGAGAGACTTTTACAGCTTAGACTAAAAAATATTTAATGTCATCCAAAGAGATCACAGTATCAGCAAAGAGGAAAAGCATTAGTCAAGCATCCTTTCCTAGAATGAGCAATTTTGAGAACATATGCAAAAAAATCAGTATTTAGATTCAGTATACACAAAGATTTTTCTCATGTTTTCCCAGGAAGACTGTAGAAATTTTAGGAAAATACAGGAGTTTTAAAAACTAAACTATTATTATGTTGAATACAATCACATTCTCAGGATGTTTTGTTTGTACCATCAGGTATCTTATTTAATGATGTTTATGCTGCATCTAAGTTTGCTGTGGAAGGATTCTGCGAAAGCTTAGCTATACAAGCACTCAAGTTCAAACTGCAGTAAGTATCAATCCACTGGTGTAACTTGTATTTTAGATAGTTTTAAATACATTCAGAGCTAGCAAACAAATTTTTGAAGCTTGCTGCTATCTGTGAGAAACAGACCGAGGAACCCATGGAAATTGTACATCGCAAAAGGCATAGAAACGTCTGTGTTCTTCACATTACACAAGCAAATAAAAAGATCTAGATGCTAAAGTAAACATGTTCTCTTGAACAGTTAAAGGCTGTTTAGCTTTGGATAGAATACAGTTTATGTAACACTTCTGAAAACAGATTCTTGCATACAATATCATAGGAATAAAATTACAATAGCAACCTGTAATATTTTCGTTTGGAAAGGATAACAAACTTAGTCAATTCACAGATAAAAATGTTCAAGGGCTCATTGTAGAGAGAGAGCAAGTGGAAATCCATCAGACTGGAACATAGGGCAAGATACCTATAATGACAGGTTGTAGGAAAGTGAGAAGAATGTGGTGTACCATTTCTTAATGTTTAAGATGGTATTTAAGAGAATACTCCTGTTCATTGTCTGCGGGACTTTGGGGTTTGATTTGTCACATGTATATTCACATTCATGTAATTCTGCTACTATTCTTTGTATGAAGTCCAACAATTGTTAAATATTCATTGCATCTCTGTGTGCCTAAGTGTTTAGCCCTTGTGCTTTGGGAGAAGACACAGCTGCTGTCATGGGATTTCAGAGACAAAGCGGCATCCAAACTGTGATTTTCCATACTGCTCTGAAAAGTTCAGAGTGATTTAAAATAAATATATTGTAATGATAGACAGGCTATACCAGAATTCAAAATAAGATTTTAAGACTATAAGATCCAGCAAAAATGAGGTTAAAAAAAGAAAGTAGAATGGGAAAAGTTCAAGGTCCAGTGTGCAGAGTGATGCAAGAGAAAAGGCTTTAATTCCAGCAGGAGCTGGAATTCTGCTGTCAAAGTCAATAGCTTGATTTAGTTCTAAAGAGGAGCCTGATCAGAACTGAAATCTAGGAAGAGGTCCTGTCCCAAAGAGTGTTTTGATAAACATAGTGGTTGGGAGTAATTACTGCCTGAGAAAAGAAGTGGGAAAGAAGTGATCCGTAACTGTATTTCAGTGATTTGCTGTAATACGCTACTGAGCAAAATAAATTTTTCCAGATTTGGCAGCAGCCAAAATCTGTCCACCCACAGCAAAATTCTCAATATTGTATTTTATTATAATATTGTGGAGGGATCTGGAGTTATGAAACACTGACAGCTTGACAAAGAAAATCCACGTTCGGGTAATTCCTCCTTCTTTTTCAGCTACTTCTAGTATTATCATGAGAAAGCTATAACAGAAAAATCTATGTAAGATTTTGTCCAGAAAGTAATGAATTTTATAATATTTTAATTATTTTTCTTAATATTTGGTAAGTTCTTATGGATAAATCATCCTTAGATTCCACAGCTGCGAGACAGCAGGGAACAACTGCGCTTACTTCTGCCTTGAATTAAGTTACAGCACTTCCCTGAATTTTAGGCTACACAGATTTCTACTGCTACATGTGGATGGGCAGGAGCATGAGAGCAATAATGTGGTATGGATTCTCCTTATAGAATGTACTGTTTAATATGGCTTGCCAACATGTACTCATAGCGCCACTCTTAAATATTCTTCTTTGAGAAGGACAGAGAGGTGTATTTTCCATGGAGGATAGTCAATAACCAGTATATCTTTGCTTTTTGAACAGGTTAAGTTTGATTGAACCAGGCCCAGTGATTACAGAGTTTGAAAGAAAAGTGTTTGAAGATGGAATGAAAATGGATCTTTCAGCTGCAGATAAGGAAACAGCTGAGATGTTTACTAATATTTACCTCAAAAATTACAAACAAATTTTCCAGAGCCTGGGACAAAGTGCTGAAGATGTTGCAGAGGTAACTCATCAACAATTCTCCATCTTCTTTTTTCTTGATGTTTTTTTTTTCTTTGTAATTTACAAATGCACTGGTTTGTTGGTGGGTTTTTTTTTGGTAGACGCATTAGATTTAATTAAATGTAATTCACATTATTTAAAATTACTTCTAAAAAACCTGTGAGAATCTCAAGTATTTTAAAGAAAACCCTTTAGAACATTAAAAGAATGTACATTTTAAAGTAGTGAAGACAGCTGTCAATTGTAATTTAAATAACACTGAGGTATTAGATACACTTAACTGGCGAAGTCTGGACATTCTGCAGTGTCACCATACGTCTACACAGGGTTCCCACCATTGTTTTACAGCAGCTCTCCTCTCCATCTCACTAGTAATACCACCGCTAATGTGAAGTTCACTCCTGCGGGAAGACAAGTTTAGGCAAACTGTGGAAGGGGACAATGATTTCAGGTGCTTGCTGCTAAGGAATAGCATCAGTGTCAACTGAAGGTTCCCAGATCTTGCTGCAAAGTGCACTGTTCGATCCTTTCCCAGTGGACTGTAAAAGAAAGGATCTAGCTATTGTGGACATATAGGCATAATTTTGGAGGACTATTCAGGATACTTAGGTGTAAGATGTTATCACCATGATACAGATAAACAGAAGTAGGACTAAGAACAAATAAGAAGTACTTCTTATGCCCTTAAAAATATTTTAAGAAAAAAATCTAATGAAATTCTAATAAAACGACATAAAGGTTTTACATAATTCTAGCACTTCGTTCTTCTACTTTTCCTCAACTGAAAATTAGGTTTTTACTTTATTGTTTTGGTAAAGGTTCTTTAACAATTCTGTTTCTCATTCTTGACAGCATACAGTAAAGATAATTCTTGCAGAAAATCCACCTTTTCGCCATCAGACCAACACCTTGTATACTCCGATGACGACCCTGAAATATGCAGATCCAAATGGAGATCTACCCATTGATATATTCTACAAAATGGTTTTTCATCATGACAAAATCTTCAGTGCAAGTCTTAACTTTATCAAATTGCTAAGGTGGAGAAGTAGAAAGAGTTTTGACCTGGGAAAACCCTCACAATAACGATGAGATTATATAGTGCAAATTTGGAATTACTTGTTGTAACTACTGATAATGCAGTATGCTGTTATTCAAATGCCTTTGCTCTGTAATTGTGAAAAGGCATTCAAGGTGTTTATTTGAGCTTAGCTAAGATAGTCATCTCAATGTGTTTATCTTGAACTTTACAGTTTGCAGAACCTTGAAATTAAAATCCTCTAATTGTAGGTTTATTCTGTTTAGTGTTTGCTTTTTAGAGAGATCTGTTTTCATGGGAACATGAACATTGACTGATACTTGCATATTCAATATTAACCCCACCCCTTTCACGTATTAGAATATAATGCATACTGAGATGTGTACCGGATGTAAATTATTTAGATTCTTAAAATATTTTATCTTTTTAGTTATTAGAATGTAACAGAATTAGTATAGTAATCCCTCAATCACAGTAGTATTCTCATTTTCAGAAATCAGGTCTATTTACCAGTAACATAAGAGAAAGTCTCATCAATCTTAAAATGTCACAACTAGAGTATTTATTAGTCATATATATGTTATAATATTCTGAGTGCTTCCTTTATATGCAATGGTTACTGGCATATTATACATAGTGGACAATAAAATGTTTTTTAAAAGCATCTCAAAATAAAATACCTTCTTACTGTCTGGGTACTATTTTTTGCAAAAATAACAAAATATTATCAGTAGGAAGTAATTTAATCCATTAAATGCCCTCAGTGCCTTGAGTGGCTGAAGCTGAGCCACAGGCTCTCCTTTTTCAAGCCATCCTAGTAAGTACTTATTAAACCAAAATTCTACTATGAGGAGAAGGTCTTCTCCCTCTCTTTCTCTCACCCTAGTCCTGCAAGTCAGCTGAGGCTAAGCTGGGGGCCTGGGTTTAAGCGCTGTTCCTGCATGGCATTCTTGTTCTCAGACCTCCAGCCCCGACTCAGTGCTGCCCTGGGCTGAGACAAAGGCCCAGTGTCCCTCGGGCCTCCGGGCTGCAGTTTCTCAGCACGTTCCACCAGCAGTCCTAGCTTCACTCAGAGAGCCTGGCTGGAGCTCACTGAGGATACAGGAACTGGCTTTCTCTTTCCTTAGGTACTTTTTCACTAAGCCTAAATCTAACTCCGTGCTGGGACTTGCAATGGCCCTGCCCTGCCCTGCCCTGCCTCTGCCCGCAGGCTAGCTCAGAGGATCCAGGCAGCAGCCCCTGTGTGGGCAGCTCCTGCGGATATCACACACTTCAGATAACGCTGGGCTTGCTTTATGTTGTGACCCTTTGGTGGGGCCGTGTGGGAAAGTAACAGAAGATGGGCAAGGACTGTAAACATGCTTGGCATGCTGGGAAACATACATAGCACACTAATCGTTGTTTAGTCCTGTGTGCTCCACAAGTAGAACATCTGCACTTAGATAGCGTAGGCCTGTGATGGACTCAAGAGGCACCTTATCGAACAAGCCTGATATTCCTGCCCTGCTGTTGGAGAAGATAAAAGCACAGTGGAAAACTATGCCTGCTTGAATCCTTGAAATATATGCGGGAACAGCAGGTTCGAACACTCTCGCATTAAGAAGGACCCTCTCTAGCAAGGACCAAGCTCCGTTGTGCCTGCGTTCCTGCTTGCATGCCTTTGCCTGGGTACTGCTTCAGAGATCCCCTGTTCATAGGATATTGAGATTAAATTTACTCTTTGCATTTCAGCTGTGGTTTTGTGGTTGTTCCTGTATCCTGTGTTGGCTGACACGGACTGCACACTGTGAAGTGCTTGGAGAACAGTGCCCACAGCAGCCCCTATGCACAGCTGGAAGCCTCATTTATGTTCCAATTGTAACTCAGACCTCCTTCCCCAAAGTACCAGGCTGGCGTCCACCCCAACAACAGTGCAGGGATGGGGCAGAGGTGGGAACAGCAGCTGGGCTGCACAGGGGAATGCAGGAATTAGGTGACAGCAGAACGCTGCCAGGGATGGGGGAAGTATGGTCGCCTGTCCCTCTGCACCCCGAGGTGCAGCCAGGGTGACCCGGTCGCCGCTGGTTGAGGGTTCAGGCAGGGTTATGGCTTGGGCAGAGGCGTCCAAAGAAGATCAGGGCCCGTCAGCGGCGAGGGCCGCCGCTGGAGCCTCCCCCTTCCTCTCAGCGGGGCTTAGGCCTGGCTGCCTCGGGCCCGCAGCCCAGGGCTGGGCTGCTCTACCGGGCGTTTCACCGCTGCGGCACCAAGAAGCCAGGAGCCCCGGGCGGGGACAGACCGTAGCCCTCGGAGGAGACGCCGGGCCCAGCCACACCGAGACGGCGGGAGGACACCGGAGCTGCCACCGCCCCCACGTGGCGCCGCCTCACGGGCCGCGCGCCGCCAGCGGTTCCGGCGCTCCCCTGGCGGGAGGGGCCAGGCGCCGGAAGCGTGTCCCGGCTTCCGGCGGAAGCGACGTCCCTCGCAGGTCGAGCCAGTAGTCGGAACGTTTCCGCCTCGCGGCCGCCTTTACCGTCGGCCCAGACGCCGCCGCTGCCGGTGGAGTGTGAGGACGCTGAGCCGTGCTGCCGGCGGGTAATTTGGCGCTTCGCATTCCCTCCGGCTGCTCATAAGGCGGTGGTGCCGGCGCCCGAAGGATGTGGCGGAGGCGGCAGTGGCAGGCGCCGCGGCCGAGGGAGCCCTGAGCAAGCGCTTCCCGGCTCCGCGCACCGGCGGCCCGGCCCGCTCGTCCAGCGGCCCCTCGCCCCCCGCCCCACCCCGCGGCGTCGCCCCTCGCGGCAGAGCCCACCCCTGGCCCGTTCCCCGCGCGCTGGAGCCCCGCGCCGTGGCTGAGGGGGAGTCCGTGAGCGCGGGAGCCGAGCGCCTCTCGGGGAGCCAGCGGCAGCCAGGATGGCCTCGTCGTCGGGCAACGACGACGACCTCACCATCCCCAGGGCTGCCATCAACAAGATGATCAAAGAAACGTTGCCCAACGTCCGTGTGGCTAATGATGCCCGGGAGCTGGTGGTCAACTGCTGCACTGAATTCATCCACCTCATCTCCTCCGAGGCCAACGAGATCTGCAACAAATCGGAGAAGAAAACCATTTCCCCAGAGCATGTCATACAAGGTAGGCTTCTGGGCGGTGTGCTGCTGCCCCCTGCGACATGGGTCATCCAGGCTTTGGGCCACTCCTGTCCCCTTGTGGCTTTTCGCTCTGTGGTTCTTTGTAGCTACGTAAAAGGCAAAAGGCAGAGATCTTTTTAAGGGTTCTGGAGCAAAAGTTTGTGTTGTCTGGCTTGTCAGTCGCATGGCAAGGGAAGGTTGTCTTTGTGTGGTTAGAGTGACTGTTGAGTGTGCTCAGGACCAGCCCTCATTTTGCGGTTCCGAGAAGTCTGTGATGTTTTGAGTGAGGTCACCAAATCCATTCATGTTTTTCATACCTGTGAAACGAGGTCTGCTTTTTTAAATGGTTATGCAGATTTCTTTTATAGCATGTTTTAAGATTCTGGATTTATTAAATGTCTTTCTAATTGGAGACTGACAAAAGATGCATGGTTGGGTACGTGGGGCCCAGGCTTTAATCCAGAGTTGTCCTGTCTGGATCTTATGAAGAATAAAGTATTCCTCTAGGGCTACCCTTGGAGTCTGATTGTTTAAAATTAAGTATTTGTATCTGTTGTAGAAAGCATTTAAATGCAACCTATGCCCTGGCATCTTTTTCTGCTGTTGACTTCCAACCTTGCTTGAATAAAAGGAGTGTTTTCTCTCTGTGTGTCATTTGGTTTTCTTTAAATTCTGCTACAAATAGGGAGTTCCCTTGCCTCATCCTTGAGTCTGCAACAGGTATCTTTTTTTTCAGGATTCATTCACTTTGCTGCTTAAGCAAAGGTTGTTGATACCAGTGTCTAGTGCAAACAAATTTATAGCATTAATAGTGAAAGAGTACGTTACTCTGCTGCCTGGTAGAGATATTAACAGTAGCATTTGCAGCAGAGCTATTCTCAGGACTGCAATAGTATCGAGTTAGTTTAAAGAAATGTTATGGTTTTTTTGGTAGTGGTTCTCTATTTGAAACAAAAAAAATCAGATTCCTTTGGATTATAACAACTTGCTAACCAGATGAGTTTCAAGTACTTGCCTGGGTTATGAATAGCAAAAGAAAACATGTAGCATGTATGAGCTTTAATACTAAATAAAATATGTGTAAATCTGGAAGCTCAGCAGAGCAAGTCCATCACAGAAGCTCAGGATGTAAAGAGTAAAACTTGTCCTTGCATGTGGAAGCATACTTTGGATATGATGCTTCTAAATTCATGGATAGCTTCTTCAAGTGACCACCAAAACACTTGAGCTCAATTTTTAACGCAGGAATAGACATGAGGACATAAAGAATTCATGTATGAAAGTATTTTTTGCTAAGTAGTGGTGGTCCTTAGGAAAGATTTCATCTGTTGCTGCGCTAGGGTTAATCTGGGTGGTTTTGGAAAACGAAACCGAAATGTGTGTTTATATATGCACACAGGCATGTGCATATCATCATCAGATGGTCCCAAACCAAGTATTTCGCTGGATTCTATGTCTTTGTGTTACCAGATTTTAGAGTTAGATCTAACTTAAAAATAATTTTTCCTGTACTTTTTAGTCAAATATTGCTAAGGAAAACTTTAGAGATGTATCCTTTTTTTGTAATGGTCTGGAGGTGGAAGGAGCTTGCTCTTGGATTTTCTGCCGTTCTTATCTTTAGGGAGGTGTATGTGTTATTAGCTTCCAGATGCTGCTCAGTTGGCAGATGGTCCCTCTGTGAGAGGTATGAGAGTTTAGATCGCTAATTTTGGAAACAGTGGTTACGTGTATGTAGGCATAGCATTTTCATCCATCTTCATACATTCTAGACACTTGCTGTGTTGACTGCCTTTTAACGTTGGTCCATGACAATGATGCTAACAAATTAAATAATTGACATATGTTTGTTGTGGTCAGCCAGATATCTTGTTCCTTTGAAATGCTTAAACCTAGTGCTAAATGCTAAACAGTTCATTTAGAAGTAAAATGAGGCTAATGGCCATCTCATCACACCTGGTCCCGTCTAAACACGGTGCTGCCTGCCAAAAGGTGTCTTTTTGTACCCTCCCTAGAGCTGGATCTAGCAAGTGCTGATCCAACTGACCCCGTGGCTTTTTGAGAGTCTGGGGGAGAGCACAGTTTTCTGTCAGGTGAGTTTGCTGATCTGACTGTTCCTGTAAACAAGAAGTTACTAGATTGGAAGCAAGGAGGAGGAAGGGTATTTCACTTGGGAGGAGGAAGGGGAAAGAGACGCTGCAGTTGGTGACACCCTGCCGTTGCGCTGTATTAGAGGTAAAGTGAAACTGCATTTGTCACTGTGCTCGTGTTTGGCAGCAGTGGTGTTTAAGACACCCCTCCTTTGCTGCACTAGTAAAAATGATTGTGTGGCCATGTGCTAAGCTAGAACTCTTCTGCCACTGGGTTATCCTTCAGATGAATGAAGCCCCTGCCATGTCTCATTGCATGGTAGCACAAATGCTTCACTGGCACAGTGCAGTCAACAGCATAGGGGAAGGAAAGCAGAGGCTGCTTGCATCCCATGAGAGATCTGATTTGGTAGACGTACTCAGACTGTGCCAAGCACTCACTGCTAGTGATAAAACACGAAACAGCTTCCCTGGAGAGTACCCAAAGGCATCAAGGCTATGTAATAGTTGTAAGTGGAGATAGTCTCCGTGTTTATTGTTGAGTCTCACCATCAGGAACCCAGTTATAAGTCTGAGGTTCTAATAAGCAAATTAATATCCTTCCACGCTGGAACAGAAAATAGCCTCATTTGATAGTTATACAAGTCATGATGAAGCAGGCTTTTTAGGATAAATTAAAGTTCCATTGGATTCTGAAAATGTGAGACGTTAAATTCACCGTTTTTATGAAGTTGATTTATTACTTGGTCTTCATAGTAGTGTTGTGCAGTAAGGTAGGCTGTAGGTAGATGGCAAATCCTGTAGCTTCTTTTCATGGACTGTTAGGATACTGACAGTGTTTACGTTAGCATTTAATGTTAAAAAAAAATCCAAACGACTGTTAATGTTTGGGATTTTACTTTGGAAATTACTTTTCTGTGAAAGGAGCATAAAAAGTTAAAAACCTCAGATATGAATGACCTGATTGTATAAAAAACAAATGTATAAGTAATTATGCTTAACTGATTAATCAGAGATCTTCACCTTCATGCAGTTGTTAAGGGCGTGAGGAAACTGGGGAAAGGATAGTTGTGCTTTGATGTTTGTAAACATGCGAAGTGCAACAAATAAACTGTGTCTTGTGATTCGGTTGTTTAAATTTGGTGTGATCATTCTAACCTCAGTAAGATACTTAATTTTCAGCAATCTGTGTAGATACATAGATTTCAGACTCAAGAAATAGAAAGACTGAATTTTGGTGGAACAGTGGCTCTGCTAAAGAAGTGATTGCTTGTCCCACATCTTATCACCGTGCTGGTGTAAAGGGATTCATATTCCTTCCATGCACGTGTTCTGTAAAGCCTTGATGTTTTTCAACAAGATAGGAAATTTCTTAAGTCATTTCGCACCCAGCAGAATTTTGATGCTCTAGACCTATGGTGCGTATATATGGTTCTTCATAGCTTTATTACGTCGAACAATTATACAAATCTGTCTTGCTTATATCACACATTTTCTTTCGGATTTTTTTTAGTGTGCTACACTAAATACAAAACGAAGTTCTTTCCATTAATTTGTTTTCTTTTAAGGGCCATTAAAAGTTTCTGTAAAAGCACATCTTGCTGTTGACTTCAGATTGGGCACTTCGTATTCTGATGCAGCAGGTTGCCAGCCCTGATCACTGTGAATATTCTTTTGATGAACACCTGTGTATTTTCTATGATGGTTTTTCTCTGTGATGTTAGACTTGTAGAGATCTTTAAATTTTATACTTTGGTTTAAAAAAAAAAAGACATTAGATAATTTATATACTGTTTACATTTTAAAAATGAATGAGTTCTTAAATATTTAAAGACTGCTTAGCTAACCAGTTCTGGACCTAAGACATGGATTTGCCTCCTATCTGTTGAGGCTGGATTAAACAAGTTTCTGGAGGTTTTTGGTAATTCTCATAGAAACTGGGCTGATTGAAAAAAGTGTTTCCAGTGTCTGTACGTAGGCTGAGGCTGAACTGACGTACTGTCTCTGAAGTAATTTGATTATCTCTATATCAGTTTGTCTTTTAACTTTATTTTTCTTAAGAAATAGGTATTATGTAAATTCATTTGCCAAATGTTATCTGTTAAAGGAATGGTAGTCCTGTATGACTAGACAGCTGCACCATACTGCCCTATTGAAGACACTGCATTAGTTGTCTCCTCGAGTACAAGTTGGAAGCTGAAAACTTACCGAATGCCTTTGGATTATTGTTTAGGTGTAGGGTACAATGGCATGCTGCTGTAATTATGGGTAGGAAAAGGTTGCTTACAAAATTAATGTTAGAATATAGTTCTGAGTTAGCGTAACTAAGAGCTTGTTTATAACAAGTTGTTGATTGCTGTTGTGCAGTTTACTTTAGTGCTATGTCTTGAATAGCTTGTGACGTAAGGTTGAAATAAAGTAAGATAAAGGTTAAAACAATTATCATTCTGTAAAGAAAACTCTGATTTGTGTAAATACTGGAAATGAACCAAGTGTTGTATTAAGCTGAGACTTGTTTCTAGTATAATTGGTGTTTATGTAATATTTCTAGCATATACTGTAATAGGTTCCACTTTGGGGTGTTCGCGTGCGTGGAGGCATAACGTAGTAAATGGTGAATCAGGGAACAGAGTGTGCCTTTTGTCACTGTTCCACCTGGATTTTTATAATCCTTGTTACTTTTGCATTCTTTAAAAAAAAATAAAATTGTTGCAGAATATAGCTGCATTTCAGATTTCTTTGGGCAGATAAAAGTACAAGCTTTTAGTTTCTGAATAAATTTTCATGTGGAGATAAAAAGGTTTCTGTTTAGAAATAAAACAATAAAGAACTCATACATAATTTTATATAACTTTATATGCGTGAACTAAGCATTTTTAGCTTCTTGGCACTTGAAACTAGGTATTAAAAGAAAAAGCTAAAATTCATAGGTTTAAGGTAATTTTAATTATTTCTGTCTTAATGAAAGATCTGTGATCATTTTACGTGAGTCACTTTTTCTCTGTTATAGGTTGCTAATTTACCTTATACTGAAGACTTGCAACAAGACTGGAAAGATGGAATCCCTGATAGATTAAAGGTTAACAATCCAGATAGGCAGGACTTCTTAGTTGTATCAATTCTGCTTGATTCTGATATGTAGAAGATGGGAGACAGAGGTCTTTTGAAAAATAATGCCTACCTCTAGCAAAATGTATCTGAAAGCCGTGCATCCTCTGCAAGTGCAGACTTCTTTCACTGTACTTGACTAAACTTAATTTTTCTTGCCTGAGAACACACACTCTTGAATGGCATAGGAGAAGAGACAGGGAAAATAGCTGTCTTCACAAGAACTTCTTGTGAACACAGACTTTCTTCACCAGATGATAGAAAACTGATCAAACGTTTTACTACTTTTATTTTTTAATCTTTTAAATAAACAAATCGGTATCTATTATCAAAAGCTTTGTAGAAGATGAACAATGCGTTTTCTTTCTTTCTTTCTTTCTAGCACTAGAAAGTTTGGGGTTTGGCTCCTATATCAGTGAAGTAAAAGAAGTCTTACAAGAATGCAAAACAGTAGCCCTAAAGAGAAGAAAGGCCAGTTCACGCTTGGAGAACCTCGGCATTCCGGAAGAAGAGCTTCTAAGGCAGCAACAGGAATTATTTGCAAAAGTAAGTGAAGCAATATTTAACACTGATGAGGTTGGAATAATTAATGCTGCAGATCTAGTGCCGCAAAAACATGCGCACACCTCAAGAAGTATCACATTCTTTGTGAATTGCTGTGGCATCTAAGGTGCTATTTACCTTCGCCTGTTTGAATTGGGGAAAGTAAAGTCAACAAATAAGATGCTGCTCCTTGTTACTCCTGTGATTTGATATACATATACAAACAAATTTTATACTTTAAGTTTAAAAAGCACGTTTTTTTGCTGCTACTTATGTATTGCCATTCTACTCTAGGGAATACATTAAGAATTACATGGCTGAGGAAATAAAAGAATGACAGCTGGTGTTCTAGGAAATTACCACTTTTGATGCATTAAAAATGAAAATATCTTTTCTGTTTCTGGCCATCAGTACACAAATGTTATTTCTTAGGCTTTGAAAGAAACATTTAATCATTCAGAATTTCTAATTTGTCCTTTCTCATCTTCCTTTACTCTTGGCAAGGTTCTAATTGAGTGAATTCATGCATAAATTTTTAAAGAGGCAATTCAGGCATAGGAAAAGCATTTGCCTGCGAATACTGTGTGCGTGCGCACACACACACATTCTCTTTCATCCCAGCCTTTTCACCTCCCAGCGTTCCCAGATAGTTTGTGAACATCTCCAAGTTTAAAAGACTAAAAGCCAATTTTATTTATTTATCTTTTTACACCATCTTTCTCTCTACTATTCTCTTAGTTTGACAAGAAAACCATTCTCTAAACTAACTGATGTGAAAATTATCTTGGATTTCTTTCCTCTTACCCAAGGCATGAGTTGTCTTTTCTCAATTTGCTTACTTTAATTTTGTCTGGTGAAAATGCTTATTCGGTTATGTGTTAACATGCCTGATTACTGTGACCTCCTCTCCCCTTTGCTACACTTGTATCTTGCTGAAACAATTAATAACTGTCGTTTTTCATGTTACAACATGCCAACTATTTAAATCTTAATTGCATGATGAATTTCAAGACATTTAAAATTTCAGCGTAGCACGTAGCTATTGACAGCATGCCATGAACTAGTTATGATAAATTCAAGTGTGCCTGACTTTTGTTTGACTGTACTAACATTAGAAACACCAGTGTGTCTGCTTCTGGTTTAAGGGTGAGATTTAGAAATAATAGCCAGTTTGATAGCTGTTTTTTACTTAACTATTTTGTTCAAATAACTTAGCATGATATACAAAATAAAAAAGCAGCAAGAAGATAAAGTGTGGTAAAGGAGTACTAGCTCCTGAGTAACATTTAAATTAAAAAAAAAAAAAAAAGAAAAGCTGAAACCATGGTCACCTTATGTAAGCTACGCTTTATCTAAGGAATGACTCCTTGAGGTATGTTCTGTTTAAATTCTATAGTACTGGGTCTAAATGTCTAAATTAAGGCAACGCATGCAAGTTTGACAAGGTTGTATGAATGATTTTTTAAAAATAGTCTTTGGTAATATGGAAAATCTTTGCTTAGATTCAAAGACGGCAGTCTCGTTTTCAAAAATACTAGTTGTGATACGCTGTTGGAGGTACTGTACTTAAAAATAGTTACACAAGTGCGCGTTCCTTTATTTCTGCTAGCTTTGCTGATATTCCAGAGCATGGCACTAATGCTGACTTCTTGCTCTAGTTTTAAAATACTTGCCTATTAATATTATGAACATTTTACACCTATAGCTTGGATGACTGTAAATATTTGAAGTCAGTGGAATGGCTTATCCCAATGTTCATACATGTCTAAGTTTCTGTGCAAGATTTGGGGTTTGGGTTTTTTTCGAAGCTTCCTCACTGAAGTTCGTCTGTGCAATAAATGAGTTAAATTTACCAGATGCTTGTAAAGCTTCTTAGTCAATACAACTCAATAGAATTTTTCTTTTAAGTCCATTTTTGAAATGGCTGAAGTTAATATCATTTTAAGTATGTTACTGAGGGTAGGCACTGACAAAATGATCCATCCAGTGGGAAGTGCTGAGCCTCTCATCCTGGTGCATGCATGTGTATCACCTCATTGAGCGTACAGTAAACTTAATTATATCGGGGTCAGTAGGGAGCCCTATTGTTATCTTGTGTGTGATAAATATTTATGCCTCTCCGATGTGTACAGATGCTGCTCTCTTCCTTTGTTTAAAACTTTTACAATGTCTTAAATTGTTTTCCAACCCTTGTAACTTCACTACCACTTCAAGTCTGAAGTACTGAGAAGTCTTCATTGAGAAGAGATATCTACCTCTGTAAAAGTAGTTTCTTTTAATGCTAGAACAGACTGAGAAACTGTGACACTTCTTAAAATAAGGGAAGAGTTACGTTTTTTCACTTTGCTAAGTAGATAAACTGGTTTTGATAATTTTCCAAAGAATCATCTTTTGTCACCTTGAAGTTTGCAAAACTGTAAAATTTGCTGATGCTTTGTGGGGAAGAAAAAAAACAAAAGGAAAATTCAGTGAGTGCAATGGGATTAGAAAGGAAATCATTACGGTCTTAGTGATGACTTGTAAAAGCAGAAAAGTAACGAAGACTGAAGATTTTTAATTTTAAAAACTTTTTCCTAATGTTCACTCCAAGTAGAAATTGAGTGAAAGTTTTAACTTTTAACTAACTCAATTGACTAGTATATTGTTGAAATCAACAGTAGTTGCTGAAAAACAAGTGGAAACCCTGGATAGAAAAAGGAGAGGTCACCAGTTTAAATACTTGAAATGTTTTGTTAGAATGTCTTGTACATTCTAACATCTTTTACATCCTTTCAGTAAAGGACTGTACCTTTCTGTAGCAAAGCCATCCTTGGTCTGCAACCTGAATTTGAGAAGACTTTGCATTGCACTTTTTTCCAAAGATTGCTTAGCAAAGTAAGATAATGGCTTTCTTCATGTTTTCGTAATAATGTGTGCCTTTGTGGTACAACTGGATGATTTCATAATTGTGAATTTTAGTATTTGTAATCAACAAAGTAGGGCTGTTCTCACCTCTGAACTGTGATTTAATGTTAAAATCCCTCGAAACTGAAGCCCAAAATTTCCCTTGCTTTGCCTCATTTAATTTTTCCATTAGGAAGTGGGTTTGGCACAATCCTTACAATGGAATTTAAATACACTACCTCCTGCCTCTTGTTTTGTAACTGTAAATCCTCCATATGGTGGTCTTTTCAGAGAAAGAGAGAATATAGCTAAACATCTCGATACAAATAATTAAGGTACTTCTAGATGTGTTTTTATATGTACAATTAATAAAAATTATACAAAAGGAATCTGCAGTTGCAGATAAAACTGCTTTTAAAGATAAGGTGCTCTAGAAATTCTTCACAAGCTATGTATGGCATTAACAATTAAATTCATGTCTTTAGGCCAGACAACAGCAAGCAGAACTGGCGCAGCAGGAATGGCTACAGATGCAGCAAGCAGCTCAACAGGCGCAGCTTGCTGCTGCTTCAGCCAGTGCATCCAATCAGGCAGGATCCTCTCAGGATGAAGATGATGAAGATGATATCTGAAATTCACCAGCTGAGTTTGTCTTTACTAAGAAATATTTTTCCTGCACAATGAAAACAGTGAAATGAATGCTTACCTGTAAGTTTGTATGCATCATGGACTGGCAGTTGGTATTCTAGGGGTGTCTGCTGTTGTGTGCTGTACATGTATAAACTGTCATTTTTTTGAACTCTTGAAGATTTAAGGTTCAGTATCATATCAACTTTGGATTTTTAATGGTGTATATGGAAATTTTAGATAGCAGTGCGTCATTTATTTGATCAATAAACAGTGTTACAATAAACAACGAGTTTATAAAATATAGTGAGATTTATACAAAAAAACTCTAAATCCACATTTGCATTTCTTCCCTTTTAACTAAACTATAAAATCTTACTTAGAATTTTTAATTGTTTTTTGGGGGAGTGGTACAGTAGGCATAATCTGTTAATGGGAAAAAAGCAGAGTTCAGCATAGTAGAGTCTGAATTCTTAGTTCTTTTTAAAATGAGGATGTATACGGCAATAAATATTATATATGCTCAAATACCACACTTGTTAAAATTTGAAAATGATACATTTTCACCAAGCTAGGTAAAGGTATGTTTAATAGGAGTTGTACAAATTCAGTCATTTTTTTGTATAGGGGTGAAAACAAACCATGGTTTTATTATGACATCCTTTGGCAGTCCTAACTGAATATTTCGCTTCAAAGACTGCCTGGTTTGAAGAACTAACTGCTATTGTTTCACTCCAGTTTAATGTTAACTGTTGTTGATGGTATTTCATAGACCAGATCTATTCATATTGTTGAGATATAAAGCTGGAACTTGATGAAACAAAATTGTTTTAGTTCCACTGACGTAACTGGGAATGATTAAATATAGAAGCCTAAGAAAGCAAAAGATGAAGCTAAGAGCATGCTTACCATAAAAGAGGGAATTTATTTAACCTTGATTAGTCATTGTTGTCAGCATAATGCTAACATTCCCCAGACTAGATTGCCACTGGATTACTAGAATACCTTGTTGAAAGATAACATTTCCTTCATTCAAATTGGTTCGTAGGTAAGTCTGGGTTTTTGATAAACTATTCCCCAAGAGTGATCAGCAATACATGGAACAGAAATGATGTAGTAGTCGTTTTGATAGTTGATTTGAAAATTCTGTTGATTAACGGATGAGCAGCTGTTCTTTGTGTTGAAATAAAGCACAGTAGTGTCCATTGCTGAATTTTAATGTGTTACTTGAAGTAATACTGGCATATCTTCTGGTACACTAATCTGAGCAGACTAGAAAAGCCACTTGCATGCTGCTGTAGATGATCCCATAGCTCTCTAACAATGTGGATTGTTTTTTATTAACTTGTGTCCTCAGCAAATTGCTCTAGTTCAAATTCTTGAGGAGGGCAGCAGCAGTCTGTTTACATAAGGATGCAAACAGAAAATGGTGTGCCCATTTTTACATAAAGATCTGCAAGGTACAATTGGCACATATTCAGATCTCAGTCACATAGTGACTTTTGATTTAAATTTTAGATACATCAAGTTGTGTATTGAATAAATGCGAACATTAATGCAGTGAAAACTCAGAAAAGTATTTGTTTAAATGTTTGAGTTTAAAAAAGAAAAACAAAAGAAAAAAAACCTTCCATGGATACTATATGAAATACGTTAGGCAGGGTTTGACCGAGGAAGTGGTTTTCTGTAAAGGTTTAAGTACCAAAGGTAGAAAAATCTAGTCTAGCGATACAATGTTAATGTGCAGTGTTGGCTTTTCTAATTTGTACTGTAACACCTTCACACTTTCTATTTTAAATGAATCTTTTCCTTTTAAATAATATTAGGTATATTTTCACACCTTTCTTTTCTGATGCAGAATTCAGGTTAACATTTTACTGCATCTGGTATGTATGGTGTAATATGTTTGGATCCTTGTGACCTTTCTTTTGGACATTCTTGTGCTTTTTCATATGCTGTATTCTTCAAGCAATAAAATTCTGATGTGTTTTTATAAAATTGCTTTTATATTTAATGAATAGTCTGTCTTCTTCATTGCATTTATAAAGAAAAAAGTTAAGACTGCTTAAACTCTGCTGTTATTTTGACCCACTGAACACTTCTTGTGACCGAAGTCTTTACAACCTGAGTGCTGTTGGATGGCATTGCTGTTCACTGGGGTTGTCAATGCTTGCAAACAATATTTCTGGGCTTGACCTGCTCTCTTTCCTCTTGGGAATTGCATTTTGTGTATATGCCTTTTTATAACCTAACCTTCTTAACTTGAAGTTGGACAAAACCTCTGTAGATCAGGTATAAGTTACTGAAATACTTCCAGATTAACAAAGGAAAAGACCACAGGCAGAGGCTAGAGAAATAAGAATATATGTTAGTCTCCTGTTGAATTAATTTCATGTAGATAGTCTTGTTTAGAGACTACTTTATTTATTCAGCCATTCCATCTCAAGTATGAAAAGTAAATGCTGGCAGATGCAGGGGGAGAATCTTCACTGATCTTTCAACAAACTAAGAATTTTGTATTACTTTCCTGTTGTGCTTCCATGTACTATCTGTTCAGTGAAGACAAGAGATTTCTGAATTTGTGGTACAACTGATTTTTTGGTACACCAGATACATATAGTGTAAAGTTTGGTTAGTGAACTGTGTTGTTACTTTGTCTCAGAAGAAACACGTATAAGGATGTGTCCGTTTCTCCATTGTTGAGTTGATGAGATTATCTGTGGGTTTTCCATAATTATTCTGACAGTCTGTTTCAGAGTGCTTTCACTAAGTGATTTTATTGCAAAATCTTTCTTTTCTGTTACTTTAATAAAGCGTATGTCTGCATGACAATGTGGATAATGAATATAGTTGTATTTACTCCTCTGAGGTACTTTTAAAGGAAGTGTCTTGAGGATTCTAAACATCAAATACTTAAAATGGTATTTGAATTTCACTACTTAAATGTGGCTGGTTGAGTTTGGTATTGAAACACTGGAAAGGAATTTCTGCAAGAGTAGAAAAAGTCTCTGAAAGCCACAATTATAAATGGTGCTCTTCAGATTTTGTGAAAGTACCTCCATTAAGGAGGACTTGATGTAATAATGTCTGTGTTGCAGTTTTCATAATTTTGAAACAGTGCCAAGTCAAGAGCATAAAGTGACTTAATGATTGTTGTGGATCAGCAAACCCCTTACTCTGAAATGTATGTCTCATTTATATCTCCCAATGTTGGATTGCAATTTTGTGTAAACCATGTACAAAACAGTGTGGAAGGAGAAGTGTTAAGGAGAAAGGTTAAGAATGCTGTGGCTAAACTTACTTTTGGTGTTACACTATTAATCTGTCTAAGATAGAAAAGTTTTACTTACACAGTGGGAGCGTGTCAGTGGGATACTGGACAGCATTGAGATGGATTTTGCGTACAGATAGACAGTCTAGCTCTTTGATCCCTTGGACTTACTAAAAGTCTACTCAATGAATGTGCCATCTGTGACTAGAGTGTGCTGGGTATAACTCAGTGGTGAAAAAGAGTATCAGTGAAGCTTAGCATAGGCCAGTTAAGGTTTGCTGGCAATCAGGAACAATAACTTCCTTTGCAACAGATGTTTGTGTTTAGTCTGAATAATTTTTTTCCTGATTGAAATTAGTGTTTTTGGTCCCATGCAAGCATAGCTACAGAAATTAGTAATTTTGAAAATTTAATAATGGAAATAGTTATCCCAGTTCTTGGGTACGTGGTGCACCAAGTAGGCTAGAGCTGTGCATTCCTGGAAAGAAACAGATCCAGTGAATGCTTGAATTGGAGGCTGTTCTTTTCTGTGGTACTGTGCTAGAATGCAACTGAGCCAGTGCTTGGGGAGTGGAGGTTTTGCAGCAAAGTGATTGGCCAGTGAATCCAATTGGATACGCCAGATCCCATACATGAGTCATTCCGAAATCCCATAAGCATGGGTTTTGCTGTGTGGATGAGTCTAACATAAACCTGAATAACTGAGGGTAGAAATATCTAGCAGATGATGTTCCTGTGTATGTTGGGAAAGGTGATGTTTGATTGTAATTCATGCTTGTGATTAATTGTCATGTTGGCTACAGGAATGCAACGTGAAGATTTCTGTCCCACAGGCTGAACCAAACATTCAAGTAAGGATTGACAGTACTTACTACAACCTGTTTCCTTTTTCCTGAGCTTTAAATGTGAAGAGCTACTATGCTTTATGTATCTGGAGTGAAGATTTATAAGAGGCATATTAAATTCTGTAAAGATTATATTTAATTTCAAGGCAGAATCTTCATGGGGTTAACTTTTTAATGCTTTAGAGATGTTTGGGGTTTTTTTCTTTGTTTCAAAGAAAGTCATGGGTATTAAACTAGAGGCACTGAACTCCTCATTATTTGCATCAAAGGCAGAAGAATTTCACCATCGCAAGGCCTGGATTTCACTTCTCCTCTTCCCTCTCAGCCCCCACCTAGAATAACTAATGGAGTAGTAGTATTGCATGGTGTAACTTCGAACGATTCCCACACTAATCTCAGTAGGAATTAGTCCAGTTTTGGTATTAGTTACTACTCAGTAACTTTTATATCTTCAAAGCATTGTACAAGCATTAATTAGGTATAGACAATGTTGCACTGCCCAGTGTAATAATGTCAGTATTTGAGCAGTCCATGCTGTGCTTTGAAGTTAACACTTTCACATGCTACAGAACTAAAAGGTGGTGCACTATGTAGAGGAAAAAGATGTTATCTTCATGACAGACTGCATGGAAGGGTGACTCATCTAGAGAGCAAATAATTGGGAAAACATACAGACTTGTTATAAAAGTCATTGTCAGAGATGAAAGCATTTATTTGTAATAGCACAGTGCTTGGGATTGCTGGTTATGGCCCAGGACTTGGTTTTATTAATGTTGTGTTCAAGTTTCATTCTGTCACCTACAGAGTGAAAAACCACAGCTGAATTAGAAATCAAATTAAATGTCCTTTTTGTTTCAGGTATGAATTTGTTTTCTCAGGCAGCAGTATAAACCATGGGAGAAAACTAAATTTATCAGGGCAGTGGCAGTGTTAGTAATACAAACAACCTAAAAGTCCGCACCATCCCACCCTGCAGTAAAGTAGACCTCACTTCTAAAAATGTTAGAAAATGTGTATGACGAAGGAAGAATATGAGCAACAGAGATTCCCCCCCCCCCGCCCCCCACTGTAATGCAAACAGCTAACTGGGGCAACTTTTCATGCATAGATAGTTATTTTTCAGGCAGGTCAAGTTCAAAACTTTAAATAAAGACAGTTGCTTCTTAAATACACACTTAAATACATCTTCCGTATTCTCTCATAGTGTTATATATTCTCTACCTATGGTAATTTAATTGTTGGGGATTGCTGGGTAAGTTGTATACAACTAAACTCATTGCCCTTAAATTATGAGGAACTTGTTCATGTCTTGCTTTCAATATGTTCTAATGTTTTGAAATTCGAAACTGTTGGAAACAATAATGTTTTAATTTCTACAAAAATTTTACAGTTTTTGAGATGCTTATAAAATTGTTTTTAAAAATATAGTTCCAAATAGAATTTAAACAAAGCTAAAGTTTTATAAACAAATGAAATTAGTTTATTTTAATATATTGTATCATTAAAATGAAAGGGGCAATTTGTGACTGAATGTGAAAAAGATGTTTCTTCTCTCTGCAGGATGTGAAAACACAGGGCTAAACTGTCTTTCATTGCTGTTAGGGAATTATCTTTTCCAAAATGTGGAAAAATGTTATTTTACCTATTTTGAAAGTGTTAGTTGAAGTTCTGAGACAAAAATCACCCCTCTGACTTTTCTCTCAGGAAAATGCACTGGCTTCCCGTCTTAGATGAAAAGGATCTAGGGCATGAGTCACACAGTGCTGTGGGAAGAACTAGAGTAGCAGACAAGCCAGGGGGGAGAGGGCATTTCATTGATTGCTTTAACTGTGTTTTTGCTTTAATGATGTGGAAAAGGGATTGAGAATTGGACATTGCCCTAAAATGAAATATCTGGTATGACTGTGTTGTAATAGCATACTTTAAAAGTTTCTCCTTTATGAAGGCAGAATAAAGCTTCTGAATGCTGAAATAGATTTTATTTTTATTCTTTTTTTTTTCTTCACATGTATCTGTGTTGGATATATTTTTGTAGCCTGCCTCAGTGGTGTATATATTCCAACCCAGAGGGGCAGTTTAGTCCTCAGAGTCAATCAAATTTTCTACCTGGTGCTGAAAATGGTGCCTTTTTTTAGCCTGAAAGACAAAGGTCATAGGAAATGGTAACATCTTTTTGTGGACTAGCTATTAAAGACACAAAGGTAGTAGCAACACAACTGAACCCTTATGTTCTGTGTACTTCCTTTTCAAAAGTTCGTCAGCTTAGGAGACCTGTACGTAAGGAGAATACCCACGGTAGTGGTAAATCCAAATTGAAAAACCCTGGCTACTAGAAGGTGAGTGGGTTAGGGAGGGAAAAGAACAGTTTTAAGAAATTGTGTATATTCTTCCCTTTGCATCTCACCATGTCTCAAAGGGAAGAATATGCGAACACAAGGGTGTGTGTGGGGAAAGTCTCTTACTAGGATTCAGTTGGCTACCTGATAGATTTGATCTGCCTTTTAAGTCCAAAGAGGAAGCATTGGTCTTTTAATTTAGTTAAATACAGCTCCAAAGATGTCATGTCACAAAAATAAAATTCCTTCCTGAACAAGTGATTTTTTTTGTGTGTGTGTTGTTTTGTTTCTTTGTGATTACTTGAAAATTTCTGCAGTTAGACTCTGATCATAGTCTCACTTGGAACAAATAAGAATGATAAATGGAGTTGTAGCTATCTTTATTAATGCGATAGGGAGACACGGAAAGGTAATAGATTTGTTTTGTGGGATACCTATTCTATGCACAGCACACTGTGTTCTCATTCCCATTGTATTTACCGATTCCTGTTCTTTTAAGGTGATTAATAGTGGGAGGGGGAGAGTTTTCTTGGATATGTGAATTACTCTTGAGTTTCCTTTCAGACTGTGACCCTTTGACAGTTTTTCTTTCACGAATTAAATGTGGTATTATGCAACGTGGACATGAACTTTCTCATGAGAAAAGGAGGAACCACCACGGGTGTAAAATAAGAAGGGAGGGACACCTGAAATTAAACCACTGAAATTAAATCCTTTAAAAGAGAGGAGTCAAGACCTGCAGTGATATGGAAGGTAGGGCAATCAAGGGATCATTCACATTCTCAGTTTCAAATTAATGTAACTCATACGTTATTCAATGAAATAGGATCTGATTGATTACAGCAGAAACAGGTTGGTATTATGTTATATTGCTTGTTCTTTCGCTGGCCAGCAGGTGGCTGCCAAGTTCGGGAAATGGGTTAAAACTACTGAAAAACTGTTAACTGAACCTTGTAGTCTATGGTGGTAATTCATGAACCAGTTTTAAATTAAAATTCCTTTAATAGGATTAACCAGTAACCCAGGATACTGATTATGTTCAAATGTTAAGGCAGACTTTGCACGATTGCATATATATTTGTGCTTCTGATCATAATTCAAAGTCAGATGATGGCAAAATATTTTAGCAAGTCTGAAAATCGCCCATTTTCAGATCCTTAGCTGATCCTTAGCTGCGCATTCATCTGCTACTCATTTTTCTACAGCTTGAATTAGTACCGTGGCAGACTCTCCATCTTTCAATATTGATACAGTCATTCCACAGACTCTGCTTGAAAGCTGCTAGCTAATCGATGCAGGTAGCAGTTACTCTTCAAGACTAATAATCTTTATGTCTGTAGATAATGTGGTAATGAAAAACTTTGACTACCAGAATTCACCATAGCTATACCTAACTCTGCATATTAGATATGCTAATGTTCTTTTAATGTAAGCAAATGTGCATGGATGGAACAATAGGGAAGACAAGGGTTAGGTGAACTGGAGGTATCAGAAATTAAGGTAGCAAAGTCCTGGTGTTTATGGTTATGTCTTGATATAATTCTGAAAGTGTGTGCAATGAAAGCAAATGGATTTATAATATTCAAGCAGATAATGCAAGCATTAAAGAATTGAAAATTATATTTTGAGATAATGATTTATGGGTATTCCCTGATATTTTGTAATTTTCCAGCCTTCAGCTTGGGATAGAGTCTTATGTTATCAAAAGGAAATGTTAAGTTATCATGTGATGGTCTTGCTTCACTGGAAAAAAGCGAATTCCTGTGAAATAGGAGGCTGTTCGTACTTAGAATATTGGTAGTTGATGCTGATTGACACCACATTTTCTCTGCTACATATGGCGTGGAAAGATGTGCTCTTGGCTATAGTGCAGGCAAAAAGAGTGAACACAGGATATTTCACAAAAGCAGATGGAAGTTCTCATTTTCTTCCTATTTATAGCTGGTGTAAGTAGTGTCCTTTCAGTTCTTTTATCCCATCACTGGTGATGTCTTTTTGTTTTTCTTGCTGACATGAGAGAAAAAGAAGAAACATACCTTTCTTCTGCTGTATAAAATGCATTTCAGTACAGACTGGAAAAAAAATGGGGGGATACAGCTCTTCACACACAAATTCAGACACAGGAGAAAAATTAGGATTAGGTCACCCTAAGCAGTGGCTGAGGCTGCACTAAGTGCAGCTTTCCTTCTGCCTTGAAGCAGGGGTAGTGCGGTCTAACAGATATAGTTTCCTGCTAATTTTTTGCTAAAAAAAAATAAATATTTGTACTCAAGAGTAAGACTGTTAAGTTTATTTTGCCTAACAGTTGAAAATAGGAACCCAGTGGAAATAAGCTTCGAGTCAGATGCACGGCTACAAACTATTTGCATACTGCTGGCTACGGTTAAATAACCAGCTTCTGGGAAACAGGGGAAGTTGCAGAGAACTTGGCACAAGTTGAAGTGTCAAAGACACCTATTCTTTTGTCTCAAAGTATTTCCTGAGCTGTAAAGTAGTGATAACCCGCTCACCACATGGAGGCGTTATGAACAGCAGTATTTTTAAAAATCAGAGCACTTCGAGTGGTGGTGATGGGGGGGGGGGGAAATGCATGTGTAAAGGGTGGGGGAAGCTTAATTCTTTTGGTTTTGAAGCAAAAAGAGATAATACTTAGGGTTTTTGCAACACTTCATTTTCTTTGTGGAGTAAAAATCCAATTTTAATATGACAAAGAGACTGCTGGCTAGCAGAGAAAAGGATTAATGGCACCTCACACTGAGAAAGAGATATTTGGAAGTAATTTGTTTGGTCCTGCTGATTTTTGTGGCAATGGAAAGCTAAGCTGCTTCTGTCTTTGGAAAGTGTGCCCACAGGGAGTGCCAGACAGCTTTTCTGCCACTCCAAATTAATCATGCAAATTGTTGTTCTGCCAAGATAATATCCTTAGGTACACTTGTAAAGTCGAGTATATTCTGTTGAGAAGTGAACAGAATTAAAATACTATTGTAATATTGGGATGATGTGGATTTGCACTAAAAATAAAATTGGGCCGTTTTCTTTTAAAGCCTGCATTAATCAGTCAATGATGGGGAAAACAGCTAAACTAAATTTTCTAATCTAAAAATAAGTTGTCACCATCTCCCAGAAAATAAATGTTAGTGGTTTACAAGGATACTAGAGCAATGTAATTTATCACAAAGCCTCTGCTGTGTGTAAAAATTACTTAAATGTCTTTAATGTATTCCTGAGTCCCTTTAGTAAGACTTTTTTTATCTTTTTTTTTTTTTTCTCTCCAAGACTAATGTTTTTAAGGATGTGACTAGAAGACTACAAATCTGTAGTGTAATATTTGTTTAATTACTTCTGGGCCTAGGGCCAGTTGCAATCCCTGATAACAGAAACAGTGTCAAAATTCTAAATGATTAATTATAACGTTTCTGGTAATTTCCTGCCGAGATGCAGTAGACTCCTTCCCTCATAGCTAGGTCATTTCATGTCCTGAAATGCTGAACTGGAAGAGAGCATAGCTCTGGATATAGGTGGGAATCTCCTAAAGCAAGAGTGTGCTCAAGCAGGAAAAGGGCCGAATGATGACTGATGCCAGACTTCTTGCTACACTGAAATGGTGAGTGTTATGCTGCTAAGTCTTGTTTTATTTTTAACGAGTTAAAATTTTATTTGATCCCATGGTCTGAATATATTGCTTATGAATTCCAGGATCTGTGATAACTTATCTAAGTGCTTTTTGTCTTTTAACTAACTTACAAACGATTACCTTTGTAGTTTATTTTTGTAATGAGCTTTGATCTTCTCTTTACTGATGAAGAGGTGGCTCCTGGTTTAAGTAAAGATGAAATGCACACCCCCATATACGTACCTGATACTTAAATGTATTTCAGTTTTTGGAAGAAGTACAGGTTGAAAGCAAACTAAAAATCAGAATAGTTGTGCCCATATTTCAATTAAAACACTAATAAACCCACTGAAATCTGTTGGCAAGAAATAGACTTTGCACTTCAGGATTTTTTTTGAATCTTGTAATATGAAAACCATATAAAAGGTGTTGTGAAGGTTTTTTTATCCTATATCACACCGACTTTCAAAGCTTACTTTTTTTTTTATGTTTTAAAATAATAATATGTCTGGATTAGATTAAGAAATACTTACTTTCCAGGAATATTGGAAGGAATCATTGCTCTATTTTCATATAGTGTATATATGTTGTCCAATTCTCCCCAGTCTGTTTCACTTACTGCTGATAGCTGTTGCTTCTTTGGGTAAAGTATCTCAGATAATTGTGAACTGTACCCTTTGAGTCAGATTTTGTGCTAATTCTCTAGGGGTGTTTCTGCATTGCACAATGAAGGTCCAAGATCTGAGCTGGTTGTGAACGAGCTGATATAGCGAAATGTCTCATCATGCTTCCATGCAGAGGCACCAGGTTGTGTCCCAGAAACAGTATGTTAATGTGTACAGCTTCCGGCCTTATCAGCTTTACTTCCCAAGTCTAATTGTTAACCTCTGAACAAGAATAATTAGCCAGACTGCAGTAGTGCTCTTGTGCAAGGATACAGTTTCCTATTCTGATGCTAGCTTACTCAAAGCCTGTCCAGTAATATCTTTTGACTGCTCCTCTTTATAGTGTACGTATGCGCTTAAAAGGTAGCTATAGCCCAGAGGCTGCTGTGATTGACGCCCATCCTATTTTACACACTATTTCAGAGCAGCTTCTCAACCTGTTCTGGGGGTTGTGAAGTTACCCAGAATCTCTGCAACATCATTCAGCTCCTGACGCTTGCTTTACCCTAGGGCTAGTAAAGATGTTTTTTGAAGAGAGCTGCATGGAAAGTAGGAATCATGTTTGTCCTGGGAAAACCTCTCATTAGCTAGAATTAGGCTTTTAAAGCATTACTGAGAAGCTAAGTATTGTATTTATGTACCTATGATACAGGCTGCACTTTCCTTCTCCTAAAATGGCTAGAGATCATCATAAAACATTAAATTTTCTTATATTGCTCTGAATTGAAAACAAATCCTGACATGTTGAGAATGTTGGCTGTGCATATTTTGCAGAAATAGGAGTAATTAGTTAATTCTTAAATTAGAGTTAAGTAAAAGAACCTGAGGGTGCAGGTATCAATCAACCAACCACAAATATTTTTTTATATATATATATATAAATACATATTACACTTTGAAACTCTCTGGATGTTGCATGCAATGAAAGCCCAGTATTTCAAATCTGAGTACCAAGTATGCGCTTGACTTTCAAAACTTCCGGATCCATAGATCCAGAATTCAGGATCCATTTTCCAGGAGATTAATTTTCAGTACTCCATTGGGGCTTCTAAGATTGAAAATTTTAACTCAAAGGTTATGTTTTAGGATTCATTTTTATATAGCTAAGCTGAAACAATTGAAAAGATGAGTTTTCATGAAATGATCCTGACTGTCCTGAAGCCAGCAGCGAATTTCTAATTCACTTAAATAGTCAGGACTCTCACCCTCAGTGTTTAAAGGTTCAGTGTACGCTTGTTTCTTAAAATTATTTAAAATTTTTAAAAAATGTGCCAAATCAGACATCCAAAAAGAAAGGTGCCCAGATCATTGGGTGCATGTATAAATTTATTCGTTAGGAGACAGCAGAATATGGATTCTACTTAATGCACTATTTTTGAAATCCCTCTTTCTAAGATAATTATATATATAGCAAGTTATAGCAGGGGTATTAATTTAAAAGATATATTAAAAAGCATATAAAATGAGCACATTCTTTTAATTTTTACTTAATTATGTTTTGAACCAGGTTATCTCATTGTATCATCTGATTATATATTTTTTTAAGAATCGTATAAAGGTGTGTGGTGAACTGGTAGCTAAGCAAAAAGTTGACTGAAGTTTACAGTGTTTAATGGAAATTATTTTTTCCTAATCCTGAAAGGCATGTAAGTTGAGTGAATTCAAATATGTATTATTCATCGTTTTCTAGAATTTGTTTATTTCTGCTTCATTACCCAAATCGTATACATGTATTCTACTTGGTGAGTATTTTCAGTAATACATGCAATCTATAAGCCGAGTTAATGTGTCGGAGTTCAATTGAAGTTTGCCCAAGTGTGGAATTTAATCTTCAGAGTCTAAAATTTGGGGGTTACGTGACCGCCAGCTTGCTAAAACATACATCTAGGCCACCACAGCATGTGGCACACACTTACTCATTTTGTGGATCCCCACAGACCAAATGCATTTCTCGTGTAATGTGATTAAATATCTCACTCCAGAAATTACATTGTAGATCTGTGGCCTCATCTGCTTATTTTGATAAATTCTGATCCTAGTAATATTCTAATTTCATATCGATCTAGAAGAACTTGGGTTTTCCTTTCGTGTGGAAAATAGGACTGAACCTAAATTAAGCGTGGTGCAAAGGAACATTCCCTGAAAGGTGACTTGGAAACGAAAAAATAATTAAAGTAATTTTTGTTTCATGACACAGAGACTTAAGACAGCATTATTTTCACTGATTTTTTTTTTTTTATTGCAGCCTATAGAAATGATTTTAAGTAAAAATGCAAGAAAAATGTAGAAATCGATGCCTTGAGAGGGGCATTTAAAAGCCTTTTAAAAGCTTTCAAAGCCTCTGATTTCTATATTAGTAGCTTCCTAACGGACGCTTTGGGGAAAAAAAAAAATAACTTTTGACGAGGATAAATCCCCTACTTTTCTCGTTGCTGAGGAAACCCCCTGTTATAATTGTTCGACGATGTAATTCATCCAAGTACTCCATTAAAAATAGCATTTTTCCCCTCGGATGTCAGCCTCACCTTCCCGAACTCCTGAATTTATGATTTACTCACACACCTGTGGGGTTAAAAAATAAAAATCCTTCACTGTTTATTTCTCGTCCTCGCCATCGCGCCAGGTGAGGAGCCAGGCCCTCCCGCCTCTCTTCTGGGCGTGAGTCAGCGCTTTTACCGGGGGGACAGTGGGTGGGAGCAGAGGAGGCCTCGAAGCCGCCCGGGATACAAAGACCCGGGGCCTCGTCGCCTCCTCCCGCCAGCTGCCCCCTCCTCCTTCGCCTCCCCCGGCTTTTGGGGCTCCGGGCTGCGAGTAGCGCCGCGGGAGGGAGGCCGGTCGCCGACATCGCCGCCGGACCTAAGGTCCGGCGGCGATGTCGGCGACCGGCCTCCCTCCCGCGGCGCGGCGGCCTCACCCTGTCCCGTCCCCCCGTCGCCTCAGCCGGGCCCGCCCCTCTCCCAGTCTCCTCCGCGGCTCCCCCCCTTTCCCGAGCCAGGCGGAGCTGGAGCTGGGAGCGACCGTCGTTCCTTGCCGTCGTCGTCTTTCGCCTCTCCCCAGTGACCGAGGGCACCGGCGCCGCACGGCGGGATCCCCCCTCCCACCCCCCCCGCCTCCTTTCGCCGCCTAATCTCTGCTGGAGCCGGCGCTGCCCCGCGGAGCAGCCATGAGCTGGGGCACGGAGCTGTGGGTGAGTCCCGGCTCGCCTCTCATTGTGTCTGGGATTCGCCGCCCTTCCCTTGTCTGCTGAGGCGGCTTCCCCGGGGGGAGGCGCGGAGCCGGCCGGCCGCCGAGGCGCTTTGTTCGGCGTTGGGGGCGGCGGGCACCGGGCGGGGGGAGGCCGGGGATGGAAGGGGAGCGCGGAGGGGGGAGCGACGAGGCGCTGGGGAAGGGGGAGCTGAGGCGGGGGGGGAGCTGGCGGGTCGGGGAGCGCCTCGTCCGGGGTGCGGGAGCGCGGGCGCCGCCTGGCGCGGCCATGGCGCTCACCGGGGCGGAGGAGTGGGGTGGGGGACGCGCCGCCTCGTCCGCTGCCGTTCTCCCGGTAACGGTCGCAGCAGGTCGGGCTTCTTTGTGTGCGCCCCCCGCTCTCCCCCCCCCCCGCCTTCCTCTGAGGAGAAGGGAGGGGAGGGCTCTCGGTGCGAGGCGGCTCGGGCCGGGGGGTGGCGTGGGGCGGGTCCCGGCGCGGCTCGGGCAGGGGCTGCGGCCGCGGCCCGCAGCGGGCACCCTCCGGGCGGCGGTGGCGGGGCCGCCCCTCTCCCGAAAACCGCCGGACTGCTCTGACGAGTAAAGCGTTTTGAGCTGTCGCCCCTAATTGGAAGCAGCTATTACACAGCTTTGTCTCTACAACCACCCCAGCACGCTGGCTAATGCTGTGTTGTATTTTATTTTTTTAAATACGAACAATTGGCAGCAAGAAGACGGACAGACAGTGTCTGTGCGCTTGTGTCTGCGTTAGCGCTTTACTTAAATCTCCACTCCTCCTCCGAAGGTTTTTGGCTGTGCCGAGGGCAGTAAAGAAGGGGCTTCTCCCGGGGGAATCTGCCGGAGTGAAGCACAGTGGTGTCTGCGCGCAGGCAGTTGTGGGATGTTTTATTTTCTCTATCAGATTTCCTGCTGCTGGAGCTGACACTGATCGTGGGAAAGCTTAAGCAAAAAAAAAAATTGTACCAGGGAGGGTTTAACGTCCCTGTTTTAAACGCAGCCTGCCCTTCGTTTATTTGCTTTTAAAGACTGTGAAGCACAGACACTTGGCCATCAGGAAAAATTAATTACAGAAAGCTAAACATCGCAGCTTGAAGTCTATTCGGGAACTCTTAACTTGGACCTAGCATTATACTTTTTTTTTTTTTTTTAAAGTTGAACTAAATTCCTTTATCAGTAGTTTCTAGTACAGGGCTACTAGTCTCTAGAGGAGCAAAGATCTGCTTAGCACAGAGACAACTCGTTGCGGGAGTGAGCTGGGGAGTCAAAGGCAGGCAGTGGCACTGCGGTCAGTGTGCGGGTGGGCTACAGGAGTTGGGCCGGCGAAGCTCCTGAAGCCACCTGAGTTGTGTCTGGCTATGCAAAATAAAGATGTAAAAGCATTGCATCAGGCATGCTTTGTGAAGAAGCCTGGTTTAAAGATATTTAGGGGTTGCTTTAGTGTTTTGTACAGTACCTTGTTACTTAACTATGATTTATAGGCATGATGAGAATTCAGATAAAATACACTTGTGAAGTACTGACAGCACTGCTGTGACAAAACTGAAATATAAAACTGTTGTAATATTAACAGTAAGTAGAAGCCATGATTTATATTGACAGCACAAGTGTGTCTTTGTAGCTCATACTTCAGATGAGAGGTTGTAGGTCAGTGTTTTGGAAGAGTTGGGGTTTGCGTTTTAAGAGAGCACTGAATTTTCTTCTGTAAGCGCTTAAGTATGTACTGCCTTAGAAAACAGAGTTTTGGCTTACTCATCTCTGTTCATTTTGGCAGCCTCTTAATTTTATTTTCTTTGTTTAGCTTGTAAATGACAGTTAAGGTTTTGTAGTTTATTTTGTATTCAGTTTTGTAAGAAAGTGTTTATCTTCCTTGTGTGCTTAAGAAGTATATACAAAAAGGTGGATTTTGACCTCAGGCTTCCTTTTAATGACAGGCATTTTGTTCACAGTGTCATGAAATTGGCTATTTTATCTAGACCTACTCTATGTTGTTTCCGAAGTCATTAATTCTTATGTGTTAGTTTGAAGAGATAAGGCCAGATTTTTAAGCTAAAAGTTTTACTACAACACTTTTATTTCAGCAAAATTCAATATATTTTTTGCTTGATATTGGGAGATGTCTGCAACTCTGCACTAATGAGGTAACTAGGCATAAAATGATCTGTTTGTAACTATACAACTAGATCCTCACAATACAAGTTTTTACATTAAACTGTGCCTTTTAAGTGGGTTATTTTTTATGTTGAATCTAGTCATCCTTTAAAAAAAATCTCTTAGAGTTATAAAGCAACTCTTTTCTTAGTTGGAAAAATATTTAGTGCTTCTCTCGCTGTTTAGGAAGAGTATTTTTGTTTAATTGTTTCAACAACTTGTGTTGGGCAAATGGAGATTTTTAATCTGGCACAAAATTAAATTAATAAAAATAAGCTTAAATCTAGGTTAAAAACACAAGGAAAAAGAGTATTTGTGGAGCTACAAAGGCAGGGCTCTGAACAAGGAATCAGTAAACTCTTAGATGTGTTTCTGCTCTCCTGTAGCTTTTCCTTCATCGTTCCCTGTTGCTAGCATCGCTGCAGCTTCAGAAGGCAGCCCAAGCCATGCTGGGTTTGCTCATGGCAGCAGGGCACAAGCAACTCAGGGTGTTAAGTGTCTCCAGCTGCAGAGAGCTGTTCTGCACAGGTTTTCTGGAGACTTCGTTGAGCCTAAAGCTCTCCCTCATTAGCACTTGCACCTGTGGTCATAAGTGGACTTTTTCAGGATTAAGACTGGTATCTAGATGATAGGTTTTCAGAACATTTGCACGTATGTATGTAGGCAGGCTTTGTTGATTCCCTGAGGCAAATCTCATGATTTTGTATCGGTTGTTTTAATATCTCCTTAACTCTGCCTTCTCGAATTGTATCTCTTCATGCTGATTACTGTTATTTGTATGTGATGCTGATTCACAGCTCTGATATTTTTATTTTTTTTCCGGAGTCTTAATGCTATTTCTGATAAAGTAAAAAGTGTGCATATATGAATTTAGAGACAAATAAGCAGCCAGAAGAAAAATTAGGGAATTAGGAAGGCAACTCATGCCTGGTATTTGGTGTGGTACTTATTTAATATGGCTGTTCTGGTATTGGAATGATGCATAGCTACTCTTATTTCTTAAATGGTTTTATCAGGGACCTGACAAGGGAAAGATTTTCTTTGATGGGCCAATATTTTCTAATTCTTTAAATTCTGTAGCTGCTATTTCTGTTTATGGATTATGTGGCTTTTTGTTTTTCAAGTGACCATTTTATAAGTACACTATCATTCTCTGAAGGGAGTGCGTATTGGCCAAAACATGTATGTCTTGGGGAGGCTGAAGTAATTAGAAGCACTGTATGCTTTTTGGTATGTCTATGGTCCCTGTTGTGTTACTGCTTGCAATTATAAGTGTATTTCCTTCGATAGCATTGTATGAAATAATGTGAACTAATAATAGTAAAATAAATATTGATTCATTTAAGCCACCCTGTCATTAGAACTGTTTCGATCTACGTTTTCTACAGTGTGTGAAATGTGTTTCCCTTTTACGCTTTTTTGTCACAACAAAAAATTTTGATCAATTTTGAAAGTATTATTCCACAAATAGTTTTATTCTCATTAGTGCATTTATCTTTGTGGTCACTTTGCAGCTTATTCCTTATGATACGTCCACACAAAAACTAAGATGCTTCAGTGAAGCGCCTTGCATGATAATGTTCTCTATTAAGAGAGAGTTAGAACAGAGTAGTGAGAACTGGGAAGTCTAGTCTTCTGTAATTCAGTTGAAGTTATATTTTTGTGCTAAATTTTCCCATCTGTAATATTTAATATTTTCCTAGGTAATATTTGTAAAGCAATAATCATCTGATGAAAGGGGGCACGTAATCACAAAGTAGCATTGCTGCACTTCATTAGTAATAGAAAATTGCTGCTGTTTATTTAGATACGCTTTTCAGAGTTTTAACTTTTTTTAACGTGCTTTTTTTCAAATGCAGCATGCTTATGTTCACCTCATGAGCAGTAAGAAGGTTTACACATTGAAGTCCTGGGCAGACTTGCATACTTTCTTGAATAAGGTGCCCCTGTCTGACTTCTGTCAAACTGTACTGCAATATCCAAGGCAAGAATAGATGAATGAAAGCAAAATTGGGTATTTTTGGTAACTTGAAGTATTTGGAAATAAAAATGATGGATTCTGATATGTTAAAGAATCTACTCAACGTGAGCATCTGTTCAGTGTGTATGTTTCTGTACATCTGGAGTTCTTTTTGTGATGGGTGTGAAGTGCACAAATAACATTAACATAACAAAATGTATCTGGTTATTGTCCTCTTGGGTTTTTGTTCAGTTAAATTGCATATGTAGTGCATTTGCTTTGACGCTAAAGGCTCGCTGAGCTTTGGAAACTGGAGGTTGGTTGATAATGAAGTTCTTGGCTTAATGAGTGGAGGCAAGTGAAACTCTCTGTGATTGGCACTCTGAAGTGGCTTCCTTGGAAATTAATTAAAGTGTTTGTGCTGTCTCTTTAAAAAAATCAGGAAGGATGTTTTTCAACTTCTGATGCACGTTCTGTCTTTCGAACCTCTGTGAACCCCTTAATAGCAGTTGGCAGAAAAAGAATTTGAATACCATGTCAGAACATTTTCAGTCTGTAAAACCAGTCTAGCCATCTGTTTCTCACCTCTTGATAAATATTTAAAGCAGAAGTTTTGCTGAGGGCTTTTGAACTAAGATTTTATGATTAAAAAAAAAAAAAGGCTATAGAAGATTTAATGATACTATTGTTGAGAGCTCCTTGGGGCCAGAAGCACACCATCTTTTATAATTAAGAAACCACTGGCACTGTAGAATACTATTTTAGAAATGAGTTACGTTTGACCAAAGAAAGATCAAAGTACATTTGGTGATGTGCTCTTTTTAATCTTTCCTTAAACAAAATTAATTCCGTGCCTAAACCCAAGTTTTATTTACAAAAATATGAAATAATTTTCAGTTGCATCAGTGTTTTTTCGAAAGCTGTTAAAAATGTTCTTAGGCTTTCGATGCCTGTTTCAGACAGTGCTTCCTTCTTGTTTTAAAATCATATATTCTCTTTTTGTAGAAGATAAATTGTGTGGTGATGTTGTCTAATCTTAAAAATTGCAAAATTTAATTATATGGAAAACATTCACTTGATGTAAATATGGAAGAGTTGACTTTGAAAAGTAGCTAATTTATAATGTTTTTGTTCACTAGATCAGTGAAAATTTGAATTTGAAAAAAGAAATTTTTTTAGCTAAATAAAAGACTTTGTGAAAGCATTTTGAAACTGAGAAACCTTTCTCTACAATTGGTATGACTGTGTTTATGTAGTCACTAGCATTGTTAATGCTAGTAAATTGTTTTTTAAAACAGTTAAAAAAACATTGAAAGTTACCCTAAATATCAGACATCCCATGTAGAAATTCTTTTGTGCTTTTGAATCTTAATCTTTCATAAACTTCTTTTCCAGTGTGCTAACATATACTATGTTAAAGGCAATATTATATTTAATACCTAGGTGTTTTGTGAGATGAAACATGGATTTTTTTCTTCCCCCATTTCTCCTTTAACTTAACCCAAAGATTGCGAGCGTTACTCTGTATGGATTCTCTTTTCATTCAGTGTTCTTGCTGTTCTGGTCTGCAAATGTGTGCAAGGAATGTGTCTTGTGGCTGAAGTATGAAATTACAGAGTTTTCCAGATGCATGGGATGGCCATACATTTCCTCTGTCCTGGGTAAGATGCTGGATAAAATGCTTAACCTCTGAGAGGTTGTAGTCTTTCACAAGGAGTATTGTGCAGCTTATCTCATTCTTGTGAAGACCTCTGAGATTTCCAAATAGAAAGTTATGTAAGGATCAAGTACTTGATTATTGAACATGTAGTTACTTCAGGCTTTGGAATGAAAACAATTGTATCGAGTTTTAGTTAGAAATAATGTTTGTCTGTATCTTTCCAGCAATTGTCTGGTTCATAAACATATGACCTTTTTACTGATTTTTCCAGGAAGGGGTGAGTCATTGTCTTGAGACTTTATCGGTTGGGTTTTGATGTTGAACTTAATTTAAGAATGTGTACGTGTTTGTGCCCTTGAGTATCTGTTTAGAAATTATTTTTTCAGTTTTGAAAACTCTTTATTACCTGATATCTATTAAAATGGCATCTGTTTTTATTTATGGCCCCACTTGTGTATGTATTTTGAAATATATATGCTTTTCAAGAAAGTTTGTACCAACGTACACAGGACTTTACTAATCTGGAAATGCTGAACACAGGCAAAATATTTCTGTGTTTTAAAAAATGTATGTAGTATCCTTATTTATGCTACAAAATCTGAGAGTTGCCTATACCAAGAATCTAAATGCTGCAGCTTGCAGTTTGTTTTCCTGAGTGAGAATAGCAGGAGGTTGGTCGAGATTGCAAGATCTTTTATCTCAGCTAAGCAGAGGATTTCTTTCCAGAGTGTGTATCTGTCAAAATGATGATCCTTTGGAATGGTAAACCCATCAGAATTTGGGATGGAGAAGAGCAAGAGTGGAGAAAAGTCTGTTGTCAATGTGTACAGGTTTCTGTTCTTGGTGAGGGGTGTCCTAGTAGGTATGATTTGTGCTTTCAGCAGTTTGCAAGTAAGTACTGGAAGACAGAAGGTTTGTGTTAATGCTTGTGTAGAGTTCTCACTGATGCTATAGGCATAATGAACTAAGTCTAAAATGTCTAAAAGTTCATACGGGTATTTAAATTAGTTCTTATACTGGATTGATTGGGTGAGGTCCTTTATTATTAATACAGTAGTTCAATACTTCAGTCCTTACATTTGCAGAGCAGTTTTTTTAGCATTCTTGGTAAAGCCAGTAATTGAGTAATGCAGGGAGTTTTGGGGGTTTTTTTGATTGTTTGTTTGCTTTTTTTTTTTTTAATGAAGGGGAAGTTCTTTAACACATTTCAGATTAAATTTTCATTGTTCGTAGCACACGTGTGCATACTTTTTCAGCAACTTGAATTCTTTTTGGTAGAAAAAGAATTCCCCAAAGTGCAGATATGTTCAGCTTTTTCCTTGTGTTGGTGAACAAATTGTTCAGTGAAAGCTGAAATTCCAATCAGCTTGTTTCATTTTGCCCCTAGTGAGTTTACGTACCTCAGTCCCAGTGCTCTCTTGGCAGAAGGTTTAGAGGTTCATCTTCAGATGCATGTCAATGCTTCAGCTGGATGGGAGGAGAAGGGGAAAAAAAAATAGTATTACACTAATGGAAACCTTCTGGTTTTTATTAAAATGCTGACCCTCTACGCTGACTTTGTTTATGGAATTATCTGCAATAAATTTGTTAGTCTGGGTTGCTGTTTTTTCTCCACTACAAGTTCTGTTCTAAGAGGAGAATGGCAGCAGTATTGTATTTCTTGCTAGGTGACAAGAACAAGTCAGGGCTTAATTTCAGGTGTACTTATTTTTCTGTTAATTTCAGTGGTATTGAAATTTGAAATCATTACACGTGAGAGTCTTTAATACCTTTTCCTTGACTTTTTTCTTTAGTCAGGACTCTGCTTCTGCTTTGTCATTTACAACAAAAAGGGCGTTAGACTGCTAAAACTGCTTTCTGGCATTGTGGTTTGTACATAGTTTTGTTACTTTTTACATCTTTCAAAGGAAGAGTGCAGTCTTACAGTGAGTTAAAAAGCACTTATTGCAAGACCTGAATTTTTCTTGGGGTTTATTGTGGAACTCTTTTCTGGTCTTGGGAAAGTAAACTTATTTTTCTCTCTCTTGGTTGGTTGTAAAATTGGAATAAAGTTTGTTGTTTTTTTCTTTAAGTCAAATTAATATTGCAACAATACCTGCATCTGTACAATATTTCAGTATTCTTTAATGTGCAAGTGCAAAGCAATATAGTGTTTTAAAACACTAGGAGCAAAACACAAAAAGCAGCGAATTCTAATAACTTGTCCGGATTCTCTTTGATCAGACTGTCTACTTGAAGTAACTGTTTAAAACTCTTCACTTGAATGGGTAAAATCTCCTGTGTACTAGCAAGAAACCACCATTTTATCATCGTATCTGTTAACGTAATGCTTAACGCTTAGCAAGTATTTCTTTAGGAGGCAGGTACCGTGTAAATCACTTCTTATCGGCTGGTACCGAAGAAATAGTCCAACGTGCTTTTGTGTAGTTCCATATTAAGTAAACAATATTTTTCCAGCATTGTGCAATGAAATGACATCCACTTGATTTGAGTTTGGAGTGTTATTTAAGTACTGAAGAACTTCTGAAATATGACAGCAGTTGCACTGGAGAGTCGAGAGGCAGTCTCGCTTTTGTCATACTTGGGGGAAGCAGATATGAGTGAGGATGGGTGTGCCTTTTGGATCTCTGTCTGCTTTGTAAATCCTTTGGAAAGGCAGCGTTTGATTGCTGGATTCTTTCTCATTCATGATGGGTGCACAACTCGAGTGGACGTGTAAACCTCACTTTGTAAATTCTGGTTGGCAGAGTAATTGAAGGCATTTTCGTTGAGTGTGGGTTATGCTTCTTGTACACGTTGTTTTTTTCCCCCCAGATACTTAATTTATTTCAAAGAAGGTAAATAGTGTTTTACTTTTCTAATAATATTTTTCAAATAAGCGTTTGCTTACTCTGTGAGTAGGAAAATTTTTCTGCTGTGAGTGGAAAAATAATTGGTATGTATGAACCCAAGACAATATCTCTGCTACAGTACAGTTGGCTTTTTCTGCAGTAGAGGAATATTTTGGTAGAGGAAATGGTAATGTTTCTAATGCTCAACTCTACTATCTCCTCCCTGCCCCCCCTTCCCCAATAATTGGGTAAATTGTTCCTGTTTTAGCTGTCTGTTATGATGTCTAATTTTCCTGAAGTTTTTCCCCCTCTTTATATGAAGTCAGTCACAATTAGGGGAATATTTAGGGGATTTGACACCTGTAATCAATAGTTGGAATGTATTTTATGTTTGTATTTGTTTAGCGCCTAGAACCATTAGTCACATAGTGAGCTTGTGTTGTGCTGTGTTCTACACAAACACAGAGTACAAAGACCATCCCCAGTTCAGCTAACTTTCAATTCCAGCAGAAGATGGGTCATTTACTGATCGTGCCAAATGGCAGAGTTGTGCAAAACCAAATATTGTTCAGCGTGGTGTGCAGTGATCTCAACTGCAGCATCTTAACTGTTTCTTTTGGTAAGCCTTGCAAGAAAAGGGTAGCAGTGGGGTGGACCTTTGTCGTGTTTGCAGGGGCTTAGCACATAAGCAGCCTAAGAAAATGCAGGAAATACTTGTTGAAATGTACAAGGGAGTGTTGGAGTCTCATGAAAAACAAACAGTAATCCTGTGGTATAATGAGGTAATAGAGCTGTAATTGGCCAGCAATGCCCTTGAAAGTGAGGTTAAGAAGCTAATGTTTGATTGATGCAAAGAGACAAGGAGAGATAACACTCAAGAAACATATACGGGTGAAATAATAATCTCAATACCAGAGAAAATGATGTTGCTGTAATTGAGACATGAGATGGATAGAGAATGGAATGAGTGCAGCTATCGGAATGGTTATAAAGAACCTGATTTTAAAAAAAATAAAATGTAGAAATTGTTAACAAGTCTTAGGATAGAACTTGTCAGGAAAGAAGTCAAATGCTCAGGTGAAAGAAAAGTTAAAATAGTTTATAAAAGGGACAAAGCAGTAAAGTGCAGTGATTGATAAGACATGATGCACATTATCTGCATTTTAATGAAATGTGGTTTATCTTAGTTTTTTTCTGAAAATAAGTTCAAATTCATGATTAGTAAATGGAAAATCGTATGAAGGTCCATTAATGAACACTGATAAACGGTTTTGTTCTGAAGATTCCAGTATGGGTTCATAACCCTTAGACCTACTTTTATTTAGATCCTAATAGTGCAGATACTCATCTATATATTTTACCAATATTTGTTCATTTTATGAGCAACGGTCTCGCAGCATCAGTGAAACCCATTAACGTGCTTGAGAGTAAGTATTGTATACCAGGAACTTTTTGGAGCAGATTTTTTTAAGAGAGGGAGGTAATTGGAAAGCTGATTAAGTCTGCAGGTACTCAAGCGATATTGCAGTACTAATGCCTTCTTCAAGGTAATCTTACAGGGCAGTCTTCTATTTTTTGCCTGGCCTGGCCCCTCCAGTCTGTTTCTGTGCTAAAATGTGTGGTATATCCTGAGTTACCACTTTGCATCTAAGCTTCCTGGCTCTACCTGTAGATTGTAGTTGCTGTGCTGCATTATTTAAATCAGCAAAAATTACTTAAGATGTGTTATTTTCTTTAATTATTTAATTTAATGGGATCTCTTTCAGGCTTATGAGCTTTGACTGATGTAAACTGGGATTTAGTAGATCAAGGATGTAGGTTAGTACTTGGATTTATGAATGGTGAAAATTTTACTTTCAAGTGATTTAGAATTAATAGTTAAAAGTTTTATCTTAATAACTATGTTTTTTATTACCTGGGAAATTTACTAAGCAGTGGGTGATGACAGTTGAGATCTGTGCAATATGGTCAAGAAGGTTTTACAAATTTGTTTGGAGAAGGGAAGAAAAGGATGAGCTTGTGTTGAAAAGGTTCTTCAGCACGTTGTAATAAAATGGAGAAAACCAGACTGGAATATCTGGTTAGGTCTCATATCTAAGAAGATGGCATGTTTAAAAGAGGAAAAATTAGTTTCTTGAAAATAAATATTAACTTATCAGGAAAATCCAAATGCCTGGGATTTTTCTACTTTGTAAGTAGTGCGGGGGGAATGTAGGCTGTACAGTTCCATGAAACTTAGATAGAAATGTCCCCATGTGAGGCAAGCCAAGCAACTTTGTGAAGTATCCTGACTCTTTGGCATGATACTCAAATATTTACTCCCATAGCAAGAGGTGTGGTAGGCTGATTAAGTCTTTAGGTTGAGAATAAGGAAATAGGGGTTGTGGGTTATTTGTTTGGTTTAGCGTGATTGCTGCTTTGTTTTGTAAAAGTTGTGAGGCCTTTTATGTTCCTTGTGTTCTCATTCCTGCTGAAGTATTGCATATGTGTAATCTAGATTCTTTACCTATCTCCCCGAGTTTGAGGCTCTGTTAATAACAAGTAGCATTTTCCTGACTGATGTTTCTCTAATAACAAGGGCAGCTTCTTTCTAAAATGGCTTTTTAAGAAACATTTTTACTGTGGTACTGAGCTAGGGAGTGTAATGATTATCTCTTTCTAGGAACAATGTTGCAGGTCCTTGGGCACTAGCATAGTACTTGAGAGATAAAAGCATGATTTCCCTGAGTTTCAGCTTTGTCTTCTGCATTCCTGAGAGGGAAACAGCAAGGTAGGAGTAGTCGTGTATATTAAGAAGTTTTTACCAGAAAAAACATTCAATCAGTGGGTTGGAATTGGAGTCTTGTAAAATGAGGAATTGCCTCTGTGTGTCAAAACTTTAGCAGGTGCACACAAAAGCAATGGCAGGCTGTGAGTGTGTGCCAGCTGCTCTTTGTGCGTGGGTGGCTTAGCACCCAGTGACTTTCAATTACTTCGATTTAGAGGCGATGTCGTTTAGTTTCACTGAAACTTCAATAGTTGAGCTGAAGTCATTTTAAAATAAAGTCTTAAAGGTGAGATGCCAGTGGTATTTATGTTTAGTGATTCTTAGATAAAACATTTTTCCACGTTTTGTCTGGTTTATACTGCAAGGATGTAATTGTGGACTGTGTAATGAATACATCTCGACATCATTGGTATAAAATACCTTGCCATTTTTTGGGAAACTATGTAATCAACTGAAGGTGGTAGTACCTAATAACCAACATTCATGCTTTTTTCAATAGTGAGATACAATGGAATGTCAGTGCTTCAAACACACGTTTCAACCTTCAGTTTTCATTCTGAAAGGAGAGCTGTTGTTTCATCTTTATACAGACCTTAGGTGGGAGTACTGCTATTAGTTTATCTATGCTGGATGCTAAGAAACTGAGGAGAGTGAATTTCTAAGAAAGACCTTATATGTAGATGTTTCTTATGTTCTTGATGGTCTATTTGTAGTACTTTGTACTTAGTATTTCAAACTTCTGTCATGCACACATAATCAGATTGTAAGTCAAACCTGAAGCTTGTGGCTTTCACGACTGATTTTTTTCATTAGATCATTGGAAAAGAGACTTACTTTTCTGCTGACATCTGTTCATTTGTGGGAAGAGAATCATGCTCCTATATCTCCAAGTTCCTTTGACAGTTGTTTGTGTGTTGTGTGTGATGCTTTTAGGACTGGTAACAGTTACTCTGTTAGGAAGGCAGCATAGCTTTTCATAATGTTGTTTCTTCCTATCCTTTCTTAGGTTGTTAATTCCTGTTACACAATACAATGTACCTTTGAACTTGTTAATAATTTCGATGGATTTATAGGTGACTTTCAGTAATTAATTTCACCATATGTCTGTTGTGGAATAATTTCTCTTCAGTTCTGGTTATGTATTTTGTTCATTAAACATTGAGGAGTGAGTGATGCATACTGTAAATTTTTGTCTTGTTACTGGTCGTGATAATGAAATAGAAAGGAAAGACAGAACACTTGCAGGCTTCATCCATCCTAAAAGAATCAGTGTAAAACAGTGTTTCACATGATGTAAAGGGGTTTTTGTTCTTTAAGTAAGGTGGTGAGTTTTAAAGCATTTCTTCAAGAGCACTTTGCAAATTTTTAATTTAGTTCAGTTGATTTCAATTATCTCAGAGTCGTACAGTATGCAGATTAACCTCATTGCAAGAAATTTTTTTTTTGAGATGTTACTGTATTTTGTAGAGGGCTGATGAAGGCACTTGAAAGATCTACGTAAAAATCTGTATATTCCTGTCATAAGTATAGGGTTTGAGGCTTTGCTTGAATTTGGATCCTTTATTTTTCAATATTCTCTGCCACTAAACAAGCTAATGCAATAGTAAGTTTATACCAGGAAATGGCACCATAACATATTAGGCCATTTTTTTTCAGTGGGATTCTGCTTTTCTTTTTCCTGAAAACAATTTCTTTTTATCTTCATTTGCTAGAACTTCCTAACGATTTACTTGCTCCATTTTTAGTTTGTTTAGACTATCTTCTTATGTTATTTTTATTCATAATATTTTATCTCTTTAGAATTAAAATTAATTCAGTTGCTTCAACAGCATTAGTTTCTGTTGTCTTCTTAGTATTAACTTCTATTTTATAAGGAAAGTAGAAGAATAAAGACTTAGCATGGCAAGTTATTTGTAAGAAGGTCGTCTTTTGGGGTACACTGTGCTTCTGATGTGTGCAGTTTTCTTCTGGGATGTGTATGAGTTGCGGTTTATCATCTCTCTTACATGGTATAAAACATCTGCAACATCTTAAAGAGGTGTTATGGAGGGCTTTCATGTTAATATTTCAGCGGTCTTTCATAATAAGCATTGCCATATGAGGAACACTTTTCAGTAGCCATCATTGCTTTAACTTTTTTGAGTGGAAACAATAACAGAAATGTTTTATATAGTGCCGTTTATGAGTTTATCTTTTGGCTTTAGACCTCAAGGACAATATATGAAAAGACATTGAAAGCCAACCGTATCCTGGGCTGCATCAATAAATGTGTGGCCAGCAGGTTGAGGGAAGTGATTCTCTGCCTCCACTACCCTCTGGTGAGACCCCCACATGGAGTACTGCATCCAGCTTTGGAGCCCTCAGCACAAGAAGGACATGGACCTGTTGGAGTAAGTCCAGCGGAGGGCCACAAAGATGATGAGAGGGCTGGAGCACCTCTCCTATGAGGACAGGCTGAGAGAGTTGGGGTTGTTCAGCCTGGAGAAGAGAAGGCTCCGGGGAGACGTTATTATAGCAGCCTTCCAGTACCTAAAGGGAGCCTACAGGGAAGATGGGGAGGGACTCTTTATCAGGGAGTGGAGCAATAGGACGAGGGGTGATGGTTTTAAACTGAAAGAGGGGAGATTTACATCAGATATTAGGAAGAAATTCTTTACTGTGAGGGTTGCCCAGAGAAGTTGTGGATGCCCCATCCCTGGATGGGGCTTCGAGCAAGCTGGTCTAGTGGTTGGTGTCCGTGCCTGTGGTGGAGGGGTTGGTACTAGGTGATCTTTAAGGTCTTTTCCAACCTGAACCATTCTGTGATTCTGTGATGATTTCCAGTAAAGCTGTATTTGTCACAGAAGGTAGTACAGTTCATCCAGTTACATTAATCTGGCTGGAAATGGCTTACTGTTTCAGCTGCAAGTAGTTTGTTTGAATTACATTTGGTATGCTGTTACCCTACATTAATACTATGAATCCTAAGTTAAATCTGGAGGAAAAACACCTTTATTTTGTATTTTCTCCATGATTTTATATGACTGATTTCACCTCAGTACTTACGTACGGCTTGTGCATTTATTGGTGTTGTTTCCTAGTTTTATTGCTGTTCAGTGTTCTGCTGTAATTACTGGCAATCTACTTGTTTCCTTTGAGTTCTTTACCTAATACATCGGTTTTATTGGAGAAAAAAAAAAAGCTGTTATTAGTTTACACATTACAGGTGTAAAAATGAATGGAGTTGTTTCTTAGGTATGCAGATTCAGAAATAAGAGATGACTATGCAGATGTGGTAATAAATGTAATTGTGTAATCTCTCCAGTTGTTTGTTGAAATGGGGAAAACTATTTGGCAGCATGGTGAAAAACTTTTTGGTCAACATCGTAGTTTATTCTTGAGTTTGTAATCCTTAATGTGAGATGTTTACAATATTAATGAGCAACAAAGTTCCATATCAATCAAAATGCTCCGTATAGGCTTAGCTAAAAGTATGGTTATTAAGATAAGTATATTGTATCTCAGCATGATTTTAAAATGCGAGTAGAATGAATGAAACTAAAGATAGTGATGACCACAAAGATGCGATGCTGAGAACCAGAGCAGATTAGAGCGCGTTAAATTTTTAAATTGCTCTCTCGTTACTAGTGATTGGCTCTATGAACTGGACAATGCATTTGATTGTTGTGTGAATGAGCATTTTGTGGAATGCTAGAGATTCAAGTATTTATTATGGATTTATGCTACTATGTATTCTTGAGAGGCATGCAAATTTTGGATAGTTTGTATGTAACAAAAAAAAAAACAAACCCAAACCTTTAATTTTACTATCAGGAGTGCATTTTTAATGCCTAAAAAAATGCCTTTGATGCCTAAAAATGCATTTTCCAGCCTAATGGACTAATGCGAAATGTCTATTAATTCTGGGCACATCTCATGTGAGCTGGCCCCTGCATATATAGAACCAAATTTGAAAACCAAATTTTTAACAATTGCAATAAAACCAAGTCAAATTTAACTTTCAGAGCTGAAAATAAATTTTATTACAGTATAGGCTTTCTTTTTGAAATTTAAGAAATGCCAAGAATTAACCTGCGTTTCATGTCATCATCAGGGTCACATTAATTTAAATGACTTGGGCTAAAATCTAGTTCTCTGGATGACTCCTTCAAATAGGAAGATCAAATTTTAAGCAGTATTATTTCTCTTCTGTTTTTCCCTCCCTGTCTAAATCTTTCTAGACTGTACAAGGTTATTTTGAGTTTGCAGAGTGGAGGTGCCTGAGAGTAAGGAAATAGACGAAGTCTAGCATTCTGAAGTAAAGAGATGTTTCAGGATACTGCTGACCTGTTATGATAAAAATACATTCTTGACTGTTAGTTGATTCGGTTTTGCTACCTTTGTTTCAGTTTATTAATTTACTTTGAAGCTGGAGAGTGGAGATACTTAGTCTTGGTACAAAATACTATTTGATGTATTATAATTTATCAGTTAATTATTTTGCCTATGCTTTTTTATGATATCACGGAATCACGGAATCTTCAGAGTTGGAAGGGACCTCTAGAGATCATCTAGTCCGACTCCCCTGCTAGAGCAGGATTACCTAAAGCACATCCCTCAGGGCTGCATCCAGGCGGGTCTTGAAAATCTCCAGAGAAGGGGACTCCACAACCTCCCTGGGCAGCCTGTTCCAGTGCTCTGTCACCCTCCCTGTAAAGAAGTTTTTCCGTGTATTTGAACGGAACTTCCTGTGTTCTAGCTTGTGCCCATTGCCCCTTGTCCTGTCACTGGGAACCATTGAAAAGAGCCTGGCTCCGTCCTCCTTAAACCCACCCTTTAGGTACTTGTAAACATTAATCAGGTCCCCCCTCAACCTTCTCTTCGCCGGGCTAAAGAGTTCCAGCTCTTTCAGCTTTTCCTCATAAGGGAGGTGCTCCAGTCCCATAATCATCTTGGTTGCCCTTCGCTGGACTCGCTCCAGTAGTTCCCTGTCCCTCTTGAACTGGGGAGCCCAAAACTGGACACAGTACTCCAGTTGTGGCCTCACCAGTGCAGAGTAGAGGGGGAGAATGACCTCCCTCGACCTACTGGCCACAGTCTTTCCTATGCAGCCCAGGATGCCATTGGCCTTCTTGGCGACAAGGGCACACTGCTGGCTCATGGATAATTTGCTGTCTACCAGGACCCCCAGGTCCTTCTCCTCAGAGCTGCTTCCCAGCTTCCCAACATGTCCGCTGGTGTTTGGCATTCTTCCTTCCCGGGTGCAGGACCCCACACTTGCTTTTGTTGAACCTCATTAGGTTCTTCTCTGCCCAGCTCTCCAGCCTGTCCAGGTCACGCTGGATGGCAGCACGGCCCTCTGGAGTGTTGGCCACCCCTCCCAGCTTGGTATCATCAGCAAACTTGCTGAGGATACACTCTGTCCCCTCATCTAGGTCATTAATGAATATATTGAACAAAATTGATATTGAACTAATATGAAGACAAATTTTGCTGTCGCAAGAAAACTTGTGACTTTTTTAATGTGAATTGCTCATTCTGTTCTTGTAAAAGTGTAATATTTTTGCTTATTCTTATCAAGCGTTTTAAAGCATCTGGGAAATAAATCTTCTGTGTGACTGTTCTGTGATATCATATGTGATACAGAAAAATTTAGTCAAATATATTTTGATAAATGATCTTTTGAATATTTTAAATATTTAGTATTTATCTGAGACTCATGGGGACAATAGTTACAAATAAAAAATATTTATGACAGTATTCTCCTTCTTTGTGGGAATGATATGTTGTTGTCTCTGGCAATCTTTTATTGAGATTTTCTTGCTTCCTTCCCAAATTATTCTCTTCAGAAAAAATGCGTGGCTGGGGAGTGTCTATAATTTCCCATTATATGCTAAAGATGCATCAGATGCAGGTACTGTGACAGATAAGAAAATGACTAATTAAATTTTATTTTGTTTTTTTTTTTATTTTATTTCTAAAAGATAGGCGTGGTTTTACACATCATATGTAATGAATTATGAAATAAAAAAAGATAATTAGGGAAAAGGCACTTCTCTTGCATTTTTTTTTTTTTCTACCACAAAATGCTGATGTGTTTTTGATTACAAATCGGCATTCTTTAATCACTGATTTGAAAATGTTTTTGCTGGGATATAAAGCGTTAAGGCTCCCCAGATCTGAAACATTGATTTTTCAGTGGGTTTTTAATCAAGCTCATAATGTTAAAAACAAAGTTGGAACTCCCATATGCAATTAGATGGTTTCAGTTTTATAGTCAATGTAATAAGAAAAAACATAACAGTTTTATTCAGTGTAAAAGAAACAGTTTTATGGTTTTGTCATTATTTCATGTTTTATTCAATATTTGAGGCTATTTCTTAGAATTTATTTAGCATTTTGTGTCAGTTCCTAGAACATTGATTATTTACTGAGGTTTATCACTTACTGTTTAGTATTTGCTAAGGACTTAGTGAAATGAATACTTAGTAAAGACATGAGTAGCAGTTCGTGTTGAAGAATGAAATTACAAACAGTTGGATTTTCCATATAGGACATAAAGTGTGTGATGTGGCAATGATGTAGTATACAGGAGAGGTTCCACATCTTTAGGTGAGAAAAAGACTGTGCTGCTTTCTTCTACTTACGAGTTGGTGTGTAGTAAGGAGTGTTAGTTTTGTAGGGTTCTTCAGTTAGAACTGTGTTTTGAAAGGGAGTTACTATGATTCGTTTTGAGCTACTCTGCTGATCTGCAATTGAATTCTGAACTACATATCCAGTATTTAATGTGCACTTTTTTACTGTTTTGCTCTTTATTATTTCTGATTTGGTAATACTGAAAAGTCTTTAGGAAGGAAACCTACTAATTATTTACTGCGCTATCATCAGTGGAACAAGCTGCTTTCCATGGAGTATAGAATTAACGTAGTCCTTAAAATGTTTCCCAAAGTGTTTCTTGATTAGGGCAGAGAGAAGGTACTCAGTATCTGCCTGTTGCGTAAACAGTGATGTTATCTCAATAGGGCAAATTGTGCAAAAGAGGCTTAACGAAGGAATTAAAAGGGAAGTAGTAGATGGACAGGCAATGAAATTAGATTAGATGATGATTAAAAACTGATCCTGAGAAATTATGAGAGGGAAAAAGTGTCTAAGACGCTTCTGTTTCAGTCACAGATAAAGTACCTAGATCTGATCTTGTTTATCTATACCTTTCTAATCTCCACTGTATTTCAGTGTGAATACCTGTGTATTTTTATTAGTTTAGTCAGGAAGGAAATAACTGTAGGAGATAGGCTCCTGCTGAAGTACCTTTTAATTTCTACCTTGGCTGCTTGATTCGCTCCCAAAAAGAAATTGGCTCTTCAGAAAGAAATGGATGCAGTTGGGTGTCAGTATTGCCAGATGTGACCCTGTCCTTCCATGTTTACTTCTGTCCTGAACTTGAGTACTATCTGTCTTGCTTTAGAAATACTCACGCTGATTATACTACAGATTTGCTTGCTTTCAGTATTGAGCTCCTACAGTGGTGTGGAATATATTTATGGAGCCCATTGTCTTTTTAATACTGATGTAATTGCTGTGATGGATTACAGAAACAGTATGAAACTGAGCTGTTTTGAGTTTGGGCTTTGTATATGTTTTGGAAAGAATGAGAAAAGGAGCTACGACAGTTTAAAACTGTGGGATTTTTTTTCAGTACACTGAAGTTTGTACTCAGCTTTTGTATATGGAACTTCAATGTCCAAATATGCTGTAATAGGGTTTTTTTTACCATTTTAAACATTTAATTTTTCTAATGGAAGTGCATATGTTTATGGTTAAATTACATCACTCTAGTTGTTCCCCAAAATTTAAGGTATTTCGGAAGGAAAAATACCTTGTTAACCTGGAAGGGGAACACTGTATTATTTGATCTTTCACAGATTCTACTAGAAAAACAAGTTTTATGAATAATCTTAATGTTGTTCTTACAATACAGGTTATGATTCTGAAGTCTATAGTGAAATATAAGAGGACTTTACTGTATTTTTCTAGGCTTATATTTTAAAAACTCTGAGATAAACTGATACAGAGCAGAATTGTGTTACATATTAATGTTATCTGAATCACAAAACCTTGAAAAATTCCATTGTTTTAGAGATGCCAGTAGGAACATCTGGTTTTAGTTTAAATTCTTTATTCAGTTATGTTAATGTTACTACAAATTTTGCTTTTAAAACAATGAATGCAGTAGATTCCATTGCGAATACAGGATTATCTTTGTGGGTTTGGGGTTTTTGTTGGTTTTTTTGGGGGGTGGCGGTATTGGTGGTTGTTTGGTGGTGGTGTTTTTTTTTTATTTTGGTGGTGTTTGCTTGTTTTTCTCCCTGGGTGCTATCTTTATCTGAAATTATGTTCCAAAGAAGATAGGAAGCCTCTAATTTACTGCCATGTTAATTTCCTGTTAAGTGTATGGATCTGGTTTTATAATGAAGTTTGAAGAATATTTACTGTTGTTTGCAAGGTATTTGTGAAGGGGAAAAGATGTGGCTTGTGTATTCTTTCTCTTGTACACTAAAATATTAACAGGTGATACTGAAAAGGGAAGTTCACCTTAGAGTAGGACTTTTTACAGGAAACCCCCCCATGTCCATTGAGTTGACAGAAACAAACAGCGTACGGTGGATCAGTTAACAGACGAGACTTCCAGTTCCATAACTGTTTACCTAACCAGTCCCCAGTGATCGCTGGTCTTCTGAACCATTGAACAGTGTCTGCTCCCATTTAATGGGAAATGAGTGTGCTCAGAACAGAGTCTGTGGTGATTAACACTGCTGCTATTTGCAGCCTTTCCAAAGCAACAAAAGGCTAATGATTCAGTTCAATAAAATTGAAGAGCTGATCAGAATACCTGTGTATGGGTATCTTACTCTGAGTAATTTAGAAGAGCAAATATTTATTGACAGTCTGTATAGTACAGTTGTGTCTCTTGAATACCAATAGCAACAAATGTAAGGCATATGCCTTCATCTTAAATATGTCTGATGGGAGATGATAATAGCACTAGGAAATAGCTTCTTATATTCCAGTTGTATTCACTGAATGTTCCTACATTAGGAATAGAGGGAGTAGTTGAAACAACTTATGAGAGCTATGCTAAATAAGGAGATTCTGTCTGTATCTCTGTGTCTGTATTTAAAGGTCAAATATTCACATTTACCAGAAGATCCAATATATATTATTTCAGTGCCAAGTTTTTGTAGGTTTACTAGGTATTCTAATTAAACCTATTGTGAGAAGTGATCTAAAACTTAACACCAGGATATGTTTGTGTTTTTCCTGACCTATAAGTTTTATTATATGAGTTTATTGTTTACTCTGATTACGGTTTAGAAATAATGCTATGAAAGGTACTTTATTTAAGGAACTGTGGACTTCAGTTTAATATTCTAAATAACATGCACCTTTATGAAATCCATATGAAGAAATATGTAAGGGATATGTGTATTGAAACAGTGAAGTTGTGAAGTTCTGGTGCCGATACTCAGTGCTTTGATTCTGTATAGGTATTTTCATAATGTATTTGTTTTAATTGTCAGAATGATAAACAGTAGGATTCAACCCATACCAAACTGTTGGGTTTTGTTTTGTTTTTCCTTTTTATTTATTTCACTGAGATAAGGCTTAAATACGCATCTTTAAATGTGAAACACACCAGATTGACTTGTCTGCATGGGATTTGTGCACCCTGCTTGTTAAACACTTTATGGTTTTTAAGTCAGTTAAAAAGGGTATCCTCAGAACTATCTGCTTAATAGCTGAGCAGATAAATACAGGGAAGTGATATTTGGATGACGGGGAAGTTGATACTCTCCCTTCTTTTTTCCCCTCCCCCAGCTGGCAGAAAGTACTTCCTTGTTTTAAATTTGTATCACTTGCTATAACAGTCATCTTGGCTTTTTTGGTGATACAGAGCTATGACTCTGTTTCAGTTCTGAACTATAGTATAGAATATAAGTTATATGCAAACTAATAGTTATTTAATAACCTCCTAATCTCAGGGAAACATTTCTCTCTGTAACACTGATACCACTCCCTTCTTTTCTTGAGCACACTGTTCTAAGTTCACTACCGTAGTGTATGGAGAGACAAAAAGCAGTACATGCTCTGCTTGTTATGGTGCCGTGCCAAACCGGCCAGAGCAGGAACTTAACCCTTCTGAAGAATTTGGCAGTAGGTAAGATCTCTTTTCCTGTTTCTACAAGTTTTTAGGAAACGTGCCCTTTATTTAGAATGCAAAAATAGATTAAGTCACATATGCAAGAACTGGAGAGTTTGCTCATTTGGTCTCCTGTGGATGCATTTTTAATAATATTGTGGAAGTATTATAATTTGTAGAGAGGCATTTAAAAGTTTTTAAAGTTTTCAATAATTTCACCAATGGATTGTTTAGTCATACACTAAAATATTCACCATGTACATTGAATGTGAAACCACCTAATAATCTTTTCTAACTGAAGAAGAAATGATTCTTTAAACAATTTTTCAAAAGTAAAAATCTTGCAACGTTGTTTTCCAAGCCAGATACTTTGTTCTTGCAGATTTTTTGCAGGCTAATGTTAGTCATGCAGTAAATGTGCTGGTTTTGCTTCACATGAGGCTTCTCATGGCTATTGGTCATGCAGCGAATTCAGTATTCTGCTGCCTTATTGAAGTAGCCCCACTGCTTTATACTCTGTGTTATTCAGGTGTTGCTGTAAAATGGGATTTTCTCCAGGTATTTCTTATAATGAGCAACAGCATCTCTAAGCATTGTACAAACAGTAACATTTTTTTACTGTGGTGCATCATATCACACTTCATTTATGGTTAAACTTAAAGTCCTCCTGGCTCCGTTGGCAAGTGACATAACTAGGACTAAAATCTACTTTTGCTTCTGTCTGTTTATTAACAGCATTCAAACAATGCCAGAAGACTCGGAAGTGCCTGCTTTCTGGCTTGGCTGTGATGAAAATAAGATTTCTTGGTGTTTAGGGGAATGGACGTAATTATGTCCTTTGTATATACAAGGCAAGTGTAGTGCTGTCACTGTGTTAAAGTGGCAACTATTTTCATCCAATAATGCTTGAAAACATATTTATGCGATTTGTGATCTGCTGTTGTCTTGGACAGAGTTGTTTGAAAATGGCCTGATGTGTATTAAAGTGGGAATTAAGCTTGAAGTAGAACTAAGTGGAGAGTTACTGTTTTGGAATTAAACTTTGTTTCAAATGCAGATAAGACTAAAGTATTTTAAAGTTGCCTATAAAAAGCATATGTGAAAAAAACCTGGTTTTTTAAAACAAATTTCCTCCCAGTTAAAACTTTAATGATATTACAGAGCCATTTGAAATCTAAGTGAGTGGATTCTGATCCAGTTTTCAAAGTAGGATTTCCTGGTATATATTTTATGTTTGCTTGTATTCTACAAGCAAGGGTGTATGGTTAGTGATACCTGCTTCATATATATGTGTGTGTGTGTTTATATTTTTCTCAGATGGTGGTAAGGAATTATATTCTGTTTGCTTGGGACAGACTATTTAACCTCCTTACTAACTTGTAGGTAAAGATGTTAAATTTAAGCTGATACATACCCACAATGAACAACCATGTTTGTTGTCAAGCACAATGTGAAGAGGCTGTGATGGGTAACAGAGAGGAAGGATTCCTGTAACCATGTTCTGGCTACTATGCACTGTGTTGATAGAACCTCCTGAGGAGGGAGGAGGAGACAGTGCGTTTAAGAAGCCACACTCCCTGCAGAGGGAGGCAGATGGTGACTGCCGTGGGAAGACCGAGTGGGAGTACCCTGAGAGAAACAGAAAACGGACCCTTAGGTAAACTTGCGAAGAATCGAATTTTTCTTTAGTTAAGTTTGCATCCTGATACAGTGACATAAATACAGTGTTTTAGTTCATAGGAACGTGCCCATCCAATAACTGAAGAATTCAGGAGGTGACTCGTAAGCTGGACCAATAGGAGTGGTTGTTGAGGTGCCCTCTGTTGGCACCACATTCCTTTCCCCTGTTGTCTTAACATTGGTGTTCAACATCCCAGCTGTGAACTGTTTCGATCAATTTGCTCTGCTGGTGGAAAACTAACACTGTTAAAATTGTTGGTCCAACTGATAGATTCAGTGGCATGGGTGAAGATGAGCACACAGCTTTCGTCTCTAATGTCATTCAACTCATCTGCTGATCTCCAGATGCAGAACTTGATTTTGTTGTGGTTTTGGCTGCGCATTCCAAAAGCAGTCACTAATGTTTCTACTCCAGTTCTGTCTGTGGTAGATTCCTGCCCTTTCCTAGAAAATCAATGTGTCTGTCACACCTGTGAAGTTGTTAGCTGCCGAGTGAGACACTGTTGCCTGCCAGACCTGACTTTCCATCACAAGTTTCCAAAGCAGTTCCTTTGCCGCTGGTGTGAGGAGATCTTTAAAGAGAAACGCACAGACTTTGTATTTCTCTTCCTGAATTGTGGCTCTCTGTTTTTAGCTTCGCTTTAGAAACCTGACTTGCTGTATACGTCATCTTACAGCATGGCTAGGTCTCTAGCGGTTCGGTACCATTTTTGAGTTGTTTGCTCACTTTATCATGCAAACATTTCTCTAGTCATAGAAATTGTCTTTAACATCAAAGTTGACAGCAGTGTTGCTTTTTAAGAATATATACAAAAGTTTAACAGGCAAATGGATTTTTCATACTGCATTCATGCTATGAATTTATTAATTCTTTATTGCTTAGAGCAAATTAGTCTTTCATCCAACTAGAAGTAATTTTTAAATTCCCATTGTTTTCCTTTTGCATATTAAGCACTTCAAGTCTGCATTTCTAGCAGAGTTTCTCACTTAAATATTTTCAAGCTGTGACATACAGTTTACTGTTAATACCAGTGTCTTAATTTTTGCAAGTAAAATAGCTCCATGTCCTGAACATCAGGTGACAAATTGTTTGCAGAAGTTCCTTTTAGGAATTATTTTTCCTTTTCATGTCTCCAAAAGACTAGTAGATTTTCTTTGTACTATCCTGCCTGTACAGTCTATACTGAGCTTTTGTTTTAATGTGAAATGAAGATGTGAAGTACTGTTTAGTGTATGTATAAGCACCTCTAACTTTTTTTTTCATCTTAATCTCTGAGTGTCTCTGTTTTCCAGTGTAGCTATGGCTTTTGATGTTGCTGCTCTGAACTTTCTCATTGATACTAATCTTCTAGTCTATAAAATGCTTGGTCTTTGAGTTTGCTCACAGCCGCGTTTTTTCCACTCTCTTAACTTTAATACATAGATTGTTTTCAGAGAGGAATGAGGTATAATTTGCAGGTTAGTCTGGAAGCTACAATCCAGAACTTGTAGAAGGCAGAAAAGCAAGACACTTTCTGTTTTTGTTTTTGATACAGAAACAGCTCTTTGATATTTTTTTTAGATGTAAAACTAACAGGATGTTTAATAAAAAATAAACTACTGTTTAGCTGGAAGCAGTTCTTTTCTGACTGTTAGGAAGAAGGCTATTGCAGTTTCAAGGAAAAAAGGAAGACCAGAAGACCAATTTGATAATTATAAAGACAAGCAGGCAGGAAGAGAGAGGAGCAATAATCGGTTCAGACAGTAAAATAGAAGAGCTATTATCCTAAGATAGAAAAGGAAGCAGGAATGCATAAAGATAGAGACAACAGTAGAAAACAAAACCAATTAGGCACTGAAGAGGTTTCAGAGATTAGAAAAAACTGAAATGTATTTTCAGAAGTAGATTAGTGTAACGTACTCTAATTAAAATACAATTTTATAATTCATTTGTGCTGAAGACAAATAAGGAAAGGTATGCTATACTGGTAACTTCTCATTAATATATTTATGTTCGATTACAGTTCCCACAATTTTTAGTGTAGCACATCAAGTAGTTCTTTGCACAAACACTGCAAGTTTGTTGTTTGTTTTCTTAAATAAATTAATTTACCTGGAGTAATCTCATACATGTAAAATGCTGAATCATTTGAACTTAATTCAGGACCTTGATCTTTACTTAAAGGGAAAAAAAAAAAAGCAAGCTGCATAACGTTTCATAGGAACACCAGATATTTCAGAAGAGTGATAAAATCTTAATATGTGAAGTAGTTACTTTATAATGTTTTGTAACTTCAAATATTTAACTTCTTGAATAGAGTTGGATCTTTTTGTCTTCTGCAGTACTGCTGATGCAGGAAGGATGGACATTATGCAGAATTTAACCTATTATTTAAATTTATCCATAATTCAGGTTCATTTGAGAAGCCCTCATGGGCTTTAATTGAGTAAACAAGAACTGCTGTTGGTCCATGTTAAGTTAGATAATCAGCCACATTTTCTCAGTTGGATTACTGTGGACTTGCAGTTGTGTGGTTAAGTAATTTGTTGCTTTTCCTAAAGTCCTAATAAAATACGTTTCTATCCACAAATGCACTGGGGCATTTTGATGCCAAATGTTTGGGGGTTTTTACCTGATTTCTGCTTTTCTGTGCTCTGAGCATTTTCTTTGTGGAATCTCGTTAGGGCATGGTATAGATTTCCCGATACTGGACTGCGTAGGTGTTATTTAGAGAGCAAAATATGGGATTGAGTTTTTAATCTCCCACTCACTGAATTGGAAGTTTAGACTAGTGAAGCTATGCAGCCTGGAGAACAAAGAATTGGGAAAAAAACTAATCTTGTGCCAGTGCTTCAAAACTGCAAATAAGATCACTTGGGTAACTGCAGATGAAAATTGTGGTCAGATAAAAGTATGTAAATAACGATGTACAACTGAGTCAAAACAGAATAAAATGATTGTAGCATAATTAATACGTGTCATGATTTCAAATAAAATGTATTATTATATAATATATTTTAAAGATATTGCAGATTTAATTAATTATGGTACTTAATTGAGACAGCTTGCTTAAACTTGTGAGTTTGACGTAGTTATCTAATATGATTCTTAAGGCTTTCAACTGTGTTGTCTGGAGATCATCAAAATGCTGGTCAGTGAAATGGGGACTAATCATAATTCGACTACTGGAGTTTATTGTAAAGGAATCATTTAGTCAAAGAGGGGTTTGTTTGTTTACAGAATTTTATACCACAATCCTAGCTTTTAATGCAAGTAGAAGCGGTTTCCAAAGTTGATGAGATCTGTGAACATTAACCCTTCAAAAATCTCAGTCTGGTTTAATGCCTTTTATTTGAAACTCTCGTATAAAATAGTGTCTGGACTAACTGCTGAGAGCTTTAGGAAGGCTAAAGGTTTGGTATTTATGCTGCAGCATTCCTTCCAGTCCTTGTCCCTTTGAAGAGATCCTCCATGTTTTTCTTTTTATTGGTTCTTGAGGCTTGTTTGGGGGAAAAAAAACTGTCTGTAAGAGGGGAAGGGCAAATCTCGAGTTTTAGCCAGGAAAGGCTGTTTTGTCTTTGGTGCACATTTGATTCCGCTTGGCTCTTTGCTTGGTGCTTCAGCTGCTGTTATTGTAAAGCTTCCTGGTATCTGCAAAAAACTGATAAGTTTAGAACTGCATACCTGAAGTATTCATAACATTGATCTGTGGTTCCAGTAAATAATCTGGAAGTAGAATTTAGGGAGGTAACATTTGTTTTGGAATAGTCTATATTGACCTACTACAGACTTTTTGTGAAGTTTCAGATTTGTTTGTTTATAATGCAGAGACTTTGGACTCCATTCCAGCTTTTGAGTGGGCAGTTTCTACTTACGGCCACCATCCATTAGCTAATGTTCATCAGTTTAATAACAGTCAGCTGCAGTTTTAATAAAGGGTTTTAGAAAAAAATTGCCTGCTCAGCTGCTAAAAGGTGTGGGGAGTTACTAGACAAACAGCAATATATATTTACCTTGGAATATTGTTGAGAACATACTTTGCTATCAAGGTAGTAGATAGTCAGATATCATAGAATGTTTTGTTGTGGGTTTTTTTTTTTTTAATTGCCTTTTGCTGATCTTTAGTTAATGCAGTTTTCACATTCCTTATAAAGGAGCCAATGGAATTAATATACTGATGTATTTAATTTAAAGTTTCTAGGCTTAAATTTTATTGTAACTATTTGGTCCATTTTCTCCTCTGTATAGCGTTGCCCATTTTTTGCGCTTTTTTTTTCCATTCAAAATATCGCTTGGTTTGGCTTGTATCTTAGTGCATTAATTTGATTTCCTTTGTAGTAGTGCGGAAGGTTTTCTGCTTGTGTTCCTGGATGAAAAGAAAACTTTTTGCTTAATTGAGGCCCAGAGCTCAAACATGGATGCTTCTGGGGAGAAGTTGAAAGGACCACGAGTAAATTTGTGACTCGCCTTTAGAAGCCTCTCTGAAAAGGCCATTACTTTCTGCTTGTTAATTGATGTTGCCTTAATCTTTTGCTTATTTACCTCGGTGTCATTATTGAGGAATGTAAGGTGCTTTTTGTGACTGCGGACTTTAATTCACTGGTTTATTATTTATAGAGAATTTGAAAAATTGTGAAGCCGATGTGTTTATTTAATGTATTTTCTTTATCTCTTAATTCAGAGCTCTGTTCTACAGCACATACATGACTTCTAGAGAACTTAAGAGATATTGTCAATATGTCCAATTTAATCCAAGGAATCAGTGTGTATGTGAGAATTTTGAAGATAAATCTGTAAATCATCTGTAGATTTTAATTGTATTTGGGGGGGGAAGGGGGGCTTCCAACTTCAATCATTCATAAGTCAGTTTTCAAAAAATGCTTTGGTACTTCTTGAAAGTTTTGGTGGGGTTTTGTTTTTTTTTTTGTCCTTCATACTTTATGCTTCGTTCTAAAATAGTGCATAATGTAATTGCTGGCCAAAAAATGGCAGTGAATAAACTGATGTTGTGAAGCTGTCTCACTCTTCAAAAGGGTGGGAATGTATTACTACTCTTTTTTTCTTTTTTTTTTTTTTAATTCCAATAAATGGAATGGTGGCTCACTAAATTAGGGTTTCCATTGCTTTTCTAAGAGATCATTAATGAATCCGTGAGTAGTTTCATAGATGTCAATAATGGTGGAGGAACTGCACTAACATAAAGGTCCACAGAGTGGTGAGAATAGCTAATGGGTTTTAATTGTTTTCTTACACGGGATTTACTCTATTCAGGTTGTTCTGTGTATGTTCTATGCATGTTCCTCATATAGGGAAGGAACAAATTCTTTCTTCCCTTGAGGGACTATGGGATAATCCTACAAAGCTGTCTTTGCACAGAGCATACTGTTTCTAGAGTCAGGCGAAGAAGAGGAACTGAGGACAGGAAGAATTTTCGGCACTCAGTCAGTGATTAAATGCTTCTCATAAAGCGTGAGGGGAGAATAGCATGTCAAATGTACTCACTTTTTTCCGTTCCAGTTTCATATTAGTAGCAGAGAATTAATTTTGACCAGTAGAAGTCCTTTTTTTGTTTGAACAAAATATTTGGAAAGCCATCCTTTCTGGTTACACGTTTGGAAATGTAAGTAATGAGGTGTCTGTAATGCTAATGAAACCTTAGCAGCAAATGAGAGCTTTGTGGACTAAAGAGCCTAAGTAGGACAGCAAAGGCTTTGTTCTGCTGGGCACTGGAGGAAGTCAGTTCTTCTTAATGGTATTGGATGTTGGCTGCTTGCCAAAAGCACCTTTTGGAAACTTCTTTTGGATGCCAGCTTAAATGTTGTCAGAGTAATTGCAAAAATGAGTGGAATGTAAAAAAGAAAAGCTTCTTGAGATTGATGACGTGTTTTTATGCATGTATGCAACAGTAGTTTGACACTAATGTATGGTAACCGTCTCCCTCTTCTCACACACAAACAAGGTACATGCAACTTATCTAAAAACAATAGCAGGAATCTCACTTTATTTGACAAAAGATATTTAACGTGGAAATGTCTAGTTGGTGTAAAGTGGGCGCATAAGAACAATATGAGATACGGGCCATGGTTTCCCAAACGTATTAAAATCTTGTCTTTAGTCCCTCTCCTGTCTCTTGGCTGTTTGTATGGTTCTCTGGTGAAACAGATCAGGGAAAGTGGTTGTGTTTTTGGTGCAGAAAGTGATGCAGAGGCAGGAGCACATGGCTGGTAGTGGAACAGGATGGGTGCTTTTGGTTGGTACTTGCATGCCATTGGATTGATGTGTTCGAGGCACTAACGGCCATGGTTGTTAGTCCATGGTGTTAGGATACTGACAGCCGCAGGGCAAGATTTGAGAGCAACCTTAATCCTGTTACGGTCTTTTTTTGTTGTTCTTGTTGGTTGTATGTAGTTGTGTTGTCTTGGTTTCACGGTTAGTGAAGACATTTTCTTTGATTCTTAAGCCCTGTGTCATTTTATGGCATTTTTTGATTTAACTTCAGATCATCCTACTGCATATTGAAATTGAACTTAAATTGCTAATACTAAAGGTCAACATCATTTGTTAGGTTCAGGCAAGTTACTGAAACACTCCTCTCACTATTTTGTGTTAAGTTAAATAAACTTTGCCTCTAAATGCTTTCTTCAGCTTTTTTTCTTTTTCTACTCTTTATTTTCTTAGTTTACTGTGAAATGTATTTGGATTCAGCATATACAAACTTTGATGTTGCGGTTGCTTGTCTTTTTGGATTACTAAATCATAAGCTGAAAATACTCAATTTTTTCACTGTGGCAAATTTTTAGCATAAAATACAAATATGTGCTAGACTAAAAATATGTGCTAGGCTATATTTTGTACCTTTGTTCATTCCTGCCCAATTCCTAAACCCCATATTTCCACTTGTTTTTTTTGAATTTTCAACTTTAACTAATTAGTGTATCCCCACCTGTTGTTAAGTACAGAATACAGTGAAAGACTGGTTTTGAAGATGATTTAATGTATTAAAAATGCCCCAACTTTTTTGGAAGCATGGTTTATTTTTGACTTTCTCTTTGTTCTTTGCCTTTGCTTTGCTGTAACTTTCTTAATGGCTAAGGACAGGTTTGCTTTCTTTGGAATCTCTTGCTAGAGCTGATCATGAACTGTGTATATAGATTCATTTTAATAAATTCTAATAAATGTTTTCCTACAGACTACACCCAACTTTGTCATGCAGCTATAATTTGTATTATTTTTCTTTTAGTGGGTAATCGTATGAGTGGAAGTAATTTTTTTTTTTTTTATCAAATGAAATGACAACTTCTTGAGTTTTAAAACGGCCCAACACATCTCTCTTGTTGAAGAATCTTTTATTTATCTAATAGTGATCTTTGGTTATGTCTTCGATATCTTGGTGGAAAAGATGCACTTTTGAATGAAAGGATGAAAGACACGTGCATCGTGAGAGTAATCAAAGACTGCATAAAACTTAAAATGCAAGTATTTAGAGCTGTTTCTACAGAAAGAGGTATATCTGCTGGCACATACAACTTCGTGTTCTGGTATATGGCTGATATATATACACACATGTGTGTATATATGTACACACACACACACAACAGATTTATAACTTCAATCTGACTTCTGTCCAAGTAGTAAGAATTCCCTCACAGCACAACTCATAAATACATTATATGTTGTTTCTGGTGCTGCTGTGATTCTTAACTAATTCTGGGTATTTTTGTTTCCTTTTGTTTTTAAAGGATCAGTTTGATAATTTGGACAAGCATACACAGTGGGGCATTGACTTCTTGGAGAAATATGCAAAATTTGTAAAAGAAAGGATAGAAATTGAGCAAAACTATGCAAAACAACTGAGGTAAGGATTTTTTCTTTTTAAAAGAATTTTAACAGTTATTTAAAATGACTGTATCAGATGGTGGGCAAGCATGTAATGTCATGATTAACGACTGTTTTCATTTATAGAGTGAATTAGATCACTAGTTCTTTTCATGACAGACAAGTTTTTCTTTACCAGTCCAAACCAGAAAATTATCTTTGGGTGTGTGCTTGCTTGCTTGTTTTTGCCTTCTTTCCTCCCCCTCTTCCCACATACCCTTCAAAACTTTTAACTAAAAAGGTTTGACTTAAATTTTAAGATTCAAAATAAAACTGTAGCAATGTTTTTGCACTGACTATCAGCATGTTTGTTGCAAAGTATGTTATCCGTGTCTATGTTTTCGTGTTTTCAACCAGCTTCAAGCCCCTGCTACTAATTAATTTCTCATGTTGAATTGGGAAGAGCTGCGCTACATTGTGTTAAGAAATCCGATTTAAATCATTGAGTAGAACTTGAGAAAGCAGCAGATCTTCCTGTCCTTAAAGCATGCCCTTTCCATAGCTGGTCTTGTCCCTTTGGGTGAGACTGTAACCCAACCACCCTTTGTCTTATGTCTCCAGTTTGCTTTCTATTGGTGCCAAGTGAAACATCTTTTAGGTCCAGTAGGAATTTCCCCTCGGGGATCATACAAGAAGAGTAACAGCAATGAAATGACAGAGAAGCACATTCTTGAGAATAAAGTAAGATTGATTTTTACCAAAAGGTGCGCACAGTGCTTGAAGAAAAAGATTTAAAATAAGACACTCCTGCAAACTTGGCCTTCACTGTAATCTTTGCTGTCTTGAATTCCTTTGGGGATTCAGCTGAAGCTGCTGCCTAGCCCTTGTCAGACTGAAACTGATAGCAGCTTCTCTCCTGTGGTGTCTTCCATCGTCTCATCGTTGGCAAACTAGATTGTCATCAGAGTTGAGGAATCCTTCTTCATAAATGCAGTAATGAGGTTCACAGCTGAGGGTATGGATGTTCTCTGTCTAGGCTGCTCATTTCCCTTTTGATTTCTGTATCAGTTTCTTTTGATCCAGTTGTGTATGTTCACCTAATACCCCATTACTTTACTGAAGGAATTTTTTTCTTAAAAGGAAGGAAATAAATACTACTTTTCCAAAGCTGGCGTAGAAGAACTTCAGGAGGTAAAGGAAAAATTGAAGCATGCACACCACCACTTCACAGCCCAGTTGTTCTTTGTTTTCAGTTGTCTGTTTAAAAATGGAAGTGTGTTTTATTTGCACGGATCTTACCAGACCTTTTCCTTGAATAGTATGAACAAATGCCATTTTGCTTAATTTTATTCAAAGGTTAATTCCACAGCTAGCAAGACAAGATGCCACATTATTACTTCAGGATTTGTCTAAAAGTAGGAAATCTTCTCTGTTCAGCATTTTATTCTTTTGGGTAAAACTCTTTCTCAAAGTGTCTTTGAAAAATGAAAGAGTTATGTCGAGTACCCCTTCTGTCAGATGACTGGACTGACTGTCCCTGTGCAGTAAGTATGACAGTTTTGAGAAGCACAGGTCTTGCTGCACAGTTGTGTCATACAGTGCATGCGTGCACTTAACTGCCTGCTGCCAACGAGAGTCTGGACAGCACACACATGAGAGGGTAACTGATTTTCTGCCAGCAGACCAGTTCATTAAGCTACTTTTCAATATTCCTGCCTGTGTATTCCTTGGGAGAGAATTGATGGTTAGTTAGGAATTGTCTTGTGATAACAACTTGACTTCAGCCATCATTGCTCTTGAGGACACTCACTGTTTTTAGCAATGTGGAACAGTTGTGAGGCCCTGTGGGAGATTGAGATCAAGCAGAATTTTCCCCTCCAGAAGAGTTAGCCATCCTGCAGCTTGCTTCTGAGAACTTTTGAGAGATAAGATCTTGGGGATGGACTATGGTTCTGGTGAATTTTAATGCTGGCAGCATATGGTCTGTGAGAAAGATATTAATATCTCTGATAGAGATTTTGAGTTTATAATTGATTTTTCCTTTTGTAACGAAATACAATTTGAAAAACAGGATGTTGAGAATCTCTTCATAGTAAACTTTATAGCTGAGATTTATTATGCCCTTTTTTAGTAGATGTATAAACAGTACAGTGAGTGGTCACCTGTTGGTAGTTCTATGACTCTCTTAGTACTTGGGTGGGAGACCAAGAAAAAACAAGTTTAATGAGGGAGATAATGCTAGGGATGTATGGTGATAGTTTTCTGCCTTGCTTTCAGTGTGGGCTGTGAACATTCTGTTGAGATTGATGGATAGACTTAAACCCAAGGATGAAAACTTGAGTGAATTTTTCATAACAGTTTTCACAAATGAGAGTCCGTGTCCTGGCAGAAATTCATACTCACTTTGTGTATACCCTTGTATTTTGATGAATTTTTTTTTTTGTATACTGTCACAACTTGGTGATGAGACTTTCCGAGGTGCAACAGCTGTTTTCAGTCTTCTAGAAGATGACAAATGATGCATGTACAACGTATGAGGAACAGTTTGAGTGAAGTCACTATATTCTTACTGTGTGCAGTTATTGCAGTTTGTGGTCACTGAGTAATTCCAGAAATGATAACTTGTAAGAATCCTGTCCAAATATTGGTTTTAGGTTGCAAGTCATTCCTTGCTATTCTTCTTTGGTAGGCTGTTCTCAATACTGAGAAAAAGTCTAAGAAAAATTGAAACCATTGAGGAATCCTCAAATGCCTACGGAGGAAAAAAACTGTCTAGAGAGCTTGTCTAGTCTTTGTCTGCAGTATACTTTGTTCTGAAAAAAAGCAACTATAATTTCATTTTTTTGAGCTAACTTAAAGGAAAAATCTTAAGTTTTGTGTAGCTTAGGTCTCAGCTAAAGTATTGTGGTACCCCAAGGATTGTGAAGGTTATTACAGGCTGTTACTGAGTTACAAGAATATGAATCATGACAAACATATTGCAATATACCTTGTAGGTTAACAGATTTCATTTTAATTATATGCCTGTTTAATTTGTTCTTATTTTATAATTGGAAAAAAACAGAATTAGCATGTGCCAAATTACTGGGCTCTTGGCTGAATTTTGTAATTGAATTCTCAGATGCTGTTTTTGATCAGCATTGTTGCTTTAAAGGGGTGGGGTGAAAGTCTGCTTTGTTTTCTTCCACATCATCACACACAAAACAATTCTGGAGGTTCACTCCCTTTTTGTTCTGTCGGAAGCATTTTGACACTTAAGAAGACAGAGGAGTTCCACTCCTTGTGATGTTTGGCAGTAATACAAGTTCTACCTGCCGTTACAGACAAAACTACCATGCGGAATAAGATTTCTGAATTTGGTCACTTTCTCTATTATCAGTTTAAATAAAATAGTGATGATTATTTTTGAACTATTTGAGTGTTTCCCTTTAAAACTGTACATTATGATCTCTGGAGTTGTGTAGTTAATCTGAGCAAATGTATTTTTCATGTTCATTCTGCACGCTATTGTGTGTAAGTGTTTTTTTTTTTTTCTAAATACAATATTAATATATGCATATGTCTAGTCAAATCGAGACATAGTTACCACGGTTTTTTATACAGAATCTTGGCAGCATTATTTAAAATGGATGTAAGCTCAAATGTGAAGTTTGGGACACAAATTATCACCATATGTTTTCATTTCTCGAATCTCTCTTCCTTTGATTGGAGCTGAGAATTTACGCTATTGATTGTTATCCAAATATGGATGTTGCAGGTTTTTTTATAGTGATGTTTCTGCAAGCCAAAACATATGAATTCTTAATGGTTCCAAGGATAGTCCTGCTTTGTAAACTCAAATTCCATGATACAATTTTTTAAGATTAATCTCTTCACTTTTTCTGATGATGTTACTAAATGCAGTTCATTGTCATTGTTTTCACCCAGTCCATAATATTGATGTGCAGTCACTGAGGCCATCAGAACCCTATTGAAAGTATTACTTCACATATAGATATGAAATGCTTTTAAGTACTTAACTACATTTTTTTTTAGTAACTTATGAAAGTTGCAAAAATTGTTTGCAGGCTCGTTTGTAATGTGATGTAGAGGTTTAGTACAAGCAGATACCAGAGTGCCCGAGCTGCTGCCTTAATACAAATTCTGCCATATTGTTGCTGCTGCTCCTGTTCTTTACCTTCTGTATTAATTGACTGAAGAAAACTTGAGTTGATAAACACGATTTTTATACAAATGTCTAAAATTTTATGTAGGTATTTTATGTACGTGGCTAGAAATAATTTTAATTTATTAACTAGGGTGCTTTTTGAAACTTCTGGCTGTGTGACGGAGGTACTTCTTCTCTTAAAGATCAGTACTAGAGTCCAGGCTGGTATCTCACTGGTGTTGACCTGAGACCAATTTATACTGAGAAGAGAGGTCAATAAAATTGCAGGAGCAGCATGTGGTTAGTCCTGTATGAAATCTGCTTCCGGATGGCTGTAAGACAGAGTGTGGTAGAAAAAGTCGTACTTCCAGAGAGGATTAAAGTCATCAATCTACACTTTTCTAAGGAATTACAGAGCAATTTATCCTGTAGATTTGATTCAGTTCTGATGGTCTGCCATTACTTCTGCAGTCTTGTTCTAAACTAGTCCAGGTTCATTTTTGGATCTTGAGGATTAGACATACATTTAGATAAAAATGTTAAAGAACTTTATGCCCCCATAAAGTGTCCACTGGCTCCTCTTTGAAATAATGCTTCACGCTTCAGATCCACGCTCATACTAAGCTGCTTGTCAACCTCATTTTTTCAGAGATTTAAATCTAATTTATCTGTTTTTTCTAAGTGTTGGTGTTCACTTCTTGGAAGAGTCATTTATGCTTCATTGTTCATATGAACACTGCTTCTTTCTTTGAACTTTAAATTCTACACTTCCTTGTCATTTCATTATTGACTTTGATTGTTGTACCTTGTGCAGTTATTAAATCTTAAATCCCGATCACACAGTGGCTCACAACTGTATGTTCCTGTGATCCTAAAATAGACAAGATTGACTAATGAAACTGACTTTTATTAGGAGAAAGGATTATATAATATGTTTGTCTTCCTGGAAACAGTAAAAAGGTGCATTAAAAAAATGAAATGAGAACAGAAATCAGCATGATAGTAAATAATCTATATTTCTGAGCCTCCTCTCCTGCCACTTTAAACTGTATTTTTTTTAGTAAGTGGTTTCTTTATTCATTTTTAACACCTCTGAAAGTCTTCCCTTGAAAAGGCTTTTGCATGGTTGCTTAGCTTACAGCATTGTATGCTTGTGATACATTTCACCTTCTGAATAAGGTGAATTTTAGGAATTTCCCATTCTGATGAGCAAAGCATAAATGTAAGGGAAAATAAACCATGGGAAACTTCCTTAGTGAAGAAGATTATTCTTTTATTTTTTTTCTTTTACTTGGGTTTATGCATTTTCCAGGCAAAATGTGTGTGTTTAATCCCTACTGAGTAGAATGTTAGAAGAGGGAGTGGATCTCTGGAACAGAGATTCTTGTTTTAACTTCAGTGAGAAAGTTCTTATAAAATTTGTAGATACTCTTTAAAGAAAGTCAGTGTTCTGTTTCTTAGTGCATTTTGAAGTAAAAAGGACTTGACTGTTTTATCATGGTTGTTCTTTCTGGTTGTAGTCTCTGAGGGTATGGAAAGAGACAAAGGGTCCAAGCTTGCTATTTCCACACTGACTCCCTGCTCATATTTTGGTATATAGTTCATGACTGAACATAGTCTCATTAATTGTACCTTTGTGCTGTAGAGATAATATGACTTCCAAATAAATTGATTTTAGAAATTGCACAAGATTATTTTAGATGAAAGCAGGATTAGCACCCTAGTTTTAATGATAAGGTAGTTCATAGTTGGTAACAACTGAAGTTACTCACGGACAATGGTAATGAGATACAAAACATGCATGCAAGATTTTGTTTCATAGAATTTTCTCTTATTCCTCCTCTCCTTTTTTCTGTTGGGGGTGTAGATTGTGTTACATAGTCCACTACTTTGCTGTTTTGGGGGAAACTGTTTTGGGCTATATTAATAATTAGTCTAAAAAGTCAATGGCCAATGGTCTCAATTACTACTGGACAGACAGATGGAAGAATTATATCCAGTGGCCAATTAAAAGACAACTGTTAAAGCAGCTCTATTAGGTTTGCGTTGCTTTGAACTTAATTTTGTCTTTGGGTGGATGTGTACAATAGTTCCATTACAAAATGTCATCCCTTTACACAATACAGAAGTTTGAATCAAGTCTACTTCATACCAGTTAAAAAGCAGAAGTTTCTTTGCATAGCCCAGGTCCATCTCAAGAAGGCACTTCAAGAAGTCTTCCCTGACAAGCTCAAGGCAAACACTCTGTCTCTTGAACAAAATGATTGGGTTGTGTGCGCTTGTTTTGTTGTTTGAGGGTTTTTTTTTTTCTTAAATGGAAGGTATGATTACTTAGAGATGTACAAGGGAAAAAAAATTGCCAGCATTATGTTGCTTCTATTTGTGGGTTGTAAAGTAAATAATCGACATGCATTATTTTCTGCTGCAATGTTAATTCACACTTTCAAATATTACTTTGATAGTTTAAATGAGAGATATCATAACAGGCAATCTGGTCCACCGTTTAAGCATTACTAGAAAGATTTCGATGAAGTGTTTGAAAATATGAGAATTTTTGTGAGGGTGGGCATTGGTATTTAAGTACTGATCTATTTAATTTGAGTGAATAGATTTACTCAATTTAACTCTCTTTAACTGTTTGCTGCTTTTAAAACACAGAAACTGAGATGTTTTGCTTCTTTGACCTCAAAAAGCATGAAGGTTGAGGGTAAGCAATTTGAGAAAAATCCGGTGTCTTACCTGATTTTCTTACGTCCAAAAAAGGATTCTTTATTTGCTGTAAAGTGACAAACTCTCACAGGGAAAGGAACTGTAGTAGTTTTTCTGTTTTATGGAAAAAACTGACAATTTTGAAAATTGCTGGAATAAAAAAATTGAAGGTATGAACATCCAGCTACTAAAAAGGAGAAGGAAGTTATGGATATTTTTTTTTTTCAAGACTGACAACATGTATCCTTTTGAATTTCAAGAATTTTAAAAGACCTCATTGCTGTCAGAAAAACAATATTATAAGTCAAAGCAAATATGTGTACTCAGAAGTTTAAAGCAAAGGTTGACGTACAGGAAGATAAGAATTTGGAAAATCACTGGACGTTCTCTCATATTATGCCTCCTGTCTGTAAAATTTTGTGGCTTCATTTTATGTTCATCACAGGATTTGGGATGTTTGTAGCAATATCTGTAACAGCAAATATTTTGCAGTTGTTTGTGTAAGCAGTGTATGCCTGTGTTATGCTCCAGGGAAGAGTAGGCGATGTGGTTTGTATATTTCTTAAGGTGCTGTTTCTGCATTGTATGATAAGCAAATGAGTTTATATAGGTGTTCTCGGAAATTGGACTGTGATACCGTGTAAAGTGCTGGTCTCATGGATGGTCTTTAAGAGATTTTCTTGATTTCTGAAAACCTGATATTTACAACAGTGGTGCTAGGGCAAAAAGTAACATCTTTCCTGGAAAGAGGTGTTGCCTCTTCTGTTCCGGAAGTATCCGTATTGAAGATAATGGAGATGCTGTGGTTAAAACCTTCGACCTGAATGTACACTCAAAGCTTAAATCGGTCATGGAGTTCTATGCTCCTGTGTATAGCATACAGTGTGCACTATCTGTATGTTACACTGTGATCATACGTTTGCTTTTTTCTTGTCTGATAGCCTTCTTTTGCACGTGTGAAAAGGAAGTTAAATAAAGAACTCATTATTTTATGTCTAGTCACTGTGCAATAGAGGTTTTAAAATACTTACATTGTTCTAGGTCAAAGTGACTTAAAACTTTGAAAAAGCCGTAGATTTCTGCCTTGTGTTATCTAAAGGACCCTTATAAGATGATAGAGGGAATAGACTTGTTCCTGGAAGTAATTGAAAAGAAATAATTTGTTCATGCAGTTTTCAATGTGTATGTCTTCTCAAAAGAGACTCTAAAATAGCATCTTTTTTTCATTCTTCCTTAATAGAAATCTGGTTAAGAAGTACTGTCCTAAACGTTCATCCAAAGATGAGGAACCCAGGTAAAAATGTGCATTTCAAGTTCTTTGTATAAGAAACAAGGACTACAATATATTCTGTCCTTTCATGGATTTATTTTTTTTTTCCTCTTTTTTTAAGATGAAGTATTTAATTGGTTAAGGCAACAAAAGAATTCTGCTTGGCTTCTTATAGTTCTGCTGTAATTCTTAAGCAATGAAACCTGAGTTTACTTCTATTAGTATTGTAAGGTAGTAAGCATGGCAGTTGTACTTGCTCTGTTCCAAATTAATCTTCAGCTAGCTGGAAGTTTGAAAGCAGTTTAGTATGCTATGTTCAGTCTGGTATTATTTTTTTATAGAAAAGCAATTATGTCTCCTTAGGCTGTGCTTTTTTGCTTAGTTTAGTGGTGTTTTCCAGTACATTTTACAGCAATACAAATGTAGCTATACATTTGTATACTGAGACTTGAGTGTATGCAAAATTGTCATGGTTTTGGCAAGAAGAGCTCTTAAAACTGCTGACTTGCTTTCACTCCGGTGACAAAATAAGTGAATGTCTAACTGTGGAGGAGGAATTTGTGCTAAAAAGCTTTATGATGATTTGCCAAAGAGGTGTTTGTTCTGCTGTCCATGTTCGTAGCCTTTTTTTTTATTTATTTAGAAAAACGCATTACTTTTTTTCTTTAGGGATAATTTCTCCAAAGAAAAGAAAGTGGGCAAGTTTCAGGTTGCAGACAGAGCACATGCTGTGCACAGAGTGCCTGAGAACTCACACTGTAGTTCTTTCCGCTATTTAGAGATCCTGGACCACAGGGAATGGGATTTCTAGTGCCAGGGTGGCATTTGAATTCCCCAGAGCCAAGCCTATGGAGATGGCAGTATTCCACAGTTCAAAGAGAGAAAGATGTCTATTTTAATGTGGTGCCTGTTTTTTTTTTTCCTTTCTTCCCTTCCACACACATTTTCTACCCTTTGCCCCTCCTCTTCCCCCTTTTTTAGTGCCAGCCATAGTGGCACCTTACTTCCAGCCAAGAGGTGGGCAGGCAAACAGGCAGCTGTCTCCAGAGCTGACAGCAAACTTGTTCTGTAGATCATCCATCGGGATGCATATGAGTGGTATGATTGGCATGTTCCACCCTCAAGACTACCAAGCACATCATCTCTGCAGCAAGTTCAGCCTCCGAGCCTAGGGACGTATGTATACGTTCCCAAGCTCAGGCCTCTCAGTTGGCAGCTTAGGAGATGCCACTGTACTACAGGGCTTTCCAGGTAGTATTCTTCTTCTTTCTTTTCCATCCACAAAAATCCATATTCTTATAAAATGTATTTGAAGAGACATTGCAACGTATAGTAGTACATCCTAGGCTTAATGTAGGCTTTCCCAACTTGCATTTCTACTATAATTCAATTAGCATTAAGATAAGGTTTATTGTAAAATATGTATGATTGGTGTTTTTTTTTTTTTTAATCAGGAGTACAGACTATACTAAAAGAAGTCTATTTAAACTGTCTCACTTTTTGTCTTTATATGTTTGTGCGTGTGTGCTTTCTGTCAGGTTTACTTCGTGTATTGCCTTTTTTAACATCCTTAATGAGTTGAATGACTATGCAGGACAACGAGAAGTAGTTGCAGAAGAAATGGGACACAGAGTGTATGGAGAACTGATGAGATATTCTCATGATCTAAAAACTGAGAGAAAAATGGTAATTTCTGTATTTTTACTTGATAATAGGATATCAAAATAGGTATGTCTTTTAACGAATTGGTGTATTTGTTTACCCAGTTTAATGAACTTGGCAATAAGTAGGTTTTGTAATACATTTGTCAAACACATTTAAACTTATTCTGTATTTTGATGTACTAGTTTGCTACAGTTATTAAACCTTGAAATTAAGATCTTGGGAGACTGCTTACTGGTAATTTTTTGCAAGTGTAATTTTCATCTGCGGTTCTGTTCTTAAATGATTAGTAATGTCTTCCACAGAGTACTGGTAACTGGTGGGAGATACTGCACATCATAGCATGTCAACTGAAGGAGGGACTAACTAATGGTAATAGTACTAAAAAGATAAGTAAATTAAACTTATTTGTGGTGTTTTTAGCATCTTCAGGAAGGGCGAAAGGCTCAACAGTATCTGGACATGTGCTGGAAACAGATGGATAATGTGAGCTTGTTTTTTTTCTTCCCTATCTAACTTAATAATATACACTCTGTAAATGGAATTGTTGTCGTCTTGCTTGCTTAGACTATAATGTTCAGCTGTATTACTGAATGTCCAAATAGGACTTAGTAACATCCAAAATACAGTTCAGTGTGTTTGTAGTTCCCTGTTTAAAAAAAAAAATCTCCTCTAAACAGCTTCTGTGTGTATGTTTGAGTGAGTTTTGGCTTTTATCCAGCGTAAAGGAATTTGTTTTTAACACGGGTACAGACTCCTTTGGTTGCTTCTCCGTGGGCTACTTTTTCTTTAGAGAGTAATAATAACAATTTATTCATATGAAGATGAAATCTTAAGTCACTGTATTTGACTTGAGTTTGAGGGCTTACATGAGGCCTGTTCTAGGATACTGCTGTAGACTATTACACTTTCAGGAGGCAGAATTACTGTCTAACAGAGAAATGCAGGAAGTAAATTTCTGTAGAATAGATTATAAGCTACCTTTTTCTTGAGAGACATGCATTTAAGGATGAGAAAACATAAGATTCAACCAAGCGTGTTCAAGATGTGTTCTGATATTCTGCTGGTTTTGTGTCTTAGAAATTTATTATATCTTTGATCCAGATTACTGTGAAGCAGTGCCAGAGAGCTGAATTTCTATTTTGTTGTTGTGGACCCAGATAAGTGATGTCTTGCTTCAGTGTCATGTCAAAGAGTTTAATTCATGGTCATGGGACCAGAGTAGGAGCAGATGTGGTAGTTCTGGATGCTTCACCAAGATAATTCCCAGAGTTCACCTCAAACAATCAGTTGTGTTGCCTGCACTGTGTTTACTTGAGTGCAAAGTCAGTCTTTTAAATGCATACAGCCATTAAGGGACACATTAACCTCAATTGCCTGACTTTGCACAGAAGCAGGAGAGCAGTGCTGACACATTCTGTTGCCAGTTTTTCACTAGAGATACCGACAGTTTTTCCTACAGCAGTTGTCTTGACAACAGCCGGGTATCTCGTACATCAATTGAATATTGTTGTCTGTGCTGCTTACAGCTACGGCAGTTGATAAGAATACTGATGATAATGGATGGGTATACTAAGATCTCATCATGTAGATAGATCCTTCAGACCACCTTCAAAATAATTTAGTTGAATTTATTCAATTAAAATTGATCACTGAAAAAGGGAACTTGAAAATTTTACTCATACAAGTCCAGGTTTAATTTTTTTGCCCCCTAACTTTTATTTGGGTTATTGAAGTCCGGCTAGAAAGTGGACTTGACTGGTTATAATTAACTGCAGATCTTTGTAATAGGTTATTTTGTATTTTGATTATCTGATATTTTATAGCATAATTACAGTTGTTTCCTTCTTGGTACTTCAAGGAAACAAGTTTTAAATGAAAAGTTGAAATTTTTTGAGACTTGATTGCTGAGAGAACAGTGTATTTACTTAAAGGTACTTAGTGAATTGAAGATATTTAAATGGAAGCTTTGATACTTAGAATTCAAAATTACTGTACAGAACCAAAAGGGGATAGTGGCTATTGGAGCATTAAGTTTGTGGCTTTTGTAGAGCAAAAAGAAATTTGAGAGAGAATGCAGAGAGGCAGAGAAGGCACAGCAAAGTTACGAAAGACTGGACAACGACACTAATGCGACAAAGGCTGATGTTGAGAAGGTAAGAGCCGTGCCATTTCTTTCTTTACTCTCTCTTTATTATAATAAACATTTTATTTGTATGTTATCATCAGTACTGGAACAACATTCTTTGAGTATATAAAATTGTGTATAAAATATGCTTGCTTATGATGTGCAAAATCGAAGTTAAGACAGCACAGAGAGGGAGGACGCTTCATTAGTCTCGAGATGATGCTGTTGAGATGATGACTGTCCTTAAACAGGCAGGCTTACTGGTATTTGGTATCTTGTGATATATATGTTCAATCACTTCCATGGTTTTTAAGATATGCATTTAAGCGACATGGCTAAGGGACCTAAATGATCATTGCTCTCTCTGTATGTAACAAATTAGGTCTGTAGACTGTCAGTATGTATGAAGTCTCACATTCTATTTATTTCGGTTATAAGGATATCAGTTTTGATGACTTGTGATTAGTGTTTTTGCATAGTTAATAAAAATAAATCAAAATTGTGCTGTATGTCATTGAAAAGCAAAAGACATGTTTGAACTGATAACACTTTCCTACTAGGCTAAGCAACAGTTAAACCTGCGCACGCATATGGCTGATGAAAACAAAAATGAATATGCTGCACAACTACAGAATTTTAATGGAGAGCAGCACAAACACTACTACATTGTCATTCCTCAGATTTATAAGGTAAAATAATTAACAGAGAAAGTATGTCATATCTTCTTTTAAAGGAGAAGTAGATTTTAAAAATTAAAACATTTTTGAGATTGTACTGGATACTTTTATCAAGAAATTAGCATAATCTTGATACAACCTGTGTTTTATCATGAGGCTTACTCCTTACAGTAATTATGTTTAGGCTTGTAATGAAAATATTCTGTTGCATCTTCTGTGAAGATTTTATATTTTATAGACTCTTTGTTTAAATATTGCTGAAGAAGTGTGGCAAAATAAACATTTGAGACATCTGGGTGACACCAAACATTTAAAACAATCATTCTAATAAGGTTTGATCACTAGTTCTCTTGATATTTGTGTGTGTGAATGCTTTGACTCTTGCAGAGATGAAGGAAAGTATATAGCTAATGGTGACTATGTGGTTTAATGTATCTCACGTACAGGTATAAAACGGGTGGATTGGAGGCAGAAGTACTTCCCCCCACCCCAATTGGTCATTGCTTCATCGATACTGCCATCTAAAATGGCCCAAAACTAAAAAAAAGTTAAAGGTCAAATTAGATTCATACTTGGCATGTAAAAAGGGGATTTCTCAAGGTGCTTCATGTAACTATTTAAGTGGGGTCTTTTTAAGATTCTTTCAAAAATAGAGACTTTGCAAAACTAGTTTGAAGTAAAGTAGTTGGGGGGCATCAGACAACGGGGAGTTCAGAAGTGTATTGGCATGTACGTTCAGCCATTTGGGAGGCTACAGGGACTGTAGAAACTGATTCCAAAACATGGAGTGAGGAAATGGAAAGTAAAAATACTGACTTTATTTGAAGATGTACCAGCTTAAGAATGCTTGACATTTTCCAGAAGCACAAAGGAGTTAATGTTTTTTAAAAACATTTTATTAGAAGGTCTAGGATTCCCAGGGAAAAAAATGCTTTTCTAATATTTCAAGTGTTAAGCAGCACTAGAGTAGATCTGACATTGGCACACTGATGGAGGAATTGTGGTCAACTCCCAAGAGAAACAGTTCGATCATTTTTGTTTGTAGCTTGGACCAGAGTTTTGGTTTATTGCTTTTATTTCTCTAGTCTTAAAATCCATTATCATTGTAAGATATTACTTATGTTTTTTGACATCTCCAGTAAGAGCAGAAAGGCGTAGTCCTACTTTCTCTTGGGACTGCATTTTTATTATTTCCTTGCAAATATTTGGTAACATTCTATGGGAAAACCTTGAGAAGAGGGATTTAGCATGACTAGGTTGTTGCTTTGTTTCAGGGAGAGGAAATTGGACGCTGTTTGAGCCATCTGCCTTTGTTAGAGCAGATATAGGAAAGATTCAACTTCTTAGTCTGTTTTTGATAAGCTATTAATGTATGTACTGTTGCTTTTTGTTTTGGGGTTTTTTTCCCACCTTCAGTTAGGTGAAAGGTCCAGGGCTATTATCTTAATACTATTTCTCTTTAATTTGTTCTTTTTGTTGTGTTCCAGTAGACTTGTATTACAAGTCTTATGTAATGGTATTCTTTTCTTTATTTTCTTGCACACTTCTAAAGGAAATGGTTTGTATTTCAAATCAGAGAGCATGTCTAAAAAGCATATAAATATTTCTAATTTTTCTTATTTTTTAATTATTGGTATTTATTGGACAACATAAAAATAAAAGCAAGATAGAGATATTTATCACCAGAAAGGAATTATTTGGAACTAGGAGAGAGTGAGGAAATGTAGAAATCAGTAGAATTTTTTTACTGTAGCTTTCATTTTTGCATGAAACAAATATTTTAAATTAAATAGGTGTCTGTAAACACTGTACACATGCTTTAAAAAAGAATAAGGAAAGGAAAGTCCAGTCATCTACATCATTTTTAAAATCAAATGTCTATGGGCATCATAAGTCTATGTCTGAAATGACTTGATTTTTTAACTTTATTAAGTTTTGTTTTCTTAAGCAAATAAAAACACTGGGAAAGCACAGAAATTCTGCTACACTGGTGACCCACAGTAGCTGCATACATCAGGATCGGGGGAAAAAAATCTGCAAATAAAAGCTTTATTTTATCATCCTTTGTGCTTGCAGCAACTTCAAGAAATGGATGAAAGAAGGACTATCAAACTTAGTGAGTGTTACAAAGGCTTTGCTGACTCTGAGCGCAAGGTTATTCCGATTATCTCTAAATGTCTAGAAGGGATGATCCTTGCAGCAAAATCAGTTGATGAACATAGAGTAAGTAGAATTGAGTAACTTTTTAAACGTGTGTGAGCAATTTAACTGATATGGAAGCTGTGGAGAGGGGAAAGATGGACTTAACCTGTACATTTGTATTTCTGTTATCAAGTATTTGTCTGCTTGAAAAGTGTTGTGACTTCAGTTTTAGCCTAAACGGTCACTTGCACTTTTGGTGTTTTTCTCTTCCTGTTTTATTGCTTTCTTGTGATCTGAAGCTATTTTGTTGCTTTCTCACTCTGTGATTTTGGACACATTGGTTTGGTTATCCTGAAACATCCTAGAACACCAACATTGTTGGTATTTTCTCCAGAATGTAGCATTAAATTATATAAAGGGTGTTCAGTTAAAAAAGTGTCATTCTATATCCTGTTTGATTGCAGCTACCGACACTTCTTTCTTACTCCTTTTAATAGAGGCTTTTCCCTGTGCTATCTTACTACACTATTTTCTTAGTGCTACCTTCATTTCAGTACTAATGCTGAAGGATTAGAAGGTGGGGTCATGGTTGGGCCCTAAAGCATGTCCTGTTTTAAATTTATGATAAGCCTTGGGGGGTATTTGGTGGATTCTGAAGAGCGGGGTATGCTTTGATTCACACCCATAGTAACACTGCTGAGAAAAAAGAACGTAAGTTATCTTAACGTGATCTATCCAAAAGCATGCCTTTTGAGCGCTCTCTCACTTTCCTATTTGTGCATCTCTACAATTAAAGGAAAAATTTAAGTCTCTGCATTTTTCTCTGTCCAGTTCTTCATGAGTTTGCTTGTTTTGCTTTTTAAACTCCTGAATGTTTATGTTTAGGACTCTCAACTAGTGATAGACTGCTTCAAATCTGGTTTTGAACCTCCGGGAGATTTTCCATTTGAAGATTACAGTCAGAATATTTACAGAACCATCTCTGATGGAACCATCAGTACACCAAAGCAGGAAGGAATGAGAATTGATTCAAAAACTACAGTGAGCAAGGCTAAAGGAAAGCTGTGGCTGTTTGGAAAGAAGCCAAAGGTAACAATTAAGAAATTACTATTTGGAAAATTCAAATGCGAAGATCTAGAGTGTATGGAAGCAGCGGTTTATTTATTTTAAAATAACCTTCCTCTTGCCTGGCACTGTCTTTTAAAATATGTGTAAGGAGATCTGAAGGTTTGAGTAGGGCTGCATACTTATATTAAGAATCAAGTTCTCACTGGGGGAAGTCTTCCAGTTTTTCTTCTAGTGATTTGTGTTGGGAATGTTTTTAATAGTTATTAGATAAAAGTAGCTTCCCATTTCTGTAACATTTCTAAGTTTCTGTAGAGACTTTCTATGATTGCATAGAAAAGGTGTTAATTGTAAATGTAAAAATAAGGGGAGGGGGAGTATGTTTTGGAATCAGGCAGACTTCAGATCTCTTTTATGCTACAAAAAGCAACCCCCTTCTAAATGTCCTTTCTTGTATTATTATATTAGTTTCAGTTAGCACTTTCTGTGCGAGATGCCTTCATGGATCAAGATTATCAATACATGCGTTAGCTATATAAATGAATAATGAAGCATATACATATTTAAATTTTATTCTAGGTCTTCATTTAGCATTGGAGCATATCAGTGACTCATTTTAATGATTCCCACAAATTTCGCTGTGGTTATTTTAATGCTCCAAGTCAGTTTCTGCCATTTATTATATGAAACTGTTCTCAGAGCTTGTTAGTGGTAGGATTTATTTGCCACTTGATAGTATTCCAGGAAAGCAGATCTTTACAGAAGGCAAGGATATAGCTGATTCTTTATTCCCTCCTCAGTGTATTATGTAACCACAGTGGTGTGTGAAAATGAAACTGGATTGTTTACTTTTTATGTAGTATAATTAATGATTGATAATAGTTGAAAGGTATTAATGCATTAGCATATTTATTGCATTTGGCTGCAGAGGTGTTCTGAAATTAGATCTCGATTACCAGTTTGACAAGCCAAGACATCTTTCTGAGATTTTTGGAGAGGGAAGCTATGAAAATCTGCATTGGTTTTCAGTCTGGACCTTGGCATTTACTGGAGTTCTAAGACGTTCCTTATGACAACTAAAGAAAGCTGACAGGACTTTCCCTACTCTTTCTTCTCCCCAGTTCATTCACTTTGTGTGTAGCATTCAGAGCGTCAGCCTTAGTGTTTCCTGTATGGAATCAGAGATATCCATACGTGTATAGGTACTACATGCATCTCTTCCCTGAGGTCCTGAAGGAAATGGAAGATTACGTCCCTTTTTTCCACCTGTTTTTGGGGAGGATGGAGGGGCGCTCTACAAAACAGCAGCTGGGAGCAAAATACTTATCAGGAGATACATATTTAATTCTAAATACTATTTACAGGTTTTAAAAGATATTCTTAAATTAGCTAATACAAAAATATGCTGATGTATTGTAGCTGGGGTATTCACAGTAGCCTTTGGGCCTTCGTTTACCTGAAACTATGGCTGGTCTTGACTTAGAGATGTGCATTTACCTATTTTTGATGTTGTCAAAGACATAAAAGTCTTTTGGAAAGGTAATGAGTTGTGCGGCAGAGGAAATAGTACAGAAAAATCAAACTGTGAAAAAGCAGCAGAGATATGTGAGACAAAAAATGAGAGAAGCAATTTGAAAAAAGGGGAGGAAGAAAGTGGAGGAAGTTCTCGTGGTGATACTGATGAAGAATTCCACATAGCCATTGTGTCAGTCCAGCTTGACTACAGACATTGAGTATACTTTTTGTTTTAGTCATTCTCCGTAGAGGTACCTCGTGTTTCTATTTTAGCTTACCTGGTGGGGTACATCAAAACGTAGGAAGAACAGTGAGCAGGAATGCACAAGCTTCCAGAATGGCTGTAACTAAAGTTGGGAAAAGCAGAACCTCCTGTTTTACGAAAAGAGACAGGCAGCTTCGGGATCTTGTTAGGATCTTGTGGAAGTGTTGAATCTAAAGTTTTTTTGAATATTCCTTCATTTTCTGCACCAACCTGTAACTCTGAAGATTAATTCATGACAGAAACCTTTTAAAACCAATAGAATTATAGTGTAAATATGTCTGGAACGTTACAAGCTGTTTCTGTTTTGGATGGAAATTTTATTTTTGTAAGACAAAATTTTCATTTTAAAATCACTTTGAACATTTGGCTTATTTATTGCTTTCTTTATTTCCACATTAGCCACAATCCCCACCCCTAACCCCTACTAGTTTATACACATCCAGTACTCCTAATGGGTCCCAGTATCCCATATTCTCCATTGAACCAGTGCATTATTGCATGAGTGACATAAAAACAGGGAAGCCCAGAATTCCTTCTTTCAGAAGCCTCAAAAGAGGGGTAAGTTTGATAACAAGTTGAAATGCATGATGGGCTATGAACAGTGTGTTTGTGATGTGGCTTTTCTGATGCTCTTCACCCTCATTATAAGGCTTACTTTGTTGAAAGTAACACTTCAGCTGTAAGGTCACTGTTAGGGTACTTTGTTCCATATTATACAGAAGTTACCAACAGGTTAAAAATAAAATAAAATAGAAATACTCTTTATCGCATTCCAAGTACTTGTGCCTAAAAGAAAGGTGTTATAAAGAGGGTGCTCAGCATGTGTTTGATCCCTTTCTTCATTCTTGTTCACATTCACAAATGTTTTCCTACCACCATGTAACATATTTTTGCAGTAATTTATCATTGGGTTTATAGTCACCACGAAAAACATCGTGACAGATCAGATGTCTTCTTTGCTGAACTTTAAATTGAAATAATAGCAGTTGATTATGAGACACTGAACTAAGAAGGGAGAAATTTCATTTCTTTTGTACATCAAATGCTATAGCATATGGTGCTTGCAGATTTGGAAATACTGATTTTTTTGAAACATTATAATTTTTTAATGCATTTTATGATTAATCAGTTGTTCTTGTTTGTCCAGGGTTCTTTTGGGTAAAATTTTTGAAAAATTACTACCAAATGCCACCTTCTGAGACTTATCAGTTCATTTACCAATTTATAGTGGCATATTCTGCAAATAGAATTTGTTTGGAAGACAATATAAGGGAATGTTAAGTGGTTTCCCAGCAACATTTATGGCACTGGTGATAATTATACTCGCATTTTCCTGTTACATCAGTGAAGTATAGGCTGCCCAGTTTATGTACATTTTACAATATTTATTGATCCAAATAATGAGGTAATTGGATGCATTTGATTATATATAATTCTGATATTTGAAAACAATATTGACTTGCTGTCTCATGTGCATCACGAATGGTTGACTACTGTTGACATCATGTGGGGGATCAAAGTACAACGTTATATTGCGGTAAAGTTATGATTTAGAGGCTTCCTTGCTGTCATTCTGAAATATAACTAGTTATGCTTAAAACTTACTTTCTTTAAGTCATGTTGTGGCATCTTATTTCAGGCCCCCAGGTATCTTGGAAATACCTTTTCTACCACCACTGCTTTTTAGAAAATTCTTGTGGTCCTCTAAGTATTTATGGAGGACAGTTTCTCCTTCCCCTTCTGAATCACTTATATCATAATTTGCTCTGGTCGTGAAGATAATGTTCCTTCTTTAATACTCAGTGACGAACTAACTGGATTAGATAGTTGTTGAAATGGCACAGGTCTCGATTACACCCCCTCTTTGTTGATCACTAAATGTATTGACTCCTGGCTCATAAATCAACACCTTGTAATATCAGTAGTTCTAGAACCTTTTACTGAAGCAAAAGATCGTCTCCTGACAACTACAGAATGCTAACAGAAAATTAAACCTTTTTTTTTTTTTTAATTTTTGCAATTCATCGTTCATGTAAAAGTGAATGAATTTAATATAGAATAGTATTCCGTAGAATTAGCAAGGATCACTAGTATCCTACAAATCTGGATGAACTCAAATATCCCACAATATCAAGCAATTAATCTCTGTGAATCTTCAGGATGAACATTTAATGTTTATATATTTTTAAATTCCTTGCAAGCATTTTAACAGACATCACATTATCACATATTGAGTGCCATTTCACATCTTGGGACTTTTCTACCGAAAATCTAAAAAGTTTCTACCGAAATATCATTTGTGAAGGTGCTTTACTTTCTGCATTGCTAGACATCCTTATTTTGTGTGTGTGCCCCAATCAACAGCCTTAACAATTGCTGAGGGTCATAAATGATGTCGGAGATACATATTTATCTTCTAAGTTGCTTGGTGTTTCTCTGGAAAGGGTTATCCGAAGTCATTGAAAGCATGGTAGATCTTCAAAATGCTGTGAACATTAAACCCAAGATAATGCCACCTGGCATCCCATGTTTCATTTACTTCCTCTAAGGATAAAGTCTTTAAATGTCTTTATTTTTATCTGGGCTAAAGTGTTTCTAGGATAGCACCAATGACTCAAATGCTGTTTTCAGAAAGTAAAATAACTTCTAAACTTGAAAAATATCTTTGTTTATTGTAGTTTTACTGTGATAATAAAGTAAATGTGTTGTAAAAATTACATTTGTAAAAGTGATGGTAGTGGATTGTTAGTTATAATTAACAAGTTATTTGCATATGGCTGACCCGTCCTTCATCATCATCAAATTCTGCTATTTTGTGCAATGTTGGCTGTGTGTTTGTTTCTTCTCCTACAATAGAAGTTCTTCAGCATATTATTCAAAACACTCAAATTCAAAAGTAGTTTAATGAAGTTGTGTGTTAGAATTTCATAAGTTAAACTACCCATTATCACCTAGTAATTTTTAAAATCAGTAATTCTTAAAGCAGGAGTGCAGTTCTGATTATTGTGTTATGCTTTTCTTGTGCTTGTAGTAAAATGTAATTTTTTTATAAATTAAAAATTTAATCCTTAAGTGATACTTTAAAGATACATTTTTAGGCATTAATCATTTTCGTAACTGGTCATTGCATGTGAATAATTTCCCGTTTCTTTCTGTTTTCAAATGAACTGTGCAGTGGTCGGTGAAGATGGTAAGCCCGTGTGCTGATCTGTCTGCTGTACTTCTGCTAAGATAGCATGAAAGTAATCTTTTGAAAGTGTTTCCATATCATAACTGCTTTAAGTCAGGTGCTGAAATACATCTTCAGATTTTCCACTCATATACGCAGTCTTCTTAATCATCCATGCTTAATGTTAAGATAATTAGACTTGTGATCTGGCCGCAACTAAATCCGTGATTTTTGAGTATTACGGTTGACCAGTGTTCACGAGTTGGTCATGATGGGAAATACTTGGGGATTTCTGTTTGTCAGGAAAGTTGTTAAAGCAGCATAAAATAGGTATATGAAAAGATTACAAAACTTGTGTAAAGGAGAAATACTGAATGCTGCAAAATTCACTGCTTTGAGTTTAACCAAAAAATTGCAGGGGAGATGGTGCTTCATGCTTAGGAATATTAGAAAGCTGTCATATTAAATGAAAACCCCACGGTAATCAATATTGTTGTTTTGCAGAGTAAAACCAGTAAAAATTCACAAAAAGACCTCTGTTCTTCTTATTATTGCTGTAGGATACTCTGGTTTTAACTGACCTGTAAGGAGAATGATATGGAGGATGTGATCGTCTTTTTGTTTCTTTGTAGTGTGTAAAAGCACCTGAAAGGCTTTTAATTATTATTTTTTTTTCCTCCAGAAAGAAACACTTCTGCCTTATTTTTGAAACATCATATCTGGAATTCCCTCCTTTTATGGTGTCTTGTATTCCCTTCTTAAAAAGCAGTGAGATTATGATTTTACAAGTACAAAAGAACCAAGGAGTTGAGGGCCAAGAAGATCTTAAGAGGGGCTATTAGAAACTTGGCACATGAGCCTGGGGCTGCTCGAGTCAAAATCGTGACAGTCGAGTTTCTGCCAGGTTTCTTCTTGACAGGAGAAATGCTGTCCAGTTCGGTTTGTCTCCAGGGAGGGTTACTGTAATGGCAAGTAATGGCACGTGGGTGTCTTGTGCTAAAACTAACTTTCTTAGGCAACTAGGACACAAATAATATAACTTCACTTTCTGTTACTAAATGTGTACCATATTTCCTTCTTAACGCTGTCAGTCCCTGTCGCCCTGAGGGGAATTTTTACAACAAACTTACAAGATGTGTAAAAATCTCTTCCCATGCTTTTCACACCCAAGTCCTTCCATCCTGTTTATAATCTTGGCACAAGTTTGCAATCAAACCTTTGCGGGTTTAGACTCATAACAATAGGTGGCTTTAAGTTTGGTTTTTTAAAAAAAAATAAAAAAAAAAGTTTGGAAAGTAGGAGGTTTTTCCCCTCCCTGAAACATTATCTTTTATAATGAAAAAGGTGACTTGGAATATTTGAGAAAGTTTTGATCCAGTTTAACAAATTTAAGTCAAAATTTTGATGTTATAAAGGCTTTTTCTGTGTTCTAGGAACTAGTTTTACTTGAGGTAGAATGCATCATAGAACGAACTTCGTAAGTTGTAATGTTTTTTAGAAAGATTGCTGGACTTCCAGAAGAGAACTATAATAATACTTGGGAATTAAGATCCAAAATATAGTATTTTTCTTTTGATAGCATCCAAATTGCCACAGAACACACACTCCAGAGAAAGAATCAGTTATATACATATTATTATTATGTACGCATCTTAGATTTTTGTTTTGACTGAAATTACTCTGTAGTAATTAATTCTGTCCTTTCTAAATCTGCTTTAAGTGCAGTGGATGTAATAGGAGGTAGATGGCTCAGCTTTTCAGAAAAATAATCAAGTCTACAAAGTTTGAGTTACATCTGTGAGCCAGCTGTTACAGAAGGCAGAAAGAACCTTGACTGAATGACTACGATCTGGCAGGAAGAACATGCCTTTATTCTGTTGTGGTCTTTTATAGAGCTGTGTGTCAAGTAGAGTTTTTTAAAGGTCCATCCTGCTTCCAGTGACCACTGTCCGTGTGTGGGTATGTCACTTCAGCTGGCCAGGTACCCGCGTGTTACTTGTTTCACAGTATTTCTGCTTGCAGGGCCCTGCACTAGAAGACTTCAGCCATCTCCCTCCAGAACAAAGACGCAAGAAACTGCAACAGAGAATTGATGAACTCAACAGAGAACTACAGAAGGAAACAGACCAAAAGTGAGTGCATTTTTTGGAGGTTTGTCATGGTTCTCTCTCTGTCTGTTTCTTTTGAAGTTCTCTACTGAAGCCAACAGTTCTCAGAAGCTAGGAGAGTACATACTAGTCCTGGGTATTACAAAGCATTTTTTAGTTCATGGTTTATTGTCTGTAGGTTCTGTTAGCATTGCTGCCTTCTGCTTTACTATAATACACATTTTGGTCCTAACATTGCATAGGAAACATTGGATCTAAAAACATGCAATAAAAAAAAGTAAGTATCAATGCATAGGTCTGTTGAGCAAGAGAGCTGCAACTTAGTGCATTAAGAAAATAACATTCTTAATATTTAGGAAATTGTGTATAACAAACAATATGGGAAATGGTATTGAGACCGGAGAGAGAAGAGTCAACAGTTGAAGCCCTTGTGAGCTTGTGCACAGCCCAGAAAGGAAGGCAAAGTGCTAAGATGACAGAATGGGAAAAGGATTTAGGCATGGGGTGGGGAGCGGTAGTTCCTCATGTCTGTGCTTAATATCTCATTGTGGGTCAGGATCTCATACACATAAACACTATTTTAGCTTTAATGAATCAGTACTGATGTAAGTAATTTTTTGTAATTATTGTCGGGTTTTCTATGTTTTTAGAGATGCCCTCATCAAGATGAAGGATGTTTATGAAAAAAATCCCCAGATGGGTGATCCAGGCAGTTTGCAACCAAAATTAACTGAGACTATGAGCAACATGGACCGTCTTCGGATGGAAATACACAAGAATGAGGTTAGACTCTAAAACAATTCCTTGCAAAATGCAAACGAGTGGTAAAATTGTAGTTTGCGTTATGGATTGTAAATATAGCACCCAGAAAAACTACTTGATTTAAGAAAGCGCTCTTGATACTGGAAAATATGGCACCTCACAAAAAATTGTATGTTTGTCAGGCTAGAATAAGGATGTACATTATTAAAGATGTAATCTGTTTAGAAGAGTTTCTTATTAATCACTCATTCTGAAATTCACGTGTGAGTACCGACTATTTTTTTCCTTAGGACTAGTATGGCGTATAGGCTAAGTATGAGGGATAGGTTCATGCTTCACGTGAAGTAACGATGAGACTTCACACGTGCGTGCAGTCTCTATGTGGCTGTCTACTCACCAGTAAACTGTTTGCAGTTAAGTGCGTTTGTTAAATGGTATTTGCTGGTTTAGAATCAAGTTTTCTTTGACACCACTGTTTGTCTCTTTTTCCCCAAGGCCTGGCTCTCTGAAGTTGAAGGTAAAGTAGCAGCCAGAAGCGACAGGCGGCACAGCAGTGACATCAACCACCTTGTAACACAGGGCAGAGAGAGGTGACTATTCTCTCTCTACTGTTTTTATATCTTATGCTAGAATCGGTATACCTCTTTGATAGTTAACAGTAGGGGGTGGTTGTTACTTATTCTCTGAAAGTTTATGTCCTCCTAAAGGAAAATCTTAGTGGTTCTGAATTCTAGAGGTCACTTCATGTCATTAGGGTAACATAAAAAAATTGCGAGTCTAATTGAAACACCCACTTATTAAATAGCAGTGCCTTTTAAAGCGATCTTATTCCATTGCATAAGGTTCACAAGGGTTCCAGGTTCTGTAGAGACAGGTATGTCACATTTATGTTTGTTTTTGTAGCAGAATTCAGTCCAAGGCTTTGTTAGATCAGTATTTTCAGAAAATCACCTCCATCGGTAAATATAAAAACTGCTACCAGCATTCCCAGAGCGATATCCGTGGTCTGCCCTTTTGTGATGCACATACGTTCTGAGTTGTAGAGGTGAGAACTCTTCAAAGTCCTCACGCTCCAATCATTGCCTTACAGCCCTGAAGGGAGCTACACGGATGATGCAAATCAGGAAGTTCGAGGCCCACCACAGCAACATGCACATCCAAACGAGTTTGATGATGAGTTTGAAGATGATGATCCATTACCAGCTATAGGACATTGCAAGGCAATATATCCGTTTGATGGTAAGGTTAACAACATGCACAACTTGACTATAAGACATGGAGTATTTGTTATAGAAGATAGGTAAAATGATTTGAAGTAAATTAACTGTATGAGCAACTATTTGCTTATAAGACCAGTGGAAATATTTTATAAATCACTTTAATTCATGAGCAGTACTTTTGTGCTGTTTTAAGATAAATATTAGTACGGCTATTGGCAAATATTCAACTTTACAAATTGGACTAGGTTTTGTCTGTAAGCCTGTTTGACCATATGTTCTCTTGCACAGATTTTTGGTTCTTCCTGTTTATATATAATCTGGAAACTATGCCCTGGGAAAAAGATGACTTGAAATTCTGTCTGAACACTGAGACTTCTTTGCCTCTTTTTTTCCCCAGGTCATAATGAAGGCACTCTAGCAATGAAAGAAGGGGAAGTTTTGTACATTATTGAGGAGGATAAAGGAGATGGGTGGACAAGAGCTCGAAGACATAATGGAGAGGAAGGCTATGTGCCAACATCATATATAGATGTAACGCTAGAGAAAAACAGCAAAGGTGCAGTAACCTATATCTAACAGTAAACTGGCAGCTTTCAATTGTACATTCCCCAGGGAAAATAGTAGAAAAATAGTAAGTTACACAGGTTCATGGAAAGCATTAGAATATCAGAAGTCAGCAATGGTCTGTTGTTTGCAATGTGAGTTTGCTATAGCTTTTTTCAGAGATGACCACATTAAATTATGCATTTTACACTGGTCTCTAATTTTGACCAATTTCTTCTGCTTTAACTGATCTAGTGTTCCTGCTTTACAAAGCATTAAATACAATTCAGCTGTTAAACTGACAAAGACCAGGATTCCTGCTTATTCTATAGAATACTTTGGTTTTATAGAGAACGGAAAAATAACTTAGTTTTAAAGATCTCTAAGATTTACTGTTCCTACTTTTATGACTTAAACTATATGTTTAAAACAGAGAGGTTTTCCTCTAATAACTAACTGAACTCAGTTACTGAAAATTATTAATTTCCTTCCTTAGCAAATACTTGGCAGCTTTCACTTCTTAAACAGGAAAATGTTTTCTGATTCTGAAAGCTCAACAAAAATACTCAGGAAAAAACATCATGATTAAGAAGGACAGAAGGTCCACTGACCTGCCTCTCTCCTTCCTTTTCAGTACTTGTAATGTAGAATGTTGTGTATTTGACACAACTTCATTATTTTAACTCTAGATACCTTGAACAAACAAAAAAAGAGATCACGTGTAATGCTTGGTGACTTGCTCAAACCTCTCTCTGCTCCTGAAAAGGGAATGATTTTATATTCTTAATCTGTGCCTGGAAGCTAAGTCTTGGAATTGCATCATGTTTAGTTTGAAACCAAGCTCTTTAATGTACAGTAATTCCCCTCACTGTTAAATCACTGAGGATTGGAAACTGCATTGCACTACTTGATCGGCTTTTTTGTTTTTCTTCCCTAGTAATCTAAAAGCTGTGGCTCGTATTTCTAATGAGGGTTTGTGGAATTGAGTACAAGGCTAATGTATAGCCGCTGAGAAAGGCCTGTTAGAACTGAGCACGCTTCTCTGTCTTCTAAAGGCCTTCAGTAACTTTGTTCTTTTCTTTTTCCTCTTGGACTGCAGGTTCCTGAAGCGGGTTTCTGAGAAAATGGGCGAGATCTTGAAGGAGGTTACATGCAGCTGCTGGGGGCGGGTGGGGGTGGGTACTAGACTGGGAGGCCCAAGGGGAAAAGCTAGTTGCATGAATGCATGCAGACATACATTTAGTCACTAACACCTTAGCATCTCCATACATAGATAAGGATGTATTACAAATTCTTCAGTTTGTGCAGGAAAATAGAGTTCCATTACCAGAGTAAAAAGGCTACTGCTCCTAAAATTGCTTTATTTTCGTTGTCCTAGGTTGTCTCAGATGCACAAACTACATTTGAGCTTGTGCTATGTTTTGGTTATCTCAATTATGCTCTCTTCCAACTCCTTTTAATTGGCAGTCATTTAGAACCATGTCAGTTATCAGTCTGCCTGTGCCACCTCCATGCTCGCCCTTAACCTCCTCCTGCATGCCTAGGACAGTCAGGCATGTCCGCATAACACTTTGACATCATTGCTTGTCTTATTTTATAACAAATCATTTTGTTTAAATATCTTCAGCACTAGAGTTTCATCCCAGTATCCATGTATGCTGCTATAACTATACCACTGCAACCATCATTACATTCCAGTTTTTGGCATAACTGATAAGAGACCATAATGTATTTGTGTTGATTTGGGGAAATAATACATCTCAGCTCTAGCCTACAATGCAATCAAGAGAAACTCCTAGAACTGTGGTCCATCTTCAGCACTTCAGTAACCTGTTGTGAGCACTGAAAACCTGGAACACCACCAGAGAGATTCACCACTGCAAGCTAATGACTGTTTTCAGAAGTCAACCACTTGCCATTCAAATGCTGCCTTAAACTCGAGTGCCTAAATCTGTTGTTTGCCAACACTACCACGTACAGTATCTCACAAAGGGCTTTGTGTCTCAGCTCTTCTCACAGTGCTGCAGCTGCTGAGGTAGCCACGGTAGGTGTTTTCTAGAGCTCTACTTTACTGGATACATGGTGCATCATGAATTTTATACATTGAAACGTGTATCTTTTCATTTGACTTTAATATTTTTTAAAATATTTTTATGGAAACTGTCTTTTAATTTTTGACTATGAAGTTCCAATTTTAATTACTGCAGTGCTAGTCCATTTCCAGGTGACGCTTCATTGTATGGACCAGTTGAAATTTGAGTGATACTTCGTAATGATCTATGTGCACTTTTACTTGTAAACAAATGAAATTTGGATATGTTTATACGTGTAAATATAGTTGTCTGCAGTGCCCCTATTGCTTATGTTGTCTTGCCTCCCATTTGTGGTTCTATTAATAAATACATCATATCTGATTTATTAGGGTGATAAGAATTAGACTAGAGATGTTGGGGGGAGGGATACTTGTATCAAAGCAAGCTTGTCAACCCAGCCACCTGCTGTTTGGGGAAATGAAATAATAGTCAAAACATCCTGTTTTTCTGGGGTCTGAAGCAATATTTGGATGCAGCAGTGCTGGATTCCTTTTAATTTCAGTGTTATTAGGAACTGTACTACCAGTGAAAATGAATTTGAGTGACTTGTGTAGAGGTTTATTCCTTTTGTTATGTATACCACTATTACGCAGCTTGACCTAGTGTATTATGGGGGCTATTAAACTCTAAAGTTTAGATTTTTGGAGCTTGTATACAGGGTTATTTATATAATAATGTGACATTACTCAATACTGACAAAACTACTTAGGTAGTTTTTTGGGTTTGGGGGTTTTGGGGGGTTTGTTGGTTTGGGTTTGTTTTGTTTTGTTGTGTTTGGTTTTTTTTGTTTTGTTTTTTTTTAAATCTAGCGCTTTTTTATTTTAAAGTTAGAAAAGTGGAGGAAATGTGATCTGTGTATTTTCTGCTAAAGGGCCTGTGGTTTGCCTGGCTAACAGCCTTGCAGGTCAGTAATAACACTTCCTGGTAAAGGACTAAATGTTCTTTTCACGCTACTGTTTGTTTGTTTTTCTAAAACCAGGATTTGCTTCCTTTGGAGGCAGGTTGCTTTCATGAGGGATAGTGCAACTTGTATGAGGGTTATTAAACATAGGAAAAAAACATTTGTACTTGCACAGCTAGTTATAAATCACTTATTCTAAAATTCTGAACGTGAGTTGTCTTAAAGAATCTTACATTTTTCAGTAATTTTTAATCCATTTTTTGTGCACATGTTGATTTCCTAAATGTTAAATGCTTTGTTTAAAAATAGTGTTCTCTGTTGAGAATATTTTCATGGAATAAAAAAATCTTTTCATGGTCTAAGTAATTAGCTTCCCTCTTTGTCTTCTGTTAAGACTGACAGGGCGACTTTCAGCATGAGGTCTGTAACCTCTCGTTATGGCGGTAGAACCTCTGCTGCCGTTGTAGATGGGGGGAACAGGTAATACCATTTTGGTGTTGGTTTTATTGTTAGCCAAATACTTTTAGATGCTGTAAGTACCATCTCACTCCAAAAACAGGCTTACTGTCAATGAGCACATGCAGCTCTAACCATAGTTCTTGCTTCAATATTTATAGAACTTCTGAGGATGATGCTTATACACCAGCTCTGTATGTGACAAAGTGGAATTCACTGCCAAAGCGCTCTTTATATAAACACCATGCACCCTGATTTCCTATGAAAAGTGACAACAGCTTTTGCTTTGCCTTCACCCAACAAAAAAACCCCAACTACTTACCAAGGTGATTCACCTCAGTAAATGAAGCAAGTTTAATATATACATACACCCGCATTTACTCATATCTGAAAGCATTTTAATTATCTGGATTGTTTGTTCTTGCCATTTCATCATTCATTCCTGGCAGCGTAGTGCAGGCTCCAGCAAAAGCCGAAGTAAAGTACTACAGATGCTGTCTTAGAAAAAAACGTAAGTTGTCCCAACACGTACACAAGTAATTTTCTACTTTCATAGATGTAGTTTGAGCCTTCTGCAACCTGCAGTTTAATCATTTCTGCAGCCTGCAGTATTTCTGTGACCTGCAAATATGCAAATTATTTTGCATAAAGATACACTTTAATTCACAATTCTGTGTACAGTGTTTTATATTCATTAAAGGAATATTATACAACAAATTTTCTGCAATGTCACATACTTAATCCATCATTTTATTTACACTGTTTGCTTCATTTTAATATTAAGATTCCAATGCCCTTACTTTTAGGCATTATCAAAACTTTGCAACTCTGCCAAAATACAGACAGTTGTAAGACTATCTTACAGGCATAACCTAACTGTTGAAAGGGATCATTAAATGACTTGGTGACACAGTAAATAAATAATTTGTTTAGAAATCAGTAGTTTAAAAACAAGTGTGCATTGTGCAATTAAAAGTTCTAAACATCTTGTGAAATGCAAGAAGTCTGTGCAGTATCAAATTGCCAAAAGAAAGCTAAGGTTATTTCAAGTATATAATTTAAATGTGTTTACAAAGTCTTATATACTTAATTGTTCCACCTGCTTCACTGGAGGAGGTTCCAGTTTTCGGGAAAGTGCAGTTAAAATCTGGCTGAATTTCTCGTATCTTTCATTTTGATTAACTTGTGCTCCTTTGCTGCCCCAGAGCAATCTCATTTGAAATTCCGTCTTGAAGATTTCACTCATCTCTTCATCTGGCTGGAAACCTAGTAAGTAAAGAGAATCCCACAGTATCACCATCAGGCAAGTTGTTTATTCAGAAGAAGCGGCTTTTAAACTATTCCCTCCAAATAAGATAAGCTTTAGTGTGCTGGGTTCCTTTTGCACAATGATCTTAACAAGTTAGTAAAACAGTGAAAATCCTTTCCATGTGACATTCCAGAAGCTCACAAATGGCTCTAGAGACACTAGGACAGGCTATCCTTTGCTCAGTTCTCATTGTCATTATAGCCTGACCTTAAATATAATTACAGATGGATAGATGCTGCCTGCAGAAATACTTACATTTCTCTCCCCTCCCTTAATTTTTTCACTGCAAGTTTAAAATACAGAGTCTCATTATTAACATGCTGCTGCTTTCTGGCTGCAAAGCGGTCAAGATCTCAGTGTTGCATCTGACTCAAAATAAGATTAAAAACAGTCTTATTTTGATGGCTGGTGTTTTATTTGCAAAAATCAGAGTAGGAGTTTTAAATTGTACAGAAGACAGGAAGTTATCAGTCCTTACTGTACATTCTATTCACTTGCTAGAAGATTCAGCATGTTAAGTCATGAGAACTTTTCAGTATGTTCAGCAAAAACGTATGCTATATTGTTTACTAGAGAGCTACAGTGATGAATAATTTACTGTCTGCTTTTAAACAAATTGATGTTGTCCTCAGACTGAGTTTCCTGCAGGACATTTGCTACTATCTCATCTCCCATGAAAGAGGAGAAGAATTTCTCGCACTGACTTTCAGCGGCAATTAGAGGGGACTTTATTCTTCAGACATAACCCAGTCTGTTAACGTGCAGCGGTTTCTCCTGCTGGTGCTTCCCTACCTTCCAGCATCCGTTCTGCAGTCAGGCTGTACGTTTCTGCATTCTGCGCTATGCGACGAGCTGTGGCCAAGTGCTTGAGCATTATTTCGCAGCTTTGGTCACTGCTTTCCCACAGGTCCATGCCTTCAAAAATGACGGCTTGTCGCTCCATCAGGGTAACGAGAGGCATCAGCAGCGGCACTGTTACGTTGTTCTGTGGAACACTGCAGGTCTCTGGGATATATAGAGTAACGAACGAATCATCAGACAGTATAAAGCCTGCTAATTGAAGAAGGTATTGTAACTAACTGCAGTATTCACACCTGTCCTACCAGTTTCCAGTGAACTGGTTGGGGGAGAAGGCCAAGACAAATTAGTGTTAGAAAACTGTACAGGAGAAGGCTCTGCTGAATTATCAGACAGTGGCACAGAGATTTTAAACACATTTAAAATCTGGGTCATTCCAATAAATTCTGTGAGGCTAAAAAGTCTTCCTTCTTGACCCTCCTCCCTTTCTTTTAGAGAAATGTTATTTCCCCCTTGTATCCCTTTGGAGACCAGAGCTGCAGAGACTCTGATGCACAAGCACCTGATGCGACCAGAGGAATTACCTGACTGACCCATTCTTTGTATCTGAGGATTCATCCTCTGATCCAATAGGCAAAGCAAATAAAAAACAAAATCTGCCAGAGGTAACTCTCCCCTGAGGGAGATTTTTTTTCCTGTCTTTGAGGCAAGATGATGCAGCATTTCAGCTTCTGCTCCACATGGGTTTGGGCAGAGTGTCATAGTCTGCATGGGTACATGCACATGCTGATGTTTGGCTGGCAGACTGTTGCCTTCTCTTTCATTGCCTTATACTGCATTACACAAGTTCACGTAGTCATTTTAGCATATGATGCACAGCTATCAAAACAGCAGCTGCCTCATCTCAGGAAATCAGTAGTGGGAGAATTAAAAGGCTAAATAGAAACCGGTGTCGCTCATACTCACTATTCCACTCATCTTGTCCTTCATGCAAAGCTTTGCTAAATGGCTTCAGCTGTTTTTCATACATAATTGCAGTCTGGGTATAGTGATGTCTCAGAGAGGTCCAAGTTTGTTCTAACCTAGTGACCTGTTCAAACAAAATAGAGAATACCCATTATTGACTCTGTAGCGATTCACAGGAAAAGTACACTGCTAGTGACAAAGTTTCTGGTCTGATGATCTCTCTAGTCTTTTAAGAAATTGCATAAATTAAATTAAATAAACCACCAAACAACTCCATGTTTTGGAACATCAACAGAAACAGGTTTTCACCTGTGGCATTTCCAGTGCTTTCATAATGGCAGAAAATGCATACAAATCCCCCAGCGAGTCCTTCAGCTCCACTGCGACTTGGATGATCCTGTTCAGTGTTGCTGCTCGATCTTCCACATTTCCTGTGCAACCCAAGATATCCACAGCTATTCCTATTGCCATGGTATTGTGCCTGTAAGTGAAACATTTTATACTACAGGTTACAAATTATTAATGATACATTATGCTGTAAATGTGTTCAGAGAAGATCAGTTCCAAGGTATACTTCAGTATCTTGGTGTGCCCAGCAAACTTACTAACATCTTTGTATCAAGAACAGCAATACCGTTATATGGAATATATATACATTGGCTTGAATTTGTGTTCTAATAAATTTAATAACTTCTCCGAAGATACTAAATTTCAGCAACCAAACTACTGAAATCTGAATCAGAGAAGCAGAAAAGCTAGCTCAGGGATAGTAGACCCTAATTGTTCCCCCTTAACTTGTGCAGAGGTTTTACAGAAAGCTTTGCTGATCTTTTTTCACTTTGCGAGATCCTCTTGCCTCTTACCCAGTTGCAGAAGGGGAACTACTACCTTCAGTCTCTTCCACAAACCCTCACGTGCTCAGCTAGATTGTAAGTCCCCTGAACTTCAGTCTACCCGAGCTCATAAAGGAGAGGGTGTTCGGCAGCTCTAAGGACGCTGCTTTCAAATGCAATTCCCCTTTCCCTGTATGACATGCATGGAGATGCCCCTTAAAGAATTTTTCCTACGCAAAAAAGAAGTTACATGCTATCTGGCTAAATTGTCTTCTGTACACATGAGTTCAGAAAACGTGCAGGAGAGCATTCTTTGAGGAAATGTAGAGTACAATGTAGCAATAATCTGATCTTCTGGCCATCTGCCCTGGAAATGAGTAACAGGAACATTTACCTTTCAATTAGGTCTAGGCGCAGTTGATGTCCGTAAGGCAAGGTAATCAGTTCAAGACCAGAGTTCACTCCCATAATCCTCCTCATCTCTTCAGAAACTTCTAGTATCCTTGCCACCTGTCAAGTACAAAAATTTGTGCATGAGTTTTGAAATTAACATATTTGAAAAAAAAAAAACAAAAACCAGCCACATAAGAAGTCCTCCACGTTAGTGCAGGGCATATAGAGCCAAGTGCACAGTGTGCAGCATTAGAATGCAGTCAACGAAGAAAAACAATTTTAATTAACTTACGCATATTCTGTGACTTACATAAAAAGACCAATAATAATTTTTTTTGCATGATTCAGCCATCAGAAAACATATAAAAGGTGTGACCAAAATCCTTTATCAACCATCTGTCTTACACTTCCAGAAGAAGATTCATATGCAAGCTCCAGGAAACGTGGTGCTCTTTTGGCCTGATCCTTGTCATGGTGGCACTGCTCTTTGGCCTTAAAGATGTACATGTTTGCTTCACCTTCTTCATTTCTAAAAAGATGACTGCTCAGAATGTTTTTGGATTACACCATATCCTCATGAGGATTAATTAGCCAAAGGACTTTAATGAGGACACTGAACGTTGAGTGCCTAATAAAGTCAGTATGTGAAAACTGACACCCCCACCAATTTGTCTTTGCTTTTTAAACACACAGTATTAGCTACTGGTTATATCAATAACAATTATATATGGTAATTACAAGCAAAACCACATTAATATGATCATGTGAGATTATCTGCCGGTTTAAGGCCTGTATGTTGACACATTTACAAACTAATCTGCTGGCTAAGTCCGAGACACCCATCATCAGGCATTCTTGGCTATGAAAAGATGAAGGCAATCTATCTGAGCCACACAACAAGCCTCACTGGTACAAAATCTAGCACTGCAGAGAAACCTGTTTCACTTCTAGAGACACTGGAGTGACATGAAGCCCCTGGAGACACACTGATTGCTACTCCTGCGTCACAAAAAGCCCTCTCAGGCATGCAAGCAGCAGATAGTCACTCCACACTTAGCATACGGGTGCTTCTTTCATTATTAGAAATGTCATCTTCTAAAAGTTAAACTGAGCTACTGATGCCGGGAGAAGACCTATGAACTTCACCCTTATCACACATCTCAGTACAAAGCATTTATTCTGGCCCGTTCACATGCCAATCCCAGTGTCTCATGCAGTTCTTATCAGTGCCGGCGTATGCAAGAAGTTACCAATGAATGACAGTCACTGGCTCTCAGCACTGCGAGATGAAGGTAAAACAGGCTCCTCTACGTGTCCCAGCTAGTTACTGTTCCTGCTTCAAAATGCAAAAATCTGTTTCTGTAAAACACTCCAGTGACTCTTCATTAATTGTACAGACTCCCACACTTCCAGCAAGACAGCTTCCTTGGCCCCATTCCAAAGTTTATAGGATTTAAAATAAGGAGATTAATAATGAGCTCACTGAATATTTATATATATATTTATATATATATATATTATATATATATATAAAACAAAAGCTTTACTACTTCTTTAATAATAATGGAAACATTATTGTTATTAGGTTGAAGGAAGAAAAGGTGAATTTTGGAACTAAGATGTCAGAGAATGCTCTTACTACTCAGTAAAGAAGCCACAATCTATCACTTCTGAAAAGATCAAGCAATTGTGGAGTTGAGTTTTTGTGAGTCGCCATGTCTGTGTGAAGCCTCACTTAGCAGCAGCCAGCACAGGAGCCCAGTAGCTGGCAGCCACTCACACGCGTCCCGCTGCTGCTCCCGACAGCTGCCCCTTGCCTGGACCTATGGTGTGAACCAGTGCAGCAGCTCCAGGAGAGCGCTACAGACACGTTTCTTCTGGAGCACCACCATTCCCACTTCCTTTCTTGTCTGCAATGGAGTTGCCCAGTAAGTAGCCATGTGTGTGGCTTCTCAAGCTGCTCTTAGAAAAACAACCAACCAAAAACCAAGAAAGGCCATGACACTTGGTTCCTGTAGCTGCTCTGTGGCAGGTAACAGCACTCAGTCGTCCCAGCAAAATGGTGCAGATTCAACTGCAGCTGCATTCCTTTTATTACACTAAGTCATTATCTCATAAGGAAGCAACTTCTCCTGTCTTTCCGTATTTCTGATCCAATAGCTGATCTCCAAGCCGTGTCAGATAAATAAAGTCTACGTTGTAAAAAATAGTTCTTCCTGGTTTTACACCTTTCTAAACAATTCCACTAGCAATATGGTTCCCTCATAGGACAGAAAAGCAGAACTCCTGATAGCTATTTTCCCACACCACCTATCCAGCTGTAAGAGACTCAGACAATCATTAGAAGAGCAGCTAATTTTAGCAGTTTAAATATATTTAGTTCCATTAAACATCTATTATAGCCAGCAGTATGGCAACCAGGTAATGTCTGTCTATTGTTTGCCCTTGCAAGATAACGAGCTATTTCCTGTCACGAGTAGTTCCTTCCACAATGGTTTACAGCACAGACAGGCTCCTCCTCCAGTGGGGAAGAAAGGCTGAATCACAGATATACAGCAACTGATAGGAGAGTTAAAAGATGTATGGAACACTGAGAATTTAAGTCTAAAGTCAAGGATGGTGAGAGGCCTTTAGTCCAAAGGGTTTGTTAACATTATTGTTCTTCAAATGGAAAAAAAAAAAAAACAACCCACCCTAAAAATTCCTGCAAGCAGGTTAATACACAATACAGACTATAAATCTACCCATTAATCTTTTCAAATCAGTTCTTTAAAAAGTCTAAATTTGCACATGGTAAAATAAAATGCAAGATTATTTTTTTTTTTACCTTGCAGTCCATTCTAAGAATATGCTGTGCAATAATCTTTGGATTGTTGTTGGTGAAAAGCTCCTTAACTCTTCTTAACATTGACGTTTCCAATGGCTTGTTTTCAGGAGGAAGTAGTCTGGATTCAAAATCGTTTGGTTTAAAACTAGACACTGTCTCAAAAACAGGTGCAGAAAAGATGCTGTCTTCTTCAGTCATCTCAGTTGAAGCTTCTAAAGGATCTGCAGAGTTCACGGTAGGGTCATCTTCCAGGATGAAATAGTTTGTTTCCGAGTTCCTGAATGAGTGTGTTCCTTTCTCCTTTCGTGTCAGATGTTCTACATAGCTGTTTTTCTGACATAAATGTTGTTTCGTTGCTGCAGGATCTCCAGCAGGGCTTAGTTCACAATAGTGTCCTTCTGAACTGTGGGAGGCCAAAGGAGAATCCGGGGGCTTCATCAGGGGTGCTTTGCTGGGTTTAGGTGGAGGCTTTGGACAGAGCTGACTGTCTGAGCCTCGAAGAGCTTCCCCTACTTGTGATTCAGAGGTGACTTTCTGAACAACTGTGGGGCTTAGAGAAGGTTCACTGCCTGTTCTAAACGCAGGAGAGCTTGGACAGGAGTCTGCATCAGCTTCAGGTAATCGAGACGGATGTCTTGAACCTGCAGGGAAAAACGGTAATTTAGAAGGCCAAAACACACAATTCCGGATGCCTATCCCAGGGTTCATCTCAGTGCTGTTTCCTGAGGAAAATATTGTCAGTTCATGTCAATTGTTCACTAACAAAAATGTATATGAAATTATATTTTGAGGAATGAGCTAGCCAGCAAATTCCATTCACTTGCTGATCCTCCCAAAATCCCAAATACATAGAACAGCTGCACCATAATATTATTCTGTGGTAATGCTGACAATAATTCCAGTCCCTGCTGCATACATAGGCTACACTGTCAGAGCTGGATGGTCTCCATGGCTTGGAATAGGAGGTTTCTTTGTAACCTGATCTAGGCTATAAAAACAGAAACTTCCAGCCACACCGCATAAAAGATGAGTCATTTCTGTGAATGACAAGTTTGAGATGAAAGAAAAGCTTCCCTAAGTCAAGCCTGAACCTGCAATAAGGTATGGAAGGAATGAATTTCAGGGATGCTAATCTTTTTGCTAAACAGCAGGTGATTTGAAGAGCTAAAGAAACATCCATGGACTTCTATGTATTTATGCCTCATCCTGTACTCATTGCGTATGCAAACCTCGTTATCCAATACAGGACCGAACCCTTATCAGACGTTCCCAATCTGCAGTTCTCAGTGCGTTTCCTGGTACCTACAGCAAAGTGGCCACTTGCATCATGTGGGCTTTACTGCTTGTTTCCAGCTGGCTCTCAACCTATGCAGACAACAACATCTGCAAATCACAGCCTTTCACCACTCATAAGCAGTACGATACCAGACCCTGCTCGAAGGACCCCATGACAAAATGCAGAGCAGAACTCTTCAGGTTAACTGTTAAGGTACCAAAAGAAAAGTATTTGCAGACATGGATTGGAGTATGATAATCAATTCAATTACAGATGGGCAGAAGCTCATTTTATGAATGTCTGCCCATCCCACTTAAACACAGGAGCATGCCCTTTCTAGCAAAATAGAGTCTCACTATAGAAATACTTAATACTGTCTTTGTCTCTAGAAGCCTTTCCACAACAGGCACTGTAAATTTTAACATCTACCATATTCAAAATTACTAGCAGCCTTGGAAGTCAAACACTAAAATTCGTCCACATGGGAACAGATGCATCATTGCAAGCTTCCTTACAACAGTGTTAGTATGGAAACAATTGCTTAAACCTCTGAAGAATCTGAGAAAGAAAAAGGCACACTCAACAACTGATCAGACCTTGGTAGACCTTGCATCACTGGAGAAAGACGACGACAGCGGTCATGGAACCAGACAGCAGCAAAGATGTTGAAAGGAATGAAAAGCAAAAGGGATGGCGGGAAGAGAGAGCTTGAGAGAGACAGAAGGACAGAACTGACTACGAGCACTATGGTAATGCTTTTCTCCTGGAGAGGAACACTACCACATCTGCACACTTCACTCTGAGAAAAAGCAGTTACCAGGATTTCCATGAAACATCGCTTCTACTTAATAGACTTCTGTCAGAATGACATGAGTGAAACAAGTCAGTTCTTGCAAAGCACAAGTAAGGAAACATAGTACTGTCAAAAAGGATGTTAAAGCCAACTGTAGCTGTCATTTTTTTGGTGCGGAAGCCTGCTAAGTTGTGTGCTAAGGTATTCAACTAGCTGGTGCGTTGCAAATTAAAAGAAAAAACTTCCAATGACTTAAAGAGCAAGCAGTATGCTAACACAGCTTACACTGGCCATTAAATATAACCGTACATACAGTACTCAGAACACTCAACAGCATCACTTTGGTCTGAAGTGTAACAGACGACCCGGGCACACACGGATTCTAAGTTAATTAAAAAACATACCTATTAGCAGATAGCTCTCTGACTGGTGAGCCTTTAGAGGGAATCTTTTCTCTGGAACATGATCCAAACTAGCTGGCTGGCTACCACTTTTTTCTTTGTTTCTAGGGTAAACAAAAATGCAAACAAAAACATACAAATATGTCCAACACTTAACATACATACCTAATTGCCAGAATATACCATAACCAGTGCAAGGATCATTAGCTTTCCACTTGGGCAGCTTATAAGAAGAAAAGGTAAAGGTACTTCATGCTGTTGTGGTAGCAATGAAATGGGCTATAACATGTGTGGTCCTGCAGCATTCGTGACAGTGTTTCTTTGAATGTTGAGGCTTTTTTATAGAACATTCTATTTGAACACTGAATAGGATCCATTATTCCACACTTCTTATTTTTATAGCAGAAGTCAAATACGAAAAGACTGCTCTGGAGCAGCAGTAAGATTTTATTTTAATCCTTTGTCTTATACTAGTCAAGATTTGCCAAATCACTGATGTAGACGCTGCACCGGTGTTGTGCTTCCAGAGTCTACATTTGCTCTCACTCTGTGGATTTGGGGATTTTTAGCAAAGGATTTTTTAGGCCCTAAAAATCCTTTGCTAAAAATCAGCCAAACCCTCATGCCTAGTCTCCCATCTAAAATCAGAGTGAAAATTCACATCACCTACAGCAGGAGCTGACAGAGTTACCTCATTTCCCTCCATAGGGACAGCAAAATTAAAGTACCTCAAAAGATTTCCTCTGGGTGTGCTCTGCTCCGGGGATTGCATGCTGGATATACCAAGACTCAGCCTTTTTGCACTCTCGGTTTTTCCTTCAGGGATACTTGGCTCTTTTTGTCGGACTGGACTTACACCATACTTTTCTTCTAGACACCGGAGAGGCACGTTCCTGTTGATAGGCTGAAAAATAATTGCTCCGCTCTGCTTTGATATTGGTGTGCGATTCCCAACATAGTATCTAACTAAGCCGGGGATACTGTCAAAACTTTCAAGTTCAAACTGATACTGAACTCGACAGTAGGCTTCATTGAGTCTTACAACCGTTCTGTTGATTTTAAAATGCTGAGAGGTATTTTTCCACTGACAGGTAAGAACAAAGTTCCCAGGACTGGAGAGAGAATCCCTGATCAGAAAATCTCCATCTCTCTGAACTAGGCCTTCTGCCACCTTTGAGGAAAAAGAATTATACAAAAAAATACTTTCAGAATCAGAAAACAAGTAGTCAAAGAACACATCGTAACAAAATATTCTTAAACATAGGACTTAATTTGGCTGCTCTGGGAGGAGACAAAGCCAGAAATACAAAGCAAAGCATGAAGTGTGGTAGAAGAATGATGTCTCCAATTCTAAAATAAAAGCTCATCCCACAGCAGAAATCTGGAGGGGCTTCTTGGAAAATGCCCAGCAGCCAGAAGCACGATCCACTTTTGCATATGTATTTCTTCTAGTTTGCTAATAGAAAATAAGGCATGAAGGGAAAGCAATGACTCAGAATTTTAGAGTTTAAAACATCTGAACAGTGAGTCACACTGAAGTTTAGAAGCCACTACTACTGGGCCCCAGAAACTGTCCTTTCATTATTACCTTAAGTGACAGAAGCTTTCGTTTTTTTTTTATTCTTTGTGAATACTGCATAGTAGTAGGAAGAGCCAGAAAAATCCTGTTTTTCTGTTTTGAACTAGTCCTTTCGTGTGATAAACTATGCATTGAACAGGTTAAGCGCAGTGTGTGGCTGCTGCGGCTGCCCTCCCCGCTGTGCCAAGGGCAGCTCCCGCTGGCTCGGCGCAGGGGGAGCTCCAGGTGCTCTGGGAACCTACGCTCCAGCCGAGCGACGGCTTTAACATACATTTAACTACATTTCAAAGGATTAAAAATTAAGTTATTGCACAGATTTTCTTGTGCTTTTGGTTTTTTTTTTACCCTCCACACCGAATTTCAAGTGCAAGAAAGAAAATAAACAAGAACATTTTAACTTTGATTAAGAATACTGAACCAAATTAGTGTGTCTGAAAAATATGTGGGGACAGTATAAAGCTTAAATTCCAATTCTGCCCTTCTCCTTCCTCCACACAAATCCTGAAACATTTGTATTTTCTGCCCCAAATCCTTCCTTAGCCTCATTTTATGCCCAAGCTGTGATAAATACCATAGCATTCACACTAATAAGCATTACATTTCTACTAAATTAATGCAGCTATCAGAGCTGTGTACAGTACTTTAGTGCAATTCTGCTTGTCTATAAAAGCTCAAAACAGTGTTGGCAATGCAAAGACCACGTACCTGCCGAGGAATACGTCCATGGTACCAGGCATGGCTACGCAAATCTTCACTACTTAGCTGCAGTTCTTCCTCTAACTCCTTCTTCAGTTTTTCTGGGCTGTTATCCATAACTTGCCTCTCCCTAGAAAACTGCAATAAAAGATTAAAAGCTTCGACTGTGCCAAGTTTAGTGATTAACATTTTACCTGGGTTATAACTTCCATCACATGATCTGCAGTAGCCACTGGAATGCAGGTGCTGCTGGCAGCAGGCTGGCTTGGCTCTCTACACTGTATTTGCAAAATCCAGCATTCAGTGAGATAACGTGTGATTGTTATACACTGCACGGAACAGAGCAAAGTGTTCTGTTTGTACACCAAGCTAACAATGACACACCTACAAAGTCACTTCTCTTATTACTTTCTCTTTCCCATAAGAGTTCTAACTATGCCCAAAAAAAATGGAGCTAGACCCAAATGCTCTGCTCCAATATTCTTCCTCCTGTGTAAATTCCCCTTTTAAATTCAGCTTCTTTCCCCCTCCCCCCGCCCCTGAACCCATCCAATTAAGAACATTCCAAATGCATCAAGACAGGCTAACCTCTAGGACGTACATTTTCTCTGCTGCACTAAAAAAGTGCCAAAGTAGATTTTCAACCTTGAAGGGCTTACTTCCAATGGTCATTAAATCTGCACGTCCAAGATGTTCCCTTCTTAAGGGAAAAAAGCTCTTGTTGCCCTTAGCACAAAAAGCATGAGATCTGCTTGGACATATCTCCATCACCACTACACAACTACAAGATTTTCTGGAAATTTTCAATCTTCATCTCTTCTTGGAGGACAGCTTCCATGCTGGACCACTCTGGCTCATTAGTCCTTCTTGTGGATGCAGTGTTGCTAACAGAGTAAGGCGCAGTATCTTCCCTAGAGAGTTGTCATCTACTCTCTCATAAGCACTCAGGAGGGAAGTTCCTTGGACTTCCTTACGTTCTCCAAGGGCTGGGGACTCCAGCCCATCTTTACTGCTGCTGAAGAGTTTCAAAAGCCAAAGATATCCAATCAAAACAACTTAATTGCAGGGAACGTGTTCTACACTGATCAAAGAATCAGAGTATACCCTCTCTTAAAAGAAAGTACATTTAAAAAAAAAAAAAAGATGGGGGGGGGTGCGAGAGAGAGAGAGAGGCCTCCAGCTGGAGAGCAGACATTTTTCCCCAGTGAATTACGCATTTTTTTTCTTAGCTGTGGATATGAGCCAAAGCTCACAGGTTCCCTTCACTGACACACTGATGTAAATATGCAACACATGCATTATTTAAAAAAGAACTGGGAATGCTCGCCCACCGATCCTATTCTTTCCGTGAACACTGCTCTCTATAGCATTTTCTTCTTCATATTGACTACTCACAGCACCTAACCGTGGGAGCAGGTGGCACACATTTAGCACTTCTTTCACCAATCCTCCCTGCAATTTCAGCAGACTGAATTACAGCAGATCACTAGACAGCAGATTTTTGGTGGAATAATGCCAGAAGAGGCATCCTGCTGCCAAGACTATTTAAACGTGCTGGGAGCCCAGAGAAATTCTGAGATGAGTTCTCCTCGCTGCTTTTCTCAGAGAAAACTAAGACTTCTCTTACACAAATACAAATGAGCGTAGTAGCTTATACGGGAAGGCAACAGATAAAAACAACCTGGTAAAGAATCACTTTTCACCTCAGTTTGGCTTCTGTGAACAGGGTGGTATTTATCCATACAAATGTGGTTCAAAATGGACAATCATTTTCAACAAGGAGTAAATCCTGTGTGCTTTTGTACAGTCAAGGCCTTTCATCAACTCCTCCCAAGCTTTACAAGAAGAAAAGTCTGTGCAGGAACAAACCATGCCACAAAAAAAGACCTTCACTGCAAGGGCTCTTTCATAAAACCACGTACAACATGAAGCGATTAAGTTACTGGGTGTAGAAAGAGTCATAGAAGAGGCCTGGTGTGGATTCAAGTCCAAAAGCGTATCAGAGTTCAAAATATAGTCAAGTAAGGCCAAAAATCTCCCCTCCACTCCAAACCTCTGTGACCTACCAGACTAACACAGCTAAAGGCCTAGTGGCACATGCCTGCCACCTTTATTTCCCAACTCAAAGGGCTGGGTATCCATGTAAAGCTGACGGGCATTGATTCCAGAATTAACAGTTAACCATTTCACTGCTACATCTTACGGCATTTACATAAGCTGAGGGCAGAGCAAAGAGCACACAAATTGAGACGAGACTTTTCAAGAGCACTTTTCCCCTGACTGCACAAGAAAGCAGCTGGAGAACTTTTAAAGTACCCCCTTCCACTCTAAACAACAGCGTTCAGTTGTAACAGTATACAAAATCTTTTACATTCATAGCTGTGTATTTTGCTGACCTTCTGAAAGGAACCATTACTTTTGCGTGAATTGTATTTAAGTTTTTGAAAGATGCTTTTGACTGAATATATATCTTACAAACCCCCAAAACTACTGTATCGTTAGCATCATTCCAAAAGCATCTCACTGTATCTCAGTGGTAGGCAAAGCTACGGTAAATGCAACAGACTATAGCAGGCAAATGCAATAACTGAATTTGCTTAGGAGAGCTAGATTCTTAGCCAACAAAAAGAGCTATAGGTCTTTGTGAACAGACTAATTTCATCCATTGTACTGACACAAATTATCTTAAAAAATCAGGCTGATCAAGTTACAGATACACAGGAATTATAAATACAGCAGAGAAACCGAGGATTTCTTCTGGTGGTTAAATGGATTTTTCGCTACTTGAACGAACATAATGAGACACATATTGCACTTGAATAACATCTAGCAACACAACAGGAAAAACATTTAAGGAATCCAAACCAAGTGAATTGTTAACATTCATGATTATTGGTTTGTTAAAAATCCTCTCCACCATGGTCTACCACACTGAGCATGCTCTGACTGCCAGAGGTCAGACACCTCCTGAGATGAAGCAAACGTGCTTAAATAACCCTTATGCAACTCTGAACTTAGTGGAAGAACTCCTGTGGCTAGCACAAATCCCAAAATACACGGGGGGAAACTGCCTAGGTAAGCAAGTTTAGTAATAGCATGTCTTCCGGAACAGTTTTTTGCTGGCCGAGTCTGATTTCTTATACAACCTACATCCATTAAAGGAGAAGCGTGACCAATGAACTACCTGTAATCACACCAGCCTATACCTTTCTATTCTCAATGCTATACCCAAGGTCCTGCAAGAATTTCTGCATACACTGAACCTGCCGTCAGGCAAGTAAGGGCTCAAAAATCACTCCAGGGCCAGCCTACACAAGCATGTTCGTCTGTAAATATGGAAGAGCGTAAGCTTAGAACAGTGTACTTAGCTATGTCAAAGCACTTTCTTTTAAAAGGTGACCTATTCCACGCAATGCAACGCAGATACTTCAGCTTCATTTCCCAATAACACCCAAAAGTTAATGGATAGTAATGACATGCTGTAAATTCGCACTAATTTCATAGTGACAAACCAACCTTCATTTAGTAGCATGTCTTCAGTTTATGCCTTTGTCTAAGACACTTTGTTGGCTCCTACCTGGTGAATGAAAGAAACTTGAATTTACATTTACAGTTAGTGAAGTGGATGGTAAAAAGAAATTAAAAAAAAAAGTCTAGGACAAAAATTAATGACTTGAGTATATTCTGCCACAAAACGCGGTTGGAGCAATACAGGGAAGCTTCCAGTTTAAATCCTTTACGATTTCCAAATAGTAACAACCCTGTCAGAGATCCCTGGAATATAAAAGCAAATCAAGTCAGCAGAACCCTTTTCAGATACAGATGCTTCTCCTGACCTACAAAGCACTCCCCCTAAGTATGTGCTTTCCAGAACTGTTTGTTCACATTTTAGTCACATTGTTTCCAGTCCTGGTGCTATTTTAAGATATTCCTGCCATGCTGACTTTTTGTGAACAGGTCTTCAAAGAAAAATACGTAGCTATTTAGCAATACAATACTATCAACCTCCAGCAAAAGCCCTCAATCCTACTTACACACCCAATGCAAAACCTAAAGAGCCAAGAGTTTAGGAGGAGGAAAAGAATCCCCAATCAGCACAGTTATTTCAGTGTTTTTAATAAATGCCACGCAAGTTCATTATATTTCACAAAGGATTTCTACTTGAGGGCCATTAAAATAAAAGCAGACTGTGCTTACAGATGTAACAAGCCACCCTTGATGTTACATATTCTTTTACCTTTTTTTCAGGCAAATATTAATCTAGTGTACCAAAAACGGGAATCAAAGATTAAGGAAGTAAAACATCAAAATACGATCTTATTCAGGGTAAATTTAATCAGGAGTTGACCTACCACAATATGCTGTACCTATGAAACTTGTGAACACATTTTAATGGGAATTTCTCACAATAATCTGTTGTTTGTGCATCTAAGGGGTTACTTTCATTTGAGCGTTTGGCACTCTCTAAAGGAAACTCACTATCATCAAGCATTCATGTCAACCATCCTAGCTGAATTTATCCCATTAGATTAGAATAATTTTTAATTGTGCTGAATGAGTTTGGCGGTAAACAAAACAGGAGTCCCACAGTTATTTCTGTTGCCTATTGGCAGTGGATTCTTTCTCCAGTTCCTGTCTGCAACAACTCCAGTTCGGTGCGTGTACCAATGGAGTATCAAAATAGCTGAGAGAAGAATCTCACAGGTTTCTGCATATATACCCAAAGTCGCATCTTAATGTGTCCTTTTGTGGCTTACCTCAATTGCTATTAATTAATTCCTCTCTACAGTAATCAAGTGGGGGGGTTTTGTTTGCTTGTTTGTTTGTTTTTTAAACAGCTTGAATTATGAGGGAAAGACTTTTACTTTTCAGACACAGTTTGGAAGTGGTCCAAAATCTGTCATGCTAGATCATCTCCTTCAGTTCTGATAATGCCGAATTTCATATCACCTCTCCTCGTATCCTTCTGGCAAAGTATTATTTACTTAAAGCACAGCCAAAGACTGTTACAGGTACATGACTAAAGGTGGCCACATTTCCATCCAATCTCAATTATTGCACAGCTCTGCCAGCTGATATTTAAATTAGCCCAACAGGCAGCCTTGGAACCACCTGATTTCCTCTTGCCTCAAAGGTTTCAAGAAAAAAAAGAAAAAGACACAATTATTAGGGATAAATGAGAACCACTCTGTGAAAACTGAAGTGCGATCTGATCAAGGAAATGAGTTAAGCCAGTAGCTTTTCTGAACTTCTAATAAATGTAATCTATCTAAATCAAATCTATTACAGCTTTCTCACAAATCCATCCTTTCTCCAACACTGGAGGCCTGCTACATTTGCCTAAGCGCACCATGAACTCAACTATGACTTCCTGACTTTGTAAAGTCACTAGGTCCTACAAAATCCCCAAATAAATGAGAAGAGATGGGACATATTTTGTGATTCAGCAGAAACTTACATTTTGTGAGATTTACATAGCTTTTAGCCAAGTGGATAATTTAACAGAAAGATCAATCAACAGAAAATGTGGTGGGGATGCTGGGGCAGGGACAGGAAATACCAAAAAGGAAGACAAAGATGTGAAACAAGAAAGAAGGGAGGGGACGCACAGCCACAGGACACTAAAAACATCTGGAAAAGTGAAAAATTAATGAAATTCTTCTATTTCCAAACCACTAGAGAGCAATCAACTTGTTCATACAGAAAATGAACATTTTATTGTCAAAGTTCCAATTCTAGATTAAAATATACTTCACTGGCTGCAGAGATCCCTTAGGTCTCTTACCCTGTGCTCTTGCAATCCTGATCAGACTGCCTGTCTGGCACTATGAGTACAAGCATTTTAAAATATACAGTTACATCAATTTATAGTACGTTTTAATTTTATTTATAATAAGTACAATGTATTTAATTTCACTTATAACTCTACTAATCGGACACCAAAACCAACAGACTTGCACTAGGCATTTAAAAGAATGCCCATATGGAACCAGACTTTACATCTTTGTTTGAAAACATTCTTGTCAATCCTTATTTTCCCCTGTGCAAAAAAGTAGTATCATCGGCCAAGAACTTACAAAGCGACAAAAACACACACACAGAGTTATTTCTGAAATAGTTATTTTGAGAAAGAACTAATGGGAAAAGGGGAGTTTCTAAATTCAGGGAACCATTTTCTGATTAACTTGGACATTTTGAACTACAGCTGTGACAATGTTCATCATGGGGGCACTTTTATCTTACCTTCCAGAGTGTACAAAGTTCACGCAGGACTATAACAAATGCTATGTTAAATAATGAGAGGTACAAAATGGATGATGACAGTGTCTTTGCATAGATAACTGCCATCTTCTGCAGGATTTTTTTTTAAATTATTTTCTAGTGGCTTAATTGGTTGGTTGAGACGTAGATCAAATTATATATAAGCTTTTGCCATGCCCAAGATACAGGAGAGTCATCTTGAACTAATCAGAGAGATGAATTAATGCAGAAGAACGCAATTTTGAAGCTGCAAGATTTCTGTGTGCTTGCTTAGGTAACAGGTGACAACTTTTGAGGTTACTGATGAAAAGACAACAGATCATTACGAAAACTTCCATCATGACTGCGATGGCTCTTTAAAATCAAACTCCATCATGTGCATGTTCTCAGTCTGCCACTATGAACAACATCACCTGCCTGACATTCACAGAAAAGTGGCCATTTTTTATTAACTAATAAGTGAGAGATTTGTTTGGGAGGCGAAAAATAAAAAAAGGCTGTTAGTACCAAGTTCAGTCTAATGTTAACTGAAGATAAGGGAAAGACTTAATTCTAGTGGACCCAGCATTCACGTTCCACTACAAAACTACACTGATGACAGTTCCTTAGTTTTGTAGGTGACCACATTCACAGCTAGGAGTACAGCCTCATTTCTGGAATATGGATCCTGAGAAATCCTGAGTTTCGAGTTAGTCAAATCCAAATCTCTTTGCTCAGTGACCCTGAGGGATTTTGACTACCAAATCTAAAGGATTTTAGAAGTTGGGTAATTTTTTTGTTTTAATCTGAGAAATACTTAAATGAAAGGTATTACCGAGAAGTTAAATGCATAAATATCTACTGGAGATTGTTCCCATTCCCATTGACCAGGAATCACTTACAGAGCACCAGTGGTCCCTCTGCTATCTATATATTTATGATAAATGTTACACTGCAGTGAAAATTTGATAAAACGTATAAAATTACCACGGGAAATTGAAAAAAGTTACATAGCGTAAGACTTATCAAAACTTAAACTCAGCAGCAAGACAATGGGGAATCAAAGTTCAGGGAGCTATACAAAATTTCACATCATTTTCATTAGTCAGTCTTTTCCCATCTGGTTCCGTCCAACAACAACACATCTAACATCAAAAAGGCAGACCCATAATGCTGGGTGGTGATGACTTGTAAACTCATGTTATCAAATCCAACTGCCTCCACATACATGCTGAAACTGGATACATGAAGCCCGAGGATGCCAGTGAAACAGATTTAGATCATCACATACTGAAGAAATATTAATTAAGATCTACTATCTATAAAAAGTGTTTGCAGTTCATCCAAGATAAGAGATGGCACTTGCAATAAGTAGCTGCTTATAAAAGGCTTCTTACGCATCCACATTCACAGCATTAGTACATTACCCAGTAATGCACTAGATCAATGTGCTGTACGTTTTAAAACTTGGCAGTCCTGTTAATTTTAGTGGCTTTCCCCTTTTACGCAGCTTCAGCTGAGGGTGAATCATAGCAGAGAATTAAGAAAGAAGATACTTGTGAATGTCAAGTTCTTTCCCTCCAATCATGACAACCATACTAGCTAGAACTAAAAAAACCTGTCTTGTGGCAAAGATAACTTTATTAATTTAGACCTCTTAATTTCTTAAGTCACTGTTTATCAGTGGGTTAGTCTTAACTTAATTCTTAACTTCCAAAAATGCAAAAATTAAACTACAATATTTTGGCTTGGAAGTGGCGCATGTCACAATTTAGAATTCTCTCTTCACTGTCTTTTTTTTAACCACGAACAGGAACACCTTGCCTTGAAATTTTGCTTCATTTTCCTCAAATGTAGAAGCTGACCTTAACTGTAAACAGCTATTAAAACCAACCGGGATTGTAAAAGGTACATCATGGTACATCACGACTGAAGGATGAGTTGATCCACGTTCAGATCTTCTGCACTGATCATTATATTTTCTATTAATGCATGGGAAAACAAACCAAACATCTGCTATTGAGATCCTAATTTCACATGCTAAAATTAAGTTCAGCAAAACGTGAGTGCTTGCTTAAGTGCTGTACTGTTTCCTGTGCTTTTATGTTTCACAACAAGGCATCTCTGAGCTTGGCTGCATACGGTTTTCAATTAAATCAGACAACATAATTAAAATTAATTTCTCTCAGTGCAGCAAAAAAACTGAATCTCTCAGAGTTAGCTGTGGACTTCAACATGCCTATTTATGGATCAATTTGGTATTTCGTTACAATTGTAATTGCTATTAAAACTAAGAATTAATCCTATCTCATTACACACACTGATTTTGCTTGAAGCGCTGTTTTCACAGATTAAGTAAGAAGGCATTTTAGGCTCCGTTGTTCATACCATCCTAGGCACTTTGGCATTTCACAGTACGTACATTATTTGGCCCTAAGGTGCAGACCTTACTTGATTTGACCACCAGCCGTTTCTATACCTACAGACACTTTCTCTTCAGCAAACGCACCCCCATTTTCTACCATCAGAACTTCTTAAAATAGCATTTCATCAGATTCAACTAACGCTAAATCTGCATGCTGGAACACATGCATTCAAATCTATTTTAAATGCTGCAAATCTCTTTAAATAGAACCTTATTTTTGAAAGGGCCCAGCTGTAATTTGTTTCTACATAAATGGTTTTATTTTTTACCCTCCATACAGCAAACACTATTAATGTTTCAGTTTCTCTAGAGACTATATGGATTAGACGAAATGGAAAGTTGCCATGACAACACCACCGTTATTTTAGGTATTAGAAATTCATGCCAAGTTAAACAAAGGGCATGCATGGTCAAGAACAACGGTTTTATAACAGTTCTGACAGCCAACAATAAAACCCAATGTCATTTTTAAAGTTTTAGAACAGAAGAGGTAAGCCTTATGCTTAAAAATTGGAATGAAAATTAAAATTAATTACAGTAACAGGAAAGCATCTTTATCTCTTTACTCTGATAATAATTTCTGAGATTTGTCCCAGTGAGAAAGAGAAGAGAGTATGAACAGAGTCACTTTTTCAGTGTGCCCAAAAGGCTGAGTCCCACAGCCCACTTTCAGAAGCGGACAGTTAAAAGGCTAAATCACTGGAGGAGAGAGAAGGGGGGCAGCTGTTCCCAACTTTTAAGTGCCTCCATCAAAGTCTGAAAGCCAACAGGCCAGAAGATAGCAACCTTCACATCCTTCCTCATTGCAAGTGCTCCAGAAAATCTATACGCGTTACAGTGACTTACGGAGCTGACACTTCGTTACTCAAAGAACAATTTTAGAAGCTTAAGTGTAGCTCACAGATCCTCAAAGGTAGTTAGATACCCCACCTGATTAAAATTCAATTCCCAAGTCATTTAAACACTTCCTTAAGTGCATGTCTGAATGTTTATAAAGGCTTTTTCTTTGCATACAGTGCATTTTTGCATGAAGTGAAAGATCTCCCTGCCCACGGCAGGAGCGTTGGACTAGATGATCTTTAAAGGTTCCTTCCAACCCAAAGCAGTATATGATTATATGATTTTGTGCATTTTTTCATTTAAAAAGTTCTAAAATATAAGGACAAGTCCAAAATTCTCTGAAGTGTTTAAGAAAACTGAGGTCCTAAGCACAATTGCCTATGTTTTCAGCAAGTAAGTGAAAAAGTTAGGGAACTAAGTGGTCTAATCAGTTAAATTCTGAAACCTTGCAACTTTGCTAAAGTTCTCTTCAGCAAGTCCCAAACCAGGGCATTTTTAACTTACTGCCTAAACATAAAGACAGTCAGCTTCAGGCTCATAAAACTGAAAGTTGTTTAATCTTCTCTCTGAGACAATGGTAAATGCTAAATATGTTCTTTAGAACAGAAACAGACTGTACTCTACCATCATATAAAAACAAACACTTCTGAACAAAAACTAAAAGCATTACTGACTAGCACACTGTGTATTTACTGTTATTGAAAAAGGGCACTTACCTTGACTCCAATAATAGACTTACGATGATAAAAGCAGCAAAATGCCGCAATCAGCATTTGAAAAACATTATAATCCTTCGGCATTTTCAGTTCTGCTGTTTGTGGTTCCCCGAGACTGAAGATAAACAGTCACTATTAGCAGTTTTCAGAAGTTTAGCAAGCTCTGTAGTATCACCACTGCCTGCTAGAGCTGCTACACCCCCTACTCCCGTATCAGCCGGAGATACTTTCCACAGCTGAAGCTGATACTATCAATTCAGTGACTGCTGGCATGCTTGCTTCCAGCATGCCATATAGAGAGTGCCAGAATCCTCATGCGATCCGTTTCACTCACCAGTGAAATCCTAGCTCCTCTATCTTGGTATCCCCTGGATCAGAGACGTATTGAAGCCACCAGCTCAAAGCAAAGTTCTCTTCTTGATGAGATACAATACCTGACTATCTCCCTGTGCTGAAAAAGGCTTAATCAGTTGCTCCAGCTCAATCATGCAACATCTCTATCTGCATCATCAATAATATACACATAAAACATGTAAAAAAATGGAGAGGAAAAGCAGTTGATTACTGTTTGATGACTGTTACTCCTCATACTCAAATAAGAATTACATCCTTAGAGCTTAGGTAACCAAGGAAAATGATAAATCTGTTTAATTAGGGAGCTTCTGGCAAGTGGTCCTGGGAAAAAATAGAAAGAAACCAACACTGTCAGCATCAGTGGTGCAACCACGGTACCTTTAGTATTTAAAACTATCAGTGGACAGCTTTAGCTTGGTAATAGTCCCATGGGACTGTGCAAACTGCCAGAGAAAGAAAGGACTAAATTCAAGAACACCTCTGATTTGGCAAAGTAAAAATAAACACTAAAACAAAATAAAAAGCAGCAGTTTTATTCATGATGGTGATTCTATTCTCTTTGACAGCACAGTCCATAGCTCACTGACCAGTAAACCACTCATCAGCAAAGAATCTGTCCTACATATCTCAAGGCCCTCTCAAGAACGAAGGCAAAAAAGGCAAATAACTTGGCTAATTATAATAGCTGTTACAGACAAGACCTCACCTACCATAGCATCACAATTAACAGATTTGGTAAAAGGAAACAAAACGCACTAGATTGAAGGGTACAAGAAAGCCTGTAACACTTTAAAAAGAGAAACTCCGAAGAAATCAGTCATTTATAACTTGGTTGGTACAAGAGTCCAGAAGTCACAGATATTTCAGACCTCAAATTAGGAATAAGTTAGTCCCAAGGAGAGGTTAAAAGGAAGAGTTACTTGTCTTTTTCTTCAGCAACAAATATATTCTATAATTAGCAGTGCACATATATTAAATGCTTATTGATGTCCTCAGATATTACTTGCAAGGCAATACTTCTCACCTAATAATAGAGTACTTCCTTCCCACATTGACTGAACAATGCAAAGTGCCCTCAGTGCCTGCATCAAGCAATGGGACTTGGCACATAAACCAGGAAGCAGCACTGAGCAAAGACAAGATATAAAACGTGCACTGTCTTTCAAGGCAAGTGGGATGGAGAGCCTGTCCAAAAAGAAAAGGAAATCTCAGTCTTGATAGCAAGGAAAAGGAAGCATGATGTGTAAAGTTCGCTTACCTGTTTGACCACCTAAGGTTTGCAGGTATCCAGCAGCAAGTTAAGCACTAAAACCAGAACGTTCATACAGCTAGTCATACTAGTTGGCCACGTGAAGGAGATGTTATGCCTGTGACTCTTTTAAGGAAAGGAAAACTCTGTAGGAATAAAAGATCAGAGCATTAAATGGACTGAAAAGTGATTACTCTGGCAAGAAAAAGGATGAAAGATTGGCTCAGAAAAGAAGCTGAAAATAATTACTTTGAAGATGGAGTCCTCCTATAGCTTGGGAGAGTAAATGCCTCTCCAAGTAGTTTATGACAAACTCAGTCAATGAATGAGTAGATAAAATACTAAGAATATCAAAGTATCCTCCTTTTCCCTCTACTCTATGCTGCAGCACATTTTAATTTACTTAAATTTACTACTAATTTACTTTTTATTTTAACTTAAGTTCTTTTTCCACTTTGAGGAAATCCACAGGATTGCTTTAGCAGGTAGCCGGAGAAGAGAAGATGAAAAGATAGCCTGCAGAACTCCAAACTCACTGCCTTATCTGTGACTTCTTGTCTGAAGTTTTTTAGCACTGCGGGAGGACATCTCATCAAGGACTGTATTTTTGAAGAATCTTCATCAAGAAGTTCTTATAATAACATCCTAATCCAATTTACAGAAGAGGGGAGAGGGGACAGGAAATGACAAAAAGGTAAACTAAATTCAAGGATGAATCAGTCAAAGCATTTCAGCTTTATAATGGTGACAAGCAAATATTGGCATCACTGCACAATACACTGAAGTTTCATTTGGAATATCATGAATGGAAACTATCAAGACGAGTAACTCAAAACTACAGCAGGTGAGAAGAATGGCTATTAAGACAACTGATCTATTTTGGCAGCAGAAACCAAGTGGTTTAGCCGTGCAAAATAAGATGGGCCGCTTTTTCTCTGAAAAGAGTTAGAACTAAGTTCCAAAAAGAAGAAGAGTTCTTATGGGGTTAAAAAAATAACAACAAAAAAAGAAGTATTATGACCTAGCAATGAGTAAACCTATACTGGAATTTAGACAAAGGTTCTCAATCATCACCAAGAAAAAAAAACCTCAACTTTCCAAAATATTGAGGGTTGGAGTGGCAGTTCTGATACAGTTCAACACAAAGCACTTCATAAAAATAAAAAAAACAACACCCAAGTCCCCATAGAAGCATGATACGGTACTTGTGACAATAGAGAGAATGCAGTATCTTTTATGTACTCATGTTTTTCCTACTTTGTCAACTTCTAAATGGCAAATTCAATCATTATTGTGGTTCACTAGCTAACATACGCATATTTCCCCAGGCCTCGATAACTTTACATGTAGACTCATGTCTTACAGAAAGACCTATTAGTTTTGCAATTTCTTGTACAACTCTACCCAGGGATACTTATTGGTATAGTTCTGTTGGTCTAGTTTGAACGATGTAATTCTCAATATGGTTCCTTCCCTCAAAACAAGTAGTAAAAACATGAGGGAGGCAAAGAATAAAGTTTTTGCACATGAATCATCTTCCCAAACCTTTTAAACAGGGCCTTGATTCCCCCTCTAGTCTTTTCCCTTCTGAGAGCAGAGGGACATAATGGGTGTATCTTCAACAAATTCCCTGGATTCTAGGCACAATCTCACCCCTTCAATGGGAATAGCACCACTCAATCTGTAAAGTAAATTTGGCCTAATACATATTCAATGTGGGAGTGTCTATTTTTCATTTGAAAGGCTTGTTACTAAGCAGCAGTGAAAAAAGTTTTAAGTGTTACATCCACAGCTCAACATGAACAGCAGGGCATAAATTACAAATGGTAATTGCCAGTTCCTTATTTCTTGTCTGTAATGGAGTAAGTAAAGAATCAAAAATTATGTATGCTGTGAGAAAGCCAGAAATAATGAACCTTAAAAAATAATACTGTACAATAACATACAGCAGCTGCTGACATTTTTTATCAACAGTATAACTGGCAGGAAAGAGGGTGCTTTATTTAGAGAGTGAATCTATTTTTTTTAAAAACAAAACTAATGGGATTTTTGTTTTTATTAAAGGTTAACAGGACTTCTGCACATATAGTTCAATGAATGGATGACACATTCTTAAGAGTCAGAACCAGAACCTTTGCAAGACACTGTGACACAACAGTAAAAAAAAATAATTAAGACTAGAGGAAGTATAGTATGATAGTTCCTGCACTGCTGGCCATCACGAAGCTGTTTTCAGCCAGCATGATTGAGAACAGCCTTCAGGCTGCTCCGAAGTATACTTCATAGGCCGATAAGATTTACACTTGTAAATACTGACTCGGAGAAACAAAGGATGGTTTAGCCACATTTTCATTCTCCTCTTCCTGCAACTTTTTGCTGGTCCTTTGACTCTGCACACGAGAAATAAACCATCTGTTTCTTGTGCCTTAGAAACATCAAATACAATCTTTCTGCTAAGCCTACCAGTTGATGTATTTCTAATGCTCTCCAGCATCAACAGACCAACACCAGCTTCATTTCTTTGTTTTCAAAGATCCTTGCCAAGAATCTTAAAATATCTGATAATCCCCTTCATCTGTTTCTAAGGATGGCTGGCTAGAGTAGTTTTGATAACCAAGTTTATTAAGAAAGGATTTCTAAGTTCATAGAATTCAAGGCCAAATAAGTCTAAGGACACTTGATCTTATATTCTGTGTTGAGTTCCTAATAGTCCATCAGGAAGAGAAACCAAGGTGTCTCTGCTGACCCCATCTGTGTTATTACAAAGCATCTAAAGTTATTGAGGTTGTTTTCAAGGTCTGGTTTAAATTACACTTACCCAGCACTGCATATTGGGACTATCCCCCTGACACACCTAAACCGTGTCCAGCTTCACTCACAGTGCATTGCATATGCAGGAGCTTGAAGCCTTCACACTGGATAGCGTAAACCTGCTCTGGGGGAATTCTTTTAGGCTGCTTTAATTGTACAGGCTAACCAAGATAGAATGTGGGGATAATTCCTCTATGAGGGTTTGGTTTCTTTTTCTCTCATCTAAAATAAAAATAAAAATCTTTGGCTTCCAAGTTGTAAGTGGCTCAAATAAAGCAAACAAACTCCATAACAATATAAACACATAAAAATTCACAAGCATTCTGAAGTTATCAAAGCAGTCTGCAGATCTCCAAGAAGCTATGTTGAACCAAATATCACTCACGTTCATGGAAGTGCTTATAGGCACTTACAGGCATACAGGACTTGTGATTTCATATTACAGAGAAATAATTTTAGACTAAACTAGATGAGGGAACTGGTGGCTTGCCACTGTTACTTAGTACTACATCAACAAGTCACTTAAGCATTCAAATCAGCCTGACAATATTCAGTGAAATACATGTAATGCTTTAAATTTCTCTCCACTAAACAAAAGTAAACAATCCAGGCAGAAAGACAGCTGTAAACGAAAGCTGGCATGGTGTACCATACAAGAGTCAACAACATAAATCTGATTTGATACAGCACGCAGCCAATCCAGAGCATGCTGCCTACTGTCGCTGGACTAATGACGCCATATGGAATATAGATACGTCCTGACTACACAGTGCACATGCACAATCTAACTACGGTTGCCTATGGCTAAAAAATGGCACCTGTAAGGTTGTAATAAAGTACAATATGAATAAAATTTGAAAGGAAAAAGAACAAAAAAAATCAAAGCATTTAAATCTTCAGGTTGAAGATAATGAAGATTCATTTAATACAAAAGACTTTTCTCTATAACTAGTTATTTGTTGTTTTTAATGTGAGAAAAAGTCAGGAAACAGGGGACAACAACTGATAAATCATTTGTCCATGCAAACACCATCTTCACAATGCCCATTACCATTCATTCTTAGTCCTTCAGATATGGCCCACCACGTCTAACAAAGTTTTGTGGGGGATGCCTCCAAATACAGGTAGTGCCCAACTGTTTACAGCTGAACACTTTTTAAAGTGTAGAATAAGTGTAAGAAAGCAGGTGACAACACTGTCAGAAAATGTTGCTTACTTCTATCTGTTCCTAACTCAACCGTCTGCAAGTGCATAAAGTGCACCAAGCTCATGTCCTACCAGTCCTGTGTCAATTCTTAATAGAACTGACTCTTCCATGTTCTCTTTTACAACCTTACGTCCTGCAGTCTCTTGTTGCTGCAGCTTCTGATCATAAAGCAATAGATACAGCTGCAACTGTAATTACACTTGTTTGCATTGCAGGAGTGTGGTATGGAAGAGGTCAGTATAAATTCTTCCTCCTCTCTAATGCAGTTCCGTGAGGCAAAGTCAGAAACACGCTGCAGTTGTATAGGAATAGTGAGAAAACAGAATTTGCATCCATTTAGTTTTCAGTACTGCTTGAATAAATCTCTTTGAAAATCTGACTCATATAAAAAAAAAAACAGATTGGCAGCTACAAAAAATAGGCACCCAACCTGCTTATGAGCTTCCTACTAGGTCCTAATTTGCACTTTAAGACATCCAAATACCTTTGAAAAATCTCATCTTTTATACTTAAAACATACAGACTTTGCAGTCATCTGGCAATAGGCCTGGTTTTCCTACTAGCCATCTTCCTATTAAGAAGCCACCAGCAGGTTTTATTGACGCTACCAAAAAATAGCATACATATTCTGGAGCTCCACCTACTGTCTGCCAACCCATCTACAAAAAATGAAGCAACTTTATAATGTCTCACCCACCTTTCCTTTAATTTATTCCTTGGACTCTGTGTGTGTGTGTGTGTGTGCGTGGAATATGAAAAGGCACGAATTTCCTTTTGTTCATAATTAGTTCACAATCTATGGCTCGTATTTTCTTCTCTTTCCTGCTGACTTAGCTGGATTAGCATTTCTGGAAACCATATAGGAGTGCTTTCGCATATAAAAAGAAGCCATTAACACAATCGCTAGCTTCAGACTTCTGTTTTTGAAAGCCTCCCCAGTCCTGTCAAAGTAAAGTGTTTGTCTGAGATTTACACTGATTCCAAATACAATTCAAAGATGAAAAAATTCTGTTACTTCACCAGGGTAAGCAGAGGCATTTAAAAATTAACTATTTATCTAAAACTCCTGAATACCCTAAAATACTTCCCTTTTATACAAAGGGAGATTTTGGACGTGTAGCACTCGAAAATAAACCTCTCAAGTGACTTGGGCTCTATCAGAGCTCAGTTTTTCAAAAGTCTTTACCGGCATGTATGAGTTTGAAGAGACCTGTCTCCCTGCCACATTTCTGCACTTTGGTGAAGCAAAAGCAGCAGGCTCACCTCAGCTCATATACTGCCTTTTCGACATTCTACTTAACAGAAGGATTTGAGGGCAGGAAGGCACATGACCTCTGGGTATTCTAGATAGCCAAATTAACATTATACTCCCTCATTTGTGCAGGTGCTTGGTTCCTAATAGTATCCGACATACAAAAATCTCAGACAAACCTGCTCCTTTGACAGCACCCATCAATGGATGGCATCTCAACTGAAACGTACTGATGCTGCCTTCCCCACAGACCAAACTGTATCTTATCAGTATGTCTCCAAAGAGGCAAGATGTACAGGCATGCACAATGTACCAGTCTTGCTCTAATTATTATCTATAAACACAGCTCAAAGAGATTAGGAGCTTTACCTCCACAGGCTTTATCAGTAAGAGTACCCGAAATGCTTATTAATAAGCTGCCTTCCACAAGCTATATACTCACTCCCCCTTGTGGTTCATATGCTTATATACATTTAAAAATCAACTTCAGCAAGGCATTGCTATGAAGGAGTTAAATATAAATATTTTCAAGTCCCAGTCAGCTTTTGCTATAAGTCCATCTTCAAAATTATGAAAAGGATCAACCAACATCAATAACTATCATCTTCAAGGCATAGTTCTTGTGGAACAATACTGAAAGTCCAAAATGAATAGAAAAATAAGTATTCCACAAAGAGAGACAGCTCAGAAACAGTTAAGAAAAGATCAATACCAAACATGGTAGACTGCAGTCAGATCTCTACTGTTATTAACAGTTTAAATATCCCATATAAAAAGGAGTAAAATTCTGTATGGCACTCATACCTTTTATATATATACACAACTATTCATATATGTATATAAAAGCCTGCTGTAAGAATTCCAGCAGATGTCATCATACAGGCAGAAAGATCAATTGACACAAGTATTTGCACAGAAATTGAGAACAGAAAGAAAACCGTTCTCACTTCATATGAAGATAAAGTTTTATGCATTTTACTGCTTAGTCTCTACTCAAATCTTCAGATCCTTTTCATTACGCATGGGGTAGCTCTTACCAAGATAGACAAAATGTTCACTACAGATGAGGTAGAAAAAATTTGGCATGGCAATATCATAATTCAGCACGTTTCTTTCTTCCCCGTAGATACCACTTTTGTGGGAAATGGCATGTTCTTTTCTGGCAAATGAGGCGATACAGCGCCTACTGCAGTGCAATGGACTGGGTCCAGGATTACACCTTGGCTTAATTCAGTACAGGAAAGCAGTTTTCATAATTTTGAAGATGGACTTATAGCAAAAGCTGACTGGGACATGAAAATAATGTCAGAAATGACCAGTCACTTAAACAATCACTGTATCTGATAGAAGATACAATAACTTCGTTTGCAACAAAAAAGAATCAGAAATCAGAATCAGAAATGTGAACCAGACAATGTCTTAAAAGTAAAAACCACCCTTTTCCCCCCTTCTTTCTTTGAAAAGTTAATGCACGTCACCATTTCCTAGTATTTTCTTTCACTGACACTGTCATTTTAACTTGGGGATATTATCAATAGCCACGAATAACTGTCAGCATTTGAGAGCCAGAGGCATTAATATTTTGGAGAAAAGGGGTAATTCATTTAAATCTAAGTTTCACAAGATCACTAGAGACAAAATAAGAATAATATTTCTTTGTATCTCAAAACTTTTATCCTGTGGTTCAGATTTAGACCTTTCCAGTTTACGTTTCTCATCTATGAATAAGGCTTGGTAGTAGTTAGTGATCATCTAACAAAGATATTGAAGAGATCAACTAAATATCCACTGCAACTAGTATTACTACTGGTGCCAAGGAAATTTTATAGACAGTTTTCAACTGAAAGCTCAGTGCAACCTCAGGGCATCTAGCAGCCTTTGATGACTCCAGATCTGACATAATTTAAGAGTTAATGAGGAATAACACAATAAGTAGAATAGAGACATTAACAGGGTCAAATTCACAATAGGACAGATGTAAGACTAACCCTTAGCATGCAAATACAGAGAATGTATGCTGCTCTAAGAATTATCAACATTTCAGATTTACCGAAGCATACCCAGCATTACAGACGCTCCGTAAGAAAAATTCTCTAAATTCCATTTCAGCATCAAGAGAAGGGAATGCAAAGGCCACTGCTAAAAGACTTCACAGTAAAAGCCAGAATAATTAGAAAGCCACTATCTATTCAGCTGAGTGAATTAATATAAGGATTGTCATTCACAACAAAAAAAAAACCCAACCCTCCTCACAGCATGCTAAAAAACAAAACCCCGAAAAACAACCCACAAAAACCCCAGATCTTAGAGCTAATCAGGTCATTCAGGAACTGCGGGCTGGGAAACGACTAAAAGCCCCAAACAGTAATAGACAAACTTGGGAATCTCTCTACTAGGCAAACGTGAACTAGGACAGTAGACACAAAGCTGCAGAATCGTACTTCCTGCATATTTAGTGCAAACACCAGCTTAGATTTTATTCATCACTTTGCACCCAAAAGATTACAGAACTGCTGACTCAGACATCTTTTCAGAGACTAGCCTGTTGGTTAAACAAAATTCAACATGAGAAAATACTGAAACTTGGGTGTAAGATAACATCTCTAATTATGAATACCTGCATTTTATCAAATAAAACAAGTTTTCATTAACTCCAGACTAACGGGGCAAGTTTCTAATAATGATTTAGGGGAATTAACTACTTGAGAGCTGCTGAATTTCAACTAGGTATGTAACTCCGTAAGTCTTTTTTGAAATTTTCCTGGGCTGCTGAAAGCTTTTAGGAATAACCATCACACATACTTAAAGAAATAGTTGCCCCTTCTAAATAGAGAAAGGGCACATGTTGTAAAAAACAAGCCTGATATAAAGCTGAGGAAAAAATTCTACTACCTGAAACTGGACTACTACCAGAACAGGATTAAAAGTACAAGACAAGATGATTTGTCCAATTCATTGCAACACACAAAACTTATTCCACTAGAAAATTAAATCAAGGTAACAAAAAGAAGACAGATGGACAAAAAGAAGATTATTTACACCACATTTTATGAAAAACTTTCCCAAAGTAACAATGAAAAGACTGTTAGACTAATCTAGTTTGGGAGCTAGAACAGATTATCTTGGGAGGCTACAGAATCTCTTGATGGATGTTTTGAACCAATCAGAACACCTATTCAATAATCTCAGTGATATCCCGATAAAGAAATTTCTCAAGTTCCCTCTAGGACCTCTGTAACTTAATGGCAAGAAGAGGGGGAATCTCTTTCCCCTCCTAGCTGTGCCTCTGGAGAAGAAAGCAACCAACTTCCAACAGTCAGGCTACAGACTTTTTATTACTAGGAAAGTTACTTTTAAATTATTATGAAAAATGTGATTTTAATAGCCGTGACTTCAGTAAAAAAAATATACACTTAGAGTGTTTTTTCTCCAGCAGAGGGCAGTGTATAACTAGCAACTACCCATCAAGCATCAAACCTGAAAGTTTTCATTGTGAGACAGATAAATATATATATTTACATTTAGATTACCTCTAACAGGATCTTATCTTTCTGAATTATACAGCTTGTATACAAGAGGCAACTGCTGTGGAGTTATGTTTGTGAAGCTTCACTTCCTACTAAGTAGAGAAACATGGGAAAAAAGGTAAATATCTCTGACTGAAATATCACTGACACCAATAATGACCTTTGAGTTGGATGACAAATCCACAATGACAAAAAGACACGTGTAAAGTCAAAGTCAGCTATACCGGCATACTCCTTTTCTGACTGAAATATCATTGACACCAATAATGACCATTGAGTTGGATGACAAATCCACGATGACAAAAAGACATGTGTAAAGTCAAAGTCAGCTATACAGCTATACTCCTTTTCTCCTCAACAAAATACATTCCATCTGGTAATTCCACTTTCTGTGATGCTGTTGCCCTTGCTGCTGTTGCAAAAAGGAAAAAAAAAAAAATGATCAGAGCTACAGATTCATAAAGAAATTCATGATCATTTGGTGCCTTATTGTCAGGAATTCCTCCAAGCTCAGATACTTCATGTATAACGCTGTCAGACAATGCAGAAACCCAACACACTTTCTGCTCACAAGTCACAACTCGCATCTCAACAGGCAGGTCTTCACAGGAGAGTGATACACAACAGCTCACGAGCAGGTATACGCTGTAGTTGGCAACTTTTCCAGTGAGGTGGAAATGTCTCTAATATATTTCCATGTCTAAAAAAGGCTCCTTGCAATGAATTTTTAACATCAGCAGGAATAATTCTTTCCCCAACTGGGACTACTTGTCATGTTGACACAGATTTTTTTCTAAACTTTCCCAAACACGCATACACATATACAAACTTTGCTTTTGATACTATTCTTACCATATTATCTTCTTGGCACAGCTATTAGAACGATGAGAGTCAAACACCCGCACATATATTTGATTGGTATCCACAATAAATATTATGAATTTGTGCAATTAACTATACAAACTGTGCGTCAATAAACCTCATCACCTGATCAAAGTTCCCTGACACTGAATTAAACACACAAAATATTGCCCTATTTTGCAGAGCTACAGGTAACGACGAACACATCTGAATGTCATAAAAATTTTATTTTCAGTTGCACTCACAAAAGCTGCCATAAATGGCAATAATTTCTACAACAGTTTGCTTTCTGACAAAATCAAAGAGTAAAAAGAAGGAAAAAATTAACACTATCGGGTTGAGACAAGCAAAAATCCTTCAGCAGAACTTCACAAGAGAAAAATGTTCTTCTGCAGCTGTAACTTCCTTAGACCAGTGACAGTTTTTTCAAGTTTGAATCTAAATATAAACTTCCCTCATGACCACGCTGAGCAGACAATCAGTCATAAATTTTGTAACTTTTCCGCTACTGGATTAAAATACAACTCCAAAACCTCAGGCTATAATACTACTCATCAACTCATCACTAATAAGTATTTCTGTAATTATTAGCACTATTTCCACAGGAGAAGCTCAAAAGGTTTCCATGAAAGGAGGAAAGGAATCTGTTTTTCTTTCCACTCTGATAGAGCCTTAATGATTATAGCACAGACTTCTATTAAAAGATCCCAAAGTATTTATAGTGAATAGGAATGGGACAGAAAGCTATCTTTAATTCACATGAATTTGATCAAAACAATTCACAAGAAGTTCTCTGACACACTCAAAGCTGCCAGCACTTGATCCTTTCTCCCCTGTGGGAGTCTGTTCTATGGATGTGCAGACTCAGGGTGTGGGAAGAACCTGCTGAGACTACCAATGGATCTATTATTTGGCTCATAAAACTTGTAAAAATCTCACAGAATGTACAACGTGCTATTGTGTCTGTAAATCCCTTTCATGACTTGGTTAGCAGCCTGACTCAAAGCAGTCTGGCCTGTTTTCACTTCTACCATAAAAGGGTTTTTTGAAAGAGCCATTTAACTGTGACCATGGTTTCAGCAAGGCTGTGAAGACAAAGGAAGGGTTGAAGCCATATGGACTCTTCAGTACTCAGACTCCAGCAAATCAGTACGGCTTTGGGTTTTTTCCCTTAGAACTTGCTTTTGCATAATTAGCTCTCTTTATACACTGAATGAACTAATACATCAATATTCAAGACGCAGGAAACTGCCACTTGTGAGCTGCAATTTAGATTCAAGTATTAGAAACTATAATGCATCTATAGAGAGCATTCTCTAAAAAAAAAAATCACCTTCAGAGAATTAATTTTATAATCAGTGCTTTCTGTCTTGTATCTCAAACAGAATAAAACAGGAGGAAAAGCAATTTATTTTGCCTTTCCTCTGTCTGGAGTATTTCTAAATACAAGGAATTATTTATATTACTTTTAGTCACCAGACTCTAGCAAGGAAAGTTTTATATAAAAAGCAAATGTCCCTCAGCTTCAAAGTTTACGGTCAGCTTCTCTGCCCTGTACAGCAACACCTGCTACTGTCACAATAAACACTATGATATTCTTTTCACCATGAAACAGAGCACGCTGCATCAAAGAAATAACCATGTTACTTTTTCTCAAACCTCATTTAATTCTCCACGTTCTATTTACAGTAGAGTCCAGTTCTGAAGAGATGTTGATCACTCCTTAGCAGGAGCACATTCTGAGCAAGTATTAATTATCTTCCTTATGGGACTCACAAGAAACTCAAACCACATGCTTGCATCACTGCAGAAACAGCGCTAATTCGTAACTGTGAAGCTGCAGGACCAGTTGTGCACCCAGCCTTCCCTTTAAAAATTACTTTTTAAATCTAGCTAGTTTAAAACTAGCTGCTTGTCTTGAAGGAGACTAGGTATGCCTGTGCAGCCTGATGAAGCGGATCAGTTATGAGGATGGCACATATTTGATCATGTTGGACATTTCAAAACAGCTGGCTACAATTAGCACGTCAGGGAGCAGCAAGAGTGGGGCTGCTGCCTAAGGGAAGGCGATCCAAGAGTGGATCCACAGGGTGGGCAACATGCTGATCAACAAGGTGCAGTCCCACAGCACTGAGATGCAAGCCAGCTGAGCAGGGTGATGACACCGACAGCGGCCAGCAGGTCGAGGAAGGTGATTCTCCCCCCCTGCTCCGCTCTGGTGAGACCTGTGTCCAGCTCTGGGGCCCCCAACATAAGAAGGACATGGACCTGTTGGAGCAAGTCCAGAGGAGGACCACAAAGATGATGAGAGGGCTGGAGCACCTCTGCTATGAGGACAGGCTGAGAGAGTTGGGGTTGTTCAGCCTGGAGAAGAGAAGGCTCCGGGGAGACCTTATAGCAGCCTCCCAGTACCTAAAGGGGGCCTACAGGGAAGATGGGGAGGGACTCTTTATCAGGGAGTGGAGCGATAGGACGAGGGGTGATGGTTTTAAACTGAAAGAGGGAAGATTTACATAAGATATTATGAAGAAATTTTTTACCGTCAGGGTGGTGAGACCCTGGAACAGGTTGCTCAGAGAAGCTGTGGATGCCCCATCCCTGGAAGTGTTCAAGGCCAGGCTGGATGGGGCTTTGAGTAACCTGTCTAGCGGTTGGTGTCCCTGCCCATGGCAGAGGGGTAGGAACTAGATGATCTTTAAGGTCCCTTCCAACCCAAATCATTCTATGATTCTACACCAGTCCAGGGAGCCTCAGGCAAGACAGGGTAACAGGCTAAGTCCAAGGTCCACCCAGGGCTTCCCACACAGCACTTCAGGAACAGTGCCAGGGGCAAGCACACCTAAGACACAGTTCAGACAGGGCCCGAAGGCCCCAGCTTAAATGGAGCCCTTGCTCAGTGGCTGTGGGTGGAGGTCCTAAGTGAGGCTAGTCATGACACTTAAGGCAAATTAGTGCCTTCAGGGCACTGACCTAGCACACTTTGCTTAGGACAGTAACTCTGGTATAGAATCACCAGCAGCCAGATTACCCTAATACAACTTAAAATTTGTGACACGTAGTACTTTCAAGATAATGCAATTTTTTACAAGGAAAATTCATCCAAAGTCTCCCTCCTCTTTACATACAATTTGAACAGCAAGATGAGAGAAACAAGAATCAGTATCAAGACTTTGTGTACAATTAGCTTGTTCTAGAGTTAGTTTTGATGTCTGCTTGATGCATCGTAAGTGGTTAATACTCAAGTTTTTATGAGTTTTCAGTCAGTCAGTCAACAATTCTCTGCCTAGAGACAATACTAACTATATTTTCCTGTGCATCAGAAATATGAATCTGTCTCTCAGAACTTTGGTATGCTGAATCAGCAAAATAGGATTCCCAAAAGTGCTCTTGTTTGCTCCCTCTTCTCTTACTATCTCTTCTTCGTTTAAAGGTATTTTTTCCACCACTTAAGCAGCATCTGTCAAAGCCTATCCAACTGGCACCAACCCTCCTTGTTCAAATTAAATATGTACACCCTATATGTCAAATAGACTTGTGCAAATGGCAATGTTCTGTAGCATAGTGAGATGCTACAGAAATCTATTCTTTCAGCTTTGTAACTTCAGTAGTTAGTTTTTTGCAGTTTATACCTGACTCAATATTGCCCTCATAATTTGTTCAGAGATGGAAAATTTGTAAATGTTAATATAATAGTTACCATAAGGTAAGTTATAAAAGATTGTGAACACATACATTCTGAAACTTAAGCCAACAAAGGGGGTTCCAAGATCCTGTTGTTGCGAATTCAGCCACATGTTTTACAGTCACAGTAAACTGGTAACAAAATATTGATGTGAGTCCTCCTTCATTTGGTATTAATGATCATTCTTTGTGTTAATGATACATTTCTGGCATCAGTTGTTTTGGGAGGGGGCTATATTTATTAGAAACCAATTTCTGCGTGTTTTTCAAAGCTGTAGTTTTAAGATTTCTTGTCTAGAATTCCTGTTATAATACCATTGAACTGGGGACCAAACTCACAGTTCACTGAAGGTAGGAATATAGACAGAAAAAAACGAAAGAGGAAGGAGAAAAGAAGGGAATGGTAACCCTTGTATTCTCCCTCATAAGTCTTATCCTCAGGCTTTCCTCCCCAACATCAAAGTTTTAATAACTAAGCTTAGCACCACTGCTATTGACAAGAGTCCAAGACAAGCTTCTACTAGAAAAGTTGAAAAGATCAGAAACCACATTTATAATACAGAACTTGCTGCAACAAGACAAGACACACATATTGATGAATTGGCACCCGAAACCTCTGCCTTCTACTTGGTCATATTATTAAAACTGTAACAATGTACTCTGTACAGGATAGTGCAAGATACACAGTAAATTAAATAGAGCAATTAACATGTCCACCACTTTGTTGCCTTTGGCATCCCCTCTTCTACAGTACTCTTCAGAAGGCTCTTGGCCTTCTCTGTCTCTGCTACTTTACCGTATCCCAACTTTAGGCTGGGATTGAGGCCAGGGACTTTGCAACATTGAGCTAACTGTTCAGAGAGGAATTCCAGCAGCAGTCCTCAGAGCCTCTTTTCCACAGATCTTCACATTCTGCTCTTCCCCTTCTCTTCTCCCTAATTCCTACCTCTACCCCAACCCTAGGCAGAAAGTCCAGCAGAGGACTCCTCCATACCTTCAGGCAAATTAATTCTTGGCTCTTTCCTTTTTCATCACTGCATTATGTTCTCCTAGCTCACTTTTTCAATCAACCTGAACCCTAACCTGGGCGCCTCTCCATTTCCCTCAACTAGGAACACCCACCAAGGGAATTCTAGCAGCAGAACCCAGCTGACTGACTCTCCTCAGTCTCTTCCTCACCCAAAGTCAAACCTGAAGCAGAAATTCAGGTTTCTGAGAAATTCAAGCTGTCCACATGAATATCTACAGAAATATCCTACATTCAAAGATAACCTGTGCTTATCAGACACTTTTCAGAAGATTATAGTCTTCTAAAAGGCAGAGAACACAGCCGGACAATTAAAGAAGCCCACTGTCGAGAGACATGACATAGAAGCCATATTCTTTCAAGGTTCTGAGAAATGATAGTCACTTAAATGAAACATGTTGAAAGGTACTAATTCAGTGGAAATTACAGCACCGCAAGACACTCTCAATACAGAATCACATCCCTAAGGTTTCTTCCGAAATTTCTATATTGCCAATCCAGGACTGATTTTTGAATAAAATTTATAAATGCTCCAGAGTATTTTTTATTTACTCTAACAAAACACACATTTATATACTCTTTCAGCACTCTGATCTTGTACAAAAGGAATACAGACCTTACAATTTTGCCAGGATTCCAGTTACTTTTGGGACCACATTTTTAACTGTAATGTTAGTAACTATATTACTAAAACCATAAACCTAAATCTGACATTTTTATGATCTTTTCAGATGTGTTCCTTTAGTTCCCCAGAAATCCATAAGCAAGAAATATGGATTCTTTTAATCTGTTAACAAAGGCAAGATCATAGGTACTCACCATGTAACTGAAAACAGGCCCTGATTTAAAAATGCAACCTACTCCCAAAGCGCAATGCCCACAAGTATTTCACTGAAGCATGCAGAAAATAGTCTGACATATAATTAGTTTTTCTGTAGCAAAAGATAGACAGAAGCACTATTTAACTACAAATGACTGGAAATGCTCTGGCAGTTCTGGTTATATACTGAATGAAGTATTTTGAGGGTAAGAAATGGTACCTTACCTTAACATATTCCAAAGTAGGATCCAGAATATTCTGATCTCTGTAAGAAAACAGGGCGAGGAGGGAGGAAGGACGGACACAAAAACAAACAAACAAAAAAACAAATGGTGAGTCCAAATATAATCTCATACTGAAGGGATGCATTCAGATGAGAAACAGGCTACTAGGATATGTTAAACTACTCATTAAAAACTGTGTGTTATAGCTAGATGGCCTATGCAATCTAACTTTTAACAAATATATAAATCACTGATTTCTTCTACGTCAGGTAGTAGAGCCACTAGTATTAATTTGGGAAATAAAATTAATTATACAGTTTTAAGCAAAGCAAAAGCAATCTTGACATTTCAACAGATGGCTGAAAATACTTACATACCACCTAAAACATTTGAAATAAATTTAAAAGAGACCTCTTCCAATGGCTTCTAAGTTTATTTCTTTGCTTGTGTGTTTTCCCATTTAAGCTACTGCTACTGATAGCATTAAGAGGGCATTGCTAACACAAGAAAATAGAAAGTAAAACATTCACTTTTTATAGAAACAAAGCAAAGAATTCATAGAGTTGCAATAGTAAAATGTTTTATTTTACATTTGTAAAAAATAAGTATGGTTCTTGCACTCTTTTAAAAGTTCTGAAAATTACCATAATTTCAACATCACAATTATTTGAAAGACAGATATAAAGCCATTGCACTATTTTAAAAAGAAAAGATCTCTTTGCAGGTTTTCTATACATACAGATGACAAAGGGCACAGAAGGCTAAGTGAAGAGCCCTGGGATCAATTATAACTCTTTCCATAAATAGAAATAAACACACATTTTTAAAGGGTTTTGTATATTTGCTTTTGTTTGAGAACTAGCAGGTTAACAGAATTTGCAGTACATGATTGGATGCTTTCTACGGAACCTGACAGGACATACATGGTGCTGCCTTAAGTACGAACATGTAACAGGCACAACAAAAACCTTGCAAACTTACAGAGGGATCAGGAGCTTGTTATAGCAATCAAGTTTGCCACACAGACAACATACGGCCCATAAATTTAGAAACAGAATCCTGTTTAGTGCAGGTTGTCACGGTGATATAACACTGGAAAACTAATAAGCAGCTTCATATATTTAGAAATTGGGCTACGCTGGAATCAACCAACCCAGAATACAGCCTAAATACCCTGTGCTGTTTTGAATGTAAATGTGTATCAGCTGAAACTAAGTTGTTATTTTATACACAGTTTTAGTCTGGTTCCCTAACAGCTTTTGATCCAGAATACCTATACAGGGGCAAAACCAGAGCTCTCCTACTTCTTAGCCCTGCTCATAAATGATGGTGCTGAATGATGGTTCTAGGCTGTATCGTGCATTACTGTTTCACATTATCCCAATATTTACCAAGGGTCAAGTTCCATTCCCAGCTTGGTTTAAAAAAAATAACAACAAATTCAAGGGAAATTCAAGGGAAATAGAATTTGGACCACTGGAAACTTTTTTCCTAGCCAATAGACAAAAAGGGGTGGCTTGGTAACAGTACACACATAAAATATGTACAAGCATAGCAGCGATTACAGGGGTGAAGCACAGAAGAAAAAGAAAAAGGAAGTTTCTAAACAGAAAAAAGTTTATTTCTCAACACTTTGCAATTTGACCGGGGAAAAAAAAAATCCCATTCTTAATCAGTTCAGTCATTAAGCATGATTGAACTCTTCTCACATTCAAATGATCTGCAGGCAGTTTTGCCAGTATGAAATGCTTCTGAAAAACTTTGCAATTCAGTTCTTCACTGGCCTGTGGAAACTTTCAGGACAAAGAGTCTACCAGCACTGCATATGCAACACACTCCAAAAGCATGAACCTGAGCAATAAGACTAACAACTCGTTTACTTGCTTACTTCGGCAGTGAGCACGTTTTCTTACAGTCTGCATTTACAAACTCCACTCCTGCAGACTAGCCTTGCTACGGACGTCAGGTACAAGACAAAAGATCTTTAGGACAGATCAAGCCAAAGCTAAATGAAAGAGGCAGAAAAACTTTAAGACAAAACAGTCTATTTACTGCTATATAAAGCAGGCGAACCAGAAGATAGAGGGGAAAAAAGGGACCTACATTTCCTTCACCATCCACATGACAAAAGTGCTTTGAAATTTTGCGCTTTAGGAAATGGATGGTGTAACAAGTCTCTTCATAAGTACTATAATATTTAATCTGGTAGGCTGTTACACAACAAAATGTAGGAAACCCTGCAACTCACCACAAGCACAGGTTATACATAAAGATGTTTTTGTTGTAGCCCTATTCACCTCGGATACCTTTCTCCTGCCAGACTGACCCCTCTCTCTCCCCATCTTCCCTTGCTAAGTCTTAATCATTGTGCAAATTTGTTATTTTCGAGGAATAGTAACTTTAATTGATGTGCAGTAACTAGTACTAAAGATTAACTACTGCATTTTCCTGTCATTCAATTCCACCATAACGCTGCCACATTATATGCAGAAAATCAGATTAAGCAGTTAGCCCAAATAACTAGGAACTAACCAAATAACTAGATCACAAAACTAACTGCTGAATCTCAGCTCTCTGTTAGCAATGGTGATGTGCTCCTTTATGCCATATGCTCCCAGCAAAGGAAATCTGTAATGTCAGGAACCTAAGAAAAATATAAAGTACTTCTTTTCCCTTCCATTTTCCCCTCTCAAGGAATCTCAACAAAAATGGTGAACCCACAATCTCACTTCTTGTATTAAATGATCTGCAGAAAAAAATTAATACTTTCAGATAACTACCAGATCAGATGAAAGGTACTTGCAGGCTCTGCAGTCTCTAAAATAAATTCAATTTGTTTCAATAATACTAAGTTCTTCATCTTTTATCAGATTTTACTACATTTTAAGTAATGCTAATTTTTACCTCCATAATATGCTTGAATTTACATCTGTATTCATTTGCATCTGTTTACCTACAACACTTATGTATTACTGTCTGCATATAAGTCAACCAATAGTGTGTAAACTGTGGGTTCACAAATTGTGTTTTATTACACATTTTGGGTTCCTAATAATCAGATAAGCCCTACTTCCATTCAGATAAAAAGCACATTTAACACAGAAAGATGTCACTTGGAATAGAGAAGTTTTCCGAACACCTCCAGCTAAGGTGTTGGGTAAGCGCTGCGGTACGACACACAGCATTTACCTTCATGCTCTTTACAGGCTCGTTCTGTCACGGACAGGAATTTAAGAAAGGGATGCAAACACACTCTCACATCCATTGCAGGTATTCACATTGCTGCCAGACTCTATCACCTCATTTCATGACAAAACAAAATCCCTTTCCAACAGTTTTTTTTGCTCATAGAGAAAAAAAACTCCAAAACCTGCCTGACTTGATACATGTAATTAAGCCATTCTCCTGAGACCTCTGCTGACCCTCCTCCGCATCCACAAGGTTTGTGTGGAAACTGTAGTAGCATAAACACTCCTCCAGTAATAATTCATCACTAAAAGAAATGTTAGTCATCACAGTCTTAACCTTCACCATTCTGAGGCTGTCCTAAGCCAGAAACACATTATTTCTAGAGCATCCCTACTGACATCTGACAACGCCTTTCTCTGCTGGCTGATCTTGCAGACGTACAACCCTTTAATCTCTCCCTAGCAGTCCTTGGAAACTATCTCAATTTCTTTTCAGTCCAGCTACAGCATTCTTACGAGAATTATGGCGGGTTTTCCATGTATGGGTTTCTTACTGATATTGTCAAGAAAATACACAGAGCTGGCAAGTCAGGCATGGGGCTCCAGCAACCCTACAAAAAGACAAAGACAAGACAACTGAAAATGTGGAGCTGCTCCTTTGCTCTTCTTCCCCCAAAATGCTGTTGCAATGATGCTTGGTGGCATACTGGTTGGAAGTGACTGTCTGTGAGGAAGTACTGATACCTTTGAACACTGAGAACCAACATAACTTCTCAGAAACAAGGATTATCGTTCTATGTAGATTCCTTCAAGATACAGCTAAAGCTGACTGAAATGAGAAAAGGGAATGGAATTCAGATGTTATTGGATGCTATTCTTCCACTTCCCAACACCTCTAAATGACAGCCAAATGTGTGGGAAGAATTAAAAAAAAAAGCTTTTTGAAGCTGTCAGCATCAGCAATCATCAGCTAAAAGGAAGAAAAAAAAGAAAAAAATCCCTATAAAGTAACCTGAATTGTACTTCTGGTATGACAAACTAATTACTGCCATACCGCCAACTTCAAATCCTGCATTGATTTCGTGACAACGAGCAACCAAACATGAAAATCCAGTAAAGAAAACACTGAAGTCTGAATAACTAGTCACTCTTTCAAAAATATTTGATAAAATTGTTATGTACTTATAATCAATGCTACAACTTAAAAGCTGAATCCTGAAGTTCAGCCCCAACGCAAATCATTCGGTCCAGTGGGTGCAGGGCAATAGCCAGAATCTCAGTAACTCAGAAACGGTCTTTTTTTTCAGACTCTGAGGTTTGTCCAATAGTTTTCTCTAGAACTGCTTCAATTAAGAACTTTTAACCAGATATCCTGTAATCTTTAGCCATTGAACCTATGAAAACCTCCACCTTTCTACTAACAATTGTACGTTACCCCCTCTCATCATTGTTGTTGTAAAGAATCCCACAACATACACACCTTGACAGAGTAAGCCATATTAAGCGTCTGCCTTCTCCAGGCCTTTGACATCCTCACAGACATATCACAATTATAAATTAGCTGTGATAACCTTAATAAAATTCAAGCATAGACGCAACAGTATTATCAGAGATGCCCAAATCTTCACCACCATTCAGCTATCACGTAGATACTCTTACAGTGATAGAAACTGCCGAATGGCCCTGAAGCAGCTTTGTGCTACTCCACACTTTTATAAATGTACTTGTGGGAAAAACATTAGGACACGTTGCCAGTACTTGATATATGAAAGTATGTTTGTTTGTTTATTTTAAAGTGACCTTTGGTGGGGACATTTTCAAAGGCATCTCCTTGCTACTACATTGAAAGAGTGATCCTGAGAAGAACAATCTTCTCAATAGTGTCAACGCCAACAGTGGCAATGCCAGATCAGAGTGAAGACAACACTGACTCAAAGGGAGCCTGTACTGAAAATGTACCAAGCTGTTGCATGGCTGCTTACACAGACAGAACTGCTATAAAGAGACCAGATGGGATCAAATACCTTCTTCACTTTGTGTCTTTGAAATCTCTCCATCTATGTAGATTTAAGAAATACACTACTACTTAAGTATGAAGGCGCAAGTTTGAGCATGCTAGACATACTGTGTTTAAGTATATGTACTGCAGACTGATGTTATTTGTACTGTAAACTAGAGTAAAAGATCCAGTGATTTTATCCTCCAGCAGCCCCTGCTTCACACACACACTCCTACTACATTCCTAAGGCCATTCCACCCTTCTGTCTACAGCTGCACACCACCATGGACGTGACTCATTCAAACACCAGTGGAAACGAGAGCAAACTGCTATGACTAACTGCATAATGACCTGCAGTTCACACAGGAACAGTAGGGACTCTTCAATAATTAAAACTCAAGAAAAGATACAATGTACTTTTCTCTGAATTAAATGAAATCTCAGTGGTATTTGTTCAGAGTGCCCCTGCAAAGATAACGTTACAGCCATTTATTTTTACCACTTCAATCTTCTGCATCCCCCCAACTTGCTCCATTTTACCTATCACAGCAGAAAAATCTACCCCATTTTTTCTACCTTTCCAAATAAATTTCTGCTTCTGCACCACATACAGTACTGGTCTCTACAACCTCTTCAAAAGCTCAGACTAGGCGCTCCCATTCTTTTTCCTTTATTTTCCTTAACATTTAGGAATCCCAGAGCCAAACCCCTGTTCTTCAAAGCCCTTCTTAAATCTTCTATGCCCAAGACTGTTACAATGTTGTGAAAGTAGTAGTCGGGCAGCAAGACTATTGCTTATCCAAAACAATCACTATTTCTACAGACAACTCCCTCTACATACTTGCTGTCGTCTGTCAACTTATACCTTCAGCTAGCAACTCTCTACATTCAGTGCTTTAGTTGCTGTAGTTATTCAGAATCCAGCTCTACAAATTTTTAAGTGTTCAAAAATTATTTAACCTTACAAAATAAATATACGCACTCCCAAAAGACTGACAAATGCTGAACAGAATCACAGACTCCATCAATTCACCTGAAATTCACCTAAATCTAGGTACAGTTTATTCACAAAGTGTGGCTGTCACCTGGCTGATACGTCTTTCAGGAATGTGTATTTGTAGTGAAGCACAGGAAAGTTAATCCTATACTTTAGTCCTGAATGAGACGACAGTGGGAGGAAGAACTGTCCTCCCTTACCCCAATTTAAGAAGCTCATTACATCAAATGCCTCTCTACATTGGATATTGTGAGTGAGCATTAGGAACATTGTTAGGAAACAGCAGAGCTAGGACAGAAACTTTTGGGTGTGACGGAAGGAGTAATTCAAGAAATTTTCTACTACATACAGCATCTTCTGTCCAAAGAGGAATCGGCCCGTAAAGACAGAATTTTTCAGGAAGTTTTTGAAAAATTGCATATACTCATTCTGGTTGGGGCTCTGACAAATTTGGGCTCAAGTTTACCTGGCAAGTCATTCATTAACAATACGGTCCTGATACCACAATTAATTTCAAACAATGATACAACTGTGCCCATCTCATACAGCACTTCAGTTCCTCTGCTCAGAAGCCGAAGGACTAGGCTTTAATTAATCTCCAATACTGGAGAGATGGTCTCTCTTTTTGAGACATTTTGTCCAGTTCCCCTTATCTCTCTCCCCCAAGATCCCACGTGGGCAGATTTTGATAATTGTTGCCTGTAGCTAGGTTTTCAAAATGCCCATAAAAAGCAAGAAGTGAAGTTTTAGTTCTGCAGGTCTATGTCAAGCAAGCAAAGACAGCAGATGTACGCATCAAATGGGAACAAAAGGGTGAAGTGTTGAATGGAACTTGAGTAGAACTAAACAACACAAGAATCTGACATCAACAACGGACAGAGGGGCTGGAAACGAAAGGCAGACAAGCCAAACCAGAAACAGTCCCCAAAAGTTAAAGGATAAGAGGATTTGTCACTGAATGTAAGCAGAGAACATTAGCTATTCTCTGCTTATACAACAGAGCCTTCCTTCTACCACAAACATCAACCAGCTTTAGTGGGTTGCTCTGCCCCACCTCTGAGATGGCCAAGGTCAGATTTGCAGGTGCATATGTGAACAGGACAGATGAAGAGAAAGAATGGGAAATTCTGGGACAAAAAGCATGAAGTTTTCACAACATCTAAGGAATGCACCCTCTTTTGAAGAGCCTGTTTCTGTGTGCATGGAAGAAGTCAATGAGATAGTCAGTAGCCCTAAATTCACCACACTTGTCTTACTCTTACTACAAAATCGGAACCACAAACTCCCAGTCTGGTTCAGGTTTTTTAGAAAACAAAACTCATACTAAAAGGAAGTTTCAGGCATTACACCAAAACTATAACTATTTTTACTTTAAAAATTCTGTGGTTTTATAACAATTTCCTCCCCATCTTACCCTAAAATTTAAAGGGAACTGCATTCTATAAACCCAACAAACTGTATTATTTACTTTTCTCCACACAGGAAACATGTAAAATACTTATTTTACTTGATATATTCAGATCTTAACTTGATAAAATTTTATTTTCATTTTAATTTTCAAAATGCACCTAGCCATATGCTCTAAGTGCACACAGAGCATTCATATAAAAAGTAACAAAAATTAAAAATTATCCAATGTACAATGTTTTCAAAATCACTAGTTAGAACAAAATAAATGCTGTCTAAATACCTGACCCACCATATCCTCAGAACTCAAAGGAAAACAATATTTGCAGCATCTGGAGAAGCAAAACAGACTGCAAATTCTGACAAGAAGCAAATCCCTGAACGGTGTGCTCCTCACCGAGTACTGCCTTGCCTGGTCTTTTCCCTTATAAATCAACTGTCTATTCAAGGACTTCAGCAGGTCTCGTCTATTGCAGTAATACAAAAGAGGAAAGGAAAAGTTTCAGGAACACAGAATCCAGTCACGAATAGTTTTATACCTCAAGACTAACACCTTACTAACACCTTCCAAATGCACTGCCCTCCAAGGACAAGGTCCTGCAGAGGACAGTGAGCCTGCTTAACTTTATGCTGATCAAGTTACCCTATTAATGTCAGTGGTACTAGTCAAGTTTAAAATTGAACTTTTTTCCCCCTCCCCGCAGAGTTATATAAGATGAGACAAGTACGCAAGTCTCGCCCAGCTAAACATGCAGAACCTTGAAAACCAGAAATTTTGAAGAGTACAGAACATTCCGAGTGACCAGATAAACTAATCTACTCTAGAACAACTCTGCTGCAGCAATAGAAAGTCCAATGCCAAATGATAGCACTTTATCTGAAATAATGGGGGGAAAAAAGCTGACACAGAAAAACAAGACGGGAAAAAAAAAAGTCTGCTGACCAGTACTCAAGAGTCTGAAGTCTAGCTAGATACACAGTTGGACACGCCTATCATACCTTCAGAACTACAGAAACTAAGTGTACTCTTATTGTCTGTATGTAGATACTTAGGGCTAGTCTATAAAATACATTTTGGTTTACAGGTTATTTGCCACATTTTGATCTTTTGCAACAGTGTTCAGTGAGCACTGGAAGACATTAGAGCCACTGGTTTGCCCATTTCCTCAGTGAAAGAATCGAGGTAACCACAACCTGCCCTCCCACCCCCTCATTCACTTTTTCTTTTTCAACGTGCCTGAACCATGTTAAAAAAATGTTGGATATGAACAGTTCATGTTTGAGATTTTGGTAGAGTGAAAAGAAGCTGTTATGCTCTATTTACCTACAAAAAGGAATAGCTTGTAGACACATCAATAAAAACAGCAGTAGTGTTGTAGCTACAATCTCATTCAGGACTTTCAACATAGCCAGGAACTTACAGGGCTTGAAAACACAAAATCAAGACAGGAGAAAAGCAGAAGAGATTAAAATTATAGCTCTGTAGTTACAACTTTATGCTTCTAAATATATAAACAGTTAAAAGTAGCTTTAAAAACAGGGGGGAAAAAAATCTAGTTCTGACCGGCTGGTATGTCAGAACCTCTCACGAAGAGTGATAAAACAAAGCATCCAAGGCATTATACATAATTTAGAGAAACGCACAAAGTATTTTGATTACAAGCCAGTTTCAACAGTAGAGCCCTATTGTTTATCAGTGACTCCATTCCTGAAACATCAGTATTGACAAAGAATGGAATTTGAACAAAGAATTGTCTTTGCAAGTGTGAACAGATGAAATGGTTACTGGAAGGACAGCTAGTCAACAGGAATGAAACCAGCATATATTCACAAACATCCTGTGTAACGGAAAACAGCCAGTGTAAATTAATGTCAATTTTGTTTGAAGGCTTTAATTAGCATGAAAACTTAGAGTGATCATTTCTGGCAGATGGTAGGCTTCAACACTTCCGAGGGGAAGGCTGAGCAGAGGGAAAATAGTAATTTAATGCAAATGTGTGACCACACAGTTACTACTAAAATATCCAAAGCTCTACTCTTCAGAGTCCCATACTACACATACAGGGCAAGGACGTTAACTCATCTTTCTTTCCATCAAATGCTAAATTTCTCATACGCATACTTTTATCAGTCAAGTATCTTTTCTAAAAAGTCCAAGTTGGACACATGTGAAACACAAGTGCCTTAAATAGGCATGTAACTTTACAAACTGCATAAAAAAAATTAATAACCCTATTCGTAAGAAACTGTGTCTAGCTTTGATTTTACTATTGTGCTAGATTATCCATCCTGAAATTTTTATTAAATTCCTTCAAAGCATCATGAAGAGAAAAAATAAAACCAACAATACCAACTTTGTGCAAATTTGCATCCTATTTCTGGCCTCTTGACAGTTTATAACTTCACACCAGAGCTGTTATTAAACTGAATTTCAATTTTGTTGCAAAGCCTGTTTGTTTCAACAGGAATACAGGCTGGGGTTTTTTTTCCTATTACTTTGCAGGCAGTAGAGAAATTACCAGTATTGAGAAAGGAATATCTTTTTTTCTTTTCCTCACCATGCTTTAAACTGATTGTGAAGATCACATCTTTATTAGCCTGATTCTCTAAGAACACAACTTGTATTATTTCTCTCCTCACGAAACAACTTTGTAACTAATGACCTGTTTGACAGTTGGGTATCAAGAAATATTTTTCTTTCTCACAATTTCAAAAATTAAGTGGCTAGAGGCAGTGCAGGAAATGACTTCCTCCATGACAACTTGCTAAGAAGACAACTTTGTCACGAGGTTCAAAATTTATTAGTCAGAGAATCCACATAAGAATAAACACTATGAATATCCTAACCACGGAAAAAGTCTTTGTTGATGTTTATTCTATAGTAAGTACTGAAGAATACATGCAGCAGCACCCATGACTATGGAATGGATTTTTGTGTGTCTTGAAAAAGTACTAATTTCAAATCAAAACCCCAACTGGAGGAAAAACTTTCAGAATATGTTTTATGCTCCCCTTTCTTCTTCTCTCCCTGGTATGGGGATCGGCTTACCAATAACGGATAGTATATATGCAGCGCTACTGAAATTCAAACAAAACATAAGCCTTGTATGAGAAATATGTCTCTTGGAATCAGACTCTGTTAGTTTTTATGAAACCGTTTGTTAAATTTTTTATTAGGACATTTAGGAATACAGACTAGTATAGCTGTCAGCTGTGAGACAATCCAAGCAGCAATTACTTGTTCTGCTACCTCTTGCAACCACACTGCCTCACGAAATGGAGAACATAGGATCAGTACTGGAATCTACTTTTGCTTTGGAGTACTTGCAAAATCCTTGCACCATTCCATCTTCTTAACGACCCTCAGAAATTCCTTGCATCTCTACATGAGGAAACATTTATGTATGTTTGTATCAGAGGCAGTACCAGACCCCCAGAGACAACTACTACCTTAACCCAAGACTACATGGGTACTGTTGACATCCAACTGAAATGGTGTAGAATGCTGAAATTGGTCTTCGACAACTGCCTTCATCACTACATTCAAACGTGCTGTGATAGTGCTAGTTCTGCATTGCTTTCAGCTCTTGTTTATCTGAGGCCTATTTGGCTGCATTAATGAAAAAGCATGAAAATTCCACAGGTCTGTTAAACTGGAACATTAGTCAGGGAGAACCATAATCATCCAAGTGCACAAGTAGATCCAAGTGACACCATTTCTTCTGTTAAGCCAACGTAAATTCAAGTTTTTGATTTTAAGAACATGAGGCTATGGCTCATCATCTCTGATTCTTGCCCAACTGTAGGTAGGACAAGTCTTGCTAATAAGGAGTGCAGACTTGTGATGTGCTTGGTCACAGAAAAACTGAAGTGAGTTTGACATTTCCAATATTCATTTATTTGAAATTGAATATGCCTTGTAAGATCTATAGAGAGTCTAAAATTATGCAAATAATTGAGCTAGCATTGCCTGTGAAAACTAGGAAATATTGGGGTGGGGGAAGAACCACCTATCCTTCCCAAAACAACAGAATAGAGAAACAAGAATTATTCTATTTCTCTGGTCAAGATAGCTGTGCAAGACCATGGGTATCGACATACGAAGTACTTGATAGAGCAAATACAGCCAGTACTCTCTGCCTCTGCAAGAAAGATGCCTGGGCTGACCCCCTTTTCTTCATCCACCCAAGTGTGAAACTTTAATAATTAAAAAGAACTTGGAAATTCTGGACTTCCTGATGGCAGCCACGAGACACAGGACCAAAAAAAAGACTACAGGTTCTAGCAACAGATATGCATTTGAACAATTTTTCTTTTAAATAAAGGTGTCATAATATAAGGCAAATCTAATTAAACAAAGATAACTCATGGACCAGCTGTCAAAGGAAAATTCCAATTGTGCTTTATTTAGGTTTAGTTGTTCTTTATTATCTGATGTTGACAATACACGCAAACAGCTTTACAGTTTTACAGGCTAAGGTTTCTTAAGAAAGTTCTTAACTTTCAAGAGAGAATTCTTATTTTAGACGGTAAAACTAACTTTCAAGAGCTCAGCTGCTTCTAACTTTGCCTATTTAATTATTTCCAAGAGACTAAAAATCAGACACAGGCTTTCTCAAGAAAGAAAACTTTTTTCCCCTTTGAACTAAGTAGAACATGTGCACATTCCCAAACCAAGCAGAAGAGAACACAACCTTACTCTATTGAAAGTTGACAAAATAATTTCTCCAAGTCTTCAGAAGTGACTCTCAGGTTTGAAAAGACTTCACATCTCTTGTATGTTTTGTTTGTTTTTTTCCCCCTGAAACTGCATGAATTAGTTACTGCAGCATTAGAAGATGCTTTTGTACATCAAAATTTTATTTTTCCATGTTAATCCCAAAGATACTAGAAATTCCATAAAGACATACTATTTATGGTCATATAGGTGTAAAAATCCTGACAGAATAGAATCCCATGGATAAATTACAATACATAGACTTCATCTGGGCTGCAGAGTAATGCAAGCGGGTAGATGGGAGAAGATGGGAGAAAAGTTTCTGTAAATCACAAGAGTTCTGTTAAAAAATGACACAATTAATTATCTTTTTCCTATTCTCCTCACTTTGGTTTATTTTTTTGTTCCACAAAATTATGTATTACGTATTTATATATTAAAGTTTATAATACTCATTTTGAATTATTTAAAACCTTATCATAGTTACTTTTTTTTAAAATTAGAATTAATCAAACTTAAACTATGACATGCCTGAGTGACAATTTAGTATAATCAGATCCATGTGCACATAAACACTGTAATCCTAATGACTATTAGTTCTGGTCCACCGACACCAAAAACAGCACTTCGGTTGAACAATGCATCATGAAAAAGTTTCATTAAAATGTGTGTTCACACTTTTAATTTTTGTGAACAGCATTATAGCAATGAAAGATTGATTTACTCCTGAATGAGAATATCCATGTAATGTTACACTATTTCATGAGTTCCTACACTGAAACGGAAATATTACAGGACTTTTTTTCACAAAACTCTGATAAAGTAATGTGGACTTCCCTATACTATTAGTCCCAACTAATTTCAACATGAGTGTAAGCAACAGAATATGTATCTAGCATATATGGTAGAATGCTTACCACAGGAAAAATCAAACTTGCTCTCAATTTTCTTTTAAGTATGCTAATAAAAGGTGCTGAGTTATCCCAAGAAGGCTCAAGAAGTGACATACTTGCTGACTGTCAAGTTGGTAGTGCCTTCTGCTCTAATACAACTGGGCTGTCAGGTTATGCAGCAGAATGCATAAAGATCCATTGTAAAAGTTACATAAAGCAAAAGTTAGAAGTTGTTACTATAGCATTCCATGTGTATTTTAGCAAAGCAATTGGAAGACCAAACACAGGAACAGCATTTGCTGCTATGACTCAAAAGACACAAATTCTATTAACAAGCTGCACTAACAACATCCTTTGAATCTCTTACTATTTCAAAAGCATCACGTTTTAATTCTGATCAGGCAGAACTTCTTGACATCTTCCTCTGAAGCATTCTGTTATTGGTTATGCAAAAGTATTCTTCACAGGACAAGGAAAGTTATCTGTTACAAGTATAAATATATTTAATATGGAGGCTTTGGTCTCCGAAGAAAACATCTCTTGCAAATCATGTTTAGTAACTGCTCTTGAGAAAGAAGACATTAAGTAAAACTTCAGTGTATACCACCATATTCTTTTTATGGCAGCAGCCCTAGCTGCTTGCATTCTCTAAAAGTATGCAAATCAAAGAAGCTAATTATGTTAAAAAGCCGGTTCATGTAAGCAGGTACATCTCAGAGATCAGTGACAGAGGAATACTAAACACAGTGAGGCCCTTTCTTCTTTTAAAGTGAATGGGGTATAGAGAAGAAAGACTTATTTTCAAGTGAGAAGAAAGCCCAATCCCTTGTGCCGCAAGCAAAAAGTGTACAAAAACCACTCTACACACACAACCCCACATAATTAGAACTGTCCTTCCTTCACAGGATTTAAAAACAAGAAATCTTATAGTGATGGACACAGCAAAACTATAAATCCTAATTCAGAAGTTGTCATTTGATTATCTTTTCTCAACCTTTAACTCTGTCACCCAAGCAACCTAACCCATTCTCATCTTTGTGGCTTTAACTGATCTACTGCATTACACTGCATTTTTCTTGCGTTAGCTGGAAATTTTTTCCCACTTTATAGACCTCAAAATCAGAACCAAAAAAAAAGAACACTTACATACTTATTTACTTTTTTGTAAGCAACGAAATATCAATGATGATAACAGATTCCCAAAAGAAATGCTATCTATAACAGTATAATTCTTTCTCAAGAGTCATGGATATTATAACTAGGAAGTGAGGCAAGAATAATAGGCAAGGATGCAAAAGGTCATTTCAAAGCAATTCAGTGACTTTTAAAAGTCTCCTTCATGGGAACAGTACATACAATGCTATAACTTTTAAACATTTAGAGGTGAGACCTAGTCCTTAAAAATTATTTTTAAAAACTACACAGATGTCAAAAAAAGACTAAAAATCCAAATCACTAGATCCCACTTAAAGAGTGGTATAGAAGGACATTTAAACAGGCATGAGTATTTAACAGCTCATATACTGGCTGATCTTATTGCAAAAGGCAAATTATTTTGAAGCCTGAGCTAGTCAGTAAGTCAAAAAAAAAGAAGAAATTCTCAGAATTCCTGAAATCTATGCATCAGATTCACTCCTCCCTGTCCACACCCTGCATGTTTCACACTGGTTTTTGTTTTGCTTCTTCCATCAAAAACCTAAATTGAGTACTAGGGAGAAAAATCAACCTCTGTTAGAATGCAGAGTTATAATAAACAGCTGCACCTATAACTGGACATTTGGAGGTCTATAAAAACCTATGCAACAAACATATGTAAATTAAGGTTTTACAAGGTACCTGGCATGAAGCTTGTTGCTCTTCCCACTTTGTGGAGGGTACTCTTCTATAACATCCTGTACAAAAGGTGACTGCTGCCGGTGTGTTCTGGTATATGGCAATGTTCCCATGTGGCTAAACATATCACAAGACCTGATGGGAACTGTCCCCTTCTTCTTCCTAGGAAGAGTGCCATGGATAGAGATGTCTTGAAAGGAGTCTGAGCGATGCTCAGTTGGCGAAGGTTTAGTGGTCAAAAGGTCCATAGAAGAAGCTAATGAGAACTGGTGGTTCACCGGGCCATTTCTGGGAAGACTTGAAAATTTTCCTGCAGCTATCATTTTTGGTTCTGGAAAAACAAAAACAAGATTTATCATAGCGCATCAACCCACAAAGCCCCCACTTTAACAGAAGTTAAATAGCATGACTAACAAAGGCATCTTGAACTGAACTACTTCTTTGTTTTGAGGCAGTCAGATACCTCAAGATGTAGCCTATATTATAATACAGTCACGTTGCTCCCAACTGCATGTCAAGCACACATGTATATTAACTCTTACAAATGCAAAAAGTCACAACAAAAACCAACACCTCTGGACACACATGCAAGAGCAGGCCCTGAGCAATTCTCCATTTTTATCCACAAAGTTCCTCTTTTTTGCTCTTTCACATCATCTGAAGACTGAGACATCAACTTAGAAATATTAACAAAAAGAAAAGTTTTAAGAACATTTTGACAAAAAAATAAAGGACACTCTACAGCTTGGTTTGGAAAAGTATGTTTCTAAACCCAGTAACTGGCACACTGTGAGGAAAAAACTGTTTCTGAAGAGTCTTGCTCAAGTGATAAATCTAGCAGAGAACTGGTCACATATTTCTAACAGGCTGTAAACTAAAGGGCTCTACCCAAGAGATAAGGGCAGGAGCAGATTACTGGGATTCTCTTCTTCAGCATGCACAGACGGCTGGCTCAAATCGTTGTTGACATTAGGGATCTGCATAGCTGTCAGTCTCTTGTACCATCAATTACAGCCTGCCATACAGTACAGGTTTTTCTGTTATCGTGAGCAAAAAACTTCACGAGACAAACACTTCAGGCACATTAACAGACTGCTGTTCTGTTCCTCAAAAAATGCTGCCTTGTGCTAACTTTATAGCATTACATTACAGAAGACAGGCTACCTTATCCTATCCAGTTATATTAGCCTGCAAAAGCCACCCTGTGAACATACACACAGGCTTAAAGGTCAACCAGTCTTACATTATTTAACCTAGGTAGTAGTCAACCAGGTGTCTCCTATAAAAATTGGAAAAGCAACAAAGGCAGCAGAGATTGATATGGAATCAGAAAGCAGAAGAGCTTTTGGAAATAAAAGTTATGGACAGCGAGAATCTGTTCTGACCTCAGACAAGTTTCATGCTGAAAAACAAGAGGAGCACCCTGAAGGCCCAGCAGCCTGGAAGTCATCTGCTTACAGCTGCACAAGAATTCCTCTGGTTTGGGGGAATGCACAGGTGTTACACAGAACACAGAGCTGCCTCTATAGCACTCCTGCTCCCTTCTCCAGTCTCAGCATCACAGGTACTATCAGAGCATTGCTGTACTGAACCTACTGTTTCTTCTACTCAGAGGTTATCATAAGAGGCTTAGTTTTACGGTAACACTAAAGCTGATCTCCATTTATGAAAGAATTCTGCTATTTCCTCTCAGCTGCATTGCAGGGATTCATAAGCTGTATAAGGTTTCCAGACTCCAACAACAAATCCCCACTTCTCCCTTACTGAAGGTCCTACAATAAATACTCATTAATTAAAGATGATAAACAGTATTTAGATATTTTTTTAACGCTTCAATTTGCCAAGGCCCTGGCCCTACAGCTATACTGTAGTAGAAAAACTTCTGGAAATAGCACCTCTGCCAGAGAGAATCTGTTTGGCTTTGGTCAGGTTTCTTGTTGAAAAAGAGTAGAAAAGAGTTGAGAAGTTAATAAGAACTGACACTTTTAGTTACACAGATCCAAATACAATTTGAAGTCCTAAAGAAACCAAACTACACTCTCAGAAATAATCTGCCATAAATTATCATATGGGCCCTTGATGTGAAATGCTAAATCACCTCTCCATTTACCATGTGGTTTGAGGACACAGTTTCTGCTGGCTAGTATTAAAAATATCACCTAATTATTTTCAAAATAATAATAAAAAAAAGGGCTGTAAAGTTAGTTTTGCATTACAATTGTTCTAAGCAAAACAACCGGTCCACAGATAGGAAGCTCTAAAACGCAAATGCTTAGCACAAAGCTACAACCTCCTATAGCTAAAGCAAACCGACAGAGCTTGTTTCCAGTAAATTTAGCTTTATTATTATTAGAGAGGAATGATAAAGATTACCTCAAACAACTGGGGGGGAGGGGTTTCTTAGAATTCACACAACCATTTGAAAACTCAGTGTTATGTGTTTACTGGAGTAAGGTAACAAACACCATTTATAATGAGCCTGAAAAATTGGAGGCTAGCTTGCTCATATAGCATAAACATGCTGTTACTCTGCTTTTGGGGACTGCTAGGATTCTGTACTTAATATTCATACTTTCGTATTGGTTTATAAAAAACACCTCCAAACCTCTAAATTCTGACTATTGAAGTGCAGGTTATCCTGTCAGAGACATCTTCCTTAAGCTTTCCTGCAAGATTACCACGACTATGCTGAAATGCAACACGTGACATTTCATGCAAATAGGTATCAAGACCAAGCTGGTACAAATATAACCAACGAAACCTTAGGTTTAACAGTTGATACCAGATGAGTTCATGGTAGGATTACAATGACAGTAAACTGTCAAGCACTTCATTTTTGAGGATCCATAAAGCAAGCTAAGAATTCCCTCTCCTAAACAAATCACAGGATAATTATTATAGCAATCTAATATATTTTCAATCCAACAGTCTGAGAATTTTCAACAAATACACAATGACCCTCTGAAGCACAGCATTTTCCATTTAACCTCCCCTCCTAAGAAGCCCTTCCTAAGAAAACCAAACTCCTTCAGTCATGTCCTAATCATCACACCTTTTAAGTCACTCTTAGTAATATCTCATGATCTATAAATTCAATACCCAATGCTCAAATTCATGCCTGAGTTTTGTTTTGAGGAATCAAGTTAGAGTTCCAAAGTTAGCACGAAATACCTACATTCAAGAACTGGCAGGACATTTAGCCACAATTATGCATGTACAGAAGCTTTGATAATATTTTGAGCAATCCTCCATTCAAAACTCCTCAAAAAAAAAAAAAAAAAACCCAAACAAAAAAAGCCAAACCCCCCAAAACAACAGGTCTGCTAACTTCTACCCATAAATTTATCTGCTTGTTTATGCGCTGCTGTACTATGTATTCTTCATAAATGTAAACCAAGAATTACAACAATTAGCCCAGTAGCAAAAGTCCTGCCAAACTATCCATACATTTTTCTCATATTGAATGTAAACACTGCAAGGAGGGTGCCTCTTCAGCTGAAGACTCTGGAATGTCTCAAATACTTTAGCATATGATTCAAAGAATGTTTGACTTTACTAGATATAGAAACCCTGAAAATTTTACTCCCTAAGAGACAGTGTGCTTTGAACACCTGCCATCATGCAATCAATAATGGAAACGGTAGAAACTATAGCAGAATGTCAGCCCAAAAGGAACTGAAATTTAATTGTACACATTCCTGTTTGTCAAAATGTAGCATCTAACAAAACAGAGCACTTCCAAAGTCATACAAGCTTCCCCTAACTAGATGCAAACAAGGTTGAGTTATGCCAATATAACTTTAAAAATGCTAAGTGAATCTGTATTTATAGAGAGTGACATTTCTCTTTCTTCAGTCTGTAATTTGGGAAAGTATAAGGGAATAGAACTGGCCGAAGTCAGATTGTGAATTCAGAGAACTGGAGAGCATGAAAAGTTTCCAGGTAACTTCTGACATGTTCTAGTTTTTTGTTATGAATAAGGGTGAGGGAATACAAAAGACGACGTCTTTAAAATCAACATGGCATTTAGGAAAACAGTATGAGACTGGATGTAGAATAAAATACATATCTTGTGGGCAAGACCAAACATGCACCAAGCTCTAATCCGATGGTGTGTGCATCTCTTCATATCATTGCTCAAAATAAAAAAGACACCATATGAACGATGAAGCAAGTAATTTTTGCTTCCCCAAAACAACATATAAAATATCCTTCTACTCATGCCCTCTTGGCTTTGGGATGAAAACACAAACTTTCTGGCTCAGCTTGTCTTCATGAAAACTTTCTGATGTTCACATAGTCTGAGGAAACATTCTGATGGGTCAGTCAACCTGATAACAGGTACAAGAATAAGAGCCCCTTCCATACCACAACGTAACACAACTAGTGGCAATGGCTGCTACTTTGTTGTTTCAATACATTGAGGAGGGGAAGCGAGGGAAAGGGAAGTCTCCAGTTTGGCCTCAGGGATTCAGGACAAACAGTCCAAGGCTGTATATGCTCATGCTAATAGAAACCTCATAAAAGGAAATAGAAAAGCAATTTTGGAGTTCTGAATCAAGCTATCTCAAAAATCTGAGTTACATCTAAACCAGTTTTGGACATTAAAAGATTACACTTCTCTCAGAATCTTATTGATCTGCAGTCTGGGTGATTCCCCCTGTCAGATCAAATTCTCTGAAGTCTTTACCTGATGTTACCATACCACCAGTGGTACAATACTTTACACAAAGTCTTACCATGTCTTTATCATTATATATGCTATGAAGTTAAGAGGGCTTGAACATGGTATAATACATCCAACTGAAGAGCAACTACCTTATGTTCTCAGGTCTTTACAAGATGGAGTCAACTTTCGTGAAAACCCTATTTACTTTTGACACAGCAAATTTCCTCACAACCTCCCCCACACACCTGCCCTGCCTCCCACAAAACCAAGAGCAATAAATTAGGATGAGTGGGAGATATATTGCTCTTTTCTCCCTGCTAAGTTACTTGGCACATTTGCATGCGCTATGCAGATGCGCACGAGAAATAATGAAATAAGCAACCTTAATGGTGAGGAAAGTCAACTTCAGGACAAAAACCAGATCAATTTCCTTAGATTTATTTTTTGTGTAATAAGAGAGTAAGTTAGGGAAACAGAAAAAGCATTACTGAAAAGCCACTAAAGTTAACGTATGGTAGGAAGAAATAAAGTTAAAACTATAGCCACTACAAATTCAAGGTAGATTTCATGTTAATTGTCTCCCTAAGAAGCAATGTAATCTTCTTCATTAGCATAACAAAAAAGACAGGATTCCTGCTCCCAAAATGGCTTAGAACCAGCTTTCTACAACCTGTATCTTCTGCTTTTTTTTTAAAAAAAATAAGATGAACTGATGCAGTGGCTGCTATAGCAAACTATAGGTCATAGGACTTTGAGAAGAATATTGAGGTTCAAGAACCTCCAGCCTGTTATGATAAGGAGAAATAGATTGAGAAAGCATATGCAACAGTTCAAAGGCTTTAAGCTACTATCAGAAAAAACATGAGTCTGTCAAACATCAAAAACTCCCCACGAGATTACAGCCAGGTCAGTGCTTCCAAAGGGTCTTGAAGTGCTACCCAAATGTTCATGCTCTGTTTCTCTCCCCTTACATATGTCATACCGTTTCCACCCCCCATACATCCTTGCACTACAATCTGACAATCGATTTAATTTTTATTTTTTTTTTAAACTATTATTCTCAACAGAAAGCAGGTAGGCCAGGATAAGTTATCTTTGAAATTTTTGTTTTGAGATGAGAGAAACAGATAAAGCCCACACTTCTCTTCATGAGTTTTCTCGTGTAGAATACCTTGATATCTATGAAAAACATAATGAAAAAGTGATCGTTGAAGAGGATTCAATAACTAGAGACCTCCTCATTCGGCCTATACTACAGAATTATCTCAGAAACTTAAGTGCCAAACCTGTTAGCTGAGTAATCCTGAACGGTATGAAGCCTCGACTTGAAATAAACATTCTCTCCCCATTTTGCTGGCAGAAATAGAGGACTTCACCAAGGTTACAGCCAAATCTCAGCGTTTTTCAGTTAATGCTTCAAAATACAAGCTTTTGTTCCTCCTCTAGTATAGGAAGTCATTTGCCTGCTCCTCTGTTTCCCACGACGTTACTGAAAAAAACCCACAAAACAACCCACTCTAACTGAAAATGAAGTACTTAAAAAACCTTTTTAGCAGTAAGTATGCACTTAATTATTTTAAACTAACAACCGACTTCTGGAAATTACCAATTTGGACAGAAAAGAAGCGCTTTTATATACGCTCCTCTTTAAATGACCAAAAGTGAAAAAAAAAAAAAAGAAAGAAAAAAAAAAAAGACACAGCCTTTACTTTCTCTCTACTTAGTGAAGTATCTCGGCATCTCGAGGACACCGGTGTTTTACCCTTAGAGAATATTTAATAGATTTCCATGGGATCAATTCCTGTAAAACCTAAGCGTTGAATCAAACATCTCAGTAGCCACTGCCACTACATTTCTGGTAGTCCGCAAGTCACCGCCGCCAGGTTCAGGGCTCGCCCTGCTCCTCCGTTCCCTGCTCCGATAGATGTGGAGGGACAACGGGACACACACACACACACACACAACCAGCTTTTCACTCTATGCCCGAGAGCACAACACTGTCCCCACCGTTACCCGTCCGATCACTGCTGCTTCCTTTCAGGCTTTCTGAGGATTAGCCCGAGGTTTTGTCCCGGTCCAAGCGACCTCCTGGCAGCGAGTCCCGTCCAGGTGCCTCGGAGCTGCGGAGCCCCGCGGGCGGCGGCGCCAGGGGGAGAGGGCAGCCGGAGGCCGAACCCGCAACCACCAGCGGTCCGGAGCGCTTCCAGTAAGCGGGACGTTCTCAGAAGAGCCCGAGGTATGGCCGTGATCAGCCGTACCGCGATCGGCGCCGGCGCGCACCCTCGCACCAGCCTGCCCTAAAGAAGAGCAGCTCGCAATAACTGAACTAAGGGTGACTCAACCGGAGCCTTCTAAGCGCGCCTTATCGCTCGCTCGTCCGGGCTGCGAAAGTACGGACCTGGTTCTCTTTTCAACCCTGGCAAACGAGACCGACCGCCTCCCGGGCGCCGCTCACCTGGCGACCGCGGCCCCGGCGGGCGCGGGGCGGGGAGGGTGGCGGTGGCGCCTGGCCGGCCCCCGCAGCCCCCCGCCGTCGCTCCGGCAGGCAGCGCGGCGGCCGCAGGCGCTCTCGGCGGCCCCGCCAGCCCCAGCCGTGATTTACGGCGCTCCGACCCCACCCCTCCGCGGGCCCGTCAGGCCGGGTCTCGCCGAACCCCGGCGCACCAGCCGTTTACAGGCGGTGACCTCTCCTTGCCCTTTTCCACGGATTTAAGAACTCGATTTCCCTAATTTCGTCTCCCAAATCAGCGCTGCAGCAAAAATTAAGAGGTTCCCAAAATCCACCCTGTTCACGGACAATTCAGGGTCTTTACAGACACAATTGACTTACACCAGCAGACTTCCCCTTCATCCCACCATGTTACAGGGAGTCATCGCTGCAACAGGTTGGTGGTATAAAATGCATTTTCTAAAACAAACTGTCAAATATCTGTAAAGGATCGAGAGCTATCGACAGAATAGACGGCTAGTTAACCTTTTGTAAAGTATACCCTTTAAAACAATCAGTAACTATAGACAGACCACTCATTTTAGACAGAACACATTACCTCAGGCACCTTCAGCAGTACCACTGATTGAGCCAAAGGGCTTTTGCTTAAATAGGAATCAAGACACACTCAGTTGACTTTTAAAGCACTGTCTAGATCAAATTTTTTTCCTTAACGTTGTGTTTGTCTCTTTCCTCTTGGCTCAGTCTTTCAGGCTGCCTGGCCAACATTTCTCAGTTTTGCTGCAGTTATTCCAGTTGTACAAAACAATTTTGATAACACTGTTCTTTCCCTCTTGTCAGAATTCATAAGCCAACATTCTGCAAACCTCTTCACACTATCCTGTTGGCATTAGCTTCCCAGAGGCAAATATTTCTCTGCCTAACTAAACATTTAATTGAATTTGACATAAAATATTTGATCCCTACTAGTTGCATGGTTGTTCTGTTTTGGGAGATCCTCTTCATGCGCTATTTTCATTTCACTCTAACGTTCAATCTTTTCACTCTAATGTTCAATCTTTTCACTCTCTCTCTCCATTTTTACCAGGACTAGCTTTCATAAGCTTCTTCTGCTGTATCTACTTCAGAGCCAGACCACATGATGTTGCTCAAGTTGTGGTCCTAAACTATCTAAATAATAAATGTCATTAAGGAGCAGATTATTCATTTTTCAGGACCTCTGTGTATTATCAAACCAATCATCAAAGATAAATTAAACTCCAGTATTCTCTCTCAAACAAGCTACACCTAGTGATAACAGCAGGATTAAAATTCCACATGGTGACTCATCATAGTGACATCTCTGGGTACTGGGTAGAACTAGGACATCTACCTTTTTGTAGTTTGGGCCTTTATGCATTGTCCAGAACACTGAATTTTGCAATCTGAGCTATCTAAATTACCTCACAGCAAAATGAATTTTTCAAAAAATTAAGCTATTCAAGACAGAAAGAGCACTAGACCTTCCTTTCAAATGTAGCTACATCTTAAGAAAACGTAGTTCATCAAGACAAGATTCTTTAGCCATCATGTATGTTGCAGAAACAGGAGAGGAAAGTTCTTGGAAAAGTCTAGTAATTCTCCTAAATATAAGTAGAAACTTTGCATATGAAAGCTCATGTAAGATGAAGTTTAGTATAAAATAAGAGAGAAAAAAATTAAAGGCAGATAGCGCTCAAATACGCAGTAAGGGAAGAAGAGGAGACAGAAGATAAGAAAATTAAGTTTATCTAATATACCGAGGTAAAGGAAGCTCACAGTGGCATTTCTGACTGCTGCTCCCCTTCCCATAGCAACCCCACTTTGGTTCCTTAAGGCAGTCCTGAGCAGGAGCATTATCACTGTTGCTATTGCCACGCACCTTTTACAGTAACAACTTCCAAACCAGAAAAGTTGAAGTAAATGTGAAAGACAACAGTTTCCCAAAGGATTCATTCGCTGGTGCTAGGATGTACATTGCCACTTGTGGCATGCTGACGGACGCAGACTTCTACACATATGTAACTTTCTCCACTCAAATTACAGAAAATTATAACATCATACTGAAACTGAATAGAACCTTGAAGTTAAGAACAAAATTCAAACCAATTTCACATAAAATCAGGCCTAAACGCACAACAAAAACTCACTCAAATCTTTTTTTTAATTAAGTTTTTCCCCAAATACAATGACATTTGAGCTACTGATGAACTAGGAAAGCTAGCAAGTCTTGAATAGGCTCATGGCACTCTACTTTTGTCATTGCCAGTTATGCAAAACCAGGTATTCAGGACAGAGAAGTACTAGAAATGCTTCAGGTACAGTGACAGATTCCAGGATTTCACTGCCACAAGTAACAATCTATGGGAAATTCCCCTGGGATACTTCAGGCATGGTCTTTCTTCAAAATATACCTGGGGGAGGGAAGGGAAGAGCAGGACAAAGAGAAAGGAATCAAAAACCAAGAGATTGTTATCCCATCTCGGGCACCAAAATGTCCCGCTAATATGTCCTGTGCAAGAAAAATGGAATTATGGTGAGAATACAGAAAGAGGAGTTGAGATACCTGGATTACATTTTCAGTTCTAGTCTTCTGACCCACTTACTTCCTGTATGACCTATACTTATATTTTTGTAACATACATTGGAGTGGTAGACATTTTTACTGTGAAAGCCTGTACAGTACTTTATCAGCTTATTAAGGGGAAGATGGTACAGAAGCGCACATTTATTTTCCTCATTGCATAAAGGAAAACATCTTGCTTCTCTATCTAAATCATACATTCCATGGTTCAGGTAAAAACATCTTCAAGTATGCCAAAAACTCAGAGCAGTTAGCACGTAAGATGGTCTCCACTGACCAATTCTAAAAACTCAGGAAATTTTCAGGCACTGTAATTACATAGGAAGTAATGTCATGCTTCAATGTCATGTTTTATGAATAAGAACTAGAAAAGGAGAAGTAATTTCCTTAGTTACATGACTGGGTGCTAAGTAATGGAACTGGTAGCTGGGCAGCCCTGCATGAACTGTGATTACTTTTGCATGAGTCATTACATCCTTTCCCTAGGAGTTTTTTGTGTGTCTTCAGATGAAACTGAAAATTGGTCTTTGTCTTCACATATGACAATTTACACAATCCATCCTTGTACATACTTGATGCAAAGCTGTTAAAGAGAATTTGCCTGCAACCTGTAAAAGTGAAGAATTCACAGGACTGCCTACACTTACCTACTTTAAATTAAGTGAGACTAGATTCCTTGTTGCAAAACTTTTGTTGCTTTCATTCTTTATATCTACTTTGGAAATGGGTTTACTGAGACGTGGGATTAAGTCTGGAAGCACCAATGTGCTGAAACAAGCACAGCACTTCTGTCAAGCCATCCCCATCAGTATTCCATGTTGACTTGCCATACCCCTTAACTATCTGTTTCTCTATATAGCATCATGCTGTGTATCACCTTGCCACAGAAATGTTAGCAGCGAAGCACTGTCCTTTGCGACAACAGCCTAGGGGAGGCTGAGAAACCAGCCAAGTGCTGGTCACAGCTGGCCACACGTGACACACTGCTGTGACCTTCTAAGGTCACCTTTGACTTCTGCTTTCTGAGGGCAGGGAGTATGTACAGATGCATCTTTCCATCTAGTGCAGACACCTATACAAGCAGCTATCTGATGAGTGAGGAGGAACAGTAACTGGGACACAGGTCCCAAGACCTGTGATGCTGTAGCTCGCATACCGTAATTGTGCCAAGATTTGGATAGTTGCCAGTTCTTGAGAGACCATTTTCAAAATGCACCTGCCTTATGCTAACAACCATTTTCAAAATGTGCCTGCCTTGTGCTAACAAAAGAGATGATGGCACAAACAAAGATGATTCATTGGAACTTTTCAGTTTGACCTTAAACATCAGAATTCCAGTCTTCCTAAAATAACAGGGAGAAAATACATCTACTATAAAAGCACTGCTGCATGGTTGCAATGATAAAATGCAGAACTAACTACACAAGATGAGGACATGGTATGCATGGATTGCTCACACAGCAGTTCTTGTAGATTTCCTGATAAACAAAAGTCAAAGCAAGTTTCTACTCTAGACTTGTCTTAGAAGAGAAAGGACCCAAACAAATAAAATGCTGCATTCCCTTAACTCCCACAGATGCCACCTAGAAAAAATAATGATCAGCAGAACTGTTGGCTAGGAAATCAAGTTTATTTGCTGGTAATTTTCAAATTAATCAAAGATATATCTGGCCAAATTAGAATGACAATACAAAGTGAAAAATGCTCCAGTACTTGAAATCTGACAATATTTTGTTTGAAAACTATAAGTTACGGCAACTGTGCTTTCTAAGGTCTCCCCGGGCTGCCAACTGAAATGGACAAGTTTAAGTCATCAGCTATCCAGACCTCAATAATAAAGCTACCGGTCTGGCTATTTGGTCTGTCTTAGATCTGCAGACATGAAGTCTTTCAGAAACTCCCAAAGCGCTATCTGTTACGAGTCACAGTCAAGAAAACTTGTGATCCCTAGCCTCAGAGAAGTTTGCAAGCAAGAACATCCCATAGCTGACGATCCTGGAAATAATGCTGTAGTAAAGCAGGAGAGTTTGAGGAGTTATATAAATCTTAGCTCATTCAGTGACAAACTGGAGCATGGACATGCTCTGGCTTGCTGGAGCTTCTGGCTACAGCACATTTAATTTTTGCAGACCTAGAAGAGTACAAACTGGATACATATAACACCAGATGTCTGATCTTCATTTACTACTGGCTAAAAACTTTATTTCTGACAAATCAGTATTTTTCAATAGAAATTGGTTTAGTGTTAAACTCCTCTAATCTGCAGCTCACTATTATAAATCTTAAGTCAGAAAGAAACCAAAACTTTTGGAAGGATTTGGAAAAAAGTTTTCACTGTAGCTATCGCAAGTTCTCAGGGCTACAGAATTCCATGTATTTTGAGTCAGCTAGTATCAGACACTGCTAGAACCAAAAAACCTAAGTACAGCCCTTGTCAAATATAATACAAGAAAAGTGAGTATCATCTTTAACAAAAAAAAATAAGTAATTAAAAAAAATCAGTAAAAATAAATTATTGCACATATTCTGTGACAATAACATGTTATGTTCCTCCCACTCCGCCTTCAATTTGGTATTGAAAATCATGTCAAACAGCTTGTGCTGGCATAGATTAGACAGACCTATTTCACAAGTTTGAAATACATGGATAAAACTGCACTAAAACCAGTTTCCTTTTATTGACTAATTTTGGTAAATGACATATTAAATGGGAAGACAATACCAGAAAGAAGCTGGATAAGGTTTTATTGGTTCCTCTTTACCCTTTCTACCCCTCCTACTCTTCATTTTCCTCTCTTCGCTTCTAGCAGTAGAAGAGCTGTTACTATGGAGCTAATATTTCCTTGTAAACTTCTGTTTTTCCATGTTTCTGTAAAAAGTCTCAAATACAAGAGAATTAACAGCCTCTCTGTGCATGTGACAGATGCTAGGGACTTTTTCATTTAGAACTTAACTGATGTAGAGACAAGGATAAACAGAAGGCCAGAAAGCAGCAATAAACAAATTTGGAACTTTTAACAGATGAAATGGTATAGTCAGAGGTGTATGTTTACAACTTTGTAACAACAGCATCTACAATTCTGGCATCCTCAAACAGAAATGCCAAAAACCTTCAAATCCATATGTCTGTCAGTGAGAGCAAAATAGACCACATGGGTAGCAATACCACCTCTAACTCTTACGCAGATGAAAGGGTTCAAAGCAGCCTCCTCTCCACCTACAGGCAAAGCTACCAGAATACTTTAGCACTGGTCTGGAATCTGCCAGGTTGACACTACATACCACTGCTCCAAAGCACTCTGGTTGTGTTTGTAATGTTTCAAAGAGAAGCAACAAAACCAGAGTGAGTAAAAGGGCTTTATCTGAGAGTGTCAAAGGCAAGATATCTGGGTTTGACAAGGCAAAAACAGTTATTGCTTTTTGTTAATTATTTTGGCCATCTAATAAAAATACATGAGGGAGTGCCTCAGTTATTTTACACCTTCCTTGAAGATGGACTTGTCTCTATATTGTCACAAGCAAGGATGTGTACTGCTCGCTCATCTTCCTTCTTAATAGCACACATCCTATGTCTTCTATATAATGAATGACAAGCAGAAGACCCACATGTCAAGAAAGCACTTGATACTTTAAACTAGTGCAGCAGGGCAAGAAATACAACATATGCAGAAACAGTTATTTAAGAATTTAAATGCAAAATCTCTTTTCCCAACCAAAAGCTGGAAGTTATGGAATATTAATTACATTTAATCTAATTCAGATTTGCATATTATTTTATATTCACTCACAATAAATTACGTCAATGCATATATTTTATTTAAATCCATTAAGGCTGGCCTTCTTTGTAAGACAAATAAAATTTTAAGAGATCCAAATATATATCCTATTAAAACTGTAATCTCTCTGTATAAGAAAATCCATACAAGACAAAAAGGAAAGATCCTTTATACCTTTAGCGTCTCAAAGGAAAACACTCTAATATATTAATGACATCACATTAAGACATAAAATGCTATTAATCAGAATTCAGCTCAGTAAAAGAAGATACTAGAAAAACAAAGTTCTAGCTCTTAGAACACCTTAGAAAAACCTTGTCACTTAGCTTTCTATGTATCTTTCCACTCATAACTCAATGAATGATGTACAGAAAAGTACATAATGAATACTTATAAATGTACACAAGCATTTTAATAGTCAAATGATACAAAGCGTTCCAAAATAATTCTGTATTTAAATTCATGATTATAAAGGAACCAAGAAATGTCTTCCATATCTGGCAATATCCAAGGTATTTTTTTATTATATAAAAATTGACATTTGCATTTATATATTTACATTACCCTCTCTATAGGTTAATATTTCTACTGCGCTGAAGGAGCTGGCCACATCATGGTGGGATTCCTCAACACATCTGAAACCTGATTTATTCTTTTACTGTAGGTCATAAGAAATAGTAATAAACCCACACCCCTAAAAACTGCAGCACGATATGGTAACACGATTAAATATCACTCTGTCCCAGTCCCACATAGCATCAAACCTTACTTTAGTTGTATTAGAGGACACTGAGAAAACCACAGTTCCTTCCTGGAGCACTACTCTATAAGTACTGGGCTATAGCTTTCAGGATGTCTGGTTTGAACTGCTGATTGTTACAGGACAGAGTGCTATGCCTCATGTACTGGGAAGGAAGACCTTTTTGTGTAATACAGGAGTCAGATTACACCTAATTTGTCATCAGTTTCTCTCAAAACAGAAGCAGCTACTTCTAGAAGAGGATGTGTTATTTCCTGGCTTCTTTGCAATGCCAAACAAACACATCCAAGACTACAAAAAGGTGCTAGAGAGCTGCTGAGAACATTCCTATAAGTACAGACAGAAGCACAGACCACATTTTGCTTTACTTGGGAGTGGTTTAGTACCCAAATCTTGAATGCATCTTGATTCCGTACTGGGACAAGCCCAGGCAAGCTGCAGGCCCCACCCTCTGACTCTACGATTTCCCTGGAATAGAAAACCAAAGGAGAAAACCAAACATCTCAAAGGAGTCACAGCATGCTATAAATACATGAATGGATACTTGTCTAGATGGCAGGACACCAAGATCCAGAACGTGCTGCAGTGCACATCAAAAGGTAAGATACTGTCAAACGCCTTGTAGAAAGAGTATTTATAGCTCTTCACATTCATACCTTTTTGAAACTTCATTTTCATTAGATTAAACATTTAGAGGCTGAGAAAGTATTCTGGGAAAGCATCGCTATGGGTTGAGGTGCTCTGTCATGTTTCACTTGACATCTGCTTTGTCACAATCTGATACAAGATCCCGGACTTGAGCAACTATCAGTGTGACTCAGTACACAGCCTTGTGGTCTTCTGTTCATGAAAGAGTGGTAGGAAGTATGTTCAGAACTAGTAACAGTTTTGCATTTAGGAAGAAAGTTTGCAGAAACTGGAAATATTTTTCCGCTTGTGTACTTTGATTGGCAAGGAAGTGAAATATAGTGATAAGCCCTGAGCAAATATTTGAGATCATCAGGATTTAGAGAAAAGGAAACAAACGCTTTCTTGAAATTTTGAAGGCTGCACTCAGAAGGCCAACTGCAGTTGTAGCTTTTAGGCCTAATTTAATTCAACCAGCTGTCAGCACTTGCCAAGTAACCTGCCAGGATCCCAGCCGTCCTGGGATATCTCTGCAATCAACAAAAAAAAAATACAGGCACCTACATAAGGTAATTCAAATTGAAAGTGCACTGAATTATCAACTCAATTAATCTGTCTCTTTCTAATACCTAGAGGGAGCACAGAGTGGCTTGCCTCCTAATAGAACACCTTCAGCTGTGGCTTCCCTTCAGGCAGCAGGGCCTCACTTCTGCTGTCTCTTCCTTGGCCATTTGTACTCATACAAGTGTTTGCCCAGCTGAACAGTGAACTGGCATGGGGACTTCGCCTGGATGAATATGAGGGGGGGAAAAAGTTGTTTTTCAGCCAGATAAATTTCCCAATGGGTTCACCACACAGCTGCAGGATAGTTCTACTGACAACAAAAGGAATGAGAGAGAGATGGGAAAAAGCAGTTAAAGGAAAGGTGAAGAGGGCACAGACCGCTTAGGCTGGCATTTTAGAACCCCAGCTTCAATGAAGGTCAAGAGTCAATGGCACAGCAGCCTTTCAGTTTTCTAATACAGATCAAAAATATCAGAGCCCCATTATTCAAAGCACCGACCCACTATAGAATTCATTCTGCTGGACTGAAGTGGTTTAACAATTTTGAATGGTTATTTTTCTACTGATTAGCTAATGCTACTCACGTCAAACCAGGTATTCTAATCACTTCCCTACCATTGGCTGGCATAAAGACAGCGTAAAAGCATAAAGGTAGTGAACTTTGTATTGTGTACTCTGCCTAATTCAACAGATATGTGATCATGTGCACATATTTGATGCAGGTCGAATGTGTTGCTGGGCTTTATGTCAATGAACAGATCTTGGGCTGTGTTTCTGCAGTAATTAATAATAGTTAAGAGTCAGATGGGATGAATCCCAATCTTAGCGTACTGAGACACGTTCTGTTCAAAGTAGTTTAAGAACCAGTTAACATTTAAGAAAACTGAAAATATTTTGACAAAATTTTCCAAAACTTAACTTCACTGTACAAAGAAACGCTTAGTCCTATAAAATTAACCTTGTGAAAATGCTTACACATAAAGTGACTTATCACATCCAGCACTGTCTGGAAACTGTTGAACCAGCAACAAATACAATGCTGCTGTTTAAAGCTCAAAATAACAGCAAACAGCATTATATAGCCTTTGCTTTGTACTGTTAAGTACATTAGTAGGACATTAGTATTTATTTAACAGAATGGAAGATTTAAAAAAAAGGTTTTTTCTCATGTCTGACTTCAGTACAGTTCAGTGCTGGAAAACAAGCATTTCAGTGTAACTGATTAGGCGCTTTGCTCCTAGACACAGCACTGTCAAAGACAGACACAAAACAAAACCATGTCATAATAGGCTGGAGACTAGATAACAACCATTAGTCCCGACCGTGAAAACAAAAGAGTCTGCACTCATGTATGACTGACTGAACTGATGGGTTTTGCAGCCTTCCCAGAATTTTTAATACAATAGACAAAGCTATCTAGGATGTAAATATCCTGGTGTAAACAGAACAAGTCAGAGATCAATTTGGCTGGCTCTATTTCTTCAAGCACATAATTCAATTATACACTGAATTGTTTTCATTAGCCAAAACCAGACAGTGAACAAAAACATTGCTCACCAAGATAAATGCCCATAAAAATATGAACCGCCACTACTTTTACTAGAACTTAGCTTAAAGAATTCTAGCACTTAACTACCAAAAAAGAGAAACAAATGGCATCATGCTGTCACCTTGGAAGACATACGCCTAGAGGTCAGGCATACACTCCAGTTTGAAGATTAAATGTTTGACTCAAATTCAAATTCACTGCAATCACCAGCAGTATGGCAAAATTAGATTTAGCTCAACTTATCTGAAGCTGATCACAAGTTGTTGCTATATTAATAGAATTTGGAACATGCCAGTGAGTTGATTGAAATGTTACATAACTATCTATAAATCAATTCACCGTGTGAATGACAGTTTGAACACTCCTTTCCTCCAAAAAAAATGCTACATTAAGAACTGTAATATATTCCTCACTCCAGTACCTGAAAAGGTTACAAAATGCAGTCACAAAGCCACATGAGAATACATTCTAATTGAAATACATCTAGTTTCACTGCAGTAATCAACTTGAGTAATTTCCTAATCTGTTCACAGTAGCAGTTACAAAAATATCATATTTATTTTAATATTTTAAGAAAGTTAAACCAATGAACTGTAGAAGTTATGTAATTGTTAAACCAATTTTGAACTCCTCAGAAAACACTGAGAAAATATACTGATATACTTGTACACAACCAGTTCTAGTTTCTTCTGAAAAGCTGAAGTAGCTAAACACATTTTATGAATATTCAATTTCTACACTCGCTCCAAAAGTCTTTTTATTTTGACCAAGAGAGGGTAAAAGCAGGAATGTTAGACAAGTAAACCATTGCTTCACATTAAATTCGTAAAAGCCTTAGGCAGTGATCTTTAGAATAATTGGGCGGACTGCGTAATACTTGTATCTTGTTATCTTCTTGACTATTTTCAAAATATCCTGAACAATAAGTCATAGTTGAATAACATCTCACTATATCCTTCCACTCAGAATAGAATGTCTTACAGGGCTTGTTCCAGCTCTCACGAACTTGAGTTGAATTTTGATACTGAACTGATAAAAGCAACAAAAGATGTAGTGATCAAGTCTTAATTCATAGCAGAGTCCCAAATGGAAAATGAGAGTCAGGACTGCCTGTGTAAGCACTCTTCCTCTCTCCTCGCTAGGGATGAGGTGGCATGTACACAAAGTAGCTTGGTTTAGACCTTTTGATACGACCTTTCAAAGTGAGGAAGACATTTGTGACGCAGCCTTCCGTCAATTATGGTCTGTTAACATTACTGTATCTAGTTAAGCAGAAGACTGCGAGAGCAATAGAAAGTGAAATGAGTGGAGCCTTTTCTAAAGACAACACTGAAAAAAAGTACAGGTTATATTATTTTTTAAAACCCTGACACAAGATTAATGTTTAGCTATTCTTCTTATTGTCTGTGTAAAGTACCCCTGTGTCTGCATTCAGAGCAGTATCCTAGGCTGAATCGGATATTAGTTTATCACCTCTTCGTGACAGGAAAGCTCGGGTTGCCTTAACTCATTCTCTTAGTCTTTAGGAGACAACATGGAAATCTTACCTCTCTTTTTTTCTACCTCCTGAAGCAGCAGGATGTTGGAAATGATGTGTGTTCGGTGGACTTGATTTTCAATTCCCATTTTTCTAAGATCAACTTCTGTAAGATGGAGTAAGTCCTGTAGCAAATGCCAGAGTAAGGAACATGCTATACCTATTAGTCCAGGAGAATTCGAATTTCTTTCAGATAGGTTTGCTGTTTCTGATATCACAAGCTATGTAACAGCAAACGTAAGTATATTTATGTGTTATATGAAGCCCCTTTGTCATTATAAGGTATAACATTGAAGGGATGAAGAATTTATCTTTTAAAATGAATTCATTGTCTCTAAATTTTTTCCTCAAAACAACTGGTCAGGATATCTGGAGAGTTTCTAAAAGCTATGACTCCTTTCAATAAAAAAAAAAAAAAAAAAACCAAGAAACAAACCCAAAAGTTCCAATATGCCAATTGTACTTAAGCTAACGAAGGAAGATAAATCTCAGCGTGAATTGGGGGGCATAATAATATTGGAAAGGAGGGTTCTGGATAATCAAGAGGATATTCACTGTAATTAGTAGATAACATGGGTTGTGACAGTGTTAATTAAACCTGAACCTTTCTCTCCACAAAATCGTTATTTTTTTTTTTCAAAACAAGATGCTGAATAACTCAAAGCATTATTTATAAGTCAGTACAAAATTTCAATTTTATGTTGATTTATAAGTACGTACAAAATTTCATTTGATGATGACATCTTTCAGAGCAAAAAGAAAACACATCCAAAGCAGAAAATTTATGATCAAATGTATTTCTTTTCATTTTTACTGTTCTGTATTTTCACTGTAAACCAGATAAAGAGAAATCCATAGGATGTTCCCTGTTTTGTTAACGGAGATTTGAAAAGTCAGGCCTAGGATGCTAAAATACAAAAATCACTTTTTTTCCCCTAGGTAAATAAGAAAATTGACACAAAATTTCTACTCTAAGTGAGCTACTGTTTTTGAAGTTGTTATTTTAAAATCTTTCTTTCAAACTAAAACCACTGCAAAAGCATGACATTCTTTGATTTAGACTGAGTAGTCGTCTAATTGAGGAAAGCCTCATTTTTTTTTATGTCACTAGCTATAACTGTTTCAAAAGCTGTTAGGGAAATTTAGCCATGCCTCAAAGTGTCATATTAAGTGCTTCTCAAATGATACCGCATATGTATCTAATGACATGAGAGAAGGGTGTTGAATAATTATTACTCTTTATTCTAGGTTTACCTAAATGCAAAAATTAGTACTAATGATGAAATCAGATTTCATCAGAAAGGATTTTTCAGCTTTGGCGACACGGACAGAGGCTCCCTCTGCTTCTCTCAAAAAACCCCAACACCCTCCCCCCTCAAACCCCAAAATCATCCTCCAAGAAAAAACACACACAAAGAAGTACAAATGCAGTAATAAATGCTGTTCAAACTTTAGCAAAAAGCTTGTAAGGAGGAACACAAAAAGGCTTGGTGTTAACTCCGGTACTGAACAGCATATGCTCAGGGTAACAAAGTGGGAGCTTTTATAGACACATTTTGGTTTTTTTTAAAGTTGCTTTAAAGAATTTGCTGCATTTTGTAGCTGACAACATTAATATGTGGAAATTTTATTTGTCAGGGGGAACAGTCTCCTGCCTTGAAGTTTTCTTTCTTCATTCAAGATCATAAGTGCTTTCTGGTCTGGCTTAAGGACTGGCTAGAGCAGTTGACTGAAACCCAAGAACTCTGTCTTCTACTGCCATGAATTTACTACTTAGCTAAAAACAATTTAACTCAAGAAACTGTGCACCACTGTCCTCCTCAGCAAAATGGATATAATCATACCTTCTACTGCAGAGATAAAAAACCCAGTGTAAATAGTTATTAGTAATTATTAGTAATTTAAAAGTAGAAGACATCAAAGGCAATTACTTAGACTTTCAAGAACTTAGAAGCTTTGTTCAACAAGGTTCTTAAGCATATGCCTAATATTAAGCACGTTAGCAAGTTCGTGAAGTCAGGGAAGTCAGGCATTTTCTCAAATTAAATTTTTGTTTCAGGAAAATAGCCAGTTTGGCCGAGGAACTAAGACATGATATAATGCTTGTAATCTACAGATATTGCAGAACTGAAATTCTGACTCATGGCCTTGAACTTAAAAAAAAGTCCATTGTAACCAGAATGATGTACTAAGCCTATTTTAAAGTTTTGTACTTCAGCAAAACCTTTTTACAGGCAGCTTTCAGGCTTGGTAAACTGTAAATTCTCTTTGCTAAAGGTTTTTTTGTTTGTTTGGTGACTGTCAAAACAGCTCTCCCATGGTCCTATATTCTGTCTTCTGTGTCACAATGGTAGTGTGAATCACATTTTTCAACATGCTTTTAAGTCTCACTGTGTCCATTTGGGAAAGTAAAAAATACTGTTCTTTTCCCACTTGTGACAAATTCTACTTATATTTAAAATCCTTTTATTTTTATTTAACTTAGTTTATGAGATTACCACGACACTCCCTGAGAACTCTGGTATACAAACAGGACAGATGTGACACAGAAGAAAATTTTAAATAAACTTTAGTGCCACTTCGTGAAATTTTGATTAGTGTCAAGAAAAAAAAAGTACAAAAATTGTTTAAAAGTCAATCCAAGGATATTTTGAGTTGATGAGAATATTCAGTTCTATTTTTTACATTTATTTCCTGAATTAGGAATACAGCAAAACAGAATTAAAACACGTCAAATAAGCATTTAATTAATGATATAATATGTTAAGAGTCTGTAAGTTTGTACATGGATGATAAGAATGGAAAATGCAAAATGGACAATAAAAAGGAAATTTTGACCAAGTAAGACCTGTGGGAAAGGGCTTCCTAAGAATTCCTGAATACATTTCTAGGGATTTTCAAGATGACTGATGTAGGGTCCTTCTGTAATGTGACATTTGCGCAATAAAAAGATTATTCTTAAGCCACATAGTATCCACTTACCTATAAGCAACTTCATATAACAATTGGCACATAAGTTTATATTTTATCTAATTCTAAATTTTACAAAATAACTTTTCTTCTGCAAAAGTTAACAAATAAATTTATCTTTGTGTTCTTGCTCTGGTGGACACGCCTATTTGTTACAATCTGAGACAGTCAAGAGTAACATAGGAGAAGCAGCATTAGAAACAGCAAAATATTCATTTTATCTAGCTCACCAGTAAATGACTCTATTTCTCTGTGAGTTTTAGTACACAGTTACAAAACACAGTGGTTTTATTTTCCCATTTCCTAAGACAAAAGCAAACCATCAGCTTTTGGGTTTTTTGCTCCAACATCATTATCATGGAACATTAATCACTTGCATTATTATCACCTTGCTTGACATTTTCTCAAGACTTTTATTGAAAAAGCCAAATTCTTACCTCTATGCCATCATATTGTTCAAAGAGCGTGCAATATTCTGCAAGACCAAGCTGAGTCAGCCAGTTAGAAATGGGTAGATACTTCATTATCTATTCCCTCAACTCACAATGCCTTTGACTCTGAAAAACAAAACCAAAACCCAATTACAAATGCTATTGCTTAGGAACATTAAACAACTGAACAACTTCGAAAGCACTTAATAGCATGGAAGTTCTACTATCATGGACAAAGATATTAATACTTTCTTGGACATTTGGTAATAGGTATTTAGCTATGCTTTAGAATTATTACATTTAATTCATTGTAATCCTTGTAACAAACAGGGAATGTTGAAGACTATATTTTGTTTAGTTCTCACAGCTGAATTAATCTTTTAGAAGATGAATCAACAGTCATTCAATGCTATAGCATCAATTAAAAAATACTCAGCCTTTGTATTCAAAGAGAATGTTCCTCAATATGCTCATTCAGTGACAATGACATTCTTCTTACACGTGTAACACATATGACAAAATGGACAAAATGTAAAAAGTTAAGAGGAATAGCAAAAGGAGCAGTGTTATTTGTAGGAATATGAAGGAAGTGAATGAAACTGCATATTCTGTAAGACAGTCAAAATGAAAAAGGTTCTGTGGGTGATGTTTGTTCAAGATGTGAACGCAGCCGAAGTCAACCTGTTAGAGAGTATTCCTATGACAAAAGCAACTGGGAGATTGTTACAGTTCGGCCTCCGTCATGATGTCATCTGAATTAAAGTTATCTGTAAATAAAAATACTTTTTGTTACTTTTTTTCCAATTGCTAAAATGAAATAAAAGATAGACAGTGAGATGGACACATGATAGTCACAGGAAGACAAAAGACAGACACATAAGATATTCTCCCAACATCGCTGCTCTAAGTAAGCAGTTATGCAAGATCTACATAAACAAATACTTAAGCTTCCAAAAAATTGCTGAGTTTGTGAAGAGATTTCTATTTGCAAGTTGGAGCATATACTAAATAAATTCAAGGATGCCCAATTCTAAACTTGTGACCTGAATGCTTCCTATCAGAGCACTGACTCCAGAAGCAGGAAACGCTCATGTTCAGACATGTAGTGTCTTTAATCATACATTTTTGATACTTTTTTTTTTTATTTGAAGATTTTCCTCTCGTCTATACTTCAGGAAAAGTACTTGCTCATTAGCTCTGTATAAACCAACTGGAATTATGATTTTCCGGCCACAAACCACTTGTTCCAGCACATCTGTCTACTCTGAACATGTGACAAGAAGCTGCCCAAAGGCTGACATGTTACGGTCAGCAAAGAGACAGTGCTGCTTTCTGTCAGACAGAGAAACTTTTATGATTCTTGGAGCACTAGAAAAGTACTGAAGCTTTTTTTTTTTTTTTTTTTTTATAAATACAATACATTCCTGGAAATATTTTTAAAGCATTTAAATCAGAACAAGTACCGTTAGTAAGACACACAGTGTTTTGCAAGTCACTATGAATTTTGACTCAGTGGTCAACCTTGGAAACAAGTCAAAATGGTTACACTTCAGAGACACATATACCATCACACTGTGGATGCTGCAATCTTTGCATTTGTCACTTCATGATCTATTAAAGAACCAACCTGCTAATTTGTAAAACACATTGTGAAATCCCTCTATCCTCTGTCAGAATAGTCCACTATATTACTTGCTTTATGACAGGTTTTGTATTATTGTGAAAACATTGCAGGCTATGGATGACAAGTATACGTCTGAAGAACGGTGGTACTGCAGTAACTAAAAGCACCTTGTGGAGTAACAACAATCAGAACATTTCAACATTTAGTGGACACACCACAAAAGAATTTCTTTGAGGAATGTCAAAGCCACAAAGAACATTCTTACGTGAGGCGAGGACAAGCTCAGCCACTGAAATATTTCATTTATTGGCTTGCCTTAAACAGGTACTTTCAGATTGCAAGATGGTCAGCATGAAAGGCATACGATTTTCAGAGAGATAAAAGGAAAACACAGCTAGTTGGTTAGGACATTAGTAAAACTGTGAACAAATAGCTCTTCTCTGGTTCATACACTTCAGTCACAGACTTTAATTTTGTTGTCAAAAATGAATTTGTTTTCAAAATTGTTTAACAACTTCACTAGGAATCTATTTTTTAAGACTAAAAATTTTATATTTAATTTTGAATATTTGTCTTCCATGCTAGTACGTGACAATTAACAAGTATCTACAACATTTGGTGGAGAGTCACCACACATCATGCCAGAACAAAGAAATTCTGCGCTAAACGTGAAAGGAATCCCAGAATTTCCAGAAAGCAACATTCTCTTTAAGCAATATAGTGACAAACAGTGGCTATCTAATCTTACTTGGCATTTGCTCTGTTATTAATTTATACCAAATGAAAAAAAACAACCAAACAAAAAAACCCCACTAATAATCCCCCCGCCTCCAAACCCCCATACCAAAGGAAATTCAAGTGCAAGCAGAAAATGATGTTAATCTTATATGACAAGATACTGAAAGATACAAGATGTGTTGTTTTCGAATGTACCGCACTTACACCTTTGAATGTGATTATTTTATGGCATATGTTGATGTGCTATTAAGTCTTCGTTGACACCCTTGTGGATTTTTCCCTACCGTTTTAATGAAAAATTTATTCCTTCAGCTGAAAGGGGAAGAAAAAAAATCCCCTCTCTCCCACAAGATAACTAATTGCCTTTCTAATCTTTCTGCTAATGGTAGTGTTGGTGAAGAAAGGTAACAGAAACATTAACTCAAACATCTCTTGTTTAACCAATATTACACTGTTAATTGAATGCAGGGTACGACCTAGTGGTCAGGACACAAGATATATTCAGAGCCTAATCAAGGTTAAGAGTAAAATGGAATTACAAAATAAATTAGAAAAGACCCTAAAATATATCATTATGAAAACTGGCTTTAGGCAGAGGGAGTTTCCTATTGTTCTTCTACTTTTACACTATTTATGTTTATTTCTGAAAATAGGCTTAACCCTTGCATACGGCAGGTAATGCTAACATTTTTTAACATCTAAGATACAATCATAAACACACCGATAAGGTGTATGGCAGATGTTGGGCACGTATTTTTTTCACCCCACTGAGAAATGAAAATCCTTCCCTTCCAGAGGAAGGAAGGAAACAAAAATGTAAGATGACAGCATGTATTGGAGGGCGACACAAGATCTAGGTTCTATTTACCCATTCTAAACACTGTCACTTCCTGTACATCTCAGGTTTCCTGCAATAAAGAGATCGTCATAGGCTTAGTCAGGTCACCAGATTTTTATGGGATGCTGCATGACTTGCTTCTATTTATTCAGTGAGACTTTTCCTTCTGTTATTACTTAATAAACTCATGAGTGAAGTTACAGTGTTTTGAAATCCTTATGTGAAAGGTCTTGCAGTATTACACACGAATTGTGTACAATTTCAGGGTTTTTTACATGAAAATAAACAATTCAAATCCAACCTAGATTTGTACTATTCTGTTTCCAAACACCAGCTGTTCAGAGGCCTTGATGAAATGAAGTTGTTGCCAAGAAGTTATCAAATGGGTAATAATGGAAGGTTCCTACAGTGGCACTCTGATCTACTGAACTGGACATAGCTTTTACTTTTGGAGTGCTTTTCTGTATTATCTTAAAAATGCGCTTACAGTTGCAATCATACATATTGGGGCATATTTGAAGCAAAAGCACAGAGAAAGGTGTTTTATATGTAGCTTTTAAATCCAATGCTTTAATTTACTGATAATTCACTAGTCCTCTTCTTTCCTCTATCACAATATCCCAAAACTATCAAAAGATGATGCTGCTGACGTTGGCTTGTTATACTCCAGACACAAAGTAAGTCACATGTAATACCAGGTTCTTAATTCAGCTATGGTTACATCAAACTAGCTTCACTGTAACTTTTTAAAAGCGGTATGTGTGTATTATCAAGACACCAATGTTGAGTTACTCCAAATCACTGTGTGGATGTAATAAGTATTTGCGGGACTTACTCATGCTCCTTTTTCAGTCTCCCTTGGGGGTTCAGGCTGTGATATGACAAGGAGCAAGCCATGTATCATGGTGTAATCCTGTCCCTGCCAAAGTGCCTCAGGTGAGCCAGCAGAGACAGCAATTTCATCTCATCCGGAAAATCGTTTCTCTTATTGTGCCTTTCTACTTCAGCAAAATTGACTTGTATTGTACTTCCAAATTAAGACTAGCCTCCTGCTGTGACGCAATCATTTATTAGCAAAAATTGATTAATTGGACAGCTGAATGAGTAAGAGTTTTCTTAAGGATTTTAATCACTTGTACTTGGCATGCCTTCCTAACTAGCTCCCTTGAATCAAGGGCCCATCAGTTTTGTTTTCAGATGTACTCAGGTGTACTTTCATTTTCAGATGCATCTTTATTTTCCTCTGGCATCAGTGAATCAACAAACTCTCTAAATTACAGCTTCAATAAAGCTGATCTTCCCATACCACATACTGTATACCTCAGGCCCTGTACTCTGACACTAAGTAATAACACTGACCAAAGGTCTGCTCTCTCTGCTGATCACATCTTAACTATTTATGGTTAACTGAGTGATTTAGACAGGTATTTCTTGAATGCTCCATTGTAATGCGTGTTTGAATGGCAGAAAGTTTCTGCCATTGGAGCGCCAGGTTCTAAACACAGTAGAATGAAAAACTAGAAAAGCTGGAAGTGGTCATCATGCTTGTGATGCCAACTCTCAGAGATTTTACCATCTTAAGACCAAAGTGCTACCTTTTCTTTTGCAGCCCAGGTCATGTTTCTACTTCTCCTCTCCCTTCTTTAAACAATTTGCCAAGTGTAAAGCATGTTGTCAGTAGTACAGTTTAAGACAGTAAATCTGTGTATTTTGGAAAAATCTCAGAAGCTGACTGTTCTGTAAAAGGAATACTAAATACAGAGTGTGAAATAAGAAGATACCAGTCAATGACCCAAAGCTTGTTTCATCTCTATGGCAGTGATAATATCTTAGTGAGAAAAGCAACCTTCTCCAGGGCTTGTTAATACAGTAAACTACCATAATTTCTGTGAGACTTTTCTAGCCTACTGCCTTAAACAAAAAATGGAAATTTTCTAGTTAAGAATTGAGCATGGTTCTTCTAATGTCATAAGGCTACAGGCTGGTAATACACTGGTCAAAACCAGTGTACTATAAAGCCATCTCCATCTTTTCTGCCAGCAAAAGGGAAGGGCATCTGCAAGACAGGGCAAGAGACAGAAGTTGGAGAAATACCTGAAAAGCAATCCATCAGCAGATCCAAAGCGTCAAGACACTGAGCAAACAAATACTGGCACTGTCCAGTAGACAGTCCAGAGAAAGCACTTCTTGGGCCAAAGACTGTGGCAAACTATGACCAAAAAAAAAAACCTGTTTCCCCTATCATGTCTATCTTCTTATATTCACAGAAGCAGAGCTTGGTACATTGCATATAAACTGGATGACATCAAAGATAAGCTACCACTGTTGTTTTTTTTTTTTTCTTGAAAAAAAACCTTAAAGTTTTGCTTAACTCTGCATGAAAAGGAATAATAGGCAACAGCTACTCATCATGTAATAATTACTACAGTCAGATTCTATCTCTAGACTTCCATCAAAAAACACCTTACAAGGGAAGAATTGCCTACATAAGAAAATGTCACAGAGGGGTATGCGACCTACGTACAAACCACATGCAGAGGGCATCAAGCATGGAGAAGGAAAAAGAAAGCATAAGAACATAATGTAAAAAAAAGGCTGATGTTCTTACAATGATGATGGTTTAACAAAATAAAACAAAGATATAAAAGCGATCAAATTAGTACCTCTGATAAATCCCTGTTACAAGATGCAAAAAACACACAAGAAGAGGAAAATCATGGAAAGAAATGTGGCTGATTCAATTATTTTACTTAAGACAACATAAAGATATGCAAATTAAGTTCAGAAAATCTGTGGCCTAGTAAAGTGAAATACATATTCAATTCTCGTGGAAACTAATTATATCCATATAGTCTGGACCTGAACTATTAATGCCTTTGCATTTATGAATCAGCTGTTAACATAAAACTATTCTCAGTATCATGTAAGCATGCAGAGTCAAAACAGCAGTAAGAGACCCAAGGTGCTATCACAGTACTGGAAAAGGAGAAAATACGAGGTCAAGCTATTCCCATAAGGCAGCATGCAAAGGAACTGGAACGGGCAACTGAATAGATGTCAGAAAAAATCTGGAAGTATACATGAGGGAGTGCGAAGGGAGCACGAGCAGGTACTCAGTAAGCTCAACCACAAAAAGAACATAAGGAAGCTACTGAGTTGACTCCTTTCTGGTGTTGTTCATACTACGTAACAGAAAAAAGATGCAGTCTTACAATTAAAATATCTATAAAATGAAGGTGGTTGTCAAAAGAGCATAAGCAATAGTAATTAGCAGTTTCTAAAATAGCTGTCAAACCACGTATCTAATGTACTTAACTTTCTTCATTTTAATAATCCCATACTGTGCTGGGAGAGATTAACTGAACAGAAGAAAGAAAACTAAAAGGACAAATTAGTGAACATGAAAATGTTCACTGCAAATGTTATCTGCTAGAGCTAGCTAGGTGTTAGCTACAGTTAGCTTTTCATAAATCGTATCACACAGCTGAATTTTCATCATCATTACATTTCTACTTTTTCCAGTGTATTATTTTGATTGGTGGTGATTTTTACTGAAACATAGAAGAAACTATTGAGAATTTCTCTTTTAGATATCCAATTTAAAATAGATTCAAAGACTGACATTCCTGTGTAATGAGTCACATCAGCAATTCAAAATAAATACATTTGTACATATTGAGAATGCAAACAAATACTTACTGGGGTTTTAAGTAGTTTGGGGTAAGCCGGTTGAAGCAACCAGCATCCTAAATATTACCAGTCCAAGCAAATCAATTAGACCACTCCAAAGGCACTACGCATTTGCACAGACCATGCCATGCTGCTGGTAGTATACAGTAATGGCTAACGTAAACTGTGCTAAGCTACTGTTAGGTTGTATATCACCATGTCAAAAAATTTGGAAATATATTTGCATTTTCAATGTTGACTTCTTCAGTGCCGAACAGACAAATAATTTTTTTTACTTTGGCAGATAAATCAAAAAACTTGAATAATAAAATTTGGTTTGGATCAAACAAACAAAAAAGCCCAAAGTCTTTGGCTAACTGATACACATTTTTTAGAGTTTAATCTTATTTCCCCCCCCCTTTTTTTTTCTTCTACAAGACCTCATTAAAATTAATTAAACTGAGACTCTGGAATATAGCAAAAACTCGTAAGCTAACATAAATTGATATTTACTTGTACTGGCCACATAAAATGTGAAGATTTATTGTCCACAAATGTGGAAATGTCTTCTCTATATTACACATGCACTTAATATATTGTAAAAGAACCATTTTCTTCTGCTTCTACCAAGCATTTAGCTATTGTGCTTTCAAGAGCTGTGAATAAAAGCTGTAAAAATGAATAGAGAAGAAATGTATTTGTATTCCAATAGACTGTATACACACTGCTTTGCTTTTCTCTGTCAAATTCATTTGACTATAACCATTAGTCTTCAGTGGCTTTCAGCCATGGTTACATGTCTGGTGCCAGCATGCTGAAGCCAGTTTATGTAGTTACCATCTCTTCCTAGTCTCCAACTCAAGGTGTTTGTGCCTCCCTTGCACTGATTCCTTTGCTGTGACAGCACCAGCACTTGCTTGACCATGCAGGGAAGCGGATCAGAGACTTGATCTGGCAGAGAAAATGACCCAGAGGAACAGGTTGTTATTTCAAGTCAAATCAGGTCTCATTTCCTTCATTGTACAGCCACAGGAAAGATTGTGCTGGCCCAAAGCAAGCAATGATGAGGAAGTGGTCAAACAGCAAAAGTGAGAATCTGAGACATTAAGTCTTCTGTCAAATTCTGCTGCAAGTTATGGACTCCTCTGCCATCCAGATCACAGTCTGCATGTAAACATACACCATACATCTTGGACTGCAAAATAAAGCAAGTGAGGCACCGACTTTCTTACTTCTGCCAACTCTGTTGTGGAAACAACGACAGCAAAGGGATGGGAAAGACAGCTGGGAGTGGCAGCCCTGTAAGGCGCCGTAGCTGTTTGATTCAGCGCAAAAATCAAGGCCCTTAGACAACAGAAATAGTAACGCTGCATGGAAAACTTCAGTGCTGGTTTGTGATACCCTAGAGGTTTAAACATCTGTTTTCTTTTGCTCTAGAACAATCTGAAAGTCTTTTAAACATACCAAGCTGATATACGTCTTAAGCAGTCCCCTTCTCTTAATGAAAGGACAGGTTTGACTAAGGTCTCTGTCTCTTTATCCCACAGGAGTCTATGCAGAAGCTGTATTGCTGAAAAACTACCAAAACATACATTTTACTAGAATCATACTTCATGATTTGATGAAAAGAGATGACTACTGGACAAGAGTATGAGAAACAAAGCAAAACTGTGCACCACCAAGTGTACCACTGTCTTGCAACACTTGAATGGCAAACACATCAAAGGAAGCACTTAAATTCGAGCAGTAACCATATTACATTGAATTCAAAATACAAATGAAAGTATGTCCCATACTTCTAAAGCACCATATTTTTCAGTCATAATCAGTACTTGCAACTAAGTGTTAAACAAGAAACAACTAAACAAAAAATATCTTAAGACTGTGCACATATAAGATGTAACTTTTTCCCTTCTTGCCTCTTTCTTGGGCTTTCTAGACACCCTGGCATTTAATTTCAAGCTTTTCCCTTAACTGTGACTATTAAAACGTAATTTAAAACTCTGAAAATCTCAAGTTATTGCAATATTCCATGGAAAACATGAAATTAAAAAGAAATTGTAATCTCTGGGAAATGCACTCAATTTTTGCCCTAAACGTAAATGACAAACATAAGTTTGCTTCTAAGATACCACAAGCTGTAAGCTTCCTTTCATGTTTATATTGATGCCAATTACCAGGAAGTAAAGCAAGCCAGTCAGATATAACTGAATTTTATAGATATTTTACATTGTAAGTTACATTTGGGTTTTCCATCAAATGAGTTAAATAATTAAAGCACAAGTTTGATACTCTTACAGTGTAAGTATATGATGAAAACTCCTCCTAGTGGAAGGACATCTGACACAGCAAAATCCAGAAAAATACAGATTTCCTAGACATAAAACCAGGCTTTTGCTGGTACCAGCTAGCTCTGCATTTTTTTCTACCCTGTTTACCGATTTAAACTGGACTCATCCAACTTTTCAGTACTATAGAAAAACAGCCATGGGCTTTTAAGGAAGATGAAAATCACTTCACTTTAAAGTTTGCTGCTATAATCGCATAACATGGTTTATTTATACACATAAATGAGAATCAGGTTTCAAATGAATTTAAAGTAATGTCTTACTGTAGGACTACGTCTCACCACTACATCTTAAAACTTTGGGTGAGACTGTTGTGATGTAAAGTAACTTACGTGTATCGTGAACAATGAAGCTCTGCTGATCTATGGTGCTGGGGTGAAGCTCTCTATGGCTCCTTTTTGTTTCCTCTTCCACTCACACTTTGTATCAACTGTGCCAGGAAAGATTTCCATGTGAATGCATCCCCTGCATTTATCTGAATAGACTACTCTGTTCAACCAATTCCATCTCCAAGGGCTCAAACTGTCACAGACATTACACATGCTGTTCAGCCTGAACCTAGAGGAGTGGTTTTTACAATCATAGATCAGAGCAGGCAGAGCCAGTAGCAATGTGCAATATCACACAGTGTACTGAGCAGACTACCAATACTCTCACTCATTTATTTTAATCCCTGATTTGCTTCATGTTTCCTTGTTCAAATCATTGTTTTACAGCTATCATAATCAACATAGTTTTGGTAAAATTTTGACAAATTGTTGTGAAAGACTTAAGGATACCGAATTATTTGAAAAGAAACCATTAGCATAAATATTGTTGACAGGCTAGGCACTGAAATGACACATCTAACCTGGATTTTTAGTTCTGTCTGACATTTGCAAATCTATTAAAGACTGCAGAGAAACAAACACAAAACACTACTCGACTTGCACGAGCTGATCCAGCCAATGCTTATGTAAAGATAAAAGTATCTACAAAATACCAATATGGATTTAAATTCATGCTGACTCAACGACTCAGCAACCACACAGCAGATTATCATTCACAGCTAATTAAAGTGTGTGCCTTAACATCTACTCAGACTATTGTGTCTGAATAATTCAGTTATATGGAATGTATCTATTCGTTTTTCTCCTGTGATACAGCTCTGTTTTCCAGACATTTCACAAGTAATACCACAAACACTGAGTTACTTCATCCTTACGTCAGACTTCAAACCAGGTATTTTCAGCTGGTAGGCAGCCAATACCTACCACCAGCAGCTTACCAGAAACAACTAAGACAGTGGTTCACCATTCTTCATGTACTGCTTATGGAAGGCCTAGACTAACGACCCCTCATTTGCCTTCCTTGCATAACAGAAGTGCAACTTTCTCTACTTCATATCATCAACATATTTTAATTATTAAGCAGCAGCTCTAAAACAGAAGAAGCCATTTTTCACAGTCTTATTCAATGGGGAACATACCGCCACAGATGTTCTGGCTAGCAAAAGTATCAATGAGCTTAAAAGACAGCATGTGCAGAGAAAACAAAACAACAAAATCAAAAATTATTTAAAACAAAGACACAGAGACAACCAAAATCTGTGAAAATCCAATGAACTACCAACAGCTGTGGTGATATCCTGGGGTATTAAGTATCCCTGTATTCTTATGTTCTTTGTTCGCTTTTATAAGCATAAGCTTATCCTGTGAAGTGAACTGATACACTTTTGGTCTGATTCCGTGCAGATGTTCTTGCATTTCATTTGGAGTGCAGATCTGGCACAAACCTGCTCCACGAGTGCAAATTAGTTCAAAGAATTTTGAAAGTGTCACTTTGCTCTTGCAGATTTTAACAATACTTGATCTAGCCCATTGACAATTCTTTCACTCTATGCCCAGGCTAGTTATTGTCCATCCTTCTGCAACTGGCCTGAAGTTAACATGAATAGTATACTGTGTATGCTTATTGATTGACAGAAATGGTCGATGTTCGTGCTTGATGCAGGTCAGATTTGCCCTAGCAGGTGAACTGATGGAAATCAGGTGATCAAGTATTAATGAACCTAGCATCTCACCAGAAAAGATTAGTACAGGTCTCTAAATTCATTCAGTACATGCAACTTAGCAGGTATTTTGAAGACTAGGGCTAACTGTAACAGTACTTGTGATGCACGCTCTAGTTACATAAACAAATAGAACTAAGATCATCAAGCACTTCAACAAAAGGCGTTGATCATGACAATCTAGTAAGTCTTTCCTCTTTCTGTATGCCTATGTGGTCTTTTGTAGCTAGGTGGGAATTCATTCTACCTGCACCTGAAGCTAATCACAAGCAGCGTAAGTGTTCGTGCAATGCCGAACTGGAGCCAACATGTACTGTTGAAAAGGCTCCACAGCTGCTTCTCAGCTTGAACAGCCAGAGCCTATAATGCACCCAACAGTAATAGGCTGTAAGTGCATATGCCATATAATCAGAAATCCGGTTAAAGCCAGCATGTTAGCTAAGCTCTCTGTGGGGACAGGGAATCAAGAAAAAATGAAATTATACATGTGATTCCAAGCTAAAATTTCACTGTAGACTAATCCAATTTAAAACATTCTCATCCTGCTCCTTTCAATACTGCAATAGGCTTCTGAAATGTTTTTGTCATAGAATAGATTCCTCTTCACCTCTTCTACCCTTCAGAATGGCAAGGAAATATTTTTTTTTTTAATAAGGCTGCTCATACACACAGAACTCCTGAACCAGGCCCCACAATTTTTTGTTTAATAACAATATGCTTTTTATTTGCCCTCTGGTACTTGAACTTTTATGGTAAATTCAGGTCTTTCTTTCAAGTTGTTCTACAAATAATGTAACTTTTTTTAAAAGGCTGAGATATTCACATGACCAATTAACCATAGGAACTGAATGCTATCTAATCTACCAAGTTAGACTGGTGATAAGAATCAAACTGGCAGCAGTAATAACAACAAAATATAGCACAGGTGTGTGTTCGCTAAATTATGACCAAGGGACAAACACTCTCTTTTCAAGTTGTGCTTCGTTATGCCCCTGTATTCCAGTTTATTGCAGTGTAACAAAGAACGAACTGTTGTCAGTCCTCACATACCCAGTGCTAAATTAATTTTTTTAGCTTAAGGCACTGATAAAGGTGATTTGAGCAAACCCAGATGATGTTGCATTGAAACAGATAAGAACAAAAGTCTTGGTTTATCAGAGCTCGGCTTCTCCTTTTCTGTAACAGATTAGTAGTCTTGGACCTCTCTACTCCGCAACCAGCCTTTGCTCTCATGTACATGTATTCTTACTGCTCAGCTGCTCTAAACTTCTGAACTGTGTAGTTGACAACAGCAATTGTCTCTTCCTCCCTTCTCTCTGCCTCTCACTCCCCCCATTAGTCTGGTACCCCAAGCTGCAAAGCCATACCCGGTTCATTTCCCTAGCCATCTATGGACTCAGTTTTGTTGACTTTTATTTTCCAATTTCAAGCACAACCCCTAATGTAAACGACTTCTATTTATTTAAATAATGGATTAAAAGGAAAAGACACTAGACAAAACATTTCATATTGATTACTTAGATTGTAACTGTTCCAGATATGTACTGAATCTCACAAAACCAACAAACCAAATCCTAATGACAAAATACACTTAACAATAAAATCTAAAAGAACTGGAAGAAAACATTCCTGCTAAGCCATGGTGCTTTCATTTAACATAAAAGGCTGCTTCTTTATCCTTTTACAGTAAATTAAATTACTTTGAAATAAAAATATTTCTTCCTTATAGAACATAACAAACTGATATCATAGCAACTTATACTCTGTTAGAAAACTTCCCAGTATTATTTCTAAAGCAAGTGAATGGCAAAACCATTTACTGCTTAAGATTAAGGTAGGTAACCTGCCTGGTTACCTAGCAAAGATAATGAAATGATAAGAACTGTTTAGGGGTTTAGAGCAGAACACAACATACTACCTGCTACCTCCAGATATACTTCATAAAGGTGCATAATAAGCAATAACAGAAATAATTAACTTTCTCTGAAATGAAAAATAATTTAATTGTAAATTCAACCCTCTTGGAAAGTAAAATCACTCCCTGATTTGTTTCTTTTTAATCAAATTCTTAACACAGAAAAAGAATGCATTTCCTGAAGATGATCAATAATCATAAAATCAGTTAGGTTGGAAAAAGACCTTTAAGATCAGAGTCAGGTTTATTAAAATAAACTATTGTATTCAGTGAGAATGATCTATAGAGCAACAGGCGCAAAGCTGGAACAAATGTAGTTTTAACCTAAATTCTATTCTAATTTTAGATTTATGTTCTATCCCTCTTCTAAACTGAATATGTTTGCATACATGACATTTAGGGGTATAACTCACAAGACTAGGTAACTTCCATTGAGACAGCTAATAACAAAAAAAAAATTCTGAGTATCATTAAAACTTGGGCTAAAGAATGCAACAGTTCAGAAGCTGCTTTATGGGGAGCTCAGTCACAAAGGGCAGTGTGGGTCATAATTTCATGAACCTTCTTAGTAAGTCAATCTGCCTGTAAAAGTCAGATAGATCCTTTACTTACTAAATTCTAGCATCTGATCGTAATTGCAAAAAGAAATAGCTTATTTTTCCACTACACCTTTGAACCCAAAGAGCTAGCTAGCCAAAATATTAAGATATCTGGGTTCTAGTTAAAGAAAACATTGTTGGTGAGTCAGGAATTTCTTTGAATCAACTGAGTTTACTTGCAAAAATGCCACCAGTCTTATTTTTGTGAAAACAGGGCAAGTCTAATAAACAAAGAACTATTTCCTTTCCCTTTGAAGATAGGGTAAAGGCAGTGCCAGGATTCCTAGAACCAGATAAAAAACACCACAGGTAGATAACACAAAATGCTGAGCCAGTCTAAACTTGTGATGCCAATTCAAATTTGTTCGAAGTATTTTTGATTAATTTTGTGGTAGCAAACTTCATGCTTTACCAAGTCTGTCTACACAACAATTTTATTGGTCTTTCTGCAGATAGCCCAAAGGATTTATTTCCAGTCCCTTCCTGTTTCCCTCCTGCTCCTTGATGCAGCATTACTGCATCCAAGCCATGAACCACCTTTAAATAAAAGGCTGGATTCTGTTGATTTCTCAAGTTATCACCACTGAGCTTTCCTTACCTGCTGACTTGGGTACTGTGGCATTCCTTATAACAAGCTTCCAGTGACAATGCCCTGTGCACTGATCCTCTTCATCAGAAGGCTCTCCAGCCTTGCCTCACCGTGTTATGTAGCAATCTGCTGCAATAACATAGCACCAGTGCAGAGACAGGAGGATCCATACTGCTACAGTATGGGACACCATCAAGTATAACTTTTGTTCTCAAGTGAGAACAAAAGCTCTAAACCCCTAAAAGAACTCAGCTGTGATTCAGAGCAAAGCTTATTGCTTCAGCCAACCCCTGAATTTGCACCAATATCTGAACACCTGTGGAGTGACACAAGTGCATCTTAGATTGCATTAAAATCCCAACACGTTGCAGGTGAGGCACTGGGCTTCTAACTGCAGTACTACTTTGCCTTTGATTGTGTTACATCTGTAATCTTGCAATTACCAGATAAACTCCTCATCGCAAATTTTATGCTGCATCAACTACAACCTGAAAGGAGTGCTTCAGTGCTTTTATGCACTGAAGTTTAACTCATTAAACTTTTCCTCCGGCATCTGCCTGAAGCTTTAGGTATTCTCATTAGGAGAGCAACAGCTCATTTACAACTCTGTGCAGCAGTAACAGCAGCTCTCCTTTGATATATTTTCCCTCGTTTATACTCCACTTATTTCAAAGACGTTCTAAGTGTTTACAATACAATAGTAAATCTGCATGCAAAAGTAACACAGACTTGTACATCAGCAGTAGTATTCCACAAAATGAAACTAAACCAGAGCCTAGCTCATCTCCTGTCCTGTAGGGCCTGTTAAAAAAAACAAACTTTCAGAGTCAGCCTGGATTAGGCTCACTGTGGGGCAGGGTCTGTTCGTTGTTGGAACAAGAGGGTAAGCAAGGTTCAAGACTGACAACACTGCATTGTAACACCTGAAGTTTATTAGCACAAGTATCTCAATAGTCACGCTAACATTAACGGATACATACAGAAGTCTGATGGAAGAAGTACACCAGTCTGCAGCACAGTAGTCATCCTACTACACGTGTAGTTGTGAGAAGACTATATTAAAGTCTCCCAAGTACTTAAGCTACAATATAAAGAAATATTTCCGTAAGATAATTAACATTGTAAGGAAATTTTCTGCTCTCAGTTGTAATGGCTGGGCATGGGTGTACAAAAAGACCTTTTACACAGAAAGACAGTGGAACACCAGCCAAGAACATGGCACTTGAGGACTTCTGCCTCCTATCTGTATGAAAGAAATCACTTTGAGAGCTCTTCTTTGCTTCACTGAAATGTTAAGAGATTATTGATGGTTCCCAAACTTCATGGACAGAGTAATGTGACAAGTTTCCTAAACCGTTTTTGCTAATTCTGATCTTTTTTAATTTTATTGTGTTTTTTTCTGAAGTTGTTCTGTTTTTAGGTATAACTGAACAACTCCCTTTTATCCCCTTTCTCAAACCACCTTGTCCTTTTGCTTTTCCCTTTCCCTCTTACAGGTTCATAGACTCCTCCATTTCTAGAAAAGTCTTTCTAAAAGTATTTTCAAAAAGTAGGAAATAAACTCCATATTAATAAGAGGCACAAAGAGAGACATGTGAGATGCAGTAAAGAGGAAGAAAAACAGAATCTAAAACCAGCCAGATGAAAAAGACATTAATAAAATTTTAAGCTGCCGATAATAAAGAGAGTAAAGAGAATAGAGAACAGGAATCTAGCACAGACCAAAACAAAATTCTGAAAACTTGCAGTAAAGCACAGTTAGAGAAAAAACTGACACACAAGAATTTTCCTTGTTTTGTTTTCCCCCACCATTACAAGAGCAATAGTGCAGTTTTACTGGTGGAAGAGTATGTAAACATGTCAACTGCTCTAGAAGTAGATCAACACGTGGCTAGATAATAGGTTTCCAATTTTTAAAAAAGCAATTTTTCTCCCCATTGTTAAAAAACCTCCATATTTGAATTCCATCAGATGGTATGTCATTTTTTGACTGAACCTCTGTAAAGTGATGCCTTCCTCAAGGCAGTTTTTTGATTAGCTTTATTTTGTCAGGTCTTAAGGAAGAGTTAACAGCAGAGGTGTGGGATTTTTAATAAATTGTTAATATTCTGAACAGTTGTGATGTAGGGTAAGAAAAAGACAGAAAAGTATACTGCTGAAATACAGCTGAGGTTCAAACAAGCAAATGGATCATAGATTTAAAAATAACAGATCAGTCTAAAATATATCAATCCACTACTTTACAGTGAAAATTAGGATTAAAAATATCCCAATTTTTAATCTTTCAACTGTGTAATGAAACATCAACGTTCCTACCACTTTTTGCAGGTTATATTATGTTCATCGTGTCACAAAGCTTCCAATGGATTTTCACCACTTAGTATTTTCCAGAACGATGAGCTATGACATTTTACAATTGCTTTAGGTAACTGGTTTAAGGTCCTTTGCTGATGCAATGAAGAAGCAGCAAGTTCAGAAAAAGCTGAAGCCATAACTGGATTGTAAGTTTTGTTAGTTGTTTATAGATAAAACAATCAGACTTGATTTCTAAAGAAGAAATCACAAATATATCAGTCCTCAAAGATATATCAATCCACTACTTTACAGTGAAAATTAGGATTAAAAATATCCCAATTTTTAATCTTTCAACTGTGTAATGAAACATCAACGTTCCTACCACTTTTTCCAGGTTATATTATGTTCATCGTGTCACAATGAGTGACAGATGACAGAGGTACATAACACCTCTGTCATCCAACAGAGATGCCAGTGGAAATTAGGGAATCTGGAGCAGGGATTGATATTCCTAAAAATAATTTTTGTATTTAGTATCTAAATACTTATTATTCAAAAATTCAAAATCCTAGATGTTCTCTCATTCTGGAGAAAATAGAGACTGTTACAGGGATCAACACAGATCTCTGATAGAATGGAATATTCAGTTATCATTTTAGAGAACTGATGCAGCTATTCCATGGCCAGTGTTACAGTCCCTTAATAATAACAGCCCTCCCTAGAGATGAATGTCAGGCTTTCCACACATTCTTCTTGGCCAACTTTGTTGATGCTCCTTAACACTCCTTCCCAGATTGAGACAAACTCAGCTATTGGTCAGGGATGTAAGGTACAGAGACGCCCCAGACAGCTCATACATTCAGTAGAATCATAGTGATATTTTGGGGAACCTTAATGAAAAAAAATCCTAAGGTTCATGGTAAGTAATAATAGGTTTTCTATAAAGTTACTAATAACCATTTATTCTAATAAAATCAATTAATAAGGCTACAAACTACACAGGTTACAGCCTTACCATTTCTTGGATAATTAAAGAAAATTCGTAAAATAATTTAGTCTGTTCTCCCAAAAACTATGTCTAACAAGTGCATTCTGTCAAAACAGGGTTATATTATTTTGTCAGCAAGCTATCCAGACCTAACAGGAGGTTAATAAATAGCAGGCAATTCTGTGACATAATCCAGCTAAAGATAATTGCACAAAAGATCATTCTTTACTACAAAAAATGTCTCATGCATTCCCACTAAAGAATGTTTGAAATGGAGTTTGTTCCTTACCCCATTAACAAAATGTGCACAAGATTAGATGTTCACCCATCTTTCTTGCTCTGCAAAATGAACCTCACATACAAATCAGTGTATTTATACCGTAAATATACAATTTAAACCAGAAGCTATGTGCAGTTTCAATGGTCAGACTGAAATTACCCCCTAAATTTTTAAAGGAAAGCCTTTTAATCATTATGTATAAACTCTATATGTAGTGAACAAAAAACCCATGATATATTCCACAGCAATTTGTATTTCCTTGATTTGGAAATCAAGACAGTTATATTCGGTAAGTATTTTTCTTCTTAAATGGTATCTGCCTGCATACAAATTGAGTCCTTTTTAAAAAAAAAAAAACACCCAACCTACAAATACTCCACCCCACCCCCCAAAAAACCCCAAACAACCAACAACCCTTTTCAGTCTAGTATACCTTTTATATCAGTGTTATGATGATATATCATATAACCTTCATTTCAACTGTTTGAGACAAGGAAAATACAAAAAGACATCAACCAAACTGAAAAAAGAAAGACAGTGTATGGAGGAAGTGAAATGAAATTATTAAAAACACAGATTTTTTTCTCATTCTAAGATAAAAAATGTTTATGACAATGGAGATTTTCAAAAGCACAACCATGCAATATTCAGTAAATGTTAGCTATTGTTCAAAACCACTCAACTTTTACTGACTCTTCCAAACTACCACTAGGTTCTGTAGTTGAAAAATATTCATGCAACAGGGAACTGCTATAGCAACCCTAATGAAGAAATGAGGGGATTAGAATGGAAAGTGAGAGCACTGGACTTTCTTTTCTGGCAACATAGTTCAAATCCCAAGCGAGACAGTAGGATAAATGAGCCAGAGGGCCTTCATTCATTCTCAGCAATCAACACACCACAAAAGATCCATACATTATGCCAGGAAAACACTCAGCAAGAACGAGAAGCCTTGGAAACAGAAATTCTTGACTCAGAGTCTAGCTGAAGGTCACTGCTCTAACGCTGCAAAGTTCACTTGATTTGCATTTGATATATTGATATGTAAAGGAATTTCTGAGTTATTTACGATCTTTTATTTCCTGCAAATGATCCAAAGATGGAGGCAAATATTAATCTTTTTGATTTTGTAGCTTGGTGGAAGGGGACTAAAAGAAACACTTCACATTATTGAAGGAGCTACTGAAAATATATATACAAACCTTTTTGTAATAATTTTCTGTTAAATTAAAAAAGAAAGTGTCTGTATAAAAGAAAACAGAGTCAGATTTAAAGTTTCCAGTTTCCACATGAGAATTTCCCTATAATTTAATAAGCCTACATCCAATTTGCATGTTCAGATCCTGCTTAATAGGTTCAAAAAATCCCTGTTAGCTAATTAAACATGATGAACTTATGTTTACTGATTTGCTAACCCTCACCCTTTATTTCAAAACAAACCCATGCTACATTGATTTTTTTTTTATTCCATGATGCTTGAATCGAATGAGATTAGACACAGTTAAGAAAGCAGCACTAATCTGATGACACTACTCCAACAAATAAAGTGACAGGCCTTTTATTAAAAATATACAGAAAAGACTCCAACAGTGACTAGATTATTTTCCTTCTTTTCAGAAACCCTTTTATATGACAAAAAGAGTTCTTAGCCTGGCATCTAATTATAATTCCAATCATATAATCCACTGAAAAGGATCATGCAATCCTTGCACAATTTACTGTGTAATTTACTGCAGGAACCAAAAAACCACTTAGATATGTACCTTCATTGCTACAAATCAGGTAAGTAAGGGTCTGGACATTGGCACTGGTGATTGCAATCAGCTACTGTGGCAGAAAAAAAAAAAAATTACGGGCATTAAATTTATGGTCGCTTCCAAGAATTTTAGACTAGGCAGTGTATTATTTGAACTTAGTTTATTACTGAGGGTTACCAAAGAGGAAGACACAAAGAAGCATTTGCTTCTTTAGGAGCACTTGATCAAATGCATGTGCACATAGAGGACATGCACTAATCCGGTCCACCATTATAATGATTGTAAGCTGCTGAACGATTTTCCTTAACTCAAGTCTGACAAATACGGTCAGAGTATTCTTTAGCTGGAGACATGTATTTTCCCCTAGCTGGTTCATGAACTAAAACCAACATTAGAAATACACTGCAGTTCTTCAGCAGTAGGGACTATAAGGTATGGTATTTTTTAATCTTTTGAAAGTAAAAACAACCTAAGAATATATGTCATTCAGTCAGTGTATCTTGTAATTTTTGCAACACAAGGAACAAAGGCACAACATCTCATTTCTTAAAGTCAAATTTCTAAGATCATAAAATGCAAGTGCCTCTATCAATAGCACTTGCATTTTGGTTCCCCTTGTGTTGAAGCATGCTAGCTGCAAGACTTTGAGGAAATGAGCTTGAACAGAGGATCACGGGTAGATCCTTCAGCCCGGGTAAAAGCTTCAGCCTGGACAAAAACATGCCATAAATAAAGGAATTATAAAATTAATTGCACCATGAGGTCTTGCCTAACGATGATTAATGCATTTCGAAGTTCTTACTAACATCTTCCTTTGCTGACAGCATGGCATATAGAAATAGAAACCACAGCCTCTGAGCCCTGAACGTAGAACTAAAGCCAGGACAAGCAAGACAAGGACATGACATAAATTACTGCTGTAGCTAAGTAAAGTTTATCTGCATACTTGAAAATCTTTCTTTGATGGTGCCAGCCGCTGGTGAGAGGAATACGTTGCTATCGTTATAAGGAAACCTAGAACCAGGGGCATTCCTGTATTACAGCATCATGGTGGTGAACATGCAAACAAGAAAAGGCTGAGAGAGATCAAAACAGCAATGTTTAGAAAAGGAATATTATGTATATAACGCTAACTTACTAGGAATTTGAGAATATTGTATTACACTTCGGCACCCTCTGGTGTTGACTGGTTCTGAGAGTTAAAATTCTGAGAAAAAAAATCCACTCCCTAACATTACTAACTGTGGAGATGCTGCTGATACATGTAAAGAAGAGGATTCTATTATTCTAAAGCACAAAATTGGTGCTCCAAAAATAAATATGCAGAAGCACTAGAACCCAATCCATGTAACTTAATAGCAAGAAACCTTTGTCTGAATATCTAAGAAAATCTTTGTATTTTTGATACAGTTTGGTGAAAGTTACATTTTAAATATGTCTTTGCTTAAAATGAGTTATTTATCATTAAAAGGTTGTTTGTTTTCAGTTATATATTTGCTAAAAATAAGATCATTACTACCGCAACACTACCACAACGTTAAAACGAAAACCTCCTTTTAGTATGGCTCACTGTATCATCCCTCACAAAGAAGCTGATGCTTGTGCCATGACTGCAACATTTTTCCAAGAGCAGAAGCAAGTACAGTCATGTGCAATGAGCTCTAAGCACTACTGCTGTACAAGTGGGAAAGCAGACATTACACCGACGGAGTATTACAGCTGCTGTTTTCCTAAGCCTTTTCTACGGTGCTCCAACAGTATTAGATCACAGACATTTGCAGGCAAACCAGTCCACGTAGCATGTTTCAAATCTTTTCAATCCCTCTGTGTCTCTTCTCAAAGCAATCATTGCATCTTTTTGTTTGATAGTAAAGTTGACATAAAACTATCAATTACAAAACAAAAACTTATTCAACATATTCCTGTATTTTTCCTGAAGATTCTCCCTTATTTTTTTCAAAGGCAGCTGAAAAGATACGTTCAAATAAAATGAACTTATCTTCCAAATAATTTAGATTGATAAATTGACAAAAAAAAACCCAAACTAATTCAGATGTCTGAAAAAAATAAAATTGTCCTGAACATAATACAACATGAGAAGAAAGATTCCCTGTATTACTTAACTTGCAAATAGTTAACACACACAATTTTTATGAAAAGTGCAGACCATGTAAAAATCTTATTATAAACATTTCTCTCTCAAAATATTACATTATTACAGAGAAGATTTTTATCTATTCTCTGAGGATTTGAGAATATCCCTTACTATTATATAATCACATTTCTTTTCATTACTAATTTACAAAAAACAGTACTAGCATACTGAGGAATAACTGCCACAATTAAGATCCAAGATTAAGATTTTCACAAATTTTAAACCCACAAAAAGCTGATTTGGAAACATCTGCTAGCACACCTAATTATTTATTATTAACCAGCGAGCATTGTTCATAATGATAAGACAGATAAGACAGATCAATAAATATACATATAACAGTTCTTACCATGGAAGGAGATTATCATGGTCTATTACATACTCTTAAAATGCAAGAGCTTCTTGGTAAAAGACACACCTTGAGAAGTCCTATGCCCAATCAGCAGTCAGACCTGCCTAGGAGACAGTAGCTGATGAATCACAGTGATGGTAGCTGGGCAGTGAGTTTCTTTTTTTTTTTCCCCTCCCCCTAAATCAAGGAGAAGATGTATACTGAGTGAACTTTTTCCACACCTTATTTTAAATTATTATTATTACCTTTCTAGTAGGTGAAAAGTGTGCCAACTGTTTGCCGATGAGACATGAAATATAGAAGTTCCTACTTTCAGATGAGAGTTTTGCAGGCTATTTCTTAAAAAATATTTCTTACAAAGAATTCCTTCAAAGGAAGTTTACTTATAAACTAGAAGAAAAACCTTTTTTTAAAAAAAAACACAAAACCACAAAACCCCCCAAACAACAACCATAAAATTGACGTGTTTACATCAATGTGAAACTATGCACAAGCTCAAAGCAGCCTCCACCATCCAGAGTTCAACAGATTAATAGGGAGTGGTAAACTTACCTACTCCAGGCATCACATTATATTTTACCATGTATTATTATTATTTGATTACAGAAGCCTCTTAGGAGTTTTAGTGTGGATCATTCCCCATTCACCTAGGCTGTATATCTGCCCTGAAAACATTTATGCTCTCAAAACCTAGATGTATAATTGCATCACTTTGCAATTATTTATCCAAGTGATTTTTTCTTCAGTCACTGGTGCACTGATACTAACCAGAAGACCACTGTATTGAGGAGTTAGTGATCTGCATAACAGGGGCAGGCCAGTGCCGCGCTGCACGTACAGCCCAGCTGTCAGACCTGTGCTCTGCAGCACATTTCCCTTGGCTGCAAGATAAAGGTAGCCAGGGAGCCAGCTCTAGCAGAGGAACCTGCAGGCAGCTCCCACTCGCTACTGGCAGGGACATCCCCTGTGCGTCCTTGTCATTATCTAAAAGTGCAGCAAACAGTTCTCAAGTGAACTGCCTTTCTGTTTAACAGTAGAAATAAAAACTAGAATTGTTTTAAGAAAATTCTGTAAGAGCTCCAAAGACCAAAACGTCAGATGACCTTTCCATGGACAGGATCTGCCTGGCGTACTGGGCTCTGATTTTAGATCTGTTCGATACCACGCAACTCAGAATCTGGAGGACATAAAATTATCTCCACTATCCTTTTTCTTTACAGTATTAGGTACCATGAATGGTATTTTAAGCAATACTTTACAGTCTGAGTGTTTTCCTTACTGGGACTGTAAAGAATCAGTGTCTCCTGGTGCAAAACAACAGGTCACTAGATTGCTTTTAGGTATAACCCCAAGGAAGAGAGGTATGATGTCAGGAATGTTGAAATCTGTGAGTTGAAAACTAACGATTTTATCATTTATGTACGTATATTAAAGTTAAGCTACATATGCCTTGCAGGTATAAATTCCCACACTAGATGTATGTCACACAAGCTCTGCCAGCACAGAGATTGTGAAACTGTCTAAATTTCTGATTTTACGAAGATGCAAACTAGTACAGGCTGTAGGGGACCGATTTCATCATGTTCTACTGGGGATTAGCTGCACACTCAACCCAACCCCATTCTGCACTGCAGGAGTGAAGGCCCTGAAAGAACAATCTCAAACCAAAGCCAACCTCCTACTAAAGTCTTATTAGCACCATCAATATTACTCTCTTTCACCATAGCCCAGGCCTTTATGTTTCTCCTCTGCCCCTTCTTTTGTTCACCTGGCCCTTCCACTGTACTCTCACATCTTCCAAGGATTACAGAGTTAACTCCTCTGCCAGGTTCCGCTATCCCATTTTACCTCCGTGTGAATGTTACTTGTCCAGCCTGCCCAGAGGATACCATTTCTCACACTTTCACCAAATGCTGTTTCACTCTTTTCTCATTCTGATTAGCAACATAAAACATACAACTACCTCTAGTAGATAACTGTACTGCTGAAAAAGAAGATGCAAAACTTTCAGTCAAAAAATGGAAGGTCTCTGTTTAACTAATAACAATTACATAGCAATTAATACCAAATACAGAAAGTTCCCATTTCCCTTCCAAACTAGCCTTGAATAGGATTAGTGCTTGAATGTAAATTAAGAAGCCATATTCCCACTTTTACACAAGCAACAGATTACCTTGTCATCACAACACTAACAAAAGCAAGTAATAATTTTGTAGCAAGCTTATTGAATAAAGACCACTTGTATGAAAGTCTGACTGAAATGTCCCTGAGCCGCTATCTGTGTGTAAGTATCTACACAAATCTCTCTGTAATTTTGGATGGGGGCTGTGATGGTATTTCCTTCAGCTTTTTCAGACTGTTTTTCTGGATTTCACACCCTAGTGGTTGCAAACTTGAACATTAAAAAAAATTAATGTATTGCAATAATAATAATGATATTTACATTCTTTCCATGGAGGGTGATGGTAAAAAAATAAGAGATCTTGTCATCAGTGATTCCTATGATTTCCAGCTATCACTGACTCTGGAAGCTGCTTGTTTCACTTTGCTGCAGAAATGACTGGTACCTATTACTAATCTGCATAAACCAAGGGAAATTTTTATAAATGTGTGTCACAATTCTGAACACAGGAAATGAATTTTTTGAGCTGTTAAGTCAACACTTACTGCCTGCCAGCATTTTGGAAATAAAAGTAAAGCCCCCTAAAAGAACAAAGGACATTATTTTACTCCGATGCTAGAATTGAGGAAAATTCGCCGCTGATTTAGAGTAGCAGAGCTAACTCTGCACATTCATCACAAAGAAGCCTTTATGTCTGCACAGAAGAGCCTTTGATGTGCAGCTTCTTTGTTTCTTCACACTGTAACTTCTGCAGGGTGATAAGTTGCATTAACTTCAATGACCAGTTTTATGAGACAAAAATTGGAAGGAAGAATATGGAAGAACAATTAAGCAAGGATTAGCTATAAAAATCACTTCCTAGTTCCACGTTCTTCCACTATGGCTGTTAGAACAAAGTTTTACTGATAGATTAGAGGAGTGCAGAATCTGAATTTGGTGTTCTGTTTTTACGCTAACTATAAAATTGCAACATGACAGTCACTTTCACCGTATCTAAATGACTTCCAAAACAAATTTACTGTGTTTATAGACACAAAGCGCATTTTTTTTCCATTTGTCCGTCTTGAAGCCTGATCAAACTACAGTATTCTATACTATAATATACCAGTACACAATGCAGCTGCCTATTTACGTAGTCATTCCAACGAAGATACTTGAAAGCAAATTTTAATGTAATTGGTGTATGGGAAACTTTGCTGTTTTCTGTCAGATACATCTATTATCTTCAATACATGATAAATTAAATCTTCCAACTGTAATACAAGTTAGCCAGATTTCAAGTTGGACAGTACAAGATGGTAAATCTGCCTTAAATAATGAGCATAATCTATTGTAACCAGCAATAAACTTGGCAGATCTACAGTTCTGAAAATATTAGTCAAACTACATTATATAATCACCTTCATTATACAATTTTCTGAATGGAAAAATAAGAAAAAGGAGGATAGAGTAAAACTCCAGATGGGTAACTCGGAGCTGACCTGGCTCTGCTAGTGACTGGCAGATATATTTGACCAAGTCACTTAACCATGAGTCAGTCTACCTAAAACTGGAATTCTGCAATGTATCTTGTTTTACAAAGACATTTGATATCATTAAATTGAATTTTAAAAGGCTAGAAATTACTAAGAAAGTCACAATCAAAGTATACATTCCAGGTAACAGCTATGCTATTTCTAATGTTCATAATCCCAATGACATCTTAGTTTTCCAACTGTGCACAAACTTCCAGTTCCTTCTGTTTGCTTCCCACATGGCAAGCATTTACGTATGGGCACTTAAGATAGGCCCCCTGCTGTGCTGCTTCCACAGAGGAAGAATGAGATCCTCGCTCCTCATAGGGACACCTCTTCACTGATTCTGTGTCATCACTTCTTTTTAGATTATGACAGCCTTTCACTCAGGACATATTCTCTCCTATCCAAACCTCTTCTGCTCACATAAAGGACTGAGACATATGGGCCGCTGTAACCTTCACGCTTAGCCCCAGAGCCTCACAGTCCCTCCTGATATGCCCTTGGTGCCCATGCAGATGTGCAGCAAGGGGCAAAAGTATAAGGACCAGACAAGCCTTGACAATCTCTCTGCACATACCTATCAGCTGTCTTTTACACTTCTTGTTGATGTTTGGTTCAGGCTCAGCTGGCTCTGACATCTCCACCAATGGTCCTTGTTCATCCTTACCTCTTCCCAGAGTGCTGCATTTGTTCTGCAATTGCAGCTCTGCAGGCAGAGAGGGAGCCTTCTCTTCTGTTGCCAGAAATAACAAGGCTCCAGATCTCTCCATCTTGGGATTGATTTCCTGTTGATCTCTTCTTTCTTCACCGATGGTACAAAGCCTGCTCACCTCCTACCACAGCTTCTTTTCCTCAGTCAGGTCCTTAGCCAGAGCCCACCTCCCACAAGATGGCCACCGCACCCCCATGCCCAGGGAGAAGCACTAGACACCTAGACACTCCCTAAATGGTCCCTCTGAGTAACGCCATCAATTTTGGTATAGCGCTTAATAGGAATTAGTTTATGTGAGAAAATGAATTCCTGCCATATGGTCACTCAGTGTCATATTTGTTTATGCTAAACCTCAAAAGGCTGATGTCCTATGATATGTGTCATGTACAGGGTCAAGGTATAAAGTAAAACAATTTTCAAATTCCAAATATCAATGAGCACAACTACCTTGTTTATAATAATGCCACTGGGAACAGACGTTTCCAATTTTCCCAGCAAAATCAGATCCATTCTATCAGTATTCATTCACTTTTTTTATTTTTAAATACTTCTCACATAGACCTAAAGAGGATAGCCGAGGGTTTAGGGGCAGAAATCTGTTTGGATTTCACTCTTCTTTGGGGATTTTTACATTTAATATACATACTCTTCAGTATGATAGAATCTACTGTTACAGAATGTTTGATCACTGCGCACCTCTAGGCTCTACAAACTGGAGATGTGATAGAAAATTGACAAGATATGTTATTTACACATAAAAATATATATTTGCATAACAAGATTTCATAATAAATTATTTTGGAAATAGAGGAAAAAAGACAGACATGCCCTTTTTTTTTCAACACTTATAAATACTTAAAGGATGGGTGTCAGGAGGATGGGGCCAGGCTCTTTTCAGTGGTGCCCGGGGACAGGACAAGAGGCAATGGGCACAAACTTGAACATAGGAAGTTCCACCTAAACATGAGGAGGAACTTCTTTACCCTGAGGGTGGCAGAGCACTGGAACAGGCTGCCCAGAGAGGTGGTGGAGTCTCCAACTCTGGAGACATTCAAAACCCGCCTGGACATGTTCCTGTGTAACCTGCTCTAGGTGACCCTGCTCTGGCAGGGGGGTTGGACTAGATGATCTCCAGAGGCCCCTTCCAACCCTATGATTCTATGATTCTATGATTTTCACATGAAGAGCTGCTTGAGTTCTTTCTATTCAGGTCACGGCAACCACTAGAACTAAGCATTTGGCTGGCAGCCTTTAATTTAATTCTGTTAAAGTGAATTTCCTCACATTTTAATCAGAGAAGAATTTATAGCAGACTGCAACCCAAACTGAATCAAAATCACAGCTTCCCCATCTGCCTATCATTACCAATAACCAAATAGCAAATAATCTCCAGTTATCTTTCAAAAAAAAGGACATTAAAAATATTATTTTTGAAAAACACCTATAATATAGTAAACACATTTCAACCAATACATGAAAATTTTTCCTAATCCATGGAGAAAACAGCTAGCTGTAATACAATTGTAAATTCTAAACAAGAATTTTGACGGTGTTGTGAATAATAATACATAAAATTTGAAAATTATATTTCACACTTAAACCACCTGTGAATCTGAAACTCCTTTGTTCCCATTTACTCTACTTATAAAATATCAAAAAGGTATACCATTCCTTTTTGTGGAAGTGTCACCCCTGTTATTACACTGACCACAGACCCACTTCTGCTTCATGTCACTCATCACATCCATATCTAGCCCACGGATAACCCCCAGGGTCTCTGTTTACTCCTTTGACACAAGATTCAATCTACTTCTGTGCATCTCTGATCTACACTGTAGGATCAGAAAAAAAATCTGAAGTCTTCTCTGACTGCTTACTACAAAAATAATTTCAGGTTTCTACCTGTATAAAAGAGAATGCTTATTTTCACAAGAAGTAAATCTGAAGTTTCTGTATCTCCTGCAAAATAAGATGAGCTTTGCTTCCCACTTGGCAGACAGCATGTAGGGATGCAAGAGGCCTAAGACAGTAGGGATGTCCCGTTAGCCACATCTTTTGATTCAAAGGAGCTGGAGTATCCACAGGTAACTCCTTTGTAGTACAGGTGCCTCATCATCTTCCCTGTCCACTGTATGTGTGTGAACCATGAGCTGCTGAGCATCTTCTCTGCACAGTTATGCCTGTGCAGGGTCAGGTGCCCAGTCACGCTCCCTTCACACTTCCCAAGTGGGAGTAAACGAGTGAGAAAGATGAAGAATGTCAGCATAGGGCTAGAAGGCTATGGGTACTGACTGAAGAGTTAGTCAATTCCATAGAAATATTATGGAGCTAAAATTCTACAGAACACTGAGTTGGAGAGGACCCTCACTTTAGCTACAAGAAAATGTGAATGGCTTGCCAAGCCACGCTGCAAGGCCAAGACAAATACAGGGTTAGAATTCGGGAATTCCTGGCACACAGTCCATTACCTCATATTGCACACTGAGTTTAGCTACAAAAATGAAATTCATAAATTGTGATACAGTTCCATTAAGTGAATATTCAAGTACATAAAACAAATTTACAAATAAACCTTTAAAATACAATCCACATTTGCTGGTTCTAAAAATCCACAGAGGGATAATTTTGCTGAAAATTTCCAGTACAGTAAAATCAACATACATTTGAAACAGATCTAGTAAAAACTTGTTGGGGGAGGGAGGATATGAGTGTATATATAATTCTGGGCTAGATTCCCAGCCTGTGTAATATTTGCAATTAAAAGACTGGCAAAAGGACACAATGTTTAAATAGTATTGTTTCTGCAATTAGATCAGAGTCAGTATTCACATGGTATGCTGAGTCAGTCACTCAGATTCATAACTGAGTGAAAAGCAGAATTTAATCAAGAATAAAAGCTTTTCATCCCTTTAGAACATGCTTGGTAAGCTCTTTCCAGACATGGCACTGACTACACACAGCCAACCTTAAGGACACAGTTACAGTGTGATCTGAACAGTTGACAGGACACTCTGACCCCACAGTGACTTTCATCTGTCAAGAAAAACAGTCCACACAGTACTAGTGCCACACTCTGGGAAATTTAAAAAGAGCAATAAATGCCATAATATTAAAGTATCCCTCATGAAAGAGACAAGAGTCTGCAGCCATTTCTCTTCCTATTCAGAGGAGGTCCCAATCAATGCAGATGAAAAGCTTTTTCCCCTGAAAGGAAGGTAAAGACAACACTTAAAGCCTGGATTTATTAACCAGGGACATCTTCAAAAGAAAGGCTGGCAAAAATCACCTGCATTTTCTCTGTTAAAGTGAGCATTGTGCCAACTCTGTCCATTACAAAAAGCGAGGTACTCCAGGCCAAAATATACTCTTACTAACAATGATATAGCCTTGAAATAACTCCACTGGCTTGGTTTTGTTCAGAATGATTCAAATGAAAGCAGAAGTTAACCCAGTGTTTTTACTTACAAAACGTTCCTGTTATCTGCACTGAACCAGATGACTGCACTGCACCAGTGCTTCAACGCTGCACATCGTTCCCAGAGCACATGGGTGAGGAGAGAAAGCAAATACCGCATTTAAACAGTGCAGAAGGCAGTAAGGATGTTTTTTTTGATTGTTTCACGTTCATGATCCTTTAATTGTATATACAAATGCAGGCTTTTAATCTGCATACTTGATGATGAGCAAAATTTATATATCAATAATCTCAACATACTACACCTTAGCACATATGCTAGAGAAACATGTCCTGCTCCTCTCGATTATTTTGGAAGTCTTGAGGCCAAATCTGTATACTTGCTGTTGGTTTTCTAGTATTTGTTTTCTAAGTAAACTCTGGCAGAGGCAGCATAAGCTTTATCAGTGTCTCAAGTTTATCTGGACAATACAACTGCTTCATTCATACAAAAATGAAGAACCAAGTAATTGAGCTGAGGAAGCAACTGAATAAACAGGCAACAGGAGAACTCCGTCACCCATTTAGTAAACCCATACAAAGGAGAAGGGAACCTTGTTGAAAAGCAGCTAAGCCACTTGGGTAGATTCTATTAGGTATCTTTTGCCATTCAGGTTTGCTATAGGGAAAGTGACAAACAAAATAAGGTACATAAAATAATAAGGCATTTCCAGAGGAAGCTTTATCTCAAAATTTCAAAGTTACCTTGTAGATGACTAACTTGCACAACAACACGTGGAATAAGAAAGCATCTACTGTCTATACTTTACAGAAGGGAAAACGGAGCAGACTGCCTACAGTCACACAGCATGGTAGCTGCATGGCTGGAATAAGAATCCAGAAGTTCAGGATTAAATCACTAGACCACAGATACATACTACTTCTTATGATCTGCATAGAAGCATCTGAAAAGCTTTAAAGGAACAACTCATTGACTTGATGTTAATTTAAAAAAATAAAAGCCCAGATGGTTACACCTAGATTTCAAAATGTAAGACAAGAACAAAACTTTGCACTGTCAACTTTGTCTTTGATAATTACTAACTTAAGGATGTAGTCTTTAAGACTGCTTTGTCAGTAAAGGTAAACTGAGGATTAACTTGAGACAAAAATAGGTGTTGCTTATCACTTTCTTTGCTCTGGAAATTACAAATAACATAAAAAGAGATTAGATATAATTTCATAATACCAAAGAGACAACCTTAAGATGAAGAAGAACAAATGTTTACAGAAAAATAATGTGAATGAAATCATGTGTCTAGGATTTCACACACGCACGCACACACACAAAAAGTGGAACTAAGGTAAACAGAAATGAAGAGCTGCAACACAAACCGAAATCCCAGCACAGGGAGGCCAAAGATGAAGGGTAGTTGTAGTTAAGAAAATTCTTTCAAAATGCATCCCAGATGAGTACTTTGCACAGAATACCACCTGAGAAAAGTAGACAAAAGGACACTGAAAAGAGCTGCATGACTAAAACAGTTTGAGAAATGAGAATCTTGGGCATATTACCAAACTTGGAATGTTGATAAAAAGCAAAAGAACATCTTTTCAGAAAAACACAGACAGGCTCTCCTTTGGCAACAGAAATGCATTAAAAGTTACGCTTCTGAAATGCAGTGGAATACAAGATGAGGGACATGCAGAACTATATAGCATTACTGAGAAGATGCTAGTAGCTAATTCTCACTGTGTTAAGCTACGGAAAATTTCAAAATAAAATTTCAAAGTAGAAAATGCCCACCAACCAAGCAAGAAATAATTCTGCAAAGCAAATTCCCACTGGAAACCAAGCACAAAATTCTGAAAAATACTCATAAAATGTGATTTTAAGAATAACAAAAAAAGGGTGCTTTTTAAGAAAGGATGTTTGACACAAATCTTACGCATTTCTGAAAGAAAAATTGATATCCCTTGATGAAAAAACACATTCAATTAACAACAGAAAACGTTGAAATTGTCTTGAAACAGACTCCCATCTCTCTGGAAGTCAGATGTACTCCACTTTAGGCGAGAGGCACTAGCTGGCACTTCCAATGTCCTGTTGCAGTGCTCACAGAGATTCCACGTGACTGCATGGGTTTCGCACTAATAGGGAGCACTCTTGAAGTAAATGTTTGTCATGCATTTGCCACTTCAATCGTCCAGAAAAAAAAAAAAAAAACAAAAAACCTGTATGTGTGATTATGGAAATTGATTTCTGAAGTGTTGAGTATCTCCTGCAAGGTGCTAATGCTCCAATTGTTTTCAGTGAAAACAGTCAATAGCAGTATCACAAAGGATATGGGAATTAAGGATAAAAAGCACCTTGTAGTCAGGATTTTCATCCTTTTGTGGTATGAAGAAAGCACTCTTGACCCTGACTGCAATAATCTGCATTTATTAAAAACGTTCCTTTGGCTAGTAGTCTGTACCATTGCAGTGAGTGGCCTCCAAATGTACATATTCAGGAAGCAGGAAAAACATGGGGAAGAACCCTCACAAAAACAAAGTCACTGTAAACACCTGGATTTACATACTTTGCTTTCTGAAGAAAAGGTAACAACAAATATAGAAATAAAATAACATATAAAGAATAAATCAGTAAGAAATTAATAATAAATGCATGGTAGATAAATACATTACATAATAAAACTGTAAATATGAATGATGAAAATATAAATATCATTTCACTTTTATTCCAAAAGAAAGTATTAGAAGGAATTTGAGCAAATAAGAATGAACTGCAAGTGACACCATTCAGCCAGTTCCTAGGGTCTTTACCAATTGCATCATCACAGAAAAAAATGACTACGTTTCATGGAATGTACACCAGGTATTTAAAAATTACTATTAAAAAATTACTTATGCAACATGAGGAAAGGGGTTCAAACTTTTACATCAGAAGCTTGTATTCATCTCGCAGGCAGCTCTGCAGCAGCTGCTCTGTTAATAGAGTCATGTAGAATTAACGTTGTCTGTAGAATTAACACTGTACTCCCTTGTAGGACTGATTTGGCATGATTGAGCTCAAGTCTCCCCAACTCCTGAAGACACTGCCCTTGGGCATTACTCCCACCTACCCAAATATACGTGAGAGGACAGAATATATATTAGTCCAACAACAGCCATAAATAAGATTAATTGGAAGAGGTTTTTAACAGCAGTCATCCTGCCGGCAGCCTGACAAAGAGGGGTAATTCTCCAATGCCCTGATAGTCACAGAGATTACAGCCCCCACTGAGGAAAAGGCAGAGATGCAAAACCATCTATAACATGAAACATTTATCTTCATGTTAAGAAACTAACTAAATAATAAATAAAAAAATTGTAAACTACTGAAAGAAACCCTCCCTGAAAGCGTTCTTTTCAGTATCCTCAGGCCCTGCGCATCCCCGCATTTTTCACACTAGTTCCAAGAGTGCTTTCCCTTGCTGCACTACACTGATGAATCATTACAGTAGTAGTGTTGTAATAATCCCCACTTCAACTGAGAAAAAGAAAAGAACCTGAAACGTACAGATTGTGTAAGTGTCCTATTTAGGTAATCTACACATTACAACCTCTTTGTCTGCAGCCTTCTATGACCTCTTGCTCTCAACAAGTATATTTACTATAAAGGTTCTCAGGGAAAGATGATGCCACTCACAACAAACATCTGTGGAAGCTCTGTAAATTTGGAAACTGCCTTTTTAATAAATTCACTGAAGCTCAAACCTTGCTAAAATTAATTGGATTTACAGTACATAGCACTTTTTTCTTCATTGTGACAGAAGTTAATGCTGAAACCCAAGTTGTAAAAAGTCGAAGAACACTTTAATTCCATAATTTCTAGATTTTTTTTTTTTCCAATCAATGGAAGAGCGCTATAAGACAGTGCTATTTTTGGCCTGCCGTTGATACACTTGCAGTCTTGTGTCAAGGTATTCCTACCTCAGTTTCTCCTCCTATTTAAAATTAGCAAAATGGCACCTGGCTGAGTTCAACGAAAATTTTCTATGTGCCAGTAACTAAAACCAGCACAACTGTACTCCAAGAAACTTCTACTCCCTGAAACAGAGCATAAAGTTGAAGAGGAGCAAAGTTGAAAGCCAGTGTGCAACAGAAGTGGACTTCAGCTGCTCCCAGAAGAAGGAAAGTCCAAAGGACCCATCCAGGTCCAGGTGCCAGCAAAGGTTAATCTCATCTGTTGTTTTTGCCTAACATACCACATTTCATTAGTTCACGAACAGAGAGCTGTCCTGTTTCTCATGCAGCAGCTCCATCTGCTGTCCAAAAGGAACGGTGGACTTTGCATTGAGACTACATTTACAAAATAAAAAAGAAATCTGACTTGAATCTATCATTCTGTGATTCTGTGAATAACTTGAAATATCTCCGGAAACCTTCCAAACACCTCCCCAGTCAGTCCTCCTGCATGAACGGAACCCACAGCCAACCTTTACCTACCGGTGTAAACCAACTAAACAAAACAAATATGTAAGAGGAAATAATCATCTAAGCATCGGGATTCTTTACCTGTACATCTTCAGAACTAGTCTTCTCACAGCAAACTCCTATTCTTCACTACCTGCAGCCGTTTAGTGCTGTGGTGTCCAAAGGTACCACGTTACCAAATCACATCAGTGAGATACCGATGCTCACTTCACAGCACAATAAATGTGCCCAAGGTATTCAAAGACTACAAGATGTTTATGGAGATTTGTCCGTTACAAGTGGTTTATCTGAGTTGCACAACATAAATTTAAGCTTATTGTTCTGAAGATCAACTCAGTTTTTAAAAACAAAAGTTTTGTTTCTTTTATGCAGCTCAGGGCCTTAAGGACTCAAATTAAACTCTCCACTCTTTGCATTCCTTTACCAGGAGCACTACTAAGTTCTCTCCCTAACAGAACAGTTTTGGCAAGACCGTATGGACCCAGAGATTGTAAATTCAATCAGACCTGCTCTGAATCTTGTCAACTTGGCGATTCTTGGTCTGTGTTTACAACTGCTGTGGCTCCACAAGAGTTTGTTAGCTCCAATACAGTACTTGCTGTAACTACTGAACCTTTCCAGTAACCCCCCAGTTTCTGGGCAGCCCTGCAGGAGCTATTTAATAATCAGCCAGCTCGTGAGCTTTGGCTTGCTGCTGGCCACAGGCGCACTAGCTGACTTCATGGGAATCACAGGGCATACTACCAGTGTGCCTTCGTTATCCGAGTCACCTTGGTTATTCATTACACTCGTTATCTCAGCCCTTGATGCAATGCTAGTAGATTGTGTACCCTAATCAGCTTGTACATTGATTTGATTAGCCTCCTGGTTCCTCACATTTTAAGGTGCACTTATTTCCACGTTTTTCTCCACTCTTACAGATACTGATACTTTTAAATTATTATCAAGTGAAACACAAGATTCTCACAAAAACGTTTTACTGCATACCCTAGGCAATGGCACTACAGAGCAGATCTTCTTCCAGCCCTGCCTGCTCCGGCCACAGCTCACTCCCCTGAACCCCTCAGCGTGACCTGGTGCCTGGTAGCCCCATGCCCCCTCTCCGAGCCCAGCCAGGGTGGCTACAGGAGAGCCAAGCTGGGGAGTCATTCCAGTAGCAGAAAGCCATAGGCTTCACCTGGGCTTAGAATTCAGTTTCGGGGAGGGTTGAAGAAGGAATAACCTCATAGTCATGGCTTTTGGGGTTTCTAATGTGCCTACTCTTGATTTTAAAAAATAACATCAAAGACTTGTTTCAGACCACAGTTACAGGTTTTTAAGGGATAAGTCTTGTTTTACTAAATCCACTGAGGGTTTTATGGTGATTTTAGAACAGATATAGTTCAGTCATTACTCCCTTTAATGGATTTAGTAATAGACATTCACAGTATTTGGAACAATAATCCAAGTCCACTGTAATGTTTTCATCCACATTGAAAATATTGTCACGCAATAGAACAGTATCCCTAACTTATTTTCTTTTTTGTTCTTTCAATTTACAAGGGGCTTTTTAATGTCTCCAAAATATTATCAGTCGCTAATTTCCAGGTGTGATTCCCACATCCTATTTCTCTACCTGTCGACTCACAATAAGTTGCTGCAGTGTCTAGCAGAGATCGGATGGACACATTTTTATTGGTCACCTATGTCTTGTCTTTCAGATTCTCACACAGTATTTTTGTTGTCTCATGTGGCACTGGAAAGCCAGCAACATGCTGTGGTCCATGGGATGCCCAGTAAACATAACCACAGTTTTCCAGGTTCCTTTAATTCAGATGCTATTGTTTAAAACCCAAACTAAAACCCCTCTGTTTGTTTAAACTGTCCCTAAAAACCTACAATGCTGGAAATCAACAATGTTAAAATAACCTGGTTCCAAATAATTTTGGAACTGACCCAGTGTAGTTTCCATATCCCTGATGCTATGACTGAAAGGGGCTTTGCCTGAAATGTTCATGTTTACTCCAGAACTGGACTGCTGTTAAAAGCACATTATAAATAACTGCAATGTGAGTAATGTTCATATTTGTAAAAGCAAAATCATTTGATCTAATCCATCAATGTATCACCTTCATCTGTGTAAAAAGACCCAATCATATAATAGAGTCATAGAATGGTTCGGGTTGGAAGGGACCATAAAGATCATCTAGTTCCAACCCCGCTGCCATGGGCAGGGACACCTCCCACTAGACCCTATAAAGGCTTATGTAAATTTATGGCTGTTTAGAGGAACAGTTCCCCAACGTAAGGCGATTGTGGAATATAATTATATTCTCCCAAACATAAGGATTAACTCGGAAAACGCCCAAGTGGGATGACGACAAATATTTTATATTGATTACTAATGAACTTTTAAAAAGTCGGTCTTTCACAAGAAATAATGACGTAGCCCTACAGCGAGCGCTTCAAAGCAAGATGTGGGCCGCACCCGGCAGCCGGTCGGGGGCAGCGATCAAGCGGCACGTAGAGGCGGCCCCACACTCGTTTAAACAGCGGTTTGGAAGTCCGACCCTGTTCATGCTGGTGAAGAACAAGAAGGAAAACGAAGAGCCCGCCGCCCCCGCCCGTGGCGGAGGGCTCCCGCCGCCCCCCGAGGGGAGTCTCGTGCGCAGGCTCTCTGGGCGGTGCGCAAAAACTCCAACAGGTGGCTCCGTGGCGCAATGGATAGCGCATTGGACTTCTAGAGGGTGAAGGGATTCAAAGGTTCCGGGTTCGAGTCCCGGCGGAGTCGTGTCTCCCCTTTTTTTTTTCTTTTTTCCCCCTTTCCCCTCTTTCTTTCCTCCTCACTCCCCTTTTGGCTTAAATTTTTTACCCTGCTCTCCCGTCCCTTACCTCATCGCCGGAAAAATACGCTCCGCCGACCTGGCGCTTCCCGGCCTCCGGCTCCCGTCAGCGAGGCGCTCTGGGCCCGCCTCCCGGCGCGCCTGAGAGAGCGGGGATGGCTGGGAGCGGGCGGAGACAACGGCAGCGGCTTCCATCGAGCGGGGCGGCTAAGGAGCCGCCTCCGCCCCAATCTCCGCTGGGCCCCGGCGACGCTGAGGTGTTTCACCGCCGGCGAGAAAGGCGGAGGGCCGAGGGGGGCCGCCGTCTGCCGGCGGGAGAAGGGCTGCCCTCCGCCCCGCCCCGTCCCTCAGGCCCGGAGCCCGCGGCGGGAAGGCGGCAGCTCGCGCACGCAGCCCCCGTTTTTAAGAATCCACACAAAAGAAAAGCCACCGCGCAAACCCCTGCGACAGCGACGGCTCCGGGAGAGTCGTCAGTACCTAAAAACCCGCCGCCTCACGCTGTGAGGCTTCCAGGACAGTCTTCGGAAAGCAATTTTACTGGAAAATAAGACACTGTTTTTCACTTCAGCCCACCACACGTTCCTGGTTAAAGGTATTTTCAAGCAACAGAACAAGCCGACAAAACGCAGTAGACAACGCTGAAGCATTTCACACTTGAATTAATACCATCTTCTCTTCCTAACTCACACATACCTACAGACAGAGGATAAAGAGCCATTTTAGCAGCAGCAATCAAATATCAAATATAAAAACCCAAGTAAATAAAAGCAGCAGCAGCACTGAACAAACCTCCTTCATTTTGCTCAGGATTTAATTAAATTATAAATTCATCTGATTCATGATTTCATTAAATTTGTGGGAGTTTTGATAAATTATTTATAATCCTGCATGTGTGACCGGCTTCTTTTCCAAACTGTAATATTTAAAAGCGATAAAGGAAAAATACACATAATTTAAACGAAACACACCATCAGGAGCATTGATGATCACTGTTCTGCAGCACAGTAACCTGCTCAAGAATGCCATCTAGCTATAAAATATATATAACCCTTTACAGAAACATCAAACTTTCTCAGAATTTGCAGAAAAAACATCTCTACATTAACTTCATAAAATGCAACTAAATCAAATGGCAGAAGACAAAACGTTCCTCCTTGGTCTGTCACTTCCAGCAACGCTTTTCAGTCCAAATATTATTTCCCTTTATACTTTTTCTATTTAAGGACAGCTTCATAAAAGTTGCTTAGTTCCAAGTCAAACAAAAAATCTGAAGGCAGAGGCTTTTACATATACAAGTTTGCATCTTGCGAGCAATATTTACAGAATCAATACTCTAAAAATGCAGAAGTTAGTTAAGGGCTACAGTCCAAAAGAAATAGAGAGCAGGGCATTTCCTAGAGGTTAAGCACGGGGACTCTCCGTATGGTATGGCTCTCCTACCACGCTGGCCCTGTAACACATTCTAATGCGAACCCGAGTGGAAAAGTATAGGAACACAATCCAAAAAATACTTGTATGAAGAGGGCTTTGAGGAAAACGTTGCACAGAATGCATGAAGAGAATCAGGAAAAAAAATTCAAGAATTCTAGCAAGCAATGTAAATTGGACAGATGCTGCTTGCTACGAATTTATGGAGTAGCATTTATGTCCTCAAACCAGGACATGGAGTAATTAAAAAAAGAAAGCAATGTAAATGCAAAGAGGCAGTCTAATAATCCTTCTATCTGACTGGATAGGAAGAACCTCTTTGCTGTGAGGACAGTCGAGCAGTGGAGCTCTGGGAGATGCGCAGTCTCCATCCTTGCAGGATTTCAAGACTGCGTAAAGCCCTGAGCAACCTGGTCTGACCCTGCTCCAAGCAGGAGGCTGGGCAGGACAAGGTCTCACGGTCCCTTCCACCCTCCATTACAGCAGGATTCCAAGTCTCAGCAAGACTTACCTAGGCAGGCTCCTGTGGTAAAGACAGGACCTCTCAAAAATTAAGAGATCAAAACCAGTTTTATCACATGGAAAACAGCAGGAAGAAAATTAAATTTTCCTTAAGTTTTAAGGAGACTAAGTTGATTGCAAAGATTAAAGACCTCAAAAGATGGAAAAAGAAATGTGAACAATGAGAGCATGACAGAGAAAAGCGAGAGGTATTTTCCTTCTGTTCCTAAACTAACCATGCCTACTAGTGGCACCACACCAGCAATGCCTCGGCCACTGTCAGCCCAATCCTTTTTCATTAGAGCCTTCCGACTGCAACATCTCGGAGATGGACTGTGAACTCACTGGGCTGTACAACCACTGGGCAGTCCCCACCTCAGGGGCAAGAAGCAAAAGGAATACTGGCAAAACCAAGGGGAGCATAAAGAAACAGGAGAAAGAAATTACTACTGTCTGCACAAAACATTCCAGTGACATCCGAAACAGCAGTAAGCGCATATATAAAAAGCCCCAACATGGTACCTACTGCCTTTCAATCTCAGAGAAATTTGTTAATAATGGTTTCTGTCAATAAAGGCAAAATTACAAATTAACACAAATATTTTGGACAACCATTAGAAGAAACATTTATAAGCAAAGTTTTTCAAACGATGCTAGTGTTTCACAAATAATTTATGTATTTGAGTATTTTCACGGAAATCTGATAATTTATGCAATACCATGGTACATTTTGTTTCTACTCTCTCCCCAGCAACCTAAACCATATCGTCAATTTCAGTCAAATTTAATTGAAAGGTAGAGGAGTCCAAAATACTACCTGCCTATGCTTTTATGAAAATTGGTGGTTGAGAAAGGAACACTAGTGCCTTAGCTAAAAGCGGCTGAAGCACAAGCTCAGGCAATAGCTGAGCGGCAAACCAGCAAACACAGCCTGCAAGTACTACCCTGCGAACACTCTGGTACATCTCACCTCTGGTTCACAGAGAGGAACACGGACACTTGCTGGGCACCGTGTGTAACAAAACAGAAGACATTAGAAAAATCAAAGGAAGGGAAAGGATATAGAGCATAAAACAAATCCCTCGCTAGCTATGTTGTACATGAAGTAATTTCTGTAACTAGCTATTGAGCAGCCTGAGCAACAGACATCGAGTTGTTGCTTGCTGTGTAACACCAAAGCTTCTGTTTCTCTTTGAAGGTCTTTCAGAGTTGTAAGCTGCTTTTCCAAACTTGCATTTGAACATCCCAGGATGCAACAGAATGGCAATTACTGTGGTGCCTTGTTTTCTTTCCTCAGTGTTCAGTTTTTTTTTTTTTTGTGCTTCCATGTCTCATCCAGAGAACAAGACACCATAGTTGTTTTTATTGGCTTTTTTACCATTTACAGAGAATCGAGATATTAGTATACATATAATTAATGTGGGTTATTAATAATAATAATATATAATTAATATGTTCTAATACATATAATTGTATTAGAATAGCATCTGCACATTATCTGAGACTTGGGGACAGGTGGTTCTACTTGTACGTGTTTGATACTTCCCAATGAATTCACTTGGCTTTGCATGCCTTTCATCTCTCCAGGCAGTGAAGACTTTTCAAGGAATCTACATTCCCAGCTGTCTCTGGTAGCAAAACATTATGGTCAACTTCAGAAGAATATAAAAAACTCCAAAGGATCAGGGGAAAATTTCTTTCAAGCTTCAGCTGGTGATCAATATATACCACGATGTTGATTTCATTTTAGCTATCTCCAGTGCAAATAGCTAATTGTTAAAAAAACCAACTAGTTTGCATTCTCAGTAGTAGAAAATTTCATGGTTAAACGTTGGTCAAGAGCATACTTCTTGTTTAAGATCTGCAGCCTTTAAAATTCAATGCACATATGATAAGGATACAATCAACACCGCTGGTCCTCTGATAATCACTTCTAAATCTTTCTCACCCAATCCACCTAAGACAATGTAGTGACAGTTTTACTTCTTCTATTATCCATCTTTTCTGCTACCTGAGTATGTAACGGAGTTACACTAATTGTAACAGCAATAAAATAACCAAGTCATTAAAAACCAACCAAACACCACAACAGTTCTGACAATCACAAAAGGTTATGAACCGTCACTAAAGCAGAACTGTGCTGAAGCCATCTCTGGTTCAGTATCAGAGGCCTTCCAAACTCACTCTATTCATTTACCTGAAGAACTATTCCAAGACAGCTACAAGACCACAGTCTGCACACTACACCCTAGACAATGGATCCCACTGCCAAGTCATTTTCAGAAAGATCGTCAGACAATTATCAAATGGTAAAAAATAATAAAAGCAACATATGACTGAATGCTACAATTTTATATATAAATAATACATATTTTCATTGTTTTATCCACTAAACAATATGAAATTTATATCTTATTTACTATTTGTTTATATTAATTTATAAATTATATATATTATTTATATTTTAATATAAATATGTATGTATGTATATATGCTGAATTCCAGGATATTCTCAATCCTGTTATGGTCAATGTTGAAATAAACCCTTCATAACCAAACTATTTCTCAATACCTTCTATTACGGAATTGGCCAGCAGCACCTCTGTAAAGACATGGGAAAATTCGTTCTGGCACATAATGGGCGCCAAGGTGAATTACACACATAACTTTAAACTGAATTTACTAATTCATTGATGTAAAGACTGAAGCCTGAAAAGACCACAATCCCTGAAGTTGGATTTTGTGCTCAGATTTAACAATATGCTTTCATATCATTATCTTTTTACATAAACGTTAATTTAAATAAAAATTTAATTTTAAAATATAAATTAATTTAAATTTAGATACTTGATAATTTGATAAAGCTCCCTGCCAAATTCCCACTACAAGGAATTCCCTAAACTTTAATTTGCACATGACCTGCAATCTTCAAAAAGAAAAAAACACCACAACCAAAGCATTCTGTAAAAAATTTTATAACAAATAAGTTCTTCCAGCTTGTTATTTTTCTTCAAGTCTTAATTGCGAAATTTCTTCTTCTTCCGATTCCTCTTCCCTGCTGCAAAAGCTGCTCTTTCACTCATGATCTCCTGATACTTCTTTTTATTATATCTGAACAAAATAGATAATTTACTTTTAAGCATCGTAAATCAAAGTTCAGGAAAAGATAACATGGAAAGCACTCTACATATGTAATTTGCCAAACGGAGTTCTCTCATGTTTTCCGCGTCAGATTTCTTTAATTTTATACATTTATGCATAGGTAAAGGGAAATCACACTTGAATTAATGATAAATGCAAGTAAATTTGTTTTGAAGTAAATTTGATTGAAGAATCATTAATTTTGGCATAACCAGGGGGTTCTTCAATGCATATGCAATCACATTCTGGACAGTTTGCTAAAACACTGCTACTGCTCATAGTGTGAAGACTCACCCATTTCGACAATACTATGGACAAATTACACCCATTTTTATACTGCGCTCTCAGCAAACTCAAGATAATCCACTTTACTCTACTCAAGATCGAAAACTGAGATGAGATTAATACTAAACAATGAACAGGATATACTTACTGAATACGAGTTGCTAGCTCCTCTAATACAGATTCTTATGTACCTGTACTGATTACCACAACGGATTACTGCACGCTAAGCAGTACTGAGGCTTTTAATTGCGACACTGAAACCTGACAAATACCTGCACTAATGCTGAAGTATCTGGCTAAAGCCCTCAATTAGCCACAGCATAAATTAACTGATGAAATTTCAAAGACATTAATTTTTAAAAATAGCTTCTAATAAATACTTTATAAATCAGGTCAAGCCAGAAAACAAGTTAAGAAATAGCTATACTAACTTGCCTTCCCAACATTAATAATTAATTTACAAGCTTGACAACATTAACCTTATAATCCCAAATCATGTACTTCCAAGAAAACATGTCATTATGTGAAAAAAGAGGTGCAGATTATCATCATGTCATAACCAATATCAAAATGAATCAACTAAGCGATCCACTCCAGAAATTGTAGGTTAGGCAGACATTAATTAATCCAGACTTCTAGAGCAATTTTGATTCCTATGACAGGTGACAGACTGACATGCTTATAAAATGAAATCATATCAACTTTAATAGAATTACAGTCAGCACTTTTATACCAATTACGACCAGAAAAAATATTCAGTCTTTAAACACCAAAAAAAGAGTGCATGTGTTGGCATAAATCACTCATTCAGAGCCCTTGGTTTTTGGTGTAAGCCTGTGCAGACTCTTGTTTTAGAAGTGAACCAGAATAGGGCTGATATGTTATCTCTTCAACACTGACATTATTTTAAAGAGTGGCTGCCAATAGCAATGACCTGAGTTGGATAAAACCCTTTCATGAATGTAAAAAATATGCTGTCTCAGTCTAATTATTCTGTTGCTTAGATCTTCTCCATGGCAGCGCTGCCGGAGTGCTAAAACAGACTAAAAGGTTTTCTTTGAAGTATAAAAAAAAAAAAAATACAAGCTGAATAAAAACCACAAAAAAGTGACTTAATTAAAAATACTCCTCTCTTACATAGGGTATTAGAATTACAAAACTGTTTTTAAATACCTTCTAAACTCAGAATCCGCAAGCAGCTCTTCAACAATTGTTCTCTTCCTTTGTTTCTTAGGGATTCGACTATGGTAGAAATCTATGGGCGAATCAACCACAGTTCCAACCTAGAAAAGAGAAATGAAAACATTATTACTGTACTGCAAGATGTCCATTATTTGGTTTTTTTTTTTTTTATTCCTCAGCGACGAATGTAAAGACACCTACAGAGAAGATCAGAATGGTATCTTAGAAGTGCAAAATATCAGAAGAATTAAGCAATGTTTTGTAGGCAGAGTCACTTTTTGTCTCATTTTTTAGTGCACAGAGGAGGGCCTGAGCTTTCAGACTGTTGAGTTCAACACTGAACTAACTGCTGCATCAACACATCTTAACTCTTTCCCCTTTCTGTCATTGTGGTGGTTTTGCTGATGGCTACACAGCAGTTAATCCAGCTCTAACACAAGGGCTTCATCCTGGAATGCATCACATTTATTTGCAACCAGTATGTTAGCCAGTTCTGATGATTTGGGTTAGCAGTGGAGATACAGGGTGTGAAAACAGACCTGCCAGAAACATAAAGCAAGACCCACCCTTGAGAGTGAAGTGATAATATTTTGAGAAATAAAAACAATTTCCTCAAGAATGCTAACTATTCAAACAGGCGTAAGTAGATGGAAGCCTATTTCTACAGTTTCTGCAGTAATTATTTTCTTTATGCAAACCACTACAAAGCTGAGAGCTACAGCAGCAGAAATTCTGGCTGATCACAAAGCTGGCTGTCTCCTTTCAAATTGTATCAGCTAGTAAACAAATAAATGCAGTTGTTAAAAAAGGCTGTTACTTCGTCCACTGAGGGTTTAGAATACAGATGAAGACAGATGTTTGTTCAGTACTATGAATCAGCTGAAATTAAAACACCTAGCATATACACGTACGTAATACAGAGTTAAGCAGTTGTAAACTGCAGCCAAGTAATCAAAATACTTTAATAATTAAGCTATGAAATGAAATCAACATAGAGGTTACCTACAAATAGGGAGGGAATAAGAATAGCTGTTCAAAACTTCAGCAGTACCATGCCACCTTCTGCTGCTTCCTTACCTGGAAGTACTTGGGTAGACCATCTCTATCATTCTTCTTATAAAAATGCTTAGGGTCCAATGAAGCTCTCATCTTCAAAACTTTAAGGTCATTTTTCAGTTCACTTGTGATTTCTGGGGCTTTCATACCAAACCAACCATCACCCGTTGTTTTTGCTCGCTCTGCCTAGGATGCAATACCAAGAATAATAAATTTGCATTCAGCATTAGGACAGGATAAAGCAGGGAACTCTCCCCTCCAAAAGCGGATAAAGCATTTAGAACATAGCTCTGTACCTTTAAAAAGCATATTTTATGACCCTTATAATAAGAAGGTTATCATCACTGTATTAATGACAGATTTGTACCATCTGATCACATTATCTTTCACTTCACTGTCCTGGTGGCTCACAGGATGGCTCAAGGAAGACACTAAACTGCAGTTCATCGCTCCACTTCCAGTGAGGCCCGTTATACGCACACAGTTCCAGCATGGGGCTTTCTACCAAAGCTTGTTTTGTTATTTCAGGCATTATCGGCTCTTCACTTACCCTGCGCTGTTTCTTTAGCTGGTGGAGTGATTCCCTGAAGGGTGGGACACATTCTTTTTTCTCAAAATCTGGAGTTATTATACTCTTCTGCAAGAGCTGTAAGAATTTTTTTTAATGTTGGACAGTCATCTCACAGATATAAATTTTACTGCTTTACTGTATTTACAGAACCTACTAAAGGAATCATGCAGAATCTAAACAAGCGTTATAATACAATACTTGAGCTTCTCTGATCTACAAAAAAAAAGTAGGAGGGATCTTCAAAACAGAACCCTGGCCAACAACAGAAAGCAGTTGGCTAGCTCTGGAAGAAGCGAAATAGCAAATGCTCTAGAATAGAGAGTGTTATCACAAATGAGCCTAAGAAAACAGTCTCAATGAAAATAACACATTTCCTTTATCTCAACGGGTGCTTTTGAAATAAAACTGCCAGTTCTGTATTAGGGAGAATACAGAATTTATTTACTGAAATTCATTCTTGCTATGGACTAAATATCTTGTTAGCAGACCTTCAGCTCATGTACGATCAGGCAAAACTGCAGGCATAATCAACTTTATTTTACAAGATAATGCTGGTATTTGCACTGCTTTTCAGTTTCTGAAGTGTCACATATATTTAAATTCTTACCATTAAAACCAAATGTAAAGCTACACTTTGGCCAAAAAGAATGGAAGTTCTCAGAAAACCGTAAAACAGGATACTTCTTTAAAAACCAGTAAGCCAACCTTATTAAATTAACATATTTGTGTTACTATAGTCACAGATAACTGCATAATTGTAAACATGTTACCTGGTCCTTCTTTTCCTCCTTCAGTTGTTTAATTACACTTGATCTAGGCTTCTGTTTTTTTGCATCAAAACTAATATATAAACCTCCAAGCTTCTTGACATTCAAACCAGGGTCTATGCTGCTGGAAAGATGTAAGCTACAAGAGAAATAGTTAATGATTAGAATATTGTAACAAGCATGCATCTAAACCACCTGCTGTCTTCTGAGACAGATAAACAGAAAAAAAAAATTTCTTCCCACTTGGAATCACTTCCACAAATCCTTCATATTAACACTAATGCTGTATTCTTATCTTAGATATTACTATCTTCTATAAAATTGAATTCTGAATTCGTTTAACCTTGCCAAAAGAACTCATGACCAGCACCCTTCTTCTATACATTGAGAAGCCTGCTAGCTAAAGAGAAAAAAAAAAAACACAAATGCAAAAGCACAAACATAGAGGTGGTAAAAATATTGTCAATTCTTAGTGAAAAGTATGAAGAAAATAGAATTCATCCTCAGAATGTTTAAGTCCTTGTCTGTGTAAAAGTACTAGGAATAATGTTATTAAACATTTCAATGCTAGTATTTTTTCATTACTTCATTCAGGCATCCAAAGGAAAGTATCCACCAATAAATGATGGATGACTTAAAAGGAGGTTTTTGATGACAAGAATGCTTAAAAGCTATAAAGTATTGTGGAGAAATACGGTAATATCAAAAAAAGTGCAATATTTATTTATTGTAGCTTGAATGTTTATTAATACAACCCCTTTACAACTGCCTATTAAACTGTGACTAATCTTTTATAATACCTTTACAATGAATGCTTGGCTAAGTTTTTGCAAGACCTCTGGCCTTCCTGAAGATTTTCGGAAGAATAAAACTTATTCATCCAACCTAAACAGAGTATTATGCTCTAAACATATGAAGCATACGAAGATTTTAGCAGGAGTTGGACTACAAGAGCTCAAGAGATCCCATCGAACCTAAATTGTTCTATGATTCTGTGCTGGGCTGATCTCACTTTAAGTGTCACCGTCCCACAGCACAATAAGAACTGAAAACATAAAAGCATATGCAACTGTTTAGGATTAAAAAGCGCAATCTAATTAGGCAATGTGTAACGAATTTACTGGACATTTTGTTCTTTATATCCAAACTAAAAAAATAAACTATTAAGAAAACTGTGACCTGAATAAGCAATTATGTCAGCCTGACCCGTTTAAGCCAGTATCACATTTTATAAGCCAAAAACATACAAGGCCTCCACATGCCAGTTCTCTTCTGCTATATACAAAACTGAAAAAAACCCAAACCCTGAACTTATGGACTGCATTTTTATTTTATGATCTGTGCAACCCCACTTTCTATATCAATATGACTTATGTGATGAGACTGCTCCCTTATTTATTTGGCATCATTTAGCACTTAATGTACATATCCTATGAATATGCTTGAATGAAATGCAGATTCTTTGTTCCCAAAACGATACTTACACATCAATCTGATTTTTCAACAAATCATCATCTTCATCTTTCTCATCTTCGTCTATCAATTCCTCTTCAGCCTCTTCCAGATCTGAGGATTCTTCACCTTTTTCACTGCCTTCATGCGTACTTTCAGCATCACTAGCTTGGTCTACCTGATCTAGATAATACTTTTGGCTGGAACTCATGCCAGGCTCAGTATCGATTACAAAAAGCCCTTCGGCATGCAGTGAACTGTTTTTCAAAGATTTCTTGGCGGAAGGAGTCCTCTTATCTGCCTCTTTATAACACAGATTCTCTTCAACTGTGTCTATGTCTGCCACATCACTATTTTCAGATTCATCACTTTCATCTTTGCTCAGAAACAATGCAACAGAATCATTTCCATTGCTTGATGTTTGACTGCTGTGGGATACAGACTCAGCATATTCTCCTGTTCGGTCTTCACCACTGTCTGCACTGATTTCAAACATCCTACATCTACCAATGCTATCAGTTCTTTGTGCAACAGCTACATCCTTTTGCGGGCTGCTCACTGCACTAGCTTCCTCACCCTTTCTTAATTTATCAGCGTGGGTGAAAGACTGCTGTGCACCTGCCTCAGCATCTGCTCTTTTGCATTCTGGAATTTTTTTACTTTCATTTGGTGTTATTTGCTCTTGGGATTCTAAAAATTGTTTGGGACTCATGCAATCAGTCAAAGAGAGATTCATATGGTTTAATTTCCCCTCCCTCATAAGTATTTTACTGTGGTGTTCTTGTATTTGTCCACACGCTCCCTCTGAATCGTCTACCCCAACAGACTGTCTATTTTTTCCTGCTTTTTTTCCAGGCGATTCAGTGTCACTAAATTTGATTTCTGTAAGACTGCTGGGTATTACATCATTCAAAATCCCTTCTTGCACGTCACTACGGGTTGTTTTTGTAGGTTTGGAAGAACATTTGCTTTTAGGTGAACTGGGTTCTTTGTTATCCTCAGTGACAGAGGAAGCATCTTCTGTGTCAGAGACAAGTTCTGCAGCAGGTCTAGAATCAGACATCTTTACTGGCTCAGATTTAATGGTGTCTTCTATTAAGTTCTCATCTTCTGAAACAATTCTGTTTCCTTTCTCAGTCTGCTTAGTAATTTCTGCTTGTGATTTCATTTGCATGCTCCTTGTAACTCGTTTGGTAGTGATGGACGGTTCCATATGAGAACTCAAGCAGCATGACTCTGCATCAGAAATATCTTCACTCTGGGCTTCATGAACTGTATCTGGCTGCAATTTCTTTTTGCTTTGCCTGCTTCTTGTACTTCTGGTAACATTAGGCATCCGGACACCAGAAACAGCAGAGGAACAAGACTCAGCTTCAGAGATATCATCTTCATCCAGAATTCTGCTTAACTTACTTGGAAAAGCTGTCTTGTCACGTCTTTTTTTGTCAGGAGAATCCGGTTGACAAGGAATTACAATTTGCCGTCTTCTTGTTACTCTTACAAACAAAGGCGTTTGAAGACCAGACACAGCAGAGCAGTTTGATTCTGTTTCTGACACATCCCCATCAGTTTGTGGTTCAGCAACTGATTGTACTGAATAAACAGTTGTGTTCTCATTTCTAGTAATTTGCTTCTCTGAGCTATCACTGACGTCTGACTTTGTTTCTGCACATTCCACCTCTTCAAACTGAGATTCCTGAACTACCTCTCGCTTGTGAATTGACTTACTACTCCTTCTAGTCCTCGTAGACACAGGAGTACTAATTTCAGCAGATGCCACCTAGAAAAGGAGTAAAAAAGAAAAAGGTGTGCCATTGACAAATAAAATAACCCCATAAAAAGGATGCTACGCAAATCACTAACAAATCTTAAACAAATCTAATCAAGCTGACAACATATTACGTTTCCTTGCATAACACTATCTATGTGGAAAAAGTGTTAACAAACCAACCCTTGCTTATCTGTTTGTCTACCGCCTTTTGGTCTAAGGCAGGATAATAAACACACACATCAATTAAGGAATATAAACAAGTATCTTCTAATTCTAAAAAGTTCTGGCAAGCTGTCACAATCCAGAAGCGTTGTTCAGAAACATTCAAAAATTTGCTCAACTATAAAGCACTGAAGCCCAGCAACTGGCAGAACATGCCCCCAGATGGTTTCCATAACCAATTTCAGCAGTCTTAGGAACAGACTGGCCTCACAGCAACTGCGGCACCAGGTATAATCTGGGGCATCTTCTTTAACGATGCTTTTAAGTCACCTGGAAAGCAATTCAAAATTTTGGAAAGAAAAAACACTCTGCAACATCAGGATCTTCCCAAAACACAGAACAATGTTGGAACGACAGAAACCACGCTACATAAACGATCTGCATTTACGCGAGTGGAAAAGCCCTAGAGAAATACTATAGTAACTGTAGTACAAAGGAAAAAAAAAAAAAAACAAGCAACACCCTAACCTTTAACTCGCAACGTTAAGCGTTCAGCGACCCACAGCGGCTGACAGCCCTGACGAGTGAAGGCGGCGGCAGGGCAGGCCGCGGCAGGCCGCCGCTGCGGCACCGGCAGGGCAGCCCGGCAGCCGGGCCCGCTGCTGCCCCTGCCCCGCCGCCGCCGCCACCGAGCCCCACGGAGCCGTCGGGCTCCACCGCCCACCCGCCGCGGACACCGGGGGAGGCACGCGTGGGGCGGCCGCGTGTGCGTGAAGATGGCTGCTGCCGCCGCCGCGCCGCCTCGCACGGCGGGTGGCGACCGGCTGCCCGCGCCGCCCGCTCCCAGCCCCCCTCACCTCCGCCGCGCCAGCGGGCACGGAGGGGCTGCGGCTGCCTTCCCCGGGCCGCGCCGCCTGCTCCCGACGCCGCGCCGCCGCCCGCCTGGTGGCCACCATCTTGTCAGCCGCGGCCAGCCCTGCCCGCCCCTTCCGGCGGCGCGGCGGGCGGGAGGGGCCAGCCCCGGCCTCCGAAGGGCAGGTCATAAAAACGGGTAAAAAAGGGACAGTGAGGGGAAAGGGGGTGGCGTGTGGGGTTTGCGTGGAAAAGCCGTGCGGGAAGCGCAGAGCGGCACGCCCCGGTGAGGGAAGAGGGTGGTACGTACCACGCTTAAGCAGGATGCTTACGACCATTTTATGACAAAAGCGTAAAATAGCGTTATGGAGACGATGAGAATCCATACAAAGCACAGATAAAAAGCCCACAAGAATTTCAAATTTTAATTCAAACTTTCAAGTTTCTCACGGAAGGAAATCCCGTCTCTCCCACCTCGATGCAAGACAAATTAGTGAGACAGCCTGATAAAGTGTTACGCTATCAGTGACTCTAGAAAAATAAGATTATCATGTCTTAAAGGGTACTTTGCTACAGCAGGCAAGTTGTTAACAGTTTACAGAAAGGAAATAAATAATTATCCCATTAGAGCAGCCTCTAGCTGGTTTTAGCTCAATTCTTGTTTTGTAGCATTTCAATTTACAAAACTGAGGACACGTGAGCAATACAATACAGAATGGCAACAGCCAAACACGGAGACAGCATTTACAGATAGTCACCAGCAGCCAGCACACAACTGGTAGGGAAGTTTAAAGTGAAACTCATGTAATTTTGAGACTCCGATACATGCCGACCCAACACTAAAAAAAGATCAAATTTTGATTAGGTGAAAAAAATTCAAGCTTTTATTGATGCATTACTAGTTCCAGTTCCTCCCCTCTCTTTTACCAAAAGAGCTGAAGTAGTCCAAGAGAATTTCCCAGTATTTGCCACCTACAGATAAGATGCTTGAGGACTCAAAACGTAGGTTGAAAAAAAATTCATCTTTTAACTTAGTGGAATGGATTATAGGAAACTGACACTCTCGACTACCTACAGGCATTCTAATCCCACTAGCTGCCTATGTGACAGAATCTGAACGATGTTGGTGAAAATTCATTCCTTTACAGTCCAAAGTTCAAAAATACGTACAACTAAGTTAATGAGTACTACCAGTATGAAGTCCTGCTCCTACCTGAAATCAAGAGGCAAGTGAGTATTTCAGATACTCAGCATCAAGCTCCTGCTGAACTACAAGTTGAGCATTTGCAAAGGCCATGAAAATGAAAAGGCCTTTTAGACAGAAAGGCTACATTAAACCAGAAGCCTTGCCTTAGCTGCAGCAATCTCTCTAGGATTCAAAAGCCAGCATGCTAAGCTGCTGCCAAACAGAAATAGACCTAACTTGAAGCTAACCCTTGCTTGCATCCTTTCTGATTGGCACTCAAGCAAGAAAGTTTCCTAGGCAACCCCAAAAGAAGCCATCCATTTTACACAGTCCTGTAGAGAACAGCTTCAACACTTACTGTCTGTTCTGACTTGGCCAATTCTGATTTTGTAGTTCACAAGTATCAAAAAAACCAAGCCACAGTAGAGAAGACAACAGGCACAATTCAACTTTTCATGAACAGATTTGTTAATCGCTTGTTTTCAATTCTTATTTTAAACATTCACACAATAATACATTTTCTATTTCAAACAGTAAAGATGCCATCGCACTTGTGCAAACACTAAACAAAGCATATTGAGGCACAAAGAAGCCAGAAGGAATTCAAGTAATAGTCAGAAAGTAATTTGGAAGATGCATTTTTTCTAAATCATAGACGTCTTTTACACTATATTAAAAATAAACTCATTCTCCAATCCACACAAATTAAACAGCTGACTTGCCTATATATACATACCAAGTAATGAGATATCATTTTAATTTTTTGGGGTAATTTTTCATAAAAGATTACAGTTTTCTAGAAAAACTAGTCCCCGAATGCTTGAAATCCATGTACCTACCAGATAAGTAACTATTATTTAAGAGAAATTAATTTTTTTAAAAAATAAAAATATATAAGTTTCTCTATACTACCTAATGGCAGCTAAAATATAATGATAATTTTACAGTGAACTGGTCATACAAAGCAAAATATTTTAAACTGTTTCTCTAGAGATAATTTCATTTGAAAACAAACAAACCCAAAATATTTCATATTTTAAATGAACTGGTCAATAGGTTAAGAAAGAAAAATAGTGTTAGAACACCACAGACTCCTGCTGACATCACACTGAATAATTACAACTTTTGGTCTTTGTTACAAATGCTGTAAAAGTGTCTCTATGAAAAAAAGCAATGTTCCCCCCATCCCCAAGAAATTAAAACAGTAAGCCATTTAAAAAAAAAAAAAGTGTTTTAAGAGGCATTTCTTTTAGCTTGCATGATATAGCCTTTGGACTTGATAATTCCTCTGCTTTTAACAATGACCGAGTACCGGAGAAGCCATAAAGGAATCCACTCATATGCTTTCGTGTTCTGGATGCTTTCCTGAAGAACTTCTTGGAAACTTGCTTCACAAAGTAATTCTGAAGTTAAAAAGGGATATTCATGCTTTAAATAATGTCATGTAAACAGCTGCAAAAAGCAACACTTAGTAAGAGAAGCCTTTTCCTACAGTCAAAAGTCTTAAGCAGTGCCAGATACTCCACAGATCCACTCCTCTGGAATGGATGTAGGGTGAAAGCAGCTGTATATTACAGAAGAAATTTTCAGGACACTATTTTTGCAACACTGAGTATTTCCCACAAAACTAATTAACTGAGATTTTTACAATATCAAATGGACTTGATCAGCAGAGCCATTAGCAGGAAGAAATGAACATTAAATTTGAGATATTAGCTAGAGAAACCAGGGGTAACACGTAAGCCTGAAATCAGCAAAGTACTGAGCATTCTCAGTTACCTCTGCAGTCACTGGAAGCTCAGTATTTATAGTATCTCGCATAACTAGGCTCATAATAACCACAAGCCCAGAAAGCATTAAGAAAAAATGGGCTTAAAAGCCACAAAGCGGAAAAGGAAGGCAAGTACAAATCCTCCTAGCTTCCTCTGGAAAGTCAGTCAAGGGAACAATCTCTTTGATGAGGAGTGTTCCCAAAAGATAGTCTCAATAGATCAGCTGACCATTAGAGAAGATTTAAGCTTAGCAAATAATGCATAAGTGAACCGTTGCTTCCTTTGTTTTCTATCCAAATCATCTTCTCCTTCATTTCACGACTCTCAATATACAGTATGTATTAAATTGCAAGTTACACGCTGGACCTCACAGGACATGGAAATTGTATGATTGAACAGCAATTCATCTTGTATGCTGCCAGAGCCGTGCTGATACAAGCACTGATGAAATTCATTAGTTATAACAGTAGTACTATAAAGCATGCACTTCATACATAGCATTTCAAGTGGTTTTTTTTTTTTCTTTGGGTGGGAACGGGAAGAAAGGAGAAGGAAGGAAAAGTATGGTCATCATAAATAGTTGGTCATAAGGAAGAATGTAGCGAAGGAATAAAGTAAATATTGTTTAAGACTTCTCACAATTCCAGGAAGATATTTAGGGGATCATTATAGCAAAGAAGATCAGAGGATGTTTGAGAGAAACTAATAGAATAACCCAGAGTACTCTGGGGAGCTGGTAACTCAGAGCTCTAGAGTATAAGGAAAGCCTCCAAGTCCTTCAATCATTTAGTAAATGAATCACTGCAGAAAACAAGTAAAGAATTTACACCAACTCTTTTTGCAATAATTTTATTTTAAGAAGTCACTACTTTGAAAGAATCCTGCTTAAAGTGTAGTAGTTTTACATGTTGTCCTGGTTTCAGCTGGGATAGAGTTAATTTTCTTCCTAGTAGCTGCTGTGGTTTGGATTTAGTATGAGAGTAATGTTGATAACATATATTGCTTTAGCTGTTGCTAAGTAATGCTCATATTAAGTCAAGGACTTTTTCATCTTCCCATAGAAACCGAGAGGGAGCACAGACAGGACAAGCTGGCCAAAGGAATATTCCATAGCATAGATCATGCTCAGTATATAAATGGGGCCTGGACGGGGCAGGAATCCACAAATCGCCGCTCGGGATGGGCTCATCATGTGGTGAACAGTTGTATTGCATCAGTCATTTTATATATTCTTTTATCATTACTGTTATTATCTTCTCTTCCATTACTATTCTACTCAACATTTCTATGCAAGCTATCTCACAGACAAGTTCTGGGCCACTGGATTTTCATTTGTCATTTACTGGCCTTCAGCAATACAGCTTTCATTTCATTCTACGTTTTGTAGAAATAAGCTATTTTTTGAACATATGCAATATAAATTCCTCAGTAGTTAGTTCTTCTATTTACTTCATTTTCTCTGATTAAAACAATTTCAAGAAACTGTCCAAGGCTGGAAGACTGCCTTTTTCCCCCCACTTTCTTGAAGCAAAAGCAAGAATTTAATAGAAATATTTTACAGTGGAGAAACTTTTAGAATCCTTTTTTCTGGATTCAACTGTAACAAACTCTGAACTTCGGAGAAAGATTACTCCCAATTCTGTACTAAATAAATACATATAGAAGTCTTCTGTTAACTTATCTGGCAAAGCCTTACCTTTTGGGTCATTGTGAGTTAACAGCTGTATGTCAAACTGTTTTGCAAATGCTGTGAGATCAGGTGGCATCACACAACAGGAAGCTAGGTTCACCTGATTACTACTTGGTTTCACCTGAAAGTAACAGAATACTTTTATAAGAAAATAATATTTATGTACTTATTTTAGTTGTTTTCCCCACGCCCTTTATTACAACAGAAATTTTGCTTTGAATAATTTGCCTTTGACCATTGTTTTGAGGTCTGAACAAGGCTAATTAATTCTGCATGATGCTGAACAGGCAACTCCTACATCAGCACAAAGCCAAAAACAAGAATAGGATCTACCTTCAGGTGCTGCCATAGCAAAATGAGTTACTAACCCATTCTGGCTTCCTGTCTGCTGTGCTCCCTGAACAGCAGCAGGGCTTTGGGGTTCCCCCCCCCACCCCCCGTAAAAACATTATAGGGACATTACTTTGAAAATGACTTCAAATAAAATAAATCCAGATAAATTTTTATTAAGGATATATAATTTGCAGTCTTCTCTGCCTTCAGGTAAGTGCCTAAATCAGATTAAGTTAAAAGGAGCACTCTTCCACTGACTCTCTCTGCTCATCACAAACTGCATTCATGATCACCATGCAGGTAGTCATTAATCCCCTCAATTATCCTCCTCTCAGTATACACAAAACAGCAAGGAGCACAAATCAGGACTCTCAGTAGGACCTCTTATACAGATGACATACGTAGACATACTACATAAGAGAAGTATTTAAAGAACTAATAAGGAAACCGTAAATCCACAAGCTTACACGAGCATGGGCACATACTAGTACAGACCTCCATCACTCAAATGTTACGAGGCAATTCGTCACACTGGACAACAAAGTATTGTGCCACTTCATTCATAGCCTGCCTTCCTCTTTACATTTAAGCTTAGCATTCAGAGAGCATTTTTCCAAGGGGAAATCCCTCCATTCATAACACCATTTAAAGTGAAAACAGCTGTTTTCAGATTCACTAAAATAAATCTGAAGGTTTAAGAAAAACTACTGTTTACACTCCTTCCTAAATATAAAAGCATTCCAAACTCAAACCTTCAGTACTTCAAAGAACCTGCTACTGAACAGACCTGTGGTTTCCAGCCTTTGCTGGTCTGTACGTAAGAACACTGAACAAGTGACAGTCACACTTTGAGCCTCCTCCACCTTAAACAACATTGTGACCATCCATAAGATGCTGAAAATAACACGGCTAATTAATATTTTGTATATAAACCTGTTTAGAACAACGTGGCAGCCAACAAAACAACAGTTTCTCTGCCCTAGAAATGCTACAAGTAGGAAGTTTGTTCTCACCTGTGCCCACAGATACAGCTCCTCTAACAGTGTTTTATCTAGGTCAGAGGTACCTATGGCAACGATCTTTTTGTTTTGAACTAGGTTTTCAAGTTCTTGCCAATAAGGTTGCAAATACTCCAAGGAGAGGCTAGTTCCATCTTCAATGGGAGGCGGAGCAATAATGACTGAGTCTAACTGGGCAACTCCGAGGGCAGAACATGCTGAGGAAAAAAGACACAGACACTGCAAAGCCTTTTATGAGATACAAACATAAGCAGCATGACTCCTCAAATTCAGAAAACCCCACACCTCCTGCTTCACTCTCCTAGCTTCCCATTCACCACTTGAAACTCTGAGCTATCAGCAGTCAAGGATAGTGACACAATGTTTTTAGCAAAGAATCAAATATACAGCTGAACACCAAGTTTCAATTGTAGGTCTTGTGGAAAAAAACACAAACAACAAATCATCACTCCCACCCCACACACAAAGTGTGGAGCTGTTTTCTCCTTTTTCAATGTGAAAACTATATTTTTTGTCTCTGAAGACAGTGGTGACACACACTTCTTGATTCCTTTACTCTCAATTTCTTCCAAAATTTGTAACTCTCACTCTGAAGTATCACTCAAGTACAGAGCATGGACTAGGAGGTCCCATCCCTGGAAGTATCCAAGGCCAGGCTGGATTGGGCTTTGAGCAGCCTGGTCTAGTGGGAGGTGTCCCTGCCCATGGCAGGGGGGTTGGAATGAGATGATCTTTAAGGTCCCTTCCAACCTGAACCATTCCATGATTTGGTATGTGTGAGAAATTAGACTGAAAGCACACTGAATATGGAGATTTTAATTGCCAGAGAGCAGTGGCAAGTCTTGGAGTATCACTGAGCTTCAGGAATGATGCAAGCATGAGGCCTCTTCTGCACAGCAAAAAGAATAAAACAAAGTAGCTAAGTAAATTATTTTCTTATGGAGGAGGATTCTATCAATGTATTTTTAACAAATGGTAGTACAACATACAATAAAGAGGCTATTAACTGGGGCATCAGTAGAAAAGAATGATGTCTGATCCTATGTTCTTTGGTAACCCCTTATGCCCAACTATCTTCTGAAGTGGTAAAGTTTAGCGCTGCTTACGATTACTGCTACGTTAGGCTAACAAAACTTTATGTACCAGTACAGCCATAGTATTGTATTTTCAATAAAACTTAACTATTTCATCAGCTGCTTGCAGCATTGTTTTATTTCCTAAATAATCTCTGAAATACTGCACAGTTAGTAGCACAGCTCATAATGTTAAAAACAACTAGCAATTAACAACAACCGGTAAGAACGATTGTATCACAGTTACTAAAACATCACACGCTATTCACTTTTTAACAAGTTTTGTGTGAAAGAATAAAAACTTGCTTCTGCTTGGAGCAAGGAATCAGACTTAAGTTTGTGGACCCAAGGTTACAGCAATACACGTTTAATAAGTTTACTGACTGAACTAACGTGTAAATAGACTCGATTACCTAAATCTCTCTTAACAGGAAAACAGTGATTTGTGACAGTCACTAAATATTTGTGACAGTCACTAAATACACCACTTAAATGGAAAAGGTTCTAATTTTGTTTCTAAATACTAAAGGAAAAAAGAAACCCTACCAGAAGTTTAAGTTTCACACTTACCCAGGTCAACTGCATCTCTGATTGATGAAGAGTTTGATCCAACGATGAAAAGTTTCGCTATTTTCAAAGAAACTGGAATCAATAACTAGACAAGCCAGCTATTATTAAGTATACCGCTATTTACTTTTGCTATATACACTACTTATGAGTTCTTGGGTAAAGGATTCTTAGAACATACACTAATTACTTGAAAATTGGAAAAAACCACAACTTTCTGAAAGGTGACTGCCCAATAAAGACACTGTTCTCTTAAATTCCAAAGTTGTTGTGCAGTCTCAGAATCATCCGGTTAGATGATCTAATAAGCTAAAAAGCTAGGACTTAAGCATCAAGAAACTAAGCAATAACCATAACGACCTGCATAAAAACCCCAAACGTAATAGTACAAACAGACCTCTTCACAACTTACTGAGACTCAAAATGTACTACTGTTAGTTTGGACTGCCTCCTTCAAGTTCATCATATTCAACCTGGAAAAATTATGCAAATAAATGTGCTTCCAATGCTATTTCTTAATTGCATTATCATCTGTAATATTTTGTTTCAGAAAAGTCAAAGATTCACAAAATACACTTAAAATGTCTTGAGGGGATATAAGTTAAACTAGAAAAGTGGTGAGCTGCTTTAAAGCCTGGAGTATGAATTCAGATCTGTTTTAGCCAACTTCTAGATTACCCAAAGTACGACAGCGTGCACCAATGTCATTTGACTTTGCAATTACAAAACACAGTGGAAAAACATACATATACGAAGATCCTACTAATGACTGCACATGAAACCTTTTTATGCCACTGGATTTTTGACTACGTTCTTACCTGAAACTTTCAACTCATCCCTTTCTTCAGGATTTATTTTTTCTATAGCTTGAGCTACAGTACATTCCAGAACCTCCAGTATTTCCTGCAGTAAGTACATGAGACTTAGGGACAACTCTTCAAGAGGAGACAGTGAGTTCCTGAAGAATGTTTTTAAGCAATTTAAGGGGAAAAAAAATAAAAGTCTTACAGCAGTTCAAAACAAAAACTGTATGAAAATGCAATGACAGAAAGAAAGTAACCCAATGCTTCTTGATCTCTGAGGGGAGGTCAGGAAAATGAAGGTATATAAAAGGCCATATATGTATATGCCCCTAATACAAAAAAATTACAAATTATGGCTAAGAATTTTTGGAATAAGATTTAGTAGTGTTTTGATTTTCTGATGTGAACAGATTGCTGTGCCAATTCAAACTGCCTTGCTTTAAAAAAGCCTCATGACCAGCTAAAAAAAAAAAAAAGCAGAATTAGGGGGTTTGGGTGTTAGGAGGGAACATCTTTGCATAAAAGTACTCTGCAATTTGAAACTGAAAATTAACAAAGTTTCAGAGATTTCACCCTCTGACCTCATTTAAGACTAGGCTGACATCTCACAAGGTGACTTATTTTAAGTCTTTACCCACATGAAATTGTGTTATACACACACACACCCCACCACGCCCCCAACCAAGAACTCTCTGGTAATTTTTGCTGCCCTACCAAGAAATCCTTAAGCAAGTCTTTGAGTTATTCCATACATTCAGCATTTTAAACAAAAGTTAACTTTTTTCAGTTACTGCAAAACATTACAATTCATGAAAAAATTTGGAATCATGCAGTTAACATGTTCTGAGTGTAAAACCTTGCTTACAATAAATAATTAACTTTAAATGGATCAGTACATCTTAGAGACCAATGTTTGTTGTCTGTTTGAACAATCATTAGATGTTCCACAGATCATTCAGAAATAACTGCCTCACCACACTCCAGCGCGGAATGCAGCAATGTGCAGTTGATGCCACCATTACACAAGAACTGGTAACAAAACCCAAAGAAACAGTCCGGAGAGTTATTTAGGGTTTTGTTTGTTTCTTTCTTTTAAAAGAAACATGCTAATATTTCACAGAGCAAATACTCCTTTTAGTGGAAACCAATTACTGCTTTGCTGAATTTCAGAAGCAATAGTGAAAGAGAAGTATGCAAATACACCAAGATCTTGACATCAGATGCCCATGACTGCGATTTTAAGAATTATGTGGAAGTCTTCAGCCCTTAAGGGAAAAATTGCCACTTCTGCATCTTCAGAAATATTTCTAAGACAACCAAGGCTATACTTCAGAGTTCCCCTCCAAACAGGATGATCTTCAGCTATCTAGTTCGTCATCTCCATAGTTTAGATAACTCTCCATTGAGTTTTTACAAGCACACTAGCAAACTTCTAAGGTACACAGATTGTTTTTTTTTTGTGATTGCCCAACAACTACCTTGAAATCTTACAGACCAGGACTTTTATTTTGCTAAGAATTACCTTGTTTGCCATCAACAGGATTCTTTACTTTGGTATTTCATAACTTCTCCAAATTTACTAAATATTAGAAAAAAAAGTGTGCAACAGAAGTACTCTTAAGATATCTGGAGCTGTAGATAATTTTACAGGAATTTAATACACTCATTTATATTTTAAAAGGTGCAACCAACTACATATTTCTCTGTTTTCACATGTAACGTGGATACCATGCATAACACCTCTCCTACCTGATTTAGGTCTTGTCCAATCTTTGAGCTCCATTCAGTCAGCGTTTTCTGAATGCAGTCCCGCACCTACAAAATATTTTTTTCATATTGAAGTGTAGGTATGTTACAGCTGTGCAGAAATATAGTGATTCATAGGTGTGTAGGACAGACCGAGCACGTGAACTCATGAAATCATTCCTTCAACCACAGAAGATTCTTCCTTCATAGCTTCCATCTGAAACTTGTCCAAACTAGTTTACTTAAATATTTTCCTCTCCTCTTTCACAAAGAGTTTTAGCAGTAATACAAGTACTGTACTTCAATTATTTCTCAGACCAATGCCATCTTTAAAGGAAAGAACAATGCTAAGCAACAAGAACTAGGGTGTGGGGTGCTGTGGTTTTTTTTTGCGTAGAGATTCTAAAGTTACAATGCAGTCAGATAATAGCATACATGCCGTGACATTGTTAGAAATGAGACATTGCAATCAACCACTAAATACTCGTTATATTAATTACTTATCTTTCCAGGATGCATCTGACCCTTTTCATTTACTGCCTACCTATACCACTGTGCCAAGCCACTAATGCTTTTAAGTCGTTCGTTACTGAAGGGGGAACCTTCAGATCCTACCTCACACTTGCATTTTTCCTGCATCCACCCATGCAAAATAAACTTAACTAGGATTCTGATCATGGATTTTCTTGAACTTAGTATGGCATAACTACTAAGTCTGAATCAGCTAATTAACTGCAGATTGCACCAGTGCTTTAGCTGTACCAACACTCTACCTTCCCTCTGATACGCCTTGGGGGTTGTTATCCTGCAGGCTAAGTAAACGCACTGTCAAGACTTATCTGCCACAGGTATGGAGCACTTCCACGAGCTGCTGCTTTACTTCACTTTTAGCAATATATTTTTAACTATGTGGATACCTACTTTTTGTACCATTAAATAGCAATTTCCTGTGACACCTAACATTAAGAGAGCTCATAATGCTATGGACAAACTAGAAGCCACCCCCACAGTAAAACTGGATATCACAAAGTTTAAGACGTAATACAGTAGTAATACTTTGTGAGCACAAGTTCTATACACTCTTTCCCAGTCATTTAAAATGGCATGAAAAAGATAACTGAGTTAAAAAGATAAGAATTGACTCCTGCACACTAAATAGTTACCCACAATGCTGGAACTCTTTAGTCTACTTTGATGCAACTTATAATGTTATCTTTTCCTTTCCGAGGGAAAGTGAGACAGCACTAAATATGTATATTCTATATATTGCTACTCTGCAGCTGTCACACTTTATATTTCTACTGAAGTTAGTATGCACAAGCCTCTGTCTCCAAAGTCCACCATTCCCCTGCGCTCAACACATGTGAGAAGTGCAGTGCATTTGACTGCTTTGACCAGCTTTTCCAAATACAGCTGGTCATTCCCTACCATCCCCTACGTTCCCTAACTCCTAACATTAGTGTTCATAGTTTGCAAAATTTTAGCTTATATTCTGCCACTGAGAACTATACAAACACTAACTACACCAAACAGAAGAGCGAAAAGTCGATTTATTTCTGATAAGTAATGCCAACTATTTGCTTTTGGAATTACAGCAACTCTGGAAAGCAGACAGCCTTATGTTTAAATGCAGATTTCCCTGTAAACAAATGAATTTAAATATCTTAGATGATTAGTTATGCACACTAGCCACTCTTTATTTAACAACCCTCCAGAAACTATTCATGCAAGGGTGCCCATTACCATATTACTCTGTCTTTGCTACAGAATCTAGCACTATTTTACACCGATCACAGAATGTTGTAATAAGCAACCAGTCCAAATAAAAAAAGTTATTACCACGTGACAACTAAATAAAAGTATGATGAATTCTTCCTTCTCATTACATCATCCTCCCAGTCGCCTTTCTTACCATTTGTGCATGGTTAATATGCAATCAACCAACTTCTAGGTTACCAACAGTGCTACTACAGAGCAATAACCAGCCAAACCCATAGTTCTTATGATGATTAAATGGCCATTTTCAGATTACTGTGTCATGACGAGACAGCAAATACAGTGAGGTTCTGAAGTTCACGGCCACAGGATCTCCAGCCATTTTATCAGAGTTATTATAAGTGTTGACACATACTGCTAGAGGTAATAGTTTTTAAGTGGTGATTAAACAGTTCTTTGAATTTTTTTAATAAAGAATGACAGCTGTACTTCAATAAAGCAGCAATGACTAATTTTCCTGAGACCTGCCACCACCAAGAAATTATTAAAATTAATTTCAGGTTAGAAAAGAGAGTGTTCACCGTTTGCAACGCAAGCTCACGCCTTTTCATGTGTTCCTCTCGCTAAGGCAGTACCAAGGGCCTCCTTTGCCACCAGAGACAGCACTTGAACTGGCAAGCATTTTAATTCCTAATTCCCCGACAGCAGAAACACGGTCTGGTTTCTTCAGAGAAACTCAAAGACAGCAAAGCGCTTCCGGGGGCACGGTAGTGGTGGCGGGGCGGAACTGTTGCTACTGAGGCTTGTCCTGGCTGGCCCTTGGACCCCTCGGACTCGCCACACCGCCAGCCCGCTGCCCTTCCGCCACGCTCCCTCAGGCGCTCCCGCGGCCCGGTCGGCCCCAGGCCGTTAAGGCAATTAATTAAGACCTCTTCCCCTGCATGAGGGACACCAGGCGGCCCTGCCCAGCGCCACAAAACCGAGCCCTGCTCCGGATAACGCCTCGGTCGCTCGGACGCCCCGCACCGCCCGGGATGGCCACCCGCCGCCGCACCGGCCGCGGCCCACCGCGGCGCCCCGCGGGGGAGCCCCGGGTCCCGCCCCGCTCACCTCCTCGCCGGGGGTGGCCGGGCACTTCTTGCGCAGGCAGCCCCAGTTGAGGAGGTTGCCGGTCTGCAGGGTGAGGGTGCCCGCCCGCTCCAGCAGGGCGCGGGCGCCGTCCGTCCCCATGGGGAAGGGCTGGCGCTACGGCGGCGGCCGCCGGGCTCCCCGCGGCACCGGGCAGCGCCGTGACTCAGCACGAACAACGGCGGCGGCAGGGGCGGGAGGAACGGTTTGTAACCGTCCCCGGTCACATGGAGCGAGGACAATGGGCGGCGGGGCGGGCCCGGGGCGGGCAGGAGCCGCTCGGCCGCGCCTGCGCACCGCCCCTCAGCGGGCGGGGGCCCTCAGCGGGGCGGGGCCTGGCGCCGGTGCCGCCGCGCCCCGGCTGGGCTGTGGCGGCCGCCCAGGCCGTCTGTGCGCGTCCGTCCGGTGCCCGGCGGTGGCTGCCCGCCGCTCGGTAACGCACCCCCCTCCCTCCGCGGGCCCCCGAGCGCCCGCCGGGCTGTGAGTGACTGCGGTGGGCCCGGTGTCACCGCCTCGCGAACAGCAGCTGTGGAGCTGCTCGAAAAATCGATGGAACCACCCGAATTTTGGTCGCGGCGCTTTCAAGTGACAGATAGCCGTTTAGGATAGACACTGAGATAACAGGGCCCAAAAAGGAAACCAAATGCTTTTCGAGTTTGGTTATGTTTACATTTTGATGAAACTTAGAAGTTTACCGTCAGGGTGTAACTCCGGTTTTACACCAGCTGGTTTCAGTGAAGACACACTGGGTGAAACGAAGGATTTTTTTAAGAGCGTGTGGCTTCTGGAAAACTGCACTCTGAATGTGAAAGTCCTTCTGTACTGGAGATTCAAGGGGGGCTGTATTTGTGGGTTGTTTTTTTTTTTTTCATAACTACAGTTAAAGGGAACAGTGAGCCGCAAATTGTAGTCTTGCTGTCAGCACGGGAATTTGAATAGTGTTTCTAACAGATTTTTCTTCCCCAGGCTGCATGTTGTGCTAATACAGAGAACCAATTTGCATAACTTCTGTCAGTCTTGAAGCACTGCCTGAGCGCTTTGTGGTACAGAAGGTTAGTTTAAATGTTCTTTATATTTGTGTTCTGATTACTTTTCCATATTGGATTACTTTCATGTATTTGAAAGGTTTTCCTCATTGTATGAATACAGAGCATCTGGAAGTGAAGTATACCAAAAGAAATGTCAGCTTATTTAGAAAAGCAGTAGTTTTGTTTTCTTTTTCTTTAACATAAAAATCTGGAATGTCTAGCCTGGCCCAAAGGTTGACCATCCAGACTTGTAATCGGCTCGAGAAGGAGCATACACCTCCATACGCCTTCACAGGTTTGCCCATATTTATGCTAGTAGTGAATTCTGTCCTGTTGGGTCTTTCTGATCAGCCTTCTGGCTTTCCAGCAGAGGCCTTTTCTTTTGGTGAAATTTATTCTTTGGTATTTCATTTAAGTAGCTTTGATGGTTATAATTCTATGGAAGCTGGTTAAATTTGGGGATTGCAGAAGGTTTTCAAACAGTGTATTCCATAAATCTTTCTGTCTAATGGAAATTTATGGCAGTGAAAAAGCAATGTTCCTTTACAGCACTGTAGAATTTTCTGATATTTAATTACCTTAGCTCTAGAAAAAGGATATCACGTAATGTAGACTGGTTGGAGGAAAAATGGTATCAGCCTCTGTACTGCTTTATGCCATGCATTTAATTCTCTGCAGCGGCAGGAAACACATCACAGGAGAAGATGTGATCTCGGCAGAGTTCTGTTGTCAGTCCAATCACCCCTGAAACCTGAGGTAAACTATCAGAGGAAGGAAGGAGGATGCTTTCTAGCAGGTTATCTCATTAAGCTGCTTCGGATCTGCAAAAAAATATGAAAAGCGATTGATTTCCTGCAGTAATTCTGTGCCGTTCGAAGAAAAATAAATTACCCTTTCGAACGAAATGCCACTGACTCGTCACGCCAGGCGGTGGGTGAACACTACTCTCCTCTCCCGGTTTTTGAACACCGGGAGCTGCAGAACTTGGCTACCGGGAGGCACCGGCGGCCCCGCACTGCTGCAGGCTGCCGGCGGCCCCGCTGCCGCCTGGACGCGGCATTGTCTCCCCGCCGCGCACCGCCGGACACCGGCCCCGGGCGGGGCGGGGGGGTCCGAGCGCCGCCCCCCCCGGCCCGGCGCTGCCCCGGGAGCTCCCCCCTCCCCGGGGCCGGGCGCCGCCGGATTGGCCGCAGCGCGAGGGCCCGGGGAAGGTGCCGCGGCGGCGGGAGGCGGCGCGGCGGCAGCCCGCAGGATGAGCGGCAGAGCCGGCTTCTTCGAGGTGGGTGCGGGAGGCGCCGGGGGCGGGGGTCGGACGGGGAGAGCCCGGGCCGGGCCCCGCAGCATCGCGCCGCCGGCGGACGGGTCTGCCCGGGATCCCGGCAGACTCCTCTCTCTTTCCCCTCCATCTGCATTGGGGAGCCGGAGCCATCCGCTCCCGGGTCTGCCAAGGCAAGTGACCGGGGGAGGGAAAGCCGAGGCGGGGGGCACGCCGCTCGCCGGGGTTTCCTCGGAGCGAAGAGGCAAGTGGCGGCCCCCGCCCGCCCCGTCCTTCGCTTCCCCGGGCACGTTCCCCTCGCCGCTCCTCTTCCCCGCGTCCCCGGGGGTCCTCGGACGTGGCCCCGGAGAGAGGGGGGCGGTCCCAGGGCACCAGGCGGGCTGTCGGCGGTCCGCGGAGGCGCCGGACCGATGGCTCTGGGCTTTCCGCGGACCGCCCCCCGAGGGCAGAGCCGTGGTCAGGCTGCCGGGGTGCGTCTGGCAGCGCATCCCAGCCGTTAGGGAAAGAGCGAGAGCGAGGAATGTTCTCGGCACCTTCTGTCCCCAACTTCTTGGAAGACCCTGTCGCCAGCCGCTATGCACCCCGCCTAGAGCCGTCCCGCTGAGCCGGGCGAACCCCGGGCGGCAGCGACCCCGGGGCGGCTCGGCTCGGCGGCCGGGAGCCGGCGAGGGAGGGAGTTGGTGCTCTGGCCGAGGGGACGGCGCTCGGCACAGCTCCCGGCCCGGCTCCCGGCCGGCTGCACCGGGCGCCGTCCAGCGCGGGGGAGCGACGGCGAGCGGTGGCCCGCGGCCCCCGCCCCGCGCTGGCTCGACCGGCCCCTGCTTAGCACGGGGTGTTCCGGTCTTGCGTGGGAAATGAGAAACAGCAGGGGGAGCGCAGTACAGTTAGCTCCTTCTGTGCGCAGCAAGTGCAGAGTAACATGCACCTGGGAGTGTGAAGGGTAGCGTCTCATCAACGTCCATACACAGCCACTCCGGCTCTTTGCTGGAATTAGTTAGGCTGGCTAATACAAAAATCCTTAAGGGTGGCTTGTATTACAAAAACAGGTCGCTACGGGCTAAATGTCAGCAATCCTGAATGTGTTTCTGCAGGCTTACACTTCAGTTTTTCCAGTGTGACTTGCCTAAAAATTAACACAATTCCTCCCCCCATGCAAAATACAAACCAGTTGTTATAATAACATTAACAGAATCCAAAACAATCTGAAAAACAGCTGCTCCTCTAGTTACTTACCATGACCTAGAAGTTCAGATTTTGCTTTTCACAGCTATAAAAGTGTTCTGGACATCACGAACAATTCAGCAAAATAATCTGTTTCTAGCTCTTGTGGGTGTGAGGTAGACACCTGCACAGTGTCTTTTCCTCTGTAGCGTCGACTTCCCTGTTTTTTTAGGAAAAACAACCAAGCTTTTCACTGCCTCCTGCATTTCTGCCAGTGTCCCAAATTCTTGAGAGATCCAAATGCAGGAGCAGTCACATGTGTATTACCCTCCTGAAAGTCTTCGGTCATCGTCTGGTCTGCAGGTTTGCTCTTCTGCCTTAGCCATACTGAACTTCTGAATAGCACTTGTTACTAGAAGACCTCAAAATCATGGACATGGTTATTGTTATCTGATATTGCAGATGGGGAAACGCATGGAAGTGGAATGACCTGCTCCCTCTTGCTAGGCAGAACAATAGCAGCAGATACAGGTCTTTTGAGCCCTAAATCAAGATCTTCTGTCTAAGTGACACTAATCCAAACTCCGAATGCCTCATGAATTTACATGTCAGCCTTGTATGTCTTAGTCTTTTTCTCTGTATGGCAGCTAATGGGTGGAAACAGATTTGCCTAGCTCATCCAGTCTGTGTCTGAGCTGACTCAGGGTGTAGGATGTGGACAAAGACAGCCGAGGTAGCACTGAGCAGTGCTGTTGCGTATCACTTTCTGTGCTGTTCTCCCCATGGATTTGCTTCCTGTTATAAATTCATTGAATTTGAATTCTGAATTGCATTTCCCCACCACGCATTCAAAACTGAGGTACCAAAAGAGAGAAGGTAACTGTCCGACCTCTCCCAGTGCTTCCTGGGGGCAGGAATCTCTCTTGGTGTTAGAAACATTAGCATTCCCTGTTTGAGGTACTGTATAGTTCTGTACTTTTCCCTGTACATCTCTAAACTGTTTACCCTTTATTGGTCTTCTCTGGTGCTTCCTTGTAAGAATCACAAAGCGCTTTACAGTCACCAAACTGTCGCTGCCTGAATTTTTTAAAAAATGACTGTTACAAGTTTAGCAGAGATTTATTGGTGTGGAATATTTCTTCCTCTTTTAGTACACAATCAATTTCATAGGTTCCTGAGTATGTAGGAAGGTCCTCTCCCTTTTATGCATGAACATAATTACTCTTTGGTGAATGGACGTGCAACAAGATGGGCAAGAACATCAGACTGAGTGCTGAGACACTGGCTGTTAATTCCCTTCCTTTTCTTTATCTTTTGTCTTTCTCAGGCAGCTAAAGACAGAAACACTCAAAAAACAGGCAACATTGTATTAAAATGACTATTAAGAAGCCAGTGAAAGGCAGATTCAGCTTTGGAAGTACATTTAACTCCTTATTTAGAATTGGCTGTGTTCAATCTTAGTACCAAGAGTTATCAGCAACCGCCTAATTAACCCAAAGTATGCTAGACCTAGTGGATGGACAGCAAAAACCCCAGTGACTGAGTGATTTCCCTCTACTTATGAGATGTCCGTATTAGAACTGATACGCACAGTCAGGTCCCTGTACTCCTATGTCTTCATGTCTGCCTCTATATTTCTTATTCTGTAATAATGCTAAAATAGGTCTTGTTGTACTTCAGGTATTGGTATGTTTCTAATTTCACCTCAGTTTTTTTGTCACTAATAGCTCAGGAGAAGCTTAGCAAGAGCAACTACAGTTTAAAGAAATATGTGCATACCTGAAAGTACTGCACCTGATAATTTGAGGAGATTCACCTCTGAAAATTTAGAGATTTATGACAGAGACTTGTATCTGGATGATTAATATTCTCTAGCAGTGCTCATTTCTCCAAATTGATTAGAAAACAACTCTTCTGACCTATTTTAGATATGTTTCAGAGCTTATGATACAGTTTATCCTAAAAGTGCCTGCTTTTCTCCTTTCCATACAAAGGATGTCTACGTGACGTGCCCAGACATAAATGTCTGTAGTAGAGAGCTCTGAAGTCAGACTAATTAATTCTACACTTTCTTTCTACTTGACAGGTTTAGGTCTTCAAAAGCACTTCATATAAAGCAAATAGTATGGTGCTCTGACCTCCTAGAGGAAAGATACTTGAACTAATACACTCGTACTGCAGAAAATTACTGTCATAAAAGCCGCAGTTCTACTTGTGCTTCTTTAACTGGTTTGGATGGGAAGTGCCTTCTGTGAGCAGCGATAACCAAAAATGTTTTGGAGTCTTCACTCCCTGCGGATAGATTGAACTGACATATGCAGTACAGTCTAAAAGCAATAATGTACTGGCCCCCCTTGCTGGCATTTAAAGCTTCTCCCCCTTCTGACTGTGATGAAAACCCTCTGAACGCGCGCGGGGGGGGGTGACTGCTGCCCAGCTAGCATTGCTGAGATGTCACAGCTCCTGTTACAAAGGTTTCTCCCACTCAGAGCTATGCTGTCTAAAGCCTCATCAAGTAAGAGCACCAAGAGCAAGTGCCAAAAGCAGGACTGCAGAGGATTTTAAGATTCTGTATCCTCCAAGAGCTGCCTGAGCAAGACAAGGCCACGTAAGAGATATTTGAATGGTCATTTAAAGGGACACTGCTGAAGATTGCCCTGCTATTTGAAGACATCTGCTCTGTTTTCAGAAGTAACACATCAGATTATTATCACAGAAAGAGATGATAATATTTGAGACAAAAGAATATATTTCTTTGAAGTGTATTTTTTAAAAATAATACAAATCTTGTGAGTTCATCTGTCAGTATAAAGGCTCCAAACTTCCTAGGGCTCCCTGCTCTGTCAAAAGACAGCAGACCCATCCTTGATACCTCTAGGTTAAAAAAGGGAAAAAAAATCTGTCTCTCTTCAGTCTCTTCAATTCCATGCCAAAAGCAAACACTGGATGTACATTTTGACATCCATATACCAAATGATCCACGAATAGTAGTAATGGAACTATAGATATTGTAGTTCAACATTGCAAATCACAGTGCTGGTGCAAAGAAATGGTTGTGATTTCACAAACAATTTATAAACCTCTTCTACCTGAATGTTGTCATAGCAGAAAACAGTCGCCATAAACTAAAACCCTGAGGCAATGAATGTTTTCTGTTATGCATGGAAAAGGCTATGCAGTGGTGTTGAAAAACCTGGATGTCTACTTAGTGTTGACTCAAAGCTGGCATAGGTTCTCAGATGGAGGCCCTCCAGCCTGCTTCATAGTGACAGTGACACTCAGTGACGATGTGACTCCTCAGTATGCCTGGGAAATTGGCAATGTGCAGCTCTGTGTTAGCCAGTGTAAGTGAATACCCACTGAGTCAGTATTCACTGGTGCAGGTTCCTTTCCCATCTTGTGTATCCTCCTGCAAGATGTCATGCTAGTGAAAGCTGGAAAGCTTTCATAGGCTTTCGAGACCCAGAAAGCACAGATCTTTAACAGGTCTTCCATTTTGGGAAAAATAAACCAGTCTCCCACTCCAAAGAGAATACACCTTCCTTTTCCTTCTTGACCATTCTTACATAGACCCATTTTATCCTCTGTCAATTATATAAATGGATTTGTCTTTCTGAAAGATGATCATTTGTAGTTCTACAACTGTTATCATCCTCAGGCCCGGGCCCATGAAGTGATTTGGGGTTTGCCATGCCTTCAAGTTAGGCACCCATCTCCAAAACTGGATATGACAATTTGATTAAGGTATCCCAGTTTACTTCAACTCTACCCCTTCACTGTGTGGTATCCCAAAAGGGAAATGCTGAACAGAATGACAATGGAAGGGAGTAGTGCTTGAAGCAGCCCGGAGAGACAAGAATTCAGGCTTTCTCTCTGGTAGGAGACTGCCCTTTTCACTGGAATACACTTCTGTCCACTCCTGCCTGTACTTTTTGGTCTCTCTTGAATCCTTTATTCCTTGCTTGGTGGCCCAAGTGTTCTATGGGAGGCGTGGTGAATGGCAGAAGACAGCCTAAAGCAATTTTCCCACTTCCTGGCAGTGTATCTAACCATTACATATAAAGCATGAAGAACTAGATCATCTCCTTTGCTGACAGTTTAGTTTCACCCAGAAATAATGCCCAGAGAGGTGGTAGATGGCCCATCCCTGAAAACATTCAAGGACAGCTTGGACGGGGCTCTGAGGAACCTGATCTAGTTGAAGATGCCCCTGCTCATTGCAGGGGGGTTGGACTCGATGACCTTTAAAGGTCCCTTCCAACCCAAACTATCCTGTGGTTCTATAATCTAAATGCTGTGCATTGTGCTGACTTTGGGATGTGTGACTTTTGGGATGCTTACTGGATCAAGGTCCTCGAGGATTTAGATGGAAGCATGCCTAACAAATCTGAAACAGGTGGAAGAAATAAAAGTGTACTGTGAGTTTCGGCACAGTTCAGACAGTGGTGCTCGTTGGCTTGCATAGGAACAGAACTTAGGAAGCTGAGGAGTAAGTACCTAATATGTATGTTGTGAACCTGTAAATCTCAGCCATCTAAATTCTACAAAAGTGAAATTTACTTGTATAAACCCCTTTGAGTATGGGTGTCACTGTTATCTCCTCTCTTTATACACAGTGAAATAAAGTAATAAGATTCCAGTCTCATGAAATATGAGCCAATTGCTTCAGAGAAGTAAGGCTTTACTTAGTTGGACTACTTGCAGAATAAGGTCTGCAGGTAAGATGATGAAATTTCACTTTGTGGCTAAACATTTGCCTTGGTTCTGCTTTGGGAAATCCTCACACAGCATGTGGCTAAGGTGTGGAACTCCCTGCCTCAGGACACAGTGCATGCGAAATGTTTATACGGGTTTAAAAGGCAAGCGGATAAACTAATTGAGGAAAAATCCATGAAAAGCTATTTAATACAAAGGCAGCACTTCTGGTGCAGGGAAATAGCAGTCTCTGTGTCTGCCTCCTCCCTTACCCCCACTCTCTATATTCTTGCCCTGTTTAATTACTTTTTCTGAGCCACCTGCTGCTGGCTGCATCTGAAAGAAAGCTGCCGTTCTTGATGGATCCTTAGATTCATCCTCTGCAACAGTTTGCACATTCCTGTGCAAGGGAAATTTCAGACTGAAAGTCATTTGTAGCAGCAGAAGCAGCACAAACGTAGTTTCAGTGTAAGCACGCTTGCAGCAATTTCCCTTTACCTTAATTCTATTGCCTTCGATAAAGTTATTCTTGATATGCCCTAGTGTGAGATCGCACTAAGACATGCTTACTTCCTTCAGGAACAACACAGTATACCAGAAAACTCTAAAGAAAATTACTAATTCCATAGGAAAAATAAAATATTTAGAAAGATTTAATTAGGACTGTGACAACCACTGGATTTTTTTCGTGCAAATTCAAGGAACCTGGCCTTTGTAAGCACTCTAATAGTTCAGGGAAAATTAATTCTACATTACTCATTCTTGGGCTGGTTGGTTCCTAGACTGTAAAATAAGCAAATTTTTTTACTGAGTAATTTCAAAAGAAATCAATACAATATATGCTTACATCAGTGCTCCCAAAATCTCACTCAGCTACAGTTTACTGTATCTGCTGAGTACAAACGGCTGCAAACAAACCTTCCAGGATGCACAGACATGATAAGTGTATCAGTATTTCCATAATAGTTATCACATAATTTTTGAAGATCTGTTGATCCTTAAGCATTTGATATGCCTTTAAACTGCATGAATTTGATTGACTACATTTTTGTAATCCTGTTGCAGGAGCACTGCATCTTAAAAATATTTTTTAAATGCTGTTTGCTCAACTGTTTTTCCCCTATGAATAAACTTTCCCCCCTTTTATTTTCCACTTTTATTTTCTGAATAAAAGTTTAACAGTTGAATGTACTTTTCTCTGCTTATATCGTATATTGATTATTCTTTGCCCTCAACCTGTTCTAAACAATAATAATCAAGATTTTTTGTTTTCAAAGACACTATTAAGCTTTAATCCTTATGCACTAGAACAAATTTGTTATCTAAACATTGAAGATATGTATTTGTAGTCACTTATAAACATAGCTGTCTTGCACAAATCTGCCTATTGATTAAGTTCTACTCAAAGTTTTAGAGAAGCTGTAATTTAAAATGCCGTTAAAAATTTACCAAATACGCAGACTGTAAGTCATACTGCATTAGTGCATGCCAACAGTCAGTGTCCTATTGTGGTAAATGCTTTGAAAACACATAGAAATTAAAGTTCTCTGAGCCAAACAATTTATGTTTGAAAGGGATGATACCCATCAGAAAGTGTTCCAAGAACAGATTGCTGGGTGTCTATCAGCTGTTGCCAACCAATACATTAACTGACTTGGTGCTGCGCCTGAAGACAGGACACGCTGTGTTCAGTGCTAGGTGGGCTTATCTGATTGGCCATTATGTTCAGAAAAGATAACGTTTCTTGCCTTGCATCAGGCTTTTCTGTCCCTTATGCAGGGAACATCGAAACACTGGGGGATGTTCTGATACAGCTAAGAGGCATGACAATTAGAGGAAACAGTCACCTTGTTTTCACTCTGTTGTCGCACAACTTTCTGTGGACTGGAGTGGAATCTAAAGCTGTGTTCCTGCATCTGTCTTTCTGAAAAGGGAAAGAATGTTTGATATCTGCTTAGATCTTGAACGTAACTGAAATGTTTCTGGTTCAGGAACGGGTGTCCAAAAAAAAAAGTAGACACACTGAATAATTTAGGTTGCAAGGGACTTCTGGAAGTCATGCAGCCCAACTCCTGCTTAAAGCAGATACAACTAGATCAAATGTCACTGGTTCTTATCCAGTCCATTTTTAAATACCTCCAAGGATGGAGATCCACATCCTTTCTAGGCAACTTCTTCCAATGTTTGGCCAAGATCATCGTGAAAAAAATTTCCTTGTATCTGATCGGATTTTCTCATATTGCAATTGCTGTCCATAGCCTCTCACCATTATCACTGTGCACCTTCAAGAAGAGTCTGAATCCATCATCTCTACAGGCTCCCTTTAGGTATTTGAAGAAACGGGCCAGTACAGGCAGGTATGTCTGTTTGGCACTTCAGAGAGACATACTGGAATAGAACCAAACAACAGTATAGAAGATCTTGGATGATTTGTTTGTCTTCCACACTGATTCCAAAGGTTCACAGAAATACCTTAATTTCTGTACAGCCACTCACACGAAAACCACAGAGCAAAAGAAAATGCTCCATAATTTTCAGCCTGGCCTTGTGTGTAATGAGAATAACCCAATTAAAAGTGCGTAGGTGGCAGAAAGATACCCAAACCACTCTGTAATTGGTCTGGAGAAGACTCCTCTAATACAGCCACTTGAAGGCCATAGACTAAAACTGATCCAAAATGTATATGCTGGGAATGGTTATGGAACGGGAAGGAGACTGCTAAAACTGTGGGTGCAGTTGCAGTCTCTAGGGCAGACCAATGGTATTCATTGCCAGAAGACCTTTGAGATACACCAAAGTTTTCGATAATCCTTATAGCACCTTGGCATCAGAAAGAACAAAAAATGGTTTACAGCCCTCACAGTGCTTGTGGGCTGCAAGCGTCAGAATGCTGTATTTCGAAAATAGCTCTCTGGGAATGGAATCCACTTCATTTTCTTTCCCATGGACATGTCCCACAAACAGAGACATTAAAACTTGAAATTTGTGTTTTCTCAAATATAAAAAATGAAGGGAAAACATATAATATCCCAGTAATCGGTCACACATTTGTTACGCATCACAAAGGAGGAAAAGTGCTTACATCCTTTGATGTCCACTTAAGAGCTTACAAAGCACAGGTAGAAAATATCCCTGCGTTAGTATCCTTGTGGAGATCAGGTATGATACTTCTGGCTGGAGCTGAAGTGCTCCATTGCGGTACCAATAGAGGAAGAACAATTTGGGACAAGTAAAACAAGGAAATAAGATACTCTAACCAAGTGATCTCTTCAAAGCAACACAATTAGAAAGATACTGGACTGTGACTCCTATTTTTAGTATGGAATCATATTTAAAGTCTAATGTTAATCTATCCTCTTGGCCAGTTAATACCAAACATTATTAATGATAGATGTTTATTTTAAAAAGAATAATCAACAAATGCTTTTGGTACTAAGTAATGATACTCCCAGTCATTTAGTGTGACCAATAAGCTTTGGACTTTCACTCTTATACCACAAAGTTCCATTACAGCGTTTGATGAGAACAAATGAAATGAAACCACCATCACTGTATTTCAGGTCTTGCTAGCCTGCTGCAACTGGCCTTTGAAATGTCTGGGGACTTTTCTGCTTGGCTGTTGATTAAAATCGTAACCTTTTGCCAAAGTGCCATATGATCACGGAAATAAACTGCTCTTTCCTTTTCAGAGCTGCCGCTAAACCGCTGCTTGGAATATAAAAGGCTAATAAGTAGTTACTAATACAGGTGATCTGAGAGGCAAGAGTAACACTGAATATTCCTATAACAACCTCCTAACGATTTGTGAAGTCCAGATCTTTAGCTGCATTTGTTCATTATGTTCACTGACGTTTTACACTCTCTTCACAATTAAAATATTCCATTGTCTTTACAATTAAAATATAAAATTAAAAAAATATTCTGGGAACAATGCACATTAATCTTCAAGCTCTATGTACTCAGAATATTTGCTTACATGCATATATGTGCATATTTATTTTTTTTCCTAAAACCATCTTTCCAGCTTTACAAATCACAAAAATTCTGTTCCTTAGTGATTGCTGTGAAACTACTCTATCCCTTACTTATTCCTCTTGCTCTAGCATAAGAAAATACCTCAAATCAATGTGTTTTGATCAATAAGTTAGCTACTTCTGCTTCTGAATATATCCAGGAAGACAATTTATTTGGCAAGAATATTATTTTTTTTTTGCAAGTTGAGCACTTTGAGAACCTGGTTATGATTAAAGCTGTCTCTTGAGCACATCAGAAGTGTTTTTAACACAGTCTACAGATCAGGGAAAAATGCTATCTCACTCTGAACAATGATTGTGAATTTGAGAATCAACTAAACGTTTAGATATTTTTTTTAACCAATAATTAATAATTATCATTTTGTGTCCCATCAGGTGGAAATCCTCGATTGGAAGACAAAGAAACAGCTCTGCTTCCTAGATAAGGTAAAACAAAAATCTGTTTAAAATGCTAGGTCACTATTTAAAAATTACTAACTTTTCTTAAGTAAACTTAGTGTTCATGAAGGGTATTTCATGGCCCGGGAGCCTTTCGTTGGCCACTGAAGAGGCAACGATTATGCACACTTCATAGCGACTACAGAGCACTTCAGCCCTTTTCCAGAAGGAGCTTTTGGGCAAAGGGCACAACTTCAGCTGCTTCACTAAGAAAGATGGTGCCAGTTGTGTCTTACTCACTCATAAGCCATCAGACTGTCAATGCTGTTGTAGTAACTCCCGATCACTGCTAGAGAAGCTGCCTCTGAAACAGATGTCACAAATTGTCCTCCTGTTTTCCTGTAAGAAGTACTTTGAATCACCCATACCAATCCTAGCCATCTGTAAGAGAGTTATACCATTACATTAAGTCACATTTCTTCTTGAATATTCTTACACCTAGTAGTTGTCTTTCACAATATGCATCTTACATATGCAATATTTTTTGTTGCCTAGGTGGAACCCAATGCCACAATTAGGGAGATCAGATTGATGTTCCATAAATTATGTGAGTATAACTTTTGCAGCAGTTCATGTCACATCAGAATATCCACTATATAAACAGGAGAAAATTAACATAATTTGCAACATGTGATGTACACGCGTAATGCTAAGTAACCTGCACACCAATGCGATCACAGTGAGAATTCAGTATAATTTTTATACGATCCTGATAAACCTCTGTATTTTTTCTGCTGCACAATTTCTCACAGATATTCATGTTGAATAAATATTCTCAAAAATCTGTAACTAAATCTCATTCTGTTGTGTTGCATTCATTATAATAGTGGGTGATCTAAACCAAAAATTGCATATCACACAATTCTGTATGGTCTTACAGATCCTCGGTGGTATCCAGCAAGGCAGTCGATAAAACTTGATCCAAGTAAGTACTGGTGAGGGCTAGAGTAACAACGCTCTGAGCAGGGGCCTGGCATAAAAATGTGTACTTTGCATGGGCATTAGCTCTTAAGAATGAGTTTCCAGCTATGTTACTTAGCACTATGAAGGCTGAAGAGAATCCAGAAAAAATTTACTTTTTTGAAAGCATCGAGCAGAGTTCCACCCATATGCCTTGAGCTTGGTAATTAACTTGGGAGTCTGCACATTGTTCCAAAGCACTTTCTAACTGTGGAGCACTTTCACTTTCAAGACAGGCAGCACAAGATCTAGATATTAATTTCTCTTAGCTGCAGTGAAGTGATCTCCACAGTGATGATCAGCTGGGAGTACTAAAAAGGGCTATGAGTTAGAGCTATCAATTCACATAATCCTCTGCTCACAGGGAGGAATTACAGTTCTTTTGAGGTAAGCTAACGCAAAACACATTGCCATGGATGTAGGATTTGCTGACAAAGCTGATGCCAGCTGGCTGACTTCATTAATGCAGTTGTAGGTAGTGCTACTAAAAGCATTTTAGTACATGGGTGCACAGAAGAAAGTCTAATTGCCAAACTGTTAATTCATCTTAGCATTCAGTGTAAAATGTAGCACTTTCTTCTTTTGCTTCCATTAAGCATAATTTTGTTTAAACAGTCCCTTAAAAGTATGCTGGTGGAGATTAGTTCATTGTGTAGAATCTATCCATAGAAAACAGGCCTATGAGTATCTTATTTCCTTCTTCAAAGATCCACCTTGTCAGATTCCTCCATGGACTTATGTTGTGAGATTCACCATGAGAAAATGCTGGCCTTCTAGAGATTCCCCCAGATCTAGGCATTAAAAGCTTGAGTACCAGCTCAAGTCCCGTGGAATCACCTCCTGGCTGGCTGGTTGGGAAAAAAGAAGGCAATGAAAACCTCTGTAGGAGAGCCTTCCAATCTCAGCTTATCCTAGCTTCTGTTTGTCTGACAATGAGCAATGAGAAGAGAGGAAGAGAGAGGAGAAAGTTGGAGGTGCAGCTGACTAGGAGGTCAATGAACTATGTTAAAGGGCAGTGACCTACCAGCAAATTCTGCTGTAGCAATGATGAAACAAGTCTACTGGACTAGGCAGGCACGTAGGATTGAGAATTCTCCTAACTGTCTTGGTGTGAATAGACGATCCAGGCTTATATGTGATTACAAGGATAAATCAAAATTAAGTATAAACATTCTTGATTTGTTTATTGAGACTCCAATAAACCCACGTCATGTCAAAGAATCTTCCAGATTGGTTAAAGCACAATATAAAGCTAGTATGCTACCAAAGTTGACTTGAATTTCACTGAGATGTAATTACTTCTTTCCTTCTCAGAAGGAAAGTCCCTGAGGGATGAGGAAATCCTGCAGCACCTCCCTGTTGGCACAACTGCTACCTTATACTTTAAAGATTTAGGGCCACAGATAGGATGGACTACGGTGAGCTATGCTTCAAGTCTGAGCCATTTTAATGGCAATTTTTCCATAATTAATCCTTACATCACTTTTTGTCTCTCTCCAATATTTCTGCATGATGCCTGCTCTGACAGTGGATGCAGGCAATGAATCCTCATTGCTTCAGTTCATTTAATCAGGGAAAGCAGTAACAGGATATTCTGAATGCCTAGTTCCCCGGGAGAGCAGCAACGGAAAACTTCCTGCAGGGCAGGTTGGCTCTACTGAACTGAGGTGCAGGTTCTCAAATGGATTTAGATGTCTACTACAAAATCACTAGGAACTAGGTGTCTAAATGCCTTTGGGGATCTGCTTCACAGGGCCTGTGTAACTCCCCTGATAAAGATCAGGATTACGCTCCTACGGGTTTGCAAAGAGGCATGTGGGCAGCTTCACATATCACTAATTGAAATGACTTCAGCAGGAAAATGCACAAAAGTAAGATCAGTTAGCTGTCTGCATGTGGCTGTGTCCCAAGATGCTAGTGGCAGGCTAATGACAGCTGATAATCTCTGCAATATTCGTTGCCATCCACAAAGACCTCGCATATTTACTGTTTTAGCTCAAACGCAAATTCTGTCACAACTCAGCACGCAACACTGCACTGCTCTTTATGCAGTAGGTGATCAATGACCCTTTCAGTTCTTCAGAAAGTCCATGATGCACATATTACTCTAGTTCCAATGAAACAGCACAGCACAAAGAGAAAAGTACCCTGTAATTTAAAGGCACATTTACCATTTCTTAGCTATGAGACATTAATAAAATCTTGTGTTAAGGACAAATAGCACAGACAACATACATAGAAGGTAAAATAAAAAAAGTCAAATGTTCTGCAAGACTGAATATTCACGCCATTACTTTGGATGCAATGCTGATAAATCAAGCAACTATTACACAATCCAAAAAACAGTAAGACGGGCAGAAACTTCTAATGGCAATGTAGACTCTAAGACACACATGCATTAACATATACCAAAATATCACAGTGCAGAGTAACACCAGACTTCTGCCATTCCATAATCTTTCTTTCACATTCTGCTCTCCCCGCCCTTCAAGCGACTTCATTCAAATGTAAGCCAAGATATCCTTCAGTTTTATCAAATAAAAAGACAAACTTCTCATCTACAATCAAATCTGATCTTCACCAGAGGAAATGCTGGTTGTTACAGAAGTTGATAACACAACTTATTCTGAGTATCAAAATAACCCTAAACACATTAGAAAACAGTGACTGGTTGTTGGTTTGGTTTTGTTGGTTTTGGGTGGTTTTCTTGAGAGAAGTACAACCAATTTCCCTTCTTTCTCCATAAATGATGTATGGGCCTACCTTCCTCCTTTGTAGAAGTGTGAAAAATCCAACTGTTAATGTTTGGTCCAAAGTTAACTTCAATTTACAGCAACATTCCTAAGAAATGCACACCTATCTGAAATGAAATCAAGTTAGATAATAGCTTCTTTAGTTTCCTCTTTTTTTTTCTTTTTTTTTTTTCTCATTTGTGTTCAAATTAAATATTGTTTGAACAAACAATGAATTGTTTCCTGGGACATCTGCTGTGCTAACTGTTCATACAGATGGGGTCATCTGTGAACACTTCCAAGCTGTTTTTCCAATTTAAACAAAATTATTTTGTTAGAAACAAAGCTCCTCTTTTTCAAGATAAATTCTTCACCAAATTTCTTTTTTACCCAAAATAAAGCAACAGTTTTTGAGGGCAAGAGGAGGGTGAGAGCTGCCTAAATGTAACATGCATGCATATTTACCATGATCTCTGGGCTGCCATTCTTATCTTTTCATACCCATGCTGTGTCAGCTGCACTGGCAATGGCTGTTTGTATGCAACTGAAGCAAACGCATCGCAAAACATTTACGTGCATGTCTACCAGATTCACAGCCCAAGCCCAAACCTGCTGTTCCCTCCCTGACTCTCTAAATGCCATCCTGGACCAGTGGAGGTGTTTATCCCACTGCATTAGTTATCACAAAGAAACCAAAGCAAAACCATCATCTAATTCAGCTGTCTAATTATTTTCTCTCTTTTTGCAGGTATTTTTGATAGAATATACAGGTCCATTGTTCATCTATTTTCTGTTTTATTTCCGCATGCCTTTTGTCTATGGACTGGATGAGAGGTTTACATCAAGCCCGCATCCAGTAGTTAAGTAAGTCCGTTTGCAGGCTTGAGCAGTATTTCTTGTTAGCATTGTAGTCTTATTCCAAATGTCTTGCCACACTTGGTTTTTTTAAGCACTCTTAAATGCTTTTGTCTTGCTGTTTCTAGCTTGGCATGTATCTGCCATTCTTTCCACTACATCAAAAGGTTGATTGAAACAGTATTTGTTCATCGGTTCTCCCATGGGACTATGCCACTGAGGAATATTGTGAAGGTAAATTGTGTCAGAATCTATCCATAGCCCCCCCTTACAAATCCAACCTAGCCGACCTATGCTCTGCCTCTGCAGCACAGAATTTTGATGTGGCTTTTGTAGTAACGCACAGCAAATCTCACCCGTAAAGCTGTAGTTCTTTAAAAGATTTCTTAATGTCGCTATTGTATAACCCACATGTTGCCACACTGTTATTCATATTATACTAGTCTCATTGCTCTTTTAGAATTTTAAACCTTCAGCGTACCCTTCCTTTTCACTGAGGGCCTTGGCTGTGAAGGTTTTAGTAACAGTGTTAACTTTTAAGGTAGCACAGGCAGGCACAATGTTGGGAGGGTTGCTTTTTTTAAAAAAAAAAGTACATTTTCTGACAGTCATTTTACGTCTTCTTTGTCCCTAATGCTCTCTTTGCTGTTAAGCAACTTTAATTTACCTGTGCTCTAGCGCAAAGCAGCTCGGTTGTCCTGCATTTTCTTCTCCCGCAGGAGCAGTCCCTAATGTCCCTGGCGCTGCTGTGGCATGGGGCAGCTGCTGAGATGCAGACCCCCTGTTTCCTAGATGGCTGCGGAGCAGTACAGCGGCCTGCACGGTTATGCATGGGCTGTAGTTAGTTATTTTACAAACATTTCCAACGGAGTACACACTAGTATTCAAAAATATGCTTTATACTCAGGAAGACAGGAAGCTGGAAAAGCGTATGGTGTAGCATCAGTATTTGAGTATTTAACATTCGGTATTTAGAGAGTCCCCTGGAATTTGCGTTACGGCAGTGGTGCTCCCAGCAGCTGAAGCTCTCCTTTGTGGCTAACTCCTTACAGCTGCGCAGCCACTCAGGACGTTCTGGCAATAGCTTCATGCTTTCTAAATGGAAGGAGAGTCTGTAGTTGAGCAGCGGTGCTCAGAAAGAATCCTCCCTAGCAATTTACTGTGTTTTCTGCAGCAGAAGAGTGCAGGAGTTGTTAAAAGGCTATCAGATCTCCTAAAGACTTGCTCTTGACAGAATAGTAGCTAATGCATGCTAAACAGCAAATAAATGAGCAACTTTACCTTGAAAAAGAATCTGTACAGTGTGATAAATCTTCATTTTCTCACTGCCATCTCTGACAACTACTCGTTCCTTTCAGACCATACAAACTGTTGCTAAAGTTGGCATTTGTACCAGTCATTGTGATGACTTCTGGTTTTCCACCTCTCAGGTTGGTGGTACTTGCTTTCATCTGTAAAGTTGCTCACAGTTCTTCTTCTACCTGCTTAGCAGTGCTTGGGTTTGATTTGCTTTTATGATTTCATTGACTTTGGTGGTGTTACTCCAAAATTGTGCCAGTGAGAAAAATACCACACCCTCTTCCCTTTTTTCTCTCACATACAGATGGTAGGCAAAGCTTCTTACTTTAAGTGTTTCAGCACATACATAGCAGATATGGATAGCTTATTTCCTAAGAGCAATGGAAATCTACCATTAACAAGAGACACTTCAGTCTCAATAAGCAGAGATCTGAGACAGGAACTGGTGAGACTTGTGATTTTCACCCTTTGTTTACCAAATGGAAGTACGAAAAAATGATGCCGTGCAATGCAGCAGGGGTTCGCCAAAAGCAGTTCATGCTTATGCTAGCATAGTATAATTCTTTCTAAGATATGTGATTTTTCTAGGCAATGGAAAGATAGAATACCTGATTTATCTGGACTTATTAGACAATTGTCTCAGGGTGAATAAGATAAAATGAATACAATAATTGTGTGATGATAAAGGAACTAACTAAAGGAAAGATGATCATGGTTGTGCCAGAAAAAAATCTGTCAGACCTTTAATAATAGGGAAGTACCAGTGGAATTCCTCAAAGATTAGTCTTATAACTGGTCTTACTGAACATTTTCATGGGTAAAAAGCAGGGATATTGTCACTTTCTGAAGGAAAGAAAACACTAGACCTAAAGAAATACCATTTAAGCCATAAGACAATATAATGAGACAAACAGAAGGGTACATGCTGGTCATGAATAAACACAGGCAAGGCATTAAGAAATAGTTTTGGTAATCATGGGATCATCAATTGAAGCAGAGAAGACAAAAATCCTAACCATAATGTTTTAAACTTAAGAATAATTTATTTATGGGATCCCTGCAATTCCTGAACTTGATCCACAAAATCTCTTATAAAGAGATTATTGTAAAGCTTTATCATTCACCTGGAATAGAAAAGATTCACAGAAAAAATTTCTTTATTTCAAGTGAGTTTATGAAGCCCGCATATACTCTGCTGTTCCTGTCTGAACCTCACTGGGGGCTTTCGTATGAGCAATAAGGCTTCCGGTGGCAGCTGGACATCTGTATTGTCACTGCTAAGGACCTTAGCAGTGGCAGACTCCACTCATCTTAAAGTTCCTTTTCGTGTAACTGAGCAATACTCTTGCAGTAAATCATGTTCTTTGGATGAATAGTACTTGTTCAGTTTAATTACAGCGTGTATCGTTGGGAGCTGAGCCATGAACATTTATTTTTTTAATTTTACTTTACTGAAAATTCATTGCTATATGATCCATCCTGTGCCAAACTCCAAATTTAGGAAAAGGTTTTTCATAAGATGCCGTGCCAAGATAACAAGGAACTGTTTCCACCTAAGTTTGTACAGCAGTTAGTAAATTGTAGGTGTTGGTGGAAGAAGCTAGTGTTAGGGAGGAAGCAGTAGTTTATGGATAGGACACTAACTAGATTGTTCCTCACTGGAGTCATTCTTCTGGCTCTGCTCCTTTTCCTGGGGGAAAGGGAAGTTGTCACAGGGAAGTTACTTAATCTGTCTCCTCTTTTGTCCCACCTGATCTGTAATTATTGGTTAATAATTGGCTCTTTCTCATCAGCTACCTATTAATATATAATCTCAGAGCAAGGACATACTATGTGCTTGTATTACAGCATACCCAAAAAAGTGTCCATTTTTTCTGAGGTCTTTGGGCACTTCAATGGTTCAATTAATTCTGAAAAGAAAGTGGAAATACAACACAATGTTTGATACAACTGCAGCAGATGGGGGGTTTTATCGCTCACCAGCATTTTCAGAAAAACGCACCATCAGACACTGCAGTCAGCTAGTGTGGGTTGCAGACGCTGAGGTAATCACTTTTTGAGGTATTATTGCTAGAAATGCAGTTCTGGTATATATAGGGGAAGAAAGCTGCAAAACTCAAAGCCAGAAAAAAAAATAGTTAAACCAGTGAGGACAGGAAAGAATGCAGCCTTGAATAAGAATTTTGGCTGCATGAGCAGGAAAGGAAAGCTGTGAAGGAGAAAGCAGAAAGACCCAGAAATGTCTGAAGTACATGAACCTATTGGAAGGCCAAGAAAAAAGCATCACCAGAAAGAGTATGAGGATCAGTGTTTTTCTCAAGAGGGAAAATAATAGGGAAGACAAGGGGAAGGAAAAGAACAGTAGAAGTGGTGAAAGGAAGATAAAGAACTCAGTTTTGGTCTTGCTGAATTACAGGTGGTAACTAAACATGCCCTAAAACATTACAAACTGAGGCACTAGGTTTGATAAAGGAAGAAATCTCAACTGATGAGAGGCAAATTTATGAGTTGTTGGCAAGGGCTAAAGTCTGTCTGCAAGAGAGTGGCACCTAGAGGTGACAGCATAAAGGAAGAGGAGGAATGGGCCAAGGGCATCCCTCATACCTACAGGTATATAAGGAGGGAAAAGATAACCTGTTACCAAGATACTGAAGCAGTAATGAGTGGCGGAACAAAAACCACAAGAGGCAGGTCCAGGAAAACCAAACAAGAGGTATAGATTGTCATTGTAAGTAGTTTTTTTTTCCATGGATGAAGCCTATGAACAAGCTCTGAGATTGGTCAGGAATGAGTCAATACAGCCACTAGTACAGCTATGTTATCAGAGTTTAGAGAATGGAAGCTGGATCACAGAAAACCAAGGACAGCAGCAAAAGGGACAAACCAAAGATATCGCAGTGAAAGGGCAGAGGAAAGTGTCAGGCGTCATGACTTTAGGTAGGAAAAGTTAAAGCATGGGAAAGAAAGAAAACTGGCAGGCCGAAGGAGAAGAGGAAAGGCAAGAGGTTGGGCAATAGAAAGTAATAAGCAGGGAAGAGAGCACAGTGCCTAAATCTGGTTTTACAAAGTCTCAGGGGTTAGCAAAACAAGTCTCTCTCTAAAACACGGTCTGTATGGCGCTTCATCTTTGGTCAAATGTCTTGCCAGACAAGATAAATTTGTTTTCAATAGTATGATCACACTTACTAAAACTGTTTATAAACTTAAGAGCTCCAAGATATTTGAGACAAAATAATACTCTATGAGCTCCACTTCTTTCCTGTTATTTCCTGTTGTCTGCTCCCACCTTACCACACTTAGCATTGTCATTTTTTATTGTACTGCCAACAACTTGAAGGATCAGCCCAATTCATTGTTATCAGCGGTCCTTGCACTGAATACTGGCCTAGAGGACTGTACTAAAACAAAGAAAAAATCCCTGTTTTTCAGAACTGCTTGTATTACTGGGGATTTGCAGCTTGGCTTGCTTATTACATCAATCATCCTCTTTACACTCCTCCTTGTAAGTAGCAAAACAACCCTCAATATGATTTAAGTACTTATGTGTTTGTCTATTAGTACTAATCACATGTAAACTCTTTTTTTCTTAATAGCTTATGGGAAAAAACAGATAAATTTTGCTGTGATCATGTTTCTGGTAGGTTTGTTGCTCTTTTTATAAAATGCTAAAACATGTTGCTTTATTTCTTATAAGTGGAGGAATGAGTAGGATAAGCAGATACTTAGAACTTGAACACTTGGGACATACTACTAAAGCACTTGCATGCAGAACGGAGAAAACATTCAGTTCGTAATAAGGTCTCGTACACAAGGGAAGATTTTGATTCAGTACCCGTTCTGAGACTGGGATATTTATCTGCTGGGATGATCTCTCATCATCTTTAAAAGAATTCTTGAACTACCACTGTTTAAAAACCAGTGAGTTTGTTTTATGATCTGTTTACTGAGTGTTAAGGATCACAATAGATCATAAAAGCTCAGAGAACTGGCCAACTAAGAAAGTATACTGCTGATAATTTCCGGGAGTAGAGGTTCATTTTGCTGGGCTTCAGAAATTTTTTACAGCTTTCCTTATGAAGCAAAATTCTTAAGTCACTCTGTGTTCATTCTCACAGTTCCTAGAACATTTCATACATCCAGAAGCAACGCTAGTGTAGCCAACAAAGATGTACCCATTTTTCCTATGTATGTGTAACTCGTTTAGAACATCAGCTGTTCATTTGCTTTGAGAAACTAATTGTCAGTGACTGCAGGATCTCAAAGCAGCTTCCCAGTATGAAAATTCTGAGAGTTCATAATCTATTCCCATTTTAAAGAGACCACATAACTGAAAGCACAGAGTTGGTTGTACAACTCCAGAGCTCAGACAACCAGTCATTTGCTTTAGTAGTTATGATTTGCAGTCACTGGAGACTGTCCATAATCATATAAATGGGTCATTTCAATACACTTTCTGCATAATTGATTGGGGAAGCATTATTTAAAACAAGTGGAGGAAGCTGGGTCAATTATATTTCATGATTCATATCAATTACACTCTAGAGAAGAAAACTTACTTAGAGTCCAACCCATATCTTCCTTGAGATTTTAATAACTTTTGAGAAACCAAAACTATCCAAATCAATTTTTTGTGTGTTTTTAAAGACATAAGAATAACTAAAACATAAAGCAAGTATCTCCTGGGTTTGCTTTTATCCCCTTTGGTTTATTGCCTTTAGATATCATGGGGATTATGTAAGTAGTAAATTTGATCTTTTGGACACTGAGCCCATATTTGCTGGCAAGTATAATAAATATGTAAGAGTATAATATGGACTCATGTTTGAGTAAAGACATTCCATCCTCCTGTCAGACAGCAATCTTGGTTAAGGATATTTATTAAGTTTATAATAGATTCTTCGGCCTGCCCCCCCCTTTTTTTTTGTTTTTCAAGTACCCCAGGAGATAACAAAAGGAAGAAGTGTAAATAGGAGGGAAGCACGTTTTTAACTCCATCATGCTTTTTCTTGCAGCTGTGTGAAGCTGGAAATTTTTCCATTCATGTTGCACTCAGTGACCTCCGGAGAAATGGTAAAAATTGCATTATCGTTTTTCACTTTTATGCAGCCATTCAGTACTTCTGCAGTTACTCTACCTCATGAAAGACCTGATGCTGGAGGGCGTTGATACCCGCCAGCTGGCTGCTGTGGGAGCAGAAGTTGCTCAGCACTGTAAAGATTGGATTCTAAGGGAGATCAGACAGTGCAAGGAATCCAACACCAGACTGTGACTGTTAAATGGCACTTCTTATCTTACTGTAATTTTTATCGGTTATAGGCTGTGTTGGGGGGAGCGGTTATATTAGTTACACTGGTAGTGCAAAAGGAAAGGGTGCTAGTATAAGCTATGCTTTGGTGAACAAAGGAAAGTAATTTCACCGGCTTCTACAGGGGGCACAAGGTCTCTGTGCAGGCCAGGCTTCCTTGGGCATAAGCCAGACATCCCACAGCTATCAACTATGACAGCTAAAATCACATTCTGTGACAGCCTGAGAAAACCTTTAACTTTTAAATCTAAAACTTGAGGTACCTCTTCTTACAGGAATGACTGTGATCAAAGGCACGTGTAGATGACTTTCTAATGCCCAGAACATTTCCTCAGTTATCCTATTCCGTCTTGTGTGTCCAAAGGACATCCTGTTTTCCCACATCCTGCTTGTCCCTCTAACAATGATGAGACACAGGAGTAGGGAGAGTTGGGTTGTCTTTATAGGAAACAATATGTTTAGGAGTGTGAATATTTTGTGATTTGTTTTCTAATCTATAGGATCCAAAACCCGTAAGATCCCATATCCAACAAAGAATCCTTTCACATGGCTGTTTTTCTTTGTATCTTGCCCTAACTATACGTATGAGGTATGTATTTTCAAACACGATGTTCAGATTTTAGTTTTGCTGAATGTATTTTCATTTCTTTTGGAATGTTAAAGATAGAAGAAACCTCTGAAAGAGTTCAGCTCCATACATTTCCCCTCCTCCCCTAAACCCCATGAAATCAGAGTGCAGATAGGGACTTGTCTGTTCTTCCTCTCTTCCCTTGAGGCAGTACCTATGGGGCTAACCCTAAACAGACAGCCCGAACCCTGGGCCTATGCTTCACTGTGGCTGCTAGACAAGACAGATACAACACTTTAAAGCAGTGCAGATTTTACAGACAGGAAAAGGGAGATATTGCCACCAAGTGTGTTGCAATGAGGGGATGGGGGCAACTGGTGGATTCATACTATAAGAGAGCCTATGACTATCACAGTATGCAGGAAGATAGTGGGCAGATGAATAGAAGATATTGTGGTAGAGAAAACGGGGAAACAGATGAACAGAAGATACTGTGGTATAGGAAATAGGCCCAGATCTTCTTCCCCATTTTCTTAAGTTATACAGTCGCTTGGGCTGGTGGTGACTGCTTTAAACGCTTGAATCAGTTTATCCCTTCGTATTCTTTAATCAGGAGCCAAACTCTTGACTCAGCTCAAAAGCAGTTAAAACCAGTGCGACCCAGTGTAAAATTCACTCTTACACAGAAGGACAGCATCAGGTTTTAACTTCAGTGCAGATTACAGAAGTTCATGAGAACCGCATTCGGCCTCAGACTATAAAATTTTACCATTCCTAGCACTGATGGAGGCGTGACAAATGAAAATTAGTCAGAGAAAAGGAAAGGACACTATGTTGTAATGCTTAAAATTTTCTCATTATAATAGCTACGGAAGCAAACATGAAGGTTTTGTTTGTGGTAATAAGGCGCTGTTCACATTTTTGGTTAAAGGTTATTAACACTAGAAATTATCTGGCTGACCTTGGCTTTTTTATTTACCTATACTAGGACAAGGTTGTTTTTGATCAATAGAGACATAAATGCAAATGCTGTCACCAGAAATATTTTAAATTTCCTTGGCCAAAACAGGTGGGGACCTGGATCAGTTTCACTATCATGACTCAGTGTGTTCCAGGTGAGTAATGTTTTGGTACTTCATCCTTATGTCAGCAACAAGAGCGTGTTTTTAACCTGATAATGAAAGATATCTTTTTCTCCCTTCCTTCCAGTGGGGCTGTTCACCTTGCTTTGCTTCATTCAGATGACAATCTGGGCAAAGGATAAACACTGCACCTACCTACGAGAATTCAAGGATTATCCAAGTCTTCGAATGCCAATTATTCCCTTTTTGTTGTAAGAAAAAGGTTTAATTTGAATATTGCATAGAACTTCAGGAAGAAAAAGCTCATGAACGTCCTGCCAAATAAGTGAATTAATTTAAAGGATTTTGGTGCATGTTGAATCTCCACTGCTGAGAGAAATTGTATGCACTTGAAAGCTACACTTCCTTACATTCAAGAATTCTCAGCTGAGAAGCACCTTCAAAAAATAAGGCTTCATTGCACAGCTGGTAGTCAAAAGCCCCTTCAGTTCACTGTAACCTGATTGACTTAGATTTTCCGGTACTAGTCTATTTAGATTGATGGATCAGAGATACTGAGAAGTCTGTGCTGAAAAGCAGCTCCAAATTTAGCAGTGGCATTCTGCAAGACATAAGTACATTGGAACGAGGACATACCAGCTAACTACTAGAGAGCTCAGCTCAGTCAGCACGGCCAGCTGGCCCGAAGACAGTTGCATGATATGCCGCCTTTGACTTGAAAAAGAGAGCGTGCTGCCTGGAGGCAGGTGCTTTGTAACAAATAACATTACCAAAGAATATGAACAGTTCCTGGAATAAAGAAATAGGCAATATCTCAAATCCCTGATTTGGGTCTAACCCCTAATTTGCTAAATGAATCCAAAGTAAGAACTATTTGTAGTATTTGTGGATGTAACATCCTGCATTGTTGAGGTTTTTTTGTTTGTTTTTAGTCTTCATTAGTAAATTGCATACTAGTAAATAAGGTTCAGAAGATCTGATCTATGCTATGTCTGTGCTATGTGCCTGTTTTCATATAACAAGTCTTTATGATACTGAAGGACCTTTTACATAGCATTTTATGTCAGTGTTCTCTGAATAGTTTTTGATACACTTTGTAAATACATGAAGTGTCTGCAAGTCCTCAGAATGCTAGTTCCCTTCCTGTTTTCAGAGCCAGGGAGAAAAATCAGCTACATTTTGGACTTCCTGTGTTTTCTTTTTCACAAGATGTTCAGTGGGACTTAGTTGGGTTTTGTGCAAATCTAGTGAAAAAAGACTATTGCAATCTATCTGAATGACATTTTAAAGAAGGAATTATAGAATATGAAGCGAATGCATAGATACTGTTTTGTTTCATGATTAATTTATTTATCTATAATGGGTGTATAGAAAGATTTTTGCAACTATTTGTAAGGGTGAAACATGCAATAAATTCTAGACTACATTTTGAAATCAGTTGAAATAATTATGGCAAAAGAAGAATACGACAGCTGGTTGCTGAAGTTTCATAATATTTTGTACAGAAAAAAGCAAGAATGTCCTTATATATATTAAAAAAAAAGATCTACATCAGTTGAAGAAAAAACCTAACACAGCAAAAATACATGACCCAGATATTATTTCTGTGTAACCTAAAGAAAATTTCTTAAAGATGGTTAGACCTCATAGATAACTGAAGCAATAGATCATTATGAATTTGTTTTCAGTATCATTGCTTTCCACTAGTTTAACTGTGATCCACAGAAAAGAGCTAAAAGTCAATTTCCCACTGAGTTCAGTTCAGTTTCAACAAGCAGGTTGAAATTTTGCTTCCGAGCACAGAGAAAGCACATACCCTATTCACACTTTACACCCACTTAAGGTCCAGTCACAGGAAAGAAGAAAAATTTGATCTTGTTTAGTAACAAAGATATCTTTCCAGGCCTCTATGAGAAGAAAAAACTTTTGGCAGATTTGGACATCCTCTCTTTCCTTTTAATCTCCATTTTGACATTCTGCTTCTATTTAAGAAACTTGGAGACGAGTATGAGATCATTTTCATTAAGATTCTTTTTTAAAGCAAATTTCTTGCCTGGGTTTGAGGATCTGAATTAATTCTTCTCATTCTTGCTGAGACAACTGTGTTTTCACTGGCAGCCTGGTGAGTCAGTGAAGCAGCCTCCCAGCACTAGCTCCCTCAGCCAGCACTGATGTTCTGACCTTGGTAGTCTTGTGCACTCAGGATGGCAGGAATCCACTTCTAAGCTGGGCAATGCTCTCTGCCCTGAGAACTGTCTGCTGACTGGTAGCAGTTGACTTAAGAGTTAAACAAGAAGAACCTAACAGCCTGAAAGGTCCACGCAGAGAAATTTTCTTTAATGATGCTCTTCACACATCAATAACGAGGAATGAGACTTCTCTTCTTGTATCTTATAATGACCTTTATGTTAGAGGAAGATTTGGTTGTATAGCAAGGACCTGCCTTTCCTTTGACACTTTCAGCATGTAGTGTTTCTAGCAGAGCAGTAGAAGTTGACTGTTGCTGTTGTGAGCACAGTGCTCAGAAAGGTGTGGAAAAAAAAAATCAGTATAATACTGAGTGTGGGAACCTTTGTTTTACCCTTGTACTGCTCTGATATGGCACATCTTTGCACTGTGCACACTCTAAGCCCTAGTGACTCTAGTAATAGTCTATGCAACTGCCTGCTGGTGCAGAGAGGGGGACACCTTTGCTTCTCGGCTGGCTCCAGCTGCACGGGGATGCAAAGGAATTTCCTCATCCTCCATCTGTTGTTTAGCAAAGTTCACAAAAACCTGTGTGAGGAAAGCAGAAAGTGTCACCATCTCATCAACTGACATGAGCTAGTGGAATGTCTCTGTACATTTGCATCCTCTTGGCCTCTCTGCAGGGAAGAGACAGAAAGGGGAATCCATAGACATGAACTGAACTGAGGCACTGTGTTATCAGCACGGATTGCTAATTCTGTCTTTATTTTATAAACATCCTTGCAACTTCCTTCCTTTGGATGGACTTACTTGCAACTAAAATCCTATTTTTTCTCAAGCAGGAGATGGGTTCAGCATGGGTTGCGTGGCCTGCACAATGTAAGTGAGTTTGGTTGTGATGGGAAAGAGGAGACAGAACATTTCAGTAGGAAGCTGTAAGGCAGCCAGGAATGTCTCTCTAGGATTCCCAGCCAAGACAGCTTCGCATATGTGGACCCTCAGCTACTTAGGAAAGCAGGCAGATGGGGCTAATACCCTCTAGCAAGTGGATATTGCCAACAGTCCCAGTGGACTTTCCAGGTTTTGTGTGTCCAATTGCTCCTGTATAAAAATGTATGACAGAGACATATAAACATTTAACTAAATATCACAGTATCTTTGACACAAGACAGTCCAAATCTCCTATTTAAAATAAAACGTTATTCACAGCTCAGCAAGCCTTATTCTGAATAGCTGACCTTGCTCAGACTGCTGCTCCTGAAGGAATGGGTTGTGTGAATTCTGGCATCTGGGAAACACTGTCTTAGCAGATTTCAAATGGCACCTATTTAAACAGGGAATTAGTTACAGATTTCATATCTGATCCACCCTCCTTGGTGAGGGGTCTGGGAATTTTGCCTAAGAAAGAGGTGTGAGATAATTCTCTACTCTGAACAGTTTAGTCCTTCAGTTGTTTGGATACATCCCCTTTACATTGCCTAATTCTTGCCAGACAGGCTTTCTCATGGATGCTTTATTTTCTACTCACCTGATCTAAAGTTGTTTGAGACACAGAATATTCTTCAATATGCAAGTTTTCCTTATTGGAGATTATTAACCGAAAAATCTTAGCCAGAGAGGAGGAGCAAATCTGATACTGCAGCATGTTGTAGTGTTTCTCTCTCTGTAAACTCCCTGGGAAGTTCATGTGTATGAATTGCTCAGCAGGAGTAGGATCTGGAGGCAGCCCAGACTTTGGAGCTTTGATTTTCAGAGTGACAATGTAGCCATCTCCAAACCTGGGAAGCACATGTGGATTTGGGAGTTGGATGAAGAGATGGTTTCATTATTCAGGAAGGAAATTAATTTTCATCATCTATGAAAACATTAACAGTATCTGAAAGATAATGCATAAGATCTAGCTTTGTAAGAAGCTCAGTATTAGCCCTGCAGAGACAGTGTGTGGCGTAACAGAGTTGAAATGAGGTCTGTTCAAATTGTGTAGGATACCACAGAGCTGCACCCAAAAACGGGTCTGTTTAAACAACAGCTCTTCAGATTGGATTGCTATATTAAGAACAGTACACATCACATACACTAATTTTTCACATTAAAAAAACGCCATAAAAATATTCTACTTACTTGTATTTTAGCTGCTGAATTGTGCCCAGGCATTTGAAGGTACCTTTTACCATGATGGCTAAACGAGTACAGAGGGCTTCACATTCTTCCATACTTTCAAAACAAAGAACGGATATTTGAGATAAAAGCCAGCAGATGAAGTTCAGCTACTCTGGGATTCTGAATTCTAACTCTTTTTACCTGTGTGAGGTTAAAACCACAGCTCGCCCATCTCTGAGCACGCTGACAATAGAGTCCCACAGGAGGCGCCGGGACTGAGGGTCCATTCCAGTAGTTGGTTCATCCTGTAAGGGAAACGTTAACTCAACTGCAGTCAGAGAAGCAGATAAGAAAACGAAAATCTATTTAGAATCAAGTCATTGTGTGTTTGGGCCCTAGCATATAGCTGCTTCCCTATTGAAATCTGTGCCTCGGGAAAGCATATGCACCTTGAGAAGCATATGAGTGAATGGGTAGAAATGTACTTCTTAGCACAAAGCAGTAAGGAAACAAGTAGAAGAAATTGCAGGTAAGAGTAGGATGTTGTCTGTGTCTGGCACAGCTACAAGGGAGGGAATGCAGTGACCATTACGACAAAGGCAGTCCCCAGTCTAAGGTCTTAGACATCAAAAAATATAAGCATTTGTGATACTGCATTATAAAAACATTTAGGACACAAAATAAAAATAAATTGAAAGAGGCTCATGCAGTAGCAGTTACATTAAATTGTGTCAAGTTTGGCTCCCATGTTTTGATGGACATTAGAGATGTTGGTCAATATACTGCAGAAACAAAGAAAAGAATCTTATAATACTAGCTTTAAGACAAAGATGGACATTTTGAATGAAATCTTCCTTTTCTGCAGCAACAACTCTTGTAAGAGGAGAGTGAGTTCTCCCCAGGTAACCTTTCTTACATAAACAAATAGGACATGTTTCTCAACCCAAGAAGCTAGTGAAGTCACCCTGATTTACACCAGCTAAGGACCTGGTCCTACATACGTCAGTTAACCAGTTAGTAACAAAAAATTTAAAAAATCTTGGAGAAAAAAAATTCAAATTCAGATTTGTTTGGATTATAGATTTTATCTCAAACCATTCTTTGTTGAAGATCTTTCATTCACAATTGCTTGGGGTCTATTGAAAACATAGTTATGCATCCCAGTGTATCCCTGAAATAAAAGAACTCAAAATTACATTGAAGTAGATGTAAGTTAAGGGCAGAAAGGAGCTTGCAAGGACTGTCATAAACATCCTTGTACCTCTTCCGCATGTAGTTTTACAAGATGTTGTATTGAACTATCACTATGATACTTACTAGCAAGATGAGTGGTGGGCAGCCTATCAGTGCAATGGCAGTGGAGAGCTTGCGCTTGTTGCCACCACTGTAGGTACCAGCCAGGTGGTCTGCATACATCGGAAGTCCCAGCTTCTGGATGCCCCATTCAGCAACCTATGAGAAAGACCATCTTTTTAACACAGTAGCTAATGCATAACAGACGGGGTTGCTGGTACATCCCTCTTCTGTCAGAGGCATGGCAATCCCCTGGGTTTTAGAACATTCATTTTAGAACTGGAGCAGAGGAGTCCAAAGAAATTTCTGACGTTGAAGGGAATTCTAACTACTTGATGGAAAGCCATAAACCAGCCCCAGCCGTAGACTTCCTATCTGTGCAAGAATTTAAGTTATTTTCTTTTGGAATCTTCATGTTTTCTTTCTTGTACATGAACAACTTTAAAGACAAGAACAAAACAGCAACCAGTGCAGTTCCAAGTCAAAGCAACTGCAGATTTAGCCTTCCACAGTTGGCACCACAGCTTTGCAAGTAGCATTAATGCCATTTGATAGTGCAGTCTTGTACTTAACTGTCCAAACGACAGGAACAACTCCCAGGACTTCAACACACAGAATGGCAAGCCCACTTCGGAAATTCATGCCCTTGGCATGTTATGAACCCAGTTAATCATCACAAATACGCACTGCAACTATGTATAAGTCAAAAGCAAGGACGCTTTACCCTCTTGATTTCTTCTGCTGGAACCCCCCGCAGGCGTGCATATAAGTAAAGATGTTCTCGTCCCGTGAGCAGGTCATCAATGGCATCAAACTGAGGGCAGTATCCCATGTTTTGATGTACATTAGAAATGTGGGTCAATATACTGGAGAAACAAAGAAAAGAATCTTATATCTATAATACTAGCTTTAAGACAGAGATGGGCCCTCCACATAAAATCTTTATTTTCTGGGACAACAACTCTTGTAAGAGGAGAATGAATTCTTCCTGATACAACACCCTACTAAAACATCTGCCTGTACAAAATAGCAATGAATATATTGTCAATCTAAGTCAGCTCAGTCCTGGTTCAGAGTTTAAGCCCATTTTCCCTCACCTATTTTCATGTTTAAGTATAGGCTAACTTAACAAGAAGTTCTTTGAACAGCCACTCAGATAATTTTTTTTTTTTTTACAGATGGTGTTTATTTCTAGAAAGAAAAAAATCAGTCAATTTAATCTCAGAGTATGGGACCAGACAGGCAAGACACAAGGATAACACTTTGCTGGTAGTAGTAGTAGGAACAGTACAGAATCACAGAATGGTTGAAGTTGGAAGGGGCCTCTGGAGGTCATCTTGTCCACCCACCCTGCTCAAGCAAGGTCACCTACAGCAGGTTGCCCAGGACCATGTCCTTGCAACAAAATAGCTGTTATTCAAATCACATCAATGGACAAAGAATCCAATCCCAACTACACCCAACAAACGAAGACACACAACTTAGAACAAAACTAACATAAGTGAATACCAGGTCATGCTGTATTAATTTACAATATTATGCCAGCTCTGTATAAACAAAGATGCTAGAAACAGCCAGAGAAATGCCCCAAAGCTCAGCTCAAAGTACCCTGTTGGACTGTTTATCCTATGTTTGCAAGCTCTTGCCTTGTCCCACTGTTAGCATTACTATAACTTAGCAACAGATTTTACAACAGAGCGTTAAAAGCATGAAGTGCCAGTGTGTGTTAGCTGTGGTTTCTGTCAGTGCCATAAAACTGGAGAAGAGCTGCTGGGTCATTGAGAATATGATCTGGGCAGTTCTGCCCTGATAAATGGACTGTCACAGGTTGTTTTTTTTTTAAGGTACTTACCTACTGCCAGCCACTACAGCATCTCCAGATGTCACATCAGTATCTCCAGTCAGCATTTTGAATGTTGTTGTTTTGCCAGCACCATTCACTCCCAAAAGACCAAAGCACTAAATTACAAAATGTATCGCATTCTTTAGTATTTCCAACTCACAAATCGGCAGGGGCATGAAATCCGAACTGATCCATGGAACGTAATCTAGTGTTATTGAACAACCTACCTCTCCAGGACGGATGCCAACACAGAGTCTGTCCACTGCAGGCTTGTGCCTACCTGCATAAATCTAAATTGACAGGAAAAAAAAAAAAAAAAAAGAAAAATCCAATTTCAAGACATATACAGCAAAGAAAATATTCTGAATTTTTTAGTTCAATGCTATTGGGATGAGGCAACTTTAGAACCAAAACAGGAGTAAACGGAAAATTAAAGAGTAAGTATTCTACAAAGTCAGACATTTAGTTACATTAAATAAATTTGTAATGACCCCTAAAAATAACAATTTTTCTGCATGCAGCCTTTTACTTCGTATCTTTAACACTAGGAGACAGAGCAGATAGGACAAATTATCTTTGACATATCAAATCAAAGTGAAACAATACAGCAAGATAGTCTGAAGAATGATATTCCAATTCTCTATTCATGAGATCCCAGCAATGTGTGCAATTGTTGTATTTCTGTAGCTCAAGCTTGCATGCATTCTGATAGCATAACTCAGATGCCTTCAATGCCTGGAAAGAAGATAAATTTGCAATAACTATAGCCCTTGATGTGAAAGCAACCAAATGGTTAACTTGAGATTGAAACTCACCTATGGAAAAAACAGCATTGTAGAAGAAAAGACTAGTAGTAGAAATGGACACTCAATATATAACAGTCATATCGGATGATGCGAGGTAAAAATAAACCTCAAACAAGGAGGGAGGCTTGCACTGTCCTTGATGGACTTCCCTGTGGTTTGATTTCTAATCAAAGGAAACAGCCAAATAACATGTCAAGCCTTGACTTCTAAAATGGCTATTATTTTCTAAGGCACAAGGTTGGTTTTGAAAACAATACCATCTGAATCCACAGCTAAAATACATTCCAAAAGAATAAGTTTACACTAGACTCATTTGTTTAATTCATCTCAAAATATTACCTTGGTCAGTTCTTGTAATTCTAAGATATGTGTTTTGTTCCCTCCATTCATAATTCTTTTTCTTTCTTCTGCAACGTCCTCATCTTCATCAATAATAGGTGACAAGGCGGTCTCAGCAAACCTGCAAAACCCCACGAGATTGACTGCAGAAACAATGAGATGCCCTGGGTGTAGTTAGAATAACAGTGTGAAACTATGGCTAATCAATTACCAAAAATGTGACTGGTGGAAGCAGTGGGACAGAAACTTCACAACGTGACATTGGCTGTAGCATTCCTGCTGTTGTCAGAATCCCTGACCTTTGAAAGTTAATCTCTAAGTACTAAAAAGGGAGGAAATGGCTTGCTCAAAAGAGCATGCCTTGTCAGTCATTGATATGGCATAACCTGCCCCTCAGCTGCAGCATTTGCTATTTGGCTGCTCCTCAGTAGCTGATGATAGTCCTACAGATCTTTTGAGTACATCTCCCTGTAAGACAGTATTTTCATAATTGTACCAATTAGTACTCTTGTTGGCAATCTTGAACAGGAGTGAATGACCCACTCACACCTGGAAGGTAGCTGCTTTCATTGACATAGAGGCACATTTGTAAAGCACAGAGGGGAAGCTTGGACAGTGTCCAGGCTGCAACTGTCCTGTGCAATGGACTAGAATTCCTGTCTTGGGATGTCAGGATGGTACCTCATGCCCGTACTTATGACATTACAAACTTTCCAAGTCATTTTATCATCTCACTATTACAGTGTTTTAATCTAAAAAAAAAATTACATTAAATTCTCAATTCAAAGAACCTCCGTTCTTTAATAATATATTCTTAAATCCTGTTAAGATAACGCGCACTTGTAAATGCTTTCTTGAACCAGGATATCAACAAATTAAGAAGAAAACATGTAAGTAAACAGAAAAAAAAAGCTTAAAAATTCAGAGAAAAAGAAAAAAGAGGGACATGGAAAATAACAAAGACACCCACCCTGTTAATAAAGGAACATTAATACAAACTTTCAGACATACCATCTTGTGGAGAACAAATGGTGTTGCATAAGGAGATTCAGAATGAAGAATGCAACCCCTTGAACGGCCATGGCAACCAGGTTCTTTCCAACAAAGTCCCACTGAAAAGGATTGGAAACATGCTCCTCACCTTTGGAGAAAGAGCACCAGAAAGCAAGCTGAAATACTGCTGAAACAAAATACTGCTCCTCAGAACAAAAGGCATAATGATAATGGTTTAGGATGAAAACCTGTACTTTATTTGATCACGATCAGGAAATGTCTCCATTTTCCCGTGTCTTATAAAGATTCTTAAGAAAATACACTCCAAGCTCAGCTGCTGCATGGGAGCAAAAATGAATATAAGCTCTTTGAATATGCACTAATTTGGATATCATAACATGAAATTTGCATGGATCATGCAAAAGACACTTTTTCTGCATAAAAACAGATGAGTTCTGCTATACGATTATTCTTTTAATAAGAATTTGTCTGATGTCAAAGATACCTGTACCCCAAGAAGATGCATTTGAAGAATAGCAGCCACTTTAAGCATTAACATGAAGGCCGCTGAAGTATTCAAATAAAATGAAACAATATAACCTACTGTAATGATTTAAGGACTTCAGAAGAAATGATAAAAAGACACCATAATCTGACACTGAACAAATGGGTTCATTTCCAACGCAGACTACTGGTTGGGCTGTAGTGTTCTGGCAGCTTATCAGTAGTTGTAATTCCTTCAGAAAGGTTGAACTTTTATGCTGCTCATCTACCTGATGATGTAAAAGGGGAGAATGCCAGAAACAGCCACTAATTTTCAAAGACAACACTTCCAATCACCTCATCCAAGGTCAGGACATGTGACACTGATATAACTTGTTGCATATTGGCTCTTACTTACCAAACCTGGCATATACTTCAGTCACAGCCTGGTTCATGGCCAAGTCAATGAGTCCACGGCCCAGGCAAAAATGTGGGAAGACAATCAGCACATTTTTCAGTATTTTATTAAACTTCAGCAAAGACTGTAAGAAACAGAAACAACATAATAAGCAGTTGAAACCAGGCTTCTTTAAGAAAACATAGCAACATGAGCAAAAAGTTCTTTGTCACGTCAGAGAAACTGGATGTTCTGTGTTCTTACAACAGAGAAAACAGTATTTATCAAGTTACATCCAAAGCATCTGCAACCTGGAACACAGCATGGCAGAATGCTGGCATACACTGCACCAGGCAAGGTGCATGTGAAACACTGTCAATGGGGAGAGAAATTAATCTTTGTAATGAAGTATTTCTCTGTGTAGCAGAGGTAACATGTAATTCTGGTGTCAGCTATTACAAACAGCAACTGCGAGCAACAAGAAAGAGTGGTATTTTTTTGTAGTAACATCTTTATTTATAGCTGGAATATTTCCATAATCAGGACTGCCATAATATTGAAAAGTGTCTGGGCATAACTACACAGTAGACTTTGGTGCAATGTGGAGACACCCAAAACAGCATAGGCGGCAGTAGCAGTCATCTGCACCAACACTGAATCCAGAGAAGGGCAGTTTTCCCTCTGGAGACACTGTCTACACCAGAAACATATTCTCAAAGATAACAATACTGGCCTGCTGTCCCACAGACTGAATAGCACTAGATTGAACCCTGTGCTATCAAGAAGCATGGATGAGAATGCAGGAATGTGAGGGATAGAAAGTATTGTAAAGTTGGCCCTTCAAACCATGAACTAAACCAAGAAACCATGAACTAAACCAAGATCTGCTCTTCCCCCCCAGCAAACAGCAATGCTTGATCAGCACATGGTGTTTGAAAATGCACTATCAGTAATGCTAATTGGATTGCTGTCAGATGTAGAAAGGGTGTCAGTCTCAGTGGCCAGAGTATCAGCAGCTGTAGAGGTGGTAGTAGTAGTGCATACAAGCTAACAGTGTTTTATAAACTGATCTCATAGCCTTTCTAACAACTAATTTTGGCACTCGCTGTCTATTCTTCTACTTTTGTCACCTTCCTGGTGTTCTTAAAACATTTTTGGGAAACTCTCAAAATGCTGTTATAAGCAGAATACCTCCTCTAACATGACTAGCAGGAGTGTCTTTCCTTACTTAGTGGTGACTCCATGATTTTCTATCATCTACCTCTTCCTGTACAACCCAAGCTGCAGAGGCAAAAACAGTGCTTGTCCCCTCCTCCTCAACTTGTGAAGTGTACAGAAGTTTGCTCATAGGGATGAAAAACACTCAGTGTCATTCCTTGTGTGTGTAATCCAATATATCAATTGCCTTGAGTCTCTTCTCTGGCTTATTCTGTTCACCTGTCCCTGCAGTTACTCGTCAAGTTCCCCACTCATTTACTGTCAGAAAAAAATGGCAAGGTAGAGAAAACCAGTTACTGTTAGAGAAGGTTATGCTTGGGCACCCTTTGCACAACTCTTTAAAACCAGGTGTCAACAAAAACATTACTTACCGGGTTATTTTCAAATAACTCCAGGATGAATGTAATGGCGCTGCTGTTGATCCCCACAAAGAGATTAATACAAGACAATGCAACATAAGCAGTGCTAGGGACACTGAAGAAAGAAGAAGCAGGGTACATCATGGGAATTATTGCCCATCTGCATGCAAAAGATAGATAGAAAAATTATGGTAACAGGTTCTCAGTATTCTCATATCAGTTGGCTTAATGAAAACACAAAGTTGAGCTTTCTTCTCATCCCAAGTGTAATGAAATGGTGTTATGTTCGCCAATCAGAGGTGCCACTACAGTATTCTTTCCCTGGTTACTAGATAAAAAGCTTTTTCTGCTTAGTTGTTTTTGGTTTTGTTTTTTTCCTGTTAAAATGCAGGGCCATAAAAACTGCTAAAATTGAGAAAACTTAAAGCTAAGAAGGTTATTATCATTCCAGGTATCCTTGCACTTCTCACTGGATTGTACATCAGGAGGGAGAAACAAAGAAATGTTAGATAAAGCAAATAGGATGTACTGCTTTGCTAGATACTCCTCAGCCTTTGGAACTGTCTGAAGAAATCAGAAATGGTCAATTATGATATTGTTTTCTGACTCCTCCACCATTATTATTTTTTTTTACTCCTGATTTGGAGCTTCCTGTGCTATGGTTTCTGGGACATAGTTAATGCATGTGGAACAGCACAAAAGGAGTATTCCTCTGGAATAAACTTACAATGCTTAGCAACAATCAGTCTCGACAGGAAGAATTCAGTAACAACCACCTCAATTGCTTAACAGGACAATACACGTGTGGTCAGCAAGAATCATCCTAAGTTTTCCACTGTGACCGCAGCTGGATGCAAGGGCTAATATACGACTCTATGAATTTACCTTCCTTTCCGTTTTTTATTTTGAGTAGCAAATTATGAAATTATTATTGAAGTGACTGCCATTATATTTTTTCTGTGATTATATTTTTTCTGAAAATTTCATCTTGGTAGAGGCTTTAAAATTCTAAGTGTCCATCCACCCAACCAAGAATTACTGTATTTTAAAAAAATATGTAGAGCCACAGGCAAATTATTAAAGATACTACTATTGCACTTTAAAAAGATATAATGAAAAATTAAAGCAAATGAACATTCTGATAGCATTTTTTAACATTGGGTATTTTACAGTCATTAAATGATGATAATGCTTTGCATTTTCTCAGGATTTTCATTCAAAGAACATGAAAGCTTAATTTCTTCCTTTAACTGTAGAAATAGACCTGGTCAATCATTTTGCCTAGACCATATCAGCTGCATGGCTATCAGGAATATGATTTTATAGATAAAAGTATATGATCATCAATTAAATGAGAGAAAGTGAATTTCAGTCAGCCTTATAAAATGCTATTTTGCCAACACAAATACTCATTTGAAGTTAAAAGAAGTGTTGAAGACTTAGTACTCTTTGCCCTTGGGTTAAATGCTGGAAGGTATTTTAGTATTGGCTGTCAATGAGGCAAATGAACAGCCACTAAATTCCTGCACAAGGTACATATCAGAAAGCAGCAAACCAAACAAATATATTTTCCTGTTAAGGATCACATTTAATGCTCAAAAATATAAGGCAGTGACAAAAAATTGTCCTTTACAGCATGTGGCCGGACAGAGTGTATACATATCCTGGAGCAGGGACAGAATCTGTTTCTAACCTGTATTGTATCCAGTTTTATTCTTTAAAACTGGATTTCAGTAAGTACTGAGCTCAATAACATGAAACCATTTCCTTTTGAAACACAGGGCGCCACATACAGGAACAACCTTGAACACTCACCCATACAGAAGCAGCAAGGCAACAAGCACAGGGAGGTTGGTCGGAGAAGTGTATGCTTTCTTGTTGAATCCAACGAATATAACCACAACCATTCCAGCACTCAGTGCATAATTCACCTGCCACATCACAGGGTGAAGATCAGTGTGTAAGACCTGAGAAGGTCTGTAAATATATCCCATCCAGATCCTACACATTATTCCAAAAGGATTTTGTATTGAGGAATACCGGAATTTACAAGCTATATTAGTCACACTCAAGCTGTTGGATCAATGGGTCCCTGGCAGCCCTTGACATTTTTCTGAGACATATTTTATCAGACTGTTCATCAAAAATACAACATATATTGTTGTTTCTTAGATTATGGTTTGGGAGCCAATTATTTCACGGTCCTGCTGGCAGGCTGCCCACAGAAAGAGGCTCTGGGTATGCAAGGGAAGTGCAGTTTCTGGTGATGTAAAGGCTGTGTAGGAGGGAGATAGCTAGGAGGTAGCTAGTTACTTGAGCCACATTCCTGGGAGGCGGCTAAAGTGGGTATGCTTGATCACTGCTCTTCTCAATTTTTCTGCTCAGTATTAGCAGTGCTAATCTACTGCAGTGCACAGAGCTCCCATGCAGAATGGAAGGAATTTAGCACAAAACTGCTAACACCAATTAATACCTTTGCATCATGCTGTCAAGGGCCACGGCCAAGCAGAATTCCTGTCAAGAAAGCTGCTGGGAGGCTGCTGTGACCAGCAGGAAACAGGAACTCAGAAACCTGCCTCTTTTCCCTGATTTACTACATTAATGGTTTGCTTTACCTTCTCCTGAAAGAGCACCTTCTGAAGCTCAAAGTTTTGGGTTTTTCAATTATTTCGATTTTTTTTCTTTTTAATTTTTTCTATTCCACCTTCATGCTTTTCTTATTGCAAAAGCCCTTGGCCACTCTTTGTTGAGCAGACATGGCAAGAAAATAAACCCCTTGCTGTGCCTCATCCAAGCAAAGAATTTGCTCATTTGTGACAAAGTAGCCTGAGGGGTGAAGACAGGGTAGCTGAGCCCTGTCTAAGCAAGCCTGGGCCTGTGGTCTAAATCCTTTTGGAATAACACAGAGAATGTGATTCAGTGATCCAAACAAATACATCCATGTCATTTTAGACACCCTAGAGTATTTTGTCCGGCCTCCAGCTACTGTTCCAGCAGCCTGTGAATCTCCCACTTAGATTTCTTGAATATCTTGAAACATGTTATGCTTCTTCTAGAGGGCAGGAGTACTAGAATTAGGCAACTGGGCTTTCTGCTGCTATGATAAGTTGTAATTTATTACAAATTCAGTTGTAAGGACTGTAAACCCTAAGATTACAATAATGTCAGCTTCATTAGTTGAACTATGAGCTGTGCACGTGACAATTTCTGTATCTATGATTAGTTAGGAGGTCAGATCCTCAGCATGCTCTCTGAGAAACACTTAAATGAATGAATGCTTTTAGTCCCCAGTTCATGCAAACCCGGGAATAATTGCAGGCTATGAAATCAGATCAGCAGTTACTCACTATGTCCCACATGAAGTTAGTCAGCCAGTAGACCACAGGGCTCACACCACTGACAAACTGTAGATGCTTCGCTTTTGTTACACGTTCTTGAATAAGGTATAAAACAAAACTAGCTGGTATAAAGGACATGGCAAAAATCACACAGATGGCAACAACAGCATCCACTGAAGTGGTCAACCTAAAACAGAGCACAAGAAGGGACTATGAGCAAGGGAATGGACAACACAACACTATATTAGCATTTGGGGAATCTGAAGGGAATTTTAAGATCTAGAAGCAGCAAGTTTATTTTTTAAGTAGAAGACTTTTCCAATTTCAAAATGTGCTCGTTTATTTTCCCAAGTTGTGTTGTGGACTGTGTCTAACAAATACAGATGTTCGTGGCACCATTCCCTGATTTTTACTTGCTCTCATTCTCTGGAACAGTTAAACTCCCATATATATCACAGTTAGACAGCCTTTCCTGTATGGTGTGTCTCAAACTAGACATTAAGACACAATAGTCGGAGTGCTCTGGGAGCTGGGAAAAGAGAGACTCAAACAAGCAAGTTGCAGACAGCAAGATGAAGCGCAGATCTTGCCTGTGTGCTAAGGCAGAAATTTTCAGGTTCACTAACTTCTGAACTTAATAGGAGACATGAGTGGGAAGTCACATCTTCTTAGGGGTGTCTTTTTCAAGAAATTATGGCTTTTAGATTCTGGAATACATCAGAAAGGGAAAGGCCTCAATGTTCTGTCAATTGAAATATTTCTCCTCAGAGTGTGAGTACACTGGAGGTGGTACGCTGCCAGGAGAGGGAGGGGTAAAAGCCAGCAGCAGAGCACAGGCAGACTTACACAGTGACTTCAGAGAGCTGCTCCTTAGTGAGGTTCAGAGGGTGGTTTACAGCAGTGATCCCGTATTCCTCAGGGGCTTGGCCAGTCCGCAGGCTAGCTCTAAGGATTGCGTTATTGGCTACATTAAGGAAAATAACCATAGCATGCCAGCCTTTATTGTTAAACCACACCTAAAAAGAGTCAGAAAACAGATATTAATTTAAGAAGCCTTCACCAATAACCCTCTGTTGCAGGAGAAAGTTGGCTGCCTTTTGTCTCCTTTGGTGGGCATTGTCAGCAGGGATTCATAGCTCCTAGGCACAGTCCAGCAGGAGGAGCTCACATACTATGCTTTTAAGAGTTGGACAACCACTGCCAAGGGATTTTATAGAAGCGCGTTTTAAAATTTAGCAGAATGTGTCCTACTCTGAAGTATTCAGGACAGCAAGAAGTACTAAGAACACGGTTAAAAAAAATCTCACATTAGAAATTCCTTCGCATTAACACTGTATCCCGTATTACTTATTATAAGTATAGTATTTCAGCTCTTCTTAATCTGAAAATGCCACTAGAAATATTCTCACAATTTGAAGTCTATGTCAAGAAAGACTGTGAGTTAGCAGACTACTTCCAGCAAATACCTTAATATTATCTTCAGTTTCCATGTATTTAAGAAAATTAGAAATTTCTTTAGCAGCAGCCAGTGAAGTTTGTCCCTAAAATAAAAAGAAAAGGCTAAAGATCAGCTGTCTGGGTAAAATCTGATGCTGCAGGTTTTCAGCTTTGTAACAATTCTTTAGGAAAGGGACAAAAAACCCATAAAAATCTTGCTTACTCCTGTCACATTCATCATTCGGCCAAGATCACTTAAAAAATTGACAACTTGATCTCCAGAAACATGAAGGACAGGGAGCCTTCCTCCTATAGAAATTCCTCCATATCTAACAAAGAGAACAGTATCATCAGTCACTTGTACCACAGACCCAAAACTCCATACATTGATGGAAATACTAAAAATCCACTTAATGTGAGTTTGATTTCTATACATCATATAATTCACGTATAAAAATCTCCATTCTTTTCTAACAAGTTGTATTAGGTCTTCATAGGGTTTACAAATACCAGCAGTTCTATCAGTTTCTGAGGGCTTCATGCCAGGATTCTGAGAAAATTATTATTTAGATAGGAGATCTGGAGAAAAGAGTTATTTTTACAGTGCAAAGTCTTCAAATCAAGATAATTGAAATATAACTGTTTGGACAGCCTGGAGGACTGAGGACAGCATGGACCTCAGTTAAAATTTCAGTTGCCCTGAGAGGAGCAGGTATTCACCAATGCTGCTGCCAGCCAGTACTCCATTAGGATAAATAATATTGCATGGGATGAACCAAATTCTAATCCCATAAAAGTAATGTTTGCACATGAATAAGCAGATATTCCGTGAAGGAAGCCAGCCATCCAGCTGCTACCTTTGAAGTAAATTCCTACTGCTGATGAAAATCTAAGTAAGTATGTTCTTCTGGCCAATCAGTCATCTTCCTAAGCTTAGTATCGGCAGTGTAGACATCACACTGGGGTTAGCTGCCTCTATGTAAGTGTGGAGCACTAGTGGACTACTGCACATGTTCAGAGCGGGGATGAGGAGTTGTGGTTGTTACATCTGTATGTGATAGGCTGGTGTCTAGGTTTCATCTTACCCAGGTCCTTTTTTTGGAGGGTTCATATTTTTCTGCTGCATTTTGAAAGAGCTGTGTCAGAGCACTATGGCAACGTAGTGCTGTATTGTATTGTAACTTTCCATCACTCAGATCCCATTAGTTTGACTCTTCTTGATAATAAACCCGCGATTGATCCATTGTGTGCCTCTGCCCTCCACCCTTGTGGGGGTAGTCCAAACAAATATAACCCCTTGTTATTATAAAACCCTTGATGACCCCCAACCTATTTCCCACTGAAGCCACCTTTGTTCTATACTATCTGCCACAATTCCCGTTGTCTATTCAGAGAAACATTGTGAGGCTCCACAGTTAAACAGAAATTCATTGTTCCTTTATTTACCACCATAATCTGTGAATTGGTTTCTTACCTTTGCTCATTGACCCAGTATTTGCTCTTCAAGCTGAAACAGACAAAGAGAATCCTGTCTCTTAATGCACTGAACCAAAGTCAATGGTATTGTCAGGCTTAAATGGAAATTAAAGGTGAACTCCTATGCTTTGCAGATCTCCAGTTTCCTCTAGAAACCTTTTTTGTTTGTTTTTTTTGCGGTGGGTTGTTGGGTTGTTTGTTTGTTTTATTCGCTTTCTTTTTTTAATTGCTGCTGATTACTTTGAGTTGTGGCGTTGTCAGGACTTTTGGTGTTCCCTGCAGTGGCTTCTTGCTGTTTGGTTTTGGGGTTTTTTTTGTTTGTTTTCTGGCACGATTCATCTCCAGCTCATACAGAAACAAGCAACATTTCTGAAGTGACACATACCGGCTCTATCCTAAATCCATAATGAATTTATTTTAAAAGATGTATCTAAAGCAATTATGACATGTGCTAAGAGGAATCAGCCAAAGGCAGCCAGCACATAGCTAATATAACGGAAATTTCAAGAACTCTGCTGAGAATTGAAAAGGTAGCAAGGCCTGAATCAGAAATAACAGGTAATGGACACTGCACAGCTATTTCCATGCACAACACCCACGCAAGCTGAGGAGCTACCAGTAGGACAGATGTATCTATGTAACATTGTCCTTTGTCTCTTTAGGACTTCTGGGAAGCAAGTGATAACTAACTCAGGCAGATGGTCATGCTGGTGTGGCTTCAGTTCTTCAAGGACACGAACTGGTATCTCTGCAAGGCAGTTCACCACAGTGTGCAGAGTCACCAGTTTTCTCACCATTAACACAGTTACTATTAACATGGCATTCCATCAACATTGAAACTTAGCTCTGCTTATAAAGGAGTACCCAATTATACAAATAGGTATAATTAAAACAAGTTAACTCCCCTAAAATGATCATCTCCTATTCTTACATCAGGCTTACAGACATGATACTCAAGTCTACGCAATACTGTAGCACATCAGGTGCTATGTTATTATTAAATGAGAATTTCATGGCCAGGTATAAAATAACTGCACGTGAAAAACAAAAAGAGATTCATCCCTACCTCCCTTTTATCAGAGTGGGATATGTTTTCACCAGAAAATCTGAAATATTTCTGTGGGTCAGATCTTGAAGAATTTCTGTGCTGTGCTGCACTCTCTGGAAAAAAAAATAAAACCTAATCAATTACAGTAAACTTTACAATCTTTAAAGCTATTAAATAAGTGTTTGTCAGGAAAACAGCAAAAGTAGCTTTGATTCAGAGGAATTGCTGAGGTTCAGAGTAACACTGAAATGAGAGTGGCTCATTCATTTTCTAGCCCAAACATCCTTACTTTACTAAGTAACAGAAGAAATCATGAAATCACAGAAATTTGCGATGCCTGACACAAAATAGTTGCACTTCACTCTGAAATTTGACCCGAGTTATTTGCAACAAAGGTCAGGGCTGCCCAAGGCTTTTTTCATTACTGTGAAAGAAGGAAACTTTTCAAGTAAATTGAGGTCCCAGTGAAGATAAGGTAGTTTTCTATGATTTCACAAGTTGAAAAAAAAAAACTAATAGGAAAACTTCACCTTCACTAGCATGTTAAATACTTTGAATGAAAATTACTGGTTTTTTGTAATTAAAATGATGCCACATGACGCCTTTGTGAATCTTTTGTTAACATAGGGTCCCTGTGAAACACAAGACCTCAAAGTTGCTGAGTTCATCCCAAGGTAGAATATACTTAAGAAGGTTCCTGGGCAGTTTGAGAGGGCAAAGCTTGCAACCTGAAACAACCTAGTAACGACCTAGAAAGTAAGTCTAATGAACTTTCCAGACGTTCTTACATTTGTCCACAGAGAGGCAGCACTGGATGACACAGAAGATATATTACGGATGTCTAGCTGATTCTAGACACTACACAGGTAGCATCCTCATAGTGCCTTCATTAATGAGCTGTCTGTGCTCAGACATACTTCACAATTATTTACATACTGTTGCTTCCCTGGGGACTCAAATGTGAATTGTTTCTTCCTGACAAGTTATACAAAATTATCATATCCTGCAAAATTATCAGGATAATATTAAAATAAATGCATTTCCCTTAGAGGACTAGAATCATCACAAAAACAAACAAAAATTTTGCATCCTACTTGGATTTGAAGTTTTAGACTAGATTTTCCTCTCAAATACGCTAGCATGCAATTAGCAAAATTCAACTTTGGCTGTCCACCAGACAGGGATTACTTGGAAATGAGAAATAACTTGGGATGTTGTGAATCAGGTCAGAATATAACCTCTTCATTAATTTATTTTTTTGCTTCATAGACAGGAATTCTACAGATATTTAAAACAAATTTGCTTTGTCGTTTTGTAAATAGTGACAGAGAAAGCAAAGCAAGATGAATTGGTATTTTTAAGAGATCGTGTCATGGATTTGGATTCAGATTAAGCTTGTGACATTAGTGTTAAAACTAGAACTATTTCAGTCATTTGGCTCATGTGTGCAGCCTGGCAAACAGCAATATTGAAGTTGAACGGTGTGCGCAGTGAGACATTAAATTAGTGAGCTATTACTCTGAGAGTGGCTGTAGTTCTGTTTTCTTTAACTCGTTAGGAAAACATTTAGAAGATGTACACACTAACAAGCTATAATTTTCCTTTACTTTTTGAAAGAGCAAGCACATTTTATAAAGGGCACTACTAAGGTTATTCATTGATAGGAACAGGTGGGAATGTAGCGCTCATCTCTTCTCCATACAGCATCTGTGGTTATTAAATTACCCATCTTCATGTACATGCATACAAACATTCATTTTGCTAGCTTAGAACTTTCTTTCTAGAAATGGAACCAAAAGACATGTAAAAAAGTAATTCTTTGGGGTTGACTCAATACTATTTTTTCCAGTTTTCATGAGATGACCCTACTCCATGATTTTCAAAATCATGACATTTTTTTATTCCTTCCCTCCTATTTTCTTTCTCCTTCTTCCTCTTCCCATCTATAAAGAAAGGCAATCTTCTAAATAGAATTGTTTTTGAGGCAGGGAAAAAAAATATATTTGATACATTGGTAATATTTTTTCTGATTTTTTCTGTATGAAAAGTTTGAACTTTGGATGAAAATAGTAATCAAATTTCATTTAAGTGTACAAGCTTTTCCAATGCCTCTGAAACTGATTTCCAAATTCCAGCAATTCTTGCTCCCTTAAAAAAAACGTACTCCATTCCTTCAATGTATGCTGGCATGGCGAAGTACTTACACACTAATACCTTTTCCAGCACTTGCCATGAAACTTCTCTACAAAGATTTGTGTCACAGGGACACTACCTGGGGTGGTGGGAGGCCTCCTGCGCCTGCAGGGCATTCTGGCAGCATAGTGAGTTTCTTTTGAGTACTGCACTTGCAGGAAGGTGAAGGATTGTCAGGGCTCCACTTGTGGCTCAGGAGGAGGCTGCTTAGGTTAGGATGAACAGCAGGTGTGATCCAGGCAGTTGGCATGTTATAGCACGGGTAGTTCCTGTGTAGAGGAACAGATGCTTTAAGCTGTGCAGAGATACAGTTCATGAGAGCTCACAAATCCACAAAATCACAAACGTCTCAGCAGACATTGTCCTCTCAGCCCTTATCCTGTGAGTTATGAATACTAAGAACATCTTAGAGTACCTGGTAAACATGAATAAATATAATCTCCCTCCACATCTCTGCCAAGTCTACTGTCTTAAGCTTGGAGATAGGACACTGAAGGAACAAGGGGAATTTGTTTGGCCCATTAGTACCTATGAAATCTGCAGCAGACACATATCTTTTGTTAAGAAACTATTCATTTCCTTGCTCATGGAGTATCTTTTCTCTCTTCACTTTTTAAAGTTTCCTCTTTGTTCCTGCTATACCAGGCAGAGGAGAGGAATGGGAAGAGAGAGGACAGACAGAAGAATCAAGTTGCTGGATATCCTCACTGTGAGAGAGGCAGGAGAAAAGGAACAAATTGCAAAGCATAACATGCCACTGACAAATGCCTTCAAAAGAGGACTCACAGGCAGGGTAAGTGGGTAGGAACGCAAGCGTTAATGACGTTGTCCTCCAGAGCGAGAATGGCTTCAAATCATAGAGACTGATACTTCACAATCTCAGCAATTGCTGAAGTTATTGCTTCCAAACACACCAGTGGGAACAGGAGGAATCTGAGGGGACTCGCATGTGGAAAGTGCCAGGGATGCTGTGAGGATTTGGGTGTGAGCCCACTGGCCTACTGACATACATTACAAGATTGCTTAATACAGGGCTACATGAGCTGGCTTCCAGCTAGTCACATTGAGCACCGTGAATCATTCTTAATCCAGTGGCATTGTTGCCTTGCTATTTGTTACTTTTGACCTGATATTAGATATTATTGCCAACAATATATGTGAAGCATTGGCTTTAGTGAAAAGCCACGCCAATTCATTCTCGTTTCACTACTCCAGTTCCACTAGTAATAGCATGCTAGAATCTCAGTCAAGACAGATTAGCTAGCAACTTACAGAAGAGGCTGATTCTTCATACAGCGATTTCCAAATCCTGGTTTATTCAAGAAAGCATCAGTCAGGGAGACCATCTGCTCACTGCCAGGACGCTCATTGCTAAGGGAATAAAATAGGACCTTCTCTATGAAAATTTTTTTCAAAGTATTGTACTGGAATACACGTAGCGGCTGGTGAAGGACAGTCATATGGCAGAACCAACTGCCCCCCTCCAAATGCTGATAATTCAATTATTTTATTCATTAATGCAAAAACCCAGAACTTTCCAAGACAGTTAATATGCTAAAGCAATGGTTCTTTTCTCCTAATATTAAAGCATGGCTTCTGACATAGTTCTATAGCAATATTCTACAAAAAGGCTCAAATCCACATTTCTACCCTCTCAGCCCTGTCACACTCTAATAATCATAAGATGAAAAACATATTCTGCATTTTCATTTGCTGAGGCTAAAGGTACAGTGCTGCTAATGGTGAAGTGCCTGCAATTAACAACCTAATAACATTAGATTACAAAATATTGCTAGTGCCAAGTGTTATACAAGTATGATTATCAAACTGCTCCATACACTACTGTGTGTAAATTAAAGTTTCATATAAATTTTTAGTATGAAACTCAAGGAAAATACTTCAAAATTATTGCCTTCAGTTTTGCTGCTTTCTGATAGTTGCGATGCAGCCTAGACTTAAGCATTGTTTATACTTTTCCTCTGTATTGCATGTGTTTTGACTTGGTCAAAGTTCAGTTTTAGAATACATGGAAGGGAAGGTGAAGCAAGTGTTTAGGACAGACAGAGCAACTGTGCAGTGACCTGGAGAGAACAGGACTGAAGCTTCTATGAAGAATGAAAGAAGACAAAGTGCTAGTAGACCAAAAAAAAAAAAATTTAGACCCAGCCAAAGGACACTGTGTGTGGGGAGAAACTGCTAAGCAGCAGCATTAATAAAACCAAAGAGTTTCTGCTTTCATCTTCTTTCTCTAACTTTGCCCAAATACTGCATTAACTATAAATCAATCTACCACAGGTCAGCAGACAGGCTTGAATCTCACTGTTCTCCAAGATTATGAATATAGGAATAGTTCAATGGCATATCAGAAACAGTCAGATTTCTTACTGTCCTGGATCTCCTGTTAGGCAGGATATGTGACTTTGTGAGTGTTGAGGTCATGAGTTCAGGTAGGAAGAGGGGAATACCAAAGATAGCAAGATATTTGAAGGATTATTGGTTAAACATACTAGCAGCTGTATTCTCCACTTGCACCAATTTCCTGCTATTTCAAATCTGATGATTCCAGTGGAGTTAATCCTTTTTCACACCACATAGAGTGAGAAAAGCCCAGTAAGACAGGGCCCCATGATCCTACATGCTAGGGAGGAAAGGGTGTATATATGACAAATGTATTTTTATTCAGTGATTCCTCTTACCTGAAGAAAGTAAACTGTTGTCCATAGATCCAAGGGTGTAAGGTTAAGGTGGGATATTCTCCAAATGGAGGAATAATGACTGTAAGTACTAAAGACAGCAACACAAAACTAGCAGGGAGAACAATCTGCAGGGAACATGAAAACATCACACTAGGTTATTAGATATACGTTGTAGAGCAACATTGTACACCCCTCATAATATATACATAAACAAAAGAGGGTCAGCAGGAGCACAAAGATCAGATCTGGTTTAGCTCCTGAACACCAACAATTTAATTTCCAGTGCTTTCAGTTAAGATTCTGGTTGCCACAGAACTTTATTATGTTAAAAATAAAATGCTGGGCTAGTACTGATCGAATCGTGAACTTGATCTGGGTGATAAACTCCAGGCAGTAAGAAATAGAATAAGAGGCATAAGAGTTGAAATCTTAATTAGAACAGTCAGGGACACTGTTATCCATTTGCAGCACCTGTGTTGCTTTGCACAGAGACATTGCTGGGAAAGACAGCATTGAGAATGTTGTGGGAAAGAGTCAAGAACAGCAAAAGTAAGTCAATACCTGGGCTAGAAAGTCCTTGTGGCTGCGAGAGGCATGGTGAAACCGTTTGATGAGCAGTGCTTTGATCTGCTGATGTACAAGCTGAAAACCTTTGTACTGTCGGGACCCTTTGCCTTCATTTTGATCTCCTGCTATGCCTACTGGCATTCGAGAAGTGTCATTAGTTTTCAGTACGGTTTGTTCAGCTGGTTTGTTCTCAGTAGAAGTTTTGCCAAGAGTAGAACAATTTTCTTGAGTGTCTCCTAGTTTAAGATGAAAACAGGCAGAGAAGACACTTTATCCTCCATACCTGAAGGTAGCATAAACATTTTAATGAGCTCTGGATTTTACAAACCGTATATATCACATCACCAGATTGCTTTAATTACAACTGTTGCGCTGTGGCTGTATCTAGTGGCAGCATATAGGTTAACACTCCTCTTACTCAGCAGGATTAACAAGTTAATCATGTATGTAGTTTATGGAATAATGGGTCAGCAAAGTACTTTTATAAAACTACTAAAACCATTGACATCTAGGGGCTTGACACTCCACTTTTATTTACATAGTTAAGAACCTCATCCAACCTAAATAAAAGTCTTTCTGCTGACTTCATCTTGTTTCTCAGATATCATGTCAGGCCCTAAAAACAGATATTTGCTGACCAAATTTATTTTGGCAAGAACACCATACAAAGACTGAAAAGTCTGGAGGCTCTTCTTTACTTGGTGTTCAGAATTAAGAACAGTCCCAAGAAAAGTTTATCAATCAAATACTGATTCATGGATCTATACCTGCTTGTTGCATTCCAGGGTCAGCTTCTGCTGTGGCCTTTAGGAAAACCTGCCAGAGGCAAATACATTTCCTGGTTAGGAACAGAACAGGTATGATAACCTGACCTCTGGAACATGATACATCATCCTTTAATGTAACAGAAAAAAATGTAGATACCTTTTCAGTACTCCTGCTTATTACACAATCAGAGATCTCTTATGAAATATCTCAAAAAATAAAGAAAGGAACAAACTACGATACAAAGACAGATTTCAGGCTAACTGGCCATGCTCCACTATGCTAACATGAACTAAGCCTTGGATCCTTTCTTTACACCCATCCCAAAGACTTTCTGAGTGTGCCACCGTGTATGTGACTAGATTTTGAAGGGGATTTTAGGAATTAGTAAGATTACATGTTTAAGAACAGGAACTGTTTCAGAAAACATTTTGGGGACTAATGGCTAGATCAGCAGATATTTTAATCTGTCTGTTACCTCTTCAAGTGGTGTGTCTGAAACTCCAAAACTGCTGAGTCCCAGGTCATCCAACGTTTCCTCCAGTTCTCTGAAGAGACTGGCATAAGATCGCTGTTTAAAGTGTTTGTTAGGCAAAAGGTAAATGAGTTCCTGACCAATGCTTTCAATTAATTTTGCTTCTGGGATATGATGATGAATTACTTCTGCTAGCTCATTCAGATCTCCTGTGAAAAGTCAAAACAGTGTTCAAAGAATGAATATTTAACCATGCTAAGCATGATTTCAAAAGCTGTTGTTTGCACTACGCAAAAGGGGACTGCTCTATTACATAACCCAGATATTTCGGTTTATTCTGTCCTAGACTGGGCTATGTTGCTAATTATGCCCTGGAACTAGGTAGCAGGAAACTATTTCAGGTCTGTTACTAAAGCACAGCAAAATCTTTAGGAATATCTACGTAAGTTCTCCTGTGTAGAAAAGCCAAAACGACTTTTTCTGAGAAAGCCAGTTTTCTTTGCTCTAGATACGCTTCAGTTTTCATTAAGAAATTACACATTTTGGTGCAGAGTAGTTCAAAAGTCAGTCTATACTGCTAAAGCACACAAACTTCCAGTTCATCATCTCTAGTTGAGACCACATATACATCAAAGAGGGGCAATGGTAAGCAAAACCACAAAGAAACCTTATCAAATTCATGTTACAATACAATACAGATGTTAGACACAAGTACTGAAGAAGTGGGCCTCAGCAGCATTGATCTGTAAAATGAGACTGCAGCATAACAGGAGACATAGCTATATGCTGGAATGCAGAACCATCCCACCTCTTACCATCCAGTTCCTGCTCTGGAGCTCCTTCTTTGTCCCTGTGTGCACAGCTGGAACAGGAGCAGGAGCACTGAGATCCACAGCTACAAAGCGACTAGCATTGACAAGCAACAGATACAAAGATGAAAGTGCTTCAGATACATGCAAAACAGGATGTAAGGGTTGTCAGCCTTTGAACAGCTTGAGTCAGTGAAAAATATGTCATATCTGGAGCATCTTGAACATATTATACTGAAAGTCATATAAGGCCTGGATTTAGCAATGCAGAAAATGTAAATCCACCTGCACAAAGCATATCTGTCAGTTCTAAATTGCATGCAAAATACCTAGGAAAACGCGATTAGCAGTGGCCATGAGCATACAGATCATGTTACCGCTAAGACTGGAAGCACTGCTAACAGCAGAAAGAATCCAGATCCCTACTTCTCAAGTTGTGTTAAGCTGGTTTAGCTATGGATAAATGTAGACTCTTCTGGTGTCTGAACTAGACTACACCGTGTTTACAACCAGTGTATTGCAAAAGCAAGCATCAGAAAGACCCATATTTGGACAAAGGCAACTTGATTGGTAAAAGTTTAGACAACTGATGAGAGTGAACTATAAACCACTGAGGACTTCATATCCAACTATTATTTTCACCTGTCTGACTGAATATATATTTATAAAACCAGAGAAGATTTTTTACAGAGAGACTCACGTATCCATGGAATTTCATGAGGTATCATCACATTTTCTTATTGCTTTCTTCATTTTGAAGTCAGTTTCGTACACAGCCTCAAGCAGCACTTAACTGCTGCTTTCTAATTTGGTGCAGCACATGAATACATGAAAATATTCTTCAGATTACATATGCAGGGACGGAGCTACATACTTACTGTAGCCCTTCCAATTCTGGTGGTTTTCATCTTGCGAACAAGAGTGAGATAGAAGCCAGACCCAAAGCAATTCTTCAGGAAAACAGGAGAGCCAGAGCAGAAGAGTTTCCCTTGAGATATGATGGCTACTCTGTCTCCAAGGATGTCTGCCTCATCCATGTGATGGGTTGAGAGGATGATGGTTCTGCCTAGAGGAACAAGGAGGGATGTTTAAGGCATGGAGGCATGGACTCTCTCTGGAACTCAAAACTGTGCTTAGTTTTTTGGCAATTAATGCAGGGTTTTCTCTGGACCAGAGCTAGGTCCCAGGTTTGACACATCCATAGGTATCTGTTCAAAGAATCTTGTTTGCTTGTATTCATATCACACTACTCATGACAGTTTACACAGCAGGCATACGCTGCATCTATGACAGGGCTTTTAGAACAAACCTAAAACTATTTCCACTCTCAAACCTGTTACCTGAGCGGTACTTCAGCAGAAGATCCCAGATAGATCGCCTGGAATATGGATCAACTCCAGAAGTGGGCTCATCCAAGACTACCACTTTTGCTTCACCCACAAAAGCAATGGCAACAGACAGTTTCCTTTGCATTCCACCTACCAGAGGACAGACACATCCAGGAGTCTGAGTTACATAAGTGGCAGGGATGTAACTAAAACTACTTTTCAGTGTGGGGACAAACTGATAGAAGTAAAACAAAACCCATCCTCAGACAAATACTTCTTCAAAGTTAAATCAACAGTGACATTTTTCTTCTGAAGTTCAGAAAGCTTGTTCAAAAATTTTATTTTTTTTTTTTTAATATATTTTTCATCAATGTACGGCATTTTCTGGTTCTTACCAGAAGCAAAATCAGAAAGATATGAAATTTTCATGTTCTCATGTGAAACTATCTGACTTTTATAGTTGTAGTCAGGACAAAGTAGCATTAGACCACCTGGCTGTTTAACCAAATCAACTTTTTGTATCTGAAAGTGAAACGTGTTCAATACACTATGTGCATTCATACCTTTAGAATGAAAGAAATTACTCCTACCAAATAATACAGTATTATAGGATACTGATGCAAACAGTGGAGCAGCACAATAGTATAATATTTAATTTGTCTTGAAATAAGAGAACAGTGCATTTTAGGTTTTTTTCTTACATTGACAGATTTTTTTTTATATACTCATTTAGAAATAAGAGCTTTATGAGCTCTATTTGTACAGTCACATTTACTCTTTGAGAGTAAAGACCTTCCCAGTGCACAGTTATGTGTCAAAATATGGCCTCAAACAGGTAATTCAAACAATAATTGCCCTAAGACAAAGAAAACAATCTTAAAAGAATCCCATGGGCACCTGACAAATTCTGAGCCTCTTCATTCCTTTTATGGGCAAGGCCCATGTCTTCTAGCATTGTTTCCAACTCTTGCTCAGCTTCGTCCCTGGATCTCCCTTTCAGTTGAGAATAAAACAAGATGTGCTCTGCTACAGTAAGGCTGTGAAATCAGACAGAAAGGCACCAAGGCAATTTAAATGAACAAGCATATTTTTTCCCAAGAAGCAATAAATTCACTCTAGCTTTATCTTGCTAAAGGAAGAGGGTCTGCTTTACCCTAAATCTGGATACCAGATCTTCTTTGGGATCAACACACTTCACTCAGATGTCATAGGCTCTTTCTCTGCCTTTTCAAAGCAGAACCTGCTACTAAAGGAACAGGTATAGCAGGCATCAAGCTACACATTTATGGGAATAAAATGGGAGCTAATGAGAGTAACTGTATTAAGGAAGAGTCTGCTGTTGAGATGAACACAAACTGAAACAGCAAAGCTGGAAATCACCTGAGAAGGTAGTAAACGGTCGATGGTAGTGCAAAAAGGGTATAAAAATATCCTACTACTGCAGTGTCAGCTCATATTTTTTTGCTTTAGGAGGCCTAAATCATAGTGCATGAATCCCCAGGCTGAACTCCTGCTAACCCACACTGCAAAAGAAAAAACACCAACACCAAGAACACTTGTCATTTTCCTTGGAAACATCTTTGTTCCCGGCTAAGTGATGCAGGAGATTTCTACTGGAGAGTGTTAAGAGCTGGAGAAGTGCCTCTGAGATACACCTACTGCCAGCACAGAGAAACAACACAGCCTTTGGGGTTGCATCAAGCATGAAGACTGGGACCCTTATTCTTAAAGCTAGCATGGAATGATACTTACTGATTGAATAAGATGTTGTACTGAGGGCACATGCCTAATCTGTGCCGAATGGAGTCCATGTGAGTCTGAATATCCAGGCCGCCAATCAGCACAGTTCCAGAAGTGGGTGGGAAGAGGCCTGTCAGTATCGACCTGGGAAAATAAAATGAGGAAATTCCCAGTTGCCTGTCTTTCTGTGCCAGACTAAGAAAATGCATTGTATGATTCCACTAGATGGAGCATGAGGACTTCTTACTATGGGCCTTGGTGAAACACTTGCAGTAAAAAGCATACATATACATACTCTTGCTCTGCCATAGTAAGGATCTCGTGGATCTGCTAACGTAATTTTTGATAAACCTGCCTGCATGGTTCTGGCCTGCATTAAAAAACTGTTCTAGTCAGCTACTCTGTTTCAGAGTAGTTTGTTCAGCATGTTACATCACCCCTATATACAAAAGGGTCTAAAATGAAGCTTACTAGGACCAAGATAAAGAATAATGGTCTGAGATTTTCAGCCATGCTGACTCATGCCCTACACCTTTATTTTCTGTAAAATAGAAGGGGGCCAAATGTTATGTTGCAACTGGGAGGAGCCTGTTACTAGATTTGGATGAAAAATAGATTTTTCAGTTCTGAAAATTTGAAAGCAATAGAAATTTTTGGTTTTGTCAGGAGAATAGAAAAACAAATTTACAAAACATTTCAGCAGATTAGAATGCTTTTATTTTGGGTCAAGCATTTCTTGTGGAACAACTAAAAAAAATTAAAAGGCAATTTAAAGTGCATTTGAAATAAGAGCCTTTTTTAATTAAAAAACTTAAAGTGTTCTGCTGGGAAACATAATGAAACACTTCAGTTCTCTCAACATTTGTTGAACTTGTCACAGACTCAGGAAATGTTTTGTTCATCAGTTAATCCTATTTTGCCAAATAAATTTCCGTATAAAGAAAATTAAACATTCCTAAAGTCCAGCTTCCTGAGACGCTAGCGTTCTAGGACTAGAGAAACATTTTAATCTGGACATGGATCTTGTATGTATGTAACCATTTTGTCTGAAGAGGGCCTATATTTTATACCCCTTTGCACACAGACAAAAAAATGTGACTGATTTAAAGCCAGTTAGACAGAGAAACCAAGAACACGTGGAATGTGGTGGCTTTCAAATCTTCAGCTCTTCAGCCAGAAGATCCACCTCCCTCTTCACTTACTGGGAATTCGGTCATGGGAAATGAATTCTGGGGGAGAGAATTGCTTCCTTCTCTCTAGACTTTCACTTGTTTTTGTCATGCATTGCCTTCTTCCCAGGGCTTTAGCTAATCCAGGATATTTTCTCTTTGCCTAGGGGAAAGGATTTCCATGTCTGGAAAAAGCTTGATGTGTGTCAAGCTAGCTGCTAGGGTGGCAGAGGGACAAGGGAAGAGTGAAAAGAGAAGACTGCTCCTTGGGACAGAACAATAGAGCACTGCCCCAGATTTGCTGCTTCTAAAATACACACTTACATGGTGGTTGTCTTTCCTGCTCCATTGTGGCCAAGGAAGGCTGTGATCTGGCCCTCATAAAAAGTAATGTTCATCCCATCTACTGCTGGCTTGGGCCTGTTTGCAAAAATCTTCACCAGGTTCTGAATGCACACTCCTGGAATCAGTCCTGTTGGCTCAGGCTCAAAGAACGTATTTACTTGAAAGGCAAGAATTCAAGAACGAAAAAGGAATAAAAGTGCACGTTTTAATCCCAGTTCTGATGACAACACATCAATAAGTGCAGAAGCAACAGCACATACCCAGTAAAATACAGCATCATGGGCCAGGGCCATGTTCTCTGGTCACACCAGTACCAAACTGAGGCAAGATATCTAACCGAGTGCAATTTATTTAGATTGACCCATGTATCAATGACAGGAGAAGCGGAGACCAGAACTGCAGTGGTCTGTGGAGAGGTAACTCATTTTATCAGGTGAAGCTGAACATGCTTTCTGTTTTCATTGTGTAGCAGGAAGATTATTTGGGATTGTTGTCTGTAGATACTTAGGCTGAGAGATTACATTAAACACGCAGCAGGTAGCCTTTCTAGCCAGGATGAAATCTGCCATTCAAATCATCTGCCCAGCTGTGCATTCTTTTACCATGATGCTTTAAAAAAAAACAACAACATTTGCCTTTAATCTTAGTAGGTGAAATTTACCCCCTTGCTGAGGCCAGCTCAAGATTTAGGCAGTACCTAACATGAGCACTACATGGGATGGCTTTCTCGCAGGATTAAAAATGCATTATTGTAAATAGCACCATTAGGATGTTTTATTGCATCAGCTTCTAGACAAAACAAACTTCCTTTGAAGTAAATTAAGCCCTTGGGCAATGTGAATTATGGGAGTTGAGAAATTTAAACTAAAGACCCTGTCCACTTTTGTTTACACAGAATGCTTAAGGCTTTGTAAGGAGGCTTGTTTTGCAATTGCAGTTTACTTAAATTGTTCAGTACCCAGCAGACCTGTGTGGAGAGCAGCCAATGCCATCTGGGTGAAACCAGCCCCACCTCCATCAGTGGCTTGTATGACTGTCATTATAAACAATACTCAGGAAGAAGTCCCAAATATGTTGTACATGAGAGAGCTGTGTATACTATGAAGCAGCTGAAATAATTTATCTAGAATGGGTAGCTTTATTTTAAATAAAATTATATTTATGCCAAACTTTTCTTTTGCTTTGTGAAGGAATCTATGTTTCCTTTTACCTTAACTGGGCCAAGTACAAACATCCCTGTATTTATAAAAGTTCACACGGAGTCTGGCTAGATAGTTCTGCATATACTGGCAATTGAGGTACCATCCGCAGTTTATAGGTATCATGAGATCAATTCATATTTGCCTGCAAGACTCACTGACAAGTTCTGAGGCAAATTCCCTGATGATCTCCGCCAGTATCTGCTTTGCATCACCTGAAGTAGACTGGTGGAGGGTTGAGATCCCTTTTTTTTGTGATTCATGTTTCTCCATTCTGATCCTGAATAAGAGAGAACAGATCCCTTGGTACAATTTTGTGCCATTTAGGTCTTTCTTCAGAGGTGGCAGCATTTGTGGGGGATGTGGATGGGACTTTGGTGAGCGCCCTGCTTAAAGCGTATCAAGCAATTAGGAGAGATTTATAGAGTGTTTGCCCTGCTTTGCTAACCTGTGCTAGTATTGGACTGCCTAGAGCCAAGCCATTAAAACTACTCTCCATTTCCCATGCCATTACTCTTACATGAAGCCATTTTAGAAACTCTGTCCTTGAACCATACCATGTCTGCTCTGGGCTACTCCACGTCTCCCACTTCCCGTGTGGCTGGCTGAAAGGGAAGGCAGGCTTTTCTGTGCAGTGACAGGCAAAGCCCTCCCTCTGTGGCCATGGAGCAGCTGGAACCTGGGAGCTGATGAGTACAGCACCAGAAAGATAAGGCAGTACTAGGAGAAGATTGGCTGAAATAACCTTTGCCCTCTGCCTGTCTTTTTTCTTTTGAAGTCCTGTCCTGTTTCCATTCACCCTGAACGCATGTTTTCAGTGCCTACGTGAGGAGCTCCGATGACCCCACTTTTATCTTTAGCTTTTCAAGAGAGTCAGAGTGGGCCCAGAGCTGTCTGTAGCAGTTACTTTTGCTATAGAATCCACATGCATTCCTCTGAGCATCACATACAGAAAACTCCTTTCGATCCCTACAAAAGAAGACATTGGGACTTGAAAACAAGGCAGGTCATTCAGGAATTCTTAGGTGGTGGCTAATGTCAGCATCATAAAAGGCTGCGGACAGACACACAGAGTACTTCAGATAAATCCCTTTGAAACCAGTCTTTCCCTAAGGATGCGAGACTCACTAAAGATAGGCAAAAAACCCCACAAAACCCAACAGGGGGGATGGGAGGGGGTGGGGCTAGGAGGGAAGAACATTCTTCTCAGCGTAAGTATTTTTATTGAAGTCATGGCTCTGTTTAATTCTAAGAAATGAATGTATGTGTCTCTGAGGCTTCCTTCAGCATGAACACTAACTTTCTATAGCAACAGCCTGCATTTGCACGATAAAAAACAAGTTGCAGAGTTCTTCTGGAAGGCAGCTCTCTTACGCGTGGTGGCCAAAATATTCTAAGGGATTGTGAATGTAGAGAAATCAGTAAGAGGGCAGTTGGGAGAGTCAGTGCTTCTCCTGAGCTTAGCTCTGGCAGTTGCATGCTATCCTCTGTAGCCTACTGGGCTGTTGTAGTTTGACTCCAATCATTCCTACATCTAGTTTGTTAAGAAGTACAGTAAGTATAGTATCTCAGAAGTACTTAGGCTGCTTGCTTTCCTTACCATTAATTTCATCTTTGTCCTGGACATCTGTCTTAGACTTCCCCTCCTCGCCGTGTTCTCTTTCTCGTTTGTGTTTACATCGTTTGTTTTTACCATCCCTCTCCCCCTGGTTGTCACTCTTTTCTTCTGGCTTTTCAGGTTCTTCAGACGTCTTTGTTCCACTTTCATTTTTTTCCCCTTCCATGGCCTTCTGATCCACACAGCCTTCTGACTCTGGACTTTTTTCTATACAAACCAAAAGTAACCAACATTTAATTGACCAAAATTTAATTTCCTCTTATCTCTAGAGGTGATTTGAGGAAAAGGAGGTAGTGCTAAGCATTGAGCTCTCCAAGAGTGTTAATCATCAGTGCTTTATTCAGGTTAGGAACACAGTATTCAAAGCCATCTAGCTTAAAATCTGCTTCACAGTGTCAGGAACAGATATTTAACAAAGATGACTGACGATTTTGCAATTATAGACTCAGAGTAGAAGATCCTAACTAGTACTAGGTACATGCTTTATATTTTGTCCATGAAGCTCTAGACCGAATTCTTCGTCACATGAAGAGAAAGGCCATACAAATATTTCCCAGACTTACAGGGAGTGAGTCAAAGAAAAACAAAATGAAAAGGTTAAATGTGAAGCAAACTGCTAAACTGCTACTTAGATTAAGAGAGTAGCTCCAGGCAGGAGTGAGTTGGTCTTAACTTTTGTACAAGAGTTTCTGGCTTTCCAATTTGGTCTTAGACCTTGGTGCCACGAAGGAAAACAGTCACATAAAATCACTGATGGGGACAGGCTTGAAGCAGGAAGAACAGTGATATAAGAAGAGGGAGTCCCTGTAGGAACTGTTTACACAACACAAATTCAAGCTGGCAGCCTAGAGTGCAACTAGCACAATTGTAATTTATCAGATGGCCTAGGACTTAATTTTGTTGTGAAATTTCACCATAACTTTCTGCTATAAGAAATTTTTACCCGTAAACCTGTATAAAAGTACCTGGTGCACAAATAGCAACATAAACAATTTAATTGCATCCTAAAAACCTAAAATGGCAATGCGGGGGATACAAAAGTGCACTGATAGAAGTAAATTTTAGAAGTACCAAGATAATTTACCAGTTTAGCTTCGTTTTCAGCTGTGCATTTACATTGTCTGACATTTTCTTATCCAGTTTTCTTCCTAACACATTAACCAGTTATGATAAATTAAGAAAATGCTTAGTATTACCCTTGAAGGAAAGATACGATTTGAGAAAAGTCCTACAGTTGTTCATGTAAACTGAGGCACTGGAGAGTCTTAGTCCTTCAAATACGTAAGAATCACATGCCTTCAACAAAGGAATTAATCAGAGATGACCTTCCCAACTATCCCTCCTTGAGAAAACCCAAGGGAATGTTTTGTAGAAGAGAGGATGAAATAAGGATCAGCACGCTCAGGCTAGCTGAGATAATAATGGAATAATTTAGATCAGAAGAGACTTCCAGAGATCTCCAGTTCAATCCTCAGAAAATCAGGCCATTTCAGATCACAGTGACTATCTCAAAAATGGGAGATTTCACAACCTTTCTGAGCAACCTATTCCAGTGTTCTAACTACCTTCACAATAAAGAATTTTTTTTCTTATATTGAATCAGAATTCCTGTTTTCCATTGCCTCTCATGCTTCCACTAGGCACAGCTCTATCCTAGCTTTCTCACTTTGGCTGAGCTCAGCAGCATCTCCTCGTATGTTATATGCTCCAGTTCCTAATCAACTTGGTGGCTCTTTTCTGAATTCCCTCCAGTAACTCTGCCTTCCTTTCAATGAGGATCTCCAAACTGGACACCACAGTACCCTAGATCTCCAGATGCAGTCTCACAAGTGCTGACTAGAAGGGAAGAATCACTTCCCTTGAACTAATGGCTATACTCTTGCTAATAATGCTCAGGATGCATCACGTCTTCTTGGCTACACAGGCACACTTGATGGTTCATGTTCAACATGTTGTCAACAAGACCTTTTCTACAAAGCTGCCTGCCAGCCAGGTGGTGGCCAGTCTGTATCATGGAGTTATTCCATCCCAGACACAGTATTATGTATTTACTTTTCTTGAACTCCATGAGGTTCCTAAAAAGCCATTTCTCCAGCCTGTTGAGGTCCCTCTGAAGAGCTGCCCTACACCCCACTGTTCCCTTCAATTTAGTATCTTCCACAAACTTGCTCATGGTGCCCTCTAACCCACTACTCAGGCTGGTAATAAAGTCATTAAACAGTATTAAGTCCAGCGTCAGTTCCTGGGTTTGGCTCTTTCCTCCTCCTTCCTACACAGTCAAATTCTAATCTGGGGGGCAGCATTTGCAAAGCTGAAGCATGTAACAGACTCCATAACATCTAGACAAGCCTCTAAACACTTTGAATATCCTCCACAGCAAGTCTGAAGGAAAACCTGTTCATTCCCTCAGAACACACCAGAAGGCAAAGCCTCTTTAAAAAAAACAATGTTATAACCTCCTCTTTTATGAACAAAACACGCGGACATGTTATCAGCACATTCACAAAAAGGGATTAACTCCCTTCCAGTTTACAGGCATCACACTGAGACAAGACTGCCTTGTCAGCAGTCTGAGTCAATGAGGAGTAAGGATGGTAATGAGAAGACTGAAGATGTTATTTTGATTGCTTTCACTGCTACTTTGTAAATTTACAACATATTTCAAAACATCACCTTCAGCAAGCCTCTATTCCAGACATTAATCACCATTCTGCATTTATTCCTCTTTAAAGACAATCACCCACATGTTGTTCTTATCTACTCCAGTATCAATGCACAGAAAAAACATCTGCAAAAGTAGGACTTTTGCACTCATTCAAGTTGGTCCAAGGGTGGCATCAACTTTGATCTTGCTAACAAACACAACATAAACAGCCTTAAATTAGTGTCAAACTAGATAGAAAAGAATCAGGTTTAGAAAGATGATGGAGCCTCAGTGTAAATAAGATCAACATTGCATTTCATTTTGACTCATTTTACAAATGCTGTGTTGGGCAATAAGAACTCCTTGAATGTCTCAAAAGGTGTTGGTTAGAGAGTGGGGGTTTGATGTTGCTTGTTAACCCATGCCTTAAAGGCCCTCAGATGGAACAGTGACTCACCTCTAATAATTCTGATAATAGCAGGCCACTCCAAGTTCAAAGGCACCTGCTGAGATTCCCAGTGTATAGCTGTGTCTAATCTTTGCAGCAGCTCAGGTAATGGAAATGTTACACAGTCACCTCTAAGTGGATCAGTGGTTTTGAAGTTATTTCTAAACACCAAAGTTTTAAAAGAACTCACCATCATCAGTTGCTGTTTTCTCAGCTTTTGGGTTTCTAGAGCCAAGCCAGTAAGATTCCTGCACAGGAAAATACCAAGGCTGTGGTAGTCCATATTCCCCTAAAACAAAAATAAGTAGGTAAAGTGCACTTCATAAACACGTTCCTCAGTGGGCACAAATTCATCTAGGCAAAGTCTGAGCTATAAATGTAAACACTTGCAGTCCTAGTGTTGCGTATCAGAAGGTCAAACCATCCACCAAGTACCTGACAGAACAGATTTTGTTTGCAGATGTTTTTTTTCCTTTTGGACAGGAGTAAAATATTCAGAAAATATGTGATCTGATTTGTCTAACCTTTTCTTAAGTAGAAGGTGGTTTAATTACAGAATGAAACTATTACCTACATAGGGACGATTTGAATCCTCAGCAACCAGGCAGCAGTTGCCAAGGAACATCCTGACTGCTTAAGATGGGATCCCAGTCTCACTCAGGGATTTTCTTTTAAAAAAGGCCTACTTAACACTTGAGGGTTGACATGAGTGAAAAGCTTATTACATTATATAATTATATATATAATTAATATAATATCATATATTATATTACTTATTGCCCTGGGCCCTTGCAGGAAAAGTGACAACAGGGTGATAGTTTTATTAAGCAGAAATGGGCTTTTTTGGTCACAGGTTAGTTCTGCTTTGAAAAAAGAAAGTACTATAACATTATCAGTTCTTGTCAGGCCAAACCAGAGCTAGTGCAAGTCAACACTGCTTTCCTGGATCATATTGATTTATAGAAAGCAGGGATTTGAGCTGCTATGTTTAAAACTGGCATCCTTGTGAATCCAGGTGCTATTGGCCTTGTGCTACTTATTCAAAATAAGCAAAGGGAATTAGTGATGCTCACTGAAAAACGGACAATTTTTCTATATTGAAAACCACTGCTTATGAAAGTGTCTGCTTATTTCTGACTTACCAGAAATACCCTTTAGGTCAGGCAACCACTTGTACTCCCATTAATGTACAGAAACACTCTGTCTGCATCCATAAACAGTTTGCCTTGCACTCATTATAGACTGGATTATACCCCTTTGAAACTGGTGGCTAAACCAACTGCTTCTCATTCGGGATGAACGCAAAACCCAAGTGAACTCCATTATGGAGCAGAATGCTCCATATGCCAATGGACGGCTGGCTGCAGAAACTCTCGAGCAGGAGCTGAACCATATGGTTCAAAGGACTATCGAGGGAACTCATATTGTAATCTCAAATACTATAGCATTGATTTGGTAGGTCTGCATGTGTGTGACAGAATTGCCATGAGAAATTCCACAGAAACAGAGAAGCAGAAAGCCAAGGAGACACTCAGAGAAAATATTGAGTGGAACTGAAGCTAATGAATAGAAGTCCTGAGAGGCATTACTTTTGTGTAAATTGCTGGCTGAAAAAAACCAACTTGGATCTATCAGCAAAGAAACTCCTGTTGTTTGATCCCTGCTGTGTTCATGGAAATAGTACATTGTCCATCCTTTTTTAAATAAACAGAACTGTGACACAGGCTTCTCCAAAGAGTAACTTTTAGGAAAGTTACTGCGAATCAGCTTTGAAAATATGTATGTTAAAATTGCATTAAACTTCTTTGTGAGGGCACATTTCTTAAAAAACTGAAAAGGCATTAATTTGTTGTAGCATAGCTCACTTTAGTAGGGACACAAAGCAAGCAGACTTAAGGTCATATTTTAATTTTGGAGCAAAATATCCTCAGACACATCTAAAAACATTTAACAAATCCTTATCTTTTCTTGATTTGGATTAACAGTTATAAGTGATGTGTGCAGACAAGCACCATCTTACTTTATCCATCATTAATTTTCCTTCATAGCTAGAAAATCTGCAAGATCTCAAATTCTGAGTAACCACTCAAGCAAAAAAAAAAAAAAGCCATCTGCCAAGAAACACATTCTGCAGTTCACATGCGGGAGTAATAAATTAACGAAAAGAAAGCTCACTTGCTTGTACAGCGTAAGAGTCTGCATTTATTATATTGTAGCAATATTCAATAAGAAGCAAGACAACCATTTAAGCTACAAGGATAAACCATTTTCTCACAAAGAAAGCTCCCAAACTTTGTAATTGATCACAAAAGGATTTTCTTTGTTAACTTGCACTAGAACCAGGATTCCTGTTTAGAAATAAAATAAATCCACACAGGAACCTTCACAGCTGCCTAGGACACAGTATATGTCTCAGGAAACAGTACCACCCTTTAAGAAACAGTTGGCCTAATATGGCCATAGTATATATGTGAACTAGAACTGTTATTTCTATAATTTCAAAAATTTAAAAAATTCTTACTAGAATGGTTGAAACTTCTCAAAACAAAAATATGTATACAAATTGGCTTTTAACAGATGATATTTTTGTAGATTTATTTTCTATTTAAATTTTAAAACAGGACTTGAAATTGCATTCTCCTCCTTACTCTTTCCTCCTTTTCAGGACTAAAATAGGAGAAAAGAAAAAGAAAGAGAAAAGTGGAAGTCCTTAATAAACTAGTGCTGCTCTACTGGATAAGACTCATGGTTTACAATGTCAAATACCCTTCTTCTGACAAAAATACTCAGAGACTGATTAGACCAGCACAGTTTAGGACAACTACCACTACTTTGTACGAACAAGAAACTGACATACCTGGAAAAACATTGTCAAGATACCAAGAAAGTATTCCATAGAGAAAAGCGTCAAAAAGCATCATTTTAATGGAAAAAAGAAAACTATATTCATCTCCTTCCAAAGGACTGGTTCTGATGTTACCCCACTGTAGTCCAAGACCTTGCTCTTCATAGCGTGACAAGTATTCTGTACCGAACCCAAAAGCTACTTGGGAAAGCAAACTCTGGAATAAAGGAAAAATGACATTCAACTCAGAGGGACATTATCTAAAACAACCACAAGAAAAAAAAGACCATTAGGGACTGGACTTCAAAACTTGATAATGCCTAACAAATGATCAGGGAAAAGTGATTTCACTTTTATATTGGACTGGGATGTTTAATCCTCTGAATGGTGGCAATTCTAAGCAGTATTTAGCCATAATACACTGAATTCAACCTTGGCTGTACTTTCTTTAGCTACTAGGCAACATTCACAACTTGTTTTTTTCCATTAATGTCTCTGTTCAGAAAATATTATAAACGCATCTAGATGTTTGCAGTGTACACCTTTGCCTACCTTGGAGAAACAAAATATTTCCTGAGTGTATGGGGCAGGGCCACTATGCATAACAAGACAGAAAGTACACCAGATGCTCAGGATAAGGAAAACCACAACCATCTCCTCCCCTGGTGTGTCTGCTACCTAGTCCTCACACGACAAACTAATAAACTGGTATAGTATCCAAACATCCTCTTCAATGTTGCACTGCAAAAACAGAGCAAGAAGTGATAATAGTGCTGCTTCACAGGATATGTAGTTCAGCCAGCAATGACAGACCTTAGGAAAACGAGGGGACAAGACGGATCCCAACAGCAACTCTCAGTGAGGCGTTATCATAGTGTGCTAAGTAAAAAATGTTTGGTTTTCAGCCATGCATTCATTATTCAATTACTTTACTTGTCCTTAAAAATTTTTATTTTTTCTTCAAGCCCCCTACACATGCATACCCCCACTTATCATTCCTTGTAATTAGCTTTTCTTTGGAGACTAACCTTTGCACAATAAATATAAGACTAAATGTATCAGGAACAGAGGAAAATACTCACGGCTTCTGGCCAGCAAATATCCTTTCTTACACAAACGCCTCCTCCTTCACTTTAGAGTGAGAAGAGAGTTGTCTATGCTTAGACCATGTCCTATTCTCAAGATTCCTTCCCAAATCAGAACCTGTCATAGGCCAATCCTATTAATTTCCTGACTTAATGACAAGATGAAGTTTTGCCCTTCATTGCTTTAATCGGTAGAACTAAAAATTGTATATACTACATCTGTATAGTACCTCAGTTAGGAAAGCTGATTCATAGCCATATTTACACTTAGTTACAGCTTTTAAAGAGTTTTGTTTTCATTTTCCTTTTTCATTAGATTTCCTAGTGCAAGAGAAGACACTAATTCTCTTTTATCTAGGTTGTTAGAATCCTCAGCAAAGAGGGGGAGACTGGATTAAAATACTCACTCCTCTTCCTGATTCACGGGGCAACAGAAAATCAGTCTGAATAATTTTGTAAGTTCACAGTTCTGTTTCAAAAAACAGCAAGCAGTTTTCAGCTCCACGGAATTGTTAAGTATCTTACCTATTATGGAAGAGAACCAACACGGAAGCACTGCATGGAGAATGTCTACAACTTCTTAGATGAAAGATATTTCTCAGAGCTTTGGCAGCTGGGTTCAGATCCTAACTCTATGTCCAGCTAAAGAAGGAATGTGAACCTGAGGTCTTCTCATCCTTAGATATCACCCTGTTAACTAGGTTATAGCACACGAGCAAGATAACTGTCCTCATTTTGTGAATTGCCTTTGCATTTATGAAACATACCAGAAGCTGAATTTGCTTTGACTTACAAGGAAGTGTTCAAAACTTTTTAAACATTATGCTAATTTTCTAGCATTCAAGAAGTAAAATAAATTTTATTGAATTTTCTAAAAGCTATGAAAATATCTCTTGGTCGCTAGGCCTGCTAAAGGCTTATTCACTTGCAATCCCTAATTATTTGAGAGAGATTCAGAGGTCTCCCTCTCTGAATCAAAAAAGCAGAAAGGAAAAGGTCTGCAATGCTTTGTTATTCACGTATGCATAGTGGGAAGGGCAGCTAAAATTCAAACCCAAAGACACCGTATAATCATTGAAAGGCTTACTGCTAGGATCTTCAGATTAACAGTCATGCGGTCTTGCCAGACAAAGCAGACAATGTGGGGCAGGTACAAGGTGAAGTAGATGACTCCACTGCAGGCAGCTGCCAGATTTGCTTTGGAGAAGAAGGTGCTGAACAGGAAACACTGCATTATGGTGGCTGTGGTGAATGTCAGTAGGAATAGAAAGAAGAGAACTGGACTACTGTAATGTAGTACTTGTCCACACTGGGAGAAAAAGGGAAATGGAAAACTTTAGAAGCATTGTCACTTTCTGAACTAGCAGAAAAGATCAAAATTGCCATGGACATGTAACCTGTAATGAGTATTAAGCCAGTCTTTCTTATGTAATGACTTCTAACTCTCCCAGGCAGTAATGTTTCAACACCTGAGGCCATTACAATAACAAATCCTTCATCTAACTTTATCCCTGCTCCTGGATTGTGACTTCAGAGTAGTACAATAGGCTGTGGCGCTCATATTCATATTTGATGGCTGAATGAAGATCACAACTGATTGAAAACGGACATTCTGCCCATGTCTTAGTAAGCAAAGGATTCCAAGCAAGATGTGCCTGCTTAGAAATTCATACATTTTAAATAAAACTATTCAAACTATCATAATAAATATTCATTGATCTCTTCACATCTTCTCCTCAGTCCACTTGCTCTATGTGCAGGAAAGACAATGTAAGGAACACTGACAAAATGCATCTAAAAAAAAAATAATTGGAAAATTATAGAGCTTCTGCACCTAAATGACATTCAGACTCCAGAAGTGTATCATAGCTGAGGAATCCAAGTACAGTTTCTCAGAGATCCTTGTGTACTAACACACTTGGTGAACTTTTATTAACCTTTCTTCCTTAGAGCTTTTCTAGATTAAATGCTCCTTCTCAAGAAGTGCATGAACTGTTGCTGATTATCTATTTGCTCCTAAAAAACAATGTTAAGACTTATTTATTAGGCTGAACTTTGTTTTGAGCCTTATATAAAGCTCAAACAGGTCTATAAGGCTATAAATAGGTCTCAACATTGTTGCAACACCCCACTGGGCCTCTGAGAATGATTTCTTTATCAACAGTGACACAATCTCTCATAAGAATGTATTTACAAAGGTACCTCACGCTGGCATAGTGAAATCCAGAAAAGGAAGTGAATTACAGGTATAAGCACATTCCTCTCTGGTATTAACTACCTCTTGATTTTTAATTAAACCAGTGTAGCAAATAAAGTAAGCTTTCTCCATCTACCCAACCTCTAATGGAACCACAAGGAACTAGCACAACTCATCAGGACAGGTTGATAAGATAGAGCGGATTGAACCCCAACTATGCATTTATACCACGCCGGTTCCCCACATCAGAAAATATGCAAGGGCATTCTTTCTTATCAAAATGCTACAGATTTATACAACTAAATATAGCAGCTACAAGGAGCTTGGTTCTCAGGTAACAGAGATAAGAGGTAGCCCTCAGAGACAACATCCAAATTGTCCTGAAAAGTTACAAAAATTACAGCAATTTTGAGACACAGAAGCAAAAGATTTGGTTCCCCCCTCCCCGCCTGCCCCAAGGCCCCTCTTTTTTTCCAGGCTATTGTGAAAGTTCTGTTCTTGCAGTCTCCTTTTCATTGAAATAGTGGCATAATTTCTAAGCAGGCAAGCACTGAATATTTTAAACGAATCCCATATAGTAAATTACAAGATTAAAATTCTCCATATTATGATCCCTTCCATTTAAAGCAACAGTTATTATTGATTGGGAGATCTGCCTATGTCTACAGGAAATAAAATATACAGAGTAATCAGGTTGATGTACTGTTCTGTGGGGGATTTCACAATAAATCTTACTAGTGAATGTATCTTTCTGTCCCTGCCAAGTGCTGATGCTGTCATGAGGTCTGCGTAGAAGAATGTGCCTGTTATGTGCTGCAATCAGAACAGGCCACCAGCTATTCCCATCTCCCTGTGAATGGCTAGTATTCTTTCTCAACAGCAAACTGGTATCAGCAGTGCAAACACAACAGTGAGTTTGAGAGTGGCAACCCTTACCATAATTAGTGCTGTGAGGAAGAACGTGCTCACAGACATCATGGTGAAGCTGTCTAGGAACCAAGTGCACCAAATCACCCCATTAGTTATACCCCTGTTCTTCATAGCCTCTTTCAGACGCATTTCCTTCTCCAGCACTATACTCTTCACAGTCATGGAAACTGAGTATATCCAAGCTAGCACCATGAAGATGGGAAAGGCGCGGTTTAAAGTGATCATGAAGCTACCAAAGCAAGAAGGGAGAAATGAATTAGATTTACATCAAACAGAGACATTTTGAGATGAAAAGCAAGAACTAATAGGAAAAGGAGTGGAGAACAATGCAAGGGCTACCAAGATGATGAGGGGACTGGAACACCACTCTTACGAAGAAAGGCTGAAGGATTTGGGTCTCTTCAGTCTGGAAAAAAAGACAACTGAGGGGGGATCTTATCAATGCTTATAAATACTTAAAGGGTGGGTGTCAGGAGGATGGGGCCACGCTCTTTTCAGTAGTGCCCAGCAACAGGACAAGGGGTAATGGGCACAAACTTGAATACAGGAAGTTCCACCTAAACATGAGAGGGAACTTCTTTACTTTGAGGCTTTTCAGAGCACTGGGACAGGCTGCCCAGAGAGGTGGTGGAGTCTCCATCTCTGGAGACATTCAAAACCCACCTGGACACGTTCCTGTGCAACCTGCTCTAGGTGACCCTGCTCTGGCAGGGGGGTTGGACTAGATGATCTCCAGAGGTCCCTTCCAACCCCTACCATTCTGTGATTTATTAAACATGGGACTGGAAATTCTCAGTCTAAACACCAATAACATGTTACTAGTGAACTTCACAAGCAACTTTAATATTAATGAACTAATAGTTGCTGCACTGCCATGAGTTCTATTTTACAAAGAGGTTCTAAGGGTTACTGAGGGCTACAAAACATGTGGTAACTCATGAAAATACATCTGTCTCCACAGTGAATTGTCATAATGCTTTTACTATGATGTACAAAGAATATTTTAAGACAGATGCTAATGTTAACAATTTGGGAATGTCACTGTCTTTTTATGCTCCCAAGATTCGTTGGCAGAAGAATTAAACAAATGCAGCATTAAAAGCATCAGATGCTGCCAGCAAGGCTGCTGAAATTTATAAAAATCATGACTCAGGGAATGTGTTGGGACTGTCCCACATAGTACCACTTTCAAAATGACAGTGCTGGGACAGGCTGCTGTGGGTGGCCCTTCACACACTGTGATGAAGGCACTCTCCCTTTCTCTATCTGCTCCCTCCCCGAGCAGACTCGATGGCTGCTCAGCCTTGGCAGATGACCCTTGGTGAAGCACTACCCCGAGTGTATTGTCAGGGTGAGAAAGAGATCCTGGGGTGTAAAGCCGAAAATATTTTCTATGAATTTGGGATTGCAATTTTTCAGTTAAACTATCCTGAAAACCAAATGGATTTGATTCTTTAAACGTCAAAAGCTTAGAGCTGCTAAAACCAAAAAGGAGCAAAAAACCTTCAGTTTCCTAAATCTGAGCCCTACAGAACTACATTTTTGCCATATGCTATCATAGCTACTCTGTTGTCAAAACCAATGGAAAAATCTTCATTTTTATCACCAAAAATTCCTGAAGAACAATTTGGCCTGCTGAAACAAAGCCATGCTTTTGTGTAACGGCCTGGGGTACACTGTATTTTGCCTGTTGGTGGACACATGTAACCCAACACTAGGCCATGCATAACTCAACACACACGTTTACCATGAGGATGTGCTTGCTTCACTTAGGCAGGCTCTCTGCAGAGGCCCGTCCCTGGGTTTGGCTATCAGCCCTGAACTGTGTGTGGCTGTTGCAGGCTTCAGAGAACTTGTGCACAGATGGGGCTTCTGCCTCTGCAGTATTCTCAGTGGGGAGGAAATAAACAGCAGGCTTGCCAGAGCAACATTTTATTCAGCTAACAGGTAATGACTGATGGGAATGACAGGTCAAATTATGTATACCTGCAATCTGCCATTATCCAGAGTGCTCTATGAAATGATTTCTACAGAGATTGCCTTTTTTTTTTTTTTTTTTTTCTTTTTAAGGTGCAGTGTATACCAGGGCAGTTGCAGTAGCACAGATGGCAGCATTGGAACAGGCACACTGTGAACAGGGAAGAGGTACCACTTCATAAAATCTAGATCCTAGAGTACATGTGCTGGGTCAGGCAGTGCTAATGGGGGTCCACAGCCCCACTGCCTCCATGTAGCCATGAAATCTCCACACCCCGGAGCACAGTCTCTTTTTCATTACAGAGCAACAAACCACCTCTTTCTCCTTTAGCTTCTTTATTCTGCTCTTCACCAGGGAAAGAAACTCCTGGTGCCTGCAATAATGAACTGCAGGCATAGTCCTGGAATCCTTTGCTAGATTCATATGAGATTTAAGACAAAAAGCAGTCAATCTTCATAAAAACCATGGACAGGAATTAGAGAGAAGACAGTTAGAGAATGTCAGGTTATTGTTGAAAACTGTAGCATACACAAGGGAAGGAAAAGGGCTGATGTTAACAGAAATCAATGCTGTATATGCAGTTTGATTGCAGATACTAATCACGTAGTTATAAATGGAATCCTGTTTAAGCGTGTGTTAGGATTTGGAAAGAAAGAGTTTCAAGAGCCTAAATTATCTTGAGATTCTGCAAGGCCTGTACATGTCTACAAGGACCCAAACCTACAGCTTTGGGTATTGGTATATCTAGATATTATTAAGCCTAGGGTTAGAGTTCAGTAATACATTTGAAGAGACTGGTTTGTTTGATCCTTCAAGACTTACAGAGATAGCAAGAGAGGTACCAATTCCATTGGGACAAGCATTTTTTGTTCAATTTTTCTTTATGAAATGATTCTTTGGATATAGAGAAAGCTGGGTTTGAGAGATGTAATTAAGGAAAAGAAGCTTACTATACTTCAGTGAATTCTTCAAGGTTAACTGAAGGATGCAGAGTTTGTTCTAACATGGATCAGCGCTTTTTGATCAGTTTTGCTACAGGCACTGGTCATATGCTACAGTATGATGCTTAGTTTTAGTTAGATAAAAACTTTTTAAAAGATCACATTTTTGCTGGGTCCTGTGTAATCACAGGAGTAGTTCCAGGGCTGACATTGTTAGGGATCAAAGTGCTATAGTTGGGGTGCCCTGTTGACAACAGATTCTCAATTGCAATCAATGTGAAGGTGTAGTTTACGTTATTATTATTACCTGGAAAAGTAAAATAGTAGAACCATAGAATAGTTTGGGTTGGAAGGAACCTTTAAAGGTCATCTAGTCCAATGCCCCTGCAATGAGCAGGAACATCTTCAGCCAGATCAGGTTGCTCCAAGCCCCATCCAACCTGACCTTGAATGTTTCCAGGGATGGGGCTTCTACCACCTCTCTGGGCAACCTGTTCCACTGTTTCACCACCCTCATTGTAAAAAATCTTTTCCTTATATCTAGTAAGTAAGGACAAAAAACTCCAGATTATTTTTTTCATTTTGTGTGATATGCAAAACTCAGAAGAAAACTGCTGCTTTAAGGGACCGGTGTTTTGTGTTCATTTTAGGTCTGGACATTGTTTGCCTGGATGCAACAAAGACCAGGATTGGGATTAGGGATAGAACCTTGGCAAAGGCAGCTTCTGGAATCTGGGTTATAGCAGGATAAGGAAAAAACCAAATTTATTCAGTTATGTCTCAGTTATTGCTCTTGCACGTATACCTTAGGACTAGGGTTAGAATTGGTGCTTGAGAGTCTTAAAGCAGCCAGCAATCCAAGTATTCATCACAATTAAGATAAACTCTTTTACTCACACATCATCCACAAAACATGGATATGGCATTTGCTGAAGATAAATTCCTAATGGCACTTCAGTGTCGGTCTGGGTCTTTATAATTCCATGCTCAATCATGTCTTGGAGATATGCAAAGCCTCCCCAGATATAACGTAAATCATCCACAGGATCTGCTCTTGGACCGGGATCCCAGTACCTCAAAAGAAAATTCACATGGAAATCATTTGGGCAAACAGTGGCTTCAGGGGAGGGGCAGGAGGGAAACAAACAAACAAACAAATAAATAAAATATTAGCTACTGAAATTGTAGGGGCACTGCCTGGAATTGTCTTTTCTAGATTTTGGTCTGTCAGACCACATTGCTTGAGAAAGTATATGACCTGGAAGTTTCTTTTCTTTCCTTTAATTTTCTCTACACTGACACAGAATAGCAATTTTGGCCAAAAATGTACATAAATTAATTATGTAGCAGAGTAACTGTTCTAGAACAGAAATCACTGTATTTGGAATACAGTATCCTTGGAGGTTAAATTGGAACAGCTGGATTGCAGCTACCAGACACCACTATATTCCTTTATGTAGACAATCCTGAGAAATTATTTGAGTGAATGCATTTAAGGGGCACTTGGAGAGGAACAGCAGAGAAGTTCTGCTGTCCAGGTGGAGGACAACTGGGTCAACAACCCACGTAGGACTTCCTTGTCTGCCTCTCCCAGTGATGGAGCCAACTAAAAACTTAAGGATGTTACTGAATAGATACTGAGTGGAGTCATTCCCTTTGCCATGTACCCATGCACCTACGCACTTGGGCTAACTGTCACAAGAGTGATACCACTTGCGTCAGTACCTGGTAACTGGAGATGGATTCTACACCACATTACATACTAACCATTGGTGAATACAGTTGGATTTCGTGCATGTATCCACTGCAGGTTCTAATGTTCTTATGTCTCTTATATTCATGTTACGGCAGGCAAGAACTGAGAAAGAGCCATCACTTACCTGTCTTTGATTTTGTTTGTTTTCTCCACTGCATCTATGTCCATCCGGATCTTGTATTTTACAAGTGGTGGAAGAGTGCTGGCTGTAGGCTCTATATCTGGAAAAACCACACCAGCCCAGAATTTGTTTTCCTCCAGCAGATGAAGGGCTTGACGAGTCAGTTTAGTTTCATCAAGATAACCTTCAAATTTATCCAAGGTCAAGCACTACAAATAATCACAACGAGAAAAATTGCATGGGAATAAACTAATAAGAGGTATGCATTAAAGCAAAACATCAGTGGTTGGAAACCAAACAGACGTAGGTTCATCTGAAGTAGTTGCTATTTTCAGCTTTAAAAGCTTATGCTGAAACTATTAAAAGTTGACTCTCTCTTCCTTCCTGAAAGCTTCCCCATTTTTAGTTTAATTCTTATGACAAACTCAAAACACACAGCTTTACCAATACAAGTTCAGAAACATCAGTCCCTAAAAAGAACTGTAAACCTCAGCTTTAGCGTTGCTGTAGTCAATGTTGGTGGACGGAATAATTTTGAAAGCAGTTTACTCCTGATGTTTAAAGATTGCCTCCTCCAAGCTCAAGAAATGTCCATCCCGACAAGTAAGAAATCAAGCAAAGGTGGCCACTAAAATGCTGTTGCAATTTAAGTAAGACAGGGCAAATTTAGATGTACATGTACAAAACATATAGCCGGTACTAGGTTCAGCCAAAGCGTATGGTGCCACATTTACTAATTAGATAGAATGAAATATTTTTTAAAAATATATTTAAGCCACTGTAATCATCCAGACATGGAAACGTGAACTCTGCCACTTGGCCTCTCCCCGGAAGGTTCCCTCAAAAAGGCAGATATCTGAATTGGAAGGGCTAAAGCTGCAGCACAGATGAGGTCCCAATATCAGGAACTGCCTCTGCAGTTTGCATCCAGGAGATAAAACTAACTCAGCTATAAAATAAATCTGGCCATGAAAGCTTTTTAGCAGTCTAGTTGAATCAAAACACTACTCTCTCTCAAGTTTTGGGACTTTTTTTTCAGCCTAGAAAGTGCTTGAGTGAACACCAGGGAGCTAAAGGATGACTGATCCATAAAAAAAGCACATTAGCCATGGATGTCAGCTGAAAAGCACTTTGTCAAGTGAAGCGCTAGCACGGTTAGAGCATAAATTTGAATCTTAAAGTCTCTTAGGTATTTAGGCATTTATTCCTATTTAATGTCAGTCAACTAGTCAATTGATCTCACTGATAATATTGTGTCCCTACTGAATTCTGACATGTGATTAATCTGCCGGCTTAAGTTAACATGCTTTGGCTATCTCAATAATAAATGTAGTTTACCCTTCACAGCAAACTGCCTTCTTCCTTCATCTCTGTCATTATCATGAAAAGTATTATCACACCATATACAAGACACCAAATCATCAAAATCTAAGCCCTTTATATCCCCCATTTAACTGCTACTTAACAGACATTGTAAAACAAAAAGATTGTGAACACTACAAACTCTACTACTAGTTATCTGTAAAATTACAGATTTATGCTTATACATTTAGCTTCCACCATTCAGAATTGGCACGACTTCACCAGAGAGCAGAAGTATTTAACCCCCTGATAGACTGGGAAGGTACTTATTGAATTACCTTTCTACATAAAATTCCAGGAGGCTAACTGGTTTGATCTTATCTTCTTGATCACTTCTTGCAGGTCAATAACCAAAAATTACTCCACATCAAAGTGCTTATACATGCAACTTGTTATTTAATAGGCAGACATCTTAAAAGACTCCTTTATTTAACCTTTCCCTGTGATAAATCATGCTCTGTTTCCTTTAAAACTTGAAGTATCACAGTTTAATGGGATCTATACGAAAATACATTTTTAACTGGCAGCAAAACGAAACAGTGCTTAAATTGACATCTTTTTTATTTTGCAGCTTTACTCTGCCTAGTGTTTTGCAAATGTTCATTCTCCTAGTTTGGTTTACAAAATTAAACAACATAGAATTTCACATAAGAAAGCAAAATAAGTCAGAAAAACTTTCTGGTTTGTATGTCAGAAGAGAAATCAAATTAGACTGATGGCTCAGGTTGTGTTAACTTTTTGGGATATGTTTATCCCACATAGTTAACTGAGTTCTGGAACTCAGTTTAGTTCTTGCCAAAGTGTCAGTGTTCCCACAGCAAAGTCTCGCTGTGTAATTGTGTCTTTGCGGTGTCTGGAGGACTATTTGCTGTTTCTTTGTTATGAGGAATTATTTTCAAGGTACTTGTTGCAGCTGCAGAAGAACTCATGTAGTTTTCCAGGGGTTTCTGTGGATATGGCACTGGCAAAGTATTGACAGACAACTCATCTTGTCTAGATTTTCACTGCAGAACAGACAGTGTCTGGACTAGGCTGAGGAGCAGCAGAGGCTCCTACCCAGGGGTCCAGTCAAGGAAGAAGTGTTCAAAACAGAAACGCAAGTACTTATAGATCTTCTGAGTGAGCAGAATGAAACCAAAGCTTGTATAAGAACATAGGCTAAGACACCAGTGTTGCAATAATTCACACCATTTGAAAGCGAAGAGATTTTATATTGTCATCTACTAGCCAAAAGCTAGAATTTCTTTCTCTTAACATTAATTGCATCCAAAACAAAGGTTGTATGCTCTACATAGACTTTTTTCACTGAATTGCAACATGGCTTGTGCCTTCATAAACCTCACTGTATCAAAATTAATTCATCAACCACTTGGGAAATTTATTTCAGATCTTCTCCCAGTAATTATTTAACAATTTCAAATGGTCCAATGAAGATGGTAAAACCAAAACTAAAATACTAAGAGCAGGTTTGGAAGATAAAACCAGAAAATAGTAAGCATAAAGTGGTGACTAGGTAGTGTTCTCAAACAGTTTAGCTGTTCTGTGGCCTAAGGTAATCAAAGGAAAGAACAGGAAATTCTTGGGGTGGTGAGGATGAGCAGCCACTGCATAATTTGTGGGATTCTCAGCTGCACCACAGCTTGCAGCAGAGATCTGGAGCCTCCAAAGTCAGTTGCTGGCAGCACACCTCTCCTCATCGCATACTATGGTAGGGAGTAGAGTGTCCCTGAAAAGGAGCTATTTGTTCTCATTGTGCTCGGCACAGTGTGAAAACATTCTCAAATTCTAACAACTCAGTGTAAACAGCAGACTTAAAAGAATAAGCTCATTACAAAGAACTTTTAGGACACAAAGATCTATTACCAGGTACAGTAACTGCCCTAATATTGTGGATGTTCCAGCACTGGACTGCTGCAAGCAATGTATTTCACTCAGTTTGAATAAGAAATAATTCTGCTAACATGATGCCAAAAGATCATCAGAAGAATCAGCAGAGCTTTGTGCAAAAGCTTTATTTTTCCCTCCTGTAACAGCTATAGGAAGGCAGATAAATTCTCAGTTCCTGCCTTCTTGCAGGGGATGAATGGTCTTTTAGATTGAACTGGATTGGAATTAGGAGAGCTAGGCTTGGTCCTGTTGCCTACAACTAGTATCAATTTTCTCTGTGAGCTTGAGGCTCATCTTATTTAACCATTAAATAATAACTAAATATTTACTTTTCTTTCAGAGATGCTTGTAAGATGTAATTCATCTCTATAAAGACCCTGACCATAAAGATTACTATTACCACCAACAGTAACAGTTTTATTAAACTCTTGGAGTTAACCTGCAACATTGTAGTGTCCAGCAGTTTTGCCTGGGCTCAGAAATTGGCACTTCATTTATCTAATTTAGAAAGAATCTACCCCATCTCAGGTTCAGTTCCAAACACATCTTTACCTGCAGTCAGAAATATGTCGGATTAAAAAAAAAAAAAAAACCCAAAGAACTCCTGGTGTCACTTACCCAGCTCTGGGAATGAATGGATGCAGCAGTTCGCTTATCCCTCTAAAAAAAAATATGTATAATTTTTTGCACTGGACTTAGTCTGAATCTGATGAACTCATCAGTAAGTTAGATTGCCCCCAGGGTAACCTTTTACTAAAAGTATCTTCCGAAGTATTTTTACAATGGGTTGATATTTTCATCTACATTTTTAGCATTTTTTATTTACGTAATGAAACTTCACCACAATTCCTGTGCTGTGGCTTCTCAAAAAGCCTCAGAGAGCCCCACTAAAAACACAGCACCCTAATAAGGGGGTAACAGATTCTAGGAAAGAGACACAGACACCTTGTCAGAAGTGGCTACAGAAAAAAGTGGAAACTCCCATTGGTTTCATTGGAATTTTGATCAGGTGCTTAAAAACATGAAGAGGGATTTACCAAAGAATTAACTTCTCTGGTCCTGACCTTGCTGAAGTTAGTGGCCTGGCAGTTATTAGTATTTACAAAAAACCTGTTTCCTTGAGGCTTTGCATTCACTTTCTGCCTCTCGGCATCAGTGTCTGTTCTGACATTCAACCAACGTTTTGAATATAGCATCTGGGGATCATCAAATGGAAGGGTTTTAATAATAATAACAATACCAACAACAACAACAATTCATGTTCTTGTACTGTTGTATTATTTTAAAAACATGTTTTTAATACCGAGATTAAATTTGAAACAAATGAAGATGTCTTATAATTTTAACCTTCTTGTCTGTTGCCACAGACCCCAATTACTGCCCACCCTGCTTTAAGATATTCTCTACAAGTATTCCCAGAAGTGGGAGGGTTGACCTTACCTCCAGATACTGACTGAGTAAACGTAGAGCTTGGTCTGCAGCATTGAAGATATTCCGCCAGTCAAAGTCTGCCATTCCTTTCTCCCTGCTCCCTGGAGACCCATTGTGGAGAAAGTTGATTATGTGTTCAGCGGTTAAGCCTTCAGCACCCAACTGGCTGTTCAAGAAGTCCCTCACTGTAGGGTGCTTCAGGGAGTCCTGAGGGAACACATCAGGACAGCTTCACTACAATGACCCTCTTCACATGCTCTGTTTAATGAGAAATGTTTCCATTTCCATAGCTCTTTCTGTGCTATGAAGAGCTACAAAAGGGTATACTAAGCAATTAATTGTATAAATGGCCAATTGCACAACTGAACTGGAGGTGAGACTTGAAGAACAGATGAAAAGAAATTTATCCTTGACTATTTATTGGTTTTTTTCCTTAAAAGCAAGAGGATAAGTGTAATAAATGCCTGATCTAATAGAGAAGAGTGTGGAAAAACAAATCTTTTCTCTAGCATGAACTGCTTTATAAACTTTAACTATGGATATTACTTGCAGCTGATCAAAGTCGGATCAAGGGATGTGGAAATAAAGTTTCCTAAGGGAGTAAATTGCTGGACCAGCAAAAATGCCTATGCAGAAACCAAGAAAATCAAGTTGTCTGTTCTTGAAGGACATTTTGGAGATTCAGGGGAGCAGTAATTGCTGCCTTTATTAAGTCATTAGCCTGATTCTAGAGAGTGTCCAGATCTGAGGTTTTGTCACAGAAACACTGTAATGCATCTAAGACTAAGATCAAACTAGTCCAACAGCCTTAAATGTCATAGATTCCTTGCTGCAAAGGCTGTGCTTCCAGCCAAACCTTCCAAATTAATTGTCTTCTCCCTTAGTAAAAATAAAGGATGGTGAAAGGCTGCTCTTACTGAGGATCCTTGCTAAGTTATAACATACACGGATCATATTCATTTGTAGGCTGTTTTGAAAGAAGTACCACAGCTGAGGTCCTACTTCTTCCCAAGCTTTGGTCAACAATCTGAGGCGTTCAAGTTCCTCAAAAGTGGAGTTCGCCTGAGGAACAAAACAGCAGAAGTGTTAGAAAGCTAAGGAGATAAAACCCCAGAATTTCTGATCCAGCCCTTCAATGACAGTGAAACCTGTAACTTACACATATTGTAGTTTTTAACCTTCAATAATAAACATATTAAAATAGCGGCAATATTAATAATCCTCAGAAAAAGAATTTGTAAAATCCAACTGGAAGCAAAGTCACCTAAGATAAATTTCTGTTGTGTATGTAATGGAAAAAACAAATGCACATTAGCCCCAGTTAACTTCAATTCCTTTAAATAATCAGGGTTTAGCTAGAATGATTTCTTCTTCTCTTTTTCCCCATGACAATTTCTCTCCATTAAGAACTAAAAAGAAAGATGATGATGTGGGCAGATGAAAAAATGGGAAGCCGTTAGACAAGACAGATACTCTCATAGTTAAGATATCTGTTAAGGTTTGAAATGTTGGGCTGCTCTAAGTCTGATGTTTTCCTGTGTGAATTGTGAGCAGCTGTTCTTCTGTGCCTTCCATAGGTGTTGAGAGTAAGTGAATTGCTGGTTATGAGGTGGCCAAAACCTAGGTCATATGTGACCTTGGTTTAACTGCTCAGATTCATTTCACCCAACTTCAGGCATTTAGCTGAAGAGTCCAGGCTCCATCCTATTTTCATGAAGTGAAAATTATTTATAGTTTCAACATACGTAATACTAAACCATGATGTTGCTATTGGTTTGTAATCTCGCAGTGTTAGGTCTCAATAAGCCTATCCAAGCCTCATACCTGTCCCCTTTAAATATTTACTGGCACATGGCTGCTGATCTTCTTACATCTGTAAAATATATATAAACATTACTATTTTCACTAGTGCAAATGTGGAATCATGCCAACAAAAGGCTACTTGATCTGGAAAAAGCATGTAGTGTGGACCAAGATGGGATGAATCAGCGAAGATCTATATCCTGTTTTTTAAACAGTTACTGTCCCTCCTCTGATGATCACCAGAACCAACGGAGTTATAAGAAGAAAGTGTGATGATGTTGAAGTAGCTGGGTGACTGTTTTTCAAAAGATGTTTCTTAGAATGCAATTTTTTAGAAATATACATTTTTGTATTTCAGAACTTCTTACATTTTTTAGGATTTGACGTACAGAAGGTGAATCAGGAGCAAAGAGAATTTTTCCCATCAGCAGGGGCTTCACAGCACTCCAGGCTATTTTGGTTAAAGGGTTCGATTCCAAGTTCTGGATCAATTCATTACAAAAGGGTGCTAAAGACAGAAAGAAAAATAGTCTTTATGAAACCCTACGTTCCACAGGACTTTTCAATAGCAATGTGGACAGTTTAGAGCATTTTGAATCTGAGTGGGTTAAGCACATTCTGCAATGTAGAAGTACAACATCTGAATAAATGGAAAAGAGTAGGTATTGGAGTTGTAAAGTAGACAGCATGGATGTTGGAAGAGCAAACATAAATAAATTTAAGCATTTGAAAGTTGCTGTTATTTATAAGGTATTTCAAATGGAAGGAAACCAGACAGCTCAGATCTCACTGAAGAATTTTGAGCCATAATTGCTTTTCTTCTAATGACTTAGATCCTTTGTATTGTAGTTGATACTGAAACAAAGTTTTTTTTTCTCCTATTAGTGGTTAATTCTTACACAGGATAAACTACTGGATTGGAGATCCATCAGGCTTGGATGTTGAACTCCAGAACAGTTCAGAACTGTATCCTACAATAATTTACTACTAAGAATCTTACTGTAAATATTTCTATCTTACTTCTGCACTATGAATTAATTAGTTTACTTGGATAGCTATTGGATTCAACTATTCTATTCCCTGGCTGAAGAAATGGAGGACTGGGCCCTTTACACGTCTTTTGAAGGTTCAAACATAAGTAGAGCCAAGTATCAACAGGGAACAGTGAAAGTTAGGAGTCTCTCTATGGGCCAAGTGATCACCTGTACTTTGTAGCCATACAACCGTATCTATCATAGCAGAAGGAACAGAGAAATGTACTAGCAGCTCTAGTATGGCTGTTAGTACAGAAAAAAATTCTGGTGGTCTCAATGTAGAGGAAAAACTAAATAGCAAACTGAAGAGGACATAATAAAAAGATAAAATTATGAACGGTAGAAAAGATAAAATTGGTTCCTCTTTGCATTCTCTCCTATTAAAATATCAAGAAGATAAGTGAGGAAAATCAAAGCAACAAAACCTAGTAAATTGAAATGCTTTCTATGTAAGACTTAATTATGCTGTAGAGCATTACTGCTACAAAATTTATGTACTTTTATGCAGGAAGAAAACAGTTGCCATTTATCAAACTGAGTATTATTTAAAAGGAGAGATTTTTAAATTCCTGTGCTCCAGGCCATCAATCAAGTTGAGAGACTTACTTAAAAAAAAAAAAAATTATCTTGGAGAAAAGTAATTCCAGAATGCGTGCGTCACTGTATTTTCCTGAACCTTCTTCAGAAGCATCTAATTCTTCCTGATATCAGTAGCATATGTTGGAAGATAAGATAGAGGGACTGTCTTAATTATGATGATGATGGTGTTTAAGCCTTCATATTGAAAGCAAATGCATATTTCTGTCAGTTCTCAATTCCTGAGCTTCTCTGCTTCCAGCTATGAAGTAAAACCATTTCACTTGTCTCCAGTTTCACGAATAAACTGCTTAAAAACATTATTTTATAAAAGCAACAGTGGTATTCTAACATAAGTGCACCTGTCTACAGTCTCTGTAATGGTTTGATGGAAAAACTTACTGGTTGTATTATCATAAAGATAAGTGGATTTCTTTGTTGAGTCAATCCCAAGGAAAGCTTTGTAGTTATTATCTTCATACCAGTTGAAGGAAAGTACTCTGGATCCACCTCCTTCTGGGTAGCCACAGAAAAGATCAGACAGGGAGCTCACCAAGTGGCCTAAGGATTCTGGCCTTCTGTCTTGTAGAAATGGCTGCAGAACCACCAAAAGGTCCTGAACGCTTGGCTTCCTGGCTAGCTGCATAAGACAAGACTTTGTTAATTGCAGCCCTCGAAGGAGGTAAGTATCTGCTGAGGTCTCAGTTGAGCCCAGACTGGTAAAGTCTGGATGCACTCAGAACCTCACCCTTTTATCTCCTCTGTCCTGGTCACAGGCACCATTTTCAGTTCTTGTTCTCTCATGTCTTTTCTGAAGAAAAGATCATGCTTCATAATTGCCAATCCTTATGCCTACATTTATTTTGTCATGAGAGAAGAATTAATTTCTAAGGAATCAGTTCTTCCCAAACAAGTCTGTTTTCTTTCTGATAAAACAGGTAACTGAAACATAAATAGAATAAAGGAAAAGGAGGACTATGTGCTACCCAGAAAAGTGATGCCATCTATTATTAGACCACTTACCTTTTGCACTGCCTGGGAGACATTAGACAGCACCCTCCCCCAGGCCTTCAGGTCAGCACCTGGTGAGTTTCTGTCCAACACAGTGGGAAGCTGTGAATACATCAGAAATACAGAGTTTTGTATAGTTTCTACATGACAAGACCTATTCCAGTGAGAGAAGAAAATCCAAGTGGCATCTCTTTAGCTTAAATACTTCCAGCTATTTGGAACAGAGTCTTGTAAACAGGGCCACAGATCCAGCAGCCACGTGCAGGCTCACACAGCAGCCTGTGTAATTGTTCATACTAATACGAGGCTCAAACAGTCACAGGCCACTGAAAACGTAGCTTGGGATTTGTTCTGCTTACCTAAGCTCACCATGCCAAAAGGTGCAAGAATGGAGGAGGAATGCAGGAAGTGGGATTTCTGGGAAGCTGCTTCTCACAGAGGCTATTCTTACAGTGACTTGTACAGAGTCTTGGTAACTTCTGAATTTCACAACAGTTGTGATACAGAAGCCCCAATTTGCCATGGAGGTAAATAGCTGGTAGTACTTTACACTTGAAAGATTTCCTGATTTTGGAGACAGTCTAGTCCTCACTGTCTGTCAGATCTGACAGAAACCACTGTCTCTCCAGGCTCCTGCAGACTGGCCAAATGGCCTTTCCAGCAGAAGTTAACACTCTAGCTATCACTGTATCCTTAAGAAACAGGTGACACCACGGCATGCCATCACCCACCACTCTGCTTGCAGCGCTGTGTCCTTCTTAGTCATCTGTCTAAAGAACCACATCTGCGCTTGGAGTTAGCACTCTTGAGGCTTTCTTAGGCATCTATTTCTTCTGGTATTACAATAAAATACAAACGTGGATTTTTAGATAGCTAGACTGTAATATTTATGAAATAAGCCCCTAAAAAGACTTCCCCAAAACTGTGTGGCTATACACCCTGTGGATTCCCTGCCATTCCTTCCAGTCAGTAGGTAGTTAAGAAAGCAGAAGGCAGCTGCACTATGTAGGTACCTGGCAGGGAAACACAAAGGCAAGACTTTTTATGGAAAGCTTATGTGAGCATGTTCTGATCTGTTGCTTGCAATTCAGGCAGGAAGTACACACACTCTGCTTCAAAATACGCTTTTCTTTTGTCCCCTAAGGGGAATCAGTCACTGCAAATATTATACAGGATACTTGGAGCACTTGCCTTAACCTGGCTGTTTCGGAGCTGCGAGCAACAGGTATTATAAAAAATCTGAAGCAAGGCAGAGAAAAGCCTAGGATAAATATGGAATTAAGAACCTCCTTCTTGTATCTAGAGGAAAAGAAAAGAGAAATAGGGGCAAAATTACAAGTGTTTGCCCTGAAATATTATTTCTTGCAGGAAGCATTCAGTATGAGTCGTGTCTTAGTAGAAATGTCCTAAAATGACTGAATTTGTACTCAGCTAGTTCATGTTCTCTAGAAGCGCACATAAGATAGGATCAGCAGACATTGTACAAACTACACTCATCTGACCTAAATATCAGAGCATACAGTTGGCAATGTTTATCGGCCCTAAGCACAGAGGAGGACAAAAGCCAAAAGCTTTTCCCAAAATATTTATCCAACTATTTTCATATTCACTGGAAGTGAATATGGTGTCATGAAAAAAAAGGAAGAGCATAAACACTGAAGAGTTTCTTTCCAACAATAGAAGGCCCAGTTCTGGAATTCACAGTCAGCTGCCCATACTAAAACAAGTTCTACTCAAACAAGGAGCTCTGCAAAAAAAATTCCAGTATGTGATTGGTTATACTGTACACCTGTAGCCTGAAAATCATGAAGCAGAGAGTGATTGACAGTATAAGAGTGCAGAAAATAACCTGGGTCTTGAATACACAGGTGTTTCTACTGTAGAAGTTTTAAAACTAATGTAGAATTTTAAAAAGTCCAACAAAGATTCATTCTGTGTATGTAACTGAGTGTAGATTTACAATCAGTTTGATTAGATATCAAGTGCATGTGATGATACTGATCAAAGCAGCTGTTTCAGCAACACGTGTCTATGCTTAGTGAAGACTCCTTCTCTCCACCCAAAATTGCAATAAGGTATTAAAGAATTTTATTTTAATTTATTTATAAGGTTTAAAGAATTTCAAACAAAGCTTATACAGGCAGGTGCAAGAACAGCAGTGCTCCAGAAAGAGGCTGAGCCAGCTAGACAGAAAAGAAAGCATCTTGTTTTTCTGTTTCTGCTTTGCTGCCAAAAAAGTGAGTTGCTTTAATTTCTGGCAAAAACCCCTAGAGGGTATACATGAGCACATGGAGGATTTGAGTGTATGTTTATGCACAGACATACGTAAATACATTGACTAGAAATTCAACAAGAAACATTAATTTCAAAGTGATGTAGAAGCACATCGTAAAAATACCTGTGGCAAGGAGTGCTTATGCAGAGTCTACCTTTTAGTTTAACAGGAGTAACTGAGATGGATTTTTATTTAAAAGGGGGACTTCTGCCTTGGAAAAAACCACAATATATTAAAATTATTATTTAGTAACTGTAATGATGGGAGTATGAGAAAGCTTCTACCAACTTGAGGTCTCACTGTGTTAGGCATCATGAAAAGATAATCCCTCTTCTCCACTGCTGGATGCACATTGAAATCCACTGGGAATCAGGCTACGGATACCCTTCCAACACACAGACTTCCAATACTCAGGGGAAGTCTTGGCAGACAGATCATGTAGTAACAGATCAGACCGCAAGCCTGCATTTGAACACCCAGTCTTTCACAACTCCAGATTTTGGTTTCAGGTTTATGTTTCTGAACATAATGTTTGTTTAAACACAGACAACTGCTTCATCAAATCTCAATCTTTCCATTTTATTTGATATGGCAGCCAAATCATGATAGGTTAGCAGCTTAATTTTAAAGCTGGGCAGTGCAGCTTATTCACATGAAGTCCTTAAATGCTGAAAACCTATCTTAGAAGTACTGTAGTGTTAATTCTCTGTTACTTCCAGCAAGCATCAGATATATGAAAACATCAGAGTATATTTTTAGAAATGGAAAATAGCAGCTTTCAAAAGTTAGCCACAGATTCTTATCGGGATTGGCAAAATCACATGGGCACAAAGAAGGAATGTCAATGCTACAATAATCAAACTGTAATTAGGCTGGTGTGTCAATTAAAGTTTCTTGCATCCTTTGTTCCCAGTTCTGAGCAAATCAAAGATTAATAAAATCCATGTTAAATTAATCATGATGTTTTTCAGCTGTGGCAGAAAAGTCCGATCAATACTTTCTATATAACTATAGGAGCCGCTCATATATCCTGCCTGCTGTATGCAGCAAACTGCCAAAGTGAGGGTCTCATGACATTAAGTTACAAGGTGAAAACCAGCAAATTAAATTAATTGTTGAAAAATACAAAATCACGATCATGGGAAAAACAAACACAAAAGACGTATGCACAGTGATGGGATTGCTATCATAAGGAAAGAGATCTTGGAGTCGTTATGAAAATTTCTCTGAAAGCATCAGCTCAGTGTGAAGAATACAAATGGAATATTAGAAAAATATTAGGAAAAGAACAGAGAGCAAAAGCAAAAATCCCAAAACTAGTATGCCATTTAATAGATAGAATTAAATATATATTATTATTGTTATTTTAAAATCTATCATAAAATATAAATAATAACAATTAAATACGTATATATATTAATGGCATATTATCTTCACTTGGAACCAAGGTTGCAGTTGTGGTTAATTTAGGGCAAGAAGGTCACAGTAGAAACAGGAACACCACAAAGAAGGGCAATGAAAATGAACAGGTAAGGAAAACCTTTCTATAGAAAGCATGATGAAAGCCAGTACAACTTGTTTGGGTTTTTTATATGGCTATCCCAACTCAAGCTGCATCAGAGCTTTGACTTCAGGGTAAAATTCTGTCATGCCGGATGGAGCAAAGTCAGGATGGGTTGTATGGGGTATTTTCAGAACCCTCAGCAAGGTCCCCGTAGGTCTTGCCACACACTATTTTGCTACACAGACTGGAAAGACCAGATAATACTTCCACACACACGCTGATTTTAAAATTGCAATTGAATCTTTTAGTTCTGTTATCCTGTGAATTTTATCTATGTCATCCCAAAGCATTCTCACAACTGCCTAGTGTTCTGCTGATGGCAGGTTAATGATGACACATCCATAACCTTACATTTGCAGGGGTAAATACACAAAGACCACTTGGAACATTGGTGAGGTATTACGAAGAAAATTCTTGAAGGGCAATGAAATATCAGCCAGAAAAATGACAACATAAAGTAGGATGATTGTGTGTTAATACTTACCAGCTGAAATAGCTTAAAGAAATCAACATTTGCATACAAGGCATCTTCTACTCTCTGTAGGCTTTCCTGGGACAAGGCACACATGGCCTTGTGCACAGCAGGGAGACCTCTTCGGCTGTTGAAGATAATGAAGCGGTCCAGGAGCATCTGACTGCAAGCAATGTCCTTCAGAGTCAAGTTAGGGACACCATAGGCAAACTGCAACCAAAACCAGTGTTTCTTTTACTGTTATGGAACCTTCATACTACTCAGGAACAATTAAAGATTTATCAAAAGAGGACACCTTGGTATTAGCCCCCGCTAATAATTTCATGAATGGCAGAAGCATGTGGTCAGCTGAAGCATTAAATCTTGATCCACCTTCACTTGATGCTATGGCAGATCACTTTGCCTTTAGTTACGTTTTTCCTGTTCTCATTAGTGATTCTTCCTTTTATTGCAAAAGTTCTTGTGAATCTTCTTCCCTTTCTCTCTGTCATCTAAGCACACCTGAGGCCATGCTACCCTATCCTTGTGGTTAAGGACAGATAACTATGGCTTGCTTGAAGATACTTCCCCAGGACCAACTGATTGTGCCACATCACTCTATCTTTCATGTTTAGGCTAGTTACATTTTTGCTGTTAGTTGCTCTAAGAGAAAAAGGCCAGTTCCACTGGTTCTCAAGCTTCATTTCCCTCAAAATTTTATTTCAGTTATGACTATTCCAGCCACTATTCATTGTCACCATACACAGGCATACAGCCAGGCTTTACAAAGCCATTTCACATTAAACCACGCCTATCTATTGATTACCACTTCTAATATAAACATGGAAGAGAAAAAAAAAATATTGTACTTAGCGTTCAACCACTGGGAACAGACCAATTTATAGTTAAACCAATGTAAATGCAGAATAACTCCATAGAAATCAATAGATTTACCTGGGATTTACATTGTTGTAATGGAATACTCTTGGTAGACTATGATTCTGTTCTACTTGCTTTATAACGGGCAGAATCTGCACAGAATATAACTTTCTTTAGAAAAATAATCTGCTGAGCATTCCAGTCTTTAAGACATTTGGATCAAAACAAACACACCACACCTCTACCAGGTCAGACATATAAAGCATTTTTAACACAAGTGGGACAGTGTGGAGAGAGGCAGAATGCAAAAGAGGAAACGCGACTGACAAATACAGTTTGGCTTGCAAATAACCTCCAAATGCCAAACACCCCTGCCCTCCCTCACATTGGAACATTTGAATTGGATTTAACTGACCTGATGTCAGTGAAAGAATTTGCTTATTTGCTCAGTCACTTATGTCCTGAGGATGTGTGTGAAAAGAACAGTGTTTTTTAAGCATATACGCCTGATCTGGCATGGTACTTGTCATAGAACACCAGGTTGAAAGGGACCTCAAGGATCATCTGGTCCAACCTTTCTTGGCAAAAGCATGGTCTAGACAAGATGGCCCAGCACCCTGTTATCCTCCAGTGTGAACTGCAATGAAACTGAGCTGCACAGGGAGGCAACCTGGGAACCTTGTTTTGACTTGTGAAAGGAGGAAACTGTGACATTAACATCACTGAGAAGATTAAACAGAAAAAAAAAAAAAAAAGAGAGGTTATTTACAAACTGTAACTGCATTTCAAGAATGTTCATGAACAGATGGGATTAGAAAAACATCAAACCTCCGCCCTTCCAATTTTTCCGGTAGGGTGGGCTGTTGCCAATCTTTCCTGAACTTCTTATTGTGTTTTAACATCAGTCTCTTATCCTTATCTTAGAATGACTCAAAAAAGCAGGCCCTCAGAGGAAAACTTCAATACTTTTTTTTTTTTTTTTAATCAATGTGTCACTGTTTGGTCAAAGCTGGCAAGATGAAGTCCAAATTATTTTTTCAGCTAGTTGGCTGTTTGATCAGGTTTAGCTTTCAGCTCTGTGTGTCATTTCCTGCACTCCCAGGCGGCTCAGACCTAGATCTGCAGCCAGCTGTTGGCAACGGTCAGGCTCTTGTAAACAAGTTGCTTTCAGGCTGATCAGCCCTGTGCCATCAGAGCCAGAGGGAGAGGGTACAGTGACATGCAAGCAAACGGAGGGTAGAGCAGCATGAAGAACTAAAGATGAACTATCATGGTTAAAGATTCAGATGACCACAGATCTGGGTTCTAGTCATGGCTCTGCAACTGGTACCTCAACCAACCTTAAGTCCAGCCCAAGTAACTTGCTTATCAAGGTCTATAGGAATCAAGCAATTTATCTCCCATAGGGGATCAAGTGTTCAATTCCTATTGAAAATAATTTTCTTGTGGTCTTTTGAGAATTATGAGATTATTTTTTTCTACATCAGTTGCTCTTGGAGGAAGTATTCACAGCACTTTCTTTCCTCATAGCTGTAAAATCAGCTCTCATGAGATGATCTTGTATCCCTGTGATTACTGCTAACAAGAAAACTTTACAGAGGACAACAAAAGTGGTATTTAACACCAGATCTCCTCCAGCTTCTTCTCTAACTGATCAGATTTCTTTATTTTTCAGCATAAAGAGAACTACATCTCTTTCTACATCAGCACAAAAAAATACAGCAGAAAGCCAGCATGTTCCAGCAGGTTTCAAACATACTTTCAGTGATAGTATTGAAAACTTCAGTCCTGCATACATTGGAAGGCAGAGTTTTTAACAGCAGATGAATGAATGCTACTGGGGAGCTAATAGAGACTAACGCAGCAGCACACAGTTCTGGAGCACCAGACCTCTGACAAAGAGGTTAGGGATGAAAAGAGAAAGAGAAGCCCCGCAGGATATCTGTATATATTCTTCTTGTCACAGGCAGCAAGGAAGCAAATTTTCACCATCTCAGCTGATTAGAGAGGTGTGAAAATAAGTAGGATGTCTCAATTAATGCTGGCTTTGGTATGGTCTTGTGACATTGCTTCATGACAAAGTGAGGAGAGGGGAGGGCTTCTCCTGGTACTAATCAAGAATACAGCAGATAAGTAATCTGGCTACTCATCACACCAGCTGGAACCTGTGGTGCACAAAAGGAACTGCATGCAAGTTCATTAATGCCCTCCCTCTTTCTGGCCACACACAGTTCCAGCACTTATGTTTTATGTGGCAGTGAAAAAGAGGAATTGTGTCTTTCAGCCTGAATTATTCACTTGCTTCCACCCACACACTAAGGCACTGTAGAAATTGTTCCAGAGTTCTGATTCAGCAACATTCATTCATTAATACAGCATTCCTTGTGTAGCTCCCAGCCACCACCAGTACATGCAGAGGCAGCCTGGACTTGGTCAAACAGTTCTCTGCTTAGCTTCTTCAGGAGGGATTTGAGCTGCAGTTTTCAACTCTGAATTTTCTAAGCCAATCTATTATTCAATCAGAATCTAAGAAAATAGGTCTGCTTCTCCACTCCTACTTATTCATGTGAGATAATGCCGTAAAGCCACCATATTACTCTGCTGACATTGGGGCAGAGAATTTAAACATTAAGAACCTCAAATAGTTCTCTGCTGCTATTCATCAGGACTGCTGTCTCAGAAGGATGCACAGCTGCCTTATGCTTTTGAGCAAAGTCTTTCGTCATGGGGATGGATGCATTGGTTGGCAGTATCGTTTCTTGATACTCGTTATTTGGAAGCAACAACAGCATCGAACCAAATATCTATATTTAATGCATACTCAAAATGTTTTTTTAAAGACAAACCAAACAACTCTTGCTCTAGATTCACAAAAAACAAAGGGAGATGTTATACAAACCACCTATGAGGCAGCAGGTATTCTGGGCACGAGGCCCTCACGCTGAGGCTACTTTGTATATACAGCTCAAGAGATTGCATTCCACACAGATAACAGCTTGGTAGCTGTTATACTCTACCCACCTGTTCAGGGCGTACTTGAGCATTAATAAGCTGGAAAACAACAATATCTGGGAGGCCAGCATCTTCCAGCAAGAAGGAAGTGAGGGTCTCCCCATCTTTCAAAATGTCTAGAATTCGTATTCCTCTTCCTGGATGAAGAAAGGAGTGCAGAGATCAGTGAGACACCAAAGAAGTTAAAGAAAAACTCATACCCTGGCTTAAACCTGCAAAAAGTATATGCTTTGGCCCATATATTTAGTAGTAACTAATGTGGTCCAAAAATACGTTTAAACTTCAAAATCATTTTAATCCTTTGTTGGGGAATGATCATCAGAAAATGCTGAGTCTTCTGACTCTGCATATCTGATCTCTCAAAGGTGTTTCAGACTAGAACATCAGGAATGGAAGTACTGAAGCATCCCTGACTGCATTTGAAAGCGTCTGCCTTTTTTTCTGAGGTAATGCTTTATTTCAAATGCTCAGATTCAAGTGTGCTACTGTTGTTAGTGTCCTTTCTTCTGGCCTTGTGTAAAATAAGTTCAGCCAACCTTTTACATTTACGCTAATTTATCACTTGCTGTCGACTAATCTTAGCTAGTTAATCTTATTCTATAGTACTGAAAAAATGACCTCTTAAAAATCTTACACAATAAAAAAACCCAAAAACTTATTTTCTTTGGACAAGCACAAATTGTTTGTAGTTCAATAGTCATATTAAACTAGATTACCAACTATTAAACTAAAAACTGGCAAGCCTTCAGGCAAACCAATGAGGCTACCCACTGTTAAATTAAACACACATAAGAGGCCACTAAATTTCCTTAATCCCACCTATAACAATATTCAAAATACTGTTGCTATTAAAGTCAAACAGTACCAATCTTTAACTTGTCTCTGTTTTAAAATCAGTACCAGTGTGAATTCTGCCTCAGTATGGTCCAAGTGAAAGCTTGAAGAGTGAATGATGCTCATGTCCGTTGAATACTACAGCCTTTATTAAAGGTAGTTCACATAGCATCAGACTTCCGTAAAGAATGCTTGAAAAAGCACTAGTTCTCACAGTCTTTAGGACAGGCAATTGAAACTGACAGGAGCAGCATGTATCATACTGACATGGGGAATGTAGCTTTAGATATCTCCACATAAACATGCACAAATTTGCTGCTGAGTGCCTCCATTCTGTGAGTTAAGTAGAGTCTTATCGGAGTTTGACAATTAACTTCCACAATTCCATCTGCAATAAGCATATTCTGTCCTAGGGCCGCAGGGCCTGAGCAAAACTTCTTCAGTTGCTCCTCCATGGATTTATTCAGAAGTAAACACTGAAAACGATAGTAGGGGCCTGTCCCTGATTCTCACTGATGTCTTTCCTGGCACCCAGGCATCGTGGAGGAAAAAGCACGCTACAGGAACACATCTCATCAAATGTGCCAGTGCAAGAGGGGAACGGGACAAGGAAGGAGGAATCAAGAGGTAGATCTGGTTTAAGGAATCAATAAAGAGAGCAGTCTCGATTCTGTCATGTGTTAAGTTCTCATTGCTGAACTTTGCAGCTATAACAAGATAACTTAAATAGGTGATTCTGCAATACCTTTTTCTGTATGGAAAAGATGGCAATTCACATAGTATTAGTTTATCTCCAGAACTGACTTTGTTTTATGAAACAGGAGATTCCAATTTTTATATATTTATTTTTTAAAGTAACACACATTAAAAAACCCCACAGATTCTGAAAGGCCATTAACATTGTATTTCACAGGGCTGGGGAGAAAACTACTCTATTTATCAGCTGCTGAGTAAAGTTGATATGGGATGCAAAGGCAACTTCCCAAAACACGGGGCACAGTCCCTTAGCAATATGTTGCAAACCCACAGCACGTCATGCTTTTCCTCACCTCTGAATAGGCGGGTTTGCTTTCTATAACTGGGTACAAACCCCAGCTCAGATTATACTCAAGTTCTTGTTTGCATTCTGGGGCATTTTGATTGTCTCACTGTTATTTACAATGAGATAGTCCCTTTTTTCTTCCAGTTAGAAACCTCTGGTAAGATAGCGAGGCATGTGTATCAGATGGTTTATACACATCTTATTAAAAATATATGGAGTGACTATTTGATTTTAATAAGAATATTGTTCCTGTAGCAAAGGACTTGAAAATGCGACAGATCAATTCTCGAAGCCAGTCCATTTTTGTGCCTTTAGTTTTAGGAGTATCTTTTGAAATTCTGTACTTAGAGCCCAAATATTAAATTAAAATTTTATTATTAGTCCATTTCCTATTTTTCCCCAGGATTGTGTTTTAAGTTTGGCAGGTTGTTTTGAGTAAAAGTTAATGGAGTAATATAATTTGCAGTCCTGTTTATAAGAAGTGTGCAACACCTTCTCTCTAAACCTATCTTCAAAACAAGAAGAAATTGTTTCCTTCTTCACTATTCCAAATCTATTTCAGCTAATGCTTGAACCAAAGTATCTCTAAGCTCTTCTCTAGGTTGTGCTCCTAGTATATATTCATATATAGCTTTCCATTTCTCTGCATATTCCAGTGATGTTTTTTTACTGCTTCTGCCTCTACGCTAATAATAATGAAATCTCTTAATCCACGCGTTTTACTTTGGGTGGTGAGATATTCATGTTTCTGTGTTTTGAGTTTTGTCTACTGTTATTTAAGGAAGATGGTTGTAGAATGGAGCTGATTGACTCTCTCCTTTCTCTCAAATAAAAGGTGTTTGTTACAATATTGGACAAGTTTTAACTTACCCTATCTAACAGTACACAGAGTAACAGCCACATGTGAAATACATTATTATAATAATATTGTCAGTCTGCAGAGTAGCTGCTAGTCAGCTCTCAGAAGGAAAAATTCAATAATCTGAAGGATTCAGACAAAACAATTACCTGCAATTCTTTCAGGATTAGTTCTCATTGTTTCCATAAACTGAGTCATAACGATCAGTTCTTCCCAGATTCTGCCAAGGTCATGGATTTCAGGGGCTTCCAGTAAGAGCTCCTGAGCATCTTTATATACCCTTGCCAGGCTGAAAGAAGAAATAGTGAACCAACAATAATTTAAGCCTGGTGACTCCTGAGAACATTTCACATAAAAAAAAAAAAAGCAAAATTGACTTTCTCTCTGTTAGGGATGAGGAAAAAATAAATTTTGTCCTTGGTCTTGAAATGCAAATCTCAGTTTTGTGGTGACAACAGAGTAGTTGCAGGTGGTGCGGGATTCAGATTTGGAAGTCTATAGAAGCTTTAAGAGGGCTATTGGTGTTGCAGAAGGCTGGCCTCATAGGCTTTCTTAATTAGCCATGCTGATCTTGCTGGGGAGACAGGACCTTCCCCAGAGAGAATTCACGTCACAGCTATGGTGCAGATGTTCTCTGGTTCTGGCCCAGGTTCACCTCCAGCAGTCAGATGGGGCCCTCTGGGCACATGCAGCCCTGCTCAGCCAGGTCAGTGACACGAAATCACTCAGACACAGAATCCTCCTCCCCCTCCCAGCTCAGTCCCCTCCAACGTAAAGGCAGCATTTAGGGTCCCTTCAAAACATTTCTTCTAGGAGAGGCAGAAAAGCAGGTGTGACAAACTGTCACAGGCAGCTCTTCACCTACTGGTTCTGTGTTAGAACATGCAGTTCAAGCAAGGATGCAATCAGGTCCTGCATTTATAAACAAGCATGAAAAAATTCTTATTAGCAGCAGGAGAGGCCATTACATTTCTTTAATGGTGTTATGTTTTTCCATACATGGAATGGTATATCTCAATCCTCATGACTTATTTTAACTTACAGGAAACAGCAAACAGGAAGGACTAAATTCTTTCAGAAAACACAATGTATTTGCTTCCTCTGTGATGCACTGAATTTACTCTGACTCACAAAGGGACAGTTTGCTCTGTAATAGGCAACCTAGAAAAGCCGGTACGTGTAGAAAACAGAACCCTTTAGCTTCACTGTGTGATTAACTGTACCCACCAAAAAAAGTCCAGCTGACTATTTTAAATCCTGTTCACCAGGAACAAAAGGTCAAATGCTAAGTTAACTCCAAGCTACAGACTAGAACTTTAACGGCCTTGACATTGTTAGCTCATGGATTTTAATCATTGGATGCTCAAAAGTGGACTATATGCAAAGGGAGATTTGAAGCATTTTTTATAGCTATTCTAACAGGTTATTACTCTGAGAATCTTTGTCCACTCTGCTGTCTTCCGTGACTCAGCTACAACAAACAATGCAATCAAGCACTCCCACAGCCCTTTTTCACTAAGAGTCTGGAAATCTTCCATCCTCCTGTTTCATTAATAAGCTTAGTATCTGAAGGTTACTATGCTGATTAAAGTCTCAAGTATGTAGCCAAAACAGGTGCTACATAGGAAGTGGCAGTGCAGATTTTCTTTTGCAGCTACTTCATCAGAGCTCTCATTCAGAATGGACAACTCAAACGATGAGAAAAGAAAGCTTAGGGGTTTCATACTCTTATATCAAAAACATTTGTCCTGAGACATTCACTAAGCAGTAGGCAGCAGAAAACATTGATTTTATTAAGTGAACACATGTTCCCTAGAGACTAGTACAATTGAACTCTTTTGAGAAGGGCCCAAACCTACCATCACAAGCTCTGCTTCAACTTTGCTGACTACTGTTGAAATGAAGCAGATGTGCTAGAAGTGAAAATTCTTGTCTTCCAGTATTTGCACCCCAGTGTCATCTCACCTTTCCCTTTTCATTCACATCACAGAATGATTCTTTAAAATATCCCTCAGTGCACTGTAGGACCTTTCTAAGCAGGCTGAGGATACTCCATCCTTTCTCCCTGCATCACTCATGCCCATGAATGCTCAACAGGCGCCAAGAGCAGGCTATCAGTAATTGCCCAGCAGGGCTGTATTACTGCAACCCAGTCTCACGCATGTAGCTCTGCTTACATGGAGTTGTTGTAGTTGGACACAAGACCTGGACCCTCTCCATGGGTTGGGCTGCGGAAACAGGGGTTGTTCATGTTACAGAAGATGCCATGTAACCACGGCAGTGTTCCTGCTGATGGCATTGCCTTGTTTGGGAAGTGACCTAGAGTACAGAAATACAAAATATAAATGATTATGTGTCTTTTCTAATCTAGCCTGTCTGAATCTACGTAGCATGACGGATTGCCTCACTACAGAAGGAATGTGATGGAAACCATATAGTTTCCTCTTTTACTAAGAAAAAAAAAAAGGCACTGATATAAACAATATGGCTATTTTCAACTGAAATAAATTCTGAGCTAACTTTAAAAAAAAAAAAGTAGCGAGGTAGTACTTTCTCAGTAACAGAAATACAGAAACCATCAACTTGACAGAATCTTGAGACCTCATGTAAGTTTGAGCACAAAGCATCTCACAGGAAAACTAAAGCTTTTGTTTGTATTTTTTCCTCTTTTCACTGGTAATTTTTACAGTGTATGGCTATACATAACCAAACTACTGAAGAAATCTGTTCTTTTGCTACTGGAGAATAATACTCAGTAAATAGGTCCCAGTATCTCTGTCTGAGAACTTCTAGCCATTACCTAGCACAAGCCAGAGAGGTAAAAAAATCTTAAATGTTCTTACATTCATGTTGGCGATACAGTGGATTAGCTTTCCTCAGCCAGACAAGGGCAAGAAATAGCGAAAGAGGCCATACAAGCTCCACCAAAAAACGAAGCTGAAAAAAAAAAAGAAAAAATCAATTAAAAATACATTTTACAGATGAACCATGTATAGAGTCACTAAGTGACTAGAGGACTGAGGACCCCTCTCACAGCAGCAATGCTCAGTGCAGTATGTGCCCATGGTTATCCCTTCCCCGTTTCACCACTTGGGAATGGACACCCAGAAATAGCAAAGATTTCATCAGAGCCTCATGAAGCATCACTGTCAACTCAGAGGCTTCTCCACCTCTTCCAAAGAAATGTTTAAGCATCCTGACTGAAGTAAAAAGAGGCGAGAGGTAGCACTAAACTATCAGACCAGATGTAAGTCTAAATATTTTTTATACAAAGTGGATGAGACTATAACAACACAGGAAAAAGGATTAGATGCAAGAGAGAAAAAGTGTGGGGTTCTTTTAATCCACGCTTTTGCAATGCTGGGCTCATTAGCAGGATTGCCAGTGCACTGTGCTTACCCAAAGGTAAAAGACTTTAGCATAAATTTACATTCTTTGATCTTTACTTTTGCGTCTTTTTATCATCATTCATTTCAACATTATTAATTTTCTAATACAGGTAGAAATGTATGCATTAAGATCAAACACCTTATTCAATAACATAGAAGACTCCATCAAAGGCCACTTTATTGCCCAGATCTTTCAATGCACTTAGAACAGTCACCAGCTCCCAGCCACGACAGAAAAATCAAGGGCGCTGCTTTACCACAGAGCAACATCCTGCCTGGTTTTCAGTCTGTTCCTCCACTCCTGTGTTTCAGTTTGCTTTACTGCCTCTGTGTATTTTGGCAGTGGTTTGAAACTACAACCCTTTGATCCTGTGACACAGGCTTTTGTGCTCTGAGGACCAGCTATGAGATTTTTGTGTCCAGCCACGTGGCGCTTTTTTTCTCCTCCCTACAAGAGCCAGGACAAACTCTCTCCAGAACCGGGGTTGTAGCACATGCACAGGAAAGCCCTCCCTGCCCCTTTCCTTTGCTCCCACCTCCCTGACCAGGCACCAAATACGTAACAATAATGTGTACAGCAGCAGAGCCAGAGACAAGATGGGTCACATGTGGACGGTTTTTTTTGCAAACTGAGCCATGCAGGGCAAAAGATATCCCACAGCATAATTAAGAACAGGTTTTTGGAACTACCCTGTCTTTTCCACTATAACTTTGTTTAATAGCTTTAGTTAAACGCAGCTTATGCTTACAGCAAAAGGGTAGAAGCTTTTCACCAGGCAACCATTTCCTATTTCACACTTTTTCTCTTAGGCTTTCTTTTTTAAAATAGAACAACAACAGCCCCCGCCCCGCCCCCCCCGCCCCTCCCCACAAGTTATGCATGCCTGATATTTTTAAAGCCAGAGAAAATCTTACCAGTAGCAAAGTGCTGATGACACAATTGTTAGAGAAGGGAACCTGCCACTGTACAGCTCTTCTTGACAGCTGTTGTGCACAGCTCACAATACAGCATTACAGACCCTTCTCAGCAGGGGGCCGAAGGTCTGACTAACACCATTGCCATCCATTTGATAAGATGTTTGGGACAAGCACTACACACCCATAAACTCAGAGGGGTTAAGATCTGGGGAGACTCCTTGGTTGTCACCTTTGCTGCGGAGTTAATCTGGGTTATTGCTCAGACTTCATTCCCAGGAAACAGAAAATCCTCAGGCTTGCATTCGGTAATTCCTTTCTGTCTGAGCTAACTCCTTTGGAAGGGATTGAAGGCTAAAGCACAAGAGAAGCTTGCTTTCAAGCTGGTACACAATATGTCGTGTGATGAGGACGGACCGAGTACTGTTAGCCCTTTGATTCTTTCCTGTGATCCTTTTCCTGAGGATACACAGGTGTCTCAGAACTCACTAGGAAGGATCAGAGAGCAAGCCTTAAGCATGCAGAACCACAAGACAAACAGCCAGAAATCCCAGCAACATGCACAGAGAAATGTAATATTCAGACGGAGCTGTAACAGACCAAGCACAGTGATACGACCGTATAAATCTGACAAGTTTAAATTGACTGTGAATCAAGTGTTAATTCTGTAATGAAGACTTCCCTCTTGTGAATTAGATTAGACCAAATGATGGACTTGAGTAGAAGATTGGATATGCCTCCATTTATGGCACTGCATGATGGTTAACAAAAACCAGGCTGATTTTCCTAAAACACATTTTACAGCTACTTTTGACATTATGGATTTTTGTTCTGGCTACCTTGTTTCTCTGTGTGGACAAATAAGCAGGCAGGTTTATATACTTAGAAAAGGAAATGATTTTTTTACTGACTCAGTTATAAAATGTTTCACTCTTCAGAGTGGAGAAAGTATTTATCTGTTGCAGATTAAATCACTGTGCTTACAAGCTAGAAGGGGGTATCTGTCAACGCCAGGAAACAGCAAGTTAGCATTTTTGAAAATTCTACAGGACAAAATAAACAGGAAAAAATAAACAAACAAACAAGAAAAAATAAACAAGAATTCCTGAAACCCAACTAGGCACTTTGGGTCACATACCTGGGCAGATTTGCCCAAATAAAACAGTATTTCATAGATTGAAAATACTGAAGAATCACATAAAGATCCACTTGCTAAAAATTAGAAAGCAGTGGTTTCCAATTCTCTCAGTACGCACACTTGAAGATCATAAAGATGTAGATTTTCTGGGGTTTTTTTGTTTTCTTTTTCTTTTTTTCTGAATTTGAGAACCAAACTACTACAGCTCCTTGACAATCAGTAACCAAAGTCCAGCTTCAAAAAGGGGTCCTTATATTTGGTGTAATTTATCTCAAGTATGGATTGGTGACTTTCGTACTGTATTAAATCATGAGCTGGCAATGCATCAGCTCTTGGTAGCAATGTAGACTGTGGGAGAAATTCTGCTGGGAAGCTATGAAAGAAGACACATTCAATTTGTCTATGAAGAAAATCAAGAAATCCATTGATCCTGAAAATTTCAGTACATGAGTCATTCCTAATGACTAAAATCAGGTCAGCATAGGTAAGCATTTAAACTCATTCCATGGATAAGTTTGACCCTATTGATCTCTTCTTATGGCAAAATTGTTTGCATGACTGTTACAGCCTCACAGATGCCCTAATGTACTTTTAAATTAATTTTAAACAGGTAGTCTATAGGACCTCAAAGGGACTTCCTTTGCCTGGAAACCAGGCAAAGGGACTTCCTTTGCTGGACAGAAGTAGTTGCCATCAGGTTACCAAGACCCTAGTTTGAGGTTTGGTTTGACTCTAAGAAAATTTGGCTTTAAGAAGAATAAAAAACTACCAATGACAAAAAATCTGGAAAGTAATACATAAATTTGCTCTAAGACAAAGTATCATAAGATCCAAGAGGATTTGAAAGGATTTAAAATACTCCTCTGATTTTCACTTTAGTTAATGGCATTCAGCCATATTAAAAAAGATAAAATCTGTGTGAACTTTAGGGCCGTAACTGGATTCACATCTAAGAGCAGCTGGGTGTGAGGAGCAAATCCAAAATTAGGAATCAAACCTCCCTGAGCTGAATAGTGCCCATGATGTTTTCTAACACAAGATCTTTTTATGTGAAAATACAAAAATATTACTACTCAAAACTCTTCTCCTGGTACACAATACTATTTGTCAAAGAAAACCCCAATACAAGTATTCTATGTTTAGTCTGTAAAGAGTAGTTTTGCAAACCACACCAGACAAAATCCCAGACAGCAGGCCCATACACAGACCACATTTCGTTCTTTGAGGAATTTGTGATTTTTACATGCTAATAAGTGTACCGCTCACTTCATCCAGCGGAGTGCATGGTCAAAAGCTGAAATCCAAAGACTAGTACTTTACCTTTTGTCTTTTCCGGAGGATCCAGTTCTTCCAGAGTAGAAGTCTGACTTGCCTAGAGAAGCTCATTTCTTATGCATCAACACTTCTGGTTAACCTGTGGCAAAAGATGCATTGCCATTTCTCAGCTGACAGCTGAAACAGACCTCAAAGCAAAATAACAACTTTCTGTTCTTATTTTAAGATTATGTTATCATAGGGATCTGTTCCTTTCATTGTCTGCACCATTTAATTTTGCACTCGATACACTATCATACATGAAAAATCGTAGTTTTCCTTTGTTTGGAGGCTGTTTCCTGTGACACATTTATCGGTGCCAAAATGCAATAGAGAGGAAAAGCATCTCTTTCGAATGAAGAAAAAAGTCATTAACATGGAATCCAGCTATTAACTTGGACTTGCAAGTAATGAAAGCAGTTAATCGTTGCATCATTTATCAGATTAAATCTGTGCTTTCAAAATTTTTTTTCCAAGAAAAGATACAACTGGACATTAGTTTATATAAAACTGTTTTCCATTCAGACACTATAAATGTATATTGATTAACACAGGCTGGAATGGATTTTGTAAAGGCAAATCCACTTTTTTGCCATTTTATTAAAAAAATACAGGATCTAATATTTTTATGCTTTTAAATTCAGCAACTCCCACTACATTTTAGTAGGGATACAACAGAATTTAAGCCATTGTATGCTCTATTTTCTAGGTTCATGACTCATTTTAATCATCATGAATTTTTACCTTCAAAAGGAAAAGGAGAATTTGACATATAAATCTAAATATCAGATACAGGGACCTGATAAAAAATAAGCAAATAATTTTATTTTGCTACCTATATCAACTTCATACTTTATAGCTACCTTATGGGACTTAAATGATTGAAGAGTAGTTTCTTCATGGATGGTTAGTAACTGGGAAAGTGTGGAAAAGGAAATGGGAGATAGATATTGGAAAGCACTTTCTAATGATAAGAATAGTGAAGTAGTAGAACTGAATGCATGGGAGGGCTGTGGGGCCTCCATTGCTGGAGATTACTCAAACCTGTATCAAGACTTACACAGGTAAAACTGCTCATGGATTAGATGATTTGTTGAGTCTCTGTTGCCACTATTCTTCTAGAATTTTGTTTCTGGAAAATCTGTTAAGTGGAGGAGATTTTGTCTGATTTTAAGAGACAAGGTTTGTAAAACGTCAGAATATTTTGGCCTAACTGTCAACAAAGCATTAGGTAAAAGCATTAGATAGAAATCAGTAATAATTATTTCACTATTTCAGAAAATCATCTCAGGTCCACATTTAATGAACTGAAAAGGAACTTAGACCTCAACCAGGCAGGAGGTGGACAGAGATCTAGCTTCACACTGATGGGATCTGAAGCCTATTTCAACCCATTACAGGAGGGAACAGTACTGAAGTCTTGACATTGAGACCAAAGAACTGAATACATTCTGTATGAAATTGGCTAAATGCTAGTCTTTCCAGAGTTTGTCACTTTATTTGTGCAAAAAGTTAGCCAACCATGTAGTAATAGAGGCCAATTTTGCAAGCATAAATGTCAGAACACTGACATTTCTTTTTCACAGAGCTGATGCTAGGAAACCAATCTAGATTGATTACTTGATTACTAAGTGTACTCAGGAGACAGAAAAGGTTAAATTTAGACGCTAATATTAAAAAAATGTTCTCCTTCACTAATTGAAAAGAAGCACATCTAGTTCTCATTCAGACATTAACCCAATGCAGGGCACTTCTGGGCAATTAGCTGTTGAAAGTGTTTAGAATCCAGGCAAAAAATTGGCTGAGCATCATCAAGAAAAGACAATACTTTTGCAGGTCCACTAGTGGCAGCAGGTTCTGCAAGTAAACAGGCTGATAGCTCATAAGAACATTCTTATGTGGAAAGCTGTCCTGTATTTGGTTGCAGGCAGCTCCCAGCAGTCACCAACTTGCAGCTGCCATTCACGTGGCATGCCTGCTGCTCCTCAGGAGGTTCCAGCAAGGTTTTTTTCCACAGAGTTGCCAACTATGGCAGTCAGACAGCTTTCTGACACTCCTGCATAACCTAGGGCTCTCCAACCTGCTGCCATACTGAAGAATGAATCCTGCAGCTGAACAGATGAGGAAGAGCCAGTTTTGTTCCATCTCCTCTTGCTTTCCTCTAAACCCCAGACGGACACTGCAATCTTTCTGCAACAGCTATGAAAGGAAATTCAAGCCTTCATGTCAAGGCCATAAGATCTGTAGTCTGCCAATGGCCTGGCCTCTCCTCTTCCTCCTGGCTCTTTACTGACCCATCCATTATTAAGAGTTGCTATCTCAATGAGAGATTCCCTAATAGCACACAGAGTCTTAGCTCGTGTTTCTACATCTCTCGCTATGTATAATATACCCGCGCCACCCTGTAACTTTCACTACTATTAGCAAGAAAATTTGTAGTGCAAGGCCATAAACAGGATTAGGATTGCCAGATAAAATGGCTGTTAGCATTTGCTCTAGAAAATCTAGCTATTTTTCTGAGACTAAAACTATAAGCAGTAAAGAAGCCAGAACAAATAAGCTTGGGGAAAAAAAGGGCAGTAAGTAGGGTTATACAGATTGTGCTTGCTATTTAACCTTTAAGGTTTTTCCATTAAACCTTGATAGTTACATTTGTTGATAGTGATGGGGAGAGATATTCCTTATAAGAGGAGTAACTCAATGACAGACAACCTAATTAGTATGCACAAAGTGCCAAAGGAATTGCTTTTTAAGAATGTGACTACTAGACTGATTTCCAAGATTAAGATTCTGGTCAATGAGTTAGAATTTAGAAGTGTTTTTCCTTTTGGCCTAAACCAAACTATTTAAGTTATGGCATTAATGCATGAAGTGCAATCAACATGTAAAACTTAAAGGAAGATTCTCTTTTGCTCATCAGACTCGCTTTAGAATCACCTCTAATTTTAGGATGAACAAGAATACTTCCCCAGGCTACTTCACTAGGAGCTAAACCTTCCCTAAGAGCTAAAAGGAAAGAATGTTGCTTTCCTAAACGGAACAGCTTCACAGATGTGAGCGTTAAAAGTGTATTAACCTTATACTGCTCAGAAATCTGAATTAGACCCGTGAACACGAGACAAAAGCGTAGGAAAAAAAACCCTTAAATAATGCAATCAGAAGTCACTGGACAGATAAGCCTCAGATTCTGCAGCAGCAAAGAATAAATAAAGAATAATCAGTTTTCAATCCCGAAATATCCTTTCTTATCTGGGCATTACTCAGACAGACTAACATAGAATTGTGTGGTTAAGATTCAAGCTGTACTAATTTAACCAGACCAAAACACTACAACAAAATAATGAAGTAGGACCGTGATAAAAGCAGTACCTAGCAATAATGTGTTGAGAACTCCACTTCAGCTCAGGAGGTACATGAACTTCTGGAGTGATTAGTCATGGTGAAGACCTATCTTCATTCTTTACAAGCAGCACCCTGCTCACAAAATCAGTGGTGGCTTGAGACAGCTGCATCAGAAAAAGCGCAGGCAGTAGAATTTCTGTTTCCAAAAGAGCAAAGTTTATTAACATAGATATTAGCCCCCTCCTAAAACCAGAAAAAGCCCCCACACTTATAAATTTTTCATTCAGTTTTTCATTAAGGAGGTAATGCAAATTATGACTGCTACTATTTAGAATGGCATGTGCTTGCTGCCTGAAGACGACACGCTCAAGGAATGTGACTTACTTCCCTGGCATATGAAAATCTGTGTTTTGTTAATTTTCCTTTTGCAGGAACTGATTTCCTTTCCAGGGGGCTTACTGTAAGGACCAACAAAAATAACTTGGTTCTATCACCAGCATACTATTGAAGTGTGGGAAGACTCTTACAAAGCCCCAACTCAAGAAAATAAAAAACAGCACTTATTACTTTTTTTTTTCCCTAGCAGTTAATGCTCAAACATGGAAGAATGACTTGCTGCATACATTCAGAAAGAGAACTCATATATATATATATTGTTGACAGAAGACAAGAAAGTGAAATAATTAATTGGTTACATCAGTCATTACCACTAGTTTTAATACACTGTTTAATAAATCTAACAGCAGTTAGCAAAGGGTCCTCTTACCCTTCTTATGCTATATCAATTACACCTTATTATCAAAAGTTATAGAGAATTTCTCTTAGCTGAGTATTTTTTTAAGCCATTGTCTTCTGAATTTAATTGTTACCTACAGTATGTTCCTGCTTTTTCTGAGGAGCCTCAGCTCCAGTGGTACTGACGTATCACAGCCTTCCTCATTACCATCAGGTTAAGAACAGTGCAACGTGATAATTAATTCTCAAATTCTTTAATATTATCATGACAAACAAGTGTCACCCTTGGTAACTTTGTCAGCAGATTCTTTCAACTGTATGTCTGCTGATACAGCCTTAGGGAAGACAGAAGTCTTTCCCACTACTTCAAAACTTAGTTCATGGGATTTTCAATACTTTCTCTCTGCTCCACTTGTTTCATGAAGGTGGCACAAGTTTTTTTATTCTATTAGAGACAGTGGAATTTTAGAGACCAGGAATTTCTTCTCGGCTTTCTAGACAAATCAGAACTGCAGTAACTGGAGAAGAGGATTTTGACAAAATGATTTTGACAAAATGATTTTGACAAAATGATTTTGACAAAATGATTTTGACAAAATGATTTTGACAAAATGATTTTGACAAAATTCACGTCCTTGCTGTTGCTATGCTTCCCTTGAGAGAGGCCTGGGAAGATTGTCCTTTTAACATCTATGTGTGCAGAAATATAAGTAGTTCAGTACATTCTTCATGGACCATTGCTCTCCAAGAGCAGAGACAGTGAAACACAAAAGTAACTTTCACAACACCACTACGGAAGAAAAAAAAAAAATAATTCATTCTTCTCATCTGATCTTTGATTTTATTTTTTCCTAGAAATTCTAAAATGCGAGCAAGCTGCAAGCTCACATAGAAATACATTAAGCTAAATACAGCATGACCTTATATGTGTTCAGACTCAGACCTCCAGAGATACATTCAGAGACCTTTCCAACAAGCTCTGTCCAACTTCAAATAATATTTACTCAATCAAGTTACTTATTAGTATTAAATGGCTCATTTCACACTTTCAACATAAATTGCCCCCAAGTAGCATGGTCAGATCCAGAAGCAAAAAAGCAGTGAGTGAACACTGAATTCTTTATAGATTTTCACCTGTAAGGGTTGAAAGACAGCAAAGCAGCAAAACCTCCCACCACTGCTCACGTCAGGCAACGGCTCTGTCTAAGCATTATCATAGCTTCCCTCACTGCCTCGCTGTGACTGTTCTTCCAAGTAGAAGTTGAGCCCCCTACAGCCTTCATTATTAAAAAAAAAAAAGGATAAAGGATGTGGCAGTATTTGCCTGTTTCTTTCTCCTTCAAAGGGCTTTGGAGACATCTTTGAGAATCCTCCACAAAACTTCGTTTCACTGAATTTAACAGTCGTTAGGTTTATACCAGACCACACTGCAGTTCTGACAGCAGAGCACTGCTCTCGGCACACTGCTTCCTTCCCAGTGCCATCTCAGGACCTTCAAGCCTCTGCACAGATTTGCCACCTAAACCACTGACTTTAACCTGGCTTCCTTCACAAAGGATGACATGGCAACCTCCTCTTTTACAAGTGGCTTTGATCTAATTTCTGTTGGACATATGTTCATATCATAGCTGACACTCACTCTGCTGCAATCTCAACAGAGAAACGAAAGGCTTTATAAAGCCACAGAGGGAAATCCGCTCTGATTAACGGCAGTGCAGAGAAACAGAGAAAACTAGCGCTGCTGCTGCTTGGATGTAGACTGTGTTTAAGCACTACGGCTATGTCCGAGGCAATCAGTGAATTTAATAGTTTTATTCAGCAAACAAACATTTTAACCCTGAGATTCTAAGTCAAGTTATTTTAAGAAAATGGATCCTTTTTTTGCTGCCCAGATGTACAGCTCTAACAGATTAAACTAATCTCTCCTAATTAGATTTTTTACATCACAATTGGATGATGGTAGGATATATTTGTCTTCTGTGTTCAACTACATCAGCTGTGCCTGTGACCCATTTTTGCTTTGTAAAGAGTTGGATCTTTGAAAGTAAACAGAGAAAGCTTACGTGGGGCCCATCAGTTCACATGGGAGGGGAAAATACAGCTCAGTTTATGGAGTGTACTGCAAAATCTCTCCAGTAGCTCTACCTGCAGTTGTCACTATCACTTAGGGATTTCCTAATGATCTGTAGTTTATTGCCAACAGCAGCAAAAAAGGAGACATTCCATTTATGTATCAGAACACAATGAAACCAATGAGTGGAAATTTGATGATAGTTCTTGCTGGAAGATTTGATGATAGTTCTTGCATCATGCCTACAATAGACATCTGATAACATAGAAGTTCCCTGTGATCTATCTCATGAACACCTACATGCAATACACAGGGTCATACAGTATGTGTCTTCTGTTATCCCCTCACCTACATATGCCATAGTTTTAACAGCTGTTTTAAATATCAGCATTTTATTAGTTTTCTTATTTCCAGGCTTATTCTTATTCTGACTTTTGATTACAAAGTTAAATCTGGTTAAATGCTGTTTGTCCGGCAAATTATAAAAACATCCCTGCTAAACTCTCCATCAACACAAGCAAAGATTTCTCTAAAATTAATAGAATTTAAAAATTACCTGAAAAGATAGCTTTAAAAATATGCACACTCGTGTACTGGGTGTGCTCATGGGCCAACACTTCTAATTTTCAGGAATAATGCTTTCCAACATCCAGACAATTTCTTAACTGGTGAGATGTTCTTTCTTACACCTGTAGAAGAGCACGTCCCTAGACACAGCCTCACTAGAAAGCTAACACAATTAATGATAACAGAATTTCGCCCAGCCAGACTGTAGGAGTGTGCGTATGTATCTTATAAAGATAAACAGATATACTTAAGCGTTTGGGTAGAGACGATTACACATACACATATGGGGTTTTCTGAGTTAAGGTACATTTTGCACCCAGCTATCTTAAACAGCTGGGAAAACCCAAGCTGAAGGCTTTTAATGCTTCTCCTAATGTGTTCCAGAGGCCTCCTTCCATGAAATAGATATGGAGGGACCTCAAAGACGAGAATGGTTAAGTTCTGGAAAGCTGGGGTCAAATGCTATTTCTTGGATATGGCTGCTAGTAAAAAAAATAAAAGGAGACTGAAAGTGAGGAAACTAGTTGCACTACTTGCACAGATGGCAAAGAACAAGCTGCAAAGAAATGAGTGCACAGAAACTTGTAGAAGCTGTATTATTCACAAAGGTTGCTGATACAATGGTTCAAGGGGAGTGCTGATAAATCAGAGAGAATAAGACAAGGTCCAGTGAAATTACATTTGAAAGATGTACTTACAGAATCAAAGAAAATCAGAATCAGACTCCTCCACGCGTCAAACACAGGGAAATGTGGCATCTTAAACAGATCCTGTGCAAACCTAGCAGTGTGCTTATCACCCCAATCTGCAGTTAAACAAGTACAAAACACACGAAGTGCAAGCTCAGATGGCTTGACTACTTCTGGCATAATCCAGTTTACTTCACACAGACACTCTCTTCTGTCATCCAGCAGTGGAAGGGCTGAGGAGTGAGGATTTTCCTAGTGTCCATCTTCCTCAAACATGTTACATTTTGGAAGATTTAGGATAGCTTTTTCTTCTACCTGCGAGTTAAAACACTTTTCAAGGATCCCACGCATCTCTGAATTAGAAACAGAACTCCCCTCCCTCTACAAAGATAAATGGGCATGCAGATAGAACATTTCATTCAGAAAGGCTTGCCTCCAAAGCATCCTTCTGTGAAACTTGTTTCCATGTTGACGTGTTTATATAAAATAGCGTAGTTTGTAAGTATCAGATATCCTCCCCCCTCCAAAGTTTGCTAGTGGAAAGTTGAAACTGCTTGTCCCATTCTCCCAACATATTATGTTCGTGTGTACATTGACATTGTGTGTACTGGGCCATTGGGATGGCCCAGTAAGAGCAGATTTATAGTCAGACAGCAAGTGCTGAGGACACAGCACACACACACTACCTGTCTGGGGGTTACTTTGGATGAGCTCCAGTCCGGCCCCATGGACTGAATATGCATTAGCAGCTGCAGCACATCAGGTACACTGCTGAAGCACATGTTCCAGTTTAGTCTCATCCGAAGAGAATTAAGTTTGTGTGCTCTGGGACCACCCCGTACTGTGAACCACAGTGGTACGCAGAGGAGTCACTTAAGAAGTATAAACACGCTTTGAACTAAGTTACCAATGTTAGCAGATGCAAAGTGCCTTCGCAGAGCATTTCAAGTGAGCTTGCAGATGAACTCAATTAAGGCCTCTGCTACACTACAGAAGCTAAAGAATTAATGGATTTGCAAGCAAAACAAGGACTTCTTAAATAGAAGCAATAAAAAAATTGAAAACTTACCACAAAAGCTTACCTCATGTGTGAGTACTGCTGTGCTACGGGAAAGAGAAAGGTTTCTGGAGGAATGTTCAGCTTGGCTGCAAAGGAACACACATCTTAGATGCAGTTAGCGCTTGCAGAATAACACTGCTCAGTTGTAAGGAGATTGTTTTAATCCCCTGCTTGACACAGAACAGCTCCATCTGCAAGTTTAAGGGCTCCTGAATAAAAATCCTTCCAAATATCCAATATGACCAGCACAAGCGCAATAAAGTCTGTACTAGAAGGCTGATTTCTGAAGGTATTTCTTCAGATCTGAACAAACCCTGTATTTGAAAAGATGGCCTCAGAAAGGTAGTTCTGGTAGCATTAGGGGCCCTGCTAAACAAACAGCTGTCATGACTAATTAGGTCAGGGACTTAAGGCAGTCGGTACTCTGCCAAAGCTTTAAGAGGGATGAGGCAGTGCCTTACGACTTCACAAGCAAGCAAATGTGACAGAAAGGTTTCCTCCCCAGAGGGCAAGCCGCAGGGCACTGGCACTTGGTTTGACCCACAGCCCTGTCACCTGGGGCAGGTGGATGGGATTACTGCCATTCCGTTGGGGTGAAGCAATTTCGAACACAAGACCTGAGGAAATCTGCATCAGAACCGAAAGAAACAATAGGGGCCATTAGTAACATTTCCAGTCAAAAAGAAAGCCAAAGTCTTTTACCGCAGGCCTAAGGCCGGGCTGCCGCGGCGGTCACGTCCCTGCCGCTTCCCGGGGCCTGCTGAGGCGCTTCCTCACAGGGAGGGGAAGGCCTCACCGTACCGCTCAGAACAAAACACAGCCTCGGCGTCAAAGTGCAAACATTTACAAGAATTTACAAATTAAAAAGTCACACGGTGGCCCTTAAGCCACTGCCTCCCAGGTTCCCGCAGGCTGCCCTGCCCTCGGATCTGTCGGGACAGTTCTGGAAGAACCTTCCGGGCCCCCTTACCACCGCCCCTCCTGGGGTGTCACCACAGCGGGTAGTAGCAGGGTCACAATTCATTTAAATAAGCTCCAAAGGTTTTCATTTCAAAAGTGCACTCGCTCCTTCACTTGTATTGCATAAAGAGTCAAAGACGTTATAAAGCAGGGACATGCATAATTCATCTTTTGGAAGTGATGATTTTTTCATAGAATAACGTGGTTTTAGAAGATGCCTACTCATCCACACACAGAGGGATGCAGGCTATCAGAAACATCAAACAGACCCGAAGCACATTTAAAACAGCAGAAACCTCTCACACTAGCAAAACACGGAAGCAGATGGTACATAAAAAGCAATATGGTAACAACCAGTAGTAACTGGCATTATGACTTGGTTAAGAAACGCTCATCAGCTCTCACAGATTAGTATTACAGGCTACCACAATTCTCCATCTCAGCAGCCTGCACTGGGGTATACTGGGGACCCTCCATCCAACTAGACAAACAGTTTATATTACAATTTCTTAAGCCATTAGCATATTCAGTGCTAGACATATACTGAAACATTTAAAAATATAGTGAGACAATAGATTTAATGGTAGTTCACAAACTAATTTGCCATCTTGTGGCCCTAATCTACACTGATCTCCACCATCCTTTCACAGCTCTGCTACAAGGTTCTGCTACAATGCCTGTAATGTTTCTCTAATGCTATTGCTGCTCATTAACCAGTTGTGTGGGGTTCTGCCCTCCCTGCCTCCATTCTCAAAGTGGAACAAACTCCCATCTTTGTCAAGAAGCCTTTATCCCTCCTTTTATTTTATTATGCAAGTCACAACACCAGTCTGGGCAGATACCAGCATCTGCCATTTTCAGTTCTTCTGCAGTATGAGGCAGCTCCCCAAAGAAATGGCTCCTGGCATGGCCAGAACCAGCCGGTGGTAGGACAGCCTTTGCCAAGAGTGCAATCCCCGCTCCTGTGAAAGCGTGACAAGGAATCAGAAGTTCAGCATTGTGCGTTTGTTGTGGAAACTAAAATCAGATTACGTCCACTGAAAGCAGTATGGGATTTTATTTGGAATAGTCTGGGAAGAAGGGCAAAGGGAATAGAGTAGGAAAGTCCAGTATATTTTATGCTGCAAAACCAGAAACGTGATTCTTTGCTTTTCCTGTCCTCTGAGAGTCCTGTTGGTTCTTACATCAGTAGAAAGTACCATACTAAGATAACTGTACTCTATAGTATGTGAGAAAGAGTCAAGCTAATTGTAATCTCATTAAGGTGAGCATGCCAACCCCCCGTCCCCAGAAGACAGATGCAGCAGAGTACTATACTATTGCAAAGGCCAAATGTTTGTATTTTAATAAGTTAGAAGAAATTCAGATATAGAAGCCATAGAGTCATGAAATGTTAACAAGTTAATATATTTTAAAGCAAATATAACAGTGTACACATAAAAACCATTTAATACAATGTGAAAACCATTAGATGCACCTACTAATACAGATTTTTGGTTATTTTCAGCTCTCTCACTGAAACTTGGAAACAATGCTCTTCATTTCAGTTACACCAGGTTAAATGATGAAACTGATCTATAGCAAGCAAATCACTGCCTTCTCATTCACCTGGAAAGACAGCACCACTGCAACTGATAGTCTCTCCAGAAGGGCATCCAAACCAAACAGGCTGTGCACAGTTTGCCTCACTTGTTAAGCTATACAAGAAACCAGATGTGGATTGATTGCTTCTTCTGAATAGTAAAGCTCAGTAAGTGCATCCTTGCTGTACAAAAAAAAACCCTTAAAGTGACAACATAGAAACCTGGCAACAGATAACCATGTCTGCCTAAAATATACACATATGATACATAATTATGGACCATGCCGGCCAGTATGTAAGTCTGTTCAGGAGCAAAGCTTTAATTGCACAGATTAGAAAACTGAACAAATGCTTTTACAGAGCAAAGCACAAGCTTTGGTTTACGCTTAGACAGTGAACATTAAACCTCCCATTTTTATTACAACATCTATTATGAAAAACGGCTCCTTTCACACTGCTACATACAATGGTTGTTTCTCTATGAATAAGCACTCCATTCCATACAATGAAATGAAGCTCAGTGTCTTATTCAATGGACCCATTAGCTGTATCTAGACTGGGAATGCATTAAATCTTTATGAAAAGCTACTGAATTACAAAAAGTTTGACTTACTTCCTTCACAATTCCCCAGCCCTCCCCCCAATTTTAAAATGCTGCATATATAAAAATAACTCCAATATGGCACAAAAGTGGGATTCTCAAGGGAAGGCAAAGGATAAAGGGGCAAAGGGAAGCCTCCACTGGCAACATCAACAAATTGCATACAGTCCAAGAGGAATTTGCGCCCTATACAAAATGAGCTTCCCTGTGTTCCAGTTCTTGGATCCTTTTTGGTCTCAGTCTCTGGTAAGTAGGCTTCAGATCTGTAGGGTGAATATCCTCTGAGCTAGTTTTTTGTTCATTTGTGTTTTGTTCAGGATCACCTGATGGAAGTGCAGAGCTCCTAGCCAGTTTCACAGTATTATCCTGGTGAAGCACAGGGCTAGCACTGGCTGGCGCACAAGCTTTAGCAAAAGAACCCTCTTCATTTTGTTTTGATTTGTTAGAGGGTGGTTTATAAAACGTCCCTGGGGGTGGCTGCAATGTTCTTGGTGCCCTAAAGGCAGCAAGAGGATTGGCATCAGGACCATTCCCTTCTGTTGCTGTCCTTCCTGACCTGACAGAAACAGAATATGGCTTACTAGGAAGAATGGTGTTAGCTGAATTGTTACCAGTGCTGCATGACGAAGATAAGGCACCTGCAATTCCACTCTCAAGTGCCCGGTTCTCCTGGGGCACATTAGTCACGATCATTGCTGTCCTTGCTGTGATATCATACTGTTTATATTGCTTGTCCCAAGTTTTTCGCAGCATCTGAGTGTCGTAACAAGGAAGTCTGCAGCAGGTATTGACAGCAGGGAGTGCCTTCACCTCTGAAACTTCTTCAATAGTAGGGCTCCTGCCAAGCTTCTCTGGACTTACTGCTCCTGCATTTCGTGAATTTCTTTCATTCAAAACACATGGAGGAAGTATTCGGTCTACAGGTAGGCTCACAGGGCGAGTAGCTGGTTTTGTCCTTGGAACCCGCAATGGAACTTTGGTAATCTGACGGTTAGGTTTTGCAGGAAACAAGTTAATTTTACAGCTGTCTTCACCTAGACAAACAAATGAATCATTGTCTCTCTCTGAAGCTGGACTCACAGCATCACCTAGAAACACACAAATAGATATGACTGCATCTTTGTGCCAAATATTAAGAGAAGTCAGCAAGACTTTTGCCAACAGAATATGAACTTTATTAATGACCCCTCGACAGTTGTCATTTTAATGGGATAATGGTTTTTAGGTATATCTTGTATACATACTAGGAGTATCCTACTCTAACCAAATGTTAGCATTTCAATAGAAGTAAAACATGTATTGTACAGATGTAACCAAGGAAGACACTAAGAAGAAAAAGGGGGAAAGAGACACTGCACTTTTTTTTTTGGTCTGGTGCTTTCCCATCCCTGAATATTTTAAGTTTTAATAGGTTTCAGAATGTTGCACTGTTATTGTACAGGACATGGCTGAACTGGTAACACCAGCTGAAAATCAGTATAATTAAAAGGGGTCATGTATAATTCCTCCTAAATAAAGTAGAAGAAATCATGCCTACATTAAAAGAAACCACTGTAGTAGCACAGGCAAGCAGGAAAAAAAAAATCTTACAGAAGATTTATAACTAGATTAGCAAACCTGGCTCTCTTGGAGCAGAAGTATTAATATCCAAAATGCTGGCAGCTGATGATTCTGTCAGAGAATTACTCTTTCCAGAGCTTTCTGGTTTAGTTCCAGTGAGGGGTAACGATACACATTCTGGGGAAAAACAATGGTCAAAACAAGTTAATTGCTGGATATTGGTTTGCAGCATCACAGTGGATTTCAGAAACCCACAGTCACAGCATAATTATCTTTTTTTTTTTTAAAGAGGGAGAAACAAAAACACTGTTGTATTCTCTTACTAAATGCTTTAAGCTGTTTCCATAAACAGAGGTTTCTGAAAGCCTTTAGAAAGATTTAATTTTCTGTTCCTCTTACAAAGATAAATAGTATATCAAGCACTGATAAGCAGGTTTTAATCACTTGCTTCTGTCTAAATTGAAGAGCTGCATGCACTGTAATCTAATGCATCCATGACTGCTTATTCACCCACTCCAAGACTTAATAAAAGCCCACTAACCAGTTGCAGATGTATCTACTCGTTCTTTTGTATTCTTGCTATTGTTCGATTCCAAGAACAATGCAGCTGTTTCTGAAACTCTGCTTTCACTTGGAGCTATTGGAATACCCTGTTAACAAAAGTCAGAGCAAAAGTAAATAAGAAGTCAAGAGCTCCTTAACAAAAAAATAAAAAAGACCACAGAAATGTAATAAAAACGTGCTCTGGAATGCTGCAGCATTTGACACAGAAGTTAAGACAGCACCGGTAACATTGCAGCAGCACAAGAAAAGTCACTCACTTCCTTTACAGCAACAAACGACTTCCTCTGCTGCTGTGGCTCCCTCTCTTCTGCTGATAAAGCAACTCTGACTGCAATGGCAGTTTCTTCAGATTGAGATGTGCTCAGAAGTGGTTTCAATGAAACATCAAATATCTTTTCATAGTATGTTATGAGCAGCTCCACTACTCGGGCCTGATAAGGGTAATCCACAAGTGATGACAAAGAAACTGTAGCATCCGTTTGACGTGGCCTGATCAGAGTTGGACCAAATATAATGCCCAGGTTGCTGGCTGACATTTTATTTTCATCAGACTGTTCTGTGACCCTGCATAAAGAGGGAAAAAAAACCCAAATCACAAGAGTTAAGAGGGTTTTACTACAGAAATATTTTAAATATTGCAATACTGTCTTGTGTCTAAAGCAGTTAAGAGACAATAAAAGACTGAAGGTGAGTTTGGTAGGCAGGCAGAATCTTCAGTGCAGACCGCATTTAACAGCGGCTTGGACTAAGCACCTTCCACACAGGGCGTTTTTGTGTCCTGTTTGGTTAACGTTATTTGTGGCTATTTGATATTTCTGGGGATGAGTAAAAGAACCTGTCTCATTCTAAATAACAATATAGCTGTGGCACAATATTACCCATTTTTATTGGTAGTTAAAATGTCAGTAACACATATTGTTTTAGTTGTTGATAAGTAATGCTTATATTAAGTCAAGGGCTTTTTCAGCTTCCCACAGAAACTGAGAGGAAGCATAGACAGGACAACCTGTCCAAAGGAATATTCCATACCACAGACGTCATGCTCAGTATATAAACGGGGGTTGGACAGGGGGCAGGAATACGCGATTGCTGCTTGGGCCAGGCTGGGTAATTGATCACTGGGTGGTGAGCAACTGTATTGCATCACTCCTTATGTATATTTTAATACTATTATTTTCTCTTCTGTTACTGTTCTAGTAAACTGCCTTTATCTCAGCCCATGAGGGTTTTTTGTTTTGTTGAGTTTTTTTTTTTCCTCTCTTCCTCCCTCTTCTCCCTATCCTACTGGAGGCAGGGGGAGGGTGAGTGAATGGCTGCGTGGTGCTAGTTACTGGCTAGAGTTAAATCGTGACATTCCTTACAGTTGTCAAAAGGGTACAAGAGTCTCCTCGTACATAGCATGTAACAGTTTAAATGCAAACTGATGTTGAAAAATAAAGTCTTTTCTCACCTGTGAAGGTGTCCAATAAGGTACTGGAGAGTGTTATAGTTTGGTACAGGCAGTTGTTTCAGAAGATCTTTAATTTTAATGATGATCCTATTCAGTTCAATACAGATTGACTGTCTTTTCTTTGATTTGGGGCTAGCTTGTTTAGCGTCCAGTTCCTCATTAGCACTCTGACTTTCTTTTGCAAGTCCAATGAACTCATTGTAAAGCCGAAACAAAATCAAGGGTTCCGGAAGCTGAAGAAATAAGAACATTTCAGAAACACTCAGGCCTCAATTTTAACTTCTTTGTTTCCTTCTTGTTATTCTTCAACTTTGCCTGGTCTAGCATCTTTTGCTTAGATGATGGCATGGCTTAATCCTTGTTCATTAGCTCAAACCACAATTTGTTAAATCCAATCCCACGTAATAAAAACATTTGCCCCTACACCTGTCTCTGGAAATCTTTTGCTAACCCTTTCCTGCGATAGCTTCAAGACTGAGCATTTATCAATACAAGTACAGATTTCAAAAAAGTGATTGCTCTGAGGGAGGGTGTTACACTGCATATACACAAATACCATGACAGTAGACCAGTTTTTGGTTTGGTTTTTTTTTTTTTCTTTTTTTTTTTTCCCCTCCAGCCTGTGATAGTATATTACATGTGGTATCAAGTTTGGTCCATATTCCATTTTTTAAAATTGGGATTTTAGGCCAATTTTAGGTAATATTTGTTTTTAATTGTCATCTAAGTATTCTCTCAGTATGAAAATGAATGTTAATAATAAAAAAAAAATTACAAAAGACAAACCCTTCCAACCTGACTTGACTATTTGCATTGCCCCAGCTTAGATAAAATCAAAAAGTAGAAAGACTAGATAAACCTCAAAATAATTAGTTAATGATTAGTCTCAAATAGGGTTTATCTCAGGATTCTGTCTAAAAATGTCTGAACTGCATCTTTCTAGCGCTGTTCCTCCATTTAAAATGAGCAGGTTTACCTAAAAACCACACCAACAGATCAGCTATAAAGGAAGTAATAAGATCAGAAGAAAACATGTTATTTGACTTCTACTTTTAATTATAAGCCCTATTCAGAATACAGCATGGTGCCTCAAATTGGTACCCTAGTTTGATATATTTAATATGCTACCTTTTTACTTGACTACGTAGGCAGAGTACATCTTTGTAGTTTTTAAAAAGCACTTAACGGTAATGATCATAGGACTGAAATGCTCATCTCTGACAGCCAGTGTAAGGAAGAGGACAGGACCATGCAGATAAAGATTATCCCTTTCAGGGCTAACAAGTTTTTAGAGTGACTCAGTACACTGAGCGATATCCCAGCCTCATTTTTGAGATAAATACTGAAACTGTTTTGGAAAACTCAATCATGGAGCTCAAAATCTCCATGTTGAATGAAAAAGATAGATAATCCTCCCATAACGAGCACATCATGTTCATTCAGTATTTCATTAAATTAATGTTAGCATATATTAACAGCAATACATTAGCATCTGTCTGCATGAGGAGGCAAGAATATGGGAATGTTTCAAACTTCACGTAAGACAGGCAAATTCAGTAACTGGAAAGGTTTTAAAAATTAAAGCTTTGCTACAAGTGGATAAACAAAAGCTTGTTCTATGTATAGTACTAATGTTTAAAGAGACACTATGCCCATGTGGAATACACATTGTAATACCAGCAGTCAGTAATCTCACAGCTTTCCCTGCCCCTGTCACAGGCCCCATGTGAAAACTAAAAAAACCTTACTGCAAATATACAAGGCATTTACTTAATCTTCAGCTGCACCACTGCTGAAAAGGAACTTTTTTTCCCCTAGAATATAGTATCCTTCTATGTCTGTCCATCTGACCTCTCAAGTACATACCTGGCGGAGATACAGCTTGAGAACATTGCTGATATCATGTGCGTAGAGTTCTGAGAGCTCAACCAAATCTTTTCCATTTTCAAAAGCTTGACAAAGCTTTTCAACTCTTGATTTGGCTCCATTCACACGATAGATGCCCTGAAATTAAGAGACCGGCATAACTCTACTTTAATTTGAAAGGCAAGTCTAAAGCACAGATGATATCAATAGTACAGCATTAACATCTTAAGAGATTATTTTTAAGATTGTTCATACTTAAGTTTTATAAATTTGAGCATACCTTGACATTCAGCGCCCTGCTTTCAATTTCTGACGTGCACTTTTTGATGATGAAAGGAATGCCATCAGGAACATTTTTAGCAGCTTGGGCAAATTCCACTCCAAACAAGTGAAGCCTTCCATGAAGTTTTTTGTGCCCACATTGAATAGCTAAAGTCTCTAAACATTTTTTATGGCATGCAAGCGAACACTACAAGGGAGGGGAAAAAAAGCACATGGTTTGATACAATGTGACACCATAAGAAATATCTCTGCTGTTTGTCACCCCATGTGTGTGCAAAAGAACGATTTATTCGTCTGTTGTGCTTTTGCTTTGAGTTCATGATGATTCTATGAGCCACAAAGCCTGTACTTTTTACGCAGAAAAGTAATGCAAGTTTCCAGAACTCCCGACTTCACTTAAATCCCAAGCAGCAACTTAAACTACTTTACAACTTACCTCCTCACATTCAGCTCCGTGAAATACCACTAAGCTGTCACATTCTCTGCATTTAGATGGAGCTCTCAGCTTCCGTAGTTTGTGTGTTTGTGCTGCTTTGGACATATTAGCATTTCTAAAAGGTCCTGGAGAACTTGCAGTTTCAGATGTCAGATCATTTAAACCTGGAGAGAATTTCTCTGTTACAGTCATTCTAATATCTACTATTGGGATAGGGTATTTATTCTGATTTTTCAGAACTGTGCTGCAGACCACAGAATTCTAAGTAAATTGCAACTAAAGTAATAAAAAACATTTAAATCACAAGGAAGCAAAACAATGTTACAGTTTACATAACGGGCACATTAACTATCAAATAATCTTACTTAAAAGTGGAATCAATCAGTTTTGCATTTTTAAGTATTTCAGTTTTCTCCTGTATTAATGGCATGTGAAAATACCGGGACATTTAATTCCAACCGTTCGTGCAACTTTTCATGAAAGTTTCATTCTATGTATTTCAAAAGCCTGTACTAGAGGATGAAAGACGACATTATGGTTTGGCCTGTAGTGTTTCTGAAATACTTAAAAAAGGCATTCTTCGCAGCAGGAAAGAATTAACACACTCGCAGCAGAACCCATATACAATGAAAAAAGAATCACCGGTTCTCAGTCTCCTAAGATAACATAAAAATATTTTCTAGAGGATTCTAAAATCAGAACACCAACTGGTGCTTTTTGTGACGAGTTTTTTTTCAAGCAATTTACTTAGAATGCTATCAACAACTCTGTGAGGCAAAATCCTTTGTTTTACAGATAAAAAACTTAAAATTAACACATACAGTTAATTGCCCAGAAAGCTTCTCAAAAGCTCAAGTATTGATTAAACAAACCACTCCAAGTGAAAGTTTGCATTCATTAACATGTTGCCATGCTTAAATCTGGATCTATATTAGTACTGTTAACCACAGGCTCATTCCTAGAAGGCAAAGTATACGTTTAGGAAATAAGGACTAACTGAGGAATTTCCTAAAGGCTTTACTGAGCAAGTGCCACAAATATTTCAGAACTAGTTTGTAAGTACTGCAGTCATCCCACAGAACTATTTCTGATAATCCAGTTATTCAGGTTTCAGTACCTGTGGCAACATTGTCTTTACACAGTAAAAATTCATTTGAAAACTAGAAATGGTCTGGTCAAATCTGGGACAGATGTTACGAAACTTGCTTTATCTAACTTGAAAAGGATAAAATATCAATTATTACCCTAAACATTTGGATTCACTTTTTTCCAATTTGCCAATTACCAACCCTCCGTATCTGTACATTTCACTTCAAAGTTCAGAAGTGATCTTAAGTACCTTAGTGCCATGCTGCTAATTTTAAATGCAAATGTCTGGAGGGAATGGTTAGTGGATCATTTATGTTTACCTCAGGACAGCGAAGACGCTAGAAGTGTTTAAAGGCTGCCCATACAGTGAATCTAAATGTATGAAAACAATTCTGCACCGTTCCATTAAAGTGACCTGAACATTATTCTTCAGCTCTCAACCTCAAGTGGATACACGCTGTATTGAAAAACAACACTGCTGGTAATCACAGCTTTGTTAACATACTTCTTAAGCATGTTAAAAAGAAAAGCCACACTCTACAACAGGGGACTTCAGGTACGGAAACAACATTACCACAGTCTGAAGGAGATGGTGGCTCTCTTTCATCAAGATCATCTGCAGATGACATAGTACCAGTGGAAGGTGTTCGGGGAAGTCGTCTTTTAAAATCCCCTAGCAGATGAGAAAAATTTTCAGGAAGCTGTAAGTATCAGTTCCACCCAACTGCTCATTTTCATTATAGGCTCTGTCCAACAATTGCTAAACTAACAACATCATCTCCATTAATGTAAAACAGTCCAAAGAAAAGACTTCAAATTAGTATAGCAACGAGTGTAGCTGTACCTGGGCTAGCAGATGGAGAATCCATGGATCGTGACTCGCTGCTTCCCCCGGCACTTTCAGAATCACTGCACATTCCTCCACTCTGGTTGCCAACTGACCATGACCTGAATGGTGGTGGCCCTCGCATTGCTTTGGAAAAGAAAATCCGCAAATTCCAAATGTCAAGGACAAAATTACATTATTTTCTTTTTATTTAAAAGACTGACTATCATTATATTCAAAATAGGAAAATATTGCAAAAGTTACATGAACATGCAATATAGTAAAAAAACCACGGCATATATTCCTGTAAAAGCTTCAGGATGTAAGGAAATGAATTTCAGAAACTCGACACTTGTGCTTTTGCAAAAGACCGGAAATCAACGTAGTATTTACAAAACCAATGTATTTTAAATTGCTAAAGTTGATTGAAATAGTTTAGTACACTGTGCTTGACAGTACTTGCTGTTTGAATTGCATCTCACCTTTCTTGTCAAAGAATCTAGGTATACATGCAGCCAGTTTTCCATTAGTCCTTCTGCTCAAGTACATAACTGTTTTTACAGGCTTTGAACTTTAAAACACATTTTTTTTTAACCCCTTCAAGGCTATATTTCTGACAGTGAGACATCAAGCACCTGTTTTTTTCTGGTGTTTTTATTTAGGGACTGAACTCCTGACAAAATACAGAAGAACTACCTTGGATATCTGTGCTGATGGAAGATCTCTTCTCTCCAATCTTTTGTGAATGATGATAAATTGGGCTTCCCACATCATCTAAGGTCTGAGCAGGAAAATCTCCTGAACACTGAGATAAGTTACCATGCGATGTATGGACACTGCTGGCTGATGGCTTATTAAAAACCCTTCAGAAAGAAGAAAGTAATTTGAAGAGTAAATAAGACAGAATAGAATGAAAAGCAAAGCAATGGTTTTTTTTATCCCTGGGCACGAAAAATGCTTCACTTAATTTAATTTTCATGAACATACGTATTTGACATGTAATTATTAAAGCCCAAGTAAAATAAAAGGGTGGCAATTTATTTTTAATTAAATATGTGCAATTTCCTAATGTTTCCTCCCCTCCCCCATATATCAGCTTTTCCACATCTCTGCAATTATGACCATTCTTTTGCAGACTTTGAAAAAAAAGCAAATATGTTCATTTAAAGACCAGAATAATTCAGAGGATATTGCATCCTACTTTTATGGGGGTTTTTTCCTCCAAAAGATTTTTCTGCCCAGCCGTCATGACCATTCACCTATAAACGTATAGGCGCTAAAGTGCTATGCTTTTTTAAAAGCAAAGAAACTATATTAAAGCTACCACAGAGCTTAAAGCCAGTCCATTGTGAATATGTGCTCTCAAGATAAGGACAGAAAACTACTAACAGTAATTAATGTAAAATGCTGTGCACCCTGTGGACAAAATGGCCCGCTAGCCAAGTTTAACAGTCAGGAAGCTGTTCCTTAATCAGTTCTACCCTATCAAGCTGAAGGAAATTAAGACTTGAAAACACTTAAACTTGCGTTTGCCCAAGCTGCTGTCCCTTAAATAAATGCAGACCTAAACAATAAAAACGATTGCTTCAAGTACATGGAGAATCACAAGGCCATGTCAAAGAAAACTAAAGGTGTGGAGAAAGGAGGAGAAAAAAACACGCTACTATAAATCTTAAGCAGTAAATAGCTGGGAGAGCGCACAAAGAGTTTGAAATTTCATGCCATCAGTTTCTCAGGGAGCTGCACAGTTAAATCCCCCTAAGTCAAAGTTTATGAGTATAGCCTAAATCAGTCTTAAAAGGCAGGAAATTTACAGACAAGAACTAAGAATCTCAGATTTAACTTTGAATTTCCTGGCTTTTGTTGGTAGAAGTCTGACTCAAGCATTAGGTTTTTTGTGTTTAGTTTCCTTTTGAAAGCCGATGACGACACTTTCCTGTAGAACTGTGAAACACACAGATTGGAATGGATATTCTGGTGCTTTAGTGCCAAGATGACTATTTTATAACAAGCTAAAAGGTGGAAAAGCATTTGGCATACTGACATGAGGAGTTCTCTTTTTTGTTTTGTAGTTTTTACTTCCACATTAGCTGTATCTTTAACAGATGAACAGTAAAAACTGCCACTTTCCAGTGGTTGGGAAAAAAAATAATTATATATAACACAGGGACGTGTGGACTCTAAGCTTTTTTTAGTTACATAGCATGAGACAGAAATCAAGCAACACTTCCTGACAAAAAAGTTGCTAAATGTAAACAATATGAAAGAAGGTACTGTAGCAGCAAGGCCTGCAGAAGAGGAAAACTACCTCCTCAGACTTTCTGAACTGATTATCAAATACAGATTATCAAATACTGCCACACCACACTACAGAGTTAAAAATTTACATTTTTCATATTAACCATTATCTACATTAAAATAGTAACAAGTCAATTCTTGCACAACAATTGTCAATATTTTAGCAAGCCTTATTACACAAAATGAATTCTGCTTTGGAATTTAAGTCAGGTTTTAATGTCAACATTATATATAATCTACCAAAAGATAAGTCAGAGAAATAGAGAATGGTAAGGCATGGCAAAACACCAGGATTCATTTTATTCCTCCAAAAATGTTGTTTTACTGTTAAACACATGTGCCTAGCATTTAATTCTAAACCAAGCAAATACCACCTGTAGTGTGGGACTTACCCATCAACCTGGGAACTCCGGGTTTCAAAAGAACCTGATTCAATAGGAACACCTTCCTTTGGCAAACTTTTCACAAACTCTGAATACTGGTGACCAGGGTCATAGAGTTTGGCACTCTCACAAAGGGACTGGCAGTTAACTGGAAGAGATACAACCTGAGCGTGCTGCAGCTGGAACAGGTTAACTGTTGCCTATTAGGAGAAAAAAAATAATTATTTAAATACTTGTAGATAATTTACTAGATATTTCACTTGTACTTTGCTCAACCAAATTAATATCTCAAAATAAAGTTATTTTAACAATAAACCTAGAAAAAAATCTAGAAGATAGTAACATTTGTAGGGATGAACTTTGTGCAAGATTCCTGAAAATCAACTGCAAAAACTTCATCTCTAGTATAGATACCAGTATTCCTCTTTCCGCTGGGTTATTGAATCCTCCAGGTACCAAAGGCAATTCCAATGGATTCCCCATTGGGTTGATGAACATAAACAAGGTTTGTTGCTACCAAAAAGACAATTTTCATGCTCTGGAAGGATTGTTAGTCACCACTACAATGATGAAGTAGCTGGAGTTCCAAACCCAGATAAGCTCCATATCACCTTGAGACACGAAATGGACAAAACTCCTTATCCCAACTGAACAGATTAACTGAATGCTTTCTTTGTTAAATTACATAAAACTTGTAAAATATTTTATCACAAGGCAGAGACCAGGGAAGGGGACACTGCATGGTGGCTTCTTCAGCTTTTGGGTTGCCAAGTAGTTTGCAATTTAGATATATTTGAAATAAGTTTGTCTAAGCTTTCTACTGGTCTTAAGGGTTGGGTTTTGGGTTGCTTTGTGTGTTTGTGGGGGGGCTGTTTGGTTTTTTATTTTCCCTCCCCGCCCCAGAATTAAATTGCTTTCGTCTCATCTAAAAAAAGTACACATCTATTGGAACGATGCGTTCTTAGAGCTTTTTTAAATAAAACAACAACCCACAGCTGTGTATGTAGATACACTCTTTCAACAATCCTTTGCTTATTTACATGTGTTAATACATTAAATTAGTTGCAATGGATCCTGTAGTAATTGAGACTGTCATCAAGATTAGCAGGCTCCATGCTGCAGCGTGCTAACATCCATTCTGTGCTTGAGCCAAACATCTTTGCTAATGCACTAATGAAAATAATGGGAATGGGAGCTGTACTTTTAAGCAAAAGAGTAAGACTGCTGCCATCAATATTCTTAGAGAGGTTTTACATGAATTGTGTAGTCAGGGTTCTTGCAAGGCAACAACTCATAAAAAAAACACCCCAAAATTCCAGATATGTATAACACCCTCCTCTTTTCTTTTTTAAACTCCTAACAGAAAGAGAGCACCAAAATATATATTAAAAGTTTTTCTTCTTTTTCTATTGGCTTGACCTCTGTCCTTTGAAAATTTTCTATTTTAAGCAGTTAACACTATAGATGAGGCTTTCTTTTAGTCTTACCAATCTCTATGTATCTGTGCCAAACCTATTTTAAAAAGCATGCTTACAGCTTTAAGAGTAAGATCACACTGGTATATAAGCTCCCGAAGCTGTGTTAAGACATCACTTTTAAAGCTTTCCAAATCATTTCTTTTTTCTTCAACCTCTGCCATGCTTGCTTTATAGTGTTCATTGGCCTCTTCAGCCTAGAGAAAACACAAGTGTAAAGTGTTGATGGACTACAGGCCTTGATACTAGAAGCAAGGAAAAAAAACACCACCCAAGACACTTGCAATTGTAGATTCCCATTTAGGATAAAAGCCCAAAAGAGCACAGCATGATTAAAATTAAGAATTACGAACAGAACACTTGCTCAAATGCTCCCATTGGGAAACCATGAGTAAAACCAGCGTGGGCTTATCTTTAAAAAAACCTCTTACTTTTTGAAGAGCTTCCTCTTCTAGCCTTCGTTTTTTTTCCAGTTGCTTGCTGACATCTTTCACAAAGCTTCCACTTGAGCTAAGATGTTCCTCCTCAGCACGAGCAGTGCAGGATTTTGCCTTTTCATACTCATCTTGACGCTGTGTATATAGCAACTTCGCTTTTCTCAGAGCAGCTTCCAGCTCTTGCTGCAGAATGCAACAAAAGGAAAAAGCAAAAGAATTAATGATTTTAATTTTCCAGTTATTTAATGTGATGTTTAAAGAGGCTGTTACGCACAGGTCTGTATGCTGCAGTTCAAAGTACGTAATCACAGAAAGATAACTTCTTACAAGTATGTCATGACGTTGACAGTTACATACTACACCAAATATGCCCTATAGATTCTACATAGGAATTTAAGTGCATAACAGCCTGGTTTAAAAGTTTCATCCTTCTGAAGAATTTTAGATTGAACACTATTAGATATGAAAGAAATACCAACCATTTTTTTCTGTTCTCGCTGCCAAAGCTCTTTGATATCTTTCCTTTGTCTATCCAACTCATTTTTCCTTCCGAGAAGAGGCTAGATAGGAAACATTAATAGAGTACATAAAAGGCTTATAGGCTGCAAGTTTGTTCTTTTGAATAATCTGTGGTGTTACAAAACTTGTAAAAAAAACCTAAACAATATCTTGGTCTTTTGCTTTAAGCTTACCTGCACAAATTTGTTAGACTGGAGAGCAGCAGCTGTTTGTTGCCAAAGTTGATTGTTCTCAATATCATTTTGAAAAGCATTAATGAATATTGATTGGAATGGCATATAATCCTAAAATTACACACAACAAAACATTAATGTTCAATGTTCCAGGTAAGGTAGAGGTATGCTGACATTCTAAATGGCTGTATAATTGAACTATATTTTCAATTACATTTAGTAAGGTATTTATATGCGTGTGGAAGTCAGAGTTAGGTGTGAATGTAGAAAATTACTAATTTGTCAGCTATGTTTCATTTTACTAGGAAAACACTCTGAAAGAGAAGTCTACAAATCCAAATCACAAAGCCTACAAGATATTAGACAGAAAAAAGCACATTGTGAAAACTATAAAGGCTACTCTGCATTTTCAACAAAAATAAATTTATATATCAAAATTCCCATAGGAGATGGGAAGACATAAAATACAGCAGATTTTTTAACCTGTGATTTACAGTATAAATCAATTCTTTATCAACTTAAAAATCCACTCTTCCACATCCCCAAAGTTTCCCTTTTGGGCAAGGCATCCAAAACATATTTAAGACTTTAAAATAAAGCCCCTAAGATGCACTCACCTGGTGTCCAACAACAGCTTTAGCAGTTTCAGCCATTTTTGCTAAGTTTTTAGCACACTCCACTTCTGTTAAAAAAATTCAGAGTTACTGTTTACACTAGCAGTTGTTACACATGCTAAATGCTTTTTACACTCTAACAGACAGGCTACAAAGGGGACCACCTTCACTTTGTTACAGGCCTTATAATTATAGGAAATGCGTGATAGTTCTGTCCACTTCAGTGGAACAGCTACTAATTTAGAAATCACATTATTGACAGTCTGCAGCACAGAGGCCTGACAACAGATTTAATTTCATCGTGACAAAGCTGATTAAATGCCAGAAAGAGCCACTCACCCAAGCTAAGCTTTCTTTCTACCCATGCGACTACATCCTTGGTATATTTTGACCATGCTTTAGCATAGGACAGAGCCGATTCAATTCCGCTGTCGTTTCTTAGGAGCATGCTATCAACCTCCTCTGCTCGAAGATGTCCTGAAAATAAAGTGTTGAACAAAGAACTGAATTTTAGACATGACCACACACTGAGAGCAAAGCCAGTATTAGCCAACTGTGAATGCTTAAGCAGCTCTGATCTTGAGTTGGTCTTTAATGCTAGTTGACTCTAAACAGGACTGACAGAGGTTTTAGAACAAATTAAAGGGTCATAGTATTTTACCTGGAGTAGTCATATGGTCAGCATAACTTTCTTAAAGAAAGTAACCCAACAAAACACCAATCATATGATGACATACAGAACTGCTTCAGGCCTTGGTTCTTTTTTCCCCCCCGAAAAGCAACCCAGATTGATTATTCACAAAAGCATAAAACCTCTGCAGTAGCACATTTTTTTTACAGTGAAGTTTTAATGGCAGCATAGGTGTATAAAAGCGACCAAGCAACTTACTTATAACGTTTTAAAAGAGGAAAACACAGATACAGAATGGTGTTTATTAATATTAAATTAACGACCTACCTTGAATATCATCCCTTTCATGCAGTGAACCCCCAGACTCCACAGAAAGATTCTCAAAAGACTGGTATATAAGAAACAAAACATTAAGTTAACAGAGAAAAGCTCTCACTGGAACTGTCTGGCTAATAAAATAAATGGCATCATCTGCCCCTTCCTTCTTTTGCAGATAAAGCAACAGCCTGTGCTGTAACTCCCTGTCATGTAAGGCACAATACCTTCTAAGCTCCCATAGCTGTCAATTGAGACATAAGAAATAGCAATGAATTATTATATACCTTTAAATCAACAATCTTGAAAAGCTGTGATGACAGAGTTAATCGTTTAACAAAGTAGGTTCATATTTAAGTGATCTCCAGCTTTTCTTAGATCCCTGCCTATCTTTTAAGAATCATTTCATACAGACCTAATGTCGTCTACATGAACAGACACCATTCTATAAGCCATTAGAATCCCATATTTCTTCCTCAAGGGAATAAAGTTATTGTTTCTCCTAAATTACTTGCAGGTGTGTACTGCAGGCACAACAGCTCACCCATAACACTTGCTAATGAAGCCCTGACAATCAGTACAACCTGACAGAATTTAATCCAATAATAAAAGGAATTTAGCACAAGATTTCATCCCTACCTTTGTCCTCATGCTGCATTTTGCCACCCCTTTAATTGTGCAAGTTGAACTATTTGTAGGACAACCAGGCCACCGAACAAATTTAAATGAATAAAAATTGTACCTAGTAACCACTCCTTTTTAAAAAGAAAACAAAACGAAAAACCAAAACACAACCCTATCTCATTTTAAATGAATAAACTACTCTTGAAAATTTGGGAGCAGAGAGCAGGCAGGAGACAAAGGCTGAGAAAGAGCTGCAGAGTAGCCTTAAGCTTGACAAGAACAGCTTGTTTCCATTTTAGACTTTGGTGCTGTTTTATTTTCAGACTTAAACCTAAAATGGAGCACAGCAACAATGATGCAAGTAGTTCTTTTTTGTTTGTGGGTTGTTTTTTTTTTTTGATGTAAGTGGAAACTGATCATAAATCACACAAAAATCCTTCAATCATCATTGTTTACCTCACAGCAAAAGCAGCTTTTCATATACCAAAACATGCAAGGTATTAATCACCAATTACATTGAACAGAATCAGCGTAAAGCACAGCTCCATTCCTAAGAAAGTGAAATACTGGTACAATTGCTGTTTAATAAAACAGAGTTTCAGTGAAATGGAAGGGCTTTTTCAGAACAGGTGGGAAATCCATCCAAAGCTGTCTATCAACAAGAAAAGTCTGAATTTAGAGATGGATCAACATTTGGTTGCACAGAAAGCAACTTCTGATTTGGGTATAAAGTATTACTGTCTTCAAGTAAATTTTAAAGTGGCATACAGTTAGGGAAGAACAAATAAGATGAGGAAAAAACCTCATGCATATATTATTATATATTATGTTTATATTATCAGGAGGCACTTACAAGTTCTAGTCCTAAAAATTATTTCCCATTGTATCGACTTAAATCACTGCAGTCTGGAGAATTGTTCACTCCCTTCCAGTAATGCAGGCACACAGTCTAGTTCAGGCAGATAATCAACGCTCATTCATCCATCCACATTCACCCCACTGCAAATATGTATACCACGTTTTAAAAGCAAGCACACGGACAACTACTTTTACTTATGTCCTACAACTTCTTACCAGAACTGGACTCATACAGCTTGTCCCCTCAAGCACCCAATGACTCATCCCAGTGAGTCTAGCAGGAAAACAAAGCCTGAGTTCTAGATAGACTTAACTTCCCAATTTTAACCAGCCTCTTCTGCCTTTTTTCTCCACTACCCAAGAACCCTCGCCTTGACAGAGGCAAATCTCTGCACACACTTTGAAAATTTTATCCTTCTCCTTTATTATTCTCTCAGATCTACACAGCATTGAAAAGCATTCAAATAGCTTGTTGAGTAATGAAAGGTCAGACATGCCTGTCTCATCTCTTCCAATGTATTCTAAAGCTCTTCTGTTTTTAATTAAGAAATATTTTTGCTTCTACCTTGTAGTTCTGGTTGTACTACAAGGGCTAAAATGAGAACAATTACATTTGCTAAGAGGGGGTATACATATCATTTAACTTAAGCTTCCAAGTGGAATGCCTGAACTAAAGAATGCAGACTCCCCTGCAGTCAAGAGAAGCAAGATCAGCCCCCCCATCCCCACCTTAGAGCAATCCCCAACAGTTTAGTGGGGGACGTCCCTAACTTAACAGGCAATTAAAATCTCTCCCCTTAATTAACCCTCAAAGCATTTACATGTTAAATTCTACCAAAACATTATGCTCTAATCTTTTTAAGGGACAGCTAGCTGCTATGTTCCAACTACTGAATGTACACATCTGCAGGAATGAAAAGTTAATACAGCTACTAAAATAGCTTGCATTTAGCTCCTCCTAACACTCAACTTCTAGCTGGCTTCCAAACTGCTCTCTGAATTGCAAATCAAAATGAAATGATTCATCTGTTAAATGTGTATTTATTTGTCTGAATGAAGATGCACTTGAATTTAAAACAGATTTCCAAGAAATTGAACCATATTATCCTACCTGCTCCAAAATTTATAATTGTTCCCTTCCACATTAGGAAAAGCAAATGACACTACAAAGAAGAGCTTTTAATTATAAACTGGTGACTTCTGGAGCATCTAGAATAGAATTCCTTCTTCATTTTGCTATATTGTAATTTCCCCTTGGTCTTCCCCCACACCCATGTTCAGATGAGTGACCTTTTAGCTAAGCATTCACTTCACATTACAATATATGGGACCATCTTGTTCCACAGGAATACATTTTTACATTGCAAAACCATTACAAGATTAAAATGTTGGCAAATTCAGCACCTTTCTTCTGCTGGTGAACCGATTAGCTGAAATAGTACTTGTTCAAATAATCTCATTTAAGTTACATGAGATGCTAGCTTCTCTGCACTTTTATTTCTGATTCTGAGTCTCATGGAACCAGTTTTCCGAGTAGCCTCCTTCCCCTCCATGTTGTTTGGAAAGTTGAGCTTTGTAGCAGCTACAGAAGTAGGACTTCAGTGATCATCCATCTTTGTCACGTGTGTGTTATAAAACATAGGGAAAATTAAAAAAGACTGCTTCTCAGATGTTGCTGGACAGCACTGCTACGATCAAGCCTATGTGAACGAATGCTAAGCCCTAAGTATGTTTCAACGAAGCCTTTAAAAAACCCCACAATCTAAAATTTTTAACCTTGCTACATCTCAGCCTGTCATAGACATCAACTGCATTTTCCTTGCTTGTAACTTTTAATTTGACTTGATTTACTTGGAAGTCTGTTTCTAGATACACAGAAATTCATAACAGAATTTGGTACTGAGCATTTTTTAATCTCACCCTCGAAGTGTTTAAGGGGGAGTTTAAAATGCTAATGTTTTTGACTACCTATAAGTTGACAGTGCTATTTCAGTTCTCTTAGTGAATTGTTGTTGAAACAGCTACAGCACAAACTGGGCTCTGGAAGAAGAAAAGGTTATTTCTTAATGAATTAGTCAAAGCCAAAAGCCAAAAAGAGTTCATTAGGCCTTTAGCTTCCAGGTCTAACAGGTCTATTCTAACTACTCCAGCAAGCAAATCATTCAAGTATTTTACTTTTAAGTATTTAGTTCTTTTCACTTAACCAATTTAAAAAACTCAAGTACCATTCCAGCAGGTTATCATTTACATATTTGAGCACTAGACCTGTTGAGTCATCACTGGCATTTAGCACTGAGAATACATTCAAGTATCTGAAATCTTGAATGCATTTTTTTTTTCATGGGTTTAAATCTTTTTTTAACACTCAGAAGATTCCAAGTGTCCCAGCCCCATGATGCAGAGTTTCAGTGGAAATGAAAGTCTCCTTTAAAAGATACTCCACACTCAAAGAGAACGTGTTTAGCCTACCCGACTTCTCCGAGATACAGGAAGTCCCAGTGACGAGCCATTGTCTACATCTCCCATAAGGAAGTCTGAAACACTGCCAGAAAAACAAAGAATTGTGTTACTTCATTACTTTACCTCACCAAGCAATTTCATATCACTGAGAACAAAAATTCAGATAGTGTTTCTAATATCCTTTAAAGGTTCCGCAGACAATTTTTAGAAGTAGTCTTATATTCTCTGAAATTTCATGCCATCAGTGTTTCCCTTGTTAAGAAAAAAAAAACCCAAACAAAGCCGTAAAACTGCTCTGGATGTGGTTAATTTAAATTAGTTTATCAGCTAATATATGTCCAAAATAAAACTAAAGATTTTGTTGCTGTTGTTTAGTCTTAGATTCAGCTTCACCAAGCTCTTTAAAAACTCCTTCTGAATTCCAACTTACACGTTTCCAAAGGTGAATGCCAATGTTTCAATGGAAGAAAATATTTCACTGAAGAGTTCTCTCTTGTTTTCTTCATTAACTTCTTTGAAGTTCACCGCTTAGGAATAAAATGAAAACCAAAGTGTGAGAGGTGGGGTCAATCAAGCAAGTCTAGTAGGCCTAAAGACAAATTTTATACACAAAGCCTCCTATAAAACATGCAATATTATACTTTTCTGAACAACTGATAAAACATAGCTTTAAAAAAGATATTAAGAAAGTAAGCACTAAAGGAAGGCAATTAACACAATCCAGATGCTTCCCACAATGAAATCAGATTACTCTTTCACTTCCTATATCTTCCCACTTAAAACAGCAGCTTTGTGTGGGAACATGATGGTAATGTGAGAGGAAAACAGTCATTTACCAGCAAGAGTCAAATCACACCACAGAGCAGCTCACAGATACAGTAAAATATTTGAAAAACTATTTCTTTTCCGGGTAGATATTTCAGAATTCAGACCAGGAACAGTAGTTTATGGGTGTGCGCCACCCCCCCACCCACTCCACGATCCTGTGTATGTATCCAGAACACAGGGTTTCTGGCTTGCATACAGACAGATAGCTATCAAAAGGTGGTGTCCATTGCAAAACCCTTTATTAGCTCCACAGCCTGGCAAAATCCCCTCAATTTTGCCTGTTAAAAGTGGGGAAGAAACTCAGCATAACTATTGCTGTTCCTGGACAAACTAGATGGTTTAAACTGGTGATCAAGACAAGTATTTAGCCACTCAGCACTGAGCCTTTAACACGCTTCCATGACAAACTGGAATAATGAGACAAGATGAACGATCCATCCAGAGCTTCTATTAACAACTACTAGACAAGGAGGAGGAGGGGGAAAGGAGAGGACAAAAAGCACCACCATTTTTCTGTTTCCAACTCAATTCCTTAATCATTGGTGACCGGGAAGTTTTTTCTAGAGAAGTCACGTACGCTGCTTTAAGCTGAAGCTGAGCCCTCTAGACGGAAGTCTTCCCAATTTTACATTGTGAGAAGTGACAATTTCACATTAGTATTTATTTTTAAAAAGTTTAATTTTTTTAAAGCAATGCAGTAGTCTTAATTAACTCAATGCTTAAGTTACACTTAAAATCTTCTGTTTCAGAGATACCACAATAACACACGTACAGCTATTCAACCCCTAGTCATCCCTTTTTGCAAGACCTGTGACAATGTTAATTTATGGATCCTCCTTACATTTCAAGTATAAATATGGAAATAATGGACCGCAATGACTTCTAGAAGTAGCAAGAATTAAATCACGTTAAAATGTTGCCCATTCTATACACATTTTCTTAGCAAATTAAAGTAACAGACTTTAATCTTAAGAGGTATTCAAACTTCCTGCCAGGTGCCTAAACACTAACGGGTAACAAACAAAGAAAGTACAGTAATCTGCTCCCCCATTAAACTTCCTTTGTGAAAGGAAAAGTTTTTAACCAGTAAGTTAACACAGTTGAATCCATTCCTTTTTACACATCATGCCAACAGGCCTGATCAACATTTTTATAACAACTATTTCTATACAAAGCTATTACAGAAAACAAGTGTTCCTCTCATGGGCTATTTTCACAATTACTTGCAGATCTGGAAGAATGTATTGTTATAAGCCTACAGCAAAAAAAAAAAAATTGCCACATATTACAAAAATATGAACAGTCTCTGTTGCCACAGTTCATTGCTACATTAAGGCTTCTCCTACCTCTTCATTCTTCTACACTCTGTAATTACATAAAAAATGCCTCTGGGACCTTTGTTTGAAATGAGACTCAATCAAGGTCTGCAGATGATAATTTTTTTAACAACTTCATAAAAACCAGTGGATTTCTTTATTTTTTTAAATTCAGTTTAGATGGAAACATTAGCTTTCCAGAGATAACACTGTTTATAAATCTCAGCTTTGCATTCCAAATCATTAAGCAACAACAGTTACTATGAGATCTATTGATTACCAGCCACTAATGACTGGAAAAATCAATTGAGTGCCGGCATGACACGCAAACTGTTTCAAAATTAAAAGAAACCAATAAAAACTGTCTATACATTCAAAGCACTTACCACTTAAACATTCGCATATCCATTAGCTGCAGTGTCTTCAGAGAAAGAGCACTTCTTTCACTTTGCTAACAAGACATTAACATAGATAGTCTCTCCCTAAAGAAATGCTGTCTGTTTCGCTCTGCCTTCCTGTTCCAGGAAGACTTTTGTTAAGCTTTACGTTTTATATACCAGAGAAGTCCTTTCTTTTCAGGATCCATCACAAATGGAATAACCAATCTCAAATTTTTCAGAATTACCACTTCTCCTCAAAAAAGGTTAGTCCGAGCTCTTAGTAATGCAGTGGAATACAAGCAGCTTGCTTCTAGCTTACTACCACTAGAATGCTGATGTACTTAACATCAACTTTAAACCATGCACGCTCTTTCCCCAGGACATCCTGACTGCACACAATAGCTACTGACAACAATGAACTATAGTAATCTTTCCATGTCTGGAAATGACAGCTATCTATCTATAGTTCTACAGATTTCAAAGCAAGTATACAACTTCACAAGGCTTTTAAGTAAGACTTCAGAAAGCACGTAATGAACTTTAAAAAAAAAATCATATTATAGCAATACATTAAAATCCAGAACCTAGCACCTGAAATGCAAGCCTAGCTTGCATTGAAGTGGATCTATATTTGCAAAGCTGTCTTCAACCTAAGGTGGGTTCGGCAACCTCATGAAAACGCTGCAAGACACTGCAAAGTTTCAGCTCTTGGGACATGCCATCAAAAGCTTTCTGAATCAAGCACAGAACAGGCTGGGGAACCAGCAACAGCCATGGAAGTTTGGGAAGCCAGAATCCCAGAAGCTGAAGCAACAGCTGAAGACATTTGAGCAATGCTTCTGAAACTATGAAGAAGAGGCTGTCAGCTGTCAAGAACAAAGTGTCACCAGGGCCTTTAAAAGATGATGCTTAGACAGCTCACAGAGACCACAGCACACAAGCTTCTGCAATGCTCTCTTGTCCCCTTCCAGTCGAATCAAGGCAGCTCAGCCCAGGAAACCCAGGGGACACAGCCACACGGGAGCCTGCAGGAGTTTGCTTGCTTCCTCCTTCCTCGTCCTCGTAGACACGTGCAGGACTGGCAGCAGCAAAGCTACCTTGCCAGCTCTCTGCAGGGCTCAGACAAATCTAACCTACACCAGCTTGCAGAATTTACTCTTTGCAGGTCAAGTTTCTCATACCTAATAGACAGATACGGTAACACCACCACTTGTTTCCTTAGACAGGAATACACCTTCAATCCACACTTTACTAGCTGACTTTTAAGCAGTAAGCAACTAGCTGACTTGCTGGAACTGAATACCTTCGTAACCAATTATTCTGTCTTTGAACTCCCAACAATATTTTCAAGAACCTTTCAGAGCTATTTCAAAAACAAAAACCCCACCCAAGCAAACAAACAAAAAAAACCCATAGACCAAAAAACACTCCCTCCCCCAAAACAAAGACTTGTAATACTTTCTGTTATTACAGCTCATCTTTAAAAACATTTTTAAAAAAACGGAGGGAGGAACCTGAGTAAAGAGCAGTGGTATGCAGACTGGAAAGGAGCGGAAGGAGAGTATTCTCAGGATCTCACAGCTAGAGAGGATCAACAAGCTCTCCAGGCCCCTCTGTTCCACTTTTAGTTCTGTGCCATATAATTTCACCAGCCTGTACTTACTATCAAGTTTGGCAGCCTCCCCAACTTCAGCTGGATGCCAACAAAACAAGTTTGAGGAACTGTTTCCTACTCCCTCCATAATGAATTTATATCACATACATACCAACAAAATTGAAAATCTGTGAATTGAAAAGATGAAATTACTTCACTTTGCTAGAGGTATTTAACTTTGATGCAGAATTATTAGGGAAAAAAAACATACCTAAAAAGGGAATTTCTACAAGACAAGTGCAATTTTCAGCTTTATCAAGAATTTGCATTCATTCTAGTGAGTCAGTTAAGTCAAAAGGTGCCATTTAGAGGAAAAGAACCGTACAGACTTGAATTTAGCATGGGATCAGGGGAACCATGTACTCTGGGGCCATCAACTATTTAAAGACACCAAGTGGGAATATAACAAGCACGAGTGTGCCAGACTGGGAAGTGACTTCCAGAAACAGGAGTCTAAACAGATTCCAGGCAAGATGCTTCAGTAAGTCTCAATTCTTCCATATCAAGCGAGGTGTCATTTAAAAGACATTCCTCTACAAGCACTCAAGCAAGCATGTGTAAGTAGTGGAGTCCAAGAAAAGAGGCTCAAGTGAACCATGTCATGTCCAATATATAACCAGAGAAGTCAAGGTTTTTGTCCTCCTACATTTTCCAGCAATCTCAGTCTAAAATGGTAAGAATCTGACATCTGTTCTTCCATATCATTCTCTGTAGCAAGACTAAGATAACATGCTATAGCTAGTTTTTCCTCCAATCTATCTAAAAGGAAAAAAACTTAGACATCCAAAGCAGAACTACAAGCACATTCATATCATTCCCACTGAAGGACCTGAGAAATGGCTGAGAGGCTTGGAAGAGGGGCACAATCACTCTAATTTTTGCACGCATTCATAGAACCATAGAATCATTTAGGTTGGAAAAGACCCTTGGGATCGAGTCCAACCATCATCTCCACTCTACAAAGTTCTCCCTTACACCATATCCCTTAACACCACATCTAAACGAGTCTTAAACACATTCCCACTTGCAGTACTTTAAAGGCGGGGGTCTGTCTGCACTGGGCATTACATGTAAGTCACAGTGCAACTTGTCATACTTACACAAGAATACTTCACAAGCCAGAGTCACTGACAGGCACTGGTTCCAAAGTTATTGTAACTGATTTCATTAAGAGCAAAGGCAGTCATTTGTTAAACATTTGCCCCTATATAAAGTTCCCAATACAAACTAGATTTGAAACCATGGCATTATGCAAAGATTCTAAAAGGTCTTTCAAGAACATAAGCCAGTTATGCTTCTATTTCTGAAGGGGGGAAAAAAAAATCACATGTAAATCCCAGCTTGTTTCTATTTCATCCTATCCTAAATAAACATCAGGAATTTTCCGTGCCAGGTTAATCTTCTTCCTAGCCATAAATCTGAGTACAGATACAGAGTGCTTCCACATCTTTTTATAGTTCTGTCTTCCAATGACAAGAAACAGATGAGTCAGATGAACTTCTTTCACAATGTCACATTAACACAGCCTGGGAAGACAGAGGAAAAAGGATACTGGTTCTGTCCTACCAGCTCCTCACATTCTTGTAGCTTCCTGTTTATTCAAAAGTTACATTACTTCTAGTGAACCACAGCTGCAAACCTGCGAATGCATGTGTTAGTGACAGGCCACTGTAAGCAAACTTGAGGTCTGATATGCTTACAGTTCACCACAACATGCTGTCTTTTTACTTCAGCTTCCTCGGTTCCAGCAGTCGTACACTTCAGTTTGAATACAAACACGGAAGCAGTATAATCTCACACAAAAACCAGCTGTAAAAATCAAACAGGTGCTAAAGATAAACTGCCTTCACATTTACCACAGGTTATGCTGGAGGAAGGTAGGCTGCTTTCATAAAGCAAAAGTTTTGCCATTCTCAGAGAAGCAGGACCAAAGTACCAGCCTGAAAGAGCTGAAGCCCCGTAACCCCGTTTCCATCTCCAGACCCATGAGGAACACAATACATGACTGAGCAATAGGTGCTACGCTAAAGTCTCCATATGAAAGTGCTTGTTTCTATCAAAGGCTACAAATACTGAGGCAGGACTGATCGAGACCACCTTCTTTAGTGTGATCTGGAGTTCCCTTTCCTTGCAATTAACTTGGGAACTCCGTGAGGCCAGCTAACACAGCACTGATCACAGGAATGACAATTCACCAGAGTTTGTGTTTGCTTTAGCCAAAGAGCTACCAGACACTTTACACCAGCCTCTCTGTTCTAGGTCCAGAATGTATGCTGCTTATAAATAACTTATGAGAAATTAGTGAGAATGTATGAATAGCAATTGCATGCCATTATCTTTTATTGCATCAGAGAACACTTTTAATCTACTGATCCAAGCTGGAAGAACGCACCTGTATCAAATCAGCACCATGCACTGTATCATCACTGTACTTTGGATCCTGTTGCAGGAGTCCTAAAGCTAGATTTTCAGTACTGTCAAACCACTGCCAATGAGAAAATTATTCACAGAGTAATGTAACCAAGAGGGAGAAAAAAGTCAAAGCTCAGTTCCAGCTCAAGGACAAAAACTGTTACCATAACAAAGTCAACTCCTTTCACACCTTTTTTCTTTGAGAGGTTTCTCATCATACAAGGTCATATTTAAGATAGTTCAGGTGAGCTATGGCTGAACCCAGACTTTTCAGATGTACCTGAAAAATGGTCTGACAACTTGACCCACTTGAACACATTTGACGGAAAACTGGAAGACATGACTGTACTGCTTTTGTGTCAAGTGGCATTCTTACAACAATAGAGAGCGGAGTTACTTTCAAAATCCGGTAATTATACAATATGTACAGTGCTTTCTTAAGAGTACTTTTTCTTTCCACATAGAAAATAATGCAGTCCCTCCATGACTGTAACTCCTCATAAATTCAATATATTAACAGCAAGTGAACTCTACAATGCAAGCAAAATGTTAGTAGTTAGTGCAAACATATTAATTATATGAACTAGAATCTGTTTGGGGGAAAAAAAGCTAAAAAGCATTTGTGAATAACTGTACTGGCAAAAAAAGGCTTAGTACTAAAGTTATTTCTTCTGCTCACTACCAAGAGAAATTAACAAATCCTAAAATAACTACCAAACCAGGCAGAAACAGATGCATATAAGAAAATGTATGAAACACCAATGAATCTACCCAGGGCTCAGTGCTATTGAAAGTGTATGATGGAACAGTGTGCACCAAGAAGAGAAAAAAAATACATACGGCATCAAATTCAGAAGGCTACAAGTACTCTGGAGGAATGGATTATGTAATTCAACAAAGTGCTTAATTCTCGGCTTCAGAAGTAGAAGGGCAGGAAGGACAATACATAAATCTAGATCTGGAAAACTGGTTCAGCCCTAGAACTACAGAAAGTGACCTTGGACTTACCATGGGCTTTAAATCGAACACAAAAATCGACAAAAAGGCCAACATAATTATGGAACCAATCAACAATGTTACCATGTGAGACAAGGGAAGTAATTCTACTGCTTTACTGTGCAATGATAAACTTGGACACTGCAGACAGTGATCAACTTGGGGCACTGCATATCAAAAATAACCTTGATAAACTACGTAGCCCAGAGAGGGTAAGTATTATCGCAATAATTTTTGGAAATACGATTTAGCAAAGGTTGATGTACTTTACTTGCATACTTTAAGTCAGTTCTCCTCAACATATCTCAAAGAAAGAACAGTTCAACTTTGTCCTGTGTCCACTGAAATTAGCGGGGGGAGTGGAAGACACACTTAAGACACCTTACTATAGCACTTAAGTATGGAAACAGCTTGTCTAAGGAAGATTTGAATTACGTTCACTCAAACATTTAACCTGTTCTCATGGGCAAATATCTTATTACCATTGTACGTGTGTACTTAACTCGTCCTGAGATTAACAAGACAAACAGCAACCTCTCAGGGACATCCTCTGCATTTCTGCTGTTATGTACAATTCTCTAAAGCATGTTCAGAAGTTGCAGAGTGATAATCCTGTGATTTTTCAAATACCAATGACAGATCTATAGGAAACCCTACATGTAGCAGGAAGAACATGCAAAGTGGGCTGCTAGTACATGCCAAACAAACTGCCAAAAGTATTTATCAATAGGAAGAATCCCAGATATAAGAACCAGGCAACGAAACACGTTAGCATTTTAACTGATAGTCCTACTTTATTGAGTCAGTAGTGTATGTTCAGACATACTAAGATAATTAGAAAACAAGGGGAAACTCTTGAACAAGGAGAAAAACTATATTATGCATCTCTGAAGGAAGATGTTCCACATGATTTAACACAGGCAAGAGGTAGAGATTTAACTCTACTCAAAGCATTCTCCATGCCACATGGAAGAAACTACTGGTTCCACGGTAATACACTGGACTTACTCAAGAGTAAGGAGAGCTGCAGTCAAAGGCTACACTGAGAAGAAACAGATGTTTATGGGGCTGGAGTAATTGTGTGCTGCACCATTTGCATTTGTCTGGCATGCAGGGAACTGCTTAGCAAAGGTCAGCAATAGAAAGTATTAACATAAATGTCTGCAAAGCTTTTCTGTTGCTGTTGACACCTTTACTATGCCTATGATCTGCTTGTGGAATTTATAAATAAGTGTTAGGCCATTCAGATTTGGATTGCTCATTTAGATATTTCTTCACTTGATATAAATACAACATCCCTACAAATTTGTAGTATTAAACAAAGATTTTTGGCAAATGTTTAAGTGGATAAATGCAAGATTTATCATTCTGTGATATTATTCTGTGACACATAGGTAAAGAAAAGCTCAAGATCAACGGCTTATGCTTTTGGAATTCAGCGTGGGTTTGCAGCAAGTTTGCTATAAGCAGAATTTTATTACATCAACAGGAGAACAAGCTATTTAATATTACTTTTCACTTAGAGAAGGTATTTTTAAACAAGTGTTATGGTATTGCTATTAAAAAAACCACCCTGTTTCTTCTGTATACATAGAATCCTGTCTATAACTCCAAACCAGAGTCAGTCAAGTCACTAATTATAATTTTCCATTAATATGGAAGGTAGTAATACCTTACCTTTTACTTTTGCAATAACTGTTCCTGCAGCACTAAGAATATCGACCGAGTTTAGAGTCTGATGTTTGTTTATTACTGCTTTTAAAACACGTAGCAACTCTCCCAGGCGTTCATGTACTACCTGATGCAGGCCATCTTGATTTTCTGAAAAAGTAAAGGAGAAACTATATTAAAACAGTGAATTAATTCCCAATCACGTTACAAACCACTTTGATGGTATTCAGCTGCACTGAAGCCTAGGCCATATGGAAACTGCGCCTGCTTAGAACAAACAAATTTTTTAAAGTATTACACTAGCATTTGCCAACAGTTTACTTGCAATGTTGCATGCCATTTACATATAAACTAATTTCCTCCCCAAAATCAAGCAAATATACTTTTTTTTTTAAAGGGGTCTCTACATCAATACCCTAAGTTTTCTGAATTAAACCATCCTCCTTTTCTTGTAATTTCATCAGCCACCATTTTGATAATTTGATAATTCAAATTGATAATATGAAATTACCCTTTTCAAAAAAGAGTATAAACAAAAGCAGATTTGGATTGCTTATTAGATATTTTGTCACCTGATACAAATTCAACACCATTTCTGTACGTGCATAAAATTAAACAAAGATTTTTGGCAAACGTTGGCTAGCTTTCAACTTCAACGTCAGTCAGATCCTAAGCACCTTTAGTATATAAGGCTAGATCTACAAAGGTCTGCCTAAGCCCATCAGTCTTGATAAAGAAGTTGAACGCCTAAATTATTTTGTGGAATTAGGCCTAATCAGAAAAATTCTCAAACAAGCATACATATAGGGCGATGATTTTTACAGCATATGCCTCTTGCTATGCAACCTTAAATCCTCCCCCGCCCCACCTTATTTTTTAAAAAAAAAATAATTCTTGTTGCATACATGGCACAGGTTAAACCACAAACTCTTCCGTTCTGTTACAGAAGAGGTGCTGGTGCACAGAATTAAAGTTTCACATGCACTGAAGTGCTGCGTTGCAAATTGTGGTAAAAAGCTTTCAAATTCAGGAAAGTCTAGCTTATGAAAAAGAAAAAGAGGATCTAATACAAGCTGACTCACTTCCCCACCGAGCAAAAAGGAACGACAATTCTGTGTTGTCTATGGCCATGAAAACAAACAGGTCAGTACAGACAATTACAGTACGGTGCAAATTGATCCAGAGTTACTCAGAGGACAGTTTCAAATCTCAGACATTTTGTTCCGGCTACAAAACTTCATATTTAGGCTAGAGGCATCTAAATTTTTCTGAGGAATCAACAAAGTACAACATGACACATTAGTACAATATATCATTACTGTCAGGTGGGGGGACTACATACAAATTACATGCGATTGGATCAAGTGGAAAAGCAAGCTTTCTACAGACCACTGTGTTTCAGGCTTTATCTCCCTAGATGACAAATATCAGGAGATTTCTTTCAACTCAGACTAGCTTATACATGGTCAAAGGAAAAACCTTGACTCAGGAAGCGGACTAAGGCAAAAACTTTATCTACCGTTCACCGGCACTTTGGATGTTTTTTCCTGCTGGAGGGGAGTAGGAAGCTCTGTATCCTTAACAGGACACACAGAAGTCTAGGAAAACGCATCTACACAGCAGTAAATTAGATAGCTCTATGTAATTTATTAAAGAAACATAGTTGTGGCTTTATCTTCATTTATATGTACACATAATTGGTCTTAACTGAGGACTTAAAGACAGCACAGGCAAAAAAATGTCAAGAGGCTGGTTTTATATGGCTATGATTCAGTACATACACATTAGTAGTAGAGGTAGTTTATGACAAACACACATTGATCTAAAGGCATACTATAGCTCAGAGTTTGGAACTTAACAGGGAAAACAATCCAGTCTTGAAGCACTTCCCATGCAAGCAACAATAGTGGAATCCAGGACCTTGGATAAGAGATGATTTAGAGTGGAATATGAAAAAATACTAGAAAATCATGAAAGGCATGAAAATAGCAGGTAGAATCAATCGCTTATCAGTGTCTTTCAGTTAAATATAACACACTTCAGATGATTAAACAGAGCAAGCAGGAGCCAGATTCAAAACAGAAAAGGGTGATTCTTCGTGTAAGAGACCCGTGGAATTTCTTGCCAAAACACAGCATTGACACATGAAGTTTACACGGAAACATGGAGAGACTGGACAAGCTCTTCCAAGTTTCCCTGGGGGTTACTAATGAGACAATAAATGCCTTCCTGGATCAGGCCATGCATGGGTCCAGCTAGCCTGTGCCTTACACAGCAGTGGGCGATGCTGCTTAGGAGACCAGAGAGGCCCGGCCACTTTCTGCAGTCCCCAGCAGCACCCACAACTGCTGCAGCACAGTTGTTCCTATGCACTTCAGTAACCGCTTAGAGACCTGCTGCCTTTGAATTAATTTCATTCCTTTTGAACCTGCCTCCACAACTTCTTTCAACTCAACTACTTCACTCTTTAGTTTCCCAAACTACTAAAAATCATACTAAAACAATCTAACCTGCAATAGCTTAAGAACTCCCCTAAGCAGAAAGAATTCAGAGGATATGTCTAACTTATTCTTTTTACTTTTCTCTAGCTATTCACTTTTGGCAGTTATTGGAGCTCAGACACTGGGTTAGACATGGCTTTAGACTGAGCCAGCATGGCCATTGCCACTTTCTAACACTTGGAGAAATTCTATAGCTGTCAAAGTGAAACCAGATAATTTTAATGGTCTCTTCAGGCTTTAATCGATCAAAGCCTCAATTGTGCTCCATCAATGCAAGAATAAATGCTGTTGGGAGTACCGGGCAGCTCCAGGCAAAGGCAATGGGGAAAAGGAAAGACAGCAGAGCTGTACTGATGCCCACAAACCCAAAGTGGATCAGACAACAGAGAAAGTATATCTGAAAATTATAGCAACATGTTATTTTCAGGAAATGTGATATCAGACAGTTAAAGGTAATTGCAATTAGTTCATTAAAAAACGTGTCTAGTGTGTAGACTTCAGTTTTGAAATACTTAAGGGAGAGGTAGTCTATGAAGGTAGCATCTCATTTCTTCTTACAAACCTCCAGAGGCAGACAAATATTCCAAAATCCTTCATTGGGACTGATGATTTATATTGGCAGGACTGGGACAGATAGGGTTTTATGGAGGCATTTGAAGACCATATGCCACAAACCTTCCCCATCAGCTGTCTGTCCAGCCAGAATATACCCAGTCCTCACATGAAGGGCATGAATATTGTAGTCAACTGACTAGAGATGTTCTGCACAAATGCACCATTTGACCAGAACTGTATCTCTTGCCTAGCCATGATGAAGGTGTTTCTGTCTTCTGATGCACAGATGTAGTTTCTTAGTATTAAGGTTTAATAATATCTTACTAGGCCAACAGAGTTGGGGAAAAAAGCAAAATAAGTGGGAGGGGGAAAAGACAGAGAGAGAGAAAAAACTTAAGGGACCGAAGCCTCTTCATGTCTGAAACAAAAGCATTAAGGTTCAAAGGGAAATGCAAGTTGAAAACAACTGCTGAGTCGAATTACATGTTTATCATACCATCCAGGAGAACACTATCACTAAAATAATGCATTCAAGCATGAGATTAGTTATTCATAGTCTCAAAAGCAAAGGTCTGGCTACACCCAACAGGGATTTCTTTGTATTCCATCACCGTATTATTTGTTTACAAAATATCTGAAACATTGTTTCTGTGCCTCCAGAAGACAAAAGGTCTGTGACACAAGTGGTGCTTGGGGAGGGGTGGGGGCAGAAGCCACCAGGAACCACAGCTACACTGCATTCAGCCACTGATACTCACCAAACAGACTAAAACAGAGATTTCCTGCTCAGGACAGATTTATAAACCTCAGGTACTAAACCAATCTAAATATGCCAGATTAATAGAAACAATTTTAATACTAAGGAGTCCGAAAAAGGCTAAGAGACCAAAACAATGGTAGAGCAAATAAATACTGTTTACAGTGAAAAGAATGCATGAAGAAATGTGTCTCCAACAAGTTCCTGGAACAATTCAATCTGACTTAAACTGTCACAAAAATTAATATTTACTTTCAGTTTTTATTCTGTCCCTTGTCTCACTGTACACATTCATTTATCTACATGAAGTGAAGCAGGAAATTCCTCCACCAATGAATGCTGTATCGGGTTTAAAGTCTTTCTCAAGCTTAACAACACAAATTGCAAAACCGTAGAAGACTAGTTAGTTCTCGGGACCAGGGGACTGTGACTGCTGGTGATCCTGCAGCACAGAGGACCTCTCTGGGCATGTGAACCCAGCTGTTTGCTTAGGTGACTACAGTCTCCTGGCATCTCCTGGAAAAATCAGTCAGCTCTCTACCCCCAAAAGAAAAGGAAAGCTTTTAAAAATGGAAAAAAGAAAAAAAAAATCCACCAACAAAACACTTGGAGAGCTTAGTAGCCTATCTGTGAATTTTCTTTCATTATCTGAAAACAAGCTCTTCCAAGACGTAAAAGCAACCAGATGAAAGCATACTCTGTAGGAGAAGTGGAGAGAGAATAGCGTGTATTCAAAAGCTGGCAAACCTAATGCACAAGAATGATGTAACAAAGTGGCTGGAAGCCTGTCCGTGTTAGCCCAGCCATCTCAGTAGCACACTGTTGTCATTAGCATCCCACTCCTCAATGGTTTCGGTCACCACATTTTATAACCACTCATCCACCTTTAATGTAAAACCAGCATAAGCTACCTATTTTCTAATTTTAGTTATTTCTCAATAGGAAGCCTTTGTTTAGTAAATATTAGCAAGCAATAACAGCCTTACAGCTATGGATTCTGTTCATGCAAAACAAAATAACATTTGCTCATCAAGCTTGTCAGCACCAGTCACCCTCCCTGCCAAGTCAGGGCTGGTCACAATACACCAGTCGGGAAAGGCACTGCTGTGTCAGTTGGCTGGTATTCTTTTGTCTGACCTGATTTATTGTTGGCCCAAACATTTCTGAAGCTGTTTATTTCAACAAGCATTTGCCAGGATAAGTTTAAATGCAGACTAACATACAGTTTTTACCCTCCGTGGCCATCACGTATCCTACATTGCTGTTCAGACCCATACAGAAGATGCACATACCATTCTGATTACCACTTCTTCACCTAGACCATTAACGCTTTCTAACAGCAGCAGACTGTCCCTCTACTACCTAATTTCCACCACTCATGACAGAAGGGGAACCACTAATACAACTATTTGTGTAAAAGTTTGTTTAGAACTGAAGTTGGTCACACTGATGAAAAGGAAAGATAGGGTATCAATCCAGGCAAACCAACTGAAAAGTAACACATCCATGAAAAATTCTTGAAGTCAGATTACATAGGAGACTTTCAGCGCTGCAAATATTCTAGTTCACACCATCTAATAAGGTTCTGTTTTTCATGAGAAGCTTTTTGCAAGTAGAAAGATGTGATTATTTACTTCATGCATTCAGTAGCTTTCAAGAACGTTACATACAGTGAAAGATACTATCAGTGTCGAGCAACCTGCCATGCAGAGTCTCTACAGCCACAAGTTTATATACATAGACCAGTCTTTTGACTATGGGGGGGAAATATATATAAAATCATCTCGCTTGTTATGAAAATCTTACTATAAACAAGGTAACTTGTAGTTTTGCACAAAACCATAGCCCATGGCAGAAACTAACCATCACCCTCACTAGGTCTAGTCCCCATTTTTGAGAACTCCCTTTGTAAATTGCTGCTTTCCTGGGACCAACTGAGGAGTGTGTACTTCAGCTCCACTTCCACTGAAATATAGGAGCCTCAATTCTGGTTTTAAGTACCACTTCACATCATCTGCATAAATCCCAGTCTCCTTCAGGAGAAAGGGAGAAGCCAGATGGTGGCGAGAACAAGCACACCAACTGGGAAGCAGTTTCCCCAATATCTAAATATCTGGATTCAGAACTTTTTATTAAAGTTTCACCTTACGGAATACGAACAGTCACCTCCTCATTGCTTTCAATCTTGGAAGGATTCATAAGAAATAAAGTCTGAGTAACCAACATTTCAATCTGCAAGACCAACATCTTGGCTAAAAGACCATCCCCTCTTATTTACTAATAACCTCATTTTTGGCATTAAGGTAAATTACATCCTGTTTCAATAATGTTACACAGAAGGATCACATGGTATCAGTAGTTATGCCACCTAGGTCAGGGAAAAACAGTCAGCATCAGAATGAAGCTGATCCAAAGTAAAACAACTTTAAAATCGCATTACTATCATCTTCATCAATGTCTGTATCATGTACTAAGAAACTGTCAGCACTCAGTTCTGAACCTGATCCAGACTACGAGACTTCCCAGTGAGCATCACAGAGTAGGCAAAACAATCATACAACAGTGAACTGTGTGGAAATCACCCAATTCCTACATCTGCAGTTTGGGAAACAGTCCCAGATTAACCCGTTATTTTATTTTTGCCCTCCTCCACCTATCAGCTCCATTTGAACATGATTAACAGCCTGCCCTATTTGTTTGATTTGATAGAGGTCATTACCACACTCAAAACACAAGAACTAATCAAACACAGTGAAAGCATGTTTTATACCTTGGTTGGACTATAGTAAAGTTGACCCAGGTCACTGCTGTCTAAAGGAAGCTTTTGTAAGGCAATAAACATATGGGCCAGACATGATTTTCATCTATTTTGCAGATATAAAATGAACAATTTCTTTTTCCTTTAGTGGTGGTGTAGATATTTTATTTGTTGGTGGTGACAATTGAGGAGTGATGAGAAAGGAACAGTCTTAGCTATCATATTTCTTCCTTTATTTGGCTGAATAAACACGCTGCAGATGTAAGCAATGAAACATTTTAATTCACTGAAAAACAAAAGCTCAAAGAATTTCTGGAAGAATTTATGCTTGTAAAATCTGTAACAAGGCTGGAAGCTGCCAAAGGCACTAGTGAAGTCACCACATTTCAACCCTGTGTTATGATGCAGAACTAGAAGCTACCTACCCATCCCTACGTCAAGGAACATTGTAGCTGAAGCTTTCAAAATTGCAAGCTAGCCAGTCCTAGCTTTTTTGTTAATCAGTATCATGGCAACCCCTGTTGTCATGGCATCCTTAAAAGACACTACACCAAATTCATACAGTCTTTGGCAACACGTGTACGAGAATCCACTGCAACCAACATGTTAATCACATTATGTTGCAGCAAAAGTGGCAATTTATGGAAAATAAACGGTTAAGCAATTATTTCAATGAAAAAAATCTAAAGACGTGAAGTTTAACTAGGAATGAGGAAAAGAAAGGCATAAAAATAGTAACGCAAACCTCTACATTTGACATAAAAGCATTAAAGTTTAGGAAGTTTTATCAAGAATGTACAAATCCAATACAGCGAGAATGCATGGAAATTTCCTACAAAAAGCTTATTGAATACAGCATATTGAAAGTAGCAATGTTTGATTTCATTTATTATATTCAAATAATGTTTTTATAATACAAGAAAGGATTTAGCATTTGGCAAGTCAGTTGCGTATTTACTGCTAAACTGCTACATTTGATTTTAAAATTAGGATGTACAAATTCAGGTTAAAATTAAAAAGCAACTGGTATTTACATTTTTTTTGATATTTTAAGAGTGGAAGTTCTCTCTTGACCTTTTGAAATAAAAGGTAAAAGTGCAGGCTTGCAATTTTTGCAGAAAAATTGTTCTTGGATAAGACGCAAAACTATTGCCCCTTAGTCCATCCTTCCAGCTAAGACTTTTAGTATGATTAGCTTTTGTAGTGTACCACAAATACCCAACCAGCCCTTTCAGATTTGTCATCTGCTATCAGGGTCTGGCCAAAATGGGTCAGTCTTTGCATTTAGATTCGACCATTAACCATGTTGACTGGCCTCTGTGATATTACCTTAAGCTGTGATAGTTTTTGTTTGTTTGTTTTTAAACTGGGCTAACATTCCTACCCTGTTTTAATTATGGGCCAGTTCTGTACTTCTGAAAAGTCAAAGCTTATGCAAGAAGTTCTTCTTGCCCATGTAAATAGGACAAACCAAGTATAGATTCATTTTCAGAAATTACAGGAAAGTTGTAAAAATCAAGATGTCTTAAAAAAATCTTTTCAAAAAGTCAAGAAAATAGATACTGCACATGCAAAATACATCAGAATAATAAAAATCTTATAATTCTGCCTACACTAAAAGCAGTTAAATATTTTTGTTACATTGGTTTCCTAACTGACATCAGCAGAACAGTTGTTATTTCACATTTAAATTCACAGATGAACTCCTCATTTGTGTATGTGGGGATGTCTTTTGGAAAAAAACGTACCACAATGCAGCTTTTCATTAATCTATTTTAATATGCTGTACGCCACATTCCTTCAACTTTTGTATTCTAGTAGCCTTGAGATTCCAGTCAACTAACCTAGATGTGTTCAGCCATGCAGTTTAATCTTCAGAATACATTAATCTTTTATTACCCAAAATTTAAAGACCAGAAACCAGTAATGAACATTGCTGGAGTTTCCTTATTTACCTGTTTCTTACAAATGAGAGTGAACACACTACATGGCCATTTTAGCCACGGTCCGTATCATTTCCCTGAGTCTTCCAGGAGTTTAAGAATAAAACTAGGTGAGGATAATGCTTCAGCACTTTCCAAACACATTTTAAGTCAGAATTTTAAATAGACAAGTGGGTGCAAGACAACATTCTTTATGATGAATACGTATGCAATAAACCAGATCAGTCACATTTCACCAGTCATATCCATCAGGACTGGCGACTATACTTTTAGTAGTATGCTACTTACTTCATATTCAATGGCATTTCACTAAAACTTAAAGTAGTCCCTGAACTGAACAGTAGCCAATTGAAGACACTGTTAGAACGAGAAAACTTTTATGCTTTAAGGAACTATGTTCCTTGCGTATTGGTTCAAGTTCTGAAAACATAAGTAGTAATACTCACTCAAGTTTCACAGCACAAATTTCTGAAAACAGAACAAGTTGGAATAGGAAAGACTATCCCCAGAAAGTTGACCTTACCGTATCAAACTGGCACACAGAAGAAGTAGTGTGAATGTTTTGCTTTATTTATTCAAAAGAAAATAAATTTAACCTTTGCTAACCCACATCAACAGATTATCAAAAAAATACTTAACCTTTAACTCTTTTTACTTTTAGTCTAAAAATACTGTTTGTTCTACATGGCTGCTCCTTCCACTTTTAGCCTAAGTCACTGATTGAGCGAAGAACCTATTTCTGCCAGCCCACCTAGTTTTCAAAAGACCACACAAAACCCGGATTATGAGATTATATGGTGTTAAACAAGAGATGCATTACTTTGTGCATTTCATTTGAAGGATCTTTTAAACACCATTATGGACTGCTATAGGATGTGATAGTATTCCATTTCTGTTTTGTTGATTAAAAGAAAAAAAACTTATGCAAAACCAACTTAGATTTTAAGTGGGACTCAAATCACTACAGTAGCAACCAGTACCATTAGCCATCTAGAAAACTGGTGAACATAAAGGATTCATTATTTTAAGTTCCATCATTGAAGTCCTGCTGAAACAACTATCCAGGAGAGTAACACCTGACTATATAACTTGCACAGGTGACACAACAAGCGATGAGCTATTTGAACACTCAAGAGGAAATACTTTCAAAATCTTCACACTTCCTAGATTGAGGAACAGTCAATTTCCTCTGCAATATAACATTTTGGTATCAGGTATTTCACACCAAAACATCTTTGACAATTTCGTATGGAGAGAAAACACTACAACACTGTCACCACAGCAGTAACTGATGTCACACTGGCACTTGCACGCCCAAGAAGACAACAGTAATCCACTGCACAGCTCCCCGTGCATTTTTAATTGAGTAGTATTTCTTCACAAATACCTTGCATTAGAAAGGCGAAAAAGACGAACCACAGAATCTGTTTGCTTTGCACTTCTGGATTTACAAGCTGTTTCCCCCTTGTACTACTGAAGCTGTCATTCCAGCTAGTCAATGCTGAACTAAAAAAAAAAACTTAAGGATGTGCAGGAAAGTAAAAGCTACAGAATGTGAAAGTTATAATAGAAACAGGCATAACTTTGTTAACTACGTATTTGACTAGTAGACCCATGCATTTGATGCATGCATGTATGTATGTATGCAGCATAACAAGCTTCTCTCATTACTAAGGATCTGATTTATTTATAAGCTCCAGACCTATTGCTTTCTTTTCAAATTAAGTTCTCAGCCACCTTTTCTAAAAATCTCATGTCTAGCCATCGGCCAAAGCCAGATGCAGCTAGAAACAGCTCTCCATCCTTGCTGAATTTGTTTACTTGTTCTTAACACAAGGGCTTAAACACGAATGCCAGAGAGCATTTTATGTGACCACTCTGCAATCTTAATCCTACTGTTAGTTTCCCCTTCTTCACCACTGGCATAAGCTATTTATCAGGGTCACTTTCTCAAGGCCCTTCACAAACTGTCTTCACTCAACTATCACAATTCATGTATGCTACTAAGCTTTCAGATAAACAATTTGCACCTTATCAAGTGAAGCACAAAATATACAGAAGCATCCCTCCAAAAAGCTGCCTCCTTCAACTGCTCTTTTGCTGGCAGTGGTTAACCTCCTTGTGCGCTGAGACCACAGCCCATTTTGTTGACCAGTACATTCTGTTTCTCTGCACCTCCACTTTAGTGATTCCAGTAAAAATTTTTTTTCCACTTGTCAGCATTGAAGACCTTCTGGACAGACTTTTTAGTTACATAGTTGCGGTAGCATCTAGAACAAAGTACGCTAAATACAATCAATGAATGAAAAAAAAAAATTCCCAGAAAAACAACCTAACCAAAAAAACAAAAAATAACTTCAGCATCCTACTAAAGAATCCATTCATATCACTATCAACACTACAACAGCAGTAGGAACTTGTGAACATTGAGTAGTCTTTAAGCTAATGCTTCAGAAATTCCCTATCCATAACTATTTCAGCAACGTCTGATGTTAACAAGTAAAGCTAAGAAAATGCTGTAGTCCAAAAGTAGAACAATCAAGATGTTAAATTTGTTCACAACACAGAGCCCTGGAAGAATTTGCATACAATGCTCAGAGAAGAGCACCCTTTGGAAATTATGAGCTACAAAACTGAAATTTTGCCCCAAAATTCTGAAGATGTTGAAACCTCTTGTTGAAAAGGCATGGGGTGATAGAGAAGACACACTTGTGCTTTACCACAGTCATTCTATGTCTCACAGATAAGTAGTACTAACAGAACTTTTAATAATGTAATGAACGGCTGCAGCACTCAACTGTGGGCCCTGAACCCAAGTCAAACACAGCACAGAGAATCAACACATTTGAAAAAGGGAACATGCTGTATTACTACAATAGCTTTTTGGAACTACGTAAGTCATCATACTTTGAACCTTAAGCTTTATTATTTCTCCCATACATTCTCTAATACATATTTACATCAGAAAAATAAAAAACTCTGTATGTTATTTCACATACAGACATGCAAGAAGTCCTAGCATTCATTTGCTGATCATCATTCTAGACCAAAGCAACCAGAGCCATTTTAAATGCTGCTTCACAAGAAAAAGGACTATATGAGTGCCCTAATCCCACAAATAAGAGTACTGTAATTTCCTTTTAAAAGCTTTTAACAGCTCCTTGCCTTAGATATATTTTTATTGCCTTTTGCAATTTAAACAATAATGAGGCTTTCATTGCCACTTCAGATTTAAGCAGTAACTGGACTTGCTCAAATATGTGAAGCAGTTTAGTCATGACACAGAACACAACTCTGAAGAGGTAAATTTGATAAACCATCCTTCATCTTGTTTACAGAGTCTGCAAAATAAAGATAAACAAAATTGGCAAATAAGAATTCCTACATATTTTTAAGTTAGCCCAAGAAAGTACCTTCAAACAGTAAGCAAGGAAAAATGGTAAAAAGGAAAAATCCTTTGTTCAGCTAAATCAGTCTCTATAAAAAAAAAAAAATTCCTTGAGTCCTACGTTTTTCAGTTACACTGTTCTGTAATGGATGTCATTAAGATGAAAGTTGAATCCAAACATAACTATTTCCTACAGCCTTACATGAGTCACTGCAGTCTTCTATGAAAAGGGACATGCTAAAGAGACAAAGGAATAAAAGAGTAAAATCCCTACTTTCCTTCAAAAAAGGGCAACAGCTACTTATGAAGATCAAGGTCCAGGCTCTGCATCAAATCTCCTACCCTGCCATGCAGTTCTAACTCCAACCCATTAATGAGACATTAGATCTAACGTAACCAAACCACTGCAGCTGCCAGATTAGATGAACGCTTGCTTGGAATTAAGAAACAAGTCAGCTTCAGTTTTGTGACTTAGCTACACAAATAGAACAAAAACTCCCAAACTGGTGGAAAAGGAATGATTTAGTCCATGAAATCTGCATGAAGTCAAGATCATTAAAGTAACAGACAATCACAACTCATAACTCTATGCTGTTAGGCATACAAGAGTTACATGTATTGATGTTCTTGTTTTATGTTGCAACTTTGATAAATTGATGGGTCAGAGAAAAGAGAAAACGGAATATTTTTGTGGATACACTGTAATACATTTTAACAAGAGTAGGAAGCTAATTCAGGGCAAGGGCGGGGGGGGGGGGTTCTTTTGGTATTAAACACAAAAGCTCCTACCCGTACACAGGATTTGCTGTTAAGAACACAAGACTTCACACTGGATATGGATCAAATCTTATCTCTCAGGTGCCGGGGCTGAGTTCTTGAAGAGACACAAGTTTTTGTGTCGCAAGTGTTCCCCTGTTTCTTAAGCCACAAAGTATATTAGAAGAATTTTTGTTGTTGAAAGGCTTAACTTTACATTTACATTCAAAAAGGAAAATCTGACTAGTCATCCTCATCCTCACTACTCACCTTTCATCTTTCTAATCTTGTCATTTCGGTTTCATTAGTCTAGTTGCTGTGAAGGAAAGGGAAGGTAATTCTAATTAACAAAACAGCTAAGGCTCTAAGTGTTTTGAGATTCTTTTGTATGTCAGAAATGCAAAAAGGAGGAAGAATGGAGTTTTGCCTTGTAGTACATTTTTTTGCACTTCAAGAGCAACATAAAAACAGAAAATGCCTGCGCTCTCTTATAAATAGTCCAGAGTTTTCCTAAAGACACATATGCTAATTATTTAAGTCAACAAAAATATCCGGACTGCACATAAAGGTTGATTTAACATTTTAAACACTGACAGGCCTTCAAGACACACACACACCCCTCCTGACTGCTGATCTTAGACACTATAGCAACAAGTGAACATTTGTTCTGAAGGAATGCAGAGTATGCAACTGGGGGAGGGGTAGTACTATCAGCCACAAACTTATCTGCTGGTCTACTAAGTTATTATTTAACTTCAGTCTTCCCTGAAACTGAAGAAACAGCATTTACCATCCAATGTTAGCAACCTGCATTTAACTGGCAGCTTACACTTTGACTACAAATAACACGGTTTTGCTTGAACTGAGCTTCAAAAGGAGGTTGGGTTTTTTCCTCTGCTTGTTCAGACTACTGGAAACAGCAGAATTGTTCCATAACTACAGATTAATTAAGCAGTGCTCTAATATTGCAAAACTGCAAAGCAAAAGAAAATGCAGGAGAAATGCCCAGCTCCTCTGGCTCTGGTCACAGCGTCTGAAAGTCCGAGACTCCTTAACAAAAGCCTGCAAGACAGCAGACTCATAGAAAACAGCTTGGGCAAAACAGGTCATGGAATGATCTGGAGTGAAAGGGCAAGAAAGGTGGAAAGTTCTCTCTCCCTGCTTAAGTGTAACACTCCTGGGGAAAAGCACGGTCCATAGCTATACACGTCTCCCACAAACTTTAACTGTAAACTACTTTTTGTTGGATTGTTGTAGGCTTGCCTTCATTCAAGTTTCACTAGTTCTTTCATGGACAGAGTTCTCTCGGGTGCATCATACTCATGCTTCCTTTGCAGAACTTCTCAGGTTTGAGGAATCTAGCACTGGACAGGAGCAGGGCTCACAACCAGGGATCTCAGTGCTTTCTGTTCATGAGAGAGACCAGGAAGAAAGGACAGAGTGAAAACAACGGAATCATGGGCAAATGACCAGGAGGTCTATGGCTTGCTGTGGTCCCACAGCTCTACTAAGAGAAGCAGTTTACAGGCCTGCTTATATTTTTTCCTCCGAGTTTTGCCATAAAAAACATCAGAAGCTATTAAAAAAATCACTACTATTGGCTTTGAGTTCTTAGCAATAATTTTACTTGTTAAAAAAAAAATTAAGGAAGTATTTACTTTGTTCCTATCCTTGTTTACATCCTTTACATCTCTTAGCTTGAAGGAGTATTTTAGATTTGTCAAAGAACAGTTTAAATTTCAGACTGACAGAACTAATATTTAGAAGTGACTACTACTTGGAGATATGTGGAAGGGTGTACTATGGAATTTCCAGGTCAGAAAGACCAGAAGCACATAGGTCTTTGCACATAAGAAGCAGGTTTTAGGAAGGCAAGTTTAAAAGACTACTGTCAAATTCAAATATGCCAAAATCTCAGAGCTAAGGCAGCATCTACAAGGGGCATTTTCTGCTTGCTGTTCTCCCTCACCAGCTTTCATACACCCCTGTCAAAATTAGCATTCAATAGAGGAGATGAAAGAGTTGGTACAGGGTTTAGCAGCATATGCTGTAATGCCAGAGCAGAGTTCCTCACCAACTCTGCCTAGACCCTGACAGTCTTGTTCATTTTAACCTCTGGCCACTGGTTCCTTTGCCAGCCGCCTTCTCCCTCTTTTGCTAGTACTCAGTATAACCTTACAGCCAGTCAGTTCATGGAACTGATCTGGCTGAAAACTAGTTCCTTTCTTCCTAGGACTAGTTTTCAGACTGATCTGCCCCCAGAACTGGCTTGCTATGCAGTCACCAGAGACCTACTGCCAGTGCCAGGAAGAAGTGAGATCACAGCAGCTCACACTTAAGTTTCTTCTCTTAGCTGCTGTAGAAATACACTATTAGCATGGATTGAAACAGAACCCTAAACATAACAATAACGTTCTTTACAATAAGACAACAATTTTAGACACATCTTTTGCATTTTCAACAGCTACAGAACTGTACCATCAATTCAGCTGTTGATGGGGAAGCAAAACCTGCAATTTCTGCAGGAGCGCCTTCAGAAGTTACTCTTTCCATCTGCCTCACACCTGCCCCGGCCTGGTTTAGTCCTGACTTCCCAGCTACTGCGGCTCACAAGGTCAATTCTGGCAACTCCGCTATGGGAACAGTAAAATCCAAAGCAGCAAATTGTCAGAGTTCACCTCTTAACACCTTACTTGGTTCAGCAAGAGGATGAACAATGTTATTACAGGATGATACATTTAAAACATGCAGTTAGTTCCATGTGGACCAAGTTTGAGAAGAGCTACGAAGTACGAAAAAGGTTGTATTTTAATAATAAGTTACAGAATTATTCTTCAGATATTACAAGTATGTAACCCTTCAGTGGATCCTAGAAGCGACTAACATTAAAATTCCACTTCAGACTATTTGTCAACATCCTCAAATGTTGTGATTTCTGTAATGGGATTTACTATCTACTAGGCAGTTTGTTTTCTCCCCCTTTTTTTTTTTTGCGCTGCATGGAATAAGAAAAACAATGTATTACACTTTACATGAATTCCTCTGCCTTTTCCCAAGGATCCTTGAAGGTCATTTAATCAATTCACAAGCAGATTGTTTACGCATTTGATAATCACTATGTTCTCACGGTCCCTGAAAGTTAGCTGCCCTTACAGCATTTCACTTTCCCTTCTCTCATAAAGGTCTTATTTAGGACGCAAAATACTATCAAGCAGAAAACCAGCACCATCTTCCATAAAAATTTTAAAGAAATCAGTCCAACTTCCCTCAGAACAAAAAAGACCCCAAACATTAGTTCCAGAGACTGCCACAAACAAAGGTAAACACTTTATCAGATCCTTGTTTAGAGCAGTTTGCCCACCTACCAAGCATTCATACTATCAGGCATCATTAGGTAAATACATCCAGTTTAAGGTGTATCAAAGACAGCACCTTTCACTGAGAAACATCAAAATAAGAATAAAGACCAACCAGCAAAATTACACCTGGTATTATAAATTATCATAATTTCAATCTGTAATCTTCACTGCAACAGCTAATGAACTTCATATTTCCCTAGCAAAACAGGGCAAAATGACTTTCAAAAATACTGCCTCAGAAAAAGGAGATTAATGGTTTACGCTATAAGAAAATAAAGAAATAAAAATCAAATGCTAAAAATACCACAGTGCCTTAATTATACTAAAAATATGGACAGTACTAAAAAAGTACACATTATCAAGCCTGGTAGGGCTGAAGAGAAATCATTCATTTTTGACCCTCGGGCACTATATTCAGTAGACAGTTTCTGGCTTTTAGTGTAGCGTGCAATTAATAGCAATCTCCGTGGTGCTAAAACAAGGTTTTAAAGTCACTAGAGATTACAAGTTCCTTACTTTGAGGAAAGTATTTAACTTGACACACCTTTAAAACTGTCCCACTGGGCTGAATATCTTATCCTTCAAAAATAAGGACCTGATAGGTTTCAAGTTAGGTAGCATTCCTGTTCCTTTTGAAAGTATTGGTGCTAACATAAAGAGGATGCAGACATTCCTGACTAGGTCATCCAGCTTCACCAGTATTTTTACCTCTGCTTCAGTTCAAAAATAAATAAATAAAATCTTATCATACACTAAGAAACCAGACAGCAAAATCTGATCCTCAAAGAGAAATCTGTGATGAAAGTAAGAGCTTTATCTTGCTATTCTAAGATATCTGGGAAAAAAAGGTACATTAGCATTTTAGAATAAACTACAATTTACATTAGTTGAAGATAGGATGAACTTGAGGAAGAAAGTTTTTGCTCATAAAAAGGATGCAGAATTACCCACATGAAGCACACAATATCACACTTTGAAGATGACTTCAAAGTTTGCGATAAAGCAAGCAGTAACTCCAAAATATTTTCTGAAGTACAGTCAAGGTTATATATTAAAGTATAATTACTCCTGCACTTTTAAACCACATGCAAATTTTACCCTTACAGCTATTCATAATGAAACGCAGTGTTTCCCACAGTCCCAAGGGCAGACCTTACAGTATGAAGCATGCATTACACTAAAAAAAAAATAAATAGCAGATGTCACAAAACTCATAGCTAACTATCTTCAGACTAGGGAAACAGGAATGTTTCCCCCATCTCTAATGTGATACAAGTAAAAGCTACTATTTACTGTTTAAAAGTGAAACACTTATTAAAATATCTTCTAATTAGGAACACAGACTGTCCTAAACATTCTTTTGTGTGGTCCTTTTAAACATGAGTAAAAGAATCTTATTTGAGTAAAGACCACACAGTGGCATCATTTGCTCAAAGCAACAGTGGAATTTATTATATACAGTAACAGCACAGAGTGTAGCATCACCAATCTCATACATAAATACCTATTCTTAAATAGATTCTCAACTTCGCATATGTATGCAATAAGCAATAGTAATTTTGAACCAATAAATTCTCTAATGTAATTTTTTAAGAGGTAGGTCCTGCATGTTTTGTCCCAAAAAGCAGCTTACATGCTTTCTATACAGCTTCTATGAGCTACAGGCATCCTTACATTTTGAAAAGACTGGACAGTACATAGCAATTACCCCACATCTTCTATTCTCCAAAATAACATATTATGCATGTAGAAGTCACCCAGCCTCAAAATTCAACAGCACTTACTTGCAGACACATTAAACCCATGCTTTGGAACAAGAATTAACCTCTTCAAGTTACAGGATTTACCTTAAGTATACCTCACACATTTCAAATTCTTAAGCATTTTCAATACTGTGGTCAGGCTCTTAAGCCCTCAGCAGGTTTCTGTGGGAGGTAAACAACTTCTCAGTTCCTAAACCATTCTCTACCGTGGAAGGTTACTTCTCTTCTGGAATGCCACCACTTCTGAAGATCACAGATAGCTCCAGCCTTTAGATTGTTCTTCACTGTATGTCCTGCCTTTTCAAAGACAGGTGTAAGCTGAAGGCAACACTTAGGTTCTCACACTCCCAACCAATAGCTGAAAAGTTACTACCAGAACTCAAAACAGAAAGAGAAAACTCACCAGCTTTCAAGCCATTATGTCTTAACAGTTTGTACTTAGGATGTACATTAAAACTGAAAGAACTACTAAACCAGGGGTACCTCAAAAATATAGAATGCCATCAATAAAACAAAAATAAACATTCTTACAAGTAGCACAGATTGCAGGTAATGACCTGAGTCTTCTAGGTATTAATTCAACACATACTTTCAACTTTGGCCTTCCAGGCAGGGATTTCTGAGGAACTGTTTTTATTTCCTTCGTATCAGAAAGAAGATTGACTTATTTTGAACCTCCTCAATATATTTCAGTTATCTCTGACCTCATAAAGTACAAATGCTACAAATGAAGACCTTTCAGTTCAAACACAAAGACATGATGACAACATAACTATCCTTACTAATATCAGCCATATGACACAATCTTCCTCATCTGGAAATTTAACTGAAGACTTGACCAACAGACTGATGCACTGTTTGAGCAGTTCAACCGCCACAGGTTCAGCCTGTCATCAAGTAGAATCAAATAAATTTCTTGTGAAACAGCACTGGATTCATTGACCTAGGTTCAAAAAATGCCCAGACATCATCTTTAATGAAGACATTCATGAAGTATCTTGATCCTTTGCTTCAAGTGGGATCACTAATAACAGATTGTTACATCCAGTGAGTACAATGCCTAGATTCAAGAGGGAATTTAAAAAAAGACAGCAAGAACTGAAGTGTATGGAACACATGGTATTTCACTCAACACAAGAGGCAACTGCAACTCCCTTATGTCCAAACAGCTGACAATCTTTTCAACTCTACAGCTGAAAAAGCTATATATTCAGAGGGGTTTTTGTCTGTGGGTTTGGGGATTTTTTTGGAGGGGTGGGGTGGAAGTGTTTTGTTTTTTATGTGAAGTATCATTAAGAAACAAGTTTCCTACACGTTGCCAGCAAGGAGATTCCAAGTTTTTTAGATTTCAGTTTATACAACAAACATTGCTGGGTGAGAGTCTGAAAATAATCAAAGTAAGTTACAATGCTGGGTTTACCTTTGTTGAAAAGTAATATCCAAAATTTATTCAGCATTATGACAATAAGACTACTGTAAGAAATTACATTATATTAGTATAAGTAATGCCAAGAGAAACACCCTTGAAATCTACAGAAAATATGAGTTATATAACACCCTCCCCTTAAAAAGATCTCAATTTATTCTTCATGTCATAGATTGACTTGCATTGGTACTGTACAAAACACATTACAAGTCTATAATCCAAAGGCACTTATGATCTAGTTCAGACACGAATACATGTTATAATCCAAAACAGCTTAGATTTTTCATCCAAGATAGTATCACTACATCAGGAGAATGTTAAGTGAACCATGGGTGAATAACTGCTAGGCTCTTCCAAGGCAGCTCAGATAACACAAGCAGGGAATAAAACCATCAGTCAGTATGAAAATTCGAGGCATGCACCCACTGAAATCAGTGATGTCTACTGATGCAGACCCCAGCAGTGGAATGGCCAGCACTGACGAACAGGGCCACACATGGCCAAGAGCGAAGTTACTGGGCAAAGAAAGGACTTTTTAGACAAATCTGCCAAAGTGGTGATACTACAACAAACAGTAGATGTAGAAGTTACCTTAGGGAATAGTGGTTAGAGGCTGAAAGACCTACAGCAGATTCTAGGAATGCTTACCAGGCAAATACAATGCCCATTGATGGAACCCTATTGCACCACTTACATATGCCACTTCTGAACTGCTCAAAGATGCATGCAGCATATACACATCAAAATAATCTTTTTTTTTTCTGTAGCTAGTAACAGAATTTATTTTTAGTTCTTATTTCATAAACTTTAGAGTAAAGTTTTACTATTCAACAAAATCTACATCAAGTCAGTAGATTAACGCTGTCCAAAAAGGAAGAAATTAATTTTCTGTCCCTGCAACTGATTCCACCTTGGAATAATTCATGTAATTCATTTCAGGGTGGTGGTAAGCTGCAAGCATTATGAGCCAGAATTTTATGTGTAAGAAGTCTGTTCAATCACCTTAGTAAGTTTTTGTTAATTTTTGGACAGACAACTGTAAACATTTCCAAAGATAAATAAGATGGAGAAATGCAATCCAAATTATGTAGCTTCCAGTAGGTTGTCTTCAGCCAGCAGTAAGCAAGCCCAGTATTACAGAGCTCACTACATTATGAGATTTTGGGGACAGAGGTCAAAAAGAACACTCCTAACCATGGAAAAGAAACATCTCTCCTTTATAAATGAACAATCCTTTAAATGGACAACACTGTTTCACAAATTAATTCCACAAAGTAATATAAAACAAGATGACAGCTCCTGTCTTCCATGTTAGTTTTTTTGGATCTTCTGAATCCAAAATTTTAAACTGTATGTTAACTAACAACTGCTGCATGGCAACTGGAACACTTCAGTATTTTGGCTGCTCTTTCCTACAGGATGCCCATTTCAGTGTCAGTAGGCACCAGACACCCCACCTCACAAATAACTCCACTCATCCTGCATGCTCAGCAGAAACACTGTTGACATGAATTGATCACTAGTATCAAATTATTTCTCTGTTAAGATTTGTTCACACCTTTTGGCAGAGCTATTTCAGCCACGTGCAAACTCACTTGAAACAGTGGTGACTGCAAATACTCAACGCTCAGGACAACTTATACAAAACTGCTCCGCACGTCATTTCAGCTATTAACATGATAACATTTCTGTAGAAGGTAGATAAAAGCTTTCCTGCTGATGACCAAAAATGGACTAATACCATTTCCCTAAAGGAACAGGAACGCATAATAATTCTCATTCCTTGTAAGCAAGAAACTTTGCAGTTTCCACCTGCTGGCAGAAGATGGTAAATACTTATCTTGTAGAGGAAAAAAGTGCAGAGAGTTACATTCTACCTTAAAACTCAAACTATTAGCGTATAAGACTCAAAAACCAAACGAGTCTAGAAAACTGAATCATCACCAAAATATCAACAGAATTATCTGGAATTACAAAAAACATTCAGGTGGTTAAAAAACTAATCAGTTGATGGTCTTGCTAACTTTTAGCATCAGCCTAGACAGCCTGCTAAAAGCCTCTTTTCCCTTGTTATGATTATGAAACAGATTGCACAGTATTCTGATGAGGAAATACATAACCCAAACTAACAACCACCATTTCCCGTAATCATCGTGCTGGGGGAAGGGAGGATAAATGGGGAAGGTAAATGGCAAGGGGGAATAACCACAGTAAAGACTAGTTAAAAACATATGAATGGAGTTGTGAGAGTTTCAGAAAATCTAAGAATCAAGAATAAAGAACAACTGACACACCTTCGGAGAGAATGGCTTCCTTCAAATACAGTAGCACATCCGCAAACTTTCTGACATCATTCACCAGTTGCATGATATATTCTGGATCCACAACAGGATTATCATAGCAGTCAGAGTTGGAGCTAATGCTGCTCAAAGAGCTGCTCTTGGTGCTGCGCCCCATTCCCCAATTTCCTGAATTAGAGATGGTGAAGAAGTTGGAGGTAGACAGTCGGGCTAATCCCAAACCACGCTTGTTACTTCCACCGTTCTGTCGCAACATCCCAGCAGCCGCTGTGCTTATAGAGCTCTCGTGGTTAACACTCAGTGTCGCTTAACGTCCATTTGACAAGCCAAAGATGAAATCCTTAAAAATTAGGGGGGGGGAGAAGGTGGAGGAGAAGGAAAAATGCTGATTAGTATAGAAATATATGTGAAGTAATACTTTTGTACTGACAAGATCCAAAACTTCTTTCAAGATGATACTGCTTTACATGACAATGCTTAACTGAAGTATTATAAAGGGTTTTGACTGTCTGAAGTTATTTTCATTTGTACAGATACACGGTGTTGCACAAAAACCAACGGTATGCAGTAATTATTTCAAAAGTTACTTATGATGCATGATTATTTCATGAGAAAAGTTTCTTCCCTGAATATTTGTTCTGGAAATCTTAAGAATCAACCCTGAGACCTGGCTTTACCATAAAACGTTACTGCAACTAAATAAAACTGCAAAAGCACTTGAGTTGATATAGACCATAAGCAACATCCCCGGTTGCATCAACCACCAAGCTGTATTCAGCATCCTGTCTTTTAAGGTAATAGACAGCCTTGATCTGATAGGCACAGTCTTTGTGTAGAGTGTGCTGAGCAAGAAACCGTGGCCTATCACAGTTTGTCTCAGAAAGGAAAACATCCTGAAAGAAGTTATGTAGGCTTTTCAGCCTGCTATCTTTTAATATGAAAGGCAATCAAAGGGAAGACATAGAATAGTGAAGAGATTTTAAAACGTTTTAGTATCAAAAGTTATCTGCAAGTCTCAGTGCAATCATCTTGAAAGGTGTTGCTCTGCTTTATTACATTAAAAGTTCCACCATAAAAATGCACAAGTTATATTGGTATCACTAAGGAACTACCTGCATTCCTCTCATTTATGAAAAACTGAATGCTACTGCAAATTTCCCCATGTCAGGTTAAGCGATTCATTTCAAAGCAGCAAACTCCAGGTGGCAGAGTCAGGTATGGTTCCAACAGTTCGCACAATGCCTGCTATTATTCTCTCAACATGAGGAGAAAATCTCAATGTTTACACTATATGATAAACACTACAGAAAAAAACCTCACAAATTTGAACACGACAGCTAAAAAGTTAACGTGGATTGCAGACATATCTGTAGCAAAGCCTCAAATTCATCAATTTTTTAGCTAAAAATAAGTTATTATGATCTAAAAATGCAGGTTGAAACAGGTTATCCTACATATGTTTGTATTGGGTTAGACCAACTAAAGAAGTAGCACCTTTAACATTTTGAACACTCCCACTATGTATTTCAACAGGCGTTATTCTAATGCCCTTCAATTATTTTTCCATTATTTCTACTTTATTTCTCTTTGCAATTTAAAAATATCAGAGGAAACGTGGTCAAAGCAGTTGTTTTTGTAATTAATCTGGCAGGCCTTCCAGGGAGTGTGTGCTGGGGGGGGGGGGAGGGGGAAGAAAACTTCAAAATTTAGCACAAATTAACTGCTCTAATTTCTGTTTACTGTTTAAAGTCAGTACCTATAAGAGTACACATAAGACCATACAAATAATGCAGATAGTTAAGCAATTCCAAACACCTCAAGTAGATTGAAGTAAGGTTTACATTAAACATAATGTTTAAGCAAGTTTCTTCTGTTCCCACAAGTAATTCTCATGGCTACAAAGCTGCTTTGCAATTCCGCCTTGCAATTACAGAAAAAAAGCCACATAACCTTCTCTCCTTTTAACAAGTGTGATATCTATTTATATCAAGACAGAGATTTTCATATTATTTAAAAGACATGCTTCTTTTAAGTCTGGCCAGCTTCAGAATCAACTTTAGAGTAGCATGATCTGTTAGACCTGTTCCTGTAGCAAGTCCATGCTTTTAAAGCTGTATTTTAGAGATATGTTGCATTTTTTTTATTCAAACAAGCAACAAGTAGTATAATGATGCCACCACTTTGAAAATTATAGAAGTGATGACAAGGCGTTTCTGAACGGGAAAAACGTCAAGAAACTTTTGCTGTAAAGTAGCAGCAGAACCAAAACTGAACAGTTTAGTACAACAGCCACCTTCTCCTTGTAAATATTAGCCCTTACGTCTGCTCCTCCTGCGTTACAAGGCAGATGGGGAAAAGTTTCCCTCACAGAACACATGCCTTTCATTACTGAGAAGTGTTTCATATTTCTTCAGGAGGCTCTGGCTTTGAAAATGAAAAGCGTCCACCAGCTTTTTTCTATAAACACCTCCAGACTGCTCTGGTTAAGAGCGAGCCATTGCCAGTCCCGACGGAAAAAAAAGAGAAAAAAAAATAAAATAAAGCGCCAGATATTTCAGAAATTTGCTCTCCCAGCACAATTTCCCCGGTAGGGAGGAGGAAAAAAGAAAAAGGGGGGGGTGGGTGGGTGAGAAGACGCTCCCGAAGGGGCCCCGCGGCTGGGCCGCCGCCAGCCCCCCGGCCGAGGGCAGGGCTGCTCCCCGCGCCCCGGGCGGGGGTCGGCGCTCCGCCCTGCCCCCGCCGCGCATTCCTGCGGCCCGCCCGCCGCCAGACCGCACGTCCTCCGCAGCCAGGGCTTTCCCCGCCGCCGCCCGGCCGCAGGGGGAGCGGCGGCGCGGCAGGTAGCGGGCAGAGGCCGCAGGGGCGCCGCCAGGAGACGGCGTGAGGTGCGGGGCAGGGCGGGGGTGGGCTCTCGGCCCCCGCCCGGTACCGCTCCAGGGCACCGCCGGGCGGGGAGGTGGGCTCCGAGGGGCGACACCCGCCCCGGAGACCCGACGGGAGCGGAAGAGAGGCGCAGGGCCCCTCCAGCCGGCCCCGCTCCCCACAGCCACTCGCCGCCGCGCTCACCCGCGGCTCCTCCCGCCGGCGACAGGCGACGCCTCCCACCCTCCCGCCGCGGACGCGTCCCACCTTCCCTCCCGGCGGCGGCAGCCCTTACCGGAGAGCGGCGGCCGAGTGCTGGCAGCAGCCGGGCCGCCGCGGGCCCTGCGCACTCCCGCCCCACTGCCCATGGAGCGCCCTCCCCACAGCGCGGCCCGCGCCGCCGCCACCGCCCCCGGGGTCGCCGCCGCCGCCGCTGCTCCCGGCACCGCCCCCCTCACGCCCCGCCGCCCGCCGTTGGCCCGGCCGCGCGCCGCGGGGCGGGGCTCCGCGCGCGCCCCTCCCGGGGGCGGTACCTGGAGGCCCCGCCCCTCTCCCCCGGCGAGGACCGGGGAGCGGCGTGAGCCCGGGCAGAGAGTGCTCGCCCGGTGCGTGGGCCGGGGCGAGCTGGGGGGCGTGGAGCGGAGAGGCGAGATGGGGCCGATAAGGCGAACAATGGCCGGCGGGAGACGGGAAGGGAGGATTCGCTCTGCCGCTCCCCCCGGACCGTCAGGAGCGCCGCACCAGCAGCGCTACCCCCCCCCATCCTCCTCAAACGACGCCCGCTCGGCCACGGGGCTGCCGGCCCGGAGCAAGTCACAGCCCGTGCCTCTTCCTGCTGGAGCTACGGGCGTTTGGGATGCGTGTACCCCGGGAAAGGGGTGAGCGAGGCGGCATGGAAATAACCCTTTTGTGCCAAAACAGGCTTCGGAAGGGTCCGCGTTCGGGCTACGCGGTGTTTAGCGAACAGGAATTACCCGACAAGAAAGAAAAACACTGCGGGAAAGGGGAGAGCACGTTTCTCGTACTCGGCCTCCCCTGCTTTCGGCTCCCGAACCGAGCCGTCAGTCCTGGCACAGCCGGCAGTGGCGGTAGGGGCCGGGGTGATCGGGAAGACGTGCCCGTGTGCACACACACACACAGACGCTTTCCTTTCTGCTGTACTCGGCTCGCATTTATTTCTGGATGAGCTCTGTTGGCTACTTGAGGAAAATAAAAGCAGTAACAAAATTAAAATGTAACAGCGCCAGGCTATACCCCCGGAATGGGAGTGGATTCAGCTGCCCAGACAGCCCAGTTTGGCATAATTTATCTTCTTAATTTAGTTGCGTGTGCAGTATGTGCACATCTTTTCTGGTTAAGAAGAAAAAGAAGGTGCAAATTTCTGGTTTTCCAACATCATACAGAAACTCAAATAGTTCCCAGCAGCATCAGGACCTTTAGACCTCTGCACAGACTTTTGTTACATCAGCGCGCGGTGACTGATGGCAGCAGTAGTTTTTCCGTCTTCTAGAGGCAAGGACTACAAACCCACACTTCATTTCTCACTAATAAAAGACCATTTAAATTCAGTAATCTTAGATCTGATGCCCCAGGTCTGGAATAGGACATACTGTCTATAACGTATCAAAGCCCTCAGCATCTCTTTCTTAGCCCAGTCCCTCAAGCCTAGCAGTTTCAGGCTTTACATCTTGAAATTCCCCATCCTTGCTCCAGCCTCCTTCCCCAGCCACTGCAGCACAACACCTGTTCAGGATTTTGTGTCAGAGCACCAACCTTCTCCTTGGTCCACTCTTCCTCTCCATATATACCACAATTTCTTCTATTGGAAGAATTTTATTCCATTTCTTTTGGAATTTATAAAGCCTAAAACTAAGCAACCAAACTAAAACAATTTGTGACATTACTTACTTATAATGTCAATGTTAAGCGCTGCTCAATAACTTTTCTTTACCTTAAAAAAATCCTAAATAAAATGTGATGTAAATTTCGAATTCCAGTCTTCTTCAAATCTTCTAAGTATGGAGAAAAGTAAACAAAGAAAACAATGCCCTGAGCTTCAAAAAGATTTTGATCATTCAGGTAATTGATCCAGCAGATGTCAAAATCAGGCCAGAGTAAACAGTTGTAAACTAATTTAACGTGAAAGCAAGGAACTATGGTAGGGAATGCGAGTTAAGTAGGACAATCAACAATCACATCATCACAAAAAGTATTAAAGGTTTTTTGTGGGAAAAGTCATTGAAACCATTAGATAAGTGTCCAATAGCAATAAAAAAGATAACAAATTCCACCTATACTTATCAATAGCTAGAATACAAAGCCATGGATACGATTTGGTCTGCCAAACCTTTGTTAGAAAGCAAAGCATATAGCTACTGCCGATTCTCTCTTCCTCACAGGCGCTCTTTTTTGAAAACAGAAGTGGCTTTATCTTGCCATGATTACACCATTCCCAGGCACATTTTAGAAAATACAACTAAGAATAAAAGCTGTTTCAAGTACATACCCAGCTCTTGTCCTTTCACTGTTTCTGACGTAAAAATAGGTTTTGTCCTGCTTCAGCCCCTCCATGCATTAGTTTTCTGTCTCCTCTCTCATCTTGGCTCCCACATAGGCTAACCTACAGCTATAGAAGAATTCAGCAAATTCTTTTGGCGACTCATTTATTTGCAAAAAAAAAATCCAGAGGACAAACTGAAAGTGACAAAAAGTAGAAATACTAGAATTACATGTTTTCATGCTTTTGAAATATTTTTTTCAGGCACTTCTGATTTAAAACATAAAAGTGTTCTACATTGTGGGAGGCCTAGCTTCAAACATCTTTTGAAAAAAGGATTTGAGCCCACATCTGCCGCATTATGTGAATGTTAAGTGAAGTTTTGGGTTTTCCTCAAAGTAAAACAACAAACAATTGTCCTTTTTCATTTCAGTTGTTCAGAGCTTTTTTTCCTCCCCATTTTCAGTTTGGCTGCCAAATTGAATACAGAGTCCTCTGCATTCCCCCTGAATCAAGACTAGCACAAAACAGCTGCAACCATGTCCCAGACTGCACAGTGTTGATTACCTCCTAAATTGCCTCGGAAAATGTTACATGAAAGAGAAATGGAACTAACAGATCTACCTTCAAGAAAATATGGCTTGTATAACAGGCCAGGTCTACATCACTGCATGCAACTTTTCCTGCAGTGGATAAACCGGGAGGAGGATTAAGGGTCTGACAGCCACTGTATTTTGGTCACCCTTTGCTTCTCTACAGGGCTAATGCCCCTTTTTAGCCAAGTATAACCTACAGCATCACTAATGCAGGCTTCAGGGAAGAAACAGAAGTTGAGCAGGTGAAAGGTTGTTTAAAGTCACCTTTTTGTTTTTTGCACTTCATCCAACTATCAGAGTTTGCTTGGAACAAACAATCAGTTCGTTCAATGAACAATCGCTTATTAGGCAAATAGCGAAGACTGGGGCAGTAAAAATAGTACCGTTTCTCAATAATGCATTCTCCAAGAAGAAACACCAAGATCAAATTTGTTTTCATTAAAAAGGCTGAATTTTCCTGTGAGCAGCCACTGAAATCTCTAACTCATTAAAAGCCACTTGTGTGATTCTTTTAACAGTTTTGGAGTTTTGGTCGGTTTTTTTTTTTTTTGGTGGGTTCCCCCTGCCCCCCCCCAATAGAGCATGCGTATGCAGTGAAATAAAAGCTATAGCACATCTCTTTTACAACAAAAAAAGCAACCCCAAAATCTATGGGGTAAACTCCAAGTACCTGCTCAGTGTTGAACAGTACTTTACTCACACAAAAGTCCCTTTGAAATCCAAGGAAAAACCTGCCTGATGAAAGCTGCTCTACACTGGAGCTTTCCACTGCTATTTAGCGAAGAAACATTTCCAGGTGGCAGCATTAATGTCACTAGAACTAGGAAAGTGACAGTTGTTAAGAAATCAGTTTCTAAATACTGTCTCTGCAGAAGTGCCAAATATTCTAGACTAATTTGCAGACATAAATTATGAGTCCATAGCTTACTGCGAGCAATAAGAGTTCAATACAGAGCCGAGTATTTGTTACTATTGTTAACTGCCGTGTCAGCAAGGGAAGCAGCAGCTGAGAAGGGAACCCAATTCTAGCCACACACTGAGCATCACTGTGAACAGAATTAAACAAATTACTTCGAAAGGTAACTTGGTAGAAGTTTCCACCTTCTGCTTACATTCCAGTAAGCAGAATTTTGCTCTCCAGAAGCATTTCCATAAACCATTTCTTTCCAAGACTCTTACATGCAGGCTCCTGCAAAAGGCAAACATCATTTGTGTATCAGAAAATGGTTCAAGACTCAGCTCCTGTTCAAGGAAATAATGTGACACTTTTGGTAAAACAAAACCTTGCCCACAGCTACATTTTAAGTTTTAATGAACAGGCAATGAAGAACAGCTGGAACTCAAGCCTGAAAATTATTTGTATAAAGTCTGAGAAAACTCAGAAAATTGTTCCCCCAAGCCCCATTGCATCTACTGCTGGTTTATAAAAGAATTTATTTTTTCCTCCCGTGAGATCTCCATTTTGGCTGTAATAAAAATGCCACCCACCTGCCTGAGAACCCATCAAGATACCCAGATTCATCCGCACTTCCTAGAACATCCTCCATTTCAGCCAGTGCCCTTAGGGGAGCTACGTGGGTGAAACTGCCGCAGCCGCCGTGCACTGGGATGAACCCGCAGAGCGGCCGGTAGAGGACACAAACACCCCATCTCCTGCAGACACGCTTCTCGCCCAGGGACCAGCCATCTCTCTCTTCTCCGTCCTCATCTTCAAGGCAGACCACAAAACATTCCAAAGGACGAGCAAGGGAAATGAAATTCATAGCTTTAGCAGGAATTAAAACCCGTGTTTTTTGTTTAATGGCTCATTACAATTCACCCTCAAGATAATACCTCCATGCCATGCCTTTTAAGGTGATGAATGAGGCCTCTCTCTTTTCGATAGGAGATAATCACTTAATCACCTCTCCCCCTGCTTGTAGTCCTCTTCTCCACTAATCTCTCCTCTGTTTCACCATTATTGACTGCTTTTTCTCTCAAAAGATCTATCTGATATTTAGCCTAACGCACAGCAGTTATTCTCAAACTCCATGCCCCAAAACTTGTTGGCTTTTTCTTTTTGGATATATCAACTGATCTAATTTAAAACTCTTTCCCTGATTTCTCTCCTTTTATACAAAGTCCTGCCCTGCTCAGGATGAGCTACATACCATCATAAAGTATTCCTCAAAAATGATGCAAGGCTGGAAGCATGATGTGAGAAATGCAACTGGACACAGAACAACTCCATTTGCTAATCCTCCAGGGAAAAGGATCGCCACTGGCACGGGCGGCACCCCATTTCCTAACTTTTAACAAGCAGTTTCTTAAAAAACTTCCACCTTAACTAGCAATTGCCAAGGAGGACAGTGGGTGGTGAGGAATGAAAGGAAAGACTGCACGAAAGAAACAACTTCCAGAACCTTCGCAGCTTGCCAAACGCACTATTAACCAACAGTAATTACGGCAGAGGGACCTGCTGCTTTGGGAGCCAGGAGGCCCGAAGCTAACCACCCTGGCTCAGTTAGCCCCACCTGCTGTACCGGTACCAGCTGGATTTAAGGGAGAGAAAGCCCAACAATTAAGGGTTAGCAGAGAAACAGGCTGTTTCTGCAGGGAACAGGAGGCTTGGCTGGGAACTGCTTGTAGGTGGTATGTTGCCAAGGGCTGTCAGGCGGGCTGGTGGTTTGATGTGCCCTGGGTCCTGCCTGCCAGCCCAGGGAGGGCTGGGGAATGACGCTGTCGGGGCTGGGTCTGCCTTGCAGGAGAAGGGGGCTGCGGTGTAGCTCTTGTTGGCTTTGTGTTTTGAATTAAGGGTTGGAAGTAGATTATAAGATATAGAGGCAGCATTACCCGGTTTCTGAGAGTCCTCCTGACACCAGGCCCGCAGGGTGCTGCGGAGGCTCCTGCTGGCCCTGGGTTTCTTCCTCCCTGTTTTGGAGCATGCCAAAATCCTGCTGAAAGCACTGACCGTTGCTGCTCTCAGCTACAAAGCGAAAATTCCTTTATATGTTCTTGACAGTTTTTAGTAGCTTAAGTGTTTGATAAATCATATGAAAACAACAACAACAAAAAAGCATGGCTAGAAACTTTTCCTTCCCCTCCATTTGCATAATTACGAACACAACAGTAAGTCAATTCAAGTGGAGCAAATAAAACCCCTAATCCTCCATAGTTTCATAACCATTGTTAGAGAAAAATGGAGTGTAAGTTAAAAATACTTCTTTGCCAGAGAGAAGAGCGTATTCCAGGTTGGAAGAGCAGGTAAGGTCCTTATGTAGCAATCCAATGCACTATATTAAGTGATTTTTAAGTGATTAGGTGGTTTCCTCTTCCATGTCTATGCTTTTGCCTCTTCCTTCCTTCTCCTGCCTCTGGTGTTGCGGCACGATTGTCCAAATCCAGTCTTGACAAAATGATCCAGGTCGGAAGAACCTCTACGTTTAAAGGCCTTGCAGTTCGCTGGGATTATTTTGCTGAGAGCGAGTATGGCTTGCCTTGCTGCTGGCAAACCTGAGCGTAACAGTTTGTGATGGGGTGGGGACCTGCAACTTCACAACCTGTTTTAGGTGAAGCCGGAATAATTTTTCTCACTGTGGCTTAAGATTTTCTGTGCTAGTCTCACAGACTCTGTTTGGCTTCCATATGCAGTTTTGTTGCCAGGGATCATATTTTTATGTTGGAGCCTAGACAAATAAAAGAGGGATTCAGCTAAAGATCAGTACCATTGATACCTCAGCTGTTGTACAGCTTGTGCAGGAAGAAACTGTTTCATATTCAGTTTTTATGCCAATACATCTGTTTCAGACACAATGATATATGCTTTCTGTTTTTTGGTTGGTTTTTTTTTTCCCCCGCCTCAGGAGGAAAAAATAAAAAAAAGTCAATCCAAAACTATTCCTATCTGTTTGCAATTATATAGGTGAAAAGCCTGCCTTATACTGCATTCCTAGCAAGATGTTATTCTCAGTATAGATATTCTCTCGTAAGAGTGTAAGTGAACCTTGTTTAATGGGTGTAGTCAAAGAAAGAAGGTGGCTGATACTAGCTAGTAAGGACAATTAGTAAGGACAATCACTAATCATGGTGAATTTGAATCACAGTGACTTATGTGCGCTGTTACAACAGCATATCTGAACTGCGGCTAGGGGACTGCTCAGATACAGAGTGAGGAAAGGTGATGAACTGCCTTCTCCTGTGCATGAGTAATGGCCGATATTTGGTACTTCAAGACCAAAGGACTAGAAAATACAGGTTATTCTCATTGTAACAGAGCAAGGTATAGTTTACTCTTACTATATAGCTCATAGATAATTAAGATCTATGCTGAAGTAGATCTGATTATACTGCTTTCTAACTGCAGAGGCAGCATCTGGCCACAATATTACCAAGACCAGGAAAATAGAATCCAAATAATATGTATGGCTGAACTGAAGTTTTACTGAATTTTGTATGCTGGTCACATTACTTGAGGAAGTATTTTTTGTACAAGGAGCTCATTCAGCAATTTTCATCCAGGACTTTATAACTTGAATATTTCAGTCAAGTTCTTTCTAACATCTTCTTACCAAATGTAGTATTACAGTCTGCTTTGTAATACAGTAGTCTTAATCATCTGTATTAATTTAGGTCTTTTAAAATGACATCCCAGTTTACTGAACACTGGTGAGTATAAATGCTAGAGAATGTAATATTAATGAAGTTACTAAAGTGATTACCATCTTTCATAGGTTTTGAATGTATGGTGCTGTTTCCTGTCTCTTTTGGTGTTAGTGAATTCAGATCAATAACTTGAGGCGATATTGTCGTGAGAATTCTGTAGCATATAACTAATTAGCAACAAAGGTGAGCCTCGGGAGAGGGCTCTACTCCTAGCCCTGCATAACAGTTTACACGATTTGTCAGTGGTGTTTGTCATCTAAAAAACCGTGCTCGCTTCTGTCAATGATAGTTATGAATGTCTCTTGATCATGACTATGAGCTTCAGAGAAAGCTTCTGGGAGAGGACTCACTACTCTTAACATTCTCATTTTACGTGATTAACACTCCACAGTGGGCCAGGGACTGAGCCTTTCCACCCATCAGTATTTCCTTTCTTTCAAAGTATTGGATCTTCACTCAAGTGATATAATTACAAGCAGAGAAAAGAAACATCTTTCATGCAGTTGTGAGACTTGTCCGTGTGAACAGATCCAGTATAAATAAATGCAAGTAGAAAAGATACAGGTATATGGGCCCTTTAACGGTGAGAAAGTTACTGAACGCCTCTTAAATATCTTTGAGTATGCTAAACCCTGAACTACTGTAATAAAAAAAATGGTGAACTCTATCCAGTTTCTGATGAAACGGCTAAAGATGCCTGATCCCAAGGGACAATTCCTGAGCTGATCTCAGCTGTGAACCTTCCCGCAGCTGAAGTGCAGCACCTAAATTCCTGAAGGGGGTTTCCTGCAGACCTTAATGGCTCTTTGCTCAGGGCACACACAGGTTGTTCAGCTGTCCTACAACAAGGCTCCTAAATCTTCCTATTCACAATATAGGGAGTGTCGGTGCCTAATGCAGGATTCCCTGCAGGCTACGGGCTGGGACACCAAGTGTTGTAGCCCATCAGCCTCTCACTGGACTTGGCCCAAAAGTTGCTAATCCGACACCAACAGTGGTTTGTCTGTTTTGTTTTGTTTCCTGTTTTTGCTTTAAATAGTAATGATGCATCTGATTAGCTACAAGACAGCAGATGCTATTGTAATATAAGATTTGAATAACAGATGTGAGAACAGACTCTGGCCTTGGTTTAAATGACATATGTTATTTATTATTATTTATAATTTTCTTGTGTGATGGAAGCCAGGTTTTCTGCTCTTTGAGAAACTACTTACTGAATAATATGTACAAAATCAGGACTATTATTATTTCATGCAGATATAGAAATGTGAGAAAATAAAATTGCTGTATGTATTTTGAAAGAGCAGTATGTATTTTGAAATACGAAACGGATCACAGAAGGATTAAGTGACAAGCTAATAGAATTGATCTATTTCCGTCATCTCACCTAGGCAGAATAATCCAACGTGATACTTATGGTTAAAGGTCAACAAAGTAAGTGTGTAAAGCTCTATTACTTTTGGTTATACACATGACATAAAAATACAGAGTACAACTCACTACTTTAAAAACCCACAATATTTTAACAATTTTATTCTGACAAAAGCCATGTGGCTTGCACTTACTGATAGCTATTAAAAAGGAGTTTAGTTTCAGCGGATATTATTCTATAAATCTGTAGCCCTAATGAAATATCTGATTATATATAAATAGAAAACTGCAGCATTAAATAAATAACCCAAGCCCTGATTGTTTATGTCCAAGTTATGCCTGGTTCACTGGCACCTTATCAGGATGGAACTGCGTTTGATAACAGCATGAATGAGAAATCCCAGTTGACAGGTTTGCAAATCCAGTGAATGGAAAGGCCACTGACGCCACCTGCGCTATGGCAGAACGCACTCTGCCTGGAGACACTCCTCGGCTTTCTCCTGTGAATTAACTGGTCTTGGCAGGAACATGTGGGGATTCCCTGTAAGTATCCCAGCTCCCCCCATGATTCTGAAAGACAGTGGTCCCTACATAGCACGGGATGCCTCTGTGAGGAGATTTAGATCACATGTTGGGTCAAGGGGACATCAAGCCCTTTTGCTTTGGCAGATGCTGCTGGTAGCTGCTCTGGGAAGAGGGGTCTGAGTAGGTACAAGCCTATGGAGGGGCGAATACCATTCTCCTAGAACCAGAGGTCTTTACTGAGGGCAGGCCACAAACCTGGGCTGGTTCCTTCCTTGCTGCCCTGATACTGTTTTGTGGAGCGGCTTTGGAGACCATCCTCTTCGGACAGCCAGCCTCCAATTCCAGATTTAGCCATGAAGCAGCACATAATCGAGAAAGCAACACTGGCAATCTTCTTTAGCGTAGGAATGTGACTCCAGTGCTGATGGAGAATTTGCCATCTAATTTCAGTAACTTCAGTAACCAATGGAAAAAAAAAAAAATCTGAGACAGGCTTGGCCGCCAAACATTACAGGCTTTGAAGTCTGCTGGCAGGTAAGAGCTGTGTGTCAGTGACCTACAAAAACATCAAAAGGTATGTCAGGGACTGCTACTGCAAGGGCTGGAAGCTGGGAATCTAAGAGAAAATCCTCAAAGATAATATTCAAGGACTTCAAAGGTAGGAGATATGTAGAAAATGAACAACACTGGTCAAAATCAGACAGAGAAACAAAAATTTTCTCTGATGTGAGAAGAAGTTGGAAAGGAAGTAAAAGGGTGAAATATGTACTGTTTTTTATGGTCACGTGCGTACATGTATTGTGGCAGCAACAGCTATCTTGTCTTCAGTGTGTGTATATCAGTGCTCTCAGAATATAAATGTGTATATACAGCTAACGCCTCAAAAGGAGATTAGTAATTGATATCCATATTTTTCTTTTTACTTGCATAGCTAAAGGGGTGGTACCGTATGACTTTTTTAAAAAAATAACATAGTTTCTCACAGTGTAGCGAGTATATAATAGCGAAATACCATCATTAAAGATAAGATCCTTCTCATAACCTGCCAGAATCCAAATGTGTGACGTAAAGACTCCAAGTGAAGGTATTAATGTAGGAAATTTACTCAGCTGTGGATTAATCTCAGTAGTATAAGGCTTTTTATAATCTCTGGTACTTTATCTCTTAAGTAAGAATTTTTCAGCAATAGAAACCTAACATGAGAATATAAAATTTATGTAGAAGGAACTCTGAAACTGGAAATAGGTAATACTTCAAAATAAGAATGACCAGGCCGGTTAAGACCAAGAATCCAGTAAGACCAGTATGCTGGTTCTCATAATAGCCATGAATGGATGCTCAAGGAAGATATGGAACACTGGACAGGAATTTATAACACTTTTCCTGAGCTCCCAGCTGTTTGCAGCTGAGAAACTCCCTGAACCAAACATGATTTCTGTATATCTAGTAATTTTTGGTGAATTCCTCTCCCATGAACTTGTGTAGTCCTCTCCTCAAACTAAATGTTTAGCAAACACAACATCGTGTAGCAGGGAGTTCCCAGCTTTACAAACAGACACTGTGAAGAATTATTCTTCCCTCCCCTCCGAGATCTGACATCTGAGAGCCACAGCTACTGTCCCGAGATTCAGTCTGGGGTTCTGAATCTGGCTCCTGCCACAAAACCTGTTCGGTGAAGACAGGCTCTATCGGAACAAGTTGCAGGAACGGCTCCTCCACCAAGGCCATTGTGCAATGACCTAAACAAATCTGAAAGGAGAACAAAATAGCAGCAGTGTATGATCTCAAACATCAAAATGACCACGTGAGGACGTTTTCAAAAGGCATTATAGTATATTTGTGTATGCTCTGTGTAGTTTACCATGGTGCCAGAGTGCACAGGGCTGTAGTTAGAATTCCATTGACTTCTGCCCCCCCCCCCCTTTTGGTGAAGTTCTATTTTCAAATTTCAGTGTGTAGCAGGGTTACCAAACATGGGAGAACCTGCTACTGCTCTGGACTTGTATCACTGCCTATGCACTAGCAACTCATAACAGAAACAGTTGGTGATGTTCTGTTGGTGGTTTTTTTGTTTGTGTGTTTGTTTTTTAAATTCCAGTAGTGAGCACTGATTCCCTGCAGTGTGGACAGAGAAGCTTACAGGCAGGTGGTACAGTAGATCAGAATTTTCCTGCTTTGCATTGATACAATTTAAAAAAAAAAAAAAAAGCTGTGAAAAGCAATGCTGCTGAATATATCAGATTCAGTAAGAAGGGTTAAGCTGCTCAGATCACCTGCTTCAGACGCAACATAAAACTTTCTTTTTTTTTTTTCCTCCTCTCCAGGAGGAAAACAAACAGTTCCCTTGTCCCTAGGGTGGTAGCAAGCCCCAACAAGGAAAAGCAGGACACATTCCTTCCTTCCTTCCTTTATAACTAGTCACCGAATTGCTCCCAAGACATTCCAGATCTGGCAGGATAGCTTAATTGCCTTCACCTGGAGGCCACTGCCTGGATTCCTGTCAGTTAATATAACACCTATGGAGTGAGGCACCACGATGTCTTTCTGATGAAAGTGGGTTCTGCACCCAGTCCCATGGTCAGGAGCAGTTTCATAGGTTCATTTGTATGTGAAGACATACAAGTTTCCTGGGTGTAACTGTGCCTATAAAAGTTTGAGTCTTTAAGTGTCGTCAAACACAATTCCTCCCTAAAGACTTAGAACAGATATATGAAAGATGAAGAACTGCTTATTGTAGTAAGTTGTGGTTATGAGTGAAATTTTTAATTGCTTCCTTTACAATGAAAGGTCTGTATGGAGAAGGGAATGCTGCTGGTTTGCTTTCACTGGTGGTGAAATAGGGAAACTTCCGTAACAATTCATGATCAGGTGTGCAGTGTTATTCCATAAGTCAGCTGAAATTTTGCAAAGCTATTTGGACAATAATAATTTTTTGCCACAGAATGTTCTCAACCAGTGCTCCGGGTCATAATTCCCCATTTCTGTAATCACAGATACCATTCACACAGAATGTCAAGAGAAGTCCCAGCATTCAAATTCTAAATCAGTAGTAAACCAGCAAGTTTATACCTTTTTCCAAATAAATAGCTAGACAATTAGACTAGAAAAATAAAAATATTTAAGCATATGGACTCAAAGAAAGAGCAAGTACATAACAATGAGAAATTACTATTTCTGCCATCATTTATGAAGCATCTCGTAATAACCTTTGAAACCTCACTTGTGTTGCCTGATTCTGTTCCAAGTGAAGTGAAATGTTAGTGTTACAGATAAAGACTCTGGAATAACACTGAAAACAGTTGCTTCCTGGAAAACATTTTGACAGTTTGGTGAGGCATCAGAGAGCTCCACTAGACAGCAGCTTATCGCAGTATTGCATAGAGAGCCAGAATAAGTTTCAGTGTAGACCAGTGATGGCTCTTTATTTGTACGTCCACCGCAAAAGTGAAAATACGGCAACTAAAACCACAATGTCTCTAAGGCTTGAAAGTCACAGTAAACATGACTCTAGAAGAAGTAAAAATGTGCAAGACCGCAACAAGGATGATAAGCAATGGAGTCAGAACATTAACAATTCTATTTTTATCCATTTTACTGATTTATAAATTTTATTGAGTGGAATAATGATTTAACATATGACTTCTGACAACAAAATGAGATAATTACATAAGCAGGAGACAAGTACAGAGGGGAATGACAAAAAAATGACAATAAGGAAAGGCATCTGTTTTACCAACGCTATCCTGATATACCCCTAAGTGTTAATCTAATCTAAACTAGACTGAAAGCTTATATAAACCAGAGCTTTGAATTCCCATGGATAAAGATACAAATATTGCTTTTTGAAAACTGCAGATGGTTATCATATGTTGTACACATCCTGTATCAATAAGCTCATATTTTGGGTTGTGTTCAGAGATACTGGAAGCTATAGCTTCCAGTCCTGTAGCTGCTTGTGATTCATTTCAAAACAAACCTGAGAGATAGAGGGGTCTTAAACACGTACAGGGCTCCTACTAGAGTGAAATTAATGGTATCATTTTCTTCTTAAACTCAAAAGATTAAGTTCTGTGGCAAACAACAAAAAGCATCTGACAATGTTAGTCACTTTAGTTTTATTTTACAGATCACTCTCTGGATACTCACAACAACTATTTCAGTTACTGTTCCGGAACTTCTCTTTTTCTTTATATGAAGAACGTTAAGATACCACAGGAGAGGAATGGAATACCTGTTTCTCAGGGGTCTTGCACAAATATGCTTCTTCATTATTCCCATAACTACTGAAACATTACTCGAAGTAGACCAACAGTGACTTAGACTGGTTTAACTTCTATGACAGCAGAAGGAATATGCTCATTAAATACATCGTTGGTAAAGTAAACAAAAAATTAAGAGATCTGTAGTTTATTAGCTCCATAGTTGCCCTACTAATGCTATTTTTGCACAACGTGTTTTACAGATATTCTATAAAATCAGAGTTATGAAGGCAAAGAGGGCAGTGTTGTTCCCCTGGCAATAAGGTCCTACTGTACAGATGTTCACTTCGGCCATAGTTAGTCCACAGACAGTCACCTCTAATACATACGTGACATTTGGGAATGAAGATGAGATGAATACACATCAAGAAAATAACAAACCAAACTAGGATTTAAGTTATATATCAAGATTACAGCAAATATACTTAACGGTGGGCAATATCTGTATAATATTTGCGTGGCTTTTTTCCTTTAGCATTTGCTTTTTTAATAACAGTGTAAGTGGCCGCTGAGTGATTTACAAATCTGACCGTATGGCACCATCCTCTGGCGTGTTTGATAATTGCAGACTTCCAACTGCTCTTCCATCTGCTCCCACTTGGCTGTGAGTTTTCCATGGTGAGTGGCCAGGCACTGGAGTGGTGGAGCAGAGGATAGTTCAGAGCTTTAGTTTCATGCCTCTTTCTGTGGCTGAGTATCGCATTGGCTACTCTAGCAAAGTTCTAGCTTATCCGTGGGAAATTATTTTGAAGGGAAGGGAGTTTTCCCTACTATCCTAAAATTGATTCAAATATACTCCTCAACCCATGGCTAGTATGATTAATACAAATAAAATATAGATGTGGGAGATATGTGTTTGAACAAGAAAAACTCAGATTGGATGCGCTGAAAATCTTCATCCCAAAATCCTGAAACAAACTAGAATAAGATGACCGTGGGATTGGTTTGGTGGGAAACAGCTCAAATAAATATATAAAATCAGGGTCGTATATGATTGGAGAACAGGCAATACAGTATCTGTAAAAAGGAACCAGAGGACAGAACTGATTCATGTCTGAAAGGTCTCTGAATTTGATCTGAATTGCCTGCAACAATTTAAAGCAAATAGTGAAGCAGTCAATAATCAGACATAAAAGTAGGCAAGACTGTATTGGATGTAGTTGTTGTGTTGTTTTGTTTTGTTTTGTTTTTTTCCCCAAATAACTTGATCTCCTAGGCAAAGACAATGTGACACACTTTATTCAAGTGAATATTAATAAAACACAATAATTTTTGTAAGAATTATAATACGGGCAAGGAAGTAGCTAAAAGTGGTAAGGTGCTGAATGATTTTTTTGAATAGTGAATCCAGCTAGAATCAAGCTATTAAATTTTAATGGAGTCATTAGTGGCCTGATATAAATGTTACCAGTGCTCTGACAAAAAAAAATAATTAGAAGGTATCATTAATATTATGCAGAAAAAACTGGTTGATTCCAAGAAATGTATTCATGAAACAGACTGAAATTCTACAATACAAATTATAACATCATACTTCTGAAGAATAATAACAAAGAATGTGCTATGAGGAGAACACACTATTTGGAAACAGCAAAACAGGTTCATCTAGTTTATACAGGATGATGACAAGTGTGATACAGTTGTTAACACCACCAGGATTTACTCACCAGCTGAGGTATTTACTGCAGAAATAGGAGTGACACTGATAAGACTTTATAATGGAATAATCAAGTAAATCAGCATGCAGAAAAGAGCAGTGAGGTGACCAAGGGAAGGTGACAAAGGCTGAGTGATATTAGATGTGATTGTTTCATATAAATATGTTAACCAGGTAAACACTGAGAAGGGAGATCTTCTAAAGTGAAAGGGCGAAGAATAAACTGTCAATTTATAAATTAAAATTAAAATTTAGGAGAAAGAGCCTAACCTAGAGGAGTGAGTTTCTAGAACAGATTTCCCATTGGAACATGGGAACAAAATCTTCAACAGCGAATCTAAACAACAGAAATGAGGTGATACAGTGAACTGGACTCGATCCACATCTCTTTCAGGTTTATATTCTTCTTATACTGTTATTCTGAAGATTAATTAGTTGTGCCTTTTTGCAAATATGACCCTATGATGTGAATTTATTAGCTTTTCACTATTTGTGTTTTAGCCCCCCATTGACTAGAAAGCTTCTGGGGAGAAACCTAGACCTATACAGCATATCATGCACAGCACTGCTCTCTCCAGTGTTAAATCTTGAACAAACTCTCCTCCAGGAAATGTTGTTGAGTCTTCCATAAGCTATCAGCCCAGCCTTACATGTGGTGGATCAGATATTTCCCAGATGATCCTATCAACTAGAGACTGGTTGGATGTGTTAATTTATTAGAGCTAGTTAGAATGAAGGTGAATGTTACCTTCAAAAGGTAAGAATGTAAGTAAATAAGATACCTATACTGGAATGGCTGTACAGTGAATGGCCACAAGTATAGCAAAATTTCTGGTTTTATGGCATAGGTTGATTGAGATTGTGCCACTACTAGGTTCTTGTTTGCATTAATATTGCCTTGGAAAAGCAAACAAACAAACCCACAAAACCCACAACCAAACTGAATATGTAAAGAGCTAGCTTGGCTTCCCAACCCAAGAATTCACAACCATGTATACAGTCATTTTGAGTTATTTGACAGAACACTTTTTATTAAATACTATCTGGGAGAAAAACAAAACTAGTATGTTCTGTTGGAGGAGACTATGTAGCTTTAAGGCAAACCTTAGAGCACTTTAATCCTTATGCTCACATTTGCTCTGCTTTTCTATTAGTTCTCTTGCAATTTATTGCTATTTTATTTTAGCTCAGTGACGGAACTCTGAAAATAGCAAATTCCAAGAGCACAAGTGAAAATATCCTCAAAATGTTAGCACTATGTTCAGTGTGGGATTGCATTTTGCATTCAAAAGGAAGATGATGTATCTTGGAGAAGAACCTTAGTTTGGACCATTATCCAAAAATTTGGAAGATGAGTTAAATTTTATTGAACAAGTGAGGTACTGTTTATGTGATCACAACTGAACTGAATAAACTTGGAGTCTTAAGACTTGCTACTGTGAGTGGGAGGTTCCATTATCCCTCTTTTCTCCTTCCCTAGACTTTCCTTGCTTGTTTTAAACTTTTCTTCTGAGATTCCGATTACTACTTTGCTTCCCTCCTTCATCCAAGGTACGAATCAGTGCTCTGCTTTTGCCAAGATCCTATGTTTTTCAGGCATGTAATCTTTTCCTCACAGATATTATCTTCCCAGCAGCACAGAGAGCACATGCTAGGGTTGTGCTACATTGCTACACGAGCCTTATTTCCGTTTTGAACAAGCTTCACATTTTCCTTACTGAGAAGATCTTGGAAAAAGTAGAGACATGTGTTTCTTAGGACGTGAAGGTCCCTCTGTAACTGGAACAATCGCTTTAAGTTGTGAGACGGCACAGAAGATGAGCCTGTTGAACATCCACCTGAGAAATGGTAATTTCAGTGGTGCCTGAAAGAAACTCTGCAAAAGTTGCCTGCAAGACTCAGTACTTGCGTGTCTTGATCTGTTGCCTGCTTTTAGCAATTTTATTCATCCTCCTCTTCTGCAGGACTTCAGGGCTTCTTGGACTGAAAGGTATTTCAACAATACAATCTGGACAACATAACTGCTCTGCTTCTCATTTACCCTGCTAGTCATATGAGTCAAGCCCTGTGATTTGTAATTTCAGATTACAAAAAGAAATCTATAATAAACTTAAAGATTAGGGCATAGGTGTTTCTGAACATCAAATGTATGGCATAACTAAGTTTAGGAAAAGAACTGGGAGGATTAAAGTTTGTATTTCTTTTTGCTTAGTTACCACATACAACTATTCAAGGTTTGGTCCACACTTACTATTTGGTTACTTCTGCTTGTTTATGGTATTCCCATCAAGGTAGTGTGAAATAAACAAGCGTGTGAGCATTCAGTGCATTAACTAAGCTGTGATAATAGCACGGAAACATGTCTTTACTTGTGGTAAAAACTCACTCTCATCTTATTTCAGATAACAGGGCGATTGGCAGTTGGCATTTGACTTGGAATGATGTAATGTGGACGATTATTTACTTAATAGTTGCACTGTGTATCTTTATATATTCTGCATTAAGATGGACTGTGTGGGTTCGGTCTTGCTGAGCTGGAGCAAAGAATCCTGCCCTACCTTATAAACTGTGCCTTAGCTGGCAGACAGAAAGGATGAGCTTTCAGCTGTGGCTTAGGGTGTAGCTCTATGTAAGACGGAACAGAGAATTTTCTCACGTTGGTTAGAGACACACAACTTTATGCCTTAAGGCTGAACAGTAATATGATTTATTTTTTTCGTTCTGCTAGAATGGGATAAAACTTCACTATTTATTTCTCCCTATGAAAGAGAGATTAGTTTCTTTTCTGTACTAAAAAAGGAAAAAGTGTGCATATTTATCTATTTATTTATATGTACACGTGCACACATATGTATATTTACATACCTACAGAAACTTTCAACATTTTTTTTCTAAAACACGTGAAACACTGGTCTATATAGCATGAGGGCAACTGTCCTGATGGGTATCACTTTTGGACAATTATGTACATTATATTCCCTAATGAATTCAGTTTCAGATTTTAATTTCCAGTGGACAAAGCCCTGTAAGCAGTATTTTTGCATGCTGAACAAGTTAAAAGATGTTTAACTGCAAGCACTGTCTTGGGTACTAGCAATCTAAATAACCTCTCCTAGTAATCTGGCTTTAAATGTACTATTTATCAGTAGTATCACAAACTATTACTAGTAGCAAGATGTAACATTAGTAAATTAGTAGCAGATATTAGTAGCAATATGTAATATTAGTAAGTAGCAGTAATAGTAAAAACATGTAGTAGTAACATCCTTTCTTCAAAAACCAAGAAGTTGAACACCAGCTGGCTCTTTCTACGTGTATTCATGGAGAGGAGCTTCATAGTTCCTTAAAACTTCACGATTTTCTTCACATTCTTCAGGGGTCTACTTTCTGCCTCCTCCTCTGCTGTTATTGATTCTACGCCTATGTAACAAAAACCTACTTGTTTTACCTTTCTGAATTTTACTCGTTAAATTACACATTTTGTTCCCTATTTTACAATATGTTAGGAACGTATCTCCTCTTGCCTGTTCCATGTAACTGAGAGGTTTACTGTGTTTCCCTGGCCTTTTTGATTCCTCTCATTCTACACCATCTTTGCTGAAGACCATCTGGATGATCCTGAAGGTACTAGTCCTCCAGCCCTGTTTTTTTTATGACTCCACGATCTATGTACCTTCTTGAAAGATTTTTGAATCCAAAGATTATAGATCTAAACCAACATCCAAATTATGACAACTACTGGAAGCCAGGGCATGCACTAGGAAAACACCTTTTTGTGGAGAATGTTGCGGCTGGATTCTGCATGTGTACCTTCTGGAATAGTCCCAAATAAGTCTGTCACAAAAGTGGTCTAAAACTGCCCAAGAAACTTGAATTAACGCTGCATCAGGATGTAACCTTTAATTATATGGCTTTGTATGTTTTTACTACAGTATTGCTACTTCACTCAGTGAGTAGACAGTTATTTAGCATTCATTTGTAATGTTAAATTCACTTGTAATCAGCATCTAGCACTAGACTTCAATGAACAACATCAAAATACAATGCGAAATTTTAAAATGCTATTAAATGCTAAATATTTTTAAAAATACTATGTTTAAAGAAAGCTCCCCCTAACTGCAACCACTCAGTAGCTCAGAACACTTCTGCAAGTACCTATCTGATATATCTCATGATGAATGTTCTGAAAATGGGAAAAAATGCAATTATAGGCCAACTTTGAACGTGTTAGATAACTTACCCTGGGGCAGCATTCTACAGTGATTCTGTGGCAGACTTAAAGTGGTAGTTCAGATCATCTTATCAGCATTTATCTGCCTTAGCCATAGAACTGTCATTTTTCTTCCCATCATCACCTGTCTCATATGCTGTGTCTCAAAATTTTTGTAATACATGACAGTGCAGGCCTGTAGGCAACAGCCCACTTACATATATAATCCTAATCCCGTACAGGTTCATGCAAGAACTGCACCTGAACTCCCTGTCAAACGGTCCTACTACCACGTTTCCCTCATCTCCTCCACCATAAACTGCTAAATCAGGTACCACAGGCTCCTGGTCCAGCCAGTTCCATCTCACACCTGCTCATTAGATTTAAGTTGCCTTCTTTCAACCTTTTTTTTTCTCCAGACAATTAGCTCTGAATTTCTCCTTTCTGTTTTGCTCAGTAGCTCCGAGTGTCACCCTCCTGTTTTGCAACATGCATACAGTCTGCTTTTCTTGCCTAATCATTTAATTCCCTCCCAATACCAGAATTATTGTTCAGCCCATCTAATCTCCTTGCTCAACTGGTCTCTAGGTCCTCCTTCCACTGGCTTCCTGACCCAAGGTGGCTCAGACTCCTTTCCTAAATACTGTCTTGCTAAGCCATTCCACTTTCTGCAGCCCTTCTTCACTGATTTCTTGTCAAGCCATTTATTTCTCTTCCACTCTCAATCTTGCCCCATCCTAATGCATTCCTTTCACCCCTTATCTGGTTTTATCAGATCATTCTTAAAGCTGGAAACTGTTACTTATGCTAACTAACTGTTACTTATGTTACTTACTCACCACGTCTAGCTGATAAACCAGCCATTATAGAAACAGCCTTTGAGCTTGCATAGCACTTGATCAACAGCTGACTGCTCAGTCTGTACAGAGGAAGGTTGCAGAGACTTGGCTAATATGGTCTGTAAGGAAACGGATGGTGCGTGGTTGCTTTACAGGGTGATGCAGTTTGCCCAGCAACAGGAGCTGTGAGGGACCTGAGCATACTGAATGGTGGAATCTCCAGCCCTCTTGGGAGCCCAAAGCCAAGAATTGTTAGAGAAGGCATACAAATCTATTTTTCAAAAGTCACTAATTTGGCTTCACAATAAAGTGTGAAGGAACAAGTGAAAAACCTATTCAATAATGCTACATGGATATCATCTATGACCTGTTATTAATGTGTAAGAGCAGACCATTAGGCTCCTATAATATTCAGTGTCTCTGACATGGTTAATCAGAAGGGTTGCTATAATTACCAACTTGTGAAACAATGGGTGGAGATACACCTTCAATTTTGGAAACCCACTTCAAGTCTCCACATGGCTCCTCCACCTTCTATCTTTCTTCAGCTGGTGAGTGTGTAGCAAAATGGTAACTGAGTCTGAGTGTTAATAAATGCAAAGTATTGCATACAGAGGAGAAATTCTAATTCTACTTTAATCTCTGAAAGAAGATCTGAACTATATTGACACAAAGCAATGATTAAGAAACACTGTACTTGCCAAGGATAGAAGTTTAACGTGTAAAAAGTACCAAATTGTTTGGAAGTCCCCATAGTGAGAGCAAGTAGGAGACAGTAATTTCCAGGGATATGCCAACAGGAAGAAGAGTTCTGCAGAGTCTAAAACTTGGACCCTCACTACTGATCTGTCATGGTGATTTAACTAAGCAAGTACATCTGCACACAGAACATATTAAAATCCTTGTTCTGTTATATTAGCATCCTTTCTACATCACCCATGTTAAAAACCAATTATACTTTCTTTAAAGAAGACATCATCATAATATGTATTTATGGCCATAGCTCCCGGAAAACGGAAAGATGGGTCTGATGAAGTTATTATGATTTAAACCTAATGTTTGATACCTCTTGGCCAAGTATGAGAGAGGGATATGATTCTTTTTTGAGAGGTTATAACAATTCAAGCTTCATCACCTGGAATCAGAAGGAACCATAGAATAAACAGTGATGATGACACAGTTTTTTTCAAAAGTTATGTCACTTGTATAAGCTAGTGTCTGCCAAATTCATGTCTGCACTACAAAGCATGGTGACAAAGCACAACGACATAAAAGCCTGTGATGTTTTCTTAATATATTGAAAGTAATTTATTTTTCCATTGCTTCATTCTAGGAAATAATTTGACTATGCTGGTATGACATCTTTTATTAAAGAAATTAATACCCAAGCTGAGGCAGAAAATTTCTGCCAACTTTCAGTTTGCATCATTATATATCAGGAAAGATATAAATCAGCAAAGATATAAACAGCTGAAAAGCACTACTTATAAGGATAAGGGAATTGTGAGGCAAACTCAATAAAAGAATTACAGCTTTACCTAGGAAACCGGAATTAGTTGTAAACCTATTCTAAATTCCTTTGTTTAAATTACTGAATTCAGATATCAAACTTGACACTTTGACTTTGCAAAGATCCATTATACTCTTCATGAATGCCTTTTCAGTAAAATGTTCCTTAAAAACTTCCTTCAGTTTTCTCACTTTTTGCTGAAAAAGGGAACAGTTTTTTAACAAAGCATTATTCTAAGTTTGATAGGAAGATAGAAAGTTAACATCAATGACTTCTTGTCTTCTATTTTATGTATCTAATAAAACAATACAATCATAGAATTGTAGAATAGTTACAGTTGGAAGGGACCCTAAAGATCAACTAGTTCCAACCCCTCTGCCCTGGGCAAGGACACCTGGCCTTGAACACCTCCAGGGATGGGTCATCCACAACTTCCCTGGGCAACCTGTTCCAGTGCCTCGCCACCCTCACAGTAAAGAATTTCTTCCTAATATCCAATCTAAATCTCCCCTCTTTCAGTTTAAAGCCACTACGCTCCACTCCCTGATAGAGTCCCTCCCCTTCTTCCCTGTAGGCCCTGTTTAGGTACTGGAAAGCTGCTATAAAGTCTCCCCAGAGCCTTCTCTTCTCCAGGCTGACCAACCCCAACTCCCTCAGCCTGTCTTCATAGCAGAGGTCCTCTAGCCTTCTCATCATCTTCACGTCCCTCCTCTGGACTCGCTCCAACAGGTCCATGTCCTTCTTATGTTGAGGGCCCCAAAGCTGGACATAATACTCCAGGTGGGGTCTCACCAGAGCAGAGCAGAGGGGCAGAATCACCTCACTTGACCTGCTGGCCACACCCCTTTTGACACAGCCCACGCTTCTTTTGATGCAGGCCAGGATGCGGTTGGCTTTCTTGGCTGCAAGTGCACATTGTCGGCTCATGTCCAGCTTCTCATCAACCAACACCCCCAAGTTTTTCTCCTCAGGGCTGCTCTCAATCCATTCTCCACCTAGCCTTTATTTGTGCTTGGGATTGCCCTGACCCACATACAGGACCTTGCTCTTGCCCTTGTTCAACTTCACGAGGGTCACACGGGCCCACCTCTCAAGCCTGCCAAGGTCCCCAGTATTTGAGATAAGCAAGAAACAAACGCTAAGCGGTGAAATACCTTGGCTTTCAGATCACCAAAAGGTGTCAAGATCAAACTGAGCTGTGATTCACTTCAGGAAAAAACTGAACGAGCCTGTTTAGCTTGTTCATTTAGTTTCAGTTACCATTTTTCTACCCACTCACCTAGTCCAAACAAGGTAGGCAAATGAAGCACAAAATGCTAACTGACACTGACTGTCAAGAAAGGCAGAGTACTGCATTTTGGAGGAAAAATCTAATTCTGTATTTATTTCCCACAGATTGTCCAATGATATTAACTCACAAAAGGAGTATCAGCAACTAAGCATCAATATGCACAGGTCAGTGAAGACATCTTTCTGTAAAACCGCCAAAACTAGAAACCAACTAACAGGAAAAGCAAGTGAAAACAGTAAGTAAAGTAAAATGTAATGTTTTCTACAAATCAGTGGTTTGCTCTCATTTGAAATATTAGGTTCATTTTCTGGACCAGCAGAATATGAGCAATTATAATACTTAATGACAGCAAAAATTAGAATGGATGTCAAACACTGTACTTTAGAACTAAGTCAGTGCATAAATGTTTGAAATTAGACTAAGATCCACTATAAAAGCAGATGTGCGGAGTCTATATTGTCTTTTAGAGTATTTGATAGTATCCATGTACAGGCAGGAGACCAGATAATTTCTGAGTCTGGTCTAATAATGGTAATTCCTATGTACTTCCACATTTTCACATGGACTTTTATATTTATGACCTGTGCTTATAAAAACTGATCTGTCATGTTTTGCAAAGACTTGAGGTATTAAGTAGAGGTATGAGTTGCTTTTATAGAGGATAGATCACAGTCGCTTTAAAAAAAACAAACAGGCATATACAGCAAAAAATGTGGTCAGAAATCAAGAATATGGAGAAAGTAGACTTATGTGTAGCAATTAAGCTCTTGTGGGTTATCGTGTCAATTAATAAAGATTAGGACAAGTGCTCCTATCCCCATACGGTGGGAAAATAAGGCAGTAATGGCACAGAAAGTCTGCAAGCATCAATATACTTAAAAGCCAATGCTCTGTACATCCTAAGCTCTCTAAGCACTTTTTTTCTATACACTCCTTATAATCTTCTCCCCACATTATTCCCAAATTTTACTTTCTGCTCAGAAAGAGTACCTTCCCACATCTTAAGTTCCTGTAACATCCCAATCATCTGAGGGGCATGCAGGAGCTGCGTAAGAAAAGGGCTAGAACAAGAAGAGAAAACAGGAGGTACAAAGAAATGGAAGTGTGTCTTCCCTGTGTGTTCTGCAGATCAAAGAAAGTTTATGTCCATCTCAGTTTCACCCTGTAGGCCCCACTCTGAAGATCAAACCTGTGTTATAATCAGTGTATGTTTCATGGAGGTGGAAGCTTATGGGGTTTGAGTGGTTGATACCATAACCACATTACTTCACCCACACTGGAGTTTCAAGTTGTATGAAGTGACTAAACATATAGTGATTCCATTTGGTTGATATTAGCTGCGTTGATGAGGCTCTCACTGGGAATAGTCTGTATCATTATTCATACATGAATATGAACTGATACATAATTACATGTAGCTCAACTTCAGATGTTTAATTTCCTTCTGTTAAAAATCAAGCAACAAACTAATACTCTAGTATAGCACTTCAGTAGAATGACAGAATCTTATCACTTAACGCTGATGACTGCATTAATAGAGCAGTTCATTAATTTCCCAGCAAACCATGCCAAATTCTACAACTAAGAGATATACCTAAGAGATAACACAGATTTCACAAAAGAGACCACATCAATCCCTGGAACTGTCCTTCTTGCTCCACTAGTTATTAAGTTTTCAAATATCATAGTACTTAACATTAAACAAGTGAACAATCTTACTGAATTTATATGGACTTAAAAATTAAGCAAGTGCAAGTCTACAGAATGAAGACCAGCACTATACAAATTGCCTTCAAACTTAACTCACATACATGGTACAGTTTGCATCTTACAGCTTATCTCACATACATTAATTTCATTCTTCTGCCACCTTTCACAACATTTGTAAATTGCTCTCCCTGATATGAATATATGTTACATTGGACCTACAATAAACAACATGATTTTTCATTTAATTATTAGGTGATATGCTGTTCTCAGAATATAGTTGGGTGTTTTACGCCAAGTGCCAACAGCAAATAATACAGGTTCTTCCTGTTCTGAGAGAAACCCAGTAAGAGCATCTTCTTATTTGTTAACCTAGACTCCATTTAAAAAAACAATGTACTCACGTAATGATTAGTGGGACAAAATATTCACTCCATAACAATTTCTTACAGTCCTGACTTTCAGTCCCTCCTTAAAACTCAACTGGCTAAAATTAAGATTGACTGAGGACATGACTTGAAAATCTGAACTGGTTAGCAATTTTACTACTGCTTTTTATTAAGCAGAATTTTTTTTTTTAAAATTGTGAAATTAAAGAACAGCTTAGGCAAATACTGCTGCTTAACACTTCAGACACGGGACCATAGCCTAACACTTTTTGTTATAGGGTTTTAAGGCTTTAATAGTAAATATGTATTTTTCTTCCTACAGGCTTCAGTCTTCCAGAGTGCACTTTCTAGTTTAAATAGCTTGCTTTCTATGAATGTTCTTACATAGCTAGTAAAAAGTTTGAAACATACCATGGACCATATTAAAAGCACAGCTGTCAATTTGATCTTGCTACTTCAGAGAAACTACACACACATGCCATTCCAGAGGGACCTGGACAAGCTCAGAAGAGGGCCTGTGTGAACCTCGTGACGTTCAACAAGGCCAAGTAGAGGGTCCTGCACCTGGGTTGGGGCAACCCTTGGTATCAATACAGGCTGGGGGATGAAGGGATTGAGCGCAGCCATGCTGAGAAGGACTTGGGGCTACGGGTGGATGAAAAGCTGGACACGAGCTTTTGTCACAAAAGCATTTGATCGGCATGGGTGATTTCATCAAGGATATGCTTAGCCATGACTGTTGTTGGAAACTGATGAAATAATGGATCAATAAAAACCTCACGTTTTGAACTAAGTGCCTATTTATCAATCATGCTAACAAAGTTATTTGGAAAAAAGGCAACATTCAAGAGTGGAGGCAGTAGAGAAACAGTGGAGGACTGGATGTGTGACAAATTTTTTAGAAGATGGTAGGTGTATGTGAAACTATTTAAGGACAACTTAGAAGATAAATAAAATATGTAATAGGACATGGTATTGGCTAGCCTCAAAAAGTGGGATAAGGACACTGCAGAAGACAAACACAGCAGAACACAAGTCACACAGTCATGCAAACAACAAAGGTCAGCATGGCCCAAATGGATGGACATTGTATGTAAACAAAGTTAGGCTATATTAGACAGCTAGTTCTGTGTAAGGGTACAACCAACCTAAGCTTTGGGGGGAAGAGGACTTTTAAAGTAATGTGTAGCAATATCACAGCGCTCTTGATCTCTGCACAGATATTGAGATTAAAAGTAGCAGCAAAACTATAGTTCAAAGATTCAGTAAACCTGAAAAAGTGTAGACATTTTCATTATTGTAATGATTTGAATATAAGAAGTTTGATGAAGAAACTACCTCTTTTTAGGTTCTTACATTTACCTACTGCTAAAGTATCTAAGATTAAAAAAACCAAGGTATTTTTACAAAATTAATCTTATAAAACAAGATGAAATTATTAATGCTGCATGGTTCTGCTGGTTCTGCTGTGTATTTTCCTGAGAATCAGGAACACTTTAAATAGTTAATGATTTTTTTTCCCAAAACACTGATGTACAGCAGATATTTTAAAACAGGGAGGTTACTGTTTTGTCCAAGGTCACAGAACAAGTTCCAGAGAACTAGATTCAGTAGTCCTAACTCTAGTGCTCTAGGAAATGTGAATAATTTGATGTTTTGACATTTCAGCTTTTACATCAAAACATAAGATTGCCCCAAAATGCCTAATGATACCAAGGATGGGGAGACTGAGCGAGAAAGAAAAGTATATGTGGTGATTCACAATGAAGAAACAGAGATTACCTCTCATCAAACTGCAGCTTCAGTCCTTCTACTCCAGGCAGACATATTTGAAGGAAATGAGAATACTCAATAAATGGACTCACCTATGTGCACACTCTTATACTACAATAGCAAATGCACAATGTTTAAAGGTATTCAAATGTTTTTAAAAGCCTGTATGAAAACCCTTTTTAGATTAAAAATAAATACATTGATTCCAACTGCATTTTGATCTGCATTTGAGTTTGACCAGAGAAATTGTTTTGTTGTTAGTGTTAACCATTGCGCCAATACAGACTTTAAATATATAACTGGCCAGTTCCTGCAGAAAGTACGGAAGTACCGCCACTTTGTATACTATATCAGGTGTCTTTCTGAGGGATGAGACCACTGGATCCAGTGTAAATACAGTTATGCTGGCATGGATGTTTTTGCGGGTATAGCTCGACTTGGAGAACTGTTATTAACTCTGCTGAACAAAGCACCTGTGCGAGTATAACTGGTTTAGTAGGAGAAGGCTGGCTGGCATCTCCCGCTGTACCTGGTGCGGCTCTGCCTGCGACAGGGATTGTTTTCCTGGATTTAACACAGGCGACAACTCATTCCACCCTCTGTCTGAAAGGCAATCTTGGCAGCTCCTCTCAGGGCCCTAAAAAAACGAAAAAGACAGCATGTCTTAAAGTCCCTCTCAAAGGTTTATTTCGCATTGCCTCCACGTTTATATGGCGTCCGTAATTCACGCTCAGAAATCCCACTGTACACCTGCACAAAGACACCGCCCCCCGGCGAAGGGATGCCTCCAGCCCCACACGGCAGGAGGTGCCGAGCCGAGGGTGACAGAGGCGGGGGGGTAGGCCGGGCCGCGGGGCTGCTCAGCCCGACCTGCCGGCGAGGACAGCCGGCGGCAGGCCCGGCCCCGCTGGCGCGGGAGGAGGCGCCCCTTCCCTCTCACCCGCTCCCTGCCGGCGTGGGAGATGGGAGAGGAGCGTTAATTACCGCTGCCGGCCTTGCACAACCTGCCCGCCGCTTCGCGGCCCGGGCTCGGCCCTGCGCGGGGCCGTCCTGGCCAGCGGAGGAGTGGCCGGGCGGGCCCCGCCTCCCTCCCTTCCTCCCCTCCCGGCATTCCCCGCGCCCGCTCGGCTGGCGTCGGCTCCGCTCGGCTCGGCTGGGCTCCGCGGCTGCACTCGCGCCATGGCTGCCTACAGCAAATACCTCACCGTGCGCCACTCCGCCATCGCCGGGGCCACCACCGCCGCCGCCTGCGCCCTCCTCTGCCTGCTCAACAAGCGGCGGGCGGCGGCCCAGCACGGGTGAGGCGGGGCGGGCCGGGGGAAGCGAGCGGGGGGGCCCAGCCTGGGGCGGGAGGGGCGCCGGGGGCGAGCCGCAGGGCGAGGGCTGGGAGGCCGCGGCGAGCGGGAGCTGCCGTGGTCGTCCTGGCCGGCTCCCGGCCTGGCGGAGGGGCAGCCCTCGTCCCTGCCGCCACCCTCCGGCCGGGGAGGCGGCTCCTGTGGAGAGGGGTCAGGCTGCTGCCCCCGCCCGCCCGGCCTCCGGCGCCGTCGGTGCCGCTCGTGCCAGTGTCCAGCCGCCGCCCCCGCCTTGCTCAAATTGTGCTCGTTTTCTCCGTTTTCCTCACGGTGAACTTCGCTTCTAGGGCTGTCCCTACCTGCACAGGCAAGTGATGGACCCCGGCTGCGGTTTTAGTGCTGCCGTGTGGCAGTCAGGCACACGGGTAGCGTCTGGTTCTGTTGCCTGTGAGGGTGCCGTACTGGCATACATGTGCCAGGGCGTGTATCTGTTAGTCTCCTATGAAGCACTTGGGTACCATAAAGTGTGGCAGATGAAGAACGTACTTCAGACTCGATCCTTTCCTGATTTTAGCATATTTGTGGCTGTAGGTTATTGACCATATGCTGAAGACCTGGTATGTTACAGTAGTACAGTTAGCTATTGTGTATTCACTAGAAACTTATCCTGGTGCTAGATTCTGACGGTGAAATGGACTTACTCAATAGACTTAAGTAATAACATACCTGTGATTAAGCAACAATCCAGTTTTATTTTACCCAACTCCTTTCATACGCATGGTATCTTTAAGGGCTTCATGAAGTTAGGTAACTTTGTCATCTAACATGTCAGAAATGATACGGTGCTGACAACTCATGCATTTTCTAGCTTACATTGTTTGTATGAGAGTAAAACCAACAAGATCCCAAACTATTGCTGAGAGTTACTCTTCTATCAAACTTACAGGGAGGGTGATATTTTTCAGGTATCTCTGCTTAATTTAGTGAAATACCATTGTAAAAAAGGAGAAGAGCTATATAGAAGGACATAAAAATGATGAGCTGGGAGAGTTACAGACACTGTAGTGCAAGATTTTCACGCTTAATACATTATAATAGTGTCTGTAAGAAAGACTAGGCCATGCAGATGTTCTGGGAGCATCTACGTTTTAGTTCAGATCAAGACCATTCTTTTAAAGTGAATCTGCCAGTTGTCCATGCTTATGTTCTGCCTTTATTGAGGAGTGATCTTGGAGCACGCAAACTAGATTACACTCAGGTCGGAGCACATCTTCAAATGTAGATGCAAGTCCAGCACAGTTTTGAAATGCATTTGGTATATTTCCACTACTAGTAGCCTTCAGTTGATAGAAGCAGGCTAGACCTTGTCCAGAATAATCACCCTATCCCTTGAAATAAATATAACGCGGGTCCTGGGTTGTCCCCATAAACTATTTTGCTTGCAGATCTTCTGATGTTGATCTGCAGGACTTGACAATGGCAATGCATCTGTTAGCTTGAGAGTTAATATACTGAAAGGGAGCGTTGGCCTTAATGATGAAGTCTATATTTGGAATGTGTCCTTCCCGTGTGAATCTTTGATTTTGCTAGGTACAGTGGGGCATTCATATATATCAGGTGGACCAATTGCTATTACAAGATTAGTGAGAATTGGGAAGTGGAGATAATATATGAATTATGTTCCAGCTAATTCAGCAGTTGAATGGAGTTGTTAGAGCCTGACCTGATCTGTCCATTTTCCTCTGTCTGTAATGCAGTCTTTCTGATACCTCATCCTTTACTTCTTTAATCTTTGTCTCTCAAGCCATTGTGCATTCTCAAATCTATTAGAAATGCAGTTGCTAAAATAAGTACCGTACCTGCAAACTTGATTGTTCCACTTGCGCGTATGTGTTGCTTTTCACTTTTGAGTCCCTCCACAGCTAAGGTGTTGCTACTGGTGCTGTATCGTGGCCATAGATTCCAAACTCTAACATCCAACATTCAGTTGTTTAAATAAACTGTTGCTTGAGTGCTGTTTTTGAGGATGGTTTTTGCCCACTGGCATTCATTCTTTTCTCCATGTTTCCCTGTGAGGCAAACCTTGCCAGGAGCCTTACAGAATGCTGCCTATCAAGACTTGGCAGTAGGTAATCTACGTTGCCTATGCCACCAGCTTAGACAAAAGCATCCAGTTATTACCATTGCCTCATCCTCCTTTAGTCTCATTAGTTCATGTATCATTCATTTCTTAATGCTTTGTTGCTATTGTAAATTATAGTGTGCTTTTGGAAGGGATTGTCATTGTGCCAAATCTTTACATATTCCAGCATACTTGTGCTGGTATATGATGCTGACATATAATAACAAGTGGTAAACCTTTGTGCAGTAATGATAAAAATCTCTAGGGCCTAGTGTACCCTCTAATTTCTGTGTTGCATTTCTCTCTGCCTCTTTGGGAAGAGGGAGAAGTCTAAATTTGTTTACTTATTCCTATGGAGAAGAATTTCACTTGGCAATCTAGATGAGTCTGGAAGACGACTGGTAGTGTATCTGCTGCTTGTGGTTAACAGAGTAAAGTGTGTGAGCAACAGTGGTGATTTAGTTCTGTATGTGTGAATTCCTTTGTTAACCTTGGTATAGAATGCCTGAAAATGTCGTGTCATGTTAGTGTGAGTTGAATTCCAGCTTCTTGAATTCTGGAAGGTGAAATTCTAGCTTTAAGCTTCCTAAGGGCAAAGGTCAATGTTGCAGAGTGGAATATAACCAGCAAAACACTGGTCTTGACAATTAAGTGGACCGTGGAAGTGTTGTAGTGCAACTGTAAACTTCACCTGCAAAACTACTTCCTTCCTCACATAGTTTACTTAAGAACAGACACTTTAAGTATTTATGCTTATACATATTTTATGTTCAGAATAAGGTATGCTGTTATATCAAGTTTTCTTGGAATAGCTGTTTTCTGTTTTATTGTTTATGTTTTTTAAAGTTAAAAAGTAAAATAACGTACAAATTAAAAAATATTAAAAATCTTTTAGCAAATCAACTTTTTTGTTACACATTCAAAAACATTTATCTTACACAGACTTTTCATATTGTGTATGTTAATTTTGGTATAGAATAATCAGTTACAGAAGTTGTAGTAGGAAGGAAAGGAGGCAACTTTCACCTACTTTTCTGCTGTCAAACAATAGGGGCAAGGTCCAATACAACTCATATCAAGTAGTAATGTATGAATAATTAAGCTGTATATGTTATGTTAACCTACCTTAGTAGGTCAAAGATCACTTAATTAGTGCTAGCTGGATTAGTCACAGATGCTCTTCTGTAAGAGCTATTACATCGCTCACAGTTTTGCAGAACTGAGAGGTGGTATCAATTGCAGCTTAGAATATATTTTAACCACTACTTTCTAAAATCTTGCAAAACAGAATGACTAGAACTGTTTGCTTATAGTAATTTGTTAGTATTCCACATTACTTCCTTGGAGTAAATTCTCTATTTGAGTTGCTGTCCTTAAAAAGTCTGTTTCCTTGCGAAAACTTCATTTGCTGTTGGGAGGAGAGAAGTTGTCACGTGTAAATGCAATTATGACTTCAGTTGTAGTATTTGGGTTTTTTAGAATCATAAGAAGTTGTTTTGTTTGAGAGGCTACGTTATCCTGTGTACATGGTACAGGGGAAAAACAATCATGACTTTAATCCGTGATGAGCTGTTTCTGCAAACAGAAGTGACTCCAGCACTGATGATCAGTGTCTTGACAGTTGAAAATGTTGCTTCCATTTAGGGAAATGACTCATAAAATCTGTTCTAAAGACCAGTCATTCTATTTTTTCCACTATTGAGTATTGGAGACGGATTTATAGAGTGGAAGAATGAAGGAAAACCGGCAGAAGTCAGATTGCTATTCTTTGTACTTCGTCCCCTGTCGGTTAAAAATCAAGAAAAATGCTTAATGCCCAAGACTTTGTCACAGAGCAAGGTCTGAAAAGATTGACGTTTGGAATGGATTTTTTTTTCTTTGCTAAGTCATAAAAAGTATTGAAATAAATATTTGAACTAATCTTTACTGTTTTCCTAAATGATGTTTTGTGCTGTAATAGAAGTACTGAGTGGTTGTGTGCAAACACAAACAATAAATGTTTCTCTTCTAACAGCTACTGTTACTAGGGGATAGCAGTTTGTTGCTATGAATTACTATTTTAATTGAACACAAATGGTCTTAACCTTACTGACAACTCATGAGTGGGGATTGTAGTTCATATTTGCACCATATTAAAAAAAATAATGGCTAAAACCATTGAAATGCTGAGCCCCTCTTCACCCCCTTGCTCCCCAACCTTTACATTTTTGCTTCTCCAATTTGGTTCACCTAAACGTTGTACTATTTTAAACAAAGACACTAAACCCTTATTAAATATAAATACTCAAAAAGATAGTAAATGCTGAAGTAGGGTTATACGGTATAGGATTGTACATTATGTTTTTTTTTTCCCTTTTACTACATGCATAAAATAAAATTAAGTTACATGTTACCTTTCATCCACAAAAATCTAATCCCATGTCTGTTTTATGAGCTTTGTCTTGAATATTAGGCATTACTGCCTCAAACAAGAAGCGGCAGAGTATTTGCTTAAGATTTGATTGCTTCAGAAGTCAAACCTTAGGTGGTATTACATAAAGGAACTGGATATTGTCCATGGAGAATCAACTTGGATGACTTTCAAAAAGAAGGTGTTTAACTCATACAGCTTTCTGCTGGAAGAAGGGACTGAAAGGACTAATAGAAAGTAATTAGGGCAAAGAGTTTGGAACTGCAAGATCATGGAAAGGGAAGAAACAGAGTGGAGTTAATAGGAAGAAATTTGTAATATATGGAAAGGTGACAAAATATTTTAGAGTCTGCTGCTAGACATCACCCAGCTGTGTCCATTAGCATCCAAGAGGATGCTAGGGTTTGGACATGGGAATACCTTCTGTGGAGTTAAAAATGCACAAGGGAAGAAAAATGTATGCTTGAGGCTTTAAAGGTTAGACGTGGCTAAAGCAAGGGGAAAGGCTCATTTGAGTTGAGAGAGGTCAACAGAGTTGTTGACACAGTCTATATCAAATAGGGTTTTACACAGTTCATCTTAGGTGACACATGACCTATGGACTTGCCTGTCATTGGGTTTCTCAGCCTTTTTCTTCTGACATAGTGGAAGTAGGTATTCTGCTTTTGTCGTCGGCTGGACTGGCCATGAACCTACAGCTTGGCAGTGACTGATACAAGTACAATCAGAAGTGACAGATACATGTTCAAACGTTTGGAGGAGCTTTCAAATATAACACTAAAGTTTAAACATAACAAGTGGCAGTTGTAACTTAAAGCAAGTCATGCATTTTTATTCTGGTTTTTGTATGTTTAGATATTATTCCCTTTTGTTAGTTTGCCTGATTTCTTTAGGTTCTGAAGATGTTTAGGTGAGCCTTGCTAGTGTACTTTGCATGAAGGGACCTTTCTAGTCCAGTCCCCCCTGACTGCTTGACAAGAAGGGTGAAATTACTTGCTGCAGACTAATAAGCTGTGACCATGTATGTAGAAACTTTAAAGGGAACCTGTGCTGCTTTTTGTGTCTGAAAAAAATTCTACATAACTACATTGAAGTAGATTTATCCAGAATGTGAGTGTGACTGTTCAGTGCACTAGCATTTAAATTAAAAAAAAAAAAAGGTGAAAACATGCTGATAGGATTATTAGAAAATGCATCTAAAATCAAATTTGGTACAAGAACCTGCCTGGGGCTCAGAAAACCTGTCGTCAGCCGGAGGGTACGGAGACAGGAGAAACCAGATGACTCAGCCGTACTCCTAGCATTCTGACTGCCTTTGTTTTGGACCTAGGTAGTTAATTAGTGGTTTCTCTCTGATTAAGTTGCATAAAATGATTGCTGTCTAAGCCAGGATCTAGTTTAAGTGTGTGTAACGTTGCGAAACTTATATTTTTCACTTTGCAGGGAGCTATAAGTCTTTTTCCACTGTTAGCTGGGAGGGAGAGCTACAGCCACAGCTCAGGTCAGAGCACGAGCTTGTGGAAAAACTAATAGCTCTAAGGTTTTTCTCTACATCTTACTTCGTTATCAAGATGCAGACTTCTACTGAAATGTAGAATTTCCTCTGACAGTGGTACTTCATTGCCTTTGTCTCAAACGTTTGCGGAAACTTTTTGAGCTTTAGCAAATGCAGAGCAATTAAGAGGGCCTGCTTGCAGTGACACAGCTGTCAGTGACCTTCTCAGAGTCCCCTTCTTGGTTGACTCGATGCATTCTCCTTGCATTATTTTTGGTTATGCTGCAACTAGCTACCAGCCTGGAGCCAAGAAAATTGTGCTCTTGGTTTCTGTGTGTGCTCAGGGTGTACTGTGTAAATGGGCATGCTTTTGGACTGTGCCCAGGCGTCTGAGTAAGGTTTCTGCCCTTGACCTGAAATAACTGTACCGGTGCTCTCTATTCCTCTCTGTGGGGTATGCAATATGAAGCGATGTCTACCAATGAGTGTGCTGTGACTGACACTATACTTTTCTTATTGTAGCTGTTATTTCTTCACACTGTAACAGGGTATGCTGCTGCGTTCCATCTTTAGTCATTTGAATTGTATTCTGTCTTTATAATGTTACAGTATTATCTTGACTGCAAAACTGGCCTGAGAATTGCACAAATAACTGAACTATTACACAATTGTTTATCTTGTGTGTTGTTTTTTTTTAAAGCTATGAAAATTGCCCAGTGCCATTCTAGAATGTAAGGTCTGCAAAATACAAATACAAAGGTTGCTTAGAGGTCTCTTTGAAAAGCTCCACTTACCCCTCAAACAGGTACTCTTTCTTTACATTGTGTTGGGCAGAAACTAGCCATCGTACTCTACAGAAGGAAGGTAGCATGCCCTGAAATTCCTAGTTTTTCTTGCACTTAAGCACAACATAACACTTTCAAACCTTTATTTCCTCTTCACCTGTCATTAAACTGGAAGTCTTGCATATCTCCTTTTTCATCTGCAATTCCTTGTTGTTAAGCTTAGCTCAGTGTACATTGCTTCCACTGAACTTTGTTCTGGAAGGAGACAGGTATTTCTAGATAGAGTAATCCTTTAACTTTTTCCTGTTTGCTAATAAATACCACAGAACTAGTACTCCTGAGACCTTTCAGTAATACTCAACAGCCTCTTGAAGGCTTTTCCCAGTTTCTCAAATCACTTTCTTCTTCAGTAGTGTTGAGAATTATGCTTTTCGAGTAACCACCATTGCCACCTGTTTCTTTAGAGAGAACAGCTTCACTGGTGTGGAAATGGAGTTAAACCCAAAGACTGAGTGCTGTGACCAACACTTATTTGGAGACTGAAATTGTGTAGTATTATCAAGTTTTCTGCCTCCCCCCTGTGCTATGCTGCTACCCTTGAAGTGGGATCAGCTGCCAGTACAGAGTCCTGAAACTGTTAGTTTCTTTAGAACATCTTCCTAGTTTTGGCTGATCATGTTTCTCAGTTGTTCGGGGAAGGTGTTTTGTTGTATTTCCTACTGTCTGTTGGATAAGTACTTGCCTATTTACTTATCTTTAGTGAGTTGCTATTTGGTTACCATGCATGTATGAATGAAAAGTTTGGTGCAGTTGTGTCACCCCAGTACTGCTCATACGTTGCTTGTTGCCTGTATTTTTGCTGTAAAAGCTCTGTGCAGCTAAGTAATCAGTAGCAGGCTACATCTGAGATGTTGCTTTTCCTGAAACTTCTTCAGGTGATACATTTCGCATTATCTCTCTAATCTCTTCATGATTTGTGTGTGTGGTTTTTGTTTGTTTGTTTTTTAAAGTGAAATCATAGAATGATTTAGGATAGAAGGCACCTCAAGAGGTCACGTAATCCAAATGTCTGCTCAGAGCAGGATCCACATTGAATTCAGACTGGGTTGTTCAGGGCTTTGTGCAGTCACATCTTGAAAACATCCAATGACAGATTCCACAATCTTTGCAACTTGTTACAATGCTCTGTTATTGTAATAATGATGTTTTTATTATTATTTTTCTTTTTTCCTCATATACAGTTAGAACCTCCCCAGTTCAGTTCACGTCTGTGGTCTCTCTTCTACGTGCCCACGCAAAGAGTCTGGTTCTGTCTCCTCAGTGGCCTCTTAGGTAAAGGAAAGCTGCTATTTATTAGGTTCATGCAATGCAGCCTTTTCTCCAGGATGATCAAGCCCTCTTCCCTCGGCTTCTTCTTATAGGGCTAGTGCTCCACCATCCTGACCATCGTGATGGCTCTCTGCTGAACCTGCTCAAGTTTATAAATTTTTTTTTTGGTACTGGAGGTCCAAAACTGATCATAATACTCCCTATCGTAAATGGTAACCTTGATAAGGAGTGTCTAAGATATTGCTGTAGTTAAAAGTGACTTTATTATGTACACCTGTTGTAATCACTGAAGTGTTAGTTTGACTTGAGTCTGACTTTAAACACCATAAGCATAGAGAATTATTTTGAAAGAATGCTTTGTTTTGTTTAGCATGAAGGTAACAGTCAGAGGAAACACCATGAAAATTGATGTAGATTACACTCATGCTGATCTTTATATTTTGTTACCATAGATGGTCATCTGAAGCAGATGAAAGGTGAGTTTTTTAAAATTATTATTATTTTAATAGAATTAAGTCTTTATAGAAGCTCCTTCTCTTCCCATCTTCAGTATAGAAGATGATTTTTACAGAATTACTTAGTCTAGATATTCTGTAAGTTTATTCCATAGATAGATCATCTGAATCAACAGTACTTTGTATCTCATTCTACATGATTTGTTCTTAGCTTTCTGGTCTGCATTGCTGCAGAGAAGTTGCTGCATCAACTATGGTGATCTGTGGATGAAATTCTGCCTTTGAAAGTAGTATTTGATGTATTGATTGCTTTAAAATTTAAGCCTGAGACTGTGGAAGTTTGGAGAAAGACTTGACTAGGGTAGTAGTAATACTTGCTGTACACAGGCAGAGAGATGTATGTAATTAAGATTTTTCACACTTCCGTAGAAAATTGTAAAGAAACTATGCAGAAACAGTCTTCTAGTGTTGTTTCATCTTGGAATAATCTGTGTTCATATCCTTATCCGAAACTATGCCTATCCAAATCAATAGATTTGACTCACTGTGGGAAATATTTTAGTACCATCATTTATCTTATGTCTTTTTCTAAATATTGTCTGGGTAACCCTTTTCAACAACCTCACCATCACCACCCCTCCTTGTCTGTGTGGATATGAAGGAAGCTCAGAAGTCAGAGTCTGCTCATCATCTACTTGCTACTTAATGAAGTCTGTTATTTCATTACTGTATTGGCAACTCTTTTTTTCATAACTACCTGGCAGTAAACTTAGTTTGTCAAGCATCTTCCGTGTGGAAAAACTGAAAAGCAAGCAGATGTTGGAGATGAGTTATAGTAAGTTAAGTAATTCTGCTCCAGAACTCTGCATTCTATTGATACAGTAAGAGCTTGGAAGAAAGATAGCTTTTATATTCCTATATGTTTTATTTCAGAGAAGTTAGAGCAGTTCAATATACAAGGTTTTGTGTAGTTTTGAGTAAATGTTACTGTATTAATTTGTGCTTGACTCATGCTTTCAAAATACTCTTTCCATACGTAAACTGTCGTAGTTCAGTTTAAAATTCCGTTATTATTTTTAACCTGCAAAGTTAGGTATTCATAAGTTCAAAAATGTAATAACTTACTTTCCTGGATGAAATTGCTTTATGGTGTATGCCATATTTTTTTTTTCTTGCCATAAAGTCATCTTTTGAATATTTTTTCTTGTAGTCTTATTTTGTCACTATACCTCTTTGTTACCTAAAGCAAGTTCTTGTATTTTCTTAGTATCTGTAATGTAACTATTGAATTCTTTTTGATAAAATCTAATGTCTCGGGGGAACTGGTGGCTGGAAGTAAAAAAGCAATCCAAATCCAGGGAACAGCAGGAGAAAAACTGCTGGACTTTGTGATATAGAAGGAAAAGGGGAGAAATTAATGGTGAATGGTCACTGCACAGTTCTGACTTTGAGATAGAGAGGAACAGAAATGTGTTCTCTATGGGGCACGTTTCACATCACTGCTGAATCCAGTGCTACTCCCATTCAAACTGTCTGGAAGTTGGTTTTGCTTTGGGATCTTTCATTGTCCCAGCCAGTCCAGCATCAGCCTCAGTACATATGCTCAGGGGAGGGTTTCGTTGTGAGTACCTCGTGATGAAGTGAAAGTAACCACACTAAAGATCAAAAGTAGAGCTCTTCTGCAATCTGATGGTAGCTGCCTGAATTTAGTAATATTGATTGAATAGGCATGTAATGAATTTTACTAACATGAGCTGTATTGTAGCTGTTACCCTCCCACATCACCAAGTCAAGCATCAGTAGCACTTGAGCTTCAAGGCACTCCTATGATAATAAAAAGCACAGTTTTAAACTCAAACTAGAGAGCGATATGTGTTGATAGAATAATCACTAAAGTTAACATTGCAGTAAAAGGCAGCCTTATGTTTCTATTCCAAGCAGTCCTTGCACTGTGCTACTCAACAATGGCCTCTATACCAGAGGAGTTATTTGCAGGAGAGAGTTTGGACAGCATGTAGCACTTGCCTTCCTTCACCAATAAGGCTTGTGATGCTCCAGCATTAAGTAAATGAGATGTCAGGAATAACAGAGAGCTTGAATCTATTCCAAATGTTAGAGCGTTCTGCTGTAACCAGATAGTCTTGTTGTATTCTTGCTGACTAATTGAGGGTGTTATTTAGTCTTTAAATGCAATGAGGATGTTACCACAATTCTCACAAAAAAAATTCTACAGTCTGGAGTAGTGCCAGTAGGTATCAGACTGAAAAAAGAGACTCTTGAGAAGGAAAAGTTCTGTAGTAATTGGCCTGTGTAAGTTTTATTCCAGGCAGAACTTTGGCACAGTCTTTTCTTGCAAGTAAAATGGTTTTACTTGTTAAAATAACAATGGCTTAATTTATTTTTTTTTTTAATAGCAAGAGCAACATTTTTGGAGCTATGTAGCTGTAGCCACATTTATTTTTCTGCTTCTAGATAATCCATGCTTCATATAGAAGATTGTTTCCTTTCTTAGTGATATATTAGTCTTGTTTTGAGCTTGCATGAATTTTTTTAGAAAAAGAGAACAAAACACTGTTAAAGCTCTCTTTTCATTAGGTTTTCAACTTACAAATACTTGATTTTTATCTTAAACTTTATAAGTATAAATTCTAATTAAATGCGAGTTCACAATTAAATATCACTGTTTCTTAACAGTCCTTTCTCTTTAATGGATAATCAGTTTCAGTTTAGTAGTTTCAGCTGCTGAATTTCTCAACAGCTACTGTAGGAAAAAATGTATGAATAAATACATCAAAGGTATTCAACTGCCAGAATAATTCTGGGCCTCATCGTCTTAATATATTACTATTTTAATGTATTCACTTCTGATCCTTTTAAAGCTGAAATAGTTGTGTATTATGGGTGTTGTGACTTCAAACATTGGCAGGCCTTGAAGCAACAAAACTAGGAATTATTATAGCATATCTGGAAGAGCAGCATACTTTCCTTTTGCATTACAGCAAGTCATGAATCATCTAGGAAAATACCCACATACTTTGATAACGATTTATTCATGCCTAAGAATACTACTTTTCTCCAAACCAGATGTGATTGGACTGATCCATACTCAAGGACACTCTTTGCTTTGAGGAAAAAAAATAGGTCAATCTTTTGTACCGTGAAAAACTACAACATGTATTAAGAAGTTTCTTGTACCAGCAATACATTGCTCCTGCATCACCAGGATGTAGCTTTGAACTAGGTTGTTTTTTAGGCTTTGCACACTGTTTTACCGTTTCCGCAGACGTGCTTCCATCATGGTCTGATTAAGTGGTATATCTCTTCTGAACTTTTATTAAGTTATTTCCCCCTGTCTGACCTCTGTTGTCTTTCATGTTCTTTGTTTTGTTTTTTGCACAAGTAGTCTTACAAGATTTTTATCTTTTCTCAGGCTTCCATCTCACCATTACCTTTAATTAAGTGTTTGTTAAATTGGCGTCTCTCCCTTCTCGCTTTAATGGTCTCCTCCTTTCCTTCTTTTCTCATATTCTGCTACCTTGCCTCTTCCTTCCGTAATTAAGTTATTTCTCTTCAGTGGTCAGTGACATTCATAGGCATGGTTTCATCCTAGATATTTTCTTTGCAGAGCTTTAAAGTGTGAAGTGATGCTGTTGATGAAGTTGTGGGATAACTGGTTGCGTGGCAATCTGCAGTTGTTTTGATGTTACAGGCAGAAGGAGCAGTGCCTTTCATAGTCTGCTTACCTGTAATTTCTTAGGTGCTGTCTTAAAAGTGTAGGAAAGTTGTAGTTTTAGGGCAGCCTGCTCTCAATGTTTTACTATGATGCTTGAGAAATGGTAGGTTAGAATTTAATATGGTTAGCTGTCACTTTTAAACTACATAAATGCATAAACTCTCCCAACAGCTTCATGTGCTTATCTGATGCTTGAATGTTCAGAAAGGAAGAAAAACAATCTATAACTTTCTTATATGTCAGTTTGCCTTTCTTAAAAGGAGAGGAAGAAGAATAGCATTGTACTTTTGAATGTTTGTTTAGCACTAGTCGATAAATATTTTTCTTTTATGTGTCCTGTTCTGTATCTATCTGTTCTGTAAAATGCAGGGGAAGGAAAAGACACAAAACAAACTAGGTCCCCTTCCAGTGTACACCTTTGTAGGAACTTGGTTTCACAGGATCTGACTTCTTCCCCTGCAGCACATGTTTATGAACAAATAATCTTTATATGTAGTAAAATGTGTTATTTGAAAGTCAAATATAATGCAAAACAAATCTGTTTGGCTTATGTAGATAATGCAAAACATCAAAGTTGGCTTGCTTGGATTGCTGAACTGACATTCATGTAGTTTCATTTGTGGTGGGTGGAACCATGTAGCCATGCTTGCCCAGTGTATGTGAGAAACATAGAAACACTGGGAGTTCAAGATACAGAAGCCAATGTGAAGCAAAACTCGGCTATGAAAGAAGGAGACTTAGTTTCCCTATGTGAAACGGAATGCTTTTCATTGTTTCATTGAGTAAGGTTTCATTGAAATTGTATAAAAACAACAAAAGGTAGCCCTGCTGTGAAGGCACTGTACTGCTTTGGAAGAAATAGATAGGGATGTAATCCCAAGCTTTCCTTTTTGTCTTTTCTGTGTAGAGATCAAGACAAAGAAATGTGTGTTAATAACAAGCAAAATACTTTATTTTTTCCTCTACAGAAAAAGAAGTGGAAAACAAGCGTTGCAGAACAATGAGGTAATTGTTTCTTCATGTAATATATTTTTAACAGTGTCAAATAATACTGGTTTTTTGGTTTTGTTTTTTTTTTTTAACTTTTAAGTCCCATAATTGTGGGTTTATTTTGGATGGAATGATGGCTATGATGTAAATGTGGTTTGAATGATACTTTCAGACTTGCATTGGTGAAACAAATGGAATAATCAGGCTAGTTTCATGTAGCTGAAGTTTGACTGCATAATGATATGTGCTTGTTGTGTATCGTGCTTTTTCATCTCTGTGCCTCATGAATGTTTAAGGACTAGTGTTGTAAGTTTGGCTGTATGCATAGCAACGAACAGCTGCCTGTAGATTTGGTATGACTTTTATTTGCTTTTTTAAAAGAAGAAAGTATGGAAAAAGATGTAGAGTCTAACAATTTCTAAAAAGTACTTCAAACTTCTGGTAGGAGGTTTGGCATTTCCCTGGTCTCTTTTGTGTCTGTTAATTCATTTATTTGAAAAGTATGTATTATATCCCTTTAAGTCAAGTTTTTTTTGCTTCATGTTCAAATAAAATATGACAGTTAGCCCAAAGGGCAGAGCCCATGATTAGAAATAATGCGTCATATGGTAGTATCAATAGATAACCATTCCACGTACCTTCCATCTTTGCTGAAAACTTAAGAAAAGGCTTGCACTGGATAAATATAAAGACGTATTCAAGCATCATGTTAGCTTCTAACCAGACCTTGACTGTGCTACCTGCCATAAACACTTGTATTGTACATAGCTATATCTATTTGTAAAAATCTTAACTAGCTTTCTCTTATTCCTACCCATCTTGAACAAAATTATACTGAATGAGGAATTAACAGTCTAAGGAAAAAAAACTCTGGGAAAGAGGGTATTGGCACAAAAAGTGCAACACAGAAGTAGAAATGGGGAAGAGACAAATAGAGAGGAAGAATAGGTTTAGCTCAGACATCGATTATGTTTAGTCAGGTACTGCTAGAAACTTGGCACATCAGGCATTGTTTGTCACTTCCATTACAGAAAAGCAAAAACATGTCATGCTTCGTTAGGCCTGGACAGTAGTCTTTAGCTGTTGGGATTGCTTGGATTTTAGTGTAAATAATTTTTAATAAAATACTTTTATCATCTGCCATATTGCATCCTATCTGGCTAGAATTTTTATCTGTAGTTTGCATTTGCATAGTTTTTTGCAAAGGACTATAGTTGACTTCATGCCATGGAAAACAGGTGTAAGCTTATTCACAGAGCATTCAGAGAAAATTTGTGTTTGCTGGGTCTCAGAGCTTGCACTTTTTGCCCACCATGTTGCATATGTAAACAGTAAGTGAAGAGATTAATTTGGGCTCTTTGTGCAAGTTTCTGTGGTTTAATCATCTTTGGAAATTAAAAATAGTGTGCTTGATAGGATTGTCTGAGTTGATCAGTGGTTAATCACAGGCTACTTTTTGCCTTCCCTATCCTGTCTCCCTAGTTTTTTCTTTCAGGTTTCCCATCTGAGCATGTTGTACTATTACTATAGGTATTGATAACTTATGCTTCAGGTAAGTCTTGGGTGGTAAAGATAGCAGGATTAGGTTGATTAGACAGGACTTGTTTTAAGTACACTTGTATGGCCTTTTAGTCTGTTTTTAGGGCTGAATCCTGATGTCACAACTGTGAAAACCTGGACTATTAGCTTGTTAAGAAGTACTCGGATTAGTCAGGACAGAAGATAAGGTTATACAGAATAAAGAAATACAACTGAATCAAATAGAAGGTGTTTTGGTATAAGAGGGTTTTTAAATCTGGTAGATTTAGCTCACAAGGAGTGTGTTGCACTGTTTTTTAGAAGTAAAGGATAATAAACTCTGGTTTCACTTGAAGCAAGTTTGGGCTCTACAGTCAAGGAGTTTAAACCATTGATGCTCTGGAGAAATGATGGAAGAAATCTTTAAAAATACTGGCCAATGGTGTTCTAGAGACAAGCAATGTTAAGAGATGGCAGATTGTATTCTAAGTTGTAGTTGGATGTTTTAATGCAGTGGTCTGCATTGTTTGTGTATCACTCTTAATGTAGATTTGAAATAAATACTGTTTTATATCATGGTAGCTACTTCCTGTTGCAATTTTTTTGGAAAGCTTAGTTCTCTTACTTAGGATTTCTGTTAGCTGGGAGGGCATATGCTCCCGATTCTTACATTTCATTTAACTTGTGTGAGCCAGTCTTAAATTGGAGGGAAATACTGCAAATGCTGCAGAAGGAAGGAAGGTAGCTTGAAATATGAATGGGAAAATATCAGATCAACATTTAAATAATACATTACCAAAAAAGTCTCGGTTTTCTTATTTCGCTTGTTCTATGTGCAGCAGAAAGAGGGAAAGAAGGAGCGAGCAATGGTGGACAGAGTGTTTCTTGCAAGAATATGTCGAATCCTGAAAATAATGGTCCCTAGAACACTTTGTAAAGAGGTAAGTATTGCCTGCAGTAACAAATAAAAATGAGAATTTTTGGGGTCAAGTTTTCTTTTGTAATTGTATCGCAATATAAAGAAAAGCATATACTTTACCTGAATAGGACTAAATTGTACTACATTTTTTAAAATAGCAACATACTAGTTTAAAAATGTACATGTGTGTTCAGTTGTTAAATCACTAAAAAGTTGCATTCTGGTTTCAATTACAAGATAAGCCATTTACTGTCAGCTAATAATTACTATCTGTAGCATATCTTTTAAAAGGACATCGTGAGTTTTGCTTGATTTGATGTAGTACATTTCTCTGTGCAAATGTGTCCCATCTTTAAATAGCATGCTATTCATCCATAGTTCTGCTTTTGTAACTTAGATCTAGGCAACCCTTATTGGAAAGTGAATTTGTCAAAAAGTTTGTTAGCAGCATTTCAGGAAAACTATGCAGACTAGAATTTAGCAAGATAAAATTGTTTGGCTCAGCATCTTTCTCATGCTTTCCAGAATACTTACGTTTTTTAAGAGAGCATTAGTTGACCTCAGAAGGTAAGTGATGAACTGTAATATATTAGAACTTTGACATACATCAGGCACAAGAGCAATGACTTGCGCTTGTACAACGTACAGAATGTAGAGGAAGCATGGCAGCCAGCTAGCCTGGATAAACAGGGACCTTCAACAGCTTGTTCACAAAAAGGAAGTACACTGAAGGTAGAAGCATGGATAGGAATGCCTCAGAGTGCTGACAGAGCTGGCCTCCATCAACTTCAAAAGGTCATGGCCATCAGAAGAGGTTACTGATAATCACAAAAACATCCAAACATCATTCCCGTCTTCAAAAACTGGAAGCTGCAGGCTGATCAGCCTTGCCATATTCCTAGTAAGGCTGTGAGCAAATCCTCCTGGAAGCGAACTCTGGCCACGTGAAGGACAAAAAGGTAATTGCAGCCAGCCTGGATTTACGAAGGTCAGATCGTGCCTTACTAACCTGATTGCTTTCAGAGATGAGATGACTGCCTCTGTGGGTAAGGGAAGAACAGAGGATGTCGAATACTTTGGCTTTAGTAAGGCCTTGAGGCTAAGGTCTCTCCCCTAGTACCCTGGTAGCCAAACTGAATTGTCTGAATGAGCGGACATGAGGTGGATGGAAAACTGTCTGGACTCTTGGGCTTAAAGGTTTTTGATCAATGGTACAAGGTCTAACTGGTTACTAGTGGCCCTGTTTTGAGTGGGGGGGTTGGAGTAGGTGACTTTCAGAAGACCCTTATACCTATATGACTCTATGCTTATGGCAGAAAGGTGTCTCAGAATAGCAGTAATGTCTTTATCCCTGCAATCCTCCATCTTACAGGCTATGTCTAGTATACATATCAACCAAATACACCATTTTTAAAAGACAAACTATCCATAAAAATGTAATTAATATTTTATTAAAAATATTGTATGCTAATGTGTTTCCTGCAAATTAAGCAAATATTACATTAGCTGGGGGCAGCAGGGTACTACTCTCTTCTAGTAAGTGCTCCAACCATATCTATCAGAAAAGTGGTGTATTTTATCCATTGTTTAACTGTTACACTTCTATTTTTGTACTAGACAGGTTATTTGCTGCTTATTGCTGTGATGCTGGTAGTCCGCACTTATTGTGATATTTGGATGATTCAAAATGGAACAGTTATTGAAAGGTATCTATAAACTTGTTATTTTTAAACAGTCTTTCTTGTGTTTAACAGGGAAAGTAGTCTGTCAGAACACATAGCTTGCTTATTTATATAAAACAGTTGGGAAAACTGATGTAGTTGCAGTTCTTGTGGGGGGGGAACCCTATATTGTTTTTAAAGAAAAAAAAAATTTTAATCAACTGTTTTTCTGCTGTTCGACACAATTTAATTTTTTTAACCAACACTTACTTATTAAATGACTTTCAGTTCTTTTGGTCACATTTTGTACACTGAATACTAAATCTTATGTTGATCTGAATGTCCAAGGTGCCACTTCAGAATAGCAGCATAGGGGTTCTATGTCATAGACCCAGACTTGTTACTTGGATATTAGGACTGTTACTTCTTCCTACTGAGTTGTTTGCTCTTTAGAGTGATAAACACAATGCTTTCAGTCTTACTGCTATAGAAAGTGTTTTCTAGACTCTGATTAATCTTATTGCTCTTGTTGCTAATTGAAGCAAGTCAGAATTTGTCTTAAAGTGTGAATTCAAAATGATATTGTATTTCAGGAGATACTTTCAGTGTTTTGTAGAATGGAAGGACTGCTTTCCTTCTTGTGACAAAGTATGAAAGCAAAGAAGGAAAAGAACAGATATTCTTTGACCATGCATTTCTGAACCCCTAATGTGGGTAGTTATTGCAGAAGAAAGAAGATAGTTGCTTAGTCTGTCACTTATCACTTAACTTACAGAAGTCTGTCATACTTGATCCTACAGCTGATACTACAGATTTCCACCGTGATTTTTTTCTCTATGTGGTCCACTAAGAATTTATCCACTTAAGACATGCTAGTTTATACTTTCTTGTTTCTCTTGTAACTAACTCTTAGCTGATCGTTGTTTACAGTGCTATCATTGGCCGCAGCAGAAAAGATTTCAAGAAATATTTGTTCAACTTCATCGCCGCAATGCCTGCTGTAAGTGCTTTTCTTGTGTCTGCCTTTTAGTAGAACATGTTTTAAATGTAAATTAAGAATTTGAGGAAAAGATATCAAATGAGTGTCTTAAAACCTATGGAAATGACTTGTTTTACATGCAGGTCTGCATTTAGACACGTTTCATTTTCTGTCTCCAGTTTGTGGGAGGCTCTATCAGCATGTTTCCTTATTGATTGCAACTATTTTTCTGACAGATATGTTGAGGTTTTCAGGTTGGTTTTGTTGATAGCAATTTTGACTGATAGCTTAACGTTCCATCTGTGGTACTGCGTAATAACATCTTATGGGTTGGATGATGTTTCAACGTTGTAGATTTGGGATTCTTTTGATGCCATTGAAGATGAAGATTTCTTTTTAGTCTTACAGCTTCTTCTGAGATTTGTTATGTTTTTTTTTTTCCACTGTTTAACTTTCCTTCAGCTTGTCAACATCTCTGACCTGCACCAGATAGAAATAATTGTTACTACCTAATAGATAATGTTATCTGGTTTACAATATATTTAAAAGTGAATCAATCAGTTTAAGGTAATGATTGTCAAATGGTGGTTCTTTTCTAAAGCTTATCAGAAGAGCTGAAGATATGCTATATGAACATAATTTTATATTAAATCTTTTGATGTGGTGGGATCCACTGGGAACTGGAATCTTAAGAAATGTAGACAGGAACCTAATTAATGGTCCTGCAGATGCTCTGTGGTTGGTCTTAGGTGTGTTAGTAGTATTAGTGACTTCAAGGGGAGAATTCACCTGTTCTAAAGTGTTTGCACACTTTATGCGGCAAAGTGATCTAAGTATATTAAATCTTGTTAGCTAAATATTGAAGTACTGTCTCTTATTTTAGATCTCTTTAGTGAATAACTTCCTGAAGTATGGTCTAAATGAATTGAAACTTTGCTTCCGAGTAAGACTTACCAGATACCTCTATGAGGAATATCTTAAGTAAGTAATACCTTGTTAATGTCTAAAGGTTTTAAAAACTGAATTGATTAAAATCAATCCAAATCATTTCAAGTACATGGTAAGAAGGTAGCAAGATGCTTAATAGGCTAGGTATACTGTTTAGAAAAAGCTTGTGGCTGCAGTTAATGTGCAGTTAAAGATGAATGGCATATCTAGGTTGTATGTGACACAGATACAAAGACAGCAAAATTGGCTCAATTGGGGAAAAAAAATGAAAAAAATGCACAGTACTGCTTCCATTACTGGGTCAGCTTCCAAAGTACTTCAGTTGCTTTCATATGGAGCTAATAATCCTGCAGACTGTATTGGATGTGTGAACTTGAGTAGCGTTTGTGTCCTTCTGCAATGAATTTTGCTTGTCAGGTGTGCTGATGCAGAGATTTTGTGAGGGTTTTCTAACTCTTAAGTGCAGCAGCAGTGCATAGAGCAGCATGGGTCTGAGCTTCAGCTAAGACGTCCTGAAGCCTAAACAGTTCTGCAGGATTTAATGTGGATCTGGTCAGGCAGAAGCACAAGCTATGTTGACTCCATACAGTCAATTAACGTTTGAACTACTTTCCATCTCGGTTGTGTGAAGGGGGGGCTTACAATTATTTGAGATCCCAGGAAATGAATTTTTTCCTGCCACTTAGCTATTGTTTTGTTTCAGAGCTTATACGTACTACAAAATGGGAAATCTGGACAACAGAATAGCTAATCCAGATCAACTCCTTACACAAGATGTGGAAAAATTCTGCAACAGTGTAGTGGACCTGTACTCAAATCTTAGCAAGGTAAGTCTCTTCAAAGAGAACTTTCAGTAATAGCTGTGAACATCTAGGATGTGATGTCAGAGCTCAAAACGATTGCTTGCATTTATATGTGTATTGGTTGGAGTCTAGTGCTAAAAAAAGTTGTTTATGGTATTACATCATTTCATACTCTGTGCTTTCCATGACCTCTGCTAAAGCGCTGTTGTGGATTGTTATAATTTGTATTAAATTTTCTTTTAAAGAACTTAGCACGTTCTTTTGCAGTTGGACAGTGATGAATATGCTTTCTCAGCTAGTTAAGTTTCAGAAGAAAATCAATGGCTAGCTTTTAGTAACATACAAATGTTATTTTGGGTATGGAGGTTTGGTGGAATAAGCATTTCCCTCTATTCCTGTTGTAAATTTCAGGGGGTTTAGGTAATGAAGTAGAATACTGTTGAAATTTTTAGACTAAACTTTTTTTTTTGAAGCTGTTGTTCATAAAAGCAGAAGTATAAAGCTAAACACAAGTTGATGTGTTCAAAAACTTCTTGCTACAAAGCCTGTAGTTTGGCTGCCCTGGCTGTGAGGGAGAGTGTATGCAACAAGATGCTGGCAAATAGGAATATTGTTTCTGTCAGGTAGATAGCCAGCTATAAGGCATTGACCTTCTGCTCAGTATTTGTCACAATTACTTCATTTAAGTAATCACGGGGTCTAGTCAGCTTGTCTTAGTGAGCAGAATGTTATTACAGACCTAATATAGTAAAGTACTTTTTTGTATGGTATGTATGCAGGGGGTTGGAACTAGATGATCGTTAAGGTCCCTTCCAACTGTAACAATTCTATGATTCTGTGTACTTTGTCTGAATATCATGATGCTTTTACATTCTATTTTTGTGTGAATGTTTTCAGGATAACGTCATGTGGCTGAGGTTCCTTTTGTTTTAGCATTGAGTTTGTATAATGTGTTAACCAGTATTGTCCTTTTAATATGGAGCAGTAACTGTTCTTGGGGTGGTTGGTGGTTTCTGGACCATTCTGTATTTGTTTTATGTTGGTGTTCTAATGCTTTTTTTCCCCTCTATGCATCTCTTACAGCCCTTCTTAGATATAGTTTTGTACATCTTCAAGCTGACAAGTGCAATAGGAGCTCAGGTAAATCCAGTGGATTTTTTTTTTTTTAGCATAATAAGCAAATTTTCCCTTCTTTCGTTAGAGCCGTGTACCTGTTTGGAGTCTGAGGAAAACTCTAGACGATATTTATAGATTCATCCATTACTTGAGGGGATATACCGAAAATATGTTTTTACACTTAGTGTTTTGTATTCTTCAGTGTTCTCTATCTTGAGGCAAGCAAAACAAAAATCAGAATTTGCAGGCATTCAGTTAACAATTTGAAGAAACAATAAAGTTCTTTATTTTCTTCTAACGGTTACTTTGGAATCCCATTTAGTACAGTACCCTTCTGGGTACTTACATCTTGCATGAATTCCATTTAAGGGAGAAAATAAGTTTTCTGGTTTTTTGCAGCCTCTATTAAGGGTAGCCATTCCTTGCATTGAGTTGTATGACCGTTATATTCCCCCAATAAGCTGAATCACTTCAGAAATAGTTATTCAGCTTAATAAAATGATGTGGTGTCAAAAATGTTCAAGATTTGACAAGAAGTAGCTCTGGGACCTATGACATATGTTTTTCTGGAAACAGACTGCAGTAAGGCTTATCTGAACCTAGGTAGCTTTTCCAGTTTCAGATGTCTTTGCACTGCTCTCTGTAATACTTATTTAATACAAGCAGCTTATGCCAAATTCAGTTTATACCTTTGGTTTTATGCCATGCCACACTTGAGTAATATTTAAGCGTGCAGTTTGGGAGCCCTGGTCTGTTGAAGCTTAGGATCCGGAAGAATAGGAGATCCCTACCAGGACTGCTTGAGAGAAGCAGGAAATGTGTTGGAAATGTATGGATCAAAGAAGGGAATGGGGCTGAAATATTCACTGCTATGACAATGTAGCAAATATAGAGAAAAAGAAGTAGGTAGAAATGAAGGAGAGGAAATGAGGAGGGGAATGAGAACAAATGAGGAAATTATTTATGAAATAAGCTACGACAGTAGGACATAAAGATTGTACTGGGTGATGATTAAAAACTGGAGTAGGAGGCTGGGGTGGGAAGGGCATCTGGGGACGGAGAATTAGTAAAATTAGTAAAAATATCTACAGCACAAAAGAAAGGAAAATGAAGGGAATGACAAGAGTAATTGAATTGGTCACATAGACAAATGGGAGGTGAGAATCAAAGGATTCATGCTTTCTGGGTGTTTTGAATACAGGTGTTGCAATTTGAGACTCTAGATGGTAAGGCTTTATTCTTTTTTGATATTCACAGGGTCCAGCTAGCATGATGGCGTACTTAATTATTTCAGGGTTTTTCCTTACACGTTTAAGGAGACCAATTGGCAAGATGACTATTATAGAACAAAAATATGAAGGGGAGTACAGATACGTCAACTCGCGGCTTATTACAAACAGGTATAGATTTACTTGGATGGCAAGATATAAGTGACAGTAATACTGTGGTGTAAATGGAAGCTGGGTTAAAATATATTTGGAAAGTCTGATGCTATCAGTTCTGAGCTATGTGTTTGCATCTTTATGCGGATTATTATTAAGTAATTTGTATACACATTTTATTCCTAATTCAAAAGACAAACTATAGCTGGGGTATAATAAGCTTATGTTCCACTATAGTGAAAAAGTACAAACTCTTATTTCATAAGGTACCTGAAAGAGCTACGTTGCTGTGTTTTATGGCTGACTTTTTTAAAGACTGTCTTTAACAAAATGAAGTTGCATTCTTTAAGGGTTTGGTTTTGCTTTGTGTTTTTCTTTTTTTTTTTTTTTAGCGAAGAAATTGCTTTTTATAATGGAAACTTGAGAGAAAAACAGACTATTCACAAAACCTTCCGTAAACTGGTAGGACTTCTTTTATCTTTTAAAACATCTTAAGCAAAACTTCAATTAATTTTATCATGGTGATTCTTGACATATATTAATATAAGTTGAATTATAGTGGCCTGGTGTTTATGCTGCTATAGTCATTAGATTTAAAAATTAATTAGTAGGCTATAAGCAGAACACAAGTTTCTGATAGAATGGTCTTTCTTGTGCTACTTACCTCCTTTTCATCCACCACAGTTACTAGTCTCTCACTGCTTGGTGTCATGAGTAGGTTGTTTGGATCTAGAGTGCAAGTCTCTGCCAGCAGGGACACTTGTGTAGTGCTCGTCACCGTTACAGGGATGTTGAGGTGTCTGTGACTTGCTGAAAAATAACTATGGTATCAAATATCTGTAAAATAAGAAAAGATAGTAAAACAGGTACTGATAGAGTTTGACCGTTTTTCTCCTGTAACTTACCAGGTGGAACATTTGCATAATTTCATCCTGTTCCGGTTCTCTATGGGTTTCATTGATACTATCATTGCCAAATGTAAGTGTTTGTCCTGTGCTAATGGATTGCTATAAATAACAAAACACTAAACTTTTTACATGAGAATTCTCTTTTTTCTTATTGCTTCAATTAACGTGTGGCTTGATATTTACTCTTAAACTGCAGACCTTGCCACTGTGGTTGGTTACCTGGTTGTTAGCCGTCCATTTTTGAACCTGGCTGATCCTCGTCATCAGAATAGTACTCATGCAGAACTTTTGGAGGTAAATAGAACAGAATTAAAACAATTTCCTGAATTTAAATTTTGTTAGTCCACATAAAGAAACTTTCTTCTACTGTAGGATTACTACCAAAGTGGAAGAATGTTACTGAGAATGTCCCAAGCTTTGGGCAGAATAGTCCTAGCAGGCCGTGAAATGACAAGATTGGCTGGGTAAGCTTTAATAGTAGTTGTGTAAAATAATCTTTCTTAAAGTTATGTTGTTGCTGTTTCTCATCTCATTTTAAGAAACTGACTGTAGAATTAAAATGAGCTTATGTGCTGCTTTGTTCATTGCAGCACCATAAAAATCTAGATATTAGAAACACTTTATGCTGAAAACCTTTCTGAAGACATGCTAGTTATGACCACTAGTAATTTCATGTCTGAATAGTAGTAGCATAGATTTTGAATGTTTAATTGAAAAGACATTGTCAAACGCTCACCAATCAATTACGTATTGATTATTTACCAAACTGTTTTTTTTACATCTTAAGAAGAAAAGTTATCAAATATTTGGCTGTTACAGGAAAAGGTTTTTGTGAATATTGGACAACCTCAGTGCAACTCTTAAATTATAAACATTCTGTTTCTATGTCAGCTTTGTCATTTTGGTGGTTTAACAGAGTACTTATTAGAGCTTCTATGGATTTCTAAAACTTCTAAAAATGAATTACTTTTATATATATATATAAAACTTTTTTTTTTAGTTTCACAGCTCGAATTACAGAATTAATGCAGGTTCTGAAGGACTTGAATAGTGGCAAATATCAGCGTACTATGGTATCGCAAGAAAAAGGTAGATGTGATGTCGTATGCAATATGTGTAGCTCCATGTAGTCTTCCAGTGTCTAATACTTTTTTCTTAATTTAAGATGCAGATAAAAAGCAAGCTTTGCCTTTGATACCTGGATCTGGAGAAATCATCAACACTGATAACCTTATCAAGTATGTTTACAAAGTTTCCACAACTTACAAATACTATTTGTAACGTAGCCTGGCTTTTAAGTCTTTCCCTCTACCACTGTTAATAGAGATTTTAATATGTATTATTACAGTCTGCAATTTCTGTTGTACTCTAGTTTATTTGCAAATAATTCCATCACACTCCCACTCCGCATTTCTATTCTGTAAGTCAATCCTTGTCCTCTTACGCTGGCTGGACTTAGCCTTTTCGGTAACATTTCCTGCTGTCCTTTGTAATACGACTTCCCAGACCATTTTGTTAACACTTTATCAAATTTCTTCTTAGAAATACATCAGTTATAGATTTAATTCCATGGTATAATTTGGCTGTAAAAAATCTGGAGCAAGTCTATTCAGTTTCAAAATATTTGCTTGTAATTCTGTATGCTTCAACAGTTCATTGATGTACTCAAGTAGCGATCAGTTCCTCAGTTCTTTGCAGACTGAGGAACATAGTATTGACATAGTAGTACTACTTAAAGGTATAAAGTAAAGCCAGTTAAGAGATTAAATAGCCTTAGTCTGGTCAATGTGGAAAGCACGTAGTGGAACGGAGGGGAAAAAGGGGAGGAAGAAGAAGAGGAGATGATAGAGCTATTAGTTAAAAAAAAACCAAACACAAAACCAAACCAAAAAAAAAAAGCAAACAAGGGGGAGGTGAGCATTCGTTTTTGTATCCTAGAATTGTCGTTTGTTTTAGTGGTCATCTGAGCCTAAACCACAACAGATTACACTTCCACTAGCAGATTTAAAATGAAATGCATCCTTAAATGTAGTTTTGTATCCACAAGATGTTTTGGACACCAAAGGCTTAGAAGGATTCAGAAAACAAATACATGAAGGAAAAAAATAATCTCTAGATGTTTGTTAAAGACCAAGATATCACTTTTGGTTCAAGAACTACTTTACTGTTATTAGTTGGAAACTGAAAAAAGTACTGCTGAAGTCTTGCCCTATTCCTTAAATCTCTGAGTAAGTATTCAGTAACGGCTGCTTTTAGGCAACTGTTTTCTTTTTTTTTTTTGTTTTTTGTTTTAATTTTGCAATACAAATAGGTTTGATCATGTTCCGTTGGTGACACCTAATGGAGATGTTTTGATTCAAGACCTTAACTTTGAGGTAAGTTTTTAATAATATCATAGAAAACTATTTTTGTATAAAATTTTAAAGTGAAGATGATAATTTCAGAGGTAATCTGATTTATAAAAAAATGTGGAAACGAAAATGGAGAGCTGCTTATATGGTATGCTTAAATTTGAACAAAATTGTCATGTTAGTTTAAAAAACAAAAAAGTCATCAATAAGCTATTTTGAAAAAAATGTTTTTATTGTTATGAGTGTTTTCTTACAGCTGCAGTTGGTGCTAAACTATTGGAAAAAAAAATTAATTATTGGTTGAAATTACTCATTGTAATGTCAGAAAGTACTGTGTACAAGCCCACAAGGATACCAGCTTGTCTTAATGTTTGTAGAAACTTTCAGAAATCCTTTCTCACTATCCTTTTAATGTGTTTGCTTTGCATTTTTAGGTTCGCTCTGGTGCAAATGTTCTGATTTGTGGGCCAAATGGGTGTGGGAAGAGCTCACTTTTTCGTGTTCTTGGTGAGGTAAGGGAACTTTTTGAAATAAATGGGGGAGAATCCAAAGCACAGTTGTAATTGGACTTTTTTCGTCACGTTTAAACCTTTTTCTTGTTGCAGTTGTGGCCTTTGTTTGGTGGGCGTTTAACAAAACCTGTAAGAGGAAAGTTGTTCTATGTTCCTCAGGTGAGGCCAAGTACTTCAATTGACAATAGTGTTTTCTTTCTTCCTGCTTTGACTAAGTTTAGAAATATTTGACAAACCTTTTTTTTTTTCTAACTGTATCTCAGAGACCATATATGACACTTGGAACACTCAGAGATCAAGTTATATATCCAGATACTGTAGAAGATCAGAGAAAGAAAGGGATTTCTGACCAGGTAATGATAATTAGTTCATTAACCCTTGTCTTGGTTAAGATGAGCAATGCTTTATCTTCAGAAATACTGAAATTGCATGTAGTTTGTTTTTAATATTTGAGGGATGATAGCACACCAGTATAATAGTATAACCCTTTATAACATTTTTCAGTCACTTTATTAAGTGCACTTAAGCTCTTTTTGTCATTCCTGTTTCAATAAAAGGTGCTGAAGGAGTATTTGGATAACGTCCAGCTGGGTCAAATCTTGGAACGTGAAGGAGGCTGGGATAGTGTTCAGGACTGGATGGATGTACTCAGCGGGGGAGAAAAACAGAGAATGGCAGTATGTCTCAAAAGCATAAATACTTAACAAATACCAGACATAGGTTGAAAACGTAACCTGAATTGTAAGCAATTGTTGTTTACTAAGTATTAATATTTTACTTAAAGAAGAAACCCCCGAAATGTGAAATACCTGAATACTGCGAAAACAACCTAAAATAGAGCCTATTGTACACAAAATTTAATAGGAAATGTTGACCTTTTACCATGCCATACACATTAATTATGTAAACAAAAGTTCTAAAATAACTTTTTTTTAAAAAAGTAAAGATAATATACAGCTCTCAGATCTTGAGATCTGATAAGGGTGCCAACTTAAAAGAAATTCCCTTGCCACAGTAAATTTTTGGATACTGTTTCTTAGTTTAACTTCTAACACTGCATTATTTGTTATAGTTCTGTATTCACAGTAGCTTTTTGGCTTGCATTCCAGATGGCAAGATTATTTTATCATAAGCCCCAGTTTGCAATTCTGGATGAATGCACCAGTGCTGTTAGCGTTGATGTAGAAGGCTACATTTACAGCCACTGCCGAAAGGTAAGCTCTTTGTTTTCTAGAATTATAACTCTGTTAACAGGAAACTTAATGACACAAGGTGCATTCTTCCTTATGCCTTGTGTAGATTTAAAAAACAAAATAAATGCTTAGAAGGGCATGCAGGGACTCTTTAAGCACACTAGAATTCAATAATTGTTTTGTAGTCTTAAAATAATTTAGATGTACATGTGGCCTCTTTACATCAGAGGATTCTTAACTAACTGGTAAGTGACCTTACTTTTCCAGATAAACTCCTAGAATGTCAAGTGAAGATTAAATAATCTAAAATTTTATGCTTTTTTTGTTGTTCAAGAGGCTTCTTTTGGCCAGGGCAACAGAAGTGAAAGGTGGGAAATTAAGATTTCCATCTTTCTTGAGATATGAAAAGCCAAGCACTCCAGGAAAACATGATGATATTAAATGCAGTTTTCTATTTTCTTTCCCACTTATACTCACCTTTTCAGATTCTACATAGTGCCATGTGAAATATCAATAAGATTCAGTTTCACACCCCTATCTTGGGAAAGAATGGGCTTGAAATAACATTAATTATTGAGTAGCAGTATTCTCGGAATGATAATGGAGCAAATCTGCACATCTACTGAAATATGTGCTTGAAACTTGAAGTGGGAACTTAAGGAGCCTTTCGTAGTAGTAAATTGATACTAGATGAGGAGTCTGCAGAAGAATGGACATTATTTATTGAAATAACTTTACCACATGAATATCAATACCCTGACAATTTTCTGAATCTGTCTAGCATATACTTGTTATTCTGTTAACTTGAATGTTCATTTCTGCTTTTGTTTTACAGTTACTGTTGCCAAGTGGCTAATGCATGTTACTGAAAAAATAGAATTCCTGGTTAAGCTGTCCATGCAGAAAGAAAAAATTGTCACCCTGTTAAATCATCAGAGTAATTTTGTCCTTTAATTGGCCCTACTGTTAGGGATGCATAATTAACTGAGTTGCAAGGAAACAAAGGAAGATTATTCACCTTTAAATTGTCACTTTAAGTTTTTGATTTATTAATAGCTTTTGTGGTTTTGTTTTTTTTTGCTGTTAAGGTAGACTTGTTTTAATCACCAGGTTTGTTGTTTTACCTGCCTCCTGCCTTACCTCCTTTGCCCAGTTCATTCTAGCTTTTGCCAGATCATTAGGAGCAAAAGAACGGTGAAATCAATTATAAAAGATAAATCCCTCCTGCTTTTTTTTTTTTTACACTGCAAAGTCTTGCATTAAGGCTGCACATACCTACTGTTAATAATAGAGTCTGGAAGTTTGTGTTTATGAATTTAAGCTCTTCAGCTGAGATCATGCTGAAAAAGAACACCTAACCCATGAGAAAAATTAACTGCTTTATTTTGTATGTTTTCTTCATGTAGGTTGGCATCACTCTCTTCACTGTCTCCCACAGAAAGTCACTCTGGAAACATCATGATGTATGTAGCCTTTGCTTTTGCTAAGGATATCTGTAGGTGGTAGGGGTTGTTTTGTTTGACTTTCTATTAAATTGACTTTACAATTCAAGGTGTTCTCATTTTTATATCCTAATAGGTCATGTTCTGTGTTTTTGTTTTTAAACTTTACTTTCATAATTCAGTTTTACTATTTGAAATATTCTTATACTTCTAGTTATGAAGGGAAAAGTAACCAAAAATCCTTAAATGTATCTGTAAAACTAGCCTCACAAGTATGAAAGGCTCATTAGATACTTAACATCTTTCTTAGTCTCGAAGAAATGCTTGAACTAGAATCCAGTAAACAGCATGGAGTTTTTGCTCTCAAGATACCTAATACATCTACAAATAAAAAAGTTCATCTCTAATAATACATGTTCTTTTTTCTTCCAAATGAAGATTTTACTATTGTTATTACTACTTATGCAGACATACTGTATGTGTGTGGGGAAAATATTGAATTAATACATAGAGATGAATGTGTACCTTAAGTATACTGTCACAAACACCAAGATAGCAGTGTTAAGTCTAGGTGTGACCATTAACAGACTGAGGGGATGATATGAACAAAAACAGTTCAAATTTTTTTTCCAGAGGCAATTGAATTTAATGAAACATGAGGTGGGAGAAGCTTACCCTCTGGCTAGCTGAGTTTAAGATTTTGCATAAAAACTACTTCAACATATAATTTATTTAGGCATTTATATATGTGGTAACTATTCGGTGGTTGATAACATATGCTCTTTTATTTCAGTTTTACTTGCATATGGATGGCAGAGGAAACTACGAGTTTAAGAAAATAACCGAAGACACAGTTGAATTTGGATCTTAAAGTCATGAACTGAACTGCTACAGAGACTGGTGATTACAGGAAGTGTGTAGAATGACAGACATTGTACAATAAAACTACTCAGCTTGTTTTTTTAACAAATTAACTAGGATAACCGAAAACAAGCTGTTAAGCGTTTACTATTATGTAGGATATTGCTAATTGTGTATATGTTGGTTTAATTATTGATATGTACTAAGAATGTCCTTATTCTTGTGGTTTAAAAACCTGCCTAAATTAAATTGGGCTTAAATCAGTGTAACCTGATTCATCCTGGGATGCAAACCATTTGAAATCAGCTGATTTGACTTTTGTAGACCTTCTTTCCCTTCAGTGAAAAGCCCTGTTAAAATTAGGGTTGCTACCTCTCTTGTTCCTGCAAAGCAGTCTTGGATTTTTGCTCTGTTCTATGCATATTTCTAAGTTATCTCACATGGTGCAGGACATTCTCCCATCTTCAGATCTGTGCCCTGTTAAATGAAAGAGCCTTTTCCTTGACCAAGCCTTGATAATGTAGCCGATATGCCCTTGCTGATAAAGGATGGACTGAACCTAAAAGACAAAACTAATTCCTTCTGCTAAAAAAATTAAGCTTGTTCTTTGCTGGGTTTTGGATTCTCTTTAACATCTGTTTGTCCATGCAGTTCTCTCTACTGCTCAGCAATCCCATTCTCTCCCAATTTAGCAAGAGCTTAATCCATCCCATACCCCAGCTGCCCTTTTTCTGTCAGATAAATGCTATGGTAATGAAGAGTTGAGAGGAGGTTGAGGGAGGAAAGGACTGACCAAAAAAAAAAGGGGGGGGGGGAAGTGGTGTTCTTTGTATCAGTCAGTCTTGTGCGTGTCTTCAGGTCTGAAGAATGAATGGCCCCCACAAGTAGAATCAGAGAAAATCATGTGGGTCTGGTTATTCTTCTTTTGAAACCAGCAGGGGCTAGAATGGACTCAAAAGTGTTAGTCTGTGAAATAGCAGACACTTGTCTGTCCTATGCGTGTTCGGTCCTGTAATGCAGCAGTTGCTTTTTCTAAGTTCCTCCTTTTCTCCCTCTTCAGAAAATCAGATCTCCTCATGGTTTTAGCTGTGCTTCAGGTCTTGAGTTTGAAAGTAAGTGATAATGGTACTTCCTTTTTGGCCTTCTAGGCTGTGAAGGCTAAAATGATGCTTTCATACTCCACATTTACTATCTTATTTGTCATGAGATTTCTTGATTTCTGGTACAAATTATTCACCAGGGATTCTCGCTGTTGTCTAAGGTTCGCTAGTCTCTGCTGGTTTTCTTGTTCCAGCTGCCAAATCCCCTTGAAGAAACCAAACTCTTTAAATAGTTTACTGTTACCACTTTTTCCATACAAATGGTTACTGTGGTTGCCATGTGACTTTGAAAAACATAAATGCAGCAAGGTCATTTTTTTGTGATCATGGAATAGGAAGGTATAGCTCAAACTGAACTGCTGTATAGGCTTTTAAACAAAAATTTACAATGCCTGTTGTACAGTGAAGGTCTAGTAGTTTTTTAGTGTTCCATATAAGATATAATATAGGAATGTACTACATGAAGGCATGCATAAAATATGCAATAAATCTGTTGTCTGTTCATCTTTTATCAAGGGTTTAGATTAAAAACAAAAACAATTTTTTATAAAATGGATATGTACTTGGATGCACTCCTGTTTGTTAATTTTTACCCAATTTGATTAGTCATCATCTTTCACATTGAAATTGCTACCTGTTAATATTTTTTCTTTTATCATAGTTCTTGCCCATACCTGTCACTACTACTATTCTTTCATAGTACTCAAATGCAAACAGCTATCTTGGTATAAGAATCGAGTGACCACAGTAGATTCATAGCATAATGCATCAATGAAAATCAAAAAAAAGCCTTTCTGAAGTGTAGTGTTCAAGAAAATAAGGTATCAGAATAAATTTTTGTGCTTGGTCCACAAGAAGGCAAATAGATATCTCATTTTACTAATTTTTTTTTCCCCTTTTCATTCAAATTCTCACATCAGCCATAATGTAGCAGGTAGCAGCATGCTGTATGTGAGGTGGTAGTCTTTTTTTTTTTTTTTTTTTTTTTTTTAACTGTAACCGTGAAAATATGGATGCCACATAGCTATTTTTTCTTTTTGGTGAAAGTTCTCAGCACAAATGCAACTTCTTCCCTTGCAGGGGATGTTTTATTAGCCTTTTAGAGAGACAAAGAAAAAGAAAATCTCTAAAATGAGAAAGTTGCTATTATCCTTGTGACTAGGGCAGACTTTGCAGTGGAGTAGTGAACTTGGGATACTTTAATGTATTTTTAACACTGACAAGCAAAACCACACACAGCACACTTATATAGCACCCCAGCAGCCAATCCCAAGGTACTTTACAATTCAATCAGTTAATAACAGAATTTTGTGTAATCTCAGATTTATTTTAAAAACTAAAAACAAAAAAAATTTAAGAAAATCCAACTCCATAACCAAGGAGGAAGGAATAGGTTTGCCTTTAGATGCCATGAAGTTCATTGAAACTGAGGATGCTAGTCTCTCCTTAGGGCCAGGACTTAGTGTTTCTAAATATACTGGAAGGAAAGAAAAATATTGTGCACTTGATTGTAAGAGAGGCTTACAAGGGAAGTATTAAAAAGAACGATGTTTTAGAATGATATTCTTAAAAGGCCTTACATTAAAGTATTTTGAGATAGACTTGGTCTAATGAAAGATTGTAATAAATAAATAAATAAAATCTGATAAAATGACCGAGTCTCAGTTCTGTTGCAGAATTGCACTGTGATACAGTATTTTAGCTGTTAGGTCTTTTTAATAGCACAAGCTGGAACTTTGTAAACTGTAATTCTGAACTATCGTAGTAAGACAGAGTACGGATGAATATTTTCAGTCTCAAACTGTTGGTGTTTTGCAGATGGTACTGGTAATAGTCAGATGGCTGCATTTCAGCAGTGGTGGGAAACATTCCTGTATGTAAATACTGTAAAGTGCTTTGGAGGGGGAAATGGCGCTATATAAATGTAAGACATTAAGTGCCTCTGAAATAATAATAAATCTAAAGATAAAATATATTGAGGCTTTTTCTGTTTCTTGATGATTAGGAATTTTGTAACCAAGCAGCAAATGCATACTCAACAAATCTCAAGTTACTTAGTTGGGTGATTGACTTGTGTTCAATTTATAAAGTCTGTAGTACTGTCTGAAATTCACCCTGGAATCGGCCGGAAGACGTCATCCAGTTGTAGGCTTTACAAAAACCGTGACCTCAGTACTGAAGGTATGTACTTAGAGCAATTGGATTATAGGTGCATTAATCTGTTTTAAGTCTGGACTGGTTCTGACCTCCACTATACTGGAACATGTGTATTGTGTAGCATTCTTAAAGAGTAACGCTGCCTTTGGTTTGTATGCCTCGACGTTCGAATTCTTCCTTATATAGAGGGAAAACATCAGTTCCTGGAACGCTAGAACGGAAACCATGGAGCAACAAATTCAAACTCTTTTCAAGGATCAATCCACCATCTTTTGAGGATATTTAGTAACCTTGGTCCGATATTTCTGAATGTTTACTAAAGCCATCCCATCTCAGGAGAAATTAAGCTTTCTTGACGAAGCCTTTTTTTGGGGGGTGATGGTGCTTTCTACGGGACTAGCGTGAGACTGGAATAAGCTGTGAGGTGAGCAGAACATCGCTGTGAACCTTGTAATCTTCCATCCCAAATGCAAAGTGTGTTTCACTGTGTAATGTATATATTTTTCTTACCAAAAAATCCCAGCAGGAAACACACACAAAAATCCAACCTACCTTTGACCCTTGTAGTCCTTCTGGGAAAAGTTGGCAGTGTAAGCTACATCCTAGCCAGTGGGCATGTTGGAGATGTTTCTTGCCCGAATGTGGCACTGATAGAGTGGCTGGACAGCCCCAAGATTACTCTAGCACCATTTGAAAGTGACTTGTACTATAAGAAAATTCTGGATATATTGCCACTTCGTTAGCTCTGTACTGTATACTAGAGAAGGTGGCTAGTGAAAAACAAAGCAGCGTGGAGTGCTACTGTGACACACACTTGACAGGCTTTTTAATTAATTTGCATTTAGTATTGACAACTTCAATGAGTTATGCTTCTGCAGAATAGGGAATTCAATCTTCATGTTTCTTAAATATATAAAGAAGAAATATCCTGTGGCTTAGGACTAGAGAGAAAAAAGTAATTTAGTGGTTCTTACATAGGATGCAGCCCTCTGCACACTCAGCAGGTACCAGTGCGTTCTGAAGTGCTCTAGAAATGTGAAAAAAAACATTAAGATGGCCTATCATCAGATAGGAGTTAAAAATCCATTCTTAAAACGTATATATAATTGTCATAGATACTATGAGATGTCCATAGAAACATCCATGGTAATGATCACCTGAAATCCAACTGTGAAAAATAGTAGGGGGAAATGGTTACCTTGGTTTTATAGAAAAAATAAACCACAATTTTTATCTGTCAAGAAGAAAATCAACAGTGTGCAAGTTCAAATTTCTGCTTATAAAGCTGCTGTTCAAAACACTTATTTCTATGTGTAATATTGTTGCCTCTATTAAGTGCAGATATCAGTTGGTTTGTGCCAGTCCCTTTCACGAGCATGGAAAGAGTTTTCTTGGTTTTATGAATTGGTGATGTGCAGCTGTTTTGGGAGGAGGTTGGTTGCTTTTCCTTTCACATGATGTGTTCCAGGCTCTTGCTAGTGGTCTGGATACAGTCTGCTTTTTAATAATGACGCCTTAAACTTCGTCTGGAAGCTTAGAATGGCTGTGCACATTACAGGGTCCTATAATAATGTTTGTTTAAATGTTCTGATGAAACCCATCCTGTTGTGTGCATTCAAACATAAGATGAAACTGGTTTCATCTTGAAATGGCAATATAGCTGAGCTAGTTTACTATGAAAGCAATTTGTCTTTTACATCAAAACCTTAGAAAAATGTCATCTTCCAAGTTGCTCAGCCGTCTTTGAACTGCTGCATCATTTTCTTTCCTTGTATGCAAAAGCAGAGCCAGATGACAAGCAGCCTGGAACTTCACAGACAGAAGCTGTCTTAAGGGAGTAATTTGAAAAATATGACAGATTCAGGGTTTACATAGAAACAATACGCCTAAACATCTGGTGAATTTCCATGGGGATTGACTTTAGAAACTAAAGACGTTTTGCCAGTAAATCCTGCAAGGAATGCAACAGTGCGAGAATAATCGCCTGACTGGCATTTTAAAATAGGAGAGAAGGGGAACTTGGACATTCCATTTCTGTGGAATGTGTCTTTCACAAACCAGGCTTAACGGTCTCACAGTTTCTCTCACTCTGGTTAGAAACCTCACCTTTGGCAAGTCTGAACCATAAAGATTCAATACAATGGCTTTTACTGGCAAAAGGCGCTCTTGTGCCCTGTCGCCCAGCCCCATTCTCCGCTGTGCTTCTCCACAAACCAACATCCTTGTTCCCCACCCATCCCTCGTTCTGGGAAACAAGTGGCTTCCACAGCTGATGCCGCACCAAAATAGAACAGAACTGGAAAAATGAGGTCAACGCCGTCTGGACAAAACTAAGACTGCTGAGATTGGTTTAGTTGGGTAGAAATGGGGAACTCCACCTACATGACTGAGCAAGTTTTCTGCATTAAAATAACTTTAGAGTTTGGCACACATCACAACTAATTTTTTAAGCTTGATTATAGAAAGTTTGGGGAATACTGCTCTGGAAAAGACACTCTGTGTATGCAGTTGAAGAGACAGTCTTCTACGGAACCAAATATACCCTTCCTTTCCTTAGACTCAATGGTTTAGTGTGAGCAGGTACAAAGAAACATTTGACTAATTTTAATCATGAATCATGACAAGGTAAGTAGTGTCAAGATCTCCCTAAAATAAATTAGCCTTTATTTATTTCCTTTATTGTGGTATTCTACTGTGGGGATGTACCGGCACAAAAGCAACTGTGTCAGAAGCTACTGGTGTGACAGAGTCGGTAAAACACTGAAAAGAATCAAGTTTCTATAGTGGGGCTGATAAGCTGATGTATTTGGGAAAATAATGGTTAAAAAGAAAGGTGCATGTGCTGGAGGCTTCTTAAAATTCAGATGCAATCTTATATATTGCAACAGAACTTCTGGGAAGCCAGGAACCATTAGCAAATTTTTTTGGAGCTTAGTAGGGAATTAAGGGCCAAGGTCAAATCTACGTGTTGATGTTCTTTTCTTTTTTTAACCCACAAATGCTAACTAGATAATTAAAAATTTTGAAGTAGATTTTTTTTTTTCTTCGAATAGTCGTATTTATCATAGTCTTCAGTAGAGAATTTTGGAAAGGCTACTTGAAGTTAGTCCTTCAATGTTCACAAATATCTCTTCATGCTTAGTGTGTTAACCTCTGTAAGCTTCCTCTGAGGCACCAGGGTGCATCATGCTGGTGGGATAGAAGGTACCCAAGTAGGCGCGTCTGAAAGACAGTAGTAGTTCCTGTGTACACCATGTGTTTTATTGTCCCCAAGGTTGTGATATATTGTGGTGAGCTGCTTGAGAGTCTCAGTACAGAAGAGCAGCCCCTCACCTGGGACCCGTTTTGACTTCTTGTGCCTGTCATTGCCTCTAGAGTGGAAGGTCGTTCCTGCAAAAGACTTTTTTGGGGTTGCTTTTTTGAGACAAGCTCAGCAGAACTCAAAGCACATAAAGCCCAAAATAGCCCCAGTTACAAACATGGCTGCATTCCAGCTGTTCCTACCCAGGCCTTGCTTTTCGGTGCTGCTAGACAGATAGCGTGTTATCACGGTTCCAAACATAGTTTGTACTTCAACATAACTTTTAGGGCTTTTACAGCTCAATTTATGCCACATGCAGTAATAACGCATTTTCCGGTGCTCCTAGAAGACTTAAGTCTCTTCTCCGAGGTTCTCAGTGCATTCCTCTAAGAGTTAAAAGGGCAGCAAAAGGAATCTGTTTTCTGTTTGAAGCATACCGAGGAAAGAAAGTCTGGTAAGAAGCTTAACGTCCAATGTGAAAATCTCCTAATTCTGGGGTACTCCTGAGTTTTCTGAGACTAAAGAAGAACTTTATCAGGAGAAGGGAGTATGGTTTTGTGCGGGCTTTAACACCATCGTGCAAACAGTGGGTAAATAAGTTCTTGTTGCTACCTGCTGGATTGTTTTCAGCAGTGGTTGAAAACTGGACAAGACAAGGTATGTTGTAACCCAAGGACCCTGGAGAACCTGGCAGAGGGAAACATGGACTGAATGGAAGACGGGGGGGAGTTCAGGGGGAGAGAGTTGCTCCCAGCCTTCCTATCGGATCTCACTGAGCTGTTCAAACTACCTGCTCCTCTTCATTATGAGGAAAGAGAGATTTAACAAATTTCACATGCCGTTTTCCTCCAAATTTTGGTGAAACCTGGATTCAAACTCAGTATCATTGTACTAGCCATTTAGGAAAATTTGGATTGTTAACATGCTGATTATGCCTTTTTTTGCCACTTGGTGTCACTTTTTCTAGGCAGATGAAACAGGATACCAGCCACGCAGTTGCGGAATTAATGTTGTAGGGATGGTGCACGGAGTATAAGCTGTATGTGCAGGGCTCCTGTTTGGATAAAGCAGTGTGAAGGGCAGAGAAGGAACGGATCTGCGGTGCTTGTGGTTCCACTACTACAGTGACGGCTGCAGCGGTGACAAACAATGGTATGGTTGCTCCCTTGGTGCTTTATGGAAGCAAATGAGTATGTTATGAATAAAGTGGAAAGATGGGAAGTCAGATTGAGCATCATCTCTGGAGACCTATATGTTTGGTGTGAACGGATGGTAAAGTATGAAGGCAGCAGAAGGAAACCCTGTGTTAGTCAAGGATGCCCTCTTTAAAAAAAAACACCAAACAACAACAACAACAACAAAACCCCAAACACCTTTTTCCCTGGAATAATAAGTACTTTTTATTGCAGCATGTTTTAAAATCACAACTGTCGTACTGGCTCTTTCATTACACTAGCTTTTTAATTGAGTTATGTGATTACTGAAGAACTAATTAAAAAATTATGTGATCTCATTGGGAAAATATTTCTCTATTCAGAGGAAGGAGGTTTTTAATTAATCAGCTCTTTTGATGAAATAGTTTTGTGACTATAACAATGTCTGAGTACTTTGCTATTTAAATATTTCTTGAAGTAATAAGGTAGAAAATTTGAAAATAAATACAGAAGAAAATGCACCAGCGAGGATAACTGAGATCTGGCACTGTGAATATTCGTTGAGTTCAGATTAATAACCTCATTGGTAGTTAAACAAGCCACAAAAAAATGTTAATATTTAAAGGTAATTTGGTGCCCAGAGAAAGGCCCTCAGAGCAGTGCTGGCGAATGTTCTGGAAGTTATTGATCCAATTAGAGTGACCAAGAGAAGCTGTGGAGAGTGAAAAAATGCTGCCATGCTATTAATATATTCTTGATTGTTGATTAAGGGCTATGTATTTATTCAGGTGCTATATTTTCAGTTAAATGAGATCCTAACCCACTGTTTGCAGAAGGGAGACAGAAATGAGATGGGGACGGGGGAGAGGAATGGAAACATCAACAAAGGAGCCAGGGGAAGTATAGAGCAGAAAGGTTGTGAGGCTCTTACATGAGCAAATCACTGAAGTATGTCACTAATAGGGCACAAATTTTGACAAGATGAGAAACAGGCGCAATTCCTGCAATTGGAAATACAAGAGAGGAGCTGGCTGTAAAAGCCCTGGAGGCAGTCCACGTAGCTGTGTCTTTATTCCCAGGTACTGGCAGGTTTTACTGAAGAAATCACCCCTCAGGCAATTCTTCCTATGAACTTGCCTAATTCATCTACCGTTAGAGGCTGAGGAATAACAGGGAAAGATGTTCCTTCTGTGTCCTTTTGGGGGATACGGAAATGGGCTACCTGGGCTGGATGAGAGCCTGCGCCAGAAGCAGCAGAAGGATCTCGCTGGTGGGAAGATTTCTCATCGTATGGTGGAAGGAAGAGGAGAGTTGCAGCTCGTCTGTCCTGGTCATTACACCCTGAGCTCTTGCGTGTGTCCTGCTGGCGGGCACTGGAGGGCACACACCTGTGAATAAAGGAAGGGTGGCTTTCCGTGCCAGTTTCTCTTTGTTAAGGGAATGGGTGTGCTGTGTGAGAGAGCATGTGCCACGGTGAATAACACCACACCTAATGGCTGTGGAAGGATTTTCAGCTGGCCAGTTCCTGCTTCTGGCCTGTCTAGCAGGTTGTTCTGTTTTGGTTTTCCTGTCTTTCTCAAACGTGAATACCAGGTCCTCTCCCTCCCTCAGTGACAAACACAGGCTATAGAAAGCGTGGTCATTTGTATGTGGATAAATACTGTGTAATTAGAAGACTACTCAATTGGCTCTGGGGTCTGGTACTGCCCAAAGCCCGCTCATTCCTGAGTGTTACAAGGTTCTGAAACAGTAGCGATCACTACTGACCTGCAAAATAATCAGCATTACAGCACTGAGCCAAGAAGGTAATCTATCACAGCTGTCTATTCTCACTTACTTAATGCAGAAACCTTTTGTCCTGAGTTGCCACGTAACTAGTGATCCAAGTTAAGCTTATAATCACATTCTTATCATTGCATGCCTCTCAGCAGCAGCCTTGTCACAGTGGAAAGCTGAGTCTGCTAGAAATAGACTAGCTGAGCTGTTTGCTGCCATATCCATCGTACATACATTTATGAAGTCCTGCACAGCTGTTCATTTTAAGCAATGGCGGTAATTTTATTGTCTGTAATGCTCTTAGGGCTGGCAGAAAAGCAGCATAACACTATCAGCCCTTTTTCACTTGCGTGAGAAAAATAATATGTTTTTAAAGCAGTGGTATAAAGTGGAAGTGGCTCATTTTACAGTATGCAATGTTACACATTCATTTGTAGAAGGAGAGAACGCACGTGCTGTATCAGGAAACCATGCAAGCGTGGTTCTGCCCTTGAAATGGTTGGATACCTTTTACAGATGACAAGGAGCAAAGCAGAACGGGGGAATCGGGACCACCGGTGGGAACATGCTTACAGAAACCTGCTTAGAAGATACACCAGAGAACTTGGGTGCGTAGGAAAAGCCTGCCCGCTCTCACATCGAGCCCCTGGGTGGCTGGCTCCATCTTAGACGGGCGCAGTGCTGAAGTGGCCACGTGTGGGTTGTAGGCAGGATCTAGTCTTTCCTCCTAGCAACAATACTTTTATTCAGCAACTCCTTTTGCTCACCCTGATACTCTGAGAAAGTTAAATCTCTGCATAAAACGCTTCGCATGGACTCGGTACGCTGACCCAAGGGATGCTTCCGGAAGTTTGCAATAAAAAGCCCCTTTCTAAAGTGTCTCCACAAACAGCAAAACCCCCCCCTTTGAAACAGGATCTGCGAGCCCCGTGACTCTGGTTGCTGAGCATTGTTGGATAACATAGCGCAGCTAGGGAACAGAAGCGCTTCAGATTTCCAGAACTTGTGCAGTAGGGGGTCACTCTTACACCATTTAAGGCACTTGTTTGCATTTCTATGGGTGTTCCTTCTTTCTTCCTTTTAATAAAAACAACCTTCCTATTCAGAACAAACCAAAAAATCTCTGAAGCAACGAAGCATGATTTATAACATTGTTTTATGTGGCTTATGACAATCAACTGCGTGGTCTGGTTTAAAAAATGGTATGCCGTATCCTACGGGTTTTCCCTTTCCTGTGAGCTCTTCCCTTTTCTGGTCTTCACACTGAATGAAGCTGAGGAAGCAGAACAGCATAGGGAAGGGAAGTAATGATGACAACTTTGGAATGTTTTTAAAGTTACTCCCACAAGTGCTCTCATATTTTTGATTGCTGTTGTAAGAGTCCTCCTCCATATAAGGCTTTTGCATCAGCAGAAAATGGATCAAGCATTTATTGCACAATATTAAGTAAACAGGGGTTTTTTTGGGGGGGTGGTGGTGTTTTCTTCCCTCTGTAAAAGTGGGAATTAAAGAACAAAGAAAATCCCCATAAACCACACTCACACGAGTCTTAATCCGTGCGAAGAAGGTATCTACAATACAGTAGGGATAAAAACCATAAACGTTCTGTAAAAACTGCTAGAATGTGATATTCATTTTACATGATGCTATTCCTTCTCATAAATGCAATGGATATCTTTGTTTAAGACATGTATGAAGCTTTGAGATATACAGCTAATTAGCGCCAACCACACGATGTGTTTTTTCCCCCCGTTCTCTTGATATTTTTTTTTTGGTGCCTGTCGCCATCATTAGCAGCAGCAATAGATACCAACATTAGCTGCAGCAGTTCCCATCTCTGGGCCAGGCCCCATCATGCCTTGAATGAAGGTCAGTACCACAAGCGGTACAGGCACCGTGCCGGGAATCCCTACGTGATACATCCAAAGAGACGTACAGTGCACTTTCCATTAGAATGCGAAGCTGTGAATGCAAACAATGAATAATCGCTCACATAAGCAGACGGCTGAAAAGCAACTCGGGACTCTTCAAAACTTTTAATCTGTTCGTGAACTGTGGCTTCTCATATTTTTATCCTTACAAGCAGTAGGTGCCCTGGTAGTCTATTTTGCAGAGTCCTGGTTAGACTTCTGGCAGGTTGCCTACGCTGCTGTTGCAAGATAAGTTTCCTAAATCTGTTTTTAATTTAGTTCTGGAATGAATACTGTGCTTCATTTAAAAAAGGAAAAGAAAGTCTTATTTTCCCAGTCACCTTTATTTCACTAGAAAAGTATAAATTACCATCATAAATACAGATATCACCAGTATAAAAATTAGATTCTCATTTATAAAATAAATATTAAAATAGTCAAAGCAACAGGTACCTCCAAATCCCATCACCAAGACGATTTGAATCTGTACCCCATAAACTATTCATTCACCAACTGTTTAATTAAAAATAATGTTGAAAATGCAGTAAATACTGCTACCTACTCAGTGCTTGCATAAAGTGAGTTACTACTGACTCAGAAACTGCGAAGTATTTGTTCTAACACTTACTTGGAACCATCAGGCTACCCTGTCTGTAAAACTCTAGGTGTAGCGTAATCCAGATGTGCTCTCCAGGTGTATAGCAGGTACCTGCTTCAAGAGCATTCCTTACAAGTCACCAGGTACAGTAGTTTCAGTTTGTTTACCTTTGATTGTTTATATCCAAAGATAAAATGACCAAGTTAATTTTATCCAAGAAGTGCAGAAATAATAGTAGCGTCTTTGTCACATCTGAACTAACAGATCATTTCACCAGTTAATAATGTTAAAAGAAAGTCAGATAAATAGAGGTTTTGTTTCATAGAAACAGAAAGATGTTCCTTTTAGTTAGGTAAAGGACACATATTTTTCAACGGTAGTGTTTTTTTCCCCTCACAAGTACCATAAATCTTCTGGCTCAGTAAGGCCATACTTTCAGAATGGCTGTACCTGGTCAAGTCAAAGGTCCATCTAGTTCAGAATCCTGTTTCAGACAGGACGATAGAAGGAGCTTGGGAAGAGCATGTGAGCACGGTTAGGATACCGCTAGACCGCTAGAATGCTCTTCCAGCCTCTGGCCACTAAGTGACACAGGGCTTCCTGACATAAGGATTTTTCATCTGTGACCATCTAACAGATTTTTGACTCCACGTCAGGTTTGGGCTTCAAAATTCCTGTATCAGAGAGGCTAAAAGGCTCCACCCAATTACACAATTTATGTTTTTTGGGTTTGGTTTGTGGGTTTTCTTTTTGGCTTTGGAACTGCCACTAGCGTCCACAATATTTTTTCCTTAGACACCATTAAGCGGTTCCTTTTCTCTTGCAGCTTTTGCTTTCTTGCGTTTACACAGGATCACCGATAGGACAATGGCAAGAGTGATGACTGCAATTGCTAGCACTGCTATGATGATAAAGACTTCGGCTCCGTATTCTGTAGGGGAGGAAAAAAATTCCAAGATTCAGTTATCAGAGGCCATAATGTCACAGTGCTACAAACGCTTAGAACCCAGTCAGTCCGCTGAACCAGAAAATGCTTTCTGTATTTTACAGTATCCCAGAGGTGGAATGACCAGTGTGAACTGAATTAATTTTAACGTGAATTTGTTGGACTGAGGTAAAGCTTTATTTCACCTGGTTCACACTAGGTTTTAATCTAGTTTAATTAGTGCACTAAAATGCCGTACTACCACCACAAGAATAAGTCAAACCATTCCCCCTACCCCTCCAGGATTTCTGTGAAACTAAGTCCAAGTGGAAATTTATTCTAGGTTAGAAGCTAGAAAACACCAACAGAAGGGATTTCTATTCAAGCTGTAATTTACTAGAATTCCACTACTGTGATAAACAAATATATATATATATAGATAAGAACGTTAATTTGAGAGAGTTGATTTGCCAATTTTAGAAAGGCTTTTCTACTTAAGAGTGCAACTACTCTTATCTGGTGAAAAAGAAAGATACAGTACAGCAATGTGATATTATTTAATAAACATTGATGACTTCATATTGAATAAAGTGTTATCCATATTGTTTGTCTGGAATTAGACTGGCTGATTCACCAACCCCTCACTAACTTATTTACCGGCGAAGAAGTTAATCTGCCAACCTCTGACCTTGTAATGTAACAGTAAAGAAAGTCTTAGTCTCATCCTCTGCTTTTGAGATAATAACTGAAGTTCAGTTCAAACTACAAGTGAATGGAAATGCCTGTTCTGTAGGTTTCCAGCACTCCTCCTATGTTTAAGAGCTAATCCTTCAAGCACTTACTGTGGGACCTGTTATGGGAAGGATCTGAGGAAAACAATCCAAAAACAAAAAAACGAAGCTGAAGGCCAGTGACAAGATCTGAAACCTCAGTGACCAGTCATCAACTCGGACAATTTAAAACTAGCCAAAACCGTTTAGCAAAACCCTAAAACCAGCCCCAACTAGCTAAAGATGGTGGACTCTCACTTAACCTGAGTTCTTCCCATGAGTTTCCGTGTTCAGTCTGTGTCCTCTCGCTTATAGAGCAAATAATTTATTTTATAACTTAGCCATCACAGTTTAAAGAGGTATAAAAATATACTCCGAATGCAAGTGACTTTTTGTTAGAATGCTAAAGACTGTATGACAAACTTCACCAGATACCTACCATCTAAGATATTTCTTTCTACACTGGTACAAACCACCATACTTTCTTGACCATTACGGTTTTCTCTGCGGGAGGGAATGATTCCCTGTATGTAGAAGCAATAGTTCTTTGTGCTGTCAACGCTTACTTCAAATGTATGGCTTTTTGTTACTGTATCTTTCTGTAAAGGAAAAAAAAAACAACTCCTCAAGAAAGTGTTCTTTGCAAAAATGTTAGCTCTTAAGGTAGCATAGAAATTGCGTAGTTATAATACAGATACAGAACACGTAAAAAGCAGAGTTAGCCCTTACCTTTCCAGAACTTTGGTCTTTCCAGTAATAGAGCTTGTATTGCAGGTCATGTTGGAAAATATCTCGAATACTTTGAAAGCTTCCATTAGGAAATGTATATGGTGTAAGCGGATCTTGGAACACAACAGTCAGTTTTGAATCTTTTTGTCTGTAATTCTGTATCTCCGGTTTTCCGAGAACAGCTAAACAAACATTTTTAGAATTAAAAAATTGGCACCATCTTTTCCACACAACATGCTCTTTTTTTCTTCCTCCCTCTGCTCCCTTCCCTGCTCAAATCTATTGTAAGTTTACAGAGCTAAAGCAATAAAGTGAAATTCTGGATTATTCATAAATATCTTCATCTACTACACAATGTTAATAAAATGGCCTACCCACTGCAGTGAGAAACAAATAGCAACTAAAGTCTTACACACTCCCCTACTACAGGGAAAGCTTTATGCCTGAATGTTGTCTACTCAGACATCAGTGTGGCTGCTGGAAGAATCTATAGGAAAAACCTTTAGGCCCAATCTAAACCTTGTTTAAGTCAATGGAAGTAATCTTGAAAGGAAGTTTATGACAAGATTTAATTGGCAATCCTACTTACTCTGACTGTAAGGCGTAAATTTTTCAGAGACTGCAAAAGGTGGTTCTTCAAAGTTATCCATCCCCAAGGACATTACAGACAGTATGTGTGCTGTATAGGTCTCTTTTACGTTCCTGAGCAGGTCAGTAACATCACACTGTGTTTCTGTTGTCAGTATGCATTTTTTTTTGGTGTCAGATGTCTGCCTGCAAGAGCAAGAAAGAAGCGTCAACACCTTCTGAGCAGATTTTTACATATTTAGATATGTTAAAAACCATTTTTTCCCCTCAAACTGTATAGATTTCCCTCATCCCATGGAACAGTCTTGCGAGCGTACTAGAAACAGTCTTGCAAAGCTCTACTAGGCTGAGAAGAAGAAAAAACCTCAAAACCCACTATCCTGTACAGCTATATTTCACAATTCAAGGTAGAATCAAGTAAATAAAATGTGAGCCATATTAATTATAGAAATGTTATTGGATACATATATGAATTAAAAATTCATCCTTTTATGCGAATTTAATAGAAACCACGATGCATCTGAAAACTGTTGCCTTAAGAACCATCAGTTGTCCTAGGAAGCTCCGTGGACAACAATATTGTTTAAGGTGACAACAATGTTCCCTCATATATGTCACTTGTGTTTGCATCTATGCAGGTGCAAATGTCACTATGAGCCAGCCGATAGCAGCAATTTTCATTGCAGAATTATAATTAAAAAAATATTGACAAAAAACATGACTCACGCATTTCTCTTTACTTTTAAATTATAGAAAGCAGATTGAGAAATAATAAACCAGAAAAAAAGTGTTAATTCCCCATTTTACTTCCTAAAAAGAAGGAATGGAAAAACCGATTAGATATTACTCCTTCAATTATTCTCCCTGCTTTTGACGGTGAACTAAGGAAAAGAAAATTTGCGTGATCTCAGCCGAAAGCGCAAGAGTGCCAACTGTTTGGAATTAGCAAATGAGTTTTCCTCCAAATAGGTCAAGTTTTATTTAAGTGATGCCTGAACTCCCTTCTCACGTCACCAGATTTCTTATGATGTCACAGATCAGTTAGTGATGGTGTTCTACAGGTGCCTTGAAAATGGACATAGGAGATATGACATTTATGACCAAACAAATGTACTCTTTAAATGTACATAGATGAGAAAGCAAACATTTAAGCACACTTCATCCATAAGAGCAACTTGTCTAAAAAAGTGCTTCCATATCAGAACTACACCTGATTCTATACTGAAACTTGGACAAACAGACTTCAATTTTTTTTGCGAGCACAAATGGCTGGAAAGAAACTCCAGATTCATAGATTTCATAAAATTCATTCTGCTAGGTGTGTGCTTCTAAGTCTATTGATTTAATCACTCCCTTAAAGAACAAAAGAGCACATTAGGCCATTGCATTGGTATTTCATCCATTAGTCATGAGCGAGCTCTTTTCTATGCACTTTTACAGACAGAGGAGACTACAGTACCATATTTTCATTAATAGGTAGGAGAGTTGATGATGCAGTTTCCCTTTGGGGCATGTTTAATAATGGTCTATGCATTAATATGGGAGCTAAGAACAGCACAGATTTATTACTAAACTTCATGGAAGTTTTGTGCAGTATTGACACGTCACATGATCTGGCTACTTTTTATGTGCACAATATTTCATAGCTTACATAAAACATGACAACAGAGGAAGTCTTGACAGTGGCAGATGAACAAAGGTAATTTTTAGTAAGACAAAGGTAAATCTTAGCAAGACAAATTATTCATTTACTGTGATTCATGGTTTAGAATAAAACGCAGACTCATCAGACACCTCCCAAAACTAAAGGCAAAAGACTCAATCCAGACACCTTGAAAGACATGAAAAGGTGAGGCTCTACCTAACACACGGTATGTCAGGTTGAGTGTCCAAGTGTCCTGGCCTAGACCTCCAGCGCAGCTGGCCTGCACCGAACCCCAGCACTGAAATACTCATCTACAGCTCAACTCTCCATTTCTGAAGTGGGCAAAACCAGAAGCCTGAATCAGACATTCTTATAGTTGGATACAAAGAGGTATTAACAGCTGGGTTGGCAATTTTTCCAAATCCTCATGTTTGGGGAGGATCATATTACATTCAGTCTCAGAAATATTTAATCACGCTCTATTTGCTTTCAATCGCCATTTCAATTGCCATTAACAGACACACCTTGGTGTTATCTACTTACCCGTGTATTTCTACTGTATAGAAGTAACCTGATGGTTTTGGTTGCCACTGTAGGATAGTTTTAAAATTGATTGAAGACCAAGTTATATTAACAGCTGTTGGTAGTTCTGGATTGCCTTTAAATACAGAAAGCAGAAGAGTGCCATCAGTCATATTATACGTAATTCCTGGTTCCCTGCAGTCATGTTTAATTAACAGCAGTTGCTGTTAATTCCTGCTTGGAAATGTTCTTTTGGGGGGAAAAGTCTCAGTCCTGCCCTCTGGGCTTATGCTTGTCTTACTAAAGGAATGTGTCCTGGCAGAAGCGAGAAATATGAGAAGAAAATTGTTTTCACTCTTTCCCTCTTTTCCCAACTCCTAGGTTGTTGAGGTAACTTATTTGGAGTTCTGTCTAATGCTTCCTTTAGATCCTTGGATCTAATGATCAAAGACCTCTGAAGAAGCTACGAAAGCGTGAAGACACTCATGAGAATCTCCAAGCACCAAACAAATGCAGTGTCGTTCAAAATCACCCCCGGCTCAACCTGCTGCGGAAGGCATTAGCTCCTAGTTTCCCCATTTATTTATTTTGGGAAGGTAAAGTCTCTAAAAACTAGCAGTTGTCCCACACGCTCGCATCCAAGAGGGGCCACCCCCGGAGGGACCCGTGGCCCACGCTCCGGCGGAAGGGTGGCCGTGGTGACCCACGGGCCCGCCGCCCCGGCAGACGCCACAGCGGCTTCGGGGAACTGCCTGGGAGGAAGCCGGAGCGGGAAACCCCGCACGACCTCCGTAACCTCTGGAAATCAGGCGTTTCACTGAGCGATGTTCTAATTATTTCCTAAAAGCCACCTTCTCTGCCCCTCCGACGAGCTCGGAACCGGGGGATGAGGGAAAGAGATCTTGCCGATCGCTCGCTGTCACCGTAGGTCAGCAGCTGCGGCCAACTGCCGACCCCCGGCGATGCCCCCTGCTCCCCGGCACCGACCCGGCTGTGGCCATGACGGATCCCCCCCGGGAAAAACCGGCCCTTGGCGACCCGGGCGCCCCGCCGTCGGGCTGCTGAAGCGGAGCCGGGTGGGAGCCGGGGCCCGCCACAGCCCGCCGGCGAGTGGCCCCGTCCCCCCACAGCCCCCCGCGGGGCTGTCGCCGCTCCCGCCACACTCCCCGCCGTGGGGTCCGGCCTGTCTCGGTCGGAGGGACCGAGCCCCGCCGTTTGTCCCCGTCCGCCCGATCCGGCGTCCCCCCCGCGTCCCGCCCGCCGTTACCCACCGGCGGCGGCCAGTCGCCACAGCAGGGCGCTCAGCAGCAGAGCCCGGCCACCGTCCTCCAGCAGCATCCTCAGTGTCGGGGGGAAGCGACCCGGCGGGGTCTCGGCGAGCCTGAAGGCGGTGAGCTGCCGACGGGGCGGGAGGCGCCGTCTTATATCGGCGGGCGGAGAGGCGGGGACTGCGGGCGGGTCGCCCGCGGGGGAGCCCGGCCGGGGCGGCGGCGGGAGCGGCGGCGGCCGGCCCGGGGGGGCCGGGGGGAAGGGGAGCGGGGCTGGCGGAAGCGCTCAGGCACCGCCGGGTTGAGCAATCGGAGTGGGGGCCGGGGGGGTCTTCGAGGAAAGTGGCGTTACTGTAAGGAGGGGGGGACCGAGGGAAGGGGCGGAGTGTCCTCCGGGCGGCTCCAGGCCCCGGCACCGTGTCCCCCGGGGGGAGGCCTACCTGGATGTGCAAGCACACACCTGGACGTGCCCGCAGGCCGCGTCTCCCCGGCTTCTCGGTGTCCCCGTACGCTTGTACCACCCCTGGCTTCCCCTCTGTTGGCCGTAGGAGGGAATGTTGGTGAAACCAGGCAACACTTGACAACCAACTTCAACCACTGCCAGCCATTGGCGGGCGGTCAAGGGGTGCCAGAACCACCCCGGCTGGGAAGTGACTGCTCTGGAGGGCAGCTGATCCTGCGGAAGTGGGGTTGGGTTGATTTCTTAGATACTGTGAATTCTGAAGGGCTAAATATGTCAGTTCTTGCCTCACCACTTGAGACGTTTGACACAGCTGCCCAGATAGCTCACATCCTCCCGTCTCTCACTCCACGCACAGGCATACGTGAAGCCTCTCAAGGCTCACCTGCCATACCAGACAGCAAACGAGGGTCAGGAGTTTGTACCTCACCTCTCCCATAAACCAGGGACCTGTCCACCCTTTCCTACAAGCCTCCATTGGAAAGGTGTGCCATTTTCACAGGTAACAGAGAATCTGTCTCTGACAGGAGGTGTTCTCGATCTCGGCCTGCAGCCTTTGCCACAGGCTCCCTGGCCTCTCTGGTATATACATTCCTCTTTCTCAGGGTACTGCCTTTCTAAGCACTTAAACCAAGCTTTTGGAGCCAGGGGTTTGAGTGCTGTGTTTTCTTCTAATACACAAGCTCTAGAGGGAGCTGTATTCGTACTTAGCTCATGATTCTTTTGCGTGGATGGTGGTAAAGAGACTATGTAATAGAACCTGTTGTGTAATTAAGGGAGACAGGTGCATTTTACAGTGTTAAACTGTAAAATGCTTTTTATTTTGATGCTGATTTGTACAGCGTTTTATACCTGGAAAATATAGGTAGGAGGAGAGGACTAATGGGGAAGTCTCAGATGTAGTTGCCTTTAATTTTCATGATTGACACATACTTAGATGCAAGCAATCGGTTCTGTCTCATAATGCAGAATAAATCTATATCTATATGGACCAAACTACAATATTGATTTCAACTAGAATCTGCATCAGAATTCATATAGTGTGTTCTGACGTGCACTTAAACCCTGGATTTTTAAATTATCAGCACACCTTCATTAAAACCCAGCCATACACCTTCTAATGTTCCTGCCTTGTTTTTGATCAAATTTCAGCACTGTCTGTATGCACCTATATGTCAGCATTACATCAGCCAAAAATCTCGCATGCTTTTAACGTCGTGTAGAATACAGATCTTGTGTGACCTGATTTTCAAGATTGTGACCTTATAAGATCACAGTTGATTTCCAGAAGACTTTACAAAAAAAAACAATGCTCACTTGTTTATAGGAAAGAGGTGCTTATATAAAACTTTAAATCACCTTTAGGCTCTAAGTCCAGTTAATTTCCTTGTAGTTCAGTCACAAAAGATGGAAAGCGGGTCAGCGGTGGTTTCCACCTTCTGTGGAGATGATCTCAGTGTCTCCTTTTCCTGCCCCTTCTTCACACTCCCATCTCTTCTGTCCTGTCCTCCCATAACTTGGGACAGGTGGGGAAACCTCCAGACCCTGTCCAGACTAACCAACTTGACCAGTGTTACCTTATTGCAATTTCCATCAAGATATTCCAGTGTTCACTAATGCTAGGCTTTTAGATGTCCTGCTCCATGCTGCAGCATGAGAGGAGGCCACCAGTTTACCAGAGTGGTGGGAAGTAGAGCCTGAGCAAAAGGATGTGCATGGATCAAGCAGTCAAGCAGGGCTTGGGGGACTTTGTGTTGTTAGAGGAAATAGGGTAACTTTACTAAACTATCCGTTCTGGGGAAAGACAGAATGCCAAGGAGGCAGTGTATCTAGATCAGGTTGGCAGGGGAAGGGCGAGATGGGTGAGGGAGAAGCGCTGAGGTGAGGAATTGCTGCTACTGCCCTCTCTGCTCTTCTTTCTCCTCTTTCACGAACTCTCGGTGCAGATTTGGCCAAAGAATGAGAACTGCTCAGCACCGCCTGCCTCCAGGCGCCACCAACCAATGTGGGAGAGGAGAGGAGCTCCGCGCTGCCTCACACGGGCTGATGCCTCTGAGCTGGAAGTCTGCTCAGCAGCCAGTGACTTAACTGTGACATTCTGGTCACATTTCCTGCCCACTTCAGTGGTATTTCGACACCTCATTAAAGACAGAATTTTTCCCCCCCTATTTCAAATATATATTGCGACGTGCAGCCAAGCATTATGCTGACTTAGAGCTCCGGCAATTAGTCTGGAAATTTAGAATTTGTCTCCCATAGTGGAATGTCAAAATCTAAGCATCAACTCTGTACATGTCTCTAGGTGATTTACTCATCCTCTGCTCATTTTACAGTCAGCAGATAAAAATTTCATTCCTAAGGTGAAATCCATTTTTTCCCAGTATAAGCATCAAAGGCAAGTCAGATTAATCTATTTAAATTTTGAAATAAACGGGACATTTCTACTGATGGAGGCCAGGATCTGACTGTGACTTTTTAGAAGATGCAGGAGACATACAAGACCACAAGCCTGGCTGCATGCTTTAGGTTAGGAGATGACGTCTTCCGCTCTGTGACTTCTTCACGCTGGTGAACTTAGTGGAATCAAGGTTAGTCACTATTGGGAAGAGTTGCCAGTTTATGAGCAGATTCTACAGATTTTCATTCCTTGATATGTGTACTGTGGAACCAACCCACAGACTGATTATGGGAAAAGTGAGGAGAAAAGCGAAACCAAATTTGTGAAACTCCAGTTTTTTTGAGAGATGCATGTATTTTTATCGTACGATCTGCCAGATCTCTGAACTGGTTAGCTTAGAGAGAGCTACAAAACTTCTTGCTTAGCAAAGCAATTTCAACATCGTGTTTTCTGTACTATCATATATAATTGTTGACATGGAAGTGGAATGTCGCGGGTGACATCAGTAACAGATCAGTTTTCTTATGCTGACAGTTATGCAAGATTGTAGGTAAAATTTTGTAATACTTATTAATGTTTTGAAATTTTGTAGTGCTATAAAACATTCATCATTCCATGCTAACATAAAAGTCAGCAATATTGTCATGCCCAATAGCGTAAAACTTACTTGTGTTGAGTAAGTTTTGAAATCCCGGGGAGCTTTTTCCTAAATGAAATTGCTCCCGATATTTCTCCTTTCACTTGGCTTTTCAGATCTTTCTTTAATTTGTCTCAGTGACTTATCTTGCAGAGCTGCTGTTATAAATGCATACACAGACTCACAAACAACACTGCCTTTTAAATATTGTGTTTTAGCAGTGCTATAATTGATATATTTGATAAGTGAAACAGTTTTGTTAGGTATAATATATCTGTATGTAGTGCTAGTAAATAGGCTGTGGAATTCAATGACATACGCTGTGTGTACCTGGCATAGGCCTTTGTTCTTTCAATCTTCTTCAGTTCCAGCCAACTTTCTAAAAGGAAAATGCCCTTCAAAAGTCTTGAAATGAGAGCAAGTTTACATCAACACTTTCTGCCTGTGCATGTAAATGCCTTAAAATCATCAATTAATTTAGATTATATACATCCTTTGGGTTGTATTGCACCCATTCTGTACCTAGGGAGGAAATTGTATTCACAGAGCACTTCTATGGGTATACCAAAAGTCTATGATGAAGTCAGGAATGTACAATGTCTTGATTTTATACTAATTTTGCTCTTGTGTCGTAATCACAGGATTATGCTTGCTTTATTTTTAAGCAAAGAAAAATTTCCATGCATGGAAAGTCTCTAGTGAAGATAAAGGAAAAATATAGAAAAATAAATTCAGTCAGTAGATACTTCACGAATCTTTAAAAGCTGAGTAACTCATTTGCACTAATGTTCTGACCAAGGTATGGAGGATAGATGTAAGAACTAGTGTGAGAGTCCATTAGATACATGCACTGGTCCAAAGTGACTCTGGTCACCAAGCCGTTCTGCAGGGCTCTCTGATTATTGCTGGCCTGTTTTTATAGCTGCTGAACACCTGCATCTTCCCTAATTGCAATCTGAATTGTAAGTGGTGCTTAGACCAATGAACATCAAGTCAGAAAAAGTAAAGAGGCCATAAACAGAGCTTACATAAAAATGGCTTTATTGACAAAATCTGTATAACGATATTTGTAATTAAGAGGATTTGTAAATGTTGTAAAATTGGTTACCAAGTCCCCTTTTTGACGGGGAAACAGAAACTGAAAACAGAAACAATTAGTGTAATTTGACTGACCCCCATGGTAAGCAATGTTATTAAACTAGTGCAATGGAGTGAAGAATCAACTTTTATATTTAAAAGTAGTTGTATTTATTTCTGAAGTCTCCACACCAATGAAAGTCCTGGTGTGGTATAAAATCACATATAGCCGAACTGAAAATAACAAAGTTGCACCGGGATAGAACCAGTTTAAAATTTAAATCCAGGTCTGACATTAATGGGACTTCCTTTCGCTTGTTGAAAAAAACAGTGAATACACAAAATTGATATAAAAATTGTAATCAGCAAAAGATATTTCTTACAAGGGAATCACATGTACAATGTGAATGTCTCGTTGGTATTAGATATCCTGAAGCAAATCTTTGTATGTTTTTCTGATACTCTGCTTTCAAAATTTGTTTTGTTACCACGTTAGTCACATACACCTCCCCTCACTTATCATACGGATACTTTAAAAAAAGACACTAGCAAAAGAAGAAATCTTGTGGGAGTTTTGGGGTCTGGACTGGCTCTGGGATCCGGTGTGGAAACGATGCCTTGCTTGTCAGCCAGGGGAGGCGTCCCAGCGAGGGAGGCTTTGAGCCGTTCCCACACTGAAAGTTCTTGTCGACATTGCTCTGGTGTTAACTCCAAATTACTGGCTGCTTTCCTCTTTCTTACTCACAGAATGATGTGTGATGCATTTATTACCCTTTCTGAAATATTGTTTTGCAGCGTTGTTTCTTAGAAAGGAATTTGACCTACAGGTTTGTGTACCTTTAATTTCTGTTATCTTCAGGGATGCCTTGGGGTAAATAAGACTGTGTAAATGAACGTTTAAACTACTCTCTGCTTAGTTTGACGCACGGAAGGCTTTTCAGAAAGTTAGTGGCTGTAGCCACACCACAGATGTGTTGTCAGGAGTGGTAAGGTACTGCTGTACTGCTATACACAGCTGTGTTTATTTACTAGTGACACCCTCCGGCTAGAGGGGAAGTAATTCTGAGAAGTAATAAATGTCATTGAATCGCAACAGAAAGTATGGAGATGGAGACACTAAATTATATCGTTTCCTTCTGTGCCTAGATACTTTTGGCTAGCCAGCTTAAAGTGTTATGAGGCTGGATCTTTTGTTGGACCCTGTGATGCTGCCTGTCTTCCCTTTCTTCTGGGTATTCCACCACAACTGTGAAGTAGCCTCTTGGAGTAATTCCTTTACCCCAGAATATCTTAACTACATAAATCAATCTTGCATTTCCTATGCATCTCTCTCATAAAAGTTATTTTTCCCAAATGATGCTAGGCACACGTGCAACTACCAGACCTTATTTACTCAGGTTTTTTTCCCGTGCCTGAGTTTGAGAGGAAGTGGCCAAACTGAAAAAAAAAAAAAAAAAAAGGCAAAAAAGCAATGTAAGTATTAAGTGACAGCAAAACCTGTTTAAAAGGAGGCATGTACATTAACGGCAGCATCTTTTTTCGTATTGAATCCAGTCTTGGCCCATAGCTTTTTAATTAAGTAACTGAAATAAATTAATTTTACTAGGCAGTTATTTATAACTGTTTGTAAAAATTATCTTCCTTCCTCACCAATCGTTACAAATGCTGATTTTTTAATGCTAGTTGTGGCATATATAACTTGTCGGTGAAGGCAGTGGTAGTCAAATTCAGTGTTCTTGAAAATATTTGGTGTGAGCATGCCTTGAAGGTTAGGCAATTAGGTGGGTAAAATAAACAAAACTTCAGTTTGAACAAATGTAGTCCCTAGGCTGTCATTAAACCCATTCTTAGGAACTGTGACAAAGGAAAAGGTAAACTGTACTCTGTTTGACTTGGCTATTACAATGTTTAATCCTTTTGTAATACAGCTCTTCTTTTCAGTCATTTGATACAGCAGAAAAACATTCTGTACTAAAAGCTGACCAGCAAAATTAAACTGAGAGTTTCTTTAATATCCTGCATCTCTGTTCTTTGACATTACATTACTTTGTCAATGCTGCCTTTATTGCAGACTTGGGGGTGAGTAGATTTAAGATAATTAGAAAATGGATCAGCTTAACTATAGGAGAATAATTCTGGATTTGGTAATCGGACAGAATTAGCCTGCTATGCCAGTGTAGCTTCTCTGTTGTACAGCCCAGGAGACTTCATTCTGAGATGATTTCCCCACTTCCCAAATTTGCTTATGTGTATCACACCCAAGGAGAGTCAATGAGCATATCAAAAATAGGTTTGACTTTTAAAAAGGTACCAAAACTTCCCCGCCAGCACTGGATATATAGAGAACGTTTTCACTGTCATGTACTTTGAATTACAGTCTGTGCACCAATAATGACATTAGGTAGAAATGGCTTTGCTTCTCCAGCTTCAGAGGGTAGATTTTTGTGTCCTTTCAGTCATCTTTCTATTCCATCACAGTGCTGCATTTTTCTCCTTCCTGAAGAACATTAGTTAAGTACTGTTGCACGCTGCAGTTTGTATGTTACTATAGCTTACTACAAGACTCAGCATTGATTGCCTCCTTGACTGGAGGCAGCCTTTAAAATTCTGAAAGTTTTCTGTACAATGGGAAATGGCTGATTTGTTAATGATTATCATATATCAGTCACAGTATAGTCTCTATTTTGAGCTTTCTAAATTTGTATTGCAATTTATTTAGTGAGCACTTACATAATCGTAATCACTGGGATTTATTATCCTTGTGTTTCTCTTTTCCTCAGAAAATGAAGCATGCCAATTGTAGCTGGAATTGTACTTTATCAAATATTAGTTACTCTGTGTCATTAAAGAAAGGTTTTTGTTTAGGGATTTTGTAAATAAGTAGTGGTAGATTGTTCAGAAAAACCGAACTGAAGTCATATCTTATTCTTTAATAAAATTGCAATGGAAAGAACACTATCCAAACACTGTATGTATTATTTATTTAACTTGACATAATAACTCACAATTTACTAAATAATTAAATATTACTATAAAGGGACATTATTTTTTAAAAAAGATACAATAATGTAAATCAGACATAATATTTACCGAAATTAGTGATTTGTGCCCCTGGTGTCAGACTTAAAATTTTATTTTAAAGGAACAAAGGAAATACTAAAAGACTTAAATGGCTAATGCAGCACCATTGGTTTGAGCTCAGACTTCATCATCATGACAGGAAAGAGTGAATTTTACCTTCCAGATACTATGAGTGAAAGAAGGATTTGATCCTTGCTGTTCTCTGATGCTAGTTAATATTGACAAAATACTGGCAGAGACCATATCACTTACTAGATGTTCTCTGCTGCTTCAGGTTATCTGTCAACTCAAATCATAGAGGTCAGTGTAAAGATTTTAAAATTTTAGCCCTGCCAAAAATACTGGGCAAAGGGAGGGACATTGCTGTTGCTAATCATCTTCTTAGCTGTCCAGTATAAAGGGGAAGAAACATCTTAGATCTGATCTAAGGAGAAGGTCTGAAATGGCTTTCTTGAATATCTGTACACTGGTCTTTACAGGCATACTCAGTCTCTGTATTTGAACGTCATAAACAATTTTAACTCGGCCATTTTAAGGGCAAGATGATTACTGCAGAAACTGGTACGAACCAAGGCATAACATTCCTGTGCGTGGAGCAATCCTTCTGTTGCGGCCAGCACCCAAATGCATTCTTTCAGTATATCAGAGGGCTAACAAATGCAGTGCACTTCTACTGACCTGTGGGAATTGATTTAGGAGTTAGCAAAGATGGGGTGAGGGGAAATTTCCAGTAACCAGTACTTAGCTGAAAAAGCTGTGTGGTTTCTAGCTAAGTGCTGAATGTTGAACCCTGAAAGTCCCAAGGATTTTAAAACTGTGTCATTATGTTTTGTATTTTAATGCATTAGGAGTCAAGTTAGGGTCTCTTGTAAAGCCTAAATGCTGGCATTCCAAATTGCTAACTTTGACACGTAGCTGTTTGATTAGCTGTGTTTGGAGCTTTGTGAGTGTATTTGAATGGAATGTGAAGTACATAGAGGAAATATGTTCTTAGGTTGAATGTTTTCCTTAGAACAAAGAAAAACTAAAAATGAATAACATCATTGATCAGTCTGAATTTTAAGTGCTTTTGCTCATAAAGAATGTGTACTTCCAAAGTATTCTAATCACAGCTAGAGATAGCCTACATTTTTAAGTTCGAAAAGCTGATTTTATTTGAGTCCAGTAATGATTGTTCTTTCCCCAGGATATTTAACTTCAAAATAACACCAGATCAGTTTTTGTTTCCTGGTGTCAGTCTCCATCATCCAAACCACACCAGGCCATACTGACTCCTGCTGATACCAGCAGGAACACCTTGGACTATGTATCTCTTCCCCTACCTCCTAATTTGGTTCCTTTTGACTTAAACAGTGTGGTTGGTGTCTGATTGGTATGGCGATTGTTAGTATAGGAGGAAAAGTACGTTTCATAAAAAAGAAAATACCCCTTAGCTATTGAAGACATCTAGACAGTCAAAACCACCCCCCTGTAACCTTCCAATTACAACCTTAGGCTCCTCAGTGCTTTGGTGAACTAGTAGTAAGTAGTGCATCTGCTGGTGGTAGGTCCTCGGGTTAGTAGAAACTTTGAAGTACTATCACCCAGGTCTTTTCCAAATGCTGCATATTTTAGCACTTTAAAAGGTTTTATTACATTTAGACAAAACCCAGAACTATGCAGTCTTTAAATAGGATAATGTAGAATAAGACAGAAGAGAAACGAAAGTGCATGTTAAATTAGAGCTGTCTGCTCACTCTTTCCTGCAAAGCACAGCCCTGTCCTCTAGGTTCACACTTTTCCCCACTCTTTCCTGGGTTCCCAACTCTTTCCTGGGTTGCAATAAACTCAACAGAGTCCCTTTAGATGCCTAGAAAAAGCTTTTTTTTAAACTCAGTTTGGAGAGTTGGCTGTATGTTTGCTCCCTGATCTTCTCAGCAGTCTCCCATTCTCTGCCTTTACTGCAGGCGCCTCCTTGCTGTGCCTCTCATTCTTTTTCTCCCTTTCTTTTTGGCAGAACATAACATACAAAACACAATAAACCATGAACAAACAAATGAGGTGGCCTCTATTGCACCATTAAAACAGATTGCAATTCTGCAATAAAGATTCCTTTGTAAGAAGAATTCTAAAATTATCTTGAATGCTACAGGCCCTGAATTTTGTGGCTAATCTTTAGTTTATATGCATTTGCTTATCTTTCCCTGTGGGCCATTTCAGCCAAAGACTTGTCGGTTCTTAAATAGGTAAGTACCACAAGCAAATGATGTGAATTGTTGCCTAATACCTCCCAAAGACTTGGCAAAAGGCTTTCAGTCTTTTCCAAGTTTATAAAGCAGGGGTTTAGGACTTATTCTAATACTGGCACAAATACATCTAAAATTGCCATTAAGATGTTAGTGGCAAAGTTGTGAAGGAAAACTATTTTTCATCTACAGAATGTGATAACGTCAAGGGAGTGTTATCTGTAGAATCCTTGTAAGCAGTTGTCCATCTTGGACGCTGGTGAATGATACAAGACACTGGTGAAATCAGCTGAGGTGTAGGTAGTGCTTGTCTGAAGTCTAGCTTCCCACATAACCACTCTTATTTGATATTCAACGTACACCAAGTCAGCTTCACCTACTTTGATAACAAATACTGTGATGTGGAATAAAAGCATGCAGAAGATGAAAAGCACAGATTTTCCATGTGCTCCCTATGAAGAAACAGCCCTTAAACATTTTCTACATCTGGGATTCATGTTTGAGAAGAATTAGAGTTTGAGTGTTACCTATAGGTACACAGTTGGACAAAATGTTCATTGAGAACCAGATTCTCCTGAACAGGATGCACAGAAGACAAGAAAGGTCTTTCCTTTCAAAACAAAGGTCTAATCATCGCCACAACCCAGAATTTCTAGTGAGTAGGACAAACGTAGTATTCAGCTCTAAGTTGCATTCTATTCAGCCTCTAAGTTACAATTGATGTTACTATGTTACTTCTTCATTTCCAAAATAGCTTCTAAATCACTATATAGAAAGTTATTTGCTAGATCTGGTTAAAAAAAATTAAAACAAACCCAGCATGTTCTATCATCACATTTGACTTGAATGGCGTTTGACATGCTTTTCATGTAACGAAAGTGTAGTTGAATTCAAAAGGCATGACAGAGACGTAAGAATTTCAGAAACATGACGCTTATAAGCTTGAGAAGTGAGTTTATGAATTTGTAAGTAACTGAGTGGTGTTCATGAAAATAAAATGTGATTGCGTACTTATGTAATGAAGTCCAGTTCATCAAAAAATAGCAGCACTGCGGCAGATCCAGGGCGCACTGTTTGAGAAGAGGGTTGAAAACAGGACTGCTTGACTTGTAAGTCTACTCTTCTAACTTCTCAGATACCCAATAAGCCTAAACTTCAAAAAACATGCAAAGCAGCTGTAGTCTTCCCCTGCTATTCAGTGAATAGTTACTTGTTTTTCACTTTGGCTTTTGGGGAGAGGACGTAAGAAGAGGGAACAAGGTTGTGTCTGATAATGATGCAGAAGCATACTTACATTCATGCAGGTATTTAGATACAGCACAGTATACTTCATGCTGAATCACATACATATATGTCCAGCAGTTAATCTTGATGGAGGTAGTTCCCATTTCCTAGTGAAAGTACTATATACAGGTAAAAACCTGACTGTATGACTTGCATAGTTTCTGCATAGATGCCTCTGTGGTGATAAAGGTCAGGTTATACACTGAGTATCAACTCAATAACAACTCCCTGCACTAGCAGCACATTAGTTTCTGATAGATACGGAAAGATTTGGAAAAATTTAGCTAGGTATTTGTAGCTTTGCCTTTCCTTGTGAACAATCTGTAGCATCTATGCTGATCTTTTCCTTTATCAAATACAATATTGAGCAATAGTGCAAGATATCAAAGTCAGATAAGAGTGTGCTGATCAATGAGCAGTCCCAAGAAAAGTAAAATAGACTGTGGACCTGCTGTTGCAGTCCTTCGTAGCGTTTCCATTCCATACATTGATTTTTTTTCTCATGTTCAGCCCTGATAAATTTTCCTGAAATGCTTTAGAAAAAAGAAGCACATGTTTCTAGATCACCTGATTCCAAACTTAAATATTACTTTATTTTGTTATTAACTTGGTTGGAGTTTAAAGAGCTTCAAAGTCTTGCAATTAAAACGTAAAGTCTGGCTAGGTAAACGAAATCTAGAACTGCATTTTTCAAATGTTTCACAGGGTCCTTTCCTCCCCCTCTCCACTTATTCTGAGAGGCATGCTGGGCACAGGCATCTCTTGACATACAGCAGAGGCTTGAGCTGAGATTGTATCACCTTGGAATTTTAAAATCTCAGGAGGAATTTGAACCCGAGGTGTTACCTTTTCAAACACATAGTACTGCCAGGCAGAGACAGTCATTCAAGGGGGAGGTGGAATTCCAGTAAGAGAGGCCAGAATTGGCTGGATTTCAGCTTCCAACTCCTTTGATATAGTCTTTGAACTCTTACTGCACAATTCTGCTTATATCCAGACTTGCTATCTTGTGTCAAGTCCAAAACTATGTCCCCAGAACCTGAAAGATTGTCTCCGATCCTTCTGTTCTCCTGTTTTAAATATTTCTGAATACTTTGTAGATTCTTGTCCAAAACCCAAACTCATTCAAAGTTCGGTGTTTATTCTTTGTTACTCTGTTTGAAAAGACTGACCAAATTCATTGGGAAGTGATGTGTAGTGGTGAGCAAAATACACAAATAACAGTTTTGATTCTGTAACGAGGTTTTTGGATTAAGCATGCACTGAGAATTTCCTCTGTCATTGCTTGTGCTAATTCCTAAACCATCATATGATAAAGATTATAATACTTCCATTTTCTAGGAAAGAAAGGAGGTAGCACTAGGAACAGGAACACAGACACTTTCTGAATATAAATATGGTCTGCTTTGCTCATGAATTGGTTAATGCATCGCTCAATGATTCATTTGAACCAGGAATCTGACAAACAAAAAATACTAGACTCACAAAAGCTTTTATGTGCTACTTGAAAGAAAGGATGGAGTCAGACACTCTCTTGGTTTTAGACTCGATGGCATAGAAGAAATTAGAAATCAAAAGGAACTAACTGAAGTAGCCAGGGAAACACATTTTCTTGCTGCCAGGAAAGAAACAGGCAATTTTTGTTCTGCCTGTTTAGTTATTTTGCCAGTGATCAGCGGTAGCCATTTGAGAAAGGCAGGCAGGGGATCAGCTTTTATTAGTCTCTTTTGCCATCTCTCCTTTCTTTGCCACCACATTCATAACTTGCCCTAATTTAATTCTGAAAAAAAGTCTCTTATTTAAAAAGGAATGTTGCAGATAGATAAAAATGCTGTTAAGTTAAACTGACACACTAGTTAGGGTCTGTAACAGCTCTACATTTTGCCTTGATCAGTTGGCAAATATGGCTTGTGTTCCACGCCTTTCCATATTTGTTGCTCAGCAACTAATTCCCTATTAGTTGTGGTTTTAATTGCTTTCACCCAGCTGGCTTCTCTAGCTCCTTTCAGGTCTGTTCCACCAACTCTCCCAGTTCTCTCTCTGTCAGTGTAGAAGTGGAAGTAATAGAAACTCTTAAGTACAATGGAGATAGAATTAACATTAGATTGTTTTTGTATCCTTAACTTTATTTACCCTTCAGAACAGTAGTTCCAGGTGAAATTTTTTTACAATAATTTGCTGTCAGACACAGGGATAATTAATATAAGAAAAAATACGCCAAATATGTATTAATTACATCTGTTCTTAACTTACTTTTCCCTGTATAGCTTACTTGTGCCAGCTAAGTGAACTGATCTGTAAGAGTGAGGCTGGAATATGCAGACAACTGTACAGAAAGCCTTTGGCCAGGAAAGTTACACAGGTCTAACTATATTAGCAAAAAATTTTCAGCGTAAATTCAGCTTCACAGTCAAAATATTTATCTGTCCAGAGACTTCATTTTCTCTTTATGACATTTTTTAATTGCAAAAAATACATTTGAGTTGAATATACTCAGAGACTCAACTCCAGCTATGTAAGTATTTTTGTCATTGCTCTTGGAATTACTACAAAAAGTATAATGTCTTTTTTGGTTTTGTCTTTCAAGTGTCTTTGATTTGAAGATGAATGAACCTATCCTTTCCTAATTTCACTTCAACAGTGCTTTCAGAAGAAAAAAAACAAATAAAAGTCAATTGCTTCTGTCCCACTTCAGGTTCAGAGATTTTCCTTCTACACTGCTAGCTGAATGCTAACGTGTGCACTACTGAGGCAGATCAAAAGTTACCTGCCATTCCTAAAGAAGCATAAATTCTCTCTAGATCTAAGCGAGGTCGTCGGAAGATTTTTTCAATTGCAGCCTAGATTTGTAATTTGAAGGTATGTGGTTCATAACAAGTTTGAACCTGGGGAACTTGGGATTGAATTTTAAATCACCTACTTCTAATTAATTTGCATTTATTTGTAATCTTTATGTAGTTGTGCAACTCTATTAAAAGGACACATCTACTAATCTTGCTTACACTGGCTATATGACAGCTTAAGCTTTATGGAATTAATTTGATGATGGAAAGGAGAAGAAAATCAGGTTCAAGGCATATGAGATTTAGACAGGCGTGTGAGACCTGCATCTGTCAGCAACAGCATCTGACTCATTAGCAGGCTTAAAACAGAAATACATGGATTTTGTTTTCTACTTAAGACCAGTACCTCTCTGCAAAGGAATCATTGGCTAATGATATCTTCTGACAGCCAGCTCAGTGGATACCCCAGCAATTCAGGTTTAAAATTGCAAACAAAACTTTCCTGCTTATATCAACAGTTAAATTCTTAGAGCATGATGGTTTCCAGGTATGAAATAGCTGCAGTCCCAACTGTTAACCATTGTGGGGTGACAGGGTATGACCATACAGCAGAGACTGTGTGTTGCAGACTTTCTAAGCCTCACGTTGTCTCGTGTGTCTCTGTGATGTGATAAAAATGCACGCATCCACCTTTGCACTTTCACTTTTGCCACCACCAGTAAGGATGCAGTGCTACTAGTAAAGAGGAAGGAATCTTTAGGTCTCATTTGATATGGGCTTAACTATGAGTCTGCATTTACTTTGTGGCAGAATCTGACCCAAGGTAACAGCTCTTTTCCGTTTCCCAAGTGGGTACCTCTATTAACACAGGTAGCAATGAGATACTGCTAAATGCCATTTGCAGCTTGACAGATGAGCTTTGTGCAAAACGTCCCTTTCAAATGGTCTGATACTGATACTCTGAAATTCTACAGCACATATTCTAATCTATTCGAAGGACCAAATGATCTTGCTTAATTGTTCCCAGACTCTGGCCAACACTAGTAATCAGAACCAAAACTGCGTCCTAGGATTTTGTTTTGAAACTCTGATGCTTTTGCTTTCCATTTCGTCTATTTATTTGAGACCAACTGAACTTTTCCTTTTTGTGATTTTTTTGGAGCAGAAATGTTTCTTGATATGTTTCCTCATGTGCAGCAGCAGATGAAAAGTCTGTGAGAGAGACAGATAAAGGATTTCTGAAGAAGCAGAGGATATGACATCAGAAAGAGGGAAGTTTGGAGATCGTAGCTTTTCAGCACATTAGGACACTCTTTGTCATGTCCTAATGCAATGCTGGATCCTGATTTAAACTAATTTATGTTAAATGCCTGTTACCATTCCCTCTTGTAATCAACATGGTCTCGGAAACTCTAGTGCTTATGCAAACTGTCTATTACTAAGTTTTGAATACGAAATTTACAATTTTGTTTCTGTAGTGTCATACACCCACTTTTAAAAGTGTAGATAGTTATACAAGATGTGAGGTATAGGAGAATGGGCCTGGTTTTCTTAGTACCTGTGTAAATGAGTAAAAAAGTAAATCTAGCTAATTCAGTTTGGACTATTTTATTTTTTGCTCTTGTCTGAGGAGGAACAGAAGCAGGCCACGAAGTCATTGTAATTTTATTATATTTATTGTATTTGTGACAGTTGCTTATTTGCTGCATGATTTTATTCCTTCCTTATTTTTACTTCTCTTTACAACTAGTCACACCCTTGTTCTCTTTTCTTAAAAAGGCAGTTTTTAAAAGACAAAAAAGGACAACTCCCCATGAATTACATCATGATTTATATGGGTATTTCAAGACACAAAAATAAAACGAAATAGTTTGAAGGCATAAATTCACAGGAGTATCTCCAACAGTGACATAATCCATATGTGAAATCAATATTATTTATCTGAAGATTGCCAAGAGTGAACTAGTCATTTTCCTTTTTGCAGCACTGTGTACTAAACTAAGAGCTCCCTCCCCCCGGCGCCCACCATTGCTCGACTTCTGACTTAATGAAAACAGACGAAGAAAATGCTTTTAGAGATAAGGTTCATCTCAGTGTATTTATCTCACTGCTTTTGGTCTTTCACTCTTCTCCAGACTTCCACTCTAGTAATAGTGTCATTAGCACAGTGCCTTCAAAACTCGGAAGCTGAGCTCCTGACTGTACTGTTCTGTACCTACAATACAAGGGATGCAGGGAAACCAGACATATTTCAGAAATTCTTTTGCTAGGAATTCCTGGTTTTTTGAGACAAATTTTCTTTTTAAATCACTGGGCCAAGTCTATTAATTTTTAAGGGCTTGAAAATATTTATGCGATACAACTTGCAAAACTCAAGCTATTAATTCTGCTGTTATTATAGCATATGTTTTTGGAGAACAAACCAACTTAATATACAGAAGAGAACACAGCTAATACCATCACTGGGAATTTCCACTAAGGAATTAGCCCCTCCCCATTCCTTTCCCTTATAAAATAAAACATTAAACTGAGAAACACGCAAGTAATTTAAGAGCACAAACAACTCAAATAATGAATTCTTATATGTTTTTGATATTAACTAACTTTAATAACATGGTATGACTACAGCAAGAGCACTGTTTTCCATTATAGCAAGCCCGCATAAGAAGGGAGACTCCTGTTAAAATGAACATGTTCTCCCTCGCTGTTGAGCATTTGGCCTCCTAGATTTTTTGGGAATCTTGTTTAAGGAATAGCATTCAAACCGAACACCCAGTTAAGGGAGCGTCATCTTTGCAAATGGAGTGGTGGATCTGACCCAGAGGTTGCTGACTTTTTTTCAATTTAAGGACTGTGATTTCCTGAAGTCTCTATCTACAATCTTACATTTATTTAGAATACAAACTAGAAGAGAGCATCCCCCAGGCAGGCACAAGAAGGAGGCAAGTTGGAAAAGAGGTCAGGGCTGAGTCCACCAAGCTCAGTCAGCTGTCCACCATCAAGAGGAGGGCAGGCACATGGGCTGCTCTAGCCCGGGGGGGGGTCTGGGCTTCTCTGCAGCCTGGTGAAAAAGTTTGTCTCAGCTTTAAATCCACAGATCCCTCCAGTTAGCAGCCTGCTTACCTGAGCGTTGCTTAGGGCTTATACCAATTTTTCTACTGCATTACTTTAACCCACATGAGGTTGTACACTCACATTGAAAACATAATAATGCTTGTAGCATTCTCCTTTTCTTTCCTTTCTCACTCTATATTTTCTATGACATTTCAGTCTGCTTTTGCTTCAGACAGCTCGTATTTTCCTCCAGATACACTCTTGACTCCAAATCTTTCTTTAAAGTACTCATTGGAGTAAGCTTTGAAAATTTCTCTGAATCTTTGTTTATAAAAGCCTATGTATGTTTACGAAACTCTATTAATGATTGTCAGCCACTGATGGGAAAAACCTGACACGTATCACTCTGAGGCTCTAATTGCCAAATGAGATTTTATGTAACAGAAATCAAGACCACTTGGAACAGCAGTAAATCTCATTTCCTTTGCCAATTACTACTTTAAGAATAAGAACGAGCACGGTTCCCTTCCACAGTTCAGCAGTAGTTCATAAAGGTGAGAAGGATACAAAGGGGCAAAGATGACCTCTTTCTTTCCAAAAGGCTTGAGTATCAGCCAGACGTTTGCATTCTTTTGTTATCCTACGCCTCTCCTCTGTCCTGAAGTGACTAGATTGAAGGTTTGTAGCAGTTTACTGTGCATGTGCTTAGATTTTGTGGGATATTATTAACTTGAAATTTGTAGCTACTTGTAACCTGTCTGTGTATGATATCCATCATGCTTCATGCCTGAATATTTACATTTGGTATTTAGAGTACATTATTTTGTTTACTTTGTTTTGATATTTTGAAGTCTCTAGTAGTAGGCAAGTAGTTAGGGGGAGTTTTTTGAACTTAAATCAGGTATTGAGAAATGGTTTTGTATGAAAAAGCTATAAAGAAGACCTTGTTATTAATTACAAATTTAAACACTATTTCCACATTCTAGTTTTGTGACATACCTCCTCACTATTTTTTTCCTGCTATATTTACTAACTTCATATATTGAAAAGTAGCATAATCTAACACTTAAATCTGGGGAGGAAGAATCTGGGATGACAATTTTATGTACCTTTAGGAAAATAATAAAAAATAATTCAGTGCCAAAAGAAACTAGGGCTGATATCTATAGAAAATCCATTGGGAATTCTTTTAAATAACATATAACTATTTACAGCTGCATTTTTATAGGTTTGAATTAAAAGTAAAACTATTAATAACTATAAATCTAAGATATGAGAGGTAGCCAAGATGTGAATTGGAAGGAAAAAAGTTGTTGGTGCAGTTGCATGTGCACCTCAGTGTTTTAAGTGCTTGGTGTGATTGTCAGGATGGAAAGCAATACTAGAGAAAATTATTGATGCAAATTGAGGTTCTACTACAGATAAACTTGTCTGATTGTGCTTGAAATATATATTTCAAGAAATACATAGAAATATATGCCTTGATGTCATCCATAAATTGACTCCCGAAGGGGACTTATTATTTACATGAACCATGATGAAAATGTTGTTCAGGCATTTGATTTGAATGTTTTCTCCTCGTTAGCAAATAATTTCTAAAATTACACTTGTGTCAGTAATCACAAATCTACTTCTCTTTGAAATGAGTTAATTTAGATGTTACAATCCAGGTCTTACAATAATTCTCTATTTTTGTTAGAATAGGTACCTGTAAACCACTCTTCTATTTTTCTTTTTTTTCATCTAGTCTAACTGACAACTGTAATTCTGTTTTACATATTTTAGTGCAAGTATTTCTGCTATTTTTTTATTATTTGTGATGGCCAGAGGATAAAACTTGCTTTCTTGGTCATTTAACTTTGCTCCCTGCTGATATTTTATTAATTGCTTTCTCTGATTCATACCAGCATAACAAATGGTATTTTCAATTTAAAGATGTTTAGCAATGCAAATATCTTTCTGCAGGAAGATTGTAGTGAGGATTATTTCATCATATGTGTGAACAGCCACAGAAAAATGTTGAAGGCCTTAGAACTGTGGTTTCATTTGGGGAAGGAGGTGGCAAATGAGAACCTAGTGAAATAAGTGGAGTTATAACTGCAGCCACCTTAGATTTATAAGTGGCTTTATCTAATCTGTACATAACTTAAAAACTTACAATTACATCAATAGTCATATTTTTTTTAATAGCCCACTGTAAGGACAGAGAAGTAGAGCAATAGGCATGCAAAAAACAAACATACAAACTTGAGATAGATAACTATTTTTATTGACAGAATAAAGAAAACAGGTAAGGGCACTGATTAAAATTTAAATGATTTTTTTAATCAGATGAATTTTACTTACCACTATCATTCATCAAGTAATTTTTAGTGCAAAGATTGAGATTTTTTTTTCCTCTACAAAACTATTTTAATTGCAGTTACAATACTCTTTATGTTTATCTGTACCATACAAAAAAATCTGTATTGCCAAGATAACCTACAACATGAGAATAAAGACATAGCCCATAACTCCCATTTAGCTTTCTGTCATTGCAGGATGTGTAAAATGATTATACAGCATTCTTGGCTGCATCCTAAAAAAATCTCAGGACATCTGGGATTACTGTAAATATGTTCAGATTAGTGGAACACAGTTGGACCAGGATGAATTGATCTTCTGCCAAGAAAGCTATCCAGAATAGCAAAGGATTTTAAGAAGTCTTAATTAATCTTTTTCTACGAACATTAAAAATTTGTTAATGAGACTTCTCAGGGACCAGGAACAAGAGATGCTTACAGCCGAAGGTTGCTCTTCACAACAAAACATTTCCTCCAGTATCAGCTTTTACACTAAGGCTCACTGTTGTTGTTTTAAAGGATCAGCTTTGTACAGAAGTTTCAGTTAGTGAATAACTGAAAGGATGTGACCGGTATGCCAGTAGAAGATATGTTGTATGTTTGCAGTTCTAGGATATAGACTTAGATTTATCCTGCTTCTTTCAGTTTTCTGATGTAGAGTGAGGTCCGTGCATAATACGATCACTTAAATGGAATTATATTATTTACCTAAAGCAGGAGTTCTTGACCGATGTGCAATGGGAATTTCAGAGTGTAGTGATTGATTTATTTATTTTTAAAATAGCTTAGAATTTGTGTATCAACATATACTAGGTTGCAGTCAGCACCAGTACTTCCTGTGGTAAATAATTATTTGTTATATACTAGATAGATTACTTCTTAAGGAAGTATTAAGTTTGACAAATACTTAATTAATGTATCTTTGGCAGAGACTGCAATGTCACCAGACAGACAAGGTTCTGGAACAATATCGTCTTTAATACACAAAGGATTTACTGGTAAAAGTTGGACCCCTGTGATGTTTGGAAGCCAGGTTAGATGTAAAATCTTATTGCTACAGACTCTGGCATGGATTAACAAATCACACGCTGGCCAAACAAAGGAGGAAGAAGTTCTTTCAAGTTGGAGGAAAGCTAATAGCACCATAGGACAAGAACCTTCCATGTCAGCTATTTAGGTGAGCTGCTGCCCCAGGAGCTGGTAAGATCAGCTGTTGGTGCTAATGCTTCTTAGAAAAGCTTGATAAATGCAGTTATTGCAACAGAAGATAAATGAGTGTCAGCAGGTTTCAATTAAAGACAATATCCTAGACGTATTAGCAGTTCACTTGGGAAAATGGTTGTCCTGTGAGTCAGATAAAACATGGTAAGGGGTGAGTAGGAAGTAGGACTGTTTGGGTCTTTTTTGCTTGTTTGGGCTTATTTGGAAGGAAGGCAGATAGAAGTTGTTCTCATTGCCTGTCCCAAACAGGCTTCTAAGAGAAGAATCATTCCATGTTTTGTAAGGGCTTGGCTGAGAATACTTCAAAAAAACTCAGAAGGAAGCAGTGTATTTAAAAGGGACCTGAGCAGTTTAGACTTTATAATTAATGGCAAGCCAGGTCAGTCAGTGGGACTCTATGATCAGTTGTACTGTTGCTTTCTGCTTATTTTGGAAAGGGGCAAAAGGATTCTGATCTCTGCTGAATCTGAAATGTGTTTTGCTTAAGAAATAATAGGAGTTGTATCTGATGGCTAATTTATAGTGGCACTGGATGTGCTGAAGCATGAGACGTAGAAAAGTATTAGATTTCTAAATGACAAACCATGTTAATCTGTCCTAGAGTTGTAATGTCACAGAAAAATATCAGCTTTGACACAGGCTGCACTTGTATAGTACTCTTTTATTTGTGCTTACCATTATGCTTTTGTAAAACACCGATTTTGTAAAACACTTTCTCACTACAGGTCTGCTGTAACAGAGTAACATAAAGATTTTGGTCACAAACAACTAGGATTTTTTTTCTCCCTCTTTGTATCAGAACCATGTGAAACAAAAAGGAAAAGGTGCTGTTTTGTTACTTGAATGTTTTATTTTCAGCTATCTACAAAATCTTTCCACAGTTCTCCCTACCAATAGGCAATATTCTGGCCTGTTTGTAGGCCAGAATAATTCTTCCTGTGCTTGTCCTACAATAACTATATGAAGTCATAGATTTCTTTTTTTTTCCCTAGCTCTTATGTCTTTTGGGTAATGTAGTCCATGCCTCTATAAAAATATAATTGCTCCTGGCTATAGGATTTCCTTAGGCTTCTACTTTATATTAAAAGATCTTATAGCATTTACTCAGTAATGATTTTCTTCTATTTCTCTCTTTTATTTCTGCTAGTACTTTCTTAGACATCTCCAAGTAATCCCACTATTATTTTAGGGATTTATTATTTTTAAGTGTCTTTATTACGTTGTTTTTCTCTAGTCATCATATAGCCGGTCCTAAATTTTAACTCTGATGTCGGTCATAATTCTCCTTTAGGACATCTGTTGTAGTTCGTAAAGCCCTTTATTTGACAAATGCAGTGTTCTGGGGACATTTGTGACTAAGCTGTAGAGCAAGGAATCGAGCCATGCCGTTCCCAGGTAGCATGGTCTGTCAGCTGACCGTTCCTGCCGCTATGGTAGTACTGCATAGCACTGGTAAATTTTCTTAGCACCAAATCTTCACTGCTCTTCACTTCTCTCTTTTCTTTGTACAGAATGCCTATCCTATATTCTTCCTTTAGATGTCCACTAGTGCTCTCCCCACCTTCAATTTACAGTTAAAAGATTAGAGCTCAGTCATGTTGGTACAAGTTTTCTTGCTTCACTGAGTAAAATGTCACAAACTTAATTTAAGTGGTAACTTCAAACATTTCATCACAATAGGAAATAGCTTCAACCGATACCGCATTTATAGGGCTTCCGATGACTTCGGATTAATCTAAATGTTATCTAGGCTGACTTGCATCCTGAGTAACACTTGAAGTTCTAATCTTGGCATGTTGATAACATTGAAAACACAAATTATGAATTTGTGGTTGGTAAATTGCAGCCGGTTGACCCCAGTGGCATCAAAGTAGGCTGAAGCCTGAGGAATTGCTGATCACCTGAAATAAAATACTAAAGCAATATGACAGAAGAATGAGCTTGTACTTCACTGCTGTAATGAGACCTATAGACCAATAGGAAATGTTCCACCTTAGTAAGATAAGAGAAATTTTATTTACTTAATGCAATGCTGATTGGGATTCATAACCTCAGTGAGACACTTCTGGGTGTGTACTGGTATAATAAATACACACATTCTGCTCAAGAGATTAAAAGCTCTTGGCACTAAATAAGAAAATGATCGAGACAGTATTTATTGCTTAATGACACCTGTTTGCGTGTGCTGCATCTGCTCATAGATACTGCCTTGCCTTCAGTGAAAATTGCAACAGACCATTTCAGAGATAAGTATGGGTTGGGTGCACGTAGAGAGTTTCTCTCCAGACTTGTTTCATGACTCACACGAGGACAAGTTGCAAAGTGTGGTATGGGGACTCAAGAACACCCTTTTTTTTTTTTTTTTTTTTTTTCTTCCAGTGAGCTAGTAGTAAGGTATTCTAGACAGACAAGGGTTTGGCAGATACGTGTGCCCCAGCCCCCCTCATCTTGGGGGACAGGGTGAGAAATAAGGACTAGTTTCACAGCAGCAAAAAGAATATGCAAGTATAATAGATGGTGTAGTGACAATTGCTTGATAAAACGCAGCGGAGTCACACCCTCAACACAGACCTCTATGTAAATTGTATAGTCTAGCCCAAACGTCTGGCTGCAGTTCGCTGACTTAGATTCACCCTAAGTTTTATTCCCTGGTGGTTGGTTTGTTGTGCAGTTTCCTTTCCCTCACTCTCCTCAGAATTATGTGTGTTGTTGCTTGTTTTGGCAGCGATCTCCATAGTTAGTGGTATGATTTACTCTGTGTTTATTTTCTCTCTGGAGTATAGCAATTCCTATAGCTGGTCATGTGTGTGCCCTTCCTCAGCATGATTTTTTCCATAGAGGGGAAGATAAGGGTGTATTATGACTTAAGCAAACCAAATAGAAGATAGAAGATGTATTAGAAGCCTACTGTATTGGTAATTCAGATTAACCACAGTAGCTACTATTTAGCTAGTTTCATAGTGGTATATAAATATAAGCACTCATACCTGCTTATGTACCAAATAATCACAGGGATTTCATGGTCCTCAGCCTTTTATAGTCATGGGAGATTGTATAAGATTTTTTTTTAATATAACTTTCAGATTAGTCATGCAGCAAGTAAAAAAAAAAAAAAATAATAAAAAAATGGTGTATCCAAGTATCTCACCTCTCCTCAAGGTACTTGAGAGAGCCTGTTGATGTGGCAGATAAAGACAAAACCAATGAATCGTATGACTGCTGAATCATTGCGATTACAATAAAGGGTGGTCAAAAGGGGTGAGCAGAACTTGTCCTGAACTAGACTTCTGTGGCAGCAATCCAAAACTTAACCAGGCTAATTGTAACAAAAAAGGACTTAATGTAATCCTGTTGTTGATTCAATTCCTAACTTACACTGTCACCTTTGTCTGTAGTACCTAGTGAATTACCTTTTGTGTTCAAGTATCTTCCTGTCACAAGATTATTCAAGGTAGCCTATGGTCACAGCTGCCAAAGTTTGCTGATGGTAATACTTCAAAGACGCGTATTGGAAGAACTTTAACAAGTGAGATTTGTACAGCTTGTACAGTTGTAAGATGTACAACTCCTCCCTTGATTTTGAATTTAATTTTAATCCTATGTATACTTTCCCTAAAAGCTTTGACAAAAAGGCAGCAGTAAGTATACTTGCTATGACTATAAGCGAGCGATTAATATGCTGTTATACCGGGACACATATCAAAAAAGATGGAGCATAGAGCTGTGGGGATTTTGACACTATTGCAGATGCCGAATCATGTAATCTTTCATAAAATACTTAACATCATGAGGAGCATGTTTGGTTTCTTTTTTTCTCCCACTATAGGACTGTTCTAAAATGTGATTAATCTAATAGCTACACAATTCTGTTGAGAATTGGCCTAAAAGTTCTGATGGTCACCTTGCACTCATTTTTCTTGTACTCAAATTTGGTTTTATCCTGAATAGTTTCCTCATTTTTGTTTTTCCTCTGTGCACTTATGTACAGAGATCATAGCTTGGGAGTCTTCATGTGTTACTTTAAACAAGCTAAGCTCCCTGATGTTCTTCTGTCAGACAGGATCTGTGTTCCCCTACCAGCTCCTTTTTGCACTTGTGGAACCTTTGATTCTCCTCTCGTTAACATGGGTGACCAGGATTTTTCCAATAACCCAGAAGAAGACTTGCACAAAGCCACCAATACTTCTCTGCTGGAAATAACTCTTCTGATACAACACGTGGTCGTGTATGTTTCATTCAGACTGGCAACAGTGTGATCGCCATAGTGTCTGATTGCCATTCTGTGATCAGTTACTATCCCAGGGCCTTTTCATTCTACAGTTTGTTTCCAATAAGGCCCTATTTTATGATAGAAGGTTCTTGGGGTTTGATGGTGTAGGGTTAACTAAACCTCTGGGGTTTTTGTGTTGTGTGGGTTTTTTTGTTTGTCATCCACCCCCCTTCTGTCTACTCTAAAACCTTACAAAATATGAAGGTAGGACTTGATGGCCAGTACTTGTCAGTTTACTGTTTTATGTAGACATAGTGAGACTGTTGACCCCGTAGATTTGCCAACACTGGGGTTTTTTTTAAAAAAAAAAAAAAGTGTGAGAGATATATTAGATTACTTTGTTGTAATATTTTTTTTAAACTTGCTTGCATGCATCACCTAAACTCAGATCAACAGTTCTGGAGTAAAAAGCCAGTGTTTCTGATAAGGTAATTATAACATAAAGAAGATAAAACTTAGTGACCATTTATAATCTGATTTGGGTATCTTTAATAGCTGTTGAAATATGGTGGCTACTTTGAGTGAAAAATGAAGAATGAATACCTGTTGAAAATGAAGTGGAGCAGGGGGAATATGAGTAACAATGATGAATTTACCTCTGTTACTAGGATAAGAGGATATTCAAATGGCTTGTCTTTAAATACTGAGGTTAAGAGTTTCAGTTTCAGTCACCCTCTTTTCAATCAGTGGAGACAGAACAGGTCTTTCTCTGAAAGGCCCTCCTGGCTAGCACAACTTAAAATTAATGGTTTTGTGGGGACATAAAAGAGAGTAGCCCCATAATTTAGGCTAAAGTCGAATGCTAATTAAGCTAAATACACACACATTTGTTCAATCCACTTGTTTGTACTGCAATATTGACTTTATTTGTAATGTTAGGCAGGGCAGACCAGGGAGTGAGGTATGATTTATATTCTTTGTGTGCAGTTCCACAAACTCAGCTAGACTTGTGAGGCATATAGGGGGAAAAAAAGTGTGATAAGAATTCACAAGTTTGGTCTGAAGCTTTCAATGTCAAAATTCAAATACGTGTGTCCTTCGTGAAATAGCTGAATTGTATCTACACCTGAGAAGTAACATATTCGGGTAAAGGGTAAAAAGATTCTATCACTACGTGGCAATCTTCATAAATTCCTGAAACTTTCTCAGAGTTACAGGTGTTTTAGAGAAGTTTCTATCCTTATCTTCTGCTAGAATGTCTATAGGAATTACCTGGCAAACAGACAAAATGTAACTTGAAAACATCTGACACTAAAATGGATTGGTTCTTCAGTCTTAGAATTTGCAGTTTGCAATCTGCCATCTGTGTGAAAATTACATCACTTCAGAAATGAGGGGGAGAGAACCAGTGCAAGAGGTTTCAGGAAGCTTACAGGATGGAGAGGAAACAGCTCTTGCTTTGCTTGTGATGACGTGACACTGTGAGCTTGGTCCTTTTGCAGAGGAATTTGTTTAACTCTGGCGTCTTTTCAATTCGGGCAGTGAGGAATACGTGCTAGAAGATGATTTCTTTACTAATGCTGTCAACTGGCTTTAGTTACTACTATGAAAAGCACTGTGGACGTACTTATTGAAATTATTTTGCAAGCTGTGTAGGTAGACTATTGCTGCAAGATGCAGTCTGCTACAAGGGCACTTGTTATATACAGAAAATTATACTGTGACCAGTACGCTTCATTGCCTGATGATGAGGAGAGAAGATGCAAAGAAGACATAACATTTCACAGACTCCTCAGTCTTGGAATATAGCAAGAAATGGGAGAGAATGGTAAAAAGTGAAGTAGAAATGGGGCTTTGGACATGGCTATGCCTGTTAAGTGGTGTTTCTAATACTGCATGGGGTTAAGTGTGGAAGGTCACATGCAGCCAGTGTCTAATGAGCACAGCGGGCACAGGGTAGAGGAAATAAAACTGGAGGACTTGGCAACTACACAAAACACTACTCAGCTTCTGAACCTGTGACCCTGCAGCTCATCTTGGACAATCTTCTTTTAGTGGCCAAATATGGCAAAGAAAGAGAACTGTTCAAATATTTAAATTGCAAATATCAAGATTATTTTGTTTTAAACTCTCTACTGATATTGGAAGAGGGAAGATTCATGCAGAGAGGTTAGTATGCCTGTAATGCTCATCAAATTTTCCTCTATTTAAAAAAATCTGAAGTCTTAGAAATTCTTTTGTAAATTGTTTTTAAGAATGTAAGCAAATACGTATTGCACCTTCGTGATTTTCCAAATGAAAATAATAATATTAATGAAGGGATATGCTAATCCTCAGATTGCTTTATTTGTAATTAGAAAATAAATTCTTACACTTAGTATAAATGGTGCAACTGTGTACATAAATACCAAGGCAATAATGATATTGCCTGTGAGCACTGAGAACGCTTCCTCTGTGGTTAGCTTTCCAAGACCAAACTGAAAATTTACTCTCCTGGAGCGGTGATTCCAGAAAATGGTGTCATGGGGATGCTCAGGTCAGTGGAGTCACATCTCTGAACAGAAGAACTGTCAGTCTGACGCACGGCTTTCTAAATGGGGACATTTGCACAATTTCCTCAGGAACGTGCAAACATGTTTTCCTTTAAATATCATTCTTCTACTATCAGTACTCTGTCATATAAAAGCAATGCATGCAAAAATATTTTGAAATTGGGGGAAGTCTCACAGTTTCAGAACATCACCAAATTCAGAAAACCAACATGAAATATAAAGTCATAGACAGTTATTTTCCCATATAATTGTCATCTTGATCCTCAGATGAACTAAGTTCATGTTAATTCCATTATCTTCAGCAGTTACACAACTTCACATGAGCTGAAAATTTAATCCAATATGTTAAATATAAAACGGCTCTAAAATTTTAAAATTGCTCTGTAGTTGTGCAGCCCTTTGAAGTTCTTGTTATTAAACCATTCACTTTTTGGCCATTCTTTCTCTTTAGCCCTTTCCAGACTCAACTGTTTCAAAGACTTGTAATTAGTGATGGTAAAATATAAGGTGAGAATATAATCTGAAAAATACTAAAAAATGTTTAAATCCAAAAGCACTAAGCATTTTAGTAAAAGAAATAAGTCTATTTCTGTGAGTGAACAGGTGGATATTAAATGGAGCAATTGAAAACTAACTATGTTAAGAACTTTTAACTTTCCACTACACAGAAGATCTGTTCCATAAATATTTCAGGGTAAGGCACATATGACGTACAAGTGCTGTGCAGCAAGTATTTTGTTTAGTGGGTAGTTTAGATTGAAGCCCAGGCTGACATGATACACAAACGCTCTGCAGAAAGTTTCTATGGTATTTCCTCGAGCGGATACTTTGGGCAGAAACACAAACTGGGTCATTAAAAAGCCAATGCCAGTCAAGCCTGTTTTTGTTCCCCCCGCCCCCCATTTTAATGTGCTTTGTGATGAGGCTATCATCTCTCTACAAAGCTTGGAAAACCTCTTTTGGGCTACAAGAATTCCCCTGTCTCCAGCACCTGTAGCTTTTATGATCTAGAACAGAATGCTGTAAACACAATCATACCAAAACCAATTGTCACTGTTCTGTTTTCTGTCCCTGGGTCTTTCAAGGGGCTAAGCATGTGGCACAGGCCTTTGAAAGCATGCAGGAGAGCCTCATGAGGGGTTTTGAGGAAGCATGCTCAAGGGGGACCTCAGAGGAACCTTCTGTTCTCCAGCTGACATTGTGTGACCCCTTTCTGAATAGGTTGCACTGTACACTGTGTAGACCTGCCTGAGCAAGTGTTAAATAGACACTTTGAATAAAATCACAAGCTTTAGCGCTGCTGGAAGAGACCCTTGCTTTCCCTCATGTCTCGTGTGTTGGTGGTGGCAGGAGTCAGAGGAGGAAACGCGCAGCACAGTTACACAGCTTGTTGTGGATCTAGGACAATACCTCTACCTCCAGCCTTGAGAAGCTTTATTAGCCTGTGTCACTCCCCTGACAACTCCTAGTGTGCCCCAAAGACCCAATTTACTGCACCAAGGCTGTTCAAACTTGACTAGTCCCTCACTGATTCATTCTTGGAATCTTCTTTGCTGCCACTGCAAAGTTGGATGTTGCCTTTTATCCTAAAGGCCATAAATGTCATTTTGGCCTAGGTTTCATCTGAAGTTTTGAATTTTCCTAACATGCTCGTGTTTTTTTAAGTTTCTATCACAATCACTGCTATGAGTACACCAAGAAGCTAGGTTAGAGTTAGCTCTCACATCTCCAGCTGTTGTCTTCATGTCTTGCAGGAAAGAGCCTAGAAGTTTGAGCACAAATCATTCTCAGCTGCAAGGGCATTCTTGTTGCACAGAGTAAATAGACTACAAAGAGAAGCCTTTATTTGCAGATCTTAGAACTAGCTCAATGCTAATCCTACAGTGAAGGTGCAGCTCCAGAATGACTTCAGCCAATGTGATTTAGTTCTGCTGCAGCCCCGCTTCCTCACATGTTTTGGCATAGGCATTTGTCTGATCCTTCAGGGCAACGGTTTTGATGGCTAAGCTGCCAGGAAACTGATAACACAAAATAATAGTTTTCTACTCGCTTAGCTCCCAGATCTGGCTTGCCATAGATCAGACTGTGGTAGCACCAATTTACATTTAAAGTGTTGTGGTATTGCACTAGAGGCACAATTAGTGCTAGTGATTACAAGGGAAATAATTGTAGTCCGTCATTCCAGCTGAAGAGCAAAAGGAATAAGAACAAAACAATATGTTTTGTAATGCCTTCAGTCTCTTTCCTGGCTAGACACATTAACAGAATTGACTCATCAGATCAGAAAAATGATGATCTTTTCTAATTGTTTCACTTTCTCTAATTACTCAACTATCCCATTTGTTTTTAGTCAGTATCCAGTGTCACTTTTAGAAACAATATGCAATAAATGGAGAGTTTAAGTGTTTCTTTTTAGTGCAGTAACAGGATGATTTTTGAATAGAAAAACATACTTTCCTTAGTTCAATAATAAATTAATTCAACCTGTTTACTTGTTGATACATAGACCAAGAAACAAGTCCTGCTAGCCTAAAAGAAACTGCCTGCAGAAGAGGTGGCTTTCTTAAGTCTACAGAGGCACTCATAGTCCCAGTTAGTGGTTGGAAATTGAAGCTAGACAACCTTAAGATCAGTAATAAGATGCAAATTTTCAACATTAACTGCAAAGCAGAACATTATATGTAAATATTATGATAGGTTTTGTAACGCTTGAGATTATTCACAAAGACAAAATGTCTTTATGAGGCAGACGCTATTGCTCAGATACTTCCTTAAGCTGCAAGTTTAAAACCTCTGGGACTGGTCTGGGCTGTTTCCTCTGCAGAACAGTAATGAGTAAAATGGAAGGAATTTGGACCTACACCTTAGCCTAGTATTAGTGACACCTCTTAAGATAATCTCAGATGAAAGAAAAATTTTCTGGCCATGCACCTTTGCATCCTATCTATGCATATAATGAAACCTGTGTCATTGAGGCAAAGTTGCTACATGCAAATAACAAGGCCTCACAATTTGTGTACAAATCAGTCAAAATGTTGTGGAAGGGCAGACTGTAAAATCAGCTTGTGCTGTTGAAAGCTTCATGATAAATACTGAAATCCTGGAAATGTATTTTAGTAGTAGTCTATTTTACTCAGGAAGACTAAGAACGAAAGGCTTAGTCCTGAGTAAACTCAACAAGTTAGTGTGTTGGAGTTGTAATGCCCTACAGCATTCCAGCTGTCTCCTGTTGAAAACATCGTGTTGGTCTAGGCTTTATTAATACCTCCTCTTCGTCATAGTTTACTGTTGCTCTTCTCTAAATGGCGGTGATTTGTTCAGTCTTGGGCAGCCTGCATCCCACCAACCAAAGAGGAAGGAGAAGTTGTTAGGAATCTTTTCTTGCCTGCAGCACCCAAAGAGAGATGTTAAGGCCTGGTTGTGCTTTGCCACCTTCCTTCTGCTCACTTTTCCCCTACACTCTGAAAAATGTCTCAGACAGGCACAGGCAGGAAAACGTCTGTGCCTACTCATAGGTGGGTAAAGTTTGTTCCTTTTGCATAACTGCTGCCGCTGAACGCTTGTTGACCTCTAATGGGTTTAGTTTAGCCACACAGATGAGCTCATACCAGTTTATTTTTCAAGGGATTATACAGTCCAGTTACATTTGAAGTTGTTTGCTATATCAGGTTCCTACACTGATGACTGATGCATGTATTGACATAGTAAATGCCTTCTTGACATGGTCAAGTCTCATTCAAATTAATTCTTTGCGTAATTCTGCTTTTGAAAATCTCTAGCGTGAATGTATTGTAACGTGTCCTGTTCACAATGAACTCTTTCAATGGCTTAATTTCTGCTGGAATGACTTATTCTGGTTTTAACTGTTATTGGTGCTAGTATGTCTCTGTTAAGATGAAGTGTGCTTCATTAGACTAAGCAGAAACAGTTCTAATTAATTTCTTCTTCTTGTGCCACAGTGCAATGAAAAAGTGTGTGTGTGGGGGAGAGAACAAAAACCCCCCACAAAAATCCAATTTATCAGTATATTATCAAGAAGCTTTTTCCATATCTGTGGAGACTATTAAACAAAATTCATGACAAAATATGCAGTTTACTGTGCAGTTAAACCCTAAGGGACTTGATCATTTGAAACTCATTTTTTGGTACCTAGCTAATATCTAACCTAATGTAAGCCCAGCCCATCAACACAATCTTTGACAAAAGGAAATTGCAAAAGAGTCAAAAGTATCTGACCCTTATATTACCTAAATTATTTAAGTGCCTAAGAAATCTAGTTTTACCTAAAATGCCTTGCTGTGGATGAATGTACTTGCTATCTTGCATTCTTAAGAAATGGCAGGTGACATCTGGTAGCGTACAGGTACCAGACAGAATGATGCTTCTGCAAAGTTTAGAAGAACAGTTAGCTTCAAATTCTCCTAATGCCTCTTGGTATATTCCCATGTCGCTTTTTCCACATTAATGACAAGCTGTTGTTCATTATTAGAGACCTTGTGAGAGGTTTTGAGCTCTGCTTTGAATAGGCCTACAAAAAGATAAAACTTGTCATGACTGTATATCTAGAAATATGCAGGCGGACTGCAGCATTGCTTGGGAAAACTGTAGAGTTTGGGTCATTCCTAAAATCTGGCAGAGCAGGAGGAAGGAGCTGCTACCTAAATGGGATGTCTAAGGCTGGTTTATGCAAATGCAAGGTGATTAGGAATCTTGTCTCCTCAGAATCCACCTTTTGTATTTCTGTGATCAAATTGGCTGTGCAAGGGCAACAAGTCTCAAGTGCTGATCCAATGGTAACAGCGTAAGCACTCCAGTTGTAAGCAAACTAATTTTTTAAAAAATTTATTTATATGGGGGACTTAGAGGGTATTGGAATTTGTTTTTGAATTGGAAAGTGAAGTAATCTCTCTATAGCCATAGGCAGGATTGGTTTTGGAGAACTGGAAGACATCAACACCTCTCAGATCTTGAGCAGAATTAATGATGATTTTAAAAATCTATGGTGTTTACATATGGGTTTCTGGGTGTATGTGTTACTGATGACAAAATCTTTTAACCTGCAATACAGTTTGCTTCTCTTCTTCAAAAATGATTAAAATTTAAAAGAAAGTTGTAGTAAAGCAGCCAAATTTGCTTCACCGTAAAAATGGAATCAGATAAACACATAGCGATGTGAAATTTTTTTATAAAATGCAGTTGCATTCTTCTAATTAAACAAATTAGTTTATATCTTGTACTATTAAAAAGAACATAAGCTGAAAACTCTCTTAACCTCAGATATGAATCTACAGAGCAGATTTTTGACACTGCTTTCCTGCAACAGACCTCTTCAATGATCAGGAAGTAAAGATGCTTCCCCCTCGTTCTGCTCTGAGCTTGCCTTTCAGTGCCAGAATTTCCATTTCTCATTTCCTGCTTGTATCATCACCTCACAGAATGAATGGTGAAAAGCTAACTGCACAAAAGGGTCAGGAATCTATTATTAATACCAAAAACACTTTCTTCATGTTTCTGAGTTTAGTAACGCAGTGGAATAGATCTTGAATATAGTTAGGTATGCAGCAGCTCGGAATCACTGGGGTACTGATTCGTTAAGGGAAGGACAAGACGACTAGTCTACAGGCGACTGACAAATCCACTTTGACTGTTACAGACTGTAGTGTTATCTTTTCAGTAAACCATGGCACATCCTCAGAGTTACAGAAATAGCAAGACACAATATTAAGCTGTGCCAGCCAGAGATGTGAGGTGTTTCTCTTTACAAACTATTTCCCAACAGTTCTCTCTGGATTCTTGGGAAAATCTTTGGGTGCATCTACTTTAGAATATTTTTTAAATTGTTTTCATCAAGAATGTGCTTTTGACATGAATCTCCAGTGTTCCTATTTTTTTATACTTTGGTTCGTATTGTCCAGCAATCTCGGAGCGTGCAAACTGGATTCCTTTCAGATGGAACTAAAGTGCGAGGTTTGCCCTTGGACACCTCCATGTCCTCCAACTACTGTTGGGCTTCCTGGTCGCAGGACTTGGCCGGAACTTGTCTGCAGTAAAACCACTGAATCACATGGTAGATATTCGGTCTGCAGGACCAACTGTACAGATCCGCTCCTACCTCACTTGTTCTTGCAGTCAAAGCCGCCTTCTATCCATCACCTGTCATACTGGCACCAGAGCTGCTCCCTGCAGCAATGAATCCCTTTCTCCTCGCAGCAGTCTCCAGTCTATACATTTCCTCGCTTACTGTCTCCCTCCTGGCTCCCCAGGCAGTGCCCCAGGAGCTTCTCCAGCCTGAGCAGGTTCAGCTGCTCTCAGGATGAAGTGCTCTCCTTTCCCAGGCAAACAGGCAGCCTTTCTTTTATCTAGCTGTAGGGCTTGTTTAACAGAATGTACAACATGCCTCTCTTTCTTAGAGAATACATAGAAATTTACAATGTACGCTGATGTTCTTCAGGGATGCCGGGCATCGCACTTGAGAACCAGACAACTGAAAAAATGAAATGTCTGTGGGTGATGTAATTTCTGAGAAACTTAAAATCTTAGAAAGAAAATATTTCTACTGCCGGTTACAGGTGCGGCTTCCTGTCAGGTGAAAGGTGAACTCACCGTGTTCAGGTGTTACTGCCCTGGGAGCACTGGTGGCTTTCTGGCAGTGGGTGAAGTTCATGAGCACGGTCAGTAGAAGTTCCCATGTCAGGGGATGAAACTGACTTTGCATCTACCTGTTTCCAGGCACGGCTGGAATGGGAATAACGGAGCTTTCTTTGCAAAAATGTCATGGGATGGAGAGGGTTTTTGGGTCTATATATCAGTCTTCCAAAACCTGGCAGTTTTGGAACTACAGTAACGTAAACTAGCTAGGGAATGCCCCCAAGCAGAACAGAGGGAAGCAATGACTAACACCTCTGCCTATAAAAAAAGGGACTGGAAATCAGTCAGCCTGAAAGGTTAGAAGCCACCGGCTTTTCTTATACAAACTTCCATAAAATAACATTATATCAGAGGAACCTATTGGGCAACCTAGGTATTTCACTGCACCCGAGGAAATGAGCGAGCAGCTGAGAACAAAAGCACGTCTGAAAAAACAGAGGAACCCACAGTTGGACCCTCTAACACAGGGGGCCAAACTATTGCTCTGAAGTTATATGCCTCTGCTGTAAAGTTCAGCTCTGATGCTGGTGTGAAGTCACCGATCAAAAGTGGAACTGTTACAGGGGCTTTTAGTTTGTCTAGATCACCATCAAGGAAATAAAGTCTGGAGCTGTTAAGAGTGTCCCCTCTGGGTCCTTTGGGCTCACTTGCATCCTCATCCTCAGTGATTTTCAGTCTCGGCTGCTGTAATAACAATGTCATTATCTTGTTTCCTCAAAGAAATGGAATCATAGAAATGAAAACTGTATCTTCATCAAATTTAGTATTTAAAATTTCAGGATTAAAATGCTCTAAAGCCAATAGTAGAGGACAGGAATTGTCATGGCACTAAAAAACCATGCTGACAATAGCAAAGTGATGAACTGTTAAAATAGTCACCGATATTTTATTTTTTTTTTTCCCACATTAAAGTGCTGTCACATGAAGCGTAATTTCCTGCTTTTCAAATTCCCAGTTAGGGATTGTCTCGTTTACTAGTGGGTGTGTCTGCTAGCATGTAGAGATTTAACAGCTTTATCTCTGTAAATGATAGTCATGTGCAACTACATTCAAAAATGACCCTGAAAACCACACGGTCGACAGACATTTCATTTTTCCCATTGCCTGGCTGCCAGTATCCCTGAAGAACAACAGTGAAGATTATAGGAACTGTAGCAAGTTCTGCTGGCAATGGAACTAGGGTAGAAAAATTTATTGGGGTCTCTCTTAAATATATAGTGTAAAATATAATAAACACTTCCCACTGAATTTATACATAACCAAATACTTTGATAGAAGTTGTCTAGGCATGTTCTTAACCACCAGCATTGTGGGTAACTGAAAAATAGGCACGAGGTATTTGGACGGCTGTATTAAATTTGAAAGTATTTGAAGTACCCGCCTTTCTAGCAGTTAGACTTAGTCCCACTGTAATCATGTCATTCTAGAAGCTGCTTTGTGAACAAAGCACTCCTATTAGGAGAGAAATTGAGCAGGTTAAAAAAAAACCACACCATAAACAAAACAAAAAAACTGTGGGAGAAATCAAAGACTCTGTCATGCCTGCACTTATTCAACTCAGTAGTTGTATTTTGTCTCTTCGAGTAACTATTTGTGTGTGTATTTGTAGAATATAAGGATCTTAAATAAGGACCTTATTGTTCTATAGCTAGTATACAAACTGGAAATAAAATGGTGTCTGCCCAGAAGAACTTACTGTCTGAGCAGGCAAGCTGGAGAGAGCTTGGGCAGGGGGGGACAAATAAAGCCTACAGGAGAGGGACCAGCGGGGCAGCTCATGAATGCTTAGGAGCAGGGATGAAATTCTACTAGGAGGGGAATCTAACCAAAAGGGGAGATGGTAAGGGAGAAGAACACTGAATGGGAGAAGAGAGATTGGAGGGGGGAGGGAATGATCCTAGAACATGGAAACTAGAGGGGAGAAGATGAATGGGAATTCAACTGAGCAGCCCTAATCAGCAAAAGGCCAAGAGTATTCAGAGTATAAACTGTGAAAAGTGATTAAGCATTGAAGGGGATTTGTGCACTCTGGCATATTTCTGTACACCGCATAAACTATACCCAAGTCCAAAAACTGAGGCCGCCATATTTTTTGCGTCTCACTTTCCCACATACTGCAGTGGGAATAGCATCTCCTCTCTCCGCACTGTCTCATCTATTGAGCTTTTTGCAACTGAGACGTCTTCTTACTACTAGTATGAAGGCACCGTGCTGAGGTCTTGGTGTTCACTGGGATACCTAGGCATTATGGTAAAGCAGATAATGACAGAAATTATATAGAGAGGGATAGAGTAGGACCAGATGAACCTATGTATGTAGGCAATATGGATAAAGACAGTTTTAGCTATCCAGCAGTTATTTCCAATGAAATGTTACCATGATCTTTCAATGTATTTCACACCTCAGACCTGGATGAAGCAGCACTTCAGAAAGAACTGAAAAACATACTTATATAGGAGTATAACAAAACAATCCTAAAGCAATATGATTGGTATGGAGTAGATTCGCAGGTACAGGCTCTGTGAAAGTAGTTATTTTACCTTCTGTATTGTATCCATAGTTACAAATACACACAGATAAAATCTATAAGCTCTGTATCTGTGCTTCTTTTAATAGAGGTTGTTCCCACCATTTGAAGGCCATCTTTACTCACACCATGCAGTTTTACTCTTTGACTAGAATACGAAGAGGGAAGTAGAATGAAGCATTATCTTCTTAGGAACCTGTGACTGAGTTCTGACTCTGTTTATTCTCAGAAATCTTTATTGTTTTAATTAATCGACAAGGGGAAGATTCAAGAATCTTTCACAGTGAAGCAGAATAAGCCATGTCACTAGAGACTACCGTTACCTATTATTGTGTAGTACATCCGTTTAAACCCCCAAGTTTAAGTTTAAAACTTAATCCCTGCAAGACTTTTCCTCGTTATACATCTGCAGGTTTTTCATTACTTAACTTTTTGTTTCTTAGAAATCACGCCAAAAAATTGCAGAATAATATGCTGAAGGCCAAACCAGGGCGATACCTTATAAGGCATTTTATACTAGTTCTGACACGTGTCACAGAAAACATCTGTGAGTACGCAGAGTGCTTTCCGCTGATCATCATAGTATGTGAGTCAAGTCTGCGATGCCTGGGGAGAGGAGAGGAGTTACTTCTTGAAATGCGTATGAAATTAAAATGGAATTGAGAGAAACTGTCTCCTGAAAACAGAATTATTTCTCTGTCGCTGAAGATCGTTTAGCTGGTGTCTCATATTATTTCATTTGTAGCAAAAGAAAAAAATCAAAACACAGAAAATTAAAATTGATGTTTAAACATTAGCAAAATGTATTCAGATTTTTTGTTATGTTACCTGCTCAGGAATATTTTTTTTCCTTTTTTAAAAAAGAAAGAAAGAAGAGATGTCTGAATTTGCCTAAAACTGTGGGTTTAGTTTAAAGAAACTGAAACCCAATATTGTTTAGTTTTATAACGAAAACTTTTGCTTTAGGCAACCAAAACTGCTATTTGGCTGACTTGGATTTTCTGCTTGTAGTTGAAGGCAAACCATTGCTTAAACTTTATAGTTCACAGGAACAGTGCGCATCTGTTAACTCTCTCCCTGCCCCCAGTTGGTGCATGGAGGGGAAGGCAATGACATACATGGAGATCAAGTAAGTTAGTTTTTAAAAAAAGGTACAAACACCCTGTGCCAGTCAGGGGCTTGTAACTAAGAGCTTGATTCAGCCATTAGTGTGGGGTCAGCTTCTCAATTCAGACCTCAGTGAGTACTTCCTCAAAATATGTGGAGAATTTGGGACTGGAATTTAGGTTTGGGTCCCTTTCAAATTCACAGTTGTTCAGAAAAGAGAGGAAGGAGTCATGCGCTTCAGGGTGAAAAGAGCCTTTTGGAATTGAAATCTTCTGAAGTTAACATTAGCCTTTTCCCCGATTATTTCCTCAATGAATTTTGGACCAGGCCAGTTTATAGTCTTTTGAGTTTCTTTATGGCTTTCTGGTAAAAGCACAATATAACAGAAGCATGATATCATCAGTGACGTGCTGAGAATAATGAAGCAAGCGCAGGGTTAAAAGAGGTTCCTTTCTGCTGTTTTCAGAGCCATTCCCAGCAGAAACCTTGGGAAGCTGACATCATGACCAGGGTGCTTTCTGCAGAACTGAGTAATCATTGCGAACAGATTTTTGCAATAAAAAGCACATGTGGCAGAAGAAGACAGACTACGCAAAGGGCTAAACTTTGCCTAGTAATTGCTACCAGCTCCTTCCTACCATCTCTTCCCACACCAACCACTAAAAGCTAAACTTCTTTATGGGAGCTCAGGCCAGCGATTCCAAGATTTTTTTTTTTAAATTTAGTTTTTTAGGAAACATATACTTACATTTTTGTAAATTTTAACAGATACAACTTCAACCAGCCATGTGTTCAAGCTGTTGCTATTCCCTTGAGAGAGATTTTCTTGTGAAAGGGGCTGTTGGTTAAAAAAAAAAGGAAAAAAAAAAGTAGGAATTAGACTATTTATAGCTCTAGTGACTAAGCATATAGACTGCAATACTCATACATGAGAGGAACCTCATGATGTGAGACCATCTGGTACTCTAGGAAGGAGACCAAAGGCAGTTTCCAGCGCGCATCTGTAGGCCATCAGATCATGCATATCCTTTCCAGAAAGAAGAGCTGCTTTTACAATAATTGCATGCCGCTGCTTTTCAGAAATGAAGTTATGTTATTAGAATGCTATCCACATAGGATGTTTTGTCTATCTGGCAGCACAGAGTTTAAGGATGGGACTTAATACTTTGGGGAAGAAAAAAGAAAGTTTAGAACTGAGAGGATTTGAATATAGTCTTAAAATAGAGCACAAACCAATGTTAGAGATTTATTCCTTGCATAATTTCTTTAAAGTCAATAGATGTTTCAGCTCTCAATGTGTGTCTGTTAAAGATGACCTACTAAAGATTAATAGAGTCTAAAAAATGGATGATTTTGGTTTCATAACATTGGAGGAGGACATGGAATGTGAGATTCCCATTCCTTTCCCTTCATCTGACTAGGTTTTTATTGTTTTAGCTTTCTAGTTTTAGTTGGATCTGCTAGATCTTATTTTAAATAGCCCAGTGGAACAAATTATGTGAGAAATAAATTGTTTCTTCCATTTGTGAATGGGGGTCTTATAAAAAGGTAATAAATAGGAATGGTTGCTAATTTTCTATTACGTGGCTTTTCACTAGAAAACTGTCATTTCTTTAAACAAATAATTGGCAAAGAATATATATATTTTAAAAGGCTTCTGATACCATGCAGTACCTTGTTACAGAGACTTGTCTGCTTCCTTTCTAATTCATTTGGCTTGCGGCTGTGGAGCCCTGGCTTTCAGGGCTTCACTTCTGGGGAACATCTGCAACACAATCTCTTTCAGGGCTGGAGATTGCTGAGCTGCCAAGAAAGGTCTTAATGGTTTTAGTTCCGTTTAGAAGCGTGAACTTCCTCCTTCAGGTGTGATTCTAAGGATGTCCCGGTCCCTGGGACTCAAAACGTATCAGGTTGTCACGCTTTCATAGGAGTGAAAGACCACAGCTAACACTGCACTGTAGTTTGCTCCATCGTGAAAGCAGCGTGCACTCCCCAGTATTTTGTCTGGGTATTGTGTTTTTCTTTGGTTCTTTTAGTTATGTAGTAGAAGTGGCAGAAATGTCCCTCAAGCCGCAGTGCTCAGACCTCTCAAAATTAGGAGGGAAAGACTGTTATCTTTGCGCTTCATTTCTTTTCCTAATTTTTGATTTCTAGATAGTGTAGATGGAGTTCAAATCCTACTTGTAGTCTGACAAAAACGTATCATACAAGTAATACCTGTGGGAAAAATATGATGTGCTTTTATTCTACTCCTTTTAAATAGTTCCATTTAAACAGTTACACAGTCTGTGGTGTGTATGTATGTATTTATATGTACACATTAATCATGTCTGGGCATTTTTCCCATATCTTGACTCTAAATTAGTTGGAGATGAGAATTCTGTTATTCTGAAGGATTAAGAACTTTAAAGAGGGCAAAACACAAAAGCTACTTCACAAAGATATAACATTCCATACTTTTTTTCTTCTTTGCTTGTAGTATGAGAAACATACTACATCATAGACACACACAAATCATTACTGGTAATCACAATGTCACTGTTAAGTGAAAATTCAGTGTTAAGTGAAGTTATTCTAGGCTTTCATTTGATTAAATAAACATTTGAATTCCTCAGGGTTATATGTGATAGCTCAAAATGGATCAAAGTCAGTCTAAGCAGAAATTACATTTTCTAAAAAAATAAAAATAAATAAATAAATAAACAATTTCTTGCTCTATTCAGTTTAGTGTAGTTGTTGCTTTCTTTGTTTTCCTAATTTTTAATAGTTTGTTCCCCCCCCCCCCCCCCCCCCGCCATTAGTTGTCGTAGTTACTTGAAATTGGGTTTATTTTTACTAGGGCTGTGTTTCCCTGTTCTCAGTGCTTTTTTTTGTTCACTCTGGTTAACATGTCATGCCAGATATGACTGTGCTTTTCCAAGCAGCTACATATTAATGTGGAGTGTGCCTTCTCTGTTCTGGTTTTTAGAACTGCAGTGAGAGAAATTCACAGATATCTCAATGACATACTAAAACTCCTTTTTTTTTTTCCTTGTAAAAAAAATAATAATACAAGGTGTGTTTTCTCCAAATACTGATCTCAGCCAATACCAGATATAGCCTAGAGGTTAGACCCCCAACAGCAGGATGATTATTGCATGAACCTAGCTGAATTACAAGTAACAGACCTTCAGTCTTTCCACAATATCTTATCCGTGTGCTAATTTGACATTTAATTTATTTTGAGCCGATACTAAATTGCTGCCTAAAACTGACAAAACAGAACAGTTCCTTCAGGTGTTAATTGTAGTCAGCTTCAGTGAGGAGTGATGGGGCTTTTGAATGGTTTTGAAAATCAGAACTGTAGCAATATCCAGAGATGCAGTATCAGCCAGGACACTATACCTTCTGGTATTCAAGTGCTGTTAGAATCCTATGTTCAATAAAAGCTCAGTGTTTATTTAATTTATTTCCAGGATTCATGTCACTGGACTTACTTTCATAAGTATTTATATACTGAACAAACTGCCGAAATGACAGCATCTTCATTTGAAATAGTGAGCTGATTGCTGGCAGGGTGTTGTACTGTATCATATATTCACCTTGTGTAATTCATGTTCATTTAGCAGTTAATATCAATCCAATTCTAGTTAAGTCTTTACTTGACTTTTTTGCCTAATCCTGGTTCTCTTTGATCCACCTGTATGATTCTTTTCCTTGTATTTATGGAAGGCTGTTAGAAGCTAGTAAAACACAGAGAGAAAGTAATTGAATAGAGCACAGAGAGTATTTAATGGAACTGCTGTAATAGAGAAAGATCAGTATAAAAAACAGGTGTAAAAAAGCTAGGGAAATTGATGATTGTTTCCTGTAAAACTTTTTTCTTATGCAAATTCGGCCTATTTCAGGAAAAGCTCTTCTTGTAAGAAGAGTTGGACTTGGTGTGGAGTTGTGCTAGTAGTGCTTTTCAACAAATATTTGGGATACTCGTCATCTGCAGTGAAATAGCTTAATGACTGTTGGGCTTAAAAGAGGTAGTAGTGAGTTTCTGTTTTGAATTTTTAACTCTTCATTCCAAACATAATAATAGCAAAGAGAGAGAAGAGCTAATGAAGGATTCTTTTTCCTCATGACAGAGGTGCTGTTGATATGAATCCACAGCCACAAACTTGGTGACTGTACTTGATTTCAAAATATCTTTTTCCAAGCTCTGCTTTTTTCCCATGCCATCATGCATTACATGATGAGTGGCTCTGAGCACATATGGAAATTCCTGAAACTGCCACACATCAAGCAGATGAGCCACACTCAAAGCGTGTGCAAAATTCCTTGTCTAACTAGAAGAAAAAAAAAACCAAAAGATGCAGAAGAACTTCAGTTGCTTGGGAAATAGTTGGGCAATCGAGTTATCTACGGACTACCAGCATATAGCTAATAAGTTATTACTAACACTTTCAGTTTATCATCTGCAAAAGTAAACTCTCTGTTCAGGACTGACCCATTGTTTAAGACTAGCCATGCTGCTAGGCAAAGACTATTAAAAAGCTAGTATCTTCCCCCTCCTTTATCAACACTCCTGTCGCTATGGCTGTATTAATAATTCAAGTTCAGTTACGTGGTGTATTACTAAAAGAGCCACTAGTCGGATGTTATATAGTGAGATGTAGGCAGGTGTCATAGTAAAATTCCTAAATTCTTGTATGGTGAAACAGATCAGAACAACAGGATGGAGTTTGTATTTTAACGTGGGTATAATTTTGTGTCTCGAAGGCAGAGGCAGAAAAGGGCAGAAATGAGAGAGTTTGCTTTCTGTTTCTTCCTTTGAAGGGTTGAAAGGGGCTTCCACTTTATGTAATTCAGTTTGCAATGGAAAGGCCACAATCTTTCCTAAGCCCTCTGGAATCTTTAAGCAGCTCTATTAGATAGACAACAATCTTAACTGGAGTTAAAATCATCTGTATGGTATGTGGATTTCTGGGACACAGGTATGTTATACAAACCTGTATTGCTTTCCTCCTTACCACATGAAATGGTGGACAAGTTTTTATGACTCTAATCATCATCATTATCATCTAGCAGTTTGCAAGCAATATACTGAACAAAAGTGCACAACCCTAAGCAAAAGTGTGCCAAGGTTTCATACCGATGCTGTTTCTGGCCTGTGAGCACTATTCCAAGCAAAATACAATCAGAGAACCCAGTTCTGTTATGTGTTCATTGGAATAAGGAATAAGCTCACAGTGTAGCAGTGAACTCCATGGCCTGTTCAACAACTTTAATAAATTGAAAAGCAATAGAACGCTAAGAAAAATACAAGAAATTAAGTAACTTTTACCAATAGCAAAGAAATTACATGTATCTCTTGAAAGAGCTATGTACAATTTTTTTTTTTATCAGGTAGTTTATACTGACCGAATTACACACACATTGTAAAGTAGTAATTATGAATTAAGGCACTGAGTAGCAACCAAAATCCCACAGGAATAATAACACCATCCAGAAGCACCTATAGAATGGTTCAGGTTGTAAGGGACCTTAAAGATCATCTAGTTCCCACCCCCCTGCCATGGGCAGGGACACCTCCCACTAGACCAGGCTGCTCAAAGCCCCATCCAGCCTGGCCTTGAACACTTCCAGGGATGGGGCATCCACAGCTTCTCTGGGCAACCTGTTCCAGTGCCATCTATAGAGTAAAATCTAGGATGATACATATTTGTCTTTGTATCTTGCCAGGTGCATCTATACAGGTCTCCTCTACACTGTACTGTACTCTCTACTTTCCTGTTCCTAGAAAATCAGCTAATGGTATTGTGATCGTTGAAACCATCCCATAAATGTCCTCTCTTCCTTAATAAAACAGGGGATTCCAGTGAAAATCTTACTTTACTTAAAGGGGGATTATCTTAATGCTTGATGAAAGGCAATTTAACTCTTCAGGCTTTACCTCATGTGTTTTGTCTATTCATGCCTGACTTGACGTTTAGCCAATTGATGCGGAGACTCCTGGGCAATTTGCGTGTTCTGCAAGAGCTCTGCGCGGGAAGTAGTTGGCAGAGATCACCAAGGTGTATCACCTGCCTGGAAATTGGAGCAGCTTCTGAAATATTGTTGGGACTTTGTGTAGCGTAAACAGGAGACTCTGAACCTGTCAGGGCCCAGAACATGCAGCGTGGCGCTCCGAGTTCTGGGACCCACCCTGTTTGCTAGTGTCATATCAGGTGTGGTTAAAGAACATCATGCCTTCCTGGAGGCTTCTAATGTTTCATTAATCCAAGACGTTGAATAAACATTAGATTTGGATGCTGCATTTACTACCAAAGACAAAAGAACAAATAGATCATATTCCCAGAAGAACTCCAATATTTTATTGAGCTGCTTGCCACATAGTCATTCAGACGCTGAAAAGCACAAAGGACATATTGTCTCTTTTCGGGTGCTTTTAATCCCCTGTCCTGCCACTGTGTTGGGGATTATCATCCCCAGGAAACCTCAGAATAAAGGAAGCTGATCAACCATCTGCTGAACAGAGTGTACAAAACACAAGGTTCTCTGACCTTGGACAGAATCTGCCTTGATACTGGGGAATGTTGCAGAGGGTTTGTGGGAGCAGTCTACTTCCCAAAATATTTCCCCAGAGCTTCTGTACTACACTGCACTCCAAGGTTTTTTTTTTTTTAACTCAAGTTCCTTTGGGCAACAGACATCTGCCTGCTGTCTCAGCACTGTTTTCAGCAGGATACTGGCTAATGATCAACAAGTGAGGGTCAGAAGAAGGGCAATATTTTTCCATTAAATGTTCCAAGACTGTTTTCAGGAGCCAGGTCCACGCATCCCAGCCTTAGGCCTATATTACTAGGTACCACAGTTGCTTAGTAACTGTTAAAATCTTACTTGTCTTCGTATGCATAGTCTAGAAATGCGCATTGTCACGGAGGCAGCCCACATACGTGCATTAACATGACAAACAGCATTATCTGGTGGATATTCCCTAGTATCTGAAGTACAGAATGAGATGCCACACAAAGGGGCGGCCTCTGCTTTTGTCATCTCCTGATCACAAACAAGAAAAGACCTCTTTTTCTTCACCTGTGTGCCTCTTGCAACTGCTGAGTCTTCATGTTGCTTCACAACACGTAGGATAATCAAAGCCCAACTGTGCCAGAAAGGGCTCGACGCTTAGTTTGCCCCTTACAAGATGCATCCCTCTCCCAACTCTCAGCTGGTACTCCAGTTCTATTTTCAAGTAATTTTTCATCAGATATATTGCCTTTTGTAGCTGAAATACTAACTGCTACTGGGACTGAGGTCTGTTTCAAAGATACAACAAAGTTGTTTTAGTTTCCCTTGCTCCATATCACCTTTGCAGTATGCCTCAGTTTTCAGTCTCCACATACATACAAATATCCGAACTATCAGGTTGGATTTCTGGGGTGTTTTTTGCCAAACTCACCACCACTAAGTTTTCTTACTTGGGCCCATGTTATCTAGATTGGCGGCATGGTAGTTCATCTGTAGTGCTTCACTGCCCTGCACCTCACACTCACTCTGTGGCACTTCCCAGTGAGACGGTCATCTGTCTGTGTGGCTCTTTCATCCCTTTGTAAGTTATCGATCTCAAAAGTTTTACAGTAGCTTCTGAGTTAACTGTACTCCATTTTTAAGAGAACTTCCATATTTCCTGTAGCGTCTCCCAGGGCCACAGCAGGGACCTTGGCTCTCATGGGTTCACAGAGCAGAGATTCCTGTTAGTTCTCTCTCAAGAACTGCAATGTTTTGCAAGGCATTGCTATAATTGCTAACAGGACTGGTTTTCCTGCAATTTCTGTTGGACTTGCTGTTAGTTATTAGTGGGTTTTAATAATTATTCATAGGATTTGTTATTAGTGATTGCTTGTAGTTGTTGCTTCACCAGAATCTGCTGGAGTTGTTTTACTGCTTCTTCGCCTTATCTTCTGGATCCATGTTTTCCCATGGCTGTATTGTTCATGTTTGCCATTACACGCAGGTAACCCAGCCCAAGCAATGTTTGTCATGGCTCCAACAGAAAACCTTTCTGTCTTTATTGCTAGTCAAATAAAAAAGAATGGAATGATTTAGCCCACTGCATGGAAAAAAAAAATATAATTTCAGGCATCTATGCCCTTTAGCCCACCTGGGGCCTAATAAGGGGGGAACAAATCTCAGTGCCTGCCCCTGTATCCAGCCCCTGTTGTGCTGCTCCTACTACAGGTGAAGATGGCCATCCCCAAGGGCTGGGACCTCAGCCAGTGCTTGGCAGTGTCTGTGTGCTGCTCCTGTCCCATCAGACCTCTCCGCTTTGCTGCATTTGGAGGGGTCCCGTGTGCCCCGCTGCAGTCCTCACAGTTACGGTGCCCCAGTTACTTAATTTTTCCTGTGCAAAGGAAATATTTTGCAATCTCAGTTGTTGATATGTTTTGTAGAGGACGTCGCTGTATAAACTTCTGCTTGTTAAAAACTGAGCCTCCGTATATCCAATAAAGGCAAATAAGCAATAAAGATCAGCTATCTAGTAAAAAGGAAAAGATGATAGCTGACTCAACAGTCACATGGATAACAGTTCCAAAAATCAAAAAGAGGTTTCTTCTTTTCAAAAACAGAGTTGGCTTTGAGTACAAACTTTTAATTAAACAGCCATGATTGCATCACTTCTGAGCATAAACATGGATTTTTAGTCAAAAGAAAACTTCTGATTTATTTACATAATTTACATAGTGATCAGTCTTATTAATATTTACAGATGTCCACATAATTTTAATATAGGATATCCAAACTGTTCTTTCAGACACTGTAAGCTTGCAGTTATTTTAATTGGTTTAATTAATTCCGTTGTTACTTGTATCAATTTCTGTCACATTAATTTTAAACGAGCGTAGCCGAGTTGCATGTTTGGAGTGATACACCAAATACACAGATTCACGTAGACCTACTGAACACAGTTGTCATTTCTTGTTTCCAACAGCTAGCTTTCAGTTTTCCCAGGACATTCTACCTCCTCCTTGCAGGGTGGTTTGGCTACGATTTCTAATTGCATGAGTCAGATGTTCTTCCTTTTCCACAGCCTCCCACTTTTATATCAATCTTTTCCAGATTCATGGAGCAGAGAAATATAGAGCAGTTGAGAATGAGCAGTGTGATGAAAGATACTAAATTTAAAAACTAATAATATTTTAACCTATGAAAACAAACTGGCTACTCAGTGAATTGAAAGTGTACAACAACCAAAAAGCAAAAACCATACATTTTTTGATACCAAGGGATTTTCTTTCTGTAGACTATGACTTTCAATTTTAGAAACTTTCCAGTCATCTTCTTGGCATAGATTTTAAGCCACAGATGAGACATTTAATTAATTTTTTCTATTCCCTAGCACACAAAATTCCAGTCTTAAAAATAATTACTCTAATGACTCCCTTGCATCGAATAGACGGTGTTGAGGGACCAACAGTGAAGCCAGCCCAATGTAAGTTTCTTTTCCCACACTGGTAAATTGAAAAACTTAATGACAGACAAATTACTATGGTGGAATGTATTTCCACTAATACGTGCAGTAGTGTCTCGTTAAAAGAGGACTGAACAAAGCAATCTGATTCCTTCCTGTACTAGCTATAGGGCCAACGCTTCAGCTTGTTATTTCTTAGAAACCCACCTTCACTGAGTTTTCTTAACCACTGTTAGCTCACCCACAATTGTGAGTAGAGAGACACAGTCAGTTCTGGGAATGTGCTGATTTATTGCAACTTTATTGCAAACAGAAACCAGATAAGTAACAAGGAGATAGTGCACTAGTAGAAATATTTTGAAAAAATGAGGGTTTTGACATCTAGTGAAATTTTTTTCAACTTCTTAAGATAGGCCATCCAAATACAGACTTGGAAATAGGTAGGTGGACCGATAAACTCCACTGCAGAAAAAAATGGGCTGGCTTCTGACCTGTTATGCTCGTGGCTGTTCTGATGAGCCTTCATTGACTTTTGCTAACGTTTTTCCATGAGTATAGTCTACAACAAGTTTTTTCTTAGCATCTGAGTTTTGCATCAGCACAATTTCTTTCTTTCTCCTGTCCTGTCTACTTCTGACCTACCACTGCTGAGAAAAAACAACCAAACATTGGTTTCTCAGAGTGTGTTGAAAACACCATACTGTAATGAGAATACAGGAAGGCAGGCAGTCTTGTATACTGGATGAAGAAGTCCGCATGGTTGCTGCCGAGTCTTGGTATTTCTTGATTTTTGTTACTTGATTTGTTACTTTTTTGATCCGTCCCCCCCCCCCCGCCTTTTGGAAAAACACCAAAGGATTTACACATGTAAATGAAATGAATGAAAATTTAATCAGACTGCAGTTTCATGGCTGCAGTGTAGTGGGGTTGTATGATCGTGTGCAGAAATAGGGTAAGAAATAGCATTTGTATGGTGGTGGAGGAACTCCTGAAATTCTTCATTCAGAAACTGAAAAAGCAATAGCTAGCCAAGCCCCAACAGGCTAATGACAGTCATCTGTCTCAAAATACATAAATATGCTGAAAACAAACAGAAACAGATGTTTTTATAAAGTCAAATTATATGGCTGAAATCTTTCCAAACTCAAAGGAACTTTGCTCTTAATGTCTGATTCCTGTGTACCCAGAACTCTGCCAGAGGCCTCCCACTCCAGCAGTCTGTTTCAAGACCCTACAGGAAGACATTAAATACTGAATTTCTGGTTCTTCCAGAGAATTTGGAAACAAAATCTATTGAAAATGTTGTGAAGTTTTTACACGGAAAGATCTCTTCTTTCTACTTATTTGTTTGGAAGCATATATGAACACTCGAACACTCTTTTTATATGTGGTCTACTTTGATGCTGCTAAGTGAAATATGAGTCCCAAGACCAAGCAAGTTAAGAGCCTGATGCGTTCTAGATATCTGCATTGCTTAAGATAGGCTTGGTAACCTGTATTTCTGATGAGGCACTCCTATGTGAAACATTAAGTCATGGAACAGTACAGCAACCTGGCTGTCATCTGATAGTGCTGCAAGCTATTATGGGATGTACGGTGGCAGACTTGGGCTGAGCAGGCACAGCTATGTCCGTGTTCAGCTTACCCACGCTACTGATAGGGCTGCGTGACAGGGTGGAAGGCACACAAGTGGTCTCTTCCCAGTGCTAGCAAATTCACCCAGAGCCCATGTCTGAGCACAGACTCGTGTTCTGAGAGTCTGGATACACAGATTGGTTATAAACACATGCTTATGTTTTAAACACTATATAAGCAGAGCTATCAAAGCTCTGAAAATGCGTGTAGATGTTTATACCTAAATAGATGCCATTTCAGGAGAAGTAAATATAATTCCCACCAACAAAACCTATGCAAAAAGCCCATGAAAACAGATTTATGCCTTCAAAGTCAACAAGAGGAAGCTTTCTCAGAACAAATCTCGGAGTTGAGAGTTCTCTGAAACTTTAACATTTGTGTTAGCAAAAATGCGCTGGATGATTCCAAGTGTCACAATACTGTGTAAAGACAGACATCCTATAAGCAGTCAGGCCCCAGAACAGCCAGCATGTAGATAGCCTCAAACACTACCTGAAATAATGGTCAGAAATGAACAAAAAGAATAGATGCCGGGCATTCTTTATGGTTTGCATCATCAGGCAAAGAGACACACATCTTACGCTATCATTATTAAATCACATAGCTTAAAAGTTATTTAGTAGCTTAGAAGAAGAGTACCTGAAAAATTACAGTCTCAATATTAAGGGGCCATGACTGTGCAAAATGTCTGTCTGTATTTCTACTGTTGTTGGCCAAACTGAGTGCGTGGTAGTTGCGCTCTCATTTAGTATTCTCTGTCTTATTCTTTGCATATTCTGGGCACTGAATAGTTATGCATCACATTATTTGCTAATCACAAATATTCTTCCTGTGTTAAACTTAAAACTACTTGTGTATGTGATCCAAGCCAGATTTTAATCAAGTTCCCATAGGTGAAAAGCTTGCTCAACAGAAGTACCATCTCATACCAAGTTTGCATATGCTACAAAAAGGGATTAAACAGCCTCCTAAATCAGACTTACGACTTCTGACCAGCATCAAAACCAAAAACATTTAAATTCCTTGAGAAATACTGTGCTTATGTTATTTCCATTGCAAGTACAAGCAACTACGACACTAAGAAATGCTTTGGGGAGGATAATCACTTTTCGTGAAGTCACCATCACAACTTTGGAATCTTGGTAGGTTCAAAGAGTTCAAAGATACGGTTAAATGCCTATTGTGCATTTAAAAGCAAGCCCAAATTTTAAGTTCTTGAGCTTTCCCTGCCTCTGAGCCCGAACTAATTATCTTCAAGTAGTTCAGCACTGTAATGATTACTGATTGTATTCCGTAAAGTACTTCTTCATCGTGGTACTGTATAGTAGGAAACTATGAGACATAAGGGTATTTAGTATTCTTTCCCTACTACCAGACTCACTAACAAGGAACATGCGTTTACGTTTGCTCTTATATTTCAAGGTATTTTGGAGACAGCAAACCAAAGTAATTATACTAACAATATCTTTTTTTCTTATGAGAAACACTATAAAAGGAAGGCGGAGGTCTAGGTGATACTGTCTTTTATTCTCAGATTAGGAAACTGGGTCACAGAGAGTTAAGTGCCTTGTCCAAAGCCACCTGCAAAATTTATCCGTCAGTTCTGCTGACTGCTATGGTGCATTTGTTTATAAACATCTATATCTTTATATTTGATGTAAGGATAGGGCGTATCTTTTGCATATTTGTTCTGCTCAAATGTAGTTGTGAGAACCATGACCTCTTCTCACAGTTTTGTAAAATGAATGTCCCATGAAATAATAATAGTATTTGATTAACTTTAGCGACACATCAAAGGAAGTGGCGTAAAGTAATGTGCATAATAAGCAAAACTTCTGGGTCAGTGGAGAAAAGCCTTTGGCAAAGGGATTGAAATCAAACAATACAGGTTGATGTAGAGATTAAACAAAGTTTCTCTCAAATATATTCCACCTGTGTAAGAAATAGTGGCTAAACAGTGGCTTATATGACTTCAAAAGGTACTCTATTAAAATAGAAAAGTGTATTCTCTTATTGTCAAGCTGAACATGTCCCAGCTTTAGCTGCTGTTTAATATTCTAGCAATGCCGGTTTCACTGCAGTTTCTGATAACTGTTAGAGAATTAATTTCATATTTTTCTATACCCGCCTCCAGGGTGATTAGAGGTTATGTACTCAATAGCATACTATCATAGCTCCCACATCTCACCGTGTTTTTCTGGACACCCTTAATCATGGCAATGTCTAACTAGCAAAAGAAATAAAACCTGGAAGATCACCTGAGTATACAAATTCTTATTGTTACACTAAGATCCATTTCTGAGGTAAATAAATTTTTATATCTCCATTCTAGTGTCCTAAAGATAACTGTTGCAGTCATGTCAATATTCATTCACAAACCTGTGTGAATAGATATGTAAAACCCCAACTTTCACTTTATTGTGCTTTATCAACTTTAATAGGAATTTAGGGTTCCCAAGGAATGCAGAATTAAGACATGGTAAGTTTTTAGTAAGGTAGATAGAAAGCAGCTCCTTCCTTTTGATTTCACTCTTATTTTTCTGTATTAGGGTGGGTTTTTTTCTATGACATAAAATTAAATATTTTGGTATTTATTTCTGTCTTATTACCAGTAGGCATTAAACTCTAAAATGTGTCTGTAATGCAGGTTGGCTGTACAATCTTTTATGTTTAAGGTATAATATTTAGATTATAGGACATATGAACAGTAACATTCAGAAATACAGTATTTTGTGTCACGTATATAGTAGTATGTATATGTATTGCTATATACATATGTATACATATGCATGTCATACATACGCGTGTAAAAATAGATATAGACATGTATAGTTAGCACCACACGAGAAAAAAAAAGCTCAATTTCAAATTATACCTCTTCTTTCTAAAGAAAGAGTACTGCTTAGTGCTGAGGAATGTAAGAGTGTTCTATTCATGGAAATTTCTGACACAGCGTTTAGTATAACCATACAGAGACATAACAAGCAAAAGAACTGGAAAATACTTGTATACTTTATTAAGTGCCAATAAAGCTGATAAAAAGCATGACTGCCACAGACATTATGCAACTTGAAGTAGTAAGATCTTCTGTTTCTAGAGGATGTGGTCTGAGAGAACAGCAAATAGTTTGCAAGAGTTCGAGCCGAGGGTTTTTTTAAGGGGTAGCATTACTCAGCAAGTTTCATACATAGGAGTCGACTCTTTTTCATCCCTTTGGGGATTTTAGATGTTCAGTTTTAGCTGGCTACTGGGATTATGTTGTTCGTGTTTCTTATTTTAAACTGGGGAAAGGACACATTTTGGAGAAAAAAGCAAAATAACAACAACAACAACGGTACCATGAACTATTTCACTTGTGAAGTTTAAAATTATTTAGAAATGTCATTTGTCCCACGGCAGAGCAGATATTAAAGGTAACCTTTCTCCTGAGTAGCTGGAGAAAGGGAAAAGGAGAGAATGGCAAACTGTTGGATCAACTTTGCCATGAAGAAAAACATAGCATCATGCGACAGGCTCTTTCCTTGTTCAATGGCACACTCAAGACAGTGTTTGTCCCCTCAGAAGTGTTGTTGCCACTTGACACAAATCACTTAAGACAGCAAACCATTTTTTTGCCAAGTGTTTCCAGGGAGGATCATGGGACAGATCATGTTGCCACTTGCTCTGTGCGATTTCTTTCGTTCTTTCTCCTTCCTCTTTATCACTGTGTGGGCACAGAGCCAAGGTCTGGGCATGTCGACATTTTGTGGCCTCTCAGCTGTGCTGTTCCTTATTCTCGTGGCACCCTGGTCCCCACACCTGTGCCTGTCCTGGCCCAGCTCATCAGCATCTGCTGGGCTGGCAGACCTCCCCCGAGACCCCAAACCTCAGCATGGGCCCGTGCTTCAGAAGCGCTGCTGTGGACTGTCTTCTCTGTAGCTCTGCCAGGGACTCGCTATATTTCTGGCCCATCTTGGTGGCCCTCCTCAGCCCCAAGCCCCACACCTCTGTGCCTGTCCCACATCTGAAGTGGTGCCATGAGCTACACCTCCTCATTATGCTCAAGGTTCATTCTCATGGTCCTCCCTTGCCTCAGGTCTCACTCCTTCATGCCTGCCTTGTCCCTGGAACCCTGCCCTGCTATCTGCCTTCTCACCACACCTGCTTCCCACTATCCTCCCAGCCCCTAAGCTTTACTCCACCATGTCTGCTCTGCCTCCAAAACAGCGCTGGGGCCACAGCTCCTCAGTGCTGCCCTGCCAGTCCTACCACCTCTCTCAGCCCAGGGCCCTGAAGCTCTGTGCTGCACCCCCGCTGACACCACACCTCATCCCAGTACTCCAGACTCGGTGTCTCCTGTCTTCTCCCTCTCCACAAACTTTGAGTTCAGTCCCACTGTCCTATGTCATGAGTTCTTGGTAGCATATATAAAATTGAACACAGCACTGCCTACATCTCACTGATTTGTGGTTTATTCTCTTCAGGTGAACACTGAGTTTATGCTTTACTAGTTGAAGTAATCTAAATGTTGGTCTGCCAGATAGGCATGGAACAAACTACAGGACAAGTTATGAAGTATCATGACTCCCGGATGGTTCCCAGCATGGCAGGTCACTGCACTGACCTGTTGTGGCTCACTCTTTAGCTTCTGTAACTGACTTGTGGAATACCACATGCTACAGCAGTGGCAGGGCATGCTGCCACTGACCTGGGAGAAGCATTGCTTCCACAGGGCTGAGAACCTGGTGAACAAGCCCTTTACAGCCTTAAGGGAGGGTTGCAGTGTGTTCAGGTGGGCAGGAACTACAAATACCTGCACTTTCCTGCTTAAGGTGTGTTGGCACCTTTGGCTTAGGCCAAATCTGGCACAGGGTTACGTTGCCAGGGTCACAGTTACATCCCACAGCCAAGAGGAAAGGTAACTGACTGGCAAAAGTGTGGGAGCAGGAAAAGGACAACAGGAACGTGTGAGAAAGACGTGCAGAAGAGGAGGGCCATGAACTGTCACAGCTGTTAGACTCATCAAAGAGGGCTGCAAAAAGTAATGGAGACAAATAGCCAGGAAAGAGCAGTGGAAAATAGAGCTGAGGGTATGAAGAAGGGCTTTTGCTTTCCTGACACACTACTAACAGCTAAACCCAAGTGAGTATTCCAAAAGCACATGATTAAGTATTTTCTATATTGCACTCTTTATGGCCTGACCTTTTTAGCCCTAGCCTGAGTCCACTGATAACTGCGGTTATCAGGATTCCTAAACTACAAGTACTTTTAAACTACGAGACATTTATCTCTCTGGATTTCTTGTTGTCATTATGGCATTAAGTAAATTTTACGTATTTATACCTTACTTTCTTTTTTTTTTTTTCTGCCTGCTTAAGTAAATGAAAGTATGGAGCCCTTTCTAGTTTCAGATTTGACATCATAACCAAGAGAGTTCTCAAATACTATCTAAGCACATACATTTTTGGATCATCAAAAGAAAAAAAAAACATCTTTACTTCTGGCAGTAGGGTCCCTGACCTTGACATGTACCAGAAAAACAAATGCTCCATCTTCTCATCTTGTTGTGACATGTCCTTGTGTTACTGTAAATCACTATTGAGGATTGTCAATATGAAATGCGGTTCCAGTGGTGTCTGGATCCTTCCTAAAAAATAGCTACAGTTAGTCTTAAATCTCAAATGCAAATCCACGGTTCCTTCGGACTCTGAGGCTTATTTGGCAGAGAGGAGTTTCAGACGACACAGACTTTGAGAGAGAGTAAGCAATATATTTTTATTGTACAGAAATTTTACTTACAGTATTCCGTTAGTGCATTGAAAACATTTTGTATTAACAGAAGTATTTATGAATGTTTAACTCTTAAAATACTTTGGCTGCAGTCTTGTTAAAACAAAGTAGATCCATGTCAACTCACCCCATAACAGAAAAATCAGAATGGGGAATGCCCTCATTAAAACATATATTATATTTTCATTATAAAAGAAATATTGACATTTTCACAGAGTTCAGAAAAAAATAAGTGCCAGAATTACAAAATACCATATTTCGTCATCTTCAGTCAGAAAAAAACACATTGAAATATCCATGAATCAAAACATTTAATATCCATTTGCTTACATTTCAAGTTGATTCACAATGAAAGAGTATTCCTTTCAGTGTCTTCAGGGAGACGCAGTTCAAGCAGTTTCATGTCCCCATTCTCTGCATTGTCTGGTAAAACTGTATGTATTAAAATGCATCACACAAGTATGTCTAAGGGCATCATCCTTTGCAAGTTTCATCAGCTGCGTCCTGCAGATAATCATGGCACTGGCTCTGATGCCAGGGGTGAATTTGGCGTTGCGTCTTCTGCAGTGCCTGCAGTGATCCAAGTGCCATAGGGACTGACTTACCAATATGTCTTGTTAGTTTGGAAAGGTGATTTTGTTCTTGCTGGAGAAATACAACCTTTCAGGAGCCTCATGGTTCTTCAAGCGTCAGTTCTCGTAGTGTGTTCAGATAACAATGTCCTGCTAATGGCAAAGCAGATAGCGACTGTGATCATCCTCCGTGCACGTCTGAAAAGAGGCCACATCTTATGTTTGTTACTCCATCTTTCTCACTGCGCCACCTCCTCCAGCTGAGACATCTTCTATGTCTGATTAAGTTAGTCAAGGCAATGACTCCATTTTGTTATGACTTTTTAAGGGCCACATGAGGAACATAATATAAACATTTTGTATTTACTGCTAATCGTCATTCATCAAGTTGTTATTTTTGGCAGTCATGATTTTTCCAGAGGGATAAACTCTTGCATTAAATTGAGCAAGGCTGGATTCTGTGTAGTATAAATGAAGGAGAGTTAATGGCATCTCTTGTTTCCAGTTTTATGGTTTTACTTTGTTTTGTTTTAATTTTAAGCCATGAACAGGGAAGACTGTTTAGAGCAGCTGTTTCCTAAAGAAAATACTTTAGAGATGACTGTTAAGTAAATATTTTTGTTGTGTTTAAAACCATAGCTTCATGCTGCATTGTTTATAGTTTTTCAGCCCAGTTCACTTTAGACATTTTTACAGTTTCCTAAATCAGTCAACAGCTAACTGACAGAGGGAGTAAGATGATTACTGACATCTCTGGGAATGGAATAGCATCATAGCAGTGAATAGTAGAATGGGAAAGAAAAAGATTACTAGGGTAATTCTAGGGACTGGGAGTAATCTGCAGGATAATGACAGAACAATATTTTGGCTATCAAACAGATACCCTGGGCAAATGCTGAAAACCCGACCAGATCCCCTCAGTCAAAACTGGTCCAGACTCAACTTTGGAGAAAGTGCTGGCTTTCTGGTGAATTAAATTTTTTGCTTCTATGATTTCTGTGACATCATTGATACCAGGCATGGAGCGTATTATATGTCTGTCTTCAAGATGCAAGTTTGCTCCTGCCTGTTCGTTTTGGCATCTTTTTGCAGTCCTTTGGCCTATTACCTTCTGAAGTCTTGCAGGGTCTCTGGGTAACAGGTTGATTCCTGACAGCCTAGAGTTCAACTTGAAGTACAGGCATACACACAAGGTTTATTTTTATTAGACTTTACTGAGTATATTTGTCCGCTCCATCTCCTATTACGGCTGGTTTCAGTGAACTGTAACTCGTAAAAATTCCAGACTGGCATTTCCAGAGACATTTTCTGTCCGTCCAACAGGCTGTAACGACAGGGCTACCCCAATTTAGACCCCCTGAATCATGCAAGCCCCATCTGATGGGGCTGTGAATAGGGGTGAGACAGTCTCTATCACCCATTTTTCCTTTATCCAATTTTCATTTGTTTTCTCTTTCCCAAATTTGGGAAATTTGATGAAGTAAAACACAAAATGAGTATATCGGAAGAAGAAAAAGTGTAGCATATTCCATTTCCTGTCCTCCTTATATCTCTTCCTTTCAGAAGAATGAAACAAAGCAATGAATCTGCCCACCTCTCATTGTGCCTGGCCCACTCATTTCTATGAATCAAAGCATAGATGGGTAGTTTTGCATTGTCTGCTCATCTGTCCATTGTCTGCTCATATATCCACGCCTGGTCACTGCTGTTTCAGATGTTTGTATTCATACTGAAGGTTCACAACATTGTGACTTAACAATTTACTTTTCAGCTTGGAGAATAAAGCAAGGGGAACATGGCCATGTAGTGTGTACTTGTGGCTACCAGCTGGTTTGCTACAGTGGGTTTCAGGAATGCCCTTAAACTTTAAGTATCTGGCCACTTGTATCCTCGCAGTACCGTTACTTTCAGGTTAAATGTATGGTCACGGCACACCTGTAAACAGGCATATATATCCCTGGAAAAGATGCTGGCGAGTGGGTAGGCCTGAGTCAAAATACGTTAGGCATCAACGATTACTTTTAATATAGTTTTTATTATTAGTTATTTAAATATATTTATTAAACTATTAATATAGTTTTATTTAACAGGCTCTGATATTCTTTTGTCATCGCTGTTTAAACACAGACAGTTCAAGCAACTACCTCCTCGGCATTACTAACTATATGCAGTATATTGACAATTGCATATTAAGTTGGGCCGTTACCCATATACCAATCAGATTTTAAAAAGCACAGGGTAAATAATGCATATGCATTTTATTATCAGCAAGGTGAGTATATAAATTAATCAATTTACCTTGTTCATGTTTGCATCCATTCGACATGCAAGAACACCTGAGCATTTCAATTTACCACTGTGGAATGTGTATTATGGAACTGTCTGTTCAGTATTTGTTCCATAAAAGTTTTCAGGTTCTTATCATCAGAAAAGAACAGTAACACACACCTTTGTTCAGCCAGTCACAGTTAAACAGACAACATGGGTTTAGAACTGGTCGTCAACAAAGTAAAAAAAGAAAAAAAAAAGAGTATTGGTTGAATAAGTCAACATTAAAAAAAATTGTCACTGGCATTTCATAAACAGAAGAAAAGGCTGAATCAGTCAAATCATTATTCAATTATTTCAGGAGGAAAAGTTATACACAGTAACTACTGTTACAAATGGTGTGTATCTCAGAAGGTATTATACGGTCTGTACTCTGAGACCATCAAAGACTGGATGGCATTGGTAAATAACAGTATCCCTAACTCAAAGTCCCTCAATCAACATGCACAAACCCCAGAAAACTGGGACAGTCTGACAAAGGTGGCTCCATCCCTGGAGAGATTCAGGCATTAGACGTGACAACTACAGAATTAATTTGTTGAGACATTGGGAAGGACAGTAAACATTAGCAACCAGCGTATCTTCTTCCACACCTTACATTCCCCTTTACCACAATGAGCCATGGCAGATGAGAATCATATTGAATGCCCACTTTTGGTTTTGTGCCCAGAGATTACTGTTCTTTTGTTTAATATTTTACAATCTTTCTGGATAGGCAGAGAGGATTTTGTCTGTTTCTATATTTTGCCATTGAAATAATGACGAGAAGTGAGACTCATGAGATTTCGGAATTCATTCTGTCTGTATTGTAAGTAAGAACAAAGAAAAAATAGCACGAGGTTGTCTGAGAAAGTTTGCTGTCCGTGCTGAGAATGCCTGTTTCTTCTCTGATGACCCAACTGCTTAAGATCATTGTCCTGAGGCACATCTCTCCTCTCCTTTTCCCTCTCCTTAACTTTTCTGTCGCAGAAGCTTTTGCTTCTGATCTCGGAGCTTTTGAGACATCAGTTGTTTTGTTTTCTATATCCCACCAAATTTTCTGTATTACACCTAGCACTGTTTGCCACGTGATTTATATTAATTGAATCTAAAGAAGAATGGACAACTGCGTGAAAAATAAAAACTTTTCAGCCAGTATTAAAAAGCTACTTCCGTGATCCCCAGGGGGAAGGAAGTGAGATTTGCACATGAGGATTTCTAAATTATAAAATATTGCAACAAACGTGAGTATGAGAAATAAGGAACTTCCTTCCAGTTACCAAAATTATGGATATTTCCAGAAATCTGAAGTGTTCTAGAATACTAAAGCACCAGCATTGTGTTCTCATTGAAAAGCCTGAAAAGCAAGCTGCAACATGAAAGACATGACTAGTGGTTTGATTTACAAACGTATTCACAGAAGAGCTTTAAAAATAAGGTACAAGGAAACATGCTGCCCTGTCCCCGTTGGCAGCTTACCATGTTTGTAAAATAAGTATCTTCATGCTTTTAATTTCAAACAAAGGCTTTATGGCACTCCACAGTAACAAGAATTGAAACATGGAGTACAGCTTGTTAATACGCATAAAAAAGCTTGCAGCTACTCCCCACAGATCTGATCAGATGCCATTTAACGCCTTACATCCATGACATACATTGTTAAAAAATGTCTGAAACACTATTTACTTTGGACCCCAGCATCTGTTTTGTAACCCTCTTAGAAGAAGAGTGTCCTTTTCAAAGCATCAGGTGCACGTACAATATATACTTCTCTGGGGCTGCGTCTTAGTGAGGACAGAAACTGTGTTGTTCTGTGGAAAGACGGCACAAAAAACTACTGGTTTTATTAATGATTTTTTAAAAAATTCAAGGCAATTTGGCTCCAGCTGTAAATCCCAGTGATGCGATGCACATGTTGAAGTTTCTTTGCAGATAGCTGATTCCTCGGGGAATCATATCGCAGTTGATGGTTTTTATTCAGATTACATTATCTAAAATAAATGTATTTGGGTTTGATGCCTATTTTCCTAGTACAAGATAAAATATTTGATTTTTTTTTTTAATAAATCAGCTGAAAATAGGAAAACCAATGCACACTGGCCACTATTTTTAGAACTTCAACAATCTTGTTACATGAGTAGTATCACAGTTCTGACTTATATGCAATATACATATTTTTCTCCTTACACTGAAGTTGGTCCATAGCAGACCACAATCAGATTAATATAATGAGCAAAGCCGTTTGTGGCAAAGATAGCTTTCTTTTTATGTATAAATCTGAGAGCACTCAATGAGGCTAGATGAACACGGCTGCTCCCAGTTTACCAAGCAAGAGGCAGGACCAAGGCACAGAGAGATGAAGATACTTGCTTGACAGCAGCGAGTGAGGCATAGAAGAAGGGAGAAACTATCTACAGGCCAGATCCCTACATATGAGCCCAATCACATGCAAATTTCCCTGCAAGAATGAGCAAGCAAATAACCACAAACAAATAATCGTATGGGGGCACACTGTGAGTGCAAGTTGCTGGTGTGTCCTGGTGTGTGTGCTTCAAAATGCGCCGCTTCCAGCAGCAGCAGCTAGACAGACCTCTACCTGACCCATGGGTTTCGGTGGGTTCAAAGAAAAGCCAGAAACAGAGCAGAATCACCTTTTGCCTCCAACTCTCCTAGAAGAGCTACATACACAAAGCAGAACCAAATTTAAAGTCGTTTTTGTTATGGCACGCTATTTATTTTCTGAGACAAGTGTTGACAGAAAGCTGGATTACTACTAGCTACATAATTGACTATTTAAATACAGAAATATGAAGGGTAAAGTTCACAGGTCAACAGGGTGAAGAGTGGTAAACTGTATGAATAAGAGTTTGCATGATTAGCCCATAGATGTTGATTTTGTCTTATTCCTACAACTACCCTTTACTGGTAGACAGGAAGGACCATGGGAATTCCCAGACACATGCACATCCTTAGGGTGTTACACGCTTTACTAGCTAGAGTTATCAGCAACATTATGTTGTGCAAATGTGTTACGTGAACAGGAAATTATTATACTGCCATTGCTCAGACTACTTCAAATTTTAGTCACTAAAAAGAGGGCCAACATCCTCTTTTCAAAATATCTTTCCATTATTAAACATGCAGCGATTGCTGCAAAACATTGTTTCCTCAAATAGCTGCTCAAAGCAGATATTTTTAACTTCCATCAAGTGTTTTTGTATCACACATTACCTAATAGTTTACTCCACTGTAATGATACATGGTTATGAGGAAAAATGTATCTCTTGTAGGAACAGCTAGTAGAATGATAACTCTTTTTTATTGCGTGAATATTATCAAAGTACAGTAGCTATCCCATAAATTTGCCCATAATGTGGTGGACTAGGAATACTGTTGTTCTGTTGTTTAATCACAACAGATAAGGAACACTCCTTGGTTCCTTGGTTGATGTGCAAAGATTAAAATAAATCAATGCTGCAACAATATCTAGACATTTACGTAAATTTTTCTTTACATAGGCCTCAATGCCTGCTACAAAAGTAATACTGTATCTCGTTTTACCTAACACCACAAAAACATTTTACAAAATAACATTGCTTATAAGCTGCATTAGAATTCCCTATAAGCATTGTGACCAAATTGATGAGTTGTTATTACAGAAGCAGTGTTATTACTTGGAAAGAAGTCTCAGAAGAATGCAGTTCTTAAATCTAATCTTAGAAATGGAACAAAATTAACTTTAGTGACAATATTACAAAATTAGTGAATATTGACTGTACTGCTGTTATAGGAAAACTGTTTCTTCTTTCACTTTAAATGATCAATGGAAACATCAAGGCAAAGTGATTAAAAATTGTATGAAACTATATATTGATACCTGAAGTGCCAGGAGGCAAATGGATGGACCCCTGAAGCAAAGTAGGGCTGGCCAACGACATGGAGCTGTCAGGCTTCTGTTTTAGAGCCCAGATGCTCTAACCAGCTGAATGTCACGCGTATGTGCAGGATACGGTCTTACGAGAGAGTCTGATATAATATATAACAATATTCTACATCTCTCTGGATAATGGGGAAAATTAAAATGTCATGGAAAAGACTGTAGATTTCAGGGTTCCTCTCTTTGAAAGAGTAGCATATAATGTTGGATCCCAGGAATTCTTTATAGAGTTGTAATTATTTCTCTAGCTATTCAACGTTTAATTAGGGTTTGCAGAACCGGATCACTGTTCTTAGCAAATATTTCAGCTGTTGGGCTCTTATCCTGTAAACAGTTGTGCCTATAAGGATGAGTACAAAAGTGCTATGAGTTAGAGCTGCTCATCTGAGAGTGTTTCTCATATGCGGCCTTGGTGCTGATTCAGTGTAACTTTAATTAAGATGAATAAACTGTTTACGTAAATCATGCCATCGCATATTCTGTAACTCTGTCACTGACTGCTGGTTCCACAGCTGCATTCCACTCACTGTTGATGTTCTTCTCATGAGTAATTCAGGTGAAACTGTAATTGAGCAGGTAATTTATGAGAAGTCTCTGTAAAAACATGGAGGTAAACCAAAGGCAGTATAAAGAATAAGTCAGATAAATAGTAGACATCTTGTGGGCCATTATCTGACTCAACATGACCAGCCGCATACAGATTTTTTAAGCTTGCTGTTCAGACATCGGTGTTTATAGAGCAGACTGTTGATTCTTTGGCCAAGGAGACTACTGGCACTAAGCAAATAGGTAGTCACCTTTCCTCCCGCTATTAACAGGCTGACCACAGCAGGTTGTTCAGTATTCTCTTTTCAAGCAATGAGGATGCCATGTCTTTGAGACTTTTTTAATGTGCATTGCAGTGGAACTTTGAATCTTATCCATTTTTATAAAATTATGCAGAAACACATTATTACACATGAAGAACCTTATCCTGGAACTCCTGACTAAAGTGGTGATTATTCTTATGACTAGTGATTGAAGTAATAGGCCACACTGTGCAGTGAATATAATGAAGTCCACAAATAGCCTAATAACTTGAGCAGATTCTCTGCTGGCTGCCCGTGGTGTGGTTGGGAGCATTAGGGTTGAATAGATTAGATGATCTAATGACTCTATATAAAACCTGTGCTATTTGTAAGGAAAGAAAAAAAAACAAAAAAAACAAAACCCAAGAAAATATATGCTGATGTCTAAGCCTCACTATACAATAACAGGTTTTGTTTTAAACAGGCAACCATAAAATTCCCAGCCTGTCTTTGGAGAAGCATTTTAAATGTTGGCATTAACAAAGCACTTACTTTTCTGCCTCCAGATCAAATGAATGCTTTAAACTGAAAGAGGGTAGATTTAGATTAGATATAAGGATGAAATTCTCCACTATGGGGGTGGTGAGACACTGGAAGAGGCTGCCCAGAGAAGCTGTGGATGCCCCATCCCTGGAAGTGTTCCAGGCCAGGCTGGATGGGGCTTTGAGCAACCCGGTCTAGTGGAAGATGTCCCTGCCCAGGGCAGGAGGTGGGAACTGGGTCATCTTTAAGGTCCTTCCAACCCAAACCATTCTATGAGTCTGTAAAATACAGACAGAATTGTTTGTGCTTTTAAACCTCCATGCAATAAATGTATAGCAAATCCACGGAATTAGTCTTAAGTAGTCACTAGAGGAACCAGTGAGAAGCAGTGCCCAGAAAGTCCAAAACTGAAAGCACCAACAGAATTGCACTTAAGGCATGTAGAAGGCAGCGTCAAGCCAGCGATGCTCTATGGGCTTACCGCCTGAGTTCGCAGCCCTCCTGCTGCCAGCAGCGAGCAGGGCTGGCAGCGCTGCCCGGGGGTGACATCGTGTGGGGGAACGCCGCACTTCCCACAGGGACTCGTCTCAAACCTGCAGTCCGAGCTGCCTCTCTGGGTTCGACATGATTATTTTCCGTTGGCAAACATTCGATAGCTGAATCCATTAATGCAAATTGCCCTTAAAAGAACTAAACTATCAATGGAGGATCTCGTGCTGGCACAAAAAACTTCAGTCTCGTCCTCGTAATGAATCTGCTGCTTATCTAGAGTTGATAAAAACCACACTTGCGTGATTTCCACCCAGTTAATGAAAACCTCTCACCCTTTTCACTCAGAACTAGACTTGACTGTGTAGGTCACAGGTATTTCTACAGACTCCATGTGGTCCAGCTTGATGTCTGTTTGATTTAGGTTTATCCCAGGTTATTCCATTTTCTTTGCTGCTCTCAAGAATGCCTTCCATTTCCGTAATTTACAGAACAAGCCACCCTTCTCCGACCTTACAAATCCACATCTTTCAACTTTTCAATTTCTCTGAAATTCAAGTGCTTAATTCCTTCCCTGGGTATTTTTTGGAGTGTTGTGAAGAGCAATGCAATCACTTCTCGTATTGATGCACTCAAATGTACTGGCATGTCTACTCGTTGGACTGGAGAGGGACATTAACAGTCCTGAACAATAGAAGTGGTTCCAGCTCAAGCTCTTCCATCTTATGGCCATTTACCAGTCAGAACACTAAGTAAGAACACTGTAATTCTGCCACCCCACAAAGCTACAGCTTTAGGTACTGTTTCTTGTTTGGGTTGGTTTATAAAGCACCATCTAATCCTGAAACACTGATCCTCTTGCTCTGTTCTAAAACCTTGAAATGAGTCAGCTCTAAAGTTTAGTATCAGATTCAGCTCAGCAAATACACTCAAAACACTTTCCAAGGGTCAGACTGTACTTTAGCTTGTGTATTGGCAGGGATGAAAGGGCTCTTTGTGCAGATCTCTGCTTGCTGGTGTGGAAAGTGGAACAAACTAACTTTCTGGCATTATACTCCTTCCTTGAATGATTCATATGGTTGGTAAATCACAGGAGGGGTGGTCGTTAGCAATAGTAAGCTAAAGCTATATAGCTGGGCTATAAGATGTGCACACTCTATTCTTCTACATCCTTGGATAATCTACTCAATAATCAATATTCTGAAATAAAAATAGAGCTCCTCAATGCATTGGAGATATCAGGAAGAAGGTGGGATTGATGTTCATTGGAAGCTGGAAATAAGTGGCTTGTTAACTGGTTATTAACTTCTTGAATTCAAGTGACATTTAAGGCTGAGAAGTGGAGCATATCAAAAATCATCAAATTACTAGAAAAAATAGTTCAATTTATCTTTTGTGCATTTTCATCATTATACGGATAACAGAGTAGTTAATTTTCCAGTTGTAAACGTATTATCAGGTGGGATTTTCCAGATGAGCAAACCAAAAGGCTAGCATGGAATATCATAAAGACACTAGTTCAAGTCATCAAAAGGATTGGATTCCCTGGCTCCACAGGCCAGACCTCTGCCCGCGGATCCAGCGGAGTAACTTCACAGCACCAGCAGGTTGATCAGAAAGCTGGCAGGGTGATGTGAGGTGTTAGTCAGGCCGGAGTGCGACAGGATGCTTTCAAGCCAGCGTTGTGGACATTTGCTGGCAGCAGAGGAAAGGCAATACTCCAGCTATGAAAGGGAGCGGTAGCAGATCCGGATTCCTTTGCTCATTCCCCTCAGTCTTAAGCATTTATGTACCTTCGGGACTTGCGCAATTGCCTGTTTAATCCCCAGATACCCTCCCCTCCAATCCAGCATGCTGTCCCTCGCCAGCCAGTCCTCTGTCCACCTCCTCTCTCTGCCTGTCCCCTACTGTCACAGCCTTCCATTTTCCTTTAAGACTTCTGTTTCTAGTGTCTTTGCTCAGTCAGTCGCAGTTACTGGGGTTCAACCGCGGCATAATGGCCCGTTGTGTACAGCATTAAGTTAAATGCTTTAATGATCCTTCCTGATACTGGCCTTTAAGAATCCCCTAATCTTTCTCAGAGAGCTCCTAGGCCCTGCTTGCCTTCTTAACTAAGGTATTCCTTATCAACTCCAAGGGATGAAGTTTCTCAGACATGAGAAAAGGCAGAAAGCACTTCTTTCTCCTTGTCCATTAAAAATCTCTGATCCAAATCACCTATAAGAATTCCCTTGCTACTACCCAGAACAGAGACACCATAATGTCTGCTTCTCTAATTTCATTCTTAGAAATGACTGAATAATTTGTGCTGAAGTTGTCCAAAAACCTTCAGCACCTGCCGTGAGAAGTTTCAGACTGACGGGTTCAAGTGAGGCAAAGTCATAAACACCAGCTCTTAGAGTGGAAATTGTCAGAGAACCTGACGAGCAGCTTGAACATAATAGGTGGCATTATATTCAGTCTCTGGGTGTTTCAGTTTGGGATAATCCAAATAACATAGCTCCATATGGACAATAGTGCCTACTTGCTAAGCTGCTGTACGTAAGCAAGATCATTTGAGAGTAATGGAAATTTTGCTCAGCTGCACCTTCTTTAACTAGGCAGAAAATATTGGCTTTTACGTTGACTTTCTCAATTGCTGTGTCCTGCTATTAAAGTAATTTTTCTCCGTTCGTTGCCTGACCCAGAAGGGGGTACAGATGAGGGTAGCCATCTCACTTAACCAGTCTAGCAAGGAACTGTCATGCTTCCATTTAAGACCTTCCTCTCCCAACCCAAATTCCTGCCCCAGTTTTTACCAGGTAAGAAAGTTTCTTGGTACGAAAGTGGAGCCTTAAGTGCAGGCAGCACCAAGATTCATTCTCTGTGAATTAACATGCTCATAAGAAATAATAAGAACCCTGTGATTAAAGCAGAGGCTTGGAGTCAGGAAATGAGTTTATGTCTGGTTTTCTTGTATATATTCTGGGTGACTGTGAAAAACAAAGAATTGAAACTAGAGAAAAATGCCCATGAGTTTTCTCAGCTGCAGTATTTCTGTTGCCGATGCTGATGAACATGTCTGAAGATGAGTAACATGTAAAAAACTACAAGTAGTTTTGACCATGTTAATGTTTATCATCTCCCTTCCTGTGGTTGCCACACCACAACACACCAGGCAAGCTGAATGGTTACTGTCTTAATTCACAATTAAATCACTGTGAGTGCCTGGGTACTCCAGGATTTTAAGTATTTTTTGCCTTTACAAGGAACATTACATACTGGAGAGAGCAGTGAAGATTCATATGTGGATGTGGACCCTCGTGATACTAATCTCCCACAAATGTGGCTGTAGTTGGATACAAGACTTAGATGAAGCATATTATAAGGTCAGCATCTTGTGACCAGGGGATCGAGACCGAAGGCTCCAACCTGGGCTTCTCAACAGAGGGAGAGCACAAGCCTGCATACGCCTCTCCGGCCAAGGCATTAGTGCCCTCAAAAAAGGAAATCTTGGCAATTTGGGCACTTGCAGGACTGAGCAAATAACAAAGAAGAGCTTTGGTATTACTTTTCGGATGTGGATGCTTAAATCCCTTAGCTGATCTGAGCCATGCTTCCTGGTGTTCTCCTCACCCGTAGCAGGGAAGTCGCCGTTTCTGCACGCCGGCTGACCGCCGCACAAACCCGCCCCAAACGCTGCGCCGTACCTCGACACGAGGCCAGAGCGCCACCTAGTGACACACCGTAAAATTACTCATCTCTTACTAAGTGGAATGTTTTACTTCATCATGTTTGAAATTCAGAAAAAAACCCTACTACAATTAAAATATTTGATTTACAGATTTTTTTTTAAAAATCCTATTCTAATCCTGAATTATTTTCTGTCAAGTATAAGATAACTTTTCCTAGGCTGGTAGAAGGAATACAAGGCGTATGATTGATACTTCTTGGTAAAAGCAGGCCTTACTCCTGGTTACAGTGTTTTCCCATGAACTTCAGTTGCTTGGAATCTGGATTTTATTAAAAATATTCGTTCCACTTGCTCTTTTCCTTTATTCACAGTAAGAACGCAACACAAAGCTTAAGGAGAATCATTCAAAAAGGGCCAGATCAATAATGAAAGTTAACATTAGCATGTGATGACAGCAAGCCATCAAATTCTAATATCAGCCTTCATCGTTGGCATTGTTCTTTTAGAATGATTTTTCTTGATCAGATAATGAGGTTACTCTCTGTCTAGGTTAAAAGTGATTAATAACTCTGGATATTTTTTAATATAATTAAAATACTAAACTTCTCTTACAGAAAAAGTTAAGTTTCACACAAAAATACACATTTGTGTTTCAAGGGAAAATTACATTTTTCACATATTTTTAGAATTCAATAGCGCAAAGTGAATTTTATTCTAAATTTCACACAAATTATGAAAATTCTCAACAAACTGATGAATAATGAGCATTAAAAGGTAAAATGCTGATAAAGGCAAGAACTGTGAGTTGGCTGGAAACTAAATTCTTTAATACATCCTTTGTAAGACACAGAGTTTTTAGAAATCTTTCCTATCCTGTCTTCTCAGAACCCCTTCTTGCGGGGGGGTCGGTAAGTTTAAATCAGTGTTGTACAGAGCTCTGTTAAATCCGTTAAAAAGTAAATTTCAGAAACATGGCAATAGTTAACTTCTTTTGAAAAATGTGGTTATTTCCAGGTAGCTTAGAAGGACTATGATGTGCTCTGGGGCAGAGATTCATTCTTTTCTTTTTAAATTCCGGTTTCTGATATTACCAATTTACTTACACGTATGCTAGTTTGTGACCAAAGTTGCACTCTGCATTTTCACTTGAGAACTGGAATAAGTTCTTTTTTCTAAGCTAAACCAGCCTAGTGCTCTGTCTCCTGTATAAGATGGACCAATTCTTAAACAGCTTTCCAAAACGGCTTCAATTTAATTCCATTTTATTGCAGTTGAAGATGTTGTATTACTTCTTCAAGAGTTTCCCATTGACTGTCAGGAAGGGAATAAAAACATCCTTTTATTATCTTTTCAATTTGTAGTATTAATTTCCTCTAGATAATTGAGCTGAACTTAGGGAACATACACATAAAAAGGCAACAGGGACAGCACTGAGAAAACAGGTTATTAAAAGCGGCTAATGATTTCTGCATGGTTGTTCAGCCTGGAGAAGAGAAGGCTCCCGGGAAACCTCATTGCGGCCTTCCAGTACTTAAAGGTGCCTACAGGGAAGATGGGGAGGGACTCTTTATCAGGGAGTGGAGCAATAGGATGAGTAGTAAGGATTTTAAACTGAAGGAGAGCAGATTTGGATTAGATATCAGGAAGAAATTGTTCACTATGAGGGTGGTGAGACCCTGGAACAGGTTGCCCAGAGAAGCTGTGGATGCCCCGTCCCTGGAAGTGTTCAAGGCCAGGCTGGATGGGGCTTTGAGCAGCCTGGTCTAGTGGTTGGTGTCCCTGCCCAGGGCAGGGGGGTGGGACCTAGATGGTCTTTAAGGTCCCTTCCGACCCGAACCATTCTGTGATTCTCTGGTTCACTGGTCATTCAGGTCACTGCTCTAATTCCGTGTGGCTACTCCGGAGCACACTCAATATATCTGGGCACCCATGAGAGGTAATTACGGTCCGACATAAGACGCCAGCGTCGCGGCAGTCCCCGAGCGCTTCTCGCCCCGGCCAACGCCACCCGTCCAACTACCCAGGGAAATTAATTGCGGGAACGTAGGGCTGCCAGGCTCCGCCCGCCCTGCCGCCCCCGGCCCGCCGCCGTTTCGGGGGGAGAAATGCCGTTTTCCCCCTCAAAGGCGGCTGCCCGGCGGCTGCGCGGGGAGCGGCGGGGACGGGGCTGGCAGTGCCCGGCGGCAGCGGCAGGAGGAGCTGCCACCGCCCGCCCCCCGCCCAGCCCGGCACCGCCCGCCGCCCCCCCGCAGCCCGGGGGCCCGGCGCGCCCCGGGGGAGCATGGAGCGGCGCGGGGGGCGGCAGCAGGTGGGCGGCGGGGCTGGGCCGGTGCGGTGCGGTGCGGTGGGAGCGCAGCGCGCCGCGGAGGTGCCGCGCAGCCGTTTGCGGGCAGAGAGAGCGCGGGTGCGTGGCGTTGTACGGGCAAGGTTGTGCGCTTTCAGAAACCGCAGTCGTTCGAAAGTGGATTTGAATTTCACAGGAAGTTTGTTGTTTTCTTCTCCCTTTTCTTTCTTTGTTCCGTTGAGGATTCCGGAGGTAGCGTTTCCGAACGGAGGGAATGGAGACCGGTGGTTGACAGGAAGTGCACGGACACGCCCTGGTTGCTCCTCTTCTTTCTTTTCTGGGCTGGTTTGGTAAGCATGCTTTTTCTTTTTCTTTTTTTTTTTTTTTTTTTTTTTCTGAAAGAAAAGTCAGATCCAAAGTTAGTGGGGCTCTGCACAGCGGTACGCTAAATCTGAACCGCAGTTATCACAAGCACAGGGTTGCACTGGGACAGAAGTGACCTTTGCAGCGGTGCCCTGCTTTATTGCAGCCTTCCACAGGCGTTGAAGTCCTGACCATATGCTTTAGAGGCCCTGCGTGCCCGGCGCTGGCTCATTTAGAATTGGCTTTTTTTGTCAATTAGTCCAGGCTCTGACTGAGCTCTTATTTCCACTTTTTCATTGTAGTCTTGTTATCTTGCAACGTCTGTCTCAAGTTAGATCAAGCCACTGTCTGTCCTGTGTTTAGAACAGCATGCAACAGGCTTTGTCTTTCTTAAGTATGAATGTCTTTTTCATGATCTGAGGCTACTCACGATTCTCGTGAATACACTATTAATCTGTTTTCAATTCAGTTCCTAATAACTCTTTTAATGGAAGCTAATGCGGAGGAATACATCTGCGTTTTGAACACCACAGAAGCTGAAGCTGACCTTTCTGAACAGGATAGCCTCTTTTACATGCTGTCTTATGCTTAGCGCTTCGATCAGTGGAGGGAATGCAAAAAATGAAACCTATAAAATGGTGAGGATTTAGGATTTTTGTTTGTTTTCTGTCACTGTTTTTTTTGCTCAGTTTCTGTGAAATAGCTTATTGCACACATGTATTTGGTTTTTTTTTTGATCTTATTTTTAGAAGATGAAAAAATTTTTGGTGACACTGATTTGTTCACATAGTGAAAAAAGTTGAAACTGCGTTAGTAAACTCAGTGGAAACGCGTTATCGCTGGCATTTATAGACACACCCCTTCAGCAATCATACAGCCATCTATTACTTAACAATAGTTATGGCTTTTATCCATCATTCTGCACTTAAAAAAATTAATTCACATGTACTGATGGCAATGGACCTGAAACATCCATCTTTAGAAGGAATACCAGGATTTTTCCGAAAGCGTATTTCAAGTCAAATTAGAATGCCTGCTCATTTCTCCTTTTTCCTCTGGGAACAATTTAATTATTAACAAATATCTGCTATGTAAATAATCTGGATCTGGAAATATTTTGTTATCGTAACAAATTGTCACAAGTAGTATGTCAACTTTAATTGTGGAGTCTCTACAAAGATCTCCATATTGAGACAGCATTAACATGCAGTCGTAATTTTAAAAAAAATATTATTTAACTATTTACACTGCAAACATGTAAGTGAAAATGAGGCTACATTGGGGACTAAGGAAGCACGTACTTAAATGTTGTTTATGAGACTCAGTTTTTGCCCAGATTTTAGTCACAAGTGTTAAATGTAGAATAACAAATGAAGGCTCTAAGTCCTTTAAGAAAGCAGTTGTGCTGGATCTGATATGTGCAGTCTGTCTCCAGCACAGCTGATCTCCAGCAAAGTCATAGTGGCTAATGTGGGACTGAGGAGACGTGCTGCTGCCAGCAGTTGGCATGTAGCCACAGACCGTGGTGGATTGTCCTTGTTGTGTATAAAATGTGGTTTACACCCCATGGGACAGAGGAGACGACTGAATCACCGAGTTCTTCAATAGCTGGAGTGCTGTAAATAAGCCTTTGGATAAAGTCGTACCTAGGACTTCATGAACTTCCCAGAAGAATTACTGCTGCTTGGCATGTGGAAAAGTTCTTTTCAAGGGGCATTTTGGCCCTCATGGGGTACAGGAGCAGGGTTTAAGTTGTATTCCTAGGCAAGGTGTCTTATACTGACTGAGGGTTGCTGCTACTTGGCCAACAGAGATGCTTAGCTGCCTCTGGAGTTTACAGGGAGCTGATCTGCTGGGGCTTTGATCCGGCAGCAGAGCATCTAAAGAGCAGGACAGTGTCACCGAGTCCACAGTGTGGCGCTCTCCAGGTTTTTCACATGTGTTAAAGAACGCATCTTCCTGAAATTTCAGGTAACCTGCATTTTAATTATGCTTCATGTGCTTAAAATATACCTCTGATTAAATTCAGTAGCAGCTGCAAGGGCTCAGCATTTCAGCCAGTAGATTGCCCAGGTGTGTCTTGGAGGGCACCCTGGAAAAACGAGAAGCAGTAGGCATGTGAAAAACTACCGTTTGAGTGACCTTGCCTAGTGCCACACATGAACTTGGGTACAGGCAGTGGTGAGCACCTTACTGCTGCTTTCCTATCGTTTTAGTCGAGACCCCTGTCTTTCTTCACCTGTGATACTCTGCTTAATTTATATACTTTCAGCAACAGATGAAGGAAAGCTCGGAGGAGGCAATAGGGCTAAACTTGTCTGTATGACTTGCTCTGGCGTTGTGCAGAGGGGGGAATTTTAGATTTAACTGTTTGCATCCACAAGGAAAAACTGCATGGATCGAAAGGCGTATTTATTGAATGGGAAGGAAAATCTATTGTAGCATGATTTCACATTAAAAAATATTTTAACAGATGTTTATAACTGGCTATGCTGTGATGGCCGGTGCCACAGAAAGGCTTGTGCTTGGATATGACAGCTTCGGGAACATCTGTGGTAGGAAGAACACTCCTGTAAAAGGGGCACCCCTTTCTGGACAGGACATGACTAATAAAAAGTAAGTACGTCAGATGAAGTCTAAGTAAATCAAATGTTTGAGAACTTAATAGGATACACATCTTCTAGTTGTGGATCGTATACATGTGTGTATATATACGTGCTTATGTTGAAAGGCAAAAAATAGGTGTAAGAATGGTGCAAAACGCTGAGTGAAACTAAAAAGTTAAGATGATAGAATTTGAAAATGGGCTACATTGTTACGCTTTATGCTGCTGCCTTCTAAAATAAGATCTTAAATAGGACTTTGGCCAAACCAGGATTCATTCTATACGGCAAACCTTTGTACTTAAGGAAATTGCATGTTGAAGTTCCCAGTCATTCCATCAACTCCCATGAACTAGTCCTTATAGAATGGCACCCGTCTTGGCAGCTTCTGATCCCATTTAAGAACGTAAAATGAAGTGTAAAAATGTAGCATATTCTCAAATTTCTTCTTAACTTCTGACTTCAAACTCCCTTTTTTTTCCATTATATGTGGAAAAAGAGTTTCGTTTGCTTTGTAGAGCTTTAAAAAGATGGAAAGAAGGCTCAGAATTTAAACCTATAAAAACCAGAAATCTTGTTTTTTGAAAAGAGGATCTTTTTTTCTTTCTAGGTATGTGTTCTTTCTGAATTCATGCAGCCTGGAAATGCAAAGCCTCAAAATCAGTTCAGTTTCCTTGTGCGTGTCTAGTTGTCCACAAGAGCAACTCAACTCTTTGGAAGACCTCCAGAGTTTTGCAAGGAATAATGGTGTGCAACAGGGAATATAAATATCTTAGTGTATCCGTAGAACAGCTGAGCAACTTGCACTTTGTTATTCTTATGTTTGCTACGCTAGGGAGTCGTTTCTTACCATTAATTTCCTGAGCAGGCCATGGCAACAGAAAATAAAATGTCTTATTTCTGCTTTAGTTCAAAGCTGTAGTTTCTACAAATGTTACAGCTCTCGTATGCAAATTCAGAAGTTGTTGATTAACTCCTGCACAATGCTGAGATTATCCAGTGGAAAACTTGCTGCTGAGGGTGAAGCAGTGTAGTTTGGTGGGGGTGCCAGTAGGTGAACAGAGCTCACGTGCTATTTGAGAAACCTGTCCAACTGGTTCTTTTAAATTTAATTAAAACTGGGGTGGAATTACTAATTCCAGAGACACACTAGTGTTTTTATCCCTTTAGACATCAGATCCCAAAGTTTGCTTTTCAACCTATCAATGTTTTTGTTTTATTCTGGTGTTCAAGATGGAGATGGTGTCAGCAGTAGCTGTTGTGCAAAAGAGGCAGCTCCAGTTCATTCCTGTCCAACACGTAAATAAAATAACCTGTAGCCTAACCCTGATTCCATAGCGTGTGCATAAACTGCAGACCATATGAATATTAGTGGCTAATTTTATTGGAGGTCAAATTCCATTTTTTTTGTTGTTGTTTTGTTTGGCAAGGATTGCTATTAAAATTGACAACAGTTGTTTTAGCTTCATTTTGGGGTATTTTACCATCATTTGGCATGTAGAGAAAGCTGTAAACACCTGTGGTACCATATGGGTATTTTCAGTGTAACTGAACATAATTGCATGAAATTCCATCTACACGCTACAACTGGTTGCATGTTTATCTCGAGGGAGAGGGCAGTGTTGCATTTTGGATGGCTTGAATGTGTCCAGCCTTTCTTTCCCAGAAGCATTATAAAATGGAGCAGGGTATTATTAGCAGAGTATTATTAGCAGGTAGTATTTAGCCTAGAGCCCAGAAAATGTTATGTTTCTGGATAAATACATAGCCTGTTCTAAATCATGAGGGGCCTGGTTCTATTGTAGCTTCTGTCATTTTAGACTTTTCTATTAGCTTAGTTTAGAGCTGAAGTATCACACCGTGGAGCAAAAAGTGTGCCTGCCCTCCAGGAAGATCAGTAAATGATGATTATAGATATGTCTAGAAGGCAATTCTAGATTCCACAGAGGTTGCTTTAGATTTACCCAATTAACTCATTTGTTATTTACATTCCCACTGGAATGTCAGGGATGAATATGGCCTGCTAAGGGATCAAAGCAGAAGTGTAAACAAAACTTAGTTGATAACGTGTTTTTCTCCAAAACTTTAGCAAATATTAAGTTACCTTTTTCTTCTTTTCTTTTTTTTTTTTCCCCTTTTTTTCCTTCTTAGGTTCTTGTCTTTGTGTTTACAACCTGAACGTTTCTAGTTACACCCTAAATCCAAAGGCAGCTGAGCTGTGTCCCGCACTGCCGGTTCCACCAAGGTAAGAGTTACGGGGTTCTTTACAACACCCTTGAGTCCAAACAGCTTCTTTGAGGATTGTTACTTCCTCACGCGTTGTATTTGACTTGGTACTTTACAGTCAGAATGGTTTTGCTCTGTTTATTTATTTTTGTGTGTGTATCCTTCTGCGGATAGCTGTGTCCTGTCCCACAGAATGAGCAAGGACTGCATTCCCTCCATTCCTCTACCCTTTAGCGGTTTTTTTCCTCTCCAAATCTGGGGAAAAGCACTCCATATGAGGAGCAATTGAACTCCTGCACAGACTTTTGCTCTCTCCCTCAATGCCAAGGGAGAGGAGCTGTGGTCTCCGGCCTTGCTTATTATCCTGAACCCAGAAGTTTCCATCAGAATCATTATTTTAGCCAGCTGGCTTGAAGCACGGGTCTGTGGATAGCACTGTCTTTAATGTTTGGCATTGTGAGTCAAAATGCTTAAACCCATGATTTTAAATTCCACTGTGTCATGAAAATACAGCAAAGAACTGGAATCTCCATGTTTGCAGAGCTAAGTCAGCTGCTCTGAACAAGAGAAAAGGAGGAAAACAGCAAACAGAAGAGAGCAGAAGACACATAAAAATGTTACATGCAGTGGATCAAAGGAGAGCATGTAAATTGATGAAAAAATATGGCATATTTTACTTATTTCTTTTTAGGCTCTTTTCTCTTTGGCAAGGAACTCAGCAAAGTTATTTGTCTTGCACAGTAATATTTCATAGTAGAAGAAAAGCTAGTCAGAGAAGTTTTTAACTATTGATGAACAGACCTCTCCTTTTTGGGTATGACTTTGACTGTTGTAGTGCAGCACTGCTGAACTGGGACAATAAATATATTTGAGAAATTTGTCTGGGATTTTAGAATGTTTAAATATCATAAAAGCAGTGCAAGGTGTTTGTGGTCTAGAATTATCTGCAACAATGTAGTTTACAGCTAGATTAGCACCAGTTTAGGTTTTACATGGGATCAAAGGAGGTGAAGAGTATTGTGTCCAGTTTTGGGCACCTCAATGTGAGAGAGATATCGAGGTGCTGGAGCGAGTGCAGAGGAGGGCAACGAAGCTGGTGAAGGGCCTGCAGAATAAATCTTATGAGGAGCGACTGAAGGAGCTGGGACTGTTTAGTTTGAGGAAGAGGAGGCTGAGGGGAGACCTCATCACTCTTGAAAGGACACTGTAGAGAGGTTGGTGCTGGTCTCTTCTCACAGGTAATTAGCAATAGAACAAGAGGGAATGGGTTCAAGCTGCAGCAGGGTAGGTTTAGACTGGACATTAGGAAAAAATTCTTCACAGAAAGAGTGGTCAGACACTGCCCAGGGAGATGGTGGAGTCATCATCCCTGAATGTGTTTAAGAGTCGTTTAGATATGGTGTAAGGGAGAACTTTGTAGAGTGGGGTTGATGGTTGGACTCGATGATGCCAAGGGTCTTTTCCAACCTAAATGATTCTGATTCTATGAAGCCAGACTGGAATGGGAATAGGAGCTGCGTGCTGATGGTGATTGAGAGAGCAGTTCATTTTTTTTCTCCCAGGTTGATCTCGAATGGATATTCTGGCACAGTGATACAGGCATGAATCTGTTGGGTGTTTATTTTGCAGATGAAACATAAAACTACCATTTGCAATGGACCGTTCCCATGCCCAGTGCCCTCCTGCGTCAGACCCCACATGCGAGGTCCCCTCCTGGGCAGGGAGGATTCCTGCCAGGTCACAGACCAGACTGTCCAGCTGGGGCTGCAGAACTATCTTGAGGATGCCAGTAGGGAACCGCAGAGGGCGTGAAAGAGAATGGCGGAGTGGATCTCTCTGGAGTTGAAACTGTTTGTCTAGTAATTAATATTTTTAACCATCTTTGTTTTTAACCTTCCAGTAAATCTTTTCCGTTGTTTAACCGATGTGTCCCACAAAATCCTGAGTGCTATTCCAAATATGCATCTGTCTTAATAAGTATGGTGAATGAAATGGATGTCTTTCACCGAATTCTGAGTGGAATATTGGCAGGAAGAGATACTGTGATAGGAATGAGTTTCCTTGCACTAGGTAAGGCTATAAATGAAAAGTAAATAATGATATTCAGATAAAATGTGAGGTTTCAAATGTTTCTGTTAACTTTATATTTTTAATTTAAAAGTGATCTTTTTCATATATTCTGGGCAGAGTTGTTTTTAAGAAAGGGACCGTGTTTTATCAGGAGGCATTTAATAGACTGATGAGATACAGCTATATGAAATTGCAGATTCTGTGTTTCTTAATATGATTGTGTGCCTTGTTTCAAGGGACTGTAAGAAATTGTTGATTAATAAAAAAAAAAGGCATCAGCGTGAACATTTAAATCTTATACATAATATTATTGAAAAGCTAATAATTCCCAAGGTGAAATATTTCAGTTACAAGCTCATTATTAGTAAGTTAAAGGTAACTGTGTGTTTTAAATGTCAAAAAGTTTGCCAGAATTACCAAATGCTGTTGCTTTTGAGACCACTGTTTAAAAATTTAAAGCTCAAATCCTGTAAGAACCTTAAATTTATCTTAAAAGTAAATACAAGTTAAGTTAAATGGGTTGTAACACTCATAATAAACTTATTTTGTATATTTTTCAGCCTTCTCCTTTATGCTGGTTTTAGCCTTCAGATTCATTCGGACCCTTCTGGTCCATACTTTGGTTGCACTGGTTGTGTTCGGGCTGTTGTGTAAGTATATTTACCTTTTAGCGTACGCTTAGTGAAATGGAGCATCTCACTGAACTGACGGAGAGGCAGCTGAGCAAACAGCTGTCCTCCTTTCCATGGCCGTCCTCGGTAACCTTAAGCTTACCACAGCCATTTCCAAGCCGAGCCCTTCTTGCCGTTAGGTGCCAAGGGCTGGCTGTGCCGTTCCAGATGCTGAGTGTTGGGATGATGATGATTTTTATTTTTGTATAGATGCTTGGAAACAAGAGTTCTTTTGGCAGACGAATGCAGTTAGGAAAATGCTACTGTTTTGAAGAAAGTTTAGTGAAGTTTTACACTGCCTACTTTAGAAAGGGAGAACAATAGGAATGTGCCCAGCTGAAGCTTGTCATTCCATAGAAGTTAACTTTGTGTCTCCTTGGTGAAATTACCTGCCTGAGCTTTAGCATAACTGCAAGAAAACCAAACGTTCTGCTGCGGTTTTACCTCAGGCTAACAGACCACGCCGTGAATTTTTCCCGGTGATCGTTGATGCCGGGCCCCTCTTGCTAGGCGACAGTATTCCTGAGCGGAGGCCGGGCTGGGCGGCGGGCGAGCGGCTGGGGAGGCAGCCGGGCAGACACCAGCAGCAGCAGCAGTGGGGCTGCAGCCCGGGCAGCGCCGCCCGCCTTCACGCTGCTCTTCTTTGCTCAGTTGTCTCAGGTGTTCTCTGGTGGCTCTATTATGACTACAGGAATGATCCCAGCACTGAACTGGAAACAGAAAAGGAAAATGTAAAATTTTTACTTGGATATGCTGTCTTCTCGACAATAGTTACCGTAAGTAGCGCTTTACCCTCAGCAACGGCACAGGCTGTAACTTGAAAACTTGAGCTACAGTGGTTCTGCAACAGGAAAAGTAACTCCTCATTCCTTTCAAATTTGAAAATGAGAATCAATTTCAAGATCTGCTTACGCTCATTTACATAGTTTTATATCTTCTGTGAAATTTGTCAGCAAAGGGCTCTGCCACGCTTCAGCCCTGTACAAACGGTGCTGGCATTGGTGCTGTAGAAATGCAAGAGCTGTGCTCCATCCCCATTCTTTTCCGCATCAGCTAACCAGAGAATCCTGTAGAATGAACAGAGGGGCACTGGCTCGCTATGAACGTGAGATCTGTGGATTCAGCCTGCTCTGTCAGTAGGAGAAAGGGGTGGCAGCTCTACAACGAAAGGGGCAGTGAAGCACAGGCAACAGTGTCTAGACCTCGAGTTATGGGGTTAAATTCTGCTTTTTTCTCATCAACGTTGTTTCCCAACAGAAAATCTGAGTGTGGCTTGCAACTTTTAAAGTGATTTTTTCACTGTGATGTTGCAATGTTAAAGGAGTCATTGCTCAATATGAGTGTGCAGACAATTTGTACTTCATGGCACATTTGTCAAAGTGATTGTTCTGTTTTCTTACAGCAGAGCAGGATCTGCAGACTGGAATTCACCAGATGTGAACAGTCTGACAGTTTACAGTGACAAATATAAATGTGTCATGGATCAGATTTTTTTTTTATATCCTCTGTAAGTTACAGCCTTTTTACTTCTGTTGATACTAAAGGGGTAAGAAAAGGTTCCTTTGTATGCACGTGTGTTCCAGTACAGCTGACGGTCGCTTGCAGAACATCCACTGCTGCAGGTCACGTTTCTCTTCAGAGCTGGCAGCTTCTTTCTAGAGCAGGCAAGAAAACTACTGAAGCGCTGCCACTGGTTGCATTTATTATTTTATAGATTCCGACTTCTCTTTTAATTGCTGCTCATAGTTCCTTGTCATATACAAAGAACTGGGGACACTGTGGGGATTTTGGCTCAGGTTTTGTTGCTGTTGTTTTTTTTTTACTTTGAGAAAAAATATTTATTTAAATGAGGATTCATTTTATGTCTGCTTTGCTTTCATACATACACAGTTCTCCAATTAGTTTGGTTGTGCTGCTGTGCTTTCTGCAGCAGAGGAGCGGTCCTCCTGCCGTTGTGAGCAGTGCCAAGCTGGCCTGAGTAGGAAGAAAGTTTAAATGTTCATGACATACAGGGTATATGAAAGCAATGTGTAACATATAAAGTACATTTGTGTTTGCTGTAAGGCAAAGCAGACTGTTTCCATTGAGTGAGTGAGAGTTTTATGAATTCTCTTGTGTTTTAAAGAAACAGCAGTAATGATTTCAGAAAATCAGATTTTAATCCACAGGCTCTTTGACAATATAGGCTATGTCTCAGAAAGCTTTTCCAGCGTGCAATAAGTTTGTGTAAAATGCCTTATTGTCGTGTCTTTGTGAAATCTGTGCCATATTTGACAACTCTGATACTTTTCATAAGGAAAAAAACCCCAACTCTTTTTATTTCCTGTAACAGGTTGTTCTGCTTTCCCTTATGTTTGTACTAAGAAGGAGGCTTCAGTTCACTGTACAGCTCTTTCGGATTGTTGGTAAAATCATTGGCAGAATTCCTTTCCTCCTGTTCCAACCACTCTGGACCTTTCTGATTCTCATTGTGTTCTGGCTGTTTTGGGTTGCTGTACTACTTAGTTTAGGAACTGCAGGTAAGTATATGCTTTCCATGTTTTTGGATGAATGCTGTTTGTTTCCGAAGTTCACTTCTTAAATATGGGACCTCCTGGTGTTAGTGTACAAAATGTGGGCTAGCATTGTTCCAGAGCTGTGTTAACTCTTTCCTTTTTTTTATTTTTGTTACTCTTTCTTTCTCTTTTTTTTCCCCCTCTTGTTGAAGTCTTCGACATTGCTATGACTCACAGAACTATGGCACTACAGAAGAGAGATTTTTTGCTCCTATAGGTGGACTTTAGTTGTTTTTTCTTTCTCAATTACTTAATGTATGATTAGATTGTGGTAGATACAGTATATGTTTGATGTATTTAAATGAAAAAAGTAACAGGAGGGGGGAGACAGCTTTTAGTGCAGCAAATGAGAATGTTAATCTCCTCTGACTATAAACAATGTCCAATTGTCGTGGAGGCAGAATGTTGTTTCTGAGCAGTAGTTTGGTGACAACTGCTATCATTATTTAGACTGGTACAATGGTATTTGGATTAATACACAGGTTCTTGCAGTTGTAGGGGATGTGCTCTGTAGAAATAATCTCTATGATGGATCTGCAAGAACAGATTTTAAGTATGGCAGTGGTATTACTGGGGGATGTACCGCTATAAGATCTGTCACTGATTGAACCAGGGTGATTTGGATGCTGTCCCTTGGCCCAGCGTCATGCCGTCCAAGGAAGGGGGAGGTTGTTCTTCTGTGCAACTTCACCCAAAGCTGGGAAGCTAAACTGCATAGCTCTGTGGATAACTCCTCATGCGGACACCAGCCTTTGGACATAGGAAGCATTATGATTTGGAGGTTGGGCTTTTTCATTTTAAATTTCTGGGGCCACGGCTAGGAGTCAGTTGTTGTCTTTTGGGTTGGAGCTGATGCAGAATTGATGTGGAGAGAGGCAGTTTTTTGTCATTCCCATATTTATTCATAGGTTTTCTATTTTCTGAATCTTGGCAGTGGTTTCTGTGTGGAAAACCAAATGCAGCAGAGCTTTTCGAATGCTTCTGTGTTACCATTCTATCTTGTGTTTCCACCACCCCTTGAGATGGTGGCTGCAGTAACTCTGTACAGACTTACAGGTCCCTGCTAGGCCAGAAGAGCCTCCAGCTTTTCTGTAGCTGAGCCCATTTGGCAGAGCTGGCCATATTCACCACCTCCATGGGTCAGGTACCTCACTCCTCTTCCATCACAACTGCTTCCATCTCAGTCTCTCCCTGTTAATTCTGGCTCTGAAGACCCACTTCACTTGTAGCATGAGAGCCGTCTGTCCGAGTCCCTGCTGGCATTGCGAATCACTCACCCATTGCTTAGGCTAGAGTAGGATCTGTTTCCCTCCAGCTTTCACTGCAGAGCCATTCAGGTTTGCAAGGGTCTCTCTGTTTCTGCTGCCTTTCCCCCGGTAGCTCATGTCTGTCAGAAATGGCTGCTTGAAGCCACTTGTCTGGCTGATAAACGGCTTCTCCTGCAAAATGGTCAGACCTAGCAAGGCACAATATCCAACCTACAGTCTCTGTGGGAGTTGTTCCTGGCTCACTAAATAGACAAGCAGATTCACTTCACTTTCAGTGCCGTGGATATTCCTTCTCCACACTCCTCTGAGGTGGATTTTCCCCTTACGGAGGCAGCAGTACGTGCTAGGCACAGCTTTGTGTGTTGTTAGCTTTTCTGCAAAAATCTTCATCCCATTTGCGCACCTATCAGCCAGGCAGCAGTAATTTTCAAACTGGCCTTGTGGGGTACCTTCTCACTGGTTCAGACCAGCCCTTCAGAGGAAGGAGGATCGCCTGAGCTATCAGCTAACTGTTCCTTTCGTGCACCTGGTTGGATCAGATGCAATTTAAGATAAACATCAAATATAGTAAATCTAGTAGCAGATGAATAAAATGAATGAGAACATGCAGGTTTGCTAAATATATAATTAACAAGAACTATTAAAGGAAATATTACATCCTTGATGTTAAGCTGAGCTGGCCCATTACCCACAGGAATGTATTTGCTGGTGCTCTTAATATGCACACATAAGGATGTGAAGCTTGCCCTTGTTAGGTCTAAATTTAGAAAATGCCAGCTGAGTCTGTTGCATTCAAAAGCTTTTGGAAACACAGCAATCATTAGAAGAGCAGAAATATTTTAGCTCATATGACAGAAACAGCTTGATGATAAGTGCAGGGTCGGGAATCAGTCAGGTATTTCCTGGATGCTTTTACAGGCTTTGCAGGAAAGTAGTGACTTGTGCATTATATCTGAAAGCAAATTCCACATGTATTCACAGGGAAATAAAACCCAATGAAAACTGCCTTTGAGAGGCTTTTTAATGCTTTTTCCATGTTGTGCCATTTTCTTTCATAGGTTATATTCTGTTTCCTGCTAGACATTTCCATTCAACCTTTTTTTTATTTTAGTTTTTTTTCTGCCTGCTTGGAGAGTAGGATTCAAACAGTTTATGACCTGCTGTTACATTCGTAGTGCAGCTCACGTCTTCTGGCTCAAAGGTATTTTATTTTTTGTCTTCTCCCTAGCATAATCGGAATGCTGATGTTTCCAGCGCGTGGTACAAACAGTACAGCACAGAAGGCAGCATAACCTTGCTGCACAGATGTTAAAGTTTCTAGGACGTGCTCAGTTTTGAAAGAATTGACTTTTGGCAGATTTAGCATGAGAAGGGAAGGTCATTTCCAGGCACTTAACTGTCAATATATTGCTCCTATGAGGAATCCAATAAATCATATGTTTTGACTGAGATCTTCTGCCGGGATATTTTTAGTGGAGATGTCAATCCTTGTAAGATTTTTCTGTTAACACTTAGCGTGTTAATATTTAGAAGAGAATGTGCATTTGATAGATAAAATCCAAATCAATTCTAAGTTACAGCCTAAGCGTGAATGCAGATAGCAAAATGCCACTCTACGTATTCGATTATTTTTCTGGTTAAAACTCGATTCTATTGATTTTATCACTTGTATTTGTAATTATTCTTTTTGTTAAGCTTTCTACGTTAAATGGTGGCTGTTGTCACCCAACAGGTGTGAACAGAGTTCTTAACCAAGTCCAGGGGCTGAGGGGTTTATGTAAATAACATGTAAATGAGCTGCAGCAGCGTCAGCGCCCGCTAGGTGCCGATAAAGTAGTGGGAGAAAGTTTCTTCTGAAGCCGCTCGGTTGTTTACAGCTGCTCTGATTAGGGAGTAACTGCTCCCGAGAGGAGTTCGAAGACAACAAAGGCAGTTTTAGCCTTTTAGTGATGTGGGGAGGTAGTGAGGGACTGTTTTATCCTGCTCTCAGGATGAGGAGATTTGTCGAGGTGCCACAGGAGGTCAGAGTCAGCAAGGGGTATGATAGTAGTTTGGATTTCCAGGTCCATCCTCTGCCTCAGATTTGTTTTGTAGTTCAAAACCTGGGACAAATGAACAGTAGGCTAGATTGGGTATTGAGGGTATTCCTTTAGGTTTTATTTCCAATTTTCAACCCAAATCCAAGTACTCTGAAATGCTGCCTGTTAAGGCAGCTCAGAGTACAGGAGCTCATTGGGGGTCGTTTTGCTGTTCTAGGATGACTAGTACTTACAGCCTGTTGAAATAAATAAATGTAGTACTGTATGGTTAATAATGCATTGGTGGAACAGCTTTGTATTTTCTACTAGTTTTCTACAATCTCCCTGTAAATGGAAGACATTTCTCTTGATTTTGAGTTTTGGGGACTTTTTGCAGCAGCCGAGAGTACTTCTCTGAAGATCTCCCAAGATGTGCTCTCTTTGAGCAATTTGGTTTTCTCCGATGACAAAGTTAGTTGCGTATCCAGGATTCAGTTTGTAAAATACAGGTGAAGGTTTTCTTGGTATTGACACTTTGGCTTTTTATTCTCACAAATATATTTTCTGGGGCTATGCAGACTGTATTTTAAATGCAAATATACCAAGAAAGCTGAATAAATGAAATGTTTGCAAAGACACTAGTCTTTTTGTCTAACACAGAGAGATGGCAAGTGAAATTGGCTTGCTGCTGTGCTGCACCTGTTCTTAACATTTTCCTTGAATCTTCACTAGTTATATATAGCATTTATAGCATCTCCGCATCTTTCAGCTCTGGAGCACTTGATCCTCGCTTCAGCTGTGGTGCACCTGATCGTTATGCGACCACACAGACACCTTATTTACATCCCCTCCAAAAGTTAGTGTTACTCTGAGAAAAGATTAATTTCTTGGGAGCTATAAAAGACTAGAGCCCACACTTGGAAAAGGTACTTATGCACATGACTAACTTGAAACACATGGATAATCCTATTAAAATCAGTGGGTCTACTTATGCATTTTAAGGTAGGCACCTGCTTAAGTACCTTGGTAATTCAGAATCTGTAAGATCAGCGGAGGTGGAGTGAATTCCAGACCTAGAAAACTAGGAGAAATGCCAGACTCCATGAGACTCGAGACAGCACAAACAGTGGCACCAGTTAGAACCATTAGCTGGCTAGGAATGGAATTCAGCTGCGCTTTGGAAAAGCTGATATGTCTGAGGGTTATTGAGTTTTATTGTTTGCTAATTGGTGCGGCGTTTCACTGCAGCACTGAAGTGGCGGTGGCACAGCAAAGCATGTCGTTCAGCTTCCCAGCGTGCGGGAGCTGTGAAGTCCACACGGCGTCAATACAGTAATGGGGGATGAGAAAGCGGTGTGAGATTTTTCGTGTAATGAAGGTGCATCCTACAGGCAAGCGAGCAATAAAACTGCCACATAAAGCTGCGCAGCAGCAAAGCCAGCAATAAAAATGTATTTCCTGCAGGGTCCTTGACATTCCAATTACAGCCAGCTAGCTTAGCTGTAAATACCACTGCAAGGAAAAAAATCTAAATAAAATAACACAATAAGTTATGTTGCAGGAAGGACGGCGATTCAGTGTATGATGCCAGAACCTTTCCTCACTTAGCAGTGGGAAGGGCACATCATATTTTCATGTTAACAGGAACTGATAAACAGGCTCTCGCTATTCTCTGGTCAGTGGTTCTTTGTTTCCGATACGGAAACTGCTGAACTAGACTTCCCAGGAGTTTTCGTCCCTTACAGCAGCCTGCTGCTCCAGGCATCAGCAAAACCTTGCAGCAGCAGTTGCCGAGTAAGAGCATCGGAAAGTGTCGAAATGCAGCTAATTCACTCCTGCCTGTGCACGCTGAATGTGTCTCGTTGCATTGCGCCGACACCACTGGGCTGCGGAGTCGGACGGAGAAACTCCTCTGAATTCTGCTACAAGCACTTGTGCCCGTTTGCATTGCTGACAACACTTCTTTGAAGTGTTGGCAGCAGATCGGGGTTTGTACTGATCAGAGGTTTTCAGATTTGGTGGTTCAGCTGTCAGGACAACAGTTCTTTGCTGACTTCTTGATGTTATCACTGAGAGTGCACAGTACACCAGACAGATTTGTGATTATGTGGTTGGAGAAAAATATTCTGTTAACAAAATAAACCATGTTTCAAGGCTTTATTGAGAAAGTTTAGCTTGTATGAACAGAGAGACCACAGTGGAGTGAGGAGGAAAATGACATACACTTCTCTCAACAGGGTATCTAGCATAGCTTTAAAGTTTATCTGTGCTACTAAGACTGAAATATGAAAAATAGCATTGCATGTAATTCTGTTGACAAAATTATGCATGTACAGTAGGCCCAGAAGACAGGGAATCAGACACAGGTGTTCACATTGGTAAACAGATTTCTGGGAAGTAACAAAACCAGTTTACCGTACCTAGACAGCAACACGATCGATGGTGAACTCGCCAGTGGACGTGCCTGGTTTCTGTGCAGCAGAGCACAGCGCTCTGCACATCCGCGTCTGTGAGGCCGGCCATCGAGCCATCACGGGCGTTACTGCGGGTGGTTATTTCAGTAGGCTGGTAAAAAGCAAAGAGAATTAGTTTACCGTACATACATTTGTCAGTCTTCATGAAAAACTACAGAAGCAAAGCCTGAAATGTGCCTTTTTTTTGGGAAATGTCCAGGTGGATTGTATGGGGGAAAACGTGCTTAATTCTGCTACCAAATGGCATAATGTCTCCCCATAAAAATGGGGAGGTAGGAGGCCTTTTTGTATCTCATTGACCTGTCATTTGCACGAGTTCCCTCAGTAAGGGCTGTAGGCGATGGTTAATGATCACATTTGGCTAGTTGTGTGTGCTGCAGAAAATGGCGATCCAGGGCCTCCAAACTTGCAGGTTGCATCCAGTCTTAAAACCAGGGCGGAAGAGATCTGAGTAGTAGCTTTTTCACACCATCAAGTATCTTGCATTTCACAGGCTTAAAATACATTTGAATATAATGGAAGCAACAGTATTTCTGTGAATGACCAACCGTACAGCACTGCAAAGAGCTTGCCTGGTTAGCTCAGATTTCCCTTCGGAAAATAAAATAGCTGGCCCATATGTCTGTGTTTGCGCTTCAGCAAAGGCTGCCTTGAAGAACAAGTCTGACACACAGAACCTACACACTCCTCCTTGAGGCCAGCTGTGCTGTGTTGATGGATGCAGCTCTTGATTACAAGAGTGCTGAGAATAAGATTGATTTAGCTCTGGGAAGAATGCTTAGTTTGTAGGCTATAAATCTATTCACAGACTTACTCTTTTCTTCTTGCCTCTGAATAGCAAATAGCTCTTCTCTCAGCGTCTGAGAGGGATGAGTTTCTTGTAGTGCTAATGTTATAGGAGTAAAATAATTCAATTTATTTTATGCAGATACATATTTAAACTGTATAATAATTATGCACCGATGTAGTGATTTTTGATCCTGTCAAAGGACTTTAAAATAATTTTGCAGTGCTACTATGATCTAGATGAATATTTTTCATAATTTACAGACAAAACGGACCTTGGTTCTGAAGACTTATAAAGCTTGTCTAGACCCGATGGTATTGCTGAGAGCAAAGCTTTATTGTTTCTACTTTTAGCTACCGTTGAGTATGAACTCTGTGACTATAGAAAAATAGGACAGAAATAAGTGAAGCATTTCATAGGTAGCTTTGTATCTGTGGTAGTTTTGAACTTGAAGGTGATGTGCTGTCCCGTGGGAGACCGTGGAGTGGTAAAGCTTAAGTTACAATGCCGTTGTAGCAGTAATAGACAGTTCCATGTCTCGCTTTGTTATTTCTTTCATGGAGTTAGAATAAGAAACTGCTCACCTCCAGAGATTGTTTTATTCTGTGAACATGTTTATCTTTAAGGTTAATAGACTTAAGGTGTGGTAAACTAAAAACATAGCAGGTTATGGACCTAGAGACTTTTCACTAGGAATAAATGTCCCGATGGCGTTATCCCTTGAGTAGACTTCAGAGTCAAGTGGCGTAAATAGAATTGCGTAGGGAAAGGTCTGATTGCTAAGTTAACTGAGTTACCCCCACCTTGTGTGAAAAGCCATCTATTGAATATGGAATAAATCCTTTGTTACTAAGAGAAGCGGAGGCAATTTCTTTTTAGCTTGAATAAGTCAATTTGTCAGTGTTCCTGAATACAGTAGTAACCCTGCAGCATATCCTGCCGTACAGATGTCAGCTTTATGTGCCTGCATTTTGCACAAAGATTGCAAAGTATAGAGAACAGAAAACTATTTGCCATAGTTATAATTAGTGATAGTAGTTAAAATAATTGTTTTGTTTTGTTGCAGTGGTATGTGACGCATCTTTTATATTTTTCTGCAGTCTTTCTCTTTTGCTTCTTATAAAAAAAATCTAAAGCATTTCATAACTATGAATTTTTTTCACATTTGAATTAAGAAAATTAAGAAATACTTTTACTTCTGAAACATTTGATTACTCAAATCTTCGGTAATGTTTTCTCATAAATCTTTACTATTTTGTAGATGAACTCTTGACTTTGTTGGCAGATATGTCTCAATCCCAATTTAAACCCAAACTTTTGCTTTTTGTGAAATTTTATTTTTCAAAATTCTGTTTGAATTACAAAAGCTTGGCACTCTGTTAGAACGGACAGAACTGAGTAGCACCTGAATTATTTTTGTTAATAATTTTATTGAAGGAAAGTTAAGAAAAAGGGTACAGAAGCATTTATGTGTCCTTTTTTTTTTTTTTTTTCTTTTCTCCTCTCTCTGGTCTGGTGCGTTATAATAATACAGTGGTGTAATCCCAACTCCAGGTACTGCGCAGACTGCTTCAGGAGGACAGGTAGAATACAGAGCTCTGTCCGGAATTTCCTACATGGCATGGTATCATTTCGTTGGCCTTATCTGGACTAGTGAATTCATTCTTGCCTGTCAGCAGATGACAATTGCGGGGGCAGTGGTTACTTGTTACTTCAACAGGTGAGTGCAGAATTGCCCCCGTATAGTTGGGGGGATTTTCCAGCATTTACTTTCAATCTTTCTCCAGGCAAAATAGTCTCAGAGAGACTGCAATTTGTGTCAGTATCCTGGAGTCCAATTTAATATAAAATAATGTTGCTTGGTGCAAGATTTTGAGTAAGAATTTACAATGTGTATGATATTAACGTGACTCACCCCTACCCCTGGAGTTACCGGACCAAATTGAGCCTTGGTACAAGCCAGTAGAGCTCGGTTGACTCTGGTGAAATTGTCGTTCGTAAGGCACAGGCTGCATTTGACCCTTTTCCAGGAGACTGAATGTGCTCCAAAAGGAGATGCCATATAGAGCTCCTCGGTAATTTCATGTATTCGTGGCCAGTTCCAGCTCTTCCTAAGTGTTCATCCCTGCTCTGGGTTTCCATTTGTTCTGGCTGCATAATTGCCTTAGGCTGCTACTCTTTTTTTCATCCTGTGCAGATATTTTCAGTTGACTGTAAATGCTTTAACACCCCTGTTAAGAATTTAGAGTTGTGTAAACAAACTGTCTTGAATTGTATATTGCCTTGAAATGTAAATGTTGAGGAAGTGAGGAAAAATCTCTACTTTTCATGATTTATACTGGTTTCTAGACTTTCAATAATGCAAAATTAAATTATATTGGTTTCATGCACTGGAGCAGTGCTATCCGGTCACTGCAGGGGAAGATTTAAATCTCACAATACATCGTTGAGTTTTTTGATGATGAAGAGAGTAGTATCCTGAAAACACTTTTTCTCATAAGCATTTTCTGCGCTCTCTCACCCTCATTGCTCCGTTCCTCTGCACCCCGTGATGGGATTTTCTGATCTGTGAAAAACCCTGGCATTTTAAGGTGTTTCTTTGTTTTGTTTTAGAAGAGTATGGTGATAATCTCCATTTGTTGGAAAATTAGCCCTTGAGGAAGGTGACCTGAGAGTGAGTTGAGGAGCTGGGTGGGAGAGGGACCGGGAACCCTGGCGCACTGGCTGCAGCCACCCAGGACCGTCGGGCTCAGGTGGCTGAGAAGGGTGGCTTTGGGCTTCTCCAGGACCTAGGTAGCAGGTTTCTGTCGATGGTCTCTGGAATGGATGTTTCAGTTGCCGATAGAAAGGCTTCCTGCTGCAAGGTTTCCAAATGCTCTGCTCCCCTCTGCCCACAGAGGCAGCAGCAGGGACCCCTGCTCCAGCCAAAGCAGCAAAGCTGGGAGACCTGCTCACAGCCAGGGCCCACCAGGGTTTTCAGCAACGTTTTGCCTTCCCATCCAAAAGGCCAAGGCAGGGCAGTGTTTAACACGTGTGTCAGGAGCCTGTCTCTGCTCGGATTCTCTGTGCAGCCAACAGCCGTCCTGCTAGTAAAAGTGCAGACAAAACCTAAAGTGCTGCTTTTTCAAAGGTTGAGGTCTGTAGACAGTCTCACACTACTATTTTACATGCCATGATCGGTCTTGAAAAGGGAGGAACTTGCATTTCTTATGTCACCTCCTTTTTCCTATTGAAGCTCTAAACCCAAGTAACTCTCGTGGCTGTGGTTCGGTGGGTAACGGGCTGCTCTTTGCTTCTGAGCAAATTTGTGTTCCTCAAGCTTTAGCAATTGATTCTGCTTTAGCAGCTGAATGCTGAGGCAGTATGGGATCATTTAAATTGGCTTGCTTGAGAAAGCACAGGAAAGAAAAGCAGTTTCACTGACTTACTGCTGTTGCGTGCTGCAGTGCATTTTGGTACCATAAATCATCTGAGTCTCCAAGGCAAAGACACTGTCCATATCTTCTTCACACAGAGCAGGGAAGCACCTGTAGAAGCTGCTGTGATGACATTTACTGCCCTGTTAGGGCCTTCCGCTTCCCAGCTATTTTTTACTGCTGCAGGAACTGGCCGCAGAGCACAGGAGGTTCCTGCACCCAGTTGTATTGAGATCATTTTGTACCTCTGCTGGCGAGCCCTCCCCTTGCTTGCCAGGTGACGTGGGCTGTGTTGGAAGGGGAAAACGCAGTTTTTCTGCGGTGGTGATCACTCTCCCCGGCCGTTAGTCTGTCGGCACAGCTCTGCAGAGACGCGGGGCAGCGCAGGAATGGGGAGGGGATGCTCGGCTGCAAGAGCAGTCGCACCATCCAGGGCAAGGGTTATCTCAAGCTGTTCCAGCAATTCTGAGCTCCTCTGCTGTGTGTTTTTAATGTATTCCCTGGGGCAGCATCATAAAGGCATGTCAAGAGTTTGTTTATGATACCTCACAGGGAGGCTTTCTTCTTGGCTTGGAAGCGCTCCGGAGGAAATGGCACGGCCTTTCCCTGCGGAAATCTCCTTGCACAGCACACGCAGCGATGTGCTGCCCGGCCGGCAGCCACGGTGGAGTTGCAGATGGGGAGGGCAGGCAGTCATTTTAGCTGCATTAGCTTTACAGGTGGCATATGTTTGACCTGTAGTACTACCACTGCAGATGGATTTTTGCCTTCTTTAATCTCAGATGAAACATGAATACATGAAAGATTCCGTTTCTTTAATAAAATAAAAAGAACTTTTTTGCTCAATGATTACTTTCATGACTTGTGAAAAGGGCTCAGTCTTTTAAAAAAGCTTCTTATGTTACTATTGCTGTTTTACATCAGGGTTTATTTTCATCTTGGTGTGTCTAGGCGTTATGTGCGTATTTACCTTTCCAGTGAGATGAGGCTCTTCTCCTCTCTAGGCTTGAAGGAAGGTGGTATGGTGACTTGACCCATGTCACAGGTGTCACTGTCCTGTCCATGTTTGAGCTTGTGCAATAACTCCAGTGCATGTATGTCACTGCACAGGGTTGAAATTAAGGAAGTATATAAGCATTGGCAGGATTGGGGGTTTCCACCTGATGCTAAGGTGTTCAGGTATTCAGCACCACAACTTCCCATGGATTCAGTCAGAGGTGAAATACGTACATCTCCCAGGAAGTCAGAAATCCAGGTTTATGGATTTGCACCAAAGTCATTGAGAGATGAACTAGGACCAAATTTTTAAAAGATTCCTCTTCCCTTTTCAAGTACATCTGCAATATGTATGAGCATCCGTTGCCCTTTGTACATACATGACCTGAGGCATGTCAAAGAGCCACCAGCGTGTATGTAGTTGGATCTGGCCCTTGTGGTTTTGAGAGCAGACAAAAGGGCGGTTGGAAGTAGCCTGTGTGTTCTCTGTTAGTCTGATAATGTCTCTTTTATTACAAATCTTGTCATTTATTGTATGTGTTTAAAAACTTAGATTCATATTTACTTGAGGAATATACGATTCATTCCTTAACACTTCTAAAGTATTTTACACTAAATCTCATCTTAGGCAGTCATTGAAACAGATGAGGCAGCACTGAAAAAAACTATAGGCACAGTTCTGAAGAGACGGACAGGCTTTTAAGGAAATGCTGCTTTTCCCTCCCCCCCCCTTCAAACATCCATGTCTTTTGGGTGTGTCAATTACTTTTTTTTTTTCTTCACACAAAAAATGGTTTTAAAATGAAAGCTGAGATGCATGTGTGATCGTTTGATTTGAGGAGCTCAGTGTTAAGAAAGATTTTGAGTGTCACAGAGCTCATAAGAAAATAAAGACAATTGGCAGCACTGAAGAAAGGGAATTATTAAAAGATGATGTGGTATTGAGTATAGGTTCACAGGCTGGAATAATAGTGTTCTGTGTAAATCAGACAATCCCATGGTAACATAAAATAGGAATACCAAAGAGGAAGAGCAAGCTGGGACCCCACTCAGTCTTGTAACCAGTTCCGTCGGGCAGATTCCTGTTCTTCGCTGACACTCGTGTGCCCGCGGTGCAGTCTACACGCACGGAATTCAGTGCCCGGCAGGAACTGCCTGCACAGCCTCACGCGTGTGGCGGACTGTGTGCTTCTGCTAAACTCACTTCAGGATTGCAGCCATATAATGTACAAAGCTGGGTGAAACTTCATCCTTAGGGGTAACTGGGTGTAGGTGGATGATAGAGCCAATCTTGAGCTTGTTTAGAGTCACAAGCATCACCTCTTGTCGTGCTTAGCTGCCCGTTTTCCTATGTTTCCTACGCTGAGCCAGAATTATAAGGAAAAAATCTTTGCTTTTTTTGTAATCTGTTTGGATGCAAAGCAAGAAGCCTTGTCAGACCCTGTTCTCCTGAGAATTCCTTTGCTAGGACAAGGAGGTGTGGAAAGGCATCCAAATGGGTGGAAATTTATCTAAGCTTCAAATTTTGACATTCCTGATCATTAATCAGTCCTGTTAAAAATATCAAAACCCTTCTTCATTTTTCTCTTCAGTAGCTAGTAAATTATTAACACAAGAGTAAACTTTGTCCTTTCTGTATTTTTTACCCTTGGTTAACATTTAACTTGCATAAACCTAATCTTTTATATTCTGAGATCTGACTGAGACTGTCATATACAAGGTAGTGTACAAGGGAAAAGGAAACAATGGTACTATATGGATAGAATAACTCATCTGTATTGCAGTGGATGTGTTTCTAACACAGAAACCTGATGACTTAAAAAAAAAACCCCAAACCTGCCTTATTCAGTATAAAATTCCACTGTCCCCCAAGCCGTTCCCCTAGTTGTAAGACCAAAAATAATAAATGCAGCAACTGCTTTGCTGGAATTTCCTATTTAAAATAATGTGGTATATTCACATATTTAAATACAACTTCTCAGCTGCAAAGTATTTAGTGTTTTGAATGAACTGCAGTGATACCTTCAGGATTCTTGCATGCCGTCATACCTACCTTGATACAGTATGTATGATTTAAATCCTTGTTGAAGTGAGGATTTATTAAAAATATATTTGTACAGCTTTTTTAGCCCCAACCAGTCACACTCTTATCATGGCCTTTCTATTTTTCAGTTTCTTGTGCAAACTATTAATTTTTAAAGATAACAGAGATTTTGAAGGAATCACTTATGCTCTCCATTGGACTAAAGCGAACATTCAGATGAAGTCAGTAGGAAAACTGGTGTTCAAGTGGGGAAGGAGATACCAGCTTAATTCTTTAAAGTTCCAAATACTGAAAGGATACAATGTATACCTTCTTAAATAAGTTTCTAAAACATTTTAAAACTGTTTCTTTTTCTTTCTAGAAATAAAAATAACCCACCACCTCACCCAGTCCTGTCTTCCATATCAGTTCTTTTTTGCTATCATCTAGGAACCGCTGTAAAAGGCTCTTTTCTAATCGCAATACTGAGAATACCAAGGATTGTTCTCTTGTACCTTTATAATATCCTAAGACAAAAGGTAGGTATATACTTCTGTAACACTATAAAAAAAGTAGTTAAAAGGTGAAATTCATGAAAAAAAATTTGAAAAATGTGCTTCCTGCTTAAAAATGGGTGATATGATATGGATTTTATATTTTATCCCCTTTTCTTCGTTAAGAAAGCTTTTTCCATGTGCTTCCTTTTTTTCGCTCAACTCAGATATTTTTAAATGCAGAATGCATTTAAATGCAGCCTCTGTTTAATGTTTATATATAAAGGCTTTTATGAAGGATAAAAGAAAAATTTGGCAGAATGCTCTATTTAAAATTTTTGCATCATAAATTTTAAAAAATCAAAAGTAAGAACATTATTGTTGCATATGAAGTATCTTCTAGAAAAGATTTCATTTGCCTTGTAATATGAGTTTATAGAAAGAAAGTATGAAACAAGAACTATTCCAGAGATTTGTGTAGGATGCAAACCCCATCTTTTAAGATACATAAAAAATATAGCTGGCCTGTTTTGATTGTTGCTTGCCTTCTGTCTATCTTGCGTGCATCTCCGCAATTATCTTCTTTTGCAAATTGCCATTGCAGTTAGTTCTGACACCTAGGCAAGGAGAGAGGGCTGTCACGACTGCACAGCTCTGATTTTAGAGGACAATTTAGGCAAAGGTTTTAAATGTAGGTCTTTTCCTCCAGAGTTTACCTTGGCCTTGAAGCATGTTATGTATAGTTATGACAGGGTATTTACATTGACCTTCCCTGGTACCTAGGAAGCACATGTGTGGAGTATAGTTTGTGAATGCTTAAATAAAAGCCCCTTGTAATAAGATACTTGAAAGATATGTAAGTGTCTGGGTTTATGGCACTTTCATATGAAAGCCTTGGTTATAAAACTTGGTGAGTTGGGTCAACTGAAGAAAGTCTTTGTTTAGAGATGATAGGTGGAATGAGTCGTGCTAGAAAGAAGATGGAGTATTTTCTGCCTCTAGAGGAAGCAGAGTAAGTGGACTTGTCGGGTATCCAGTTTTGTAATCTGAATAGCTGTAGAAGATTGAACTAGCAAAGGATAGTTTGTATATATAGCAGTGTGCTACGAGCTCCCTTTGGTCCAGTTGCCAAGCATTCAGCTGAGGGTGTGACATGACCCGTTGCTGCAACTGCTCCTTAAAGAGGCTGTAAAGTGCTCAGGGCAGATCGTGTCCCCAGTCCACAGAAGGATCCCCCCCCAAAAGTAACCTTTCTCCTTCCCATGGAAGAAAGGACAGGCTGTGGCCCCTTTCCATTGAGGCTCTTTCCACAGGGGGACAGAGTAGTGGTACTAAACGATGGAGAAGTGATGCTGCGTTCTTGTAGAGCTCACCCAGACTTTACCACCCTTGGAAAAAACGCTGCTGTTTTCTGTGAACTGGAGGAAAAGCCAGGGATCTGTAAGCTTGCAGGTAAATTCACAGATGTTTACTACACAGCAGCCTTCAAGCAGAATCAGAGAGGGGATTGCAGCTGAAGTCCCTTGCTCTGGTTTTTAATAAACAGTAGTTACTGAGATTAATACAGTTTTAGTGAACTATCTCTCCAGCACTACACAGCAAGATTGAAGTATTTCTCTGATGTGAGGATTTTGCATTTTGTTTGTGTGTTTACATTTTTAAAGGAATTATTCCTAGAATATTTCCAAGAACGTCTTTGGAAAAAAGTTGGGAGGTTCGTGGTTTCTACACGAACATTGGTAGTTGTGGCGACCTGAGGTTTTCATGTAGTGACTGAGAGATCTCTGCTTTCCGAAACAAAACAAAAACATTCTGACCTCTGGCAAAAGAAGGTTAAAAAGGCTCAAGTATCACTGAACTGCATTTCCTTTTGCTGAGGAAAAACAGCCAGTTAAATTTGGAAGGCTACTGTGGCTAGCAAGATATCTTTTACTTCTGTTGCTTGGTAAAATCTTTATATTATGAACAGTTCTGAGCTCGTGATGTGGTGGGGGTGGAGGGGGGGAACAAACTCTGAGCTTTTCTGCTCAGTTTTTAACATGAAATTGATATAGATCAATGGTCTGTTCTAATACATGCTTTTCCTCCTGTCCTGAAAAATGAAAAGTATGCTCTGAGTCAGTACACACACGTGTGCATGTAAGTCCTTCTGCCCATTCTTTTATTTTTGTTCGTTAGGGTACCAGTCATTTCAGATTGCAGTCATTTGATAAACAAAAAAGTTAAAAATCTGTGAGTGTACTCCCTGATGACGGCAAAGTACTGTAAGGGTTACTGACTTGCCTGGTTTGTTCTCCAAGCAGCTGTTTGCTCACAAAGCCATTTGCAGAACTTATTTTCTTTTCCCAGAGAAGAATCTTCCATCCACAGGAAGAAAAAAAAATATGCTCAGCTCGTCAGTCATTAATTACTGAAGGGTCTGAATTAAAAGCAGTTCCTGTAATCCAAAAGGAAATATCTGCTGCCTAAGTGAACGCTTTATTAGAAGAGTCAGTCACCTGTAGAGCAAGTTTTCCTAAAACAGCGGTTTTGTTTGAGTCTAATTCTGTGTCCAGTAACCAAACGTTTCATTCTATTGCAGGAGAGTGCATGTGCAAAGTGCCTGTTCAAGTGCTGTTTCTGCTGGTTTTGGTGCCAGGAAAGTTGCTTAAGATACTTTAACCAGGTACGCTCTGTCATCCCTCCGTCACTCAGCCACCTGCGTACCTAGTCCCCAAACCGCGTGTGTGCGCCACCTCCATTTAGCACGACCAAAGCCGCATCAAGTGCCTGCAAGCCAAAGTTCCCTGCCACTGGCCACCTAAACTAAACAAACAAAAAAGTCTTCCGAGTGTAGATGGAACCTATTGCAAAGGAACAGGGAATTGACAAACATGGCAGGTGCAAGATTTTAGGAAACTTGTTAGTAATTAGAGCATGAGATAGCCCTTTCAGGGGGCCGTTTGCCATTTCTGAAGGTAAGAAGACTTAACGTTTTGTTGAGTTGTGCCAGACAGACTACTGAAATACCGAGGGTTCAGGTGGAAGGAAGCAATGAAGAAGTAAGAAACCCACCTGGAGATGTGTCATTAAACTAGATACAGTATTTTCCACCTAGAAAGTCCTGAACACAGAAACTTGAACTCCTGGATGGTTTCCATTATCAATATATCTGGGAATATGATCCATGATGAAAACGCCAGATGATATCATATTCTCTTTCTTTGAAAGACATCTTTGTTTTGTTAGCAGCTTTGTTTCAAAAGTGTTTCTATTGGAAATGGATGATTTCTAACGTACAGCAGTTTTTCAGATACTTTACTTTTTCTGTCCTGATGCTTTTCTCCAAGTGTTTTCCAGCTCTGTATACATCATTGTAAATAGTTAGTTTTTCTCTTTGTCAGTCCCCTTTTGTTATCACTGGTGGATGTGGTATTCTTAATGTGAAAGGGAATCAGGTGTTCATGCTGATTCCGAACTCTCTGACTGTTGCTTTCTTTGTTCTCGTGGTGGAGGGCGGTAGGGAAGTAAACAAGAGAATGCTGATAAAGGGTCTGACTTCTCCTCTAAAGTAGGTGCATAAATTAAGCTTAATCTTGGACAACTAGGAAGAGAAAGTTTCTTACTTAGTTCAGCCTAGATTAAATACTCGTGCAGTGAATTCTCTGGTTCTAGACAATGAATTTTCCAGACTTACATTTTTTTTTAGGTAGATCTTATGGTCAGGGACTTGGTGAGGAATCTCAGAGTTAGTTTTGACTCCAGGCTTTCCATTTGTAGTCACCCTTTCCCCTTGGCTTCCTGCCTTTCAAAGATATATCCAGCATCCTGGTGTTTACTTTCTCCAGCTGTTGTATGCTATGTGATTGTTAAAAGAAGAATTAATTACTGTAATGTTCTTCCTTTTGTTTCAGAAGGCTGAAACTTGTTCCCTTAAAAGCTCTTGTTCCCTTAAAAGATTTCCTGTTTCCTAATCTATTGTAGGCAAATTTCTGTTTTAATAAGTGTTGTAGTTTCTAACCTAATGATCATAATACTGTGTTTGCTGTTAGATAATTGTTTGTTTGAACATCTTTTTGGCAAAGATGATGGCGTTCCACGTGCTCCAAATCCAGGGCAATTTGGGCGAGGGTTAGAGGAGAAGAATAACATGAACACACTGTAAATTTTAAAAAATGTTATCTCTGTGAAGGAGTAATATTGGTCTCAGATTATTGCATTTCATAGAGTAATTAATGCATCTAATTAGTTTTTTTTTTCCTATAAAGAATGTATTCAAGCCTATTTCCTCAATTTTGTAAAATCTGCAGCCAAATGTAACAAAGAAAGAAAAGGGAAAAAAAAAGACAAATATGCAGTTTTAAGCAGCTTAACATATGGCTTGATTAAGAGAAGTACTGAGCTCTTAAGAGCTCTTTCTGAGGTCAGTGAAAGCTGCTGAGTACAGCCTTGAAATTTCACATCGGTGTTGAACATGGACTTGAGAGTAGGACTTGGGAGGGGTCCAAAAATTGCTTGTACCTATGTTTCTAACATTTTGCAAATATTTTTTAGTTCAGATTTTTATTTTTGTGTGAGTTGAAATTACTGAAATGTGGAACAGCTGTTATAAAAGTTGGTCCAAAGCTCATTTCCTTACTATATTTTTGCCTTTTATTCCAGCATTACTTTCATTATAGTAGTAGGTATATAATTACCTGAAACTCAAAAAAAAAAAAAGTCAGCCTTCCCATCACTTCTGCCTTCTGCACTGTTTTCTTCAACCTGTTGCTGTATTGCTTAGATGATTTAAATTCTTTCTGCCCCTTCATTCACAAGGTTAATCAGGATTAAACAGAGCCCCTTGTTTTCCCTCTGGGGAACTTGCAGATGAGAAACAGGTGCTGGAGGAAGAAACACTGGTGGAAGAGCGCGAGCTTCTCTCTTCCCGTGCGGTATCAACCGAGTGCTCTGTTATGCTGTCAAAGAGTGCTTTTCGGGCTGAGGTGCCATCTTTTAGGTGGGATTTCACACTGACATTGATAGCTGCATACATCCCAAAGTGGCGCATTCTCTGCAGGCTCAGCTAAGTTTTGTTCCGCTCTCCTGGAACTTAACTGAAACGGGACGAGAAAGGTGGCCTGTCGTCTTCCCGCCGTGACAGAGTGCTGCGCCAGACGCTGACAGTTGCCGTATTTCCAGTGGTGGTTGTTGGAGGAGGGGTAATGTAAACCCAGCATCCTGCACAGATTGCAATGTGGATAATTACATTCTGCCTTCCTAAATTTCTCTTGGACTCGCAACTGGATCCTGTGCTAAACTGTGGTGTAGTGTTGCTACGTGCTGTTAAACAGTTCACTCCTTAAGCTGTTCCATTTCAGTCATGGGCAAAGTGATTCATGTGTGTGTATAATCCATTAGTAACAATTGTAAAGCACTCTGGGTTCTATCTGGACGAAAAGTGCTTTGTGAATATAAAGTCATTATCCTTACTTGACAGTTCTGTTTGCCAACACTTGTCAGAATTACCACAGATTTTTCATCTTCTGGCTCTGATGGTTTCAGTATGTTCCAGATAAACATACCCAATCATCTCAAGTAAAAATCTGGGAGATTGAAATTTCTCTTCCGTAAAAAGAATATATTGTTTTTTTAATGTGGTTTGGGAGCTACAGGGTCTGTCTGTCTCCTGCTTTCTTAAACTGTAGTGGCAGTCTTAACTTTTGATACACCAAAGCGCTCGCTTTTTTTTCCCTTTACAGCCTTGTTGCAGTGAGGTTGTTTGTTTTTTTTTTTTTCTTTTCCTAAAACAATATAGCTATTTCAGGATAGTTTTGCTTTTCCTTGTCTGCTTTGGGTTCATCCGCAGCCAGTTGGCAAGCAACCGCTCCAAAGTGCAGCACGTGGATTTCTGAAGGAGTTGCTGTGCAGTCTGTGGTTTCTCTGTTTTCACCGGCGCAGTTACTTGCAGCGTAGCCTTCCGGGCCCCCTGGTAGCCATTACTGAAGGCAGCAGTGTGTCAGCCTGCATTTGCTGGTACCGAGACCCTTCACTGACACCGAAAGCTGGCAACTGTCTAGTGTAAAAAAGCAGAAGCCAGTCTGTCTAATGGTTGTATATCCATGGCAGTTGGTTGTCTCTTAAACTTCGGATGGAAGCCTATCAGGAGGTTGTGGTTAAATGCCTCATGGAGAAGTGACCTAGATAAAACCAAAATTCATGTGCTAATGTAAGTACAGTTCTCCTCTGCGCTGCCAAACACATTGTGCCTCACCCCATCAAGTACTTCTTTTCCCTCCCAAAAACAATACTGCATTTTAATGCTACTGGCAAAATTGCTTCTAGATTTTCAGTCATTTGAAATTTTCAATCATTTGAAAAAACAGTAGGCTGAAATGTTAATCTTCAGTGAAATTGTATTTTAAATATGTTTGTTTTCCCTCTAGAGACTTTATATAAGCGGTAATAAGAAATAACATTCCTTAGGTCTTTACTGGTTTTGTAGGGTGAGCCATGTAGGGGATAGAGATGAACAAGTGACTAATTCTTGCTTTGATACCGTTCTTCTCTACCCTATCCCATTTAAAAAAAAGAAAAAAAAATCAGAGAGAAAATAAAAGGCTGTGAAGCAAGTGACCAGTAATTCAGTGCTTTTAATCAGAGCAATTTATTAACAGCTCTCTGAAAATGTTCAGTTTGGTTTTATTTCAGAAATCCCAAATGAGAACATTGTCACCCTAACTGCAGAAGCCACTGTAAGCAACTCCAGTAGTGATGTAGTCACGATGCAATGGGCACTTAAAGCAGAGTCTTTGTGGTCCAACCCTGTGTTTGAAGTGGAGCCCAGGCACAGCAGTGCGATGCTGCAGGAAAGGACACCCAACTCTGAGGAGAAAGTTGTGTTGGTCCTACCCACTGGATGACAGCCATGGGGAGAGCAGATGACACACAGAGTAGGAAGCAAGGACAGCTGAAGGACAAGATTTTCTCCAGTGGGTCCAGATTGCAGATATAAGGTGGAACAGAAATAAAGGAAAGTTGTGCTTCTTGGGCTGCTTGAGAAAATTTGGAAGGCTAATGAAGGGTTTCTTACAGATAGTAATTAGCCTAAGAATCAAAAATAACGATTTGTATATTAGCTGTGTGCTTACTGGTTAGACGTGGGGGAGGAGAATGTTCTCTGTGTGTTTGTCAACCACAGGACAATAGCCAGGGGTTAACAAGGCTGCAGAAAGGGCAGATTCAGTCCTGGAAGGTAAGAGATTAAGTACTTGCACCAGAAACAAGGGGATAAATGCCATTGTACAAGTTGCTGGTTAGGTGATTGGCACAAACTTGAACGTAGGAAGTTCCACCTAAACATGAGGAGGAACTTCTTTACTCTGAGGGTGGCCGAGCACTGGAACAGGCTGCCCAGAGAGGTGGTGGAGTCTCCGTCTCTGGAGACATTCCAAACCCGCCTGGACGCGTTCCTGTGCAACCTGCTCTAGGTGACCCTGCTCTGGCAGGGGGGTTGGACTAGATGATCTCCAGAGGTCCCTTCCAACCCCTACCATTCTGTGATCCGGCTTATCTCACAGGGACAGGAGTATCCTGGTGTGGCTTCTTTGACAAATGAAGGGGAAGAGCAAGGCCGTCAGCCGTCTAGGAGTATATCAAGAAGAGAAACAGCAGGGAGGGATAAAAGCCAAGGCAAGATCAACAGAAGAATGAGTCAATGTAAACTGTTCATGAGTAAATGCTGTCTGGAAGTTGGAAGAAGGTTCCTAAGGACCAGAGGGACAACTGTCTGGAATAGCTCCAAATGTAAGGACTGAGAGAGGGAAAAGCCCTAAGTAGTTTAAAGAGGGAGCTCTCCGCTTAAGAGAAGAAATCATATGATGTGCTAATCTCAAATAGCCAGACACTGGAGTGGCTGAAAGTCCCTTCCAGTCTTGCATGTCCTCATCTCTTTGGTGGGGCCTCGCAGGCCCACGTTGCTCTAATTTCCCACCACTATCTGAGAGACACACTGTGGCTTTTCTCAGCGGGTCACTGACTGCTGTACGGCAGCCACAGAGATGTCGTTGCCTCTTGCTACCTGCCCTGGATTTTGTTTTCTGAGGGGATCCCGCTGGCAGCTGTGACGCTTGCGAGCTGAGACCCTGCGAAGTCCAGGCTGAGCCACGCAGCGTCGCGGTGGGGGTAGCAACCAGGGCAGCAGCCCCTGCCAGAGTTGGCAGCAACAAGATCAGATCAGGCTGAAAACGCCGACAGAGCAGAAGAAGCTGAAGTGGGATGTGAGACCAGCAGGTCTCCTGCTTCTTTTTTTAAGAAGATTCTGTTGCTATGGCAATCCTCTCTTCCCCAAGCTCGATTTTATTAAAGCAAGTCCTAGACTGGAGGAGTGAATTCAGCTGCTACACAAAGTAGCAATTATTCTCAACAATTGGGGAACTTATGGCCTGGATGTGAGCCACAGCGCCTTTCTCATGAAACCAGCAGGTCAGTTTTTCCAAGACCTTTGACATTCTGTGTTGTGAGGCACAGAAGGATGTATTCTTTAAATAGGTTTTTTTTTGCATACTGTGGTATTTGGAAATATGTAAACATTCACATTCCTTATTTATTCATCCTGACACTGAGAAACTAGTGTCTAGTTCCCAGACTCCAAGCCAGAGGAGGCTTGTGTTCTTCACAAAGGTGGTGATACAGTACCAACTTGCTGGTGTGAGGATAGAGACTGTTCTGACCCACTATCTCCCACGCTTTCTGATCAATGGTATGCTGTCAGTGCCGTTATTACTTGCTTGTCACCGTAGCAGAGACTACCACTGTAAAACATCATTTCATTAAGCAGAGATAAAAACCATAATAGCTGCATTGGGACAGACTGAGTCTCTGTCTAGCTCAGTATCCCATCTCCCGTGGCTGTGAGTGAATGCTAAGGCAGAACGAGTGTGTGTTTCCCTGTTCCCGTGCTGTTTCTGAATCTGTTTTCAGCCCAGGGACTTCTTGAGCTGAATGTGTTTCCTCTGTGTTTCATAACTCTCAGTGGATTCCTTTCCCAGTCCCCTTGAGCTCATGCGAACTTTTAGCAGCTAAAGCATCCTTTGTCCAGCAGTTCACAGCTTACAGACTTACAGCGAGAAGAAATGCCATCTGTTTTCAAATTTGGCTCCTACTGCTTTGCTTGGTCCTCCCCCTGCCTAGTCTCTTTTCTGGAAGAAACAGTGAGTCATCTAACCCCAGCTACCCTCTCATTTCTCATCATTTTGTAGCCCTTTTAGCACGTCCTCCTTCAGTCGTCTCTTTTCCAGGCAGAAGAGCGTGGTGCACTCAATTGTTCTCCAGGCAGAAGACATTCCATACCTTTTGGATCATTCCTGCTGCCCTTCTCTCAAGCATTTTCAAGTCCATGAAAGCTTTTGTGCTTGGGAAAAGAGAATACATTCTGTAGAAAAGCACATTTGGATAACCTGTTTCTAAATGATAGCAGGTTCTAGACCATCTTAGCCTTTGCAACTGTCTTTTTGAAGGGGATTGTGTTGTTGCACATACCCTGCAACTGGAAAATGAATGGCATGTCTAAGCTTCTGAGGCCAAAGTCTAAAATGATTTGCAAATATTGGTCATAGCTTGCGTGTGTTCGGTGTTCTTTGGTGGGTAAGGAGGAGAAATCATTTGAGCTCATTTCTGTGCAACTCTGAGTTTCACGGAAACATACATTTGCCTAAGTGTTAGACATGTATTTTATTAGTGAGAACGTGTGGATTTCTATGTGGCCGGATGGGATCAGGGTATGGGGTCTGTGTGGAAAACTTGAGAATTGTGAGGAGAGTGTATAGAGCTGCAGTCTAGGCTGAAGAAGAAACCCTCCAAATTATTGTTTTTTTCTTTTTTTCTCAGAAATGTATTTTTTGCCAAAAGGTAGCGATCAGTTGGCTAAGTCTTCACCTTGTACTAGTAACGTTCTTGCTTCACCTACGTCAATGATTATTAGTTCTGTAGCCTTCAGCATTCTGTTCATTTCTGTGTCTCTCTTAACTCCTTCTATAATGTTGGCTGCCTTTCTTGATTGGGCATTTTGACTAGTTGATACGTGATTCGTTGAAGTTGTAACCGTTATAAATGCCGTTTTTTATCAACTAGTTTGTAATATGACAAACGCCTATGCAGGTGGTATTCAGTCTCCAGCATTATTTTCGGTCTTTCCAAGATAACACTTCTAGTTAATAAATATCAGAAATTCTTTTCGTTGCACATTCCTCGGATACCAAAGTGGCTAATTCAGGAGTGCAAACAAATGGTTATTTATTTTAAGTTTGGAAACAATGTTTGTACAAGTGCACATGCACTTTTGACATTCTTTTTTAATTTTTAAAACAGGACGTTTTTTGCTATTTATAATGAATACAGAATCCCTGTTTAATTTATTGGCAAAATTTATACTGACCTCACCAGATGAGGATCTGCTCTGTGAATTTAGTTCTTAAGGGACAGAAACAAACTTAGAAAAGCCTATTCCACCTTGTGTCTCAATTTCCTGTCTGTTAATGGGAATGATGAAACAGACTTAACTTGCAGAGGGCAGACAGGGAGGGGGGAACTTGACTGTTGACTTGAAGCCATCGACCCTGTGCCTGTGTCCTTGGGGAGACAGTAGCCCGGCTGCCGAACTGCCGTCTCTCCTGCTGCCGCATCCTGGGCCGATGCTGCGGTGGGCGAGCTTGCCGGCCATCGGGTTTCACACCTCTGGGGTGGGGTGAGGCAGGTGGGACAAGGATGCTTCTCTTTCAGGGGTGTAGGCAGGCAAGATGGCAACGGTATTGCAGTCGACACCCGACTGAGCCAAAGGGTCCACCTCTCTGCCAGTCCTGTTCCAGCACTCCCTGGGGAAAGCAGCAGTGTCAGAATAAATGAAAGTTAGCACAGAAAAGCATTTTTTCCTATTTAGGAATGAAGCGAACTTGCTTCTTTAAGCAGATTTTTATGCAGACACTCTACGTGTTTCTGTGGAGTTCAGTGGAGTCTTTGATTTCTCTTAGAGTAGGCAATAATTCTATGGTCTTCGTTTATACTTTTTCCATCTACGGATGCATTTGCTACTATGTAAGTAGAATATTTACAGGATGTCGCTGTTTACTTCTACTCTTTTTTTGCTTACTATCAGAGAAAAAAATCTCCTTTGTCATATATAAAATAAATAATACCCACAAAAAAGAGACAAAAGATCTTTGACTGCATTTAATTTCTTTCTTTCTCTGTAATATTTTAAGATACTGTCAATATAGCTTTGCCTCACTGCAGTATGTTACAGAAATTGCTATGGGATAGAACTGGACTCTGCAGGAGTAAATTTTCTCTGCCTTCAGATATCTGAAGCTACTTTCTATTTTGATTTGTAAGTGAGAAAAACCATATTTTTGAACAGAAAGTGTTTTGCAGTAGGCCAGTGTAATTCACTTTCAGCAAACCAGTTTTTTGTTGGCTTTTTTTTCCACTTTCAGGTGAAGCAGAAAGTAATCTAAGCACCAAGTACATGTTGAGGTGTATAAGCTCCTTCAGAACAGTAATCCCTTGCACACGGTGGTTCTTACTGACTGTACCAGATGTAATGAATGTTTTGTGGCATAATAATCTTTTTATATAATGTTATATATAATATTATTATAGTGTACTTTAATCTTACTACTCAAAGACTTGCTGGTAAAGTTCAGCATACATTTCAGGTATCTTGAGCGCTGTTTTTCTGAGCTGATGTTTTGGACACAGTTTCAAAACCTTGTTGAGGAGTTCCAAAAATGGGTCGTATATGTCAAGTTATGCACAACAAGTGCTAAAATAATCCAATCCATGAAGGAAAATATTCTGTTCTCCCCACCTGTCTTGGCAAGTTTCCACAAAGAGAAAGCTTGTGAAATTCTCAATACCTCGAAAAATTGTGAGTGCCCCAACTGTCTGTTGAAAATCTGGGGGGTTTTTGGTGACGTAGCACGCACTGATCTAGTCCAGGATCCTTTAGCTGTTCTTTTCCACTCATTTTCACAACTGGTTTCATCTTTCTTGAAAAGGTTTATTTTATGGCTATAGTCATAAGCTTAAATTTCAGCAGCGTATGAATAGTTTGAAAGGGCCATGTATAAAAGATTTTTAATCAACAACTTTTAAATGACTTGATAACTACGTAACTTGATTGTTCCACTTACATAGCTTGACAGTAGTCTTGGAGATAGACTCATAGAAAATAAGTGAGTAAGTCTGGACAGTGTGACTGTAGGTAAGTAAGTGTTTTGTGGTAACTGTGTCCTATTCGTTAGCAAGAGTTAGGGTAGAGAACTAGGGTAGAGAGGTGTTTTAAAATAAATTGGATAAAGGTGGGTTCAGAAATTTGTTTAGTCAGTATTGTAGCATTTCCTAATGGTGGAAATTGTGTGGAAAAACTATTTGAAGTCACAAGCATAGTTATTATAGTCACTTAAAATAAAATTGCCACATTGTGCAAAATAACTCTTTATATCTGTAAAGTCAGTATTTCCAAATAGTGTGTTTAAGGGTTTGCGTTTTGCTGAAGTAAAATCTGGATTATAAGAGCCTTTCTTCTCTCTGCATTATTATCTTCTCTCATTTCAGCATGCGTACACAACTACAGCCATAAATGGGACAAACTTTTGTACGTCAGCAAAGGATGCTGTCTTTATTTTGGCGAAGAATTCTGCTAAACTTGCATCCATTAGCTGTTTTGGAGATTTTATCCTATTTCTAGGAAAGGTAAGAGTAAGAAAAGTACTGTTCTGTAAGAACTGAGTGAAAAATCAGGGTTTGATTTTCTTATATCTAAAGTAAATAAAGTTTGTCTTTGTTAAACTCAATGTTGTTAATGCTGTAAAGTGGGTTCGGGAGAGAAGATAATGTTTGAGGAATTTAATCCTTTTCATAGTCTTTACAGAGTTATTTAGTTGTATTACAGTAGTGTCCAGGCCCCACTCTTACAGTTCCCATTGCAACGAGTCTTTGGTAAATATACCGTAAAAGATTGCCCCCGCTTGACAGAATTTACATGCTGAATTGAACACAAATTGTGACAACTACACGATACCAGAAACCGCATAGCTATCTCCCAGATGAGATGTGCTGTTAAAATATTGGCCTTAGGGTTTTGGGGTTTTTGCTTGTTTTAAGAAACTTTTCTACATGATTAATGAGGCTGCATTTCCGTCTCACTGCCCTTTACAGGTATTTGTTGTGTGTTTTACTGTTTTTGGAGGATTGATGGCATTTAACTACCATCGGGAGTTGCAAGCTTGGGTCGTTCCTCTTCTGCTGGTTGGATTTTTTGCCTACCTGATGTCCCACAGCTTTCTGTCTGTGTTTGAAGTGACAGCAGATGCCATGTTCCTTTGCTTTGCTATTGATATGGAAACAAATGACGGATCTGAAGAGAAGCCATACTTCATGGATCAGGAACTGCTGGTAAACCTCAGTGATAACAGCAAAGATATTTGTGCTTCTCTAAGCTTTTGGGAGCTTTTTCTTTCCCCAAGACCTAGTAATTCGAACCCACAACCCATGCTATTTCCTTTCCAACACCTTAGAACAGGTAGGCTCAGGGATACAAATCAGATACGAATTTGTAAACTGAAGTAAATGGTGCTCTCTGCCTCCTGTGTGCTAGCTATGATCTGCTGCCGCCTTTTAGACCATACCCTGTAAGTAACGTCTGACTTTTTAGGCCTTACTAGATATATGTGCAATGTATTGTTGGTAATTAAAAAATATAAATAAGTAGATGAGCTAGCTGCAGAGACTGATCCATGGGGTGCTGTAAGATTAGATGTTTATATTTGTTGTGACTTATTATACGGTGGTGAACAAAAGTAAACAACAAGGAGCTTCTTGTTGCCAGCAGCAGGTCAGGAATCCATCTGCATCCTGGGGATGCTGCACTTCTGAACAAACTTTGGGCAAACTCGAGTTGCGCTGCTTCGTATCTATACGGCTTCTTTTGCCAAAATACTGTCTTCTGTCTCTTGATTAAATTCTTCTGCCTCTGGACAGATAGTTCTGTGCCTTTACCCTCATAATTACTGTATTGTATTACAAGCATTTTCATGGAGAATCATTACATAGCTAATAGTGACAGAGAACTTCAGTTAATAGCTGTATCTGAAGCATTTGAATGTATATCTGCCATCCCTTTCATATTAAGAGAATATTTGAAGATGCAGATGGTTTTTTTCCTTCCATGCTATTTTTGCCAGTTCTGTCTTTTCCTTCATAAACGATGCGACAAAGAAAATCTTAGTAATTCATGAAAAACAAACTGAGCAGCCAGAATAGCTCATATGATACGAATCTTCTGGATGGATTTCTTGAGGACAGTGTCAAAAGAACTGGTTTGGGGGTTTGTTTTTTTTTTAATGCTGCTGTTAGATTTCCTGTAAAGTTCATAAAATTTTGTTGAAAACAAAAAACAACAAAAAGGCAGCCTAAGGATAGGCTTTAACCCTTTGTACAGAAGAAAGCAGATAGATATTCTTTGGCCTTGATTCAGAACAGTACTTAAGCACATGTGCCGAATAGGAATATGTTACTGAATGGAAAACTCTGAAGCCTTGACCTCTGTTCTTCTCCCTCTGCTTTGCCAAATGCTAAAATACTTCTTCAGCCAATTCTCCGTCATGAAACAAACAGAGGCTTTCCTTTCTCCACTTCCAGACTTTGTGGTAGTTTCTCTTTAACTCTGGACTTAATTTCTTATAATTATCCATGCCCTAGGGCCTTGGGTGAAGAGAGGACTTCCCACGGGGGTAAGGAGTCTTCCAAGCAGGGCAGGCTGTATAACCTTGTATGGAAAAATTGAGGGCCACACATCCAAACTCCTCCTCATTGCATGATCAAGAGTAAGTTTACTCATGTAGCAAAGAACTTGGGAGTTTCCCAACACATGAAGGTATTTGACTTGGGACGTCTGTGTTACAGTCAGGTCACAAACATCTGGGGGTGGAAGGGAGGCTCTGTGGCCCTCAGGACAATATATGGCAGTGGGCGGGAAGCCAGGTGAGGGATGTCAGGCAGCCGGTCCTCATTCCTGGAGTAGGAGATGTAACAGACATTCTTGATTCATCCTTCTCAAGTTGCATTCATCACTATTGCTGCCTCTGCTGGGTCCCTCCCGGTATCACACAGTGTCGTCCAGCTAGGAACCAGCTACAGTTTCTTAGCCCCGAGCTAATTAATTAATTTTGCCAGGTGTTTTTATTTACATAATGGTTTGCATTCCCAAATGATCTCAGCCTGGTTTTCGCTTGTAGACCTTCATGAGTCAGAGTAACAAGTTGACAGAAGGGCAAAAACACAGAAGCACGAGACCTTTCCAGGACAATGAAGATGGGACAGAGCTCCAGCCTATGGTGAGATGGGACTCTGGGATATGTATTTATCTGCCAGCTACTGTGTTTGCCTTAATGTCCCAAGAGTGGATGTAGACTCCCATGTATCTCCTGATGTCTTACAGCAAGCAACATGCTGTACCCAGTGTCCTGTTTTCCCTTCTGTTGCTTTCCCTCCTCAGGAAACCCTCTGCTGGTGCAAAACGGATGGATCAAATATTTGTTCTCATGCTTCTTCCCATTCCCCAGTGCACCCAGCAGAGGAAGAGAAAGACTTGAACAATGGCAAAGGGGTGGGAGATAAATCCCATTCAGATAGTCCTTGACATGTCTGCTGTAGCAAGGTCAGAAGAGTGGTAGGCTGCTGGATTTCATGCTGGAACTGCTGAAGTTCCAGAGCTGTAAGATCAGAGCTTAGAGGCCTTCCCTCTCCACCCCCACTCTTTTTCTTTCTTTCTTGTCTGTCAGCGTATGTGTTTATTTACTTTGGTTTATGCTGGGGTAAAAAAGCTGAGATGCCAGAAGGGAGTGTTCCCCCACACCCAGGCTTGGGAAAGTCCTGAGAGTAAACGTTCACTAACTGACATCTGAAAAAAATATTGCAAATTGCCCAACCTGAGAACTGCCCCAGCAAGTTCAGAACCTGGGCTGATTTTCCCCCAGCACAAGGGGAGACAAGCCAGGGCTGCCGGAGGAAGGTTCTGCGGCAACAGCTACTCTGGCACCTACTCCTGCTGGACACAACTACTAGTGTCTTCTGCCCTCCCACCTACTTCTTACAGGAACGTAACAGATGGTGGTGGTTTTTCTTGTTCTGCTTTCAAGAGGTACCAGGCTCCAGGGAACTCTCGCGCAATCCTGTGGGCATTCTGCTATAGGCGGTTGGGCAACAGAGCTCAGCTTCAATTTATTGCTACAGCGAGGGGTAGTTCTACTTGATTTTTTTCATTGTTTGCTTATGTTATTGAATTCTTCAGTAATTTTTTGTGGAGCGCAGATACCGGGGGAGTGTGCGTGGGGGTTATTCCCTGCGAGAGGATTGTGGATTTGAGACACAAAAGAACCTTAATTATTTTCCCAGTTTACTCTTACGACATTTAAATGCAGTAACAGGACTGGTGCTACGCATTATTTGACTCCTTTTTTTTCCCTCTCTTTTGTAGACTTGAATGTGAAGCGCACCAGGAAGCATGAAGGCAAACCAGCAATAGCAAAAACAGTCATGGAAAAGAAGTAAAGGTTGCCAGTACCCCAGGACAAAGTGTTAATTCTCTAAATATCTGTTGTACCTTCTGCACTGGTAAAATGACGCACAATCTGTTTGTATGAATAATGTATTTTGTGTGTCAGCACACCTGATTTTTATTAATATACTCGTTATAATGGTCTGAAAATTGTTAATAAACACACTCCTTGTAAATTTCTGTGTTGTCAGACTAAAAATACTGAATTCGACAAGGTCATCACGCTGTCCTTTTTAGCTTTTTGGTGTGTCAGCTAACACGGGGGCGTTTCACGCTTCTCTGGGAACACTGGGCCAGCCATCTCTGGGCGTAGAAACATTTGTAGAAGAGGCACCCTGAGATGGCTCCTGAGTTATTCTGTGTATGTATGTGAACAGCCAGTGCAACCAATTAAGGAACTGTTCCAAGCTCATTGATGGAAATGACTATTGACAGAAAATTCCCTGTAGGCAAGATAAATAATGGTTACGAGGTAGGTGTCTTTCTTTCAATTATACTCTTTTGGGAATTTTTTTTACAAGTTAGTATCATAAACTATCCACTGACTCCTATCCAAAGGGCAGATGAGGAATAGTCCTTTTTCTGTAAATAAAAATAGACAACTACCTTCCCTTTGCAACTGAAAAGACAAAGGAAGCAGAAAAATCTGTATTGAGATTTAAAGCTTGAGCAAGTAGCAGATGAGCAGTGGCTGGACAAAAATGAGATAAAACAGTGCTATAAATACTACTTTATAGAAATGTTAGCTGTAACATGGATGTGAAATATAAGATATCATGGAGGAATGTAGAGAAGAGACTGTTAGGGCTCTAGACAGAAGAGGAATACGATCAGCGTAGACACTTTTTAAAAAAATAACTTGGTAACAATCTGTCAGCCTTTTCTGTGAGCAGCTCTGAGGTTTGTTTAAACTTTGTACCTGGACCCTGGTTATGATACACTATTTTGGGCTCCACCTCGTCACCTCGTTCTTAGTATGGGGCAGTTTTTGATTTTACTCAGTGGAACATTGTTTTATTCTCTATGTTCAAAAGCTCCTTTAACAACTTTTGTTTGAGGAGAGGTCTGAGGTGAGAAGATGACGCCGACCAGGGACTTCAGTAAAGTATGTATCAGTCGGGCAAGTGAGACATCCCTGCAGGTAAGTGACTCATACGCTTCCATGATGAATACATTGATAAACCTTTGATTAGTCACAGCTTGGAAATGCCATACAAAAAAGCTCATTGATGGCCTGAATGACAAAGCTGTTTCAGCTAAATACACTATCTGATCTGCTGTTGAAAGGAGACTAGTTATCTGCTAGGGAATGCTAAGAAATACCTGCTTTTTATTCTTCACTTAATTAACTTTTGTCTACTTTAATATGAGCCACTTCTACAAGTTGAGGGACATGGGATAGATGATGAAAAGGGGAAAGAAACAGATGAATTACCTTCTGCTTGGCAGGTGAAGATGGTCAGCTACTGACTGTGACTCACTGCCTCTCATCACTTAAACCTGCACGCTTGGGTGCTGCTGGTGCTCGGCTTCTGGGAACTGAAAGCCACGCTGAATAAGCAATAGCTGCCTAACTGCTTGGAAGTTTAAAAAAAAAAAATCAGTTCTTACTACACATTGGGGATTTTTCCTGTTTGTATTTGATGCTCACACTGCATGGTTTTGGCCCTTGGCGCAGGAACTCTCTTGTGGAAGAAAAGGAGGGCAATTTTTATATTTGTAGGTCCTCATTTTCAGACAATCCCTAGATGACCTCCAGACGTCCCTTCCAATCTCAGTAATTCCGTGCAACTGTGATGCAGTGTCATTGCCTTCACTGCAGTTCCTGCGTGGAGAAGGAAGGGACTTTTCGACACTACAAACTTTGGTTTGCTTTTTAAAGGAGGAAGGTACTGCAAAATCCCAATTAAGCTGTGTTTGAGCGTGTTTCATTTAAGCACTGCAGTACTGCCCATAGTCCAGAAATTACAACTGCGACAATATGTTTTGAGTCACGTAAGTTTTTACAGAAGAGTTCCAAATGCATACCTTTTAATTAAAACTTTGTACACAAAGCATAGCTTTATAGCTTTCAGGTGCAACACAGGACCTCCTGATCTTACATAGATTCCACGAGCACTTGTGTCACCAACCAGGCCGGTGTGGTGGGAGCCCCCACCTGAGCCAGAGGGACGGGGCACCCCTACAGAAGCTGATGCTATTTAGGGCTCGTTTCTCATTGCTCTCTTCCCCTGCAGGGTATCGTAGTCGGGCAATGATAAAGCAAGCTGGAGGCAGGTGGTGGGGCTGGCTGTAGGTAGAGCCCGTGTGAATACGCAGTTAGTGTTAGTTCAGGTGCTGATGCCTGTCCCAGCCGCTTCTGGTATTTCAACGTCTGCCCTGCGAAGCTGCCCGACGCTGGGCGGACTCTTTCCTGCAGCTATGGAAGATTGGCTTCAGAGGAATTAAAGGTACTTTTATAACTGTATTTCTTGAAAATAGGAGATGGGGACCTACTGGTGTTTGTATCCCAGGAAATGGCTAAGTATTATAGCTTATTGTTTTAAGCAAGGTAGTTTGCATTTGGTCTTGCTTCGCGTCTACTTCAGAGTCTCACTTAATTCAGTTATGATTCCACTGTCTACCTCTCTGGATGAAAGAAAACAAGCATACTGAGAAAGTTTGGGTGTTGTTTTGTTTCCTCTGCTCAACAAATGTGTGCAAGCAGTTTAAGGCAAAGTTTGGGATTCAGAAAGAGCAGGAGGGCTTGGTTCAGGCTTTCCAAAGGAGACCGTGTTTTCACCCAAACTATGAAAGCAGTAAAGCTTTTGTTGTTGATCGTAGCACTGCTTTTCAGCATTCAATACAATCGTTCTAAATTGTTAAATACTATTATTTTGATGGGGGAAATAGTGTCGTTCAGGAAGAGTAGGTCTTAACAGACGTCTTGGTAATAATTCTCTTGCCTCAGATGCAGGGCCTGGACCAGTGACCTCCAGAGGTCCTTTCAAATATAAATTCTGTGAAATAAATAAGCTTAAGACTTATTCAACAAATAGGTCAGTTGGAAGTCAGATCACCACGTCACACCCAAAGACAACGGAAACTAATGGAGCAAAGCACAAACTTCTAGTCTTGAGGGAAGAATCCTTTTCAAGTCCAGAACTTGCAAGTATCAAACATTTCATATGTTAATGTAAGTAAGTTTAATCTGGAGTAAATATTTTAAAAATACCTTTAATTTTTTTTTTTTTAACAAAAGTTAGGATCAGTAACAATGGGCCCCATTGCTAGCATGCTCTTTTTTATTCCTGTTTAAACAGCCCAGGTAAATTAGTACAGCCTGTCTGCACTCCCTGGTGAGGAAGAAAGCGTTTTCCATTTAGGAATACAGCCCTGCCATCGGTAACTAAAGAGCTCAAACTGCCGACCAGCAGGCACAAAGATTGGGGTATCTCTTTACATACTCTACAGAAGAGATCCGAGAGCGGTGGAATGAAGGCTGCAGGCAGAAGCAGAGGCAGCCTTAAATATGTGCAGTTCTTCATGTGCCTGCAGAAAGGGGCAGGGATTTAGTGAACAGCTCAGGATCCCTGGTCATAACCTCACAGTCACGTAGAAGGGAAACGAACTCTGCTGCAAAGGAGCTACATTCCTTTCCTGTTAAGTCACTGTCACTCGGTCTCAGGAGATTTTTACAAGGCTGTTGGATTAAATCCCACGGAAAAGAAAGTACCAGAACTGCAACAGAGAGCAGTTCTACATTACCCTGAACACAGGCAAAGACGATGCCGATTTGGGAGTAATTTCTGTGGTATCTAATCTTTAAGAATAGTAGCATAACAAATGAGACAGGATCTCCTACATACCTTTAAGAAAAAATATTTATTTATAAAAATACACTGGGATCAGTTTGAGAAGTGTGGCAATAAATACAGTTCAAGGAAGAAAAAGCATTTCTACATGGATATATTATGGCACAATAAAAGGTAAATGCACCATCAATCATGGGATTTCTGTTGGCTCAAGACTTTGTACAAGCTCCCTTTTTAGTAAGACAACTATTTCTAAGTTTGGTCAGTGTTGATAATGGAATGAATACACAATCACAAACGCACACTTGTGTCTAATGCAGGACTTACCATTAGCAAACAATACCTTAGAAACATAGTAATGATATTTAAATCACTCATGTGATGTCTTGGATTTAATTGGCAAAGACCACATTTAACATTAAGTATGAAATTCTTGTATCTCATCTGGAAAACGGAAAAGCTATAACTATGTAAAATGAAGGCTTTACATGGTATGTAAATACCTGCTTAAGTAGAGATTGTGAAAATGCATAGCTCCTTATTGGACAACCTGGCTGTACAAGAGCACTCCCCCTTTCACAGTATTCCTTTTACTTCATATGCAGTTACTGTTTATGCTGTAGACTACAACTGTTACAGCACTAAAGGCAACTAGACAGGGAAAGGGCAGAGAAAGGAAAAAGGAATGTATGTAAGGCAATATTTCTTTAGGTACATTAAGCATAGTGTGTAGGAAAGACAGGTAACAATTCCACAAGGCTAGTTTCGTTCTTACTGAATAAAATAATGGACTAATACTGAACTTTCGATGCAAAGCTAATAATCAATGCCCTGGTCACTGTACTGACCATGGTAATCTCTTTGATAGTCATCTTGGTACTCTCCGTGATAGTCATCTGGGTATTCTGCCTGATAATCGCTATCGCTGATTTCTGACCCATTAGTTCCTGTTCCTTGGCTGCCGTTATGAATGACAGGTTCTGTTGGCGCAGCACAGTACTTGGGGTCATACACTTGTCGTCCAAGCCCATACACGCTCATTCCCTTCTGTGAAGCTACTTTGTTGGTACCCATTTGTAATGAAATAGTTGAGTTATCCACAGGTTGCAATATGTGCTTCTGATCGTAGATGTCTCTCCTGGTGCCCGGTGCCAGCATACCAGCCTAATAAAACAGGATTGTAGAGCTTCAGGAAGAAGGTCAAGAGCCGTGATTACTAGATTTATGATTACAATTAGTACACCTTACTAGAAGTGCTATAAAGTAGGAATTAAAGTGTAACAAAACAGCACAGTAGCATGCGTTCACTAGCAGGTATGTCACAGAAGGAAGTCCTTGCAGAAAGGCCCAGTTTATTTCCCTCTTTGGAGAGAATACACTAAGTGTTCGGGCTGAGGTAGTGCCCAGGAAGCAACTTTTTAGCACTTGAAATGAAGTTACTGTTTCTTTCTGGTATAACACAGGGATTCGGAAATTCTAGAAGCAAGGGGTCATTTTTATGCCCTAAGATATTGAGCACAGAACACACTGGATAGGAATAAGAAATCTCCAAGTGTCACTTGTGGTCCCGCTTACCTGACTGGCTCCTTTGTTAGTGCCCATCTGTAGGCTAATTGTCGTCTGGTCAAATGGCTTATCGGTTTGCATTTTTGGATCGTAGAGGTGTCTTCTAGTTCCATAAGCAGTCATGCCTGCCTGACTGGCACACTTGTTGGTGCCCATCTTTATTGGGGAAGGAAGAGGGGGACAGAAAAAGTGATTTATTTTTTTTATTGTGTACAGCAACCTCAGTCTAAGGAAACAAACATGGCTGGTAACTGCGGTGGCTGGTGGCAGAAGTAATTACAGTGCATGCATCCCTCACGTAGCTTGACCACTACCTGTAATCAACCACCCTTTCTCCATACGGAGCTTCAAAAGGAAAAATAAAGGCAACGGTCATCCGAAGGTGACTGGTATCTGCCCGACTGCACGTACAATTAGAATGGACGTACGCATCAAAATGTAATACTGTACTTCTACCCCAGACAGTAATGATTCAATTACGCTGCCACAATTTCTCTACCACAGGAATTTTAAGGTTTTATGCCAGTTATTTTGGGTTTCATGACCATTAAGGAAAGTGGAGAGAAAAAAAGCTTCTACCATATAAGGAGCTTTAGCTATCCCAAGACTTCTACTTTAAAACCACTTTAGGGGACAGAGATGATACTGCTAATATTAGCTGTTCCTTTCCTCCTTATCACTCTTATTGCAGATTTAAAGCAAACAGAAAAACCTTCCAGGCAGTCACTTGAGCTTATAAAGCCGATCAATGGCTTTCAAGAACTAAAACCTTATACGTCCTTCCATGATAAGAATATATTGCAATTCTGCAGCTGTTTTTGCATAAACAACGTATCAGTTTATCAAAACAAGGAAGTTGTTCTCAAATACAACAGATTAAATGCAAACTTGAATTTCATACTTACCTGCAGGCCAATTACACTTTGACCAGCTTTTAGTTTTCCTGCATCAAAACTTCGTGCTTGTTTCTCTGCATATTTGACACCAATATCAATTGTAGTATGAAAACCTTTGGTTTTTGCCTATTTAGGGAGAGGGAAAATAGAGTATTCAGTGTTTAAAGTATATATTCTGCTACTGGAGCACTGGCTTTACGTCCCTGGGCTCTCAAGTGATGCCACAAGCAGGTTTCTCTCTTATGAGAAACTCCTCTCCGCGTCAGGGGTGAGAGAAGGTGACAGTTCCCCATGCCATTTGACGGTGGCACTCCAAAGCCACCCAAGTATCTTGTCAGAAGGATATTCTGCAGGGATTCGTGGTCTTCTGTGAGCCTCCCCGGTGCTGTGTATGCCCACGCAGCTCCAGAGCAAGGCCGCCTGCAGCCAGGAATCCTAAATCTGAACTCCGAGCCTTCCCTGGACGCATGCGGTAGGACACAGCCCTCCAAGTGCAACCTCTGCAGTATCTCAGACCCCCTGAGTCTCTCTCCCCTCCTGACAGGCTGTATGCCGTTTGCCACATTTACGCGAGTGGCAGGGGTGCATCTGGACGGGCCGTGTGGATTTGTGCCGATTCCAGGGATACAAATACTTACCAGACCTGCTAGCGCAACTAGAGTAGTCTGTACTTGAGTCATGTTTCCATTTTCAAAAAGATCGTTTGCTTCAAAAATATCATGGGGCTTCATGCCGTAGACTTGAATGGCTTTGATAAAATTCCCAATGTTCTCCAGCTAAACGGAAACAAAAAAGCCAGTTTTCTACTCAGTGTTTCAATTCAGAAACTAAGTAATTTTAGAGTTTTCTGGTGTTGGCTGGTTGGTTTGTTTTGCTTGTTTTACACAAGTTCTTTGCCTTGTGCAAACTGGACAAAACAGCTGGCGTGGTTAGGCGTGACTGGTATGAAGTTTGAGATTATTTTTCATCAGTATTAATATTTATTTCAGAAATCAGTCTAAGGGTTTATCTAGTCTGGCCCCTCTCCATCAGTGAGTATCATATACTTTGTTAGAGAGGGCTTTGATGACAAAACTGCCTCAACTGTGTCCCTTCCAAGAGAGATCCTAATCTAAAACCTGATGCAAATTGGAAAAATTGACAGTGTCCATGCTATTTGACTTCAGCAATTGATCATTTTGAGTAAAATAAAAACATAACTATGTGGATAGTAAGAACATTTAACTTAATTTGAAGGTATTATCTTGCTCACCTCCTAGGAAAATTCAACTAAGCTTTTGGGGTTTATTAGCACTTTTTAGCACTGTGTGCTGTAGAAATTGGAAAACAAGATAGAGTACAACGAGTAAGGACTGAACCTCCTCCTTCCTTCTGAAGTCTTCAGAGGTATTAAAACTTTTTAAAACAATAAAAATCCTCCACGATATTTAGAAGCGTTCAATGCCAATACAACCAAGAGGCTGACAGCAGAATTAACTACACCCAGCAACAGTAAAGGCAGTCAACTCCAATCAGCAACCCTTCCAGTGCCTGCTGCCTTTGATAGTCCCTTGTCGGGGGAAGTGCTAGATAGAGCACTCGGAAGAAATCAAATCTGGATACACTGAACTAAAATACGTACTGTAGTTTGCACCATATTGTTTTCTGAGTTCTGTTACACAACCATTTCTTCTGGGATTGTTCTGGTCCTTTCCCTCCCAGCTGCTTTGTCAGGAGGACATTTCATAGAGTGATGTCCGGGTACAGGCAAGCTGTTGTCCTAACGCCTTGCAGCACTGCCTGGATGGAAAACTCCGGTTGTGATTCAATAAAAAAGCTAACAGCTTTTTTTAACTTGGAAAAAGGCCTTGCTATAGGGCCCTCTTTTCTTCTTCCGTCTGAAATTTCACCCAAGGCACTATTAAATATGTAGACTCAACTGCCATTTATGAGCCATCTCACCTGCAGTTGCTTTCTGTTAAATTCTGTTCATGTATGCAGTATCCTCAACTGTTGTGTATGTATCATATACAAAACTTGGTGCTATTAAAATTTAAGGTGTACCATATTCACAGCAAATTTGTTAATACAGAACAAAAGAACTGTTTGGGGGTCGGAGGGGTTAGAGGTGTAGTTTTGGGGTTTTTTTTGTTTTACCTGGTGCCAATTTAGTTTTGATTGATTAATTTTCTTCACTGATCCTGGCTGCAGTTTATTTATAAGCCTGGGGAGGTGAAAAAAAGGGAAATGCTTAAACAATAAATCTCATCCTTATATCATCTGTGCAGGCATTATATAATATTTTCACTCATGCTTTATTAGTTGCATTAATTTCATCAAAATGGTTAATTTTTTGGTTTATACAGAATGCCTAGCTCAGATCTCAGGTCTAACAAGTCTAACAGACCATAAGAATTTTTGTGTGCCATTTGATTATTATAGAAAAGCGCTTCACCATTAGATTTAGAAAGACTTAGAGATCTTTGCTGAAATTAAAGGAGATTTAAGTTTTCACTCTTTTCCACGGTTTCAAAGAAGCTGTCTCCCACCCTACTGTCAGCTGTCTTTGATTATTATTGTTGATGTGTTTGAAGGGGAGTCTTCAGAAAGTCCCTCCTTAGTTCCTCAAAAGTGGAAAACTGCTAAAAATAAGGTTACTTAATAAATGCTTACTCGCATAAAATTATGCCGTCTTTTAATCCCAGTTGAAAGTTTGCACCAATGCTCAGCCCTGTAACCTCTTCTATCCAGTTACGCAGATCTTCTTCTATCTGGGGGTCATATTTCAGGGCAATCTGTAACACAAGCAGTTATAAAGTTACTCACGAGAGAAAACTGCAACTCCTCTCCCCCCAACAAATCCATCAAAGAGTATGCTGTATTACTTATCCAGTAATTTTATTGCTGGATTTTAAACTGTATTTTAAATATCAGTGTACAGATGTAAGTCTTTTATCCCTTTTGCTATAATGTTCATGGCTTTACTAAATGTTCATTTGCAAATAGCGCTTTGACGCCCTTAACAGTTCTTCCTACTGTAAGAATTGCTGGAGCCTGTGGATAGTCTTCTGAGAGCTGCAGAGGTATGATACTTTTTTTGAAAAAAAATATTCTACCCAAGTTGTACTTCAGCAGGAAGTACAAAAAGTGAAATGGTGTGTTATGAACACAAGAATTCTGAATTGCCGTGCCATCGGTACTACTGCTCAGATGTAGATTTCCACATGGGAACATTTATATAATAGATTTGAAGTTATTCAGATGAAGATTATGGTGGGTTTGCTTTTTTAAGCTAATTATGACTAATGGAGATGACCTAGTAAGTTTTCCCCCTGTTGCTACAACATTAAGAGTTATCTTGCTGGGGGTTGTGGGGGTTGTGTGCGTGGCTTTTTTAAATTTAAGCTTTAGTATGCCTGCTATTGCTCTTTCCTTTGGCCTTGCTGGAAGACTCTGATGGAATAAACTGTGATCTCATGTCTTAATTGCAAAGAGAGAAAACTTGCAATGGTCTTTGAAGTTAAAGGCATCAAACAGAGGCCCAGAGTTGTTAGCAAGGTGACTTAAAAACTCCTTTTCCAGATGTTCAGGCTTCACTGCTCAGCATGTCAGTTTATGCTTCAGTCACTAGAAATCAATCCATGTGAATGGAATGCTTAAAAATGTCAACGATGCTGGCAGCTAACGGCGCCCATGCTCCGCTCTCCGCACTTCGTTCCCCTCCCCTGAAGAGACTGAAAAGCAGCTCAAACTTCCTTCAGCCTAAACTTGTTACTTTTGCAACACCTTCCAGTATTGGCAAGTTGGAGAAAAGGGTTTATATCATTGAAAGCTACTTTTTCTGCAAACAAAACAAGTTATCTGAGCACAAGATTTTATGGCATGAACAACTCCCACTAGTGCGGAGGTTGGCAACGCTTTTCCACCTTCATTAGACGTTGTCCCACCTGGGTCAGTAAGACAGGGACAGAGGGAGCTACCGTCGAGAAACCCGACAGCTGAGCACAGAACGTACTTGCAGTATTCCTAACTAATGGAAAACCAGCTTACTTTACTTACTTCAGTTGCTTACAACGTCCTAATGAGAAACTCATGTAAAGTCATTCATGTTCAGATCAAAATGTAAATTTCAGACTTTTTACATATAATTTTAGACTTCAGCCCAGAAAGGCCAGATATTAGCAGCTATTTATACTGCAGGAGATTATCATTCCAACCTATCTGAATTACTTGGATAGAGGCAATTGCTACATTTTGGCTAGCGTTAGTAATCCCCAACTCCACGCTGACCAAACTAAAAATTACAGTCTTCTGTTCTCTATTTTTCTTCTAAGGGGAATGGAAAATTCCTGTATCTCTGGCTTTACTTCAAAAACCTTTTCTGAGTAATACTTATTTTCCTTGGACTATTTGTAACAGTGGTGCTATGGTCCCTTAGTTACGGGTCAGAATAATGGACTAACCCATTCTCTTATTCAGATCTTGATTAACGTGTAAAATTTTGTGCAGTATTCTGTACCAAGCTGGTCTAAAATAATCAAGATACACCTTAAAAGGAAGAAAGCTCAGGTAATATTGCCTAGTGGGAGGAAAATGTCGTGACTTTTTTTTTTTTTAATCAGCCCTTTTGGGTATTAGACAGCTAAGATGCAAAGCAGACTAGAAAAGCCAGCTGTAGTTCACAGCTTCACAGAGAAATCTGCTGCATTTTTGTCTCTTGGATGACAGACCGTCCTCTTGTACCTTCCTTAAGTTTAGCACCAGAAGCAGCACAACCACATTCTTCATTTATAGTGATGGTAATGATAGTAAAGGGTGGGTAATCCCCTTTTTTGAGGGGCTACCAGAAAGGTTAGCATCTTCAAAAGGTATATGAGGAAGCTGGTTATCATCTTTCTCCTCCCTAACCCGGTGATTAGCTTACAAACTACTTTTCATGGCTATTTTTATTTCCTATGGAAAAAGGGCTTATGTGATCACAGCTTTAATTTGTCTCCCCAGTAACATTTGGCAGAACCCAACTAGCTTGTCCGAACTTCTAGAAGAGCAGCAGTCTTGGACATGACTGAGTCAGTTGTTTTGTATGAAAGTAAGTATCTGTGCAGAGGAGAAGGATCCCAAAACATCCCCAAAAGACTGAGATGTAGCATCATACTCTTCTTACATGTTAGAGAACCTACAGCGATCTTACAAAGGTGATCTCACCCACAAAATCTTAAGTTACCTGTACAGATGAGACACACAGTAGATAATATATTTCTGTACAGCAGTTCAGAAGAAGAAACAGCATTTGCGGAAAGGCCAGAACTTGGTATGTTCTGATATTCCAGTTAGAAGAGAACAGACAATATGGGCTGGTCATTTGTATGTCGGTAGTTCACATTAAGTTAAAATCACAGTTCTAACACGCACGCAGGTACAGAGAGGGGTTTAAGCTAATATCTTCCACAATCCTTTAGTTAGTTAGAAATGTAATGAACATTACACTTTCTGAAAATTCAGGCAGTTTCTGTTTCACTGTAGCTTAAAGACAATGCTAAGGCATAGTATAGCCATCCTGCAGTAGGAATTGTCTGGAATACAACTGGAATTGTCTTTTTACAGCTTCATTTCTTTTTAAGCACTGGTAATCGCTTTTTTTTTTCAAAAAAAAAAAAAGAGGAAATGAAGTCTGTGATCACATCACCAAGAGACACATTTTAAAGATCACTCTATGTCCCCCCTTTCCTTTAAAAAAAAAAAAAAAAAAAGAGTAAATATGGAAGCCAGTGAGAACCTTAAAGAGTTTTGCAAGTGTGGCTGTTTTAATCTTTCTTGGCAAGCATATAAAGGAAAAAAATGGCAAAAATTTTCCTCATTTAATACTAAGTGCATTCCATATGTGATATTACTACTGAGCTCAATATTAAATTGCTGCCCCCAATGCTTGGGGAACTTAGAAGTAGTCAGATGGAATTTTATCACTTCTCCTGAAAATATTTACTTTATGTTGGAGTACTTCACCATGTGTTCGGATCTTGAGTTTTTCAAGAGGTTTTTAAATTGTCATGGGGTATCATTACAGTGCTTATCTAGAGATAGGAAATAAAAACCACTTATACACGTGAGGAAACTTGTCTTGTTGCCACTAAAAGCATTACTGTTAAATCTACTAGTTCTCAGAACTGTCTTTGCTACTGTCCAATTTGACTTAAATATGGTAAAGTTTTTGTTCCGACTTTGGAACTGGTGGGAAACTAGGTTACAAAAAGTGAAGAATGGTGATAGTTTCTTTGAAAATCACATCTCTAGTTTTTCAGGTAGACTGACTTATAGAAACTGGAGAATCTGGTTTTAAACGTGACAAGAAGGGGTGAAACAGGGTGCGTGACAGGTCAGGTCCTAGCAGAAGCTCGCGATGAATCCTTGGCTCTTTCACTCCCGATGGCACAACCAGAAGTTATGTAACACTAAGTGAGGGAATACTTCATATTTTCCACATGTCCACCAGAGTTGTTCCAGTTTTCCTTTGATTGCTATCTACTAGGGGAAGTTGGAAGCTTTGATATACATGAAAAAAAAACTTTATGGCTTTTTCCATTACTACTAATCAAGATGCCAACATTTGATCCTTTTTAAGTACTGAACTTTCATCAGAGATACTTAAATCTTACAAGTCCACGGCAAAAGAAAATACCATCTGCTAAAGATGAAAGCAGTAGCTAAGCAGCTTCATTCAAAGTATACGTCATCAGTGCCATGAAAGAAAGCTATGGTTTTAGAACACTGTAGAAATGATTCAATTGTAGCAACGGATATAAAGATTTTACAGAAGTTTAAAACCAGAGAGCAGGAAGCCAACTGTTAATTTCTTTACTATGTTCTGACGAATTGTGAAAGCTATATAAAGCTGTAGATGCTACGCTTTTTGTTGATGCTGCAGAGATACAGATTTAATAGTTAGGAATATCTTTGAAAGGAAACTAAAGTTTGTACAAGTGGTCAAAATTGCAGGTGATCTAAGGTTGCGGGAGGAAAAGAATAGGTGTTACTTGTCTATTACAAGCTGATGTACATACATTTATACTAATGTATGCCTCGGGCTAGCATCCTCGGGTTAAACTTGATTCCTCTGGCAACTTCACACCCGATTCTCGCCTCCTGTTCTGTTCAGGTAGGACTTTCCTGTTTGGGACCTCTGACCATGTAAAAACTCTCCCTCCATGTGTAGCACAAGAACAGCAATCAGCCCTCTCTTTATCAAGTGTATGGATTCCTGGAAACAACTGAAGTTATGCTGGCCAACTTTCATGGTCTGTCTGTGTCCCTTGAAGTTACTCGATGTGCCTGTAGCATGTTGAGTGATGATGTTAACCAGGATTTCACACCATAAGTGATATCATGTGGACTTTCAATTGTCCTTTCATACTAATCTTTTCCAAATTATGCAGTACACACTGTACGCTAAGGGCTACGTATATGCCAAATCTTCAGTTTAAGAGTTCAGCTGTCTATATTGCTGCTACTCTGGAAAAATAACGTAATAGTATACCTCAAGAAAGAGTTTAAGCACACTGTGTAGTACTAGTAAGCATCTGAAGAAACTTCTCTCTGGTCAAAAGTTTTAATAATAAAAGCATATGCTTGTCAAAGTGAGTGAACAACTCTATCACAGGAACAGTGTTTGTCAACAAAACCTAACCTTTATATACATATAAAGTGAGCAAAATAGGTTGTATGTTGCTGTTTTCAAGGTAAATGAAGCACAGGGCCATGTACAGCGAGAGAAATAGCCAGGGCTTTACTCCAAGATCGTATATGAAAAGGTCACACACATACTTTTTCACCAAAATGAACAGAAAAATAAATAAAGCCCTAAGTTTCAGATGTTTATATTCTTTACAGGGGATAAATTTGGTGTGGACCCATATCATTACTTGAAGTGACACAAAATTACTAATTTTTCAGTCAAAAAAAAATCTGGATTTTTAATGAGTCTGGGAACATATTCATCTTGTACTGAATCTAACCCAGGTCTAGCTAGGGGGTTTAATAACAATTTTACTTTTACACATTTAGGTCATAAACTACTGAAAACAAATAAAGATAACTAAAGGAAAACTCCAGCTTTTAAGACCTAAAGTTGTACAGTTTAAATTTTAAGCAGCAATTTGTTCCTCTATCAACTTTTCAACTGAGTGAAGCTGAGGTTTTATTGTTTTAGTGGTGGCTACAAACACCCTTCGCGTTGAAATAAGTACCACCCTCAGGAGCGATTTGCCTTGCAGAGGCCAAAGATATCAATGCTGATACTTCTTTATTGTTTGCTTGGCCCTCGTTTGCGATGAGATCTTTCTCCTCCCCTTCGTAAGGCTTTAAGATGGTATAGGGAAAGATGAGAGCATAATGATCTCCTGGTATCAAGGCAGGAGCTCTCAGAAGGCCTCAGTCCTCCGAAGCGGGAGTGAGGCAGACCCATGGCCAGTCCCAAAGTCCTCTCCAGAAATCCAGCTACTGGCACCTGAGCCGCCCCATTCTGTTCATCACCTGCTGTTACAGAACATTGTTCTGAATCTCATGCCTAAAATTTACACAGCAAAACGCCTGGGACAAAAAAGTGTTAAGAGCTTACTGGTTATGCAAATGACCAAGAAAAAGGCGCAGAACAGTACGCGTTCTTCTCGTAAGCAGGAAGAACAGTTTTTTAGATTTTTTTTTTTTTTTTTTAAATTATACAACCGAGTTAAAACTTTCTGGTTAAAATTCTATGGTGTAAATAGATTACTGTACATATCTAATCTTCAGTTTCAGAGGTGCAGGAGAGTATATTTCTGCAGAACGGTTCCAGTTGTCTGTCAACAGAGTGGTTATTTAGTCATAGAATAAATAAATAGCACAAGTTTAAGTTGAGACAGAGAACCCAGGACAGCAGGGAAAAGACGAGGGTTTGATTTTTACTGAAAGTGGGTGAGAAGCGGGAGGGTACCAAGGTTATTGTCAAGTGGAGCTTCTTGCCATTTGAGCTACCAACTCAATGATCCTTCATCATAACGGCAAATTAAAATTCCCTGTTAATTTCATGTACGTTGACCAGGATTGCCTGCAAAAGCACATGTCAGAGAAGGCATATTTGTGCCTGAGAAACCCAAAAGTACAGGGAATGTAAAAATCCCGACGAAAATCAAGGGGGAAAGTACTTAAAAAACTGAAAGCCACCTTTAAGTAGGCCCTGGTATTTGAACATGTATTTTTTTCTGTCATTATGGACTGTTGTGCAGAATGGCAAAGAACACATTGTTTTAACGTTAATATTGAACTCACGATATCCCACTACGCTACTTAGCACAAAAATCTTACAGCTGCATCCATTTTGCTTAAATATTCAACAGCATTTTTTTTTTTATGTGTAGCATAATTGATAACTTGCCCACTTCTCACTGTTTTCTCTGTAAACCAAAATTTAAGCTACGACCTTTAAAGGAGGGATGGATGAGCATTGATTCAAAATTCCCAGACCTCTTCCCATAGGCACCAGTGTAAACTCTAAGAACAAGCCATGCCTCAAAGTTTCCAAGTCATCTTACAAGTAAGACACCTGCAGTCACACAGGGCGCCTGCTGCCAGATTGGCAGGCTGGAAGAACTAAGTGTTCTACTCCCTGGCTGTCCAGTATGGTTTTGGGACAGCTTGCAAATGATTCTAGAAGCAAACGCTGCCACCTCTTCTCCCAGAGTGCACTGACGCCTCGGATGCACGCCTGCCCTTGGAGGAATGCTGTTTCCCTCTCATTCTCTGCAGCTGCAACGCTCTCGCGCAGTTCTCACAGTTTTTCCTCATGTTTCTTGTTCTTATCACATCTTGTCATAGTCACAGTTTTCTGGCTTATAACTCCAATTCTCCTTAGTCAGCACCTTCTGGTCCTGCCACCAAACATTATACTTCTTGATATCGAGTCCCTTTGCACTGTATCTTTAGTCCGTATATTGCTGAACAGTTTAAATTTCTCTGCAGAACAGGGTTTCAGTAATATCCACTATGTATTCTTAGAAATCGTTGCTGTTTTCATTTTAAAAAGGACCGGGATATGAAGTTTCTTCCCAGCTAAGACAGTGTTGATCCAACCTGGATCACAAAAGCCAGTTATTCCCTGAAGGAGAACAGATTCTCCTTGCTTTGAAACCCACCGCCAGTACGGCTGGCTTGGGCTCCGATAGGACACAGCAAACCTGGGCAGGCTCTGCCATTGCTACCAGTGACGGCTGCTGGAACCACGTGCTGAAAACACTGGTAACCTGCTGTACTGATGGACTTCACCGATACGCAGTTGCTCTTGTTTTATGGGGAAAAAAAATATGATATTAATCTAACAGAACAATCTCGTGCATAAACAGCAAAAACCTCCCTAGTTTGCCTAGTATTAACCCAGGAAGTGTCTCCTAAGAAGACTTCTACTGTAACTCTGGGGGAACCGTAGCTCCCAAAGGCCAGACTGAGCCTGCAAACAGGAACAGTAACATCAATGATCGTTGTTATCTCTCTGATACTACTTTTCTAATCTATTACTACAGCAATCCAGGGAATTATATATTCTTTCCAGTTTATTTTTCTCCCCCAGCAGAACGCCTTTTAAAACATGCCATGTTACAAGCAAACTGTATCGTGACTCTGTAGCCCTTCCCCAAGGCCCAGCTGTGTTGACAAGTCTTCCAACTTCACCTTCCGAAGGCGAGGGACAACAAAATTGGATGAGTCTGAGTCTCTCTTCTTTTCTCACCTTTCTTCTTTTCTTCAAACCCTCCTCACTCACCAACAGCAGAGGGAATTGTGTTCTACAGCAGCAAGCGGCTAATTAGTAACTCAAACATAGCTCTCAGAAAAGTTAGCTGAAGAAAACTGAAGTCTGTCGATGCAGGTTTTGCTAAATGTTACTCGAAACGCACATTCCCCTCTGCCTCTCCAGCAAGGGCACAGTCCATGCTGTGTTTTCTCCCTACCTTTTTCAAAGGTAAATCTCAAGACTCTGCTGTTTTCACGCCGCTTTTGTCCCCCACCCAACAAGCTCAGACCCTTGACTGCTCACTGCCGCTTGGGATCCCAGGCAAAGGCTCGGACGAAAAATGAACCAGACGACATGGCAGGTCCCAAGGTAGTGGGCATTCCCCAGTTAGTTAGTAGTGCTCAGTGTCTCTCACCGACTGCTCTGATCGCATTTGGTCGTCTGTCAGCCTGCTCCCATTTAATTCCATGAACTCACATTGGCTGAACAGAGTAACTGAGATGCCTGGGATAAGTATTCGTAAGGAAAATACAGATTTCTCTCATTCTTACCACCAACTTCATCCTTGCACAAAATGATTTAAACTGTGTTTTTTGTAAGTTAGGTGAAAGACATGATTTCTTAACAAGTTCCTAAGCTTCTACTAGATAGCAAAGTCTGCCTAGATATTTCTTTCATATGGGTAGTAGATCAAAATCTCTGAATTCACACATACCACATTTTTCTGGTTGAGGTAAGTTTCCCCATATCCATTTTTTTAGCAGAAGCATAAGAAAAGCAGATTTCACGCTCTAATCTTTAGAATATCTTGCCTATCAGCTGCTTCATACTGTTGTTTTGCTTTACGATCACCAAAAAAAAGTTGAAAAAATGAATTCAGCACAAAGAATGAAACGTAGTAATCTGCTTCTCCTGCTCCTTGCCCTCCACCACCCCCCCGCCCCAGGGTATATCTCTGACCGGTTAAAGTTCAGTAGGTGATACACAATGTTGGTTATATTCCAGTAAACATGCAAAAATATTTTGGATATGGCCACCCAGGCAAGTTGTGCTTTAACCACATAAAAAGAGCCGTAAGAAGAATACGATCTACAATTAATGTGATATTTAAAAAAAAAAAAGCTATGACCATAAACACATTACAAAATATTTACTTAGTTTTGTAATAACATCCATCTTTAAAGGCCTACCATTAAAATTTAGAAGATTACTGAAGAAAGTCTAAGAAAAGTAAGACAGAGACCGGCTCTGTCCCTGCTCAGCACAGGAGGGAAACGCTCTGGCGGGGCCCACGTTAGCAGCGAGGTAAGAGCTGGCTTTCACCATCAACATTTGAATATAATCAAATCACTTCCCCAGTGCGTATGTCTGTTATGCCTTATCTTTTGCCAGGAAGGCTCCTAGCATGTAGTCAATTGATTAGGGGCAACATAAAAATACTTTTCAATTAAATTACTATTATTGCAAAATGAGGAATACTAAGATAATGCTCTCCATCTATAAGTAAGAGGCTGTAGCCGTGGAAATATCAACAGGAAAGCAATATAACAGGACAGCCTTCTTAGCAAGAAAGCAAAGTAAGGTTTTTATAGTAGTAACGTCCAGTTTTACTCTGGGAAGAGCCGTGGTCCAAATGTGCAAAGCAGGGTAGAAAGGTTTGTTTAGAATCCATCTATAATTCAGGTAGCTAGGACTTGCAGTAGATCAGATCCCACCTTCATGAAAGCATTTCAGAGCAGCAATAAAGTGCAGAAATATGTTGGTTTTGCCCAAATCTAGGAAAAGGCTTGGCGTTCAGGTCCTGTGGGGTGTGCACAGAAGCCTCATACAGTTTCACTTCCCCGTAACTCTTAAGGATTACTCTAAAGCGAAAGGATGTCAGCCTAAATGAAGTCCTCAAGAAGAATCCTGTTTAGACCCCAGAAGCTCAGGTCAAGACTTGGAAGGGAAGCAGTAAAGGCCCTGCAGGGTTAAAGTCCTGTTTCCAGGAGCCAGCCAGGGTCATCGAGCAGAGCAAGTCCAGGCTCCCAAGGCTTAAAGCACACTTGGCCCCATCCGCCAGGGCTGGTACGGCTGCTTGGTGGGAGTCCAAAGAGGGCAGTGGACCGTAGCTGTGACAGCAGCACTTCATGCCTCACTGTAATGGTCTTCTCTTACTGCCAGCTCCTCCAGTGTGACTAACGCCTTTAAATCCTGGTAACTTAAACATCCTGAATTGCATCTGCTTCAGGTAAGAGACAGTTTTATACAAGCAACAAGAAGTTTAATTACGTCTCCCCTCCTAATAGCTACTAAACTCTGCACTGGTTTAAGGAGAGTGAAAAAAGAAGAAAAAAGAAAAAAAAAGAGAGAGAAAAAGAGGGGTTTTTTGAGGCTTTTTTATTTTAAAGGAAAAAAACCCCACAAACATAGAACCCCTCACCTGAAGAAAGTCAAAACTGTTTTCAAGAAAAACACTGTAATTCAATCCCGCTAAATAGAAACAACAACATACGTTACTCTGAGGCACTCCTGCAAAACCAAAAATATTTACCCAAAAGAGAGCATTTGCTGCTGAGCATAGCTATACAAGTTAACAGTTGTTTAGAATCAGATACTTACAAAAAGCATTTTTAAGCAAAAGAGTCCCTCTTAAAGAAAAAAGAAGGATTTTCACATGATCTCACTTAGAAAAAATCTGTTTCAAATTGCCCTACGTGTCCTGGCCTCGAGCCTGTTTTTACTGAAGGCCTTTCCTGTACAGTTCCATAGGGGATGGGAATCTCTACAAAGTTTGCCTTAAAAGGATGTGTCAGATGCACAGCGTACGGTGTTATGTAGCTACAGAAGCTAACAATTCTGAGTACAAAGAAGTTTCTAGCCTTTATTCTCCAAGGCAAATTATAAACTATTTGGAGGCAAGAAAAAGCCTCGAAATTAATGTCCTGACAAGAAAAGAAGGTGAGAAAAAAAAAAAAACACTGATATGCCATTATCCCGAAACAATGCAGGCATCCATCCATCTTTTAAGGGTATTGACTCAGCAACAGGAATATAATAGGTATTTTTCTTGAAATTTTAAACTAAGTCTAACTCCGAAACCACACAAAAAGCACATTCATTTGTACATTTTAAACAAGCAAGCACTACTGTAATGCAAATCAAACCTTTTATTTTCTGAGACTACTAATCCTATTTAATTGTCGTGACTCGCAAAGTCTATTTGCTTTCTGCAGAGGTGTCCTGGCCATAGGAGGTACACTGTGAGCTTGTACCTAAGGCAAGACTTGATACTTACTCCACGCCCTTAAACATTAACCTCAGCAAGTTTTATGTTTTTCTAGCGCCAGTAACAGTTTTTCTAAAAGTTTATAAATCCACCAGAAACGAGGTCATTGTAATACATTTCATAAATTCACAGAAAGTGCTTTAAATTTGGGAGTGCAGACACAGTGTGCTTCCTAAGGCTAAACATAACAGAAGTTCACAGCAAACACCCTCACTCTTAACTTCGGTAGGCATCGTGCTTCGCTGGCGGCAGCCCTGGTGGTTTCTATCTGTGCCGGCACAGGAGCGCACACGCACGAGCACTCCGCCTCTGCTTTGATGTTCGTGAGGCAGCAGTAGCTGATCCCGGCTGCGCCGTGCCATTCATCACCTTCCTCCCAGGAAAAAATGGTATAAGCTGAGAGACAGAACTGGAAATTACATCCCTCACGCAGGGCTTAACACAGGGCAGCGATAAATGTCTCGCAGTTCAAGAACAGCTGTGCGCCCTTCCAAGTGGCAGTTCTGAGACACGCGAGGACTCCAAGAGACTGTCAACTGTCAACTTGGCAATGGCATGTCAGGGTTTACTGTGGATTTAAACCATCGAGAAAGAGAAATTAACTCCTGTAGTCAGTGGATTACAGCAACAACTGCCAAAGGTCACCAGGGTAGCCACTTTCACAAGTCTGTTTCATCTCACCTACCTGGGGGCTACTGACCAGTGAAACTGGTTATAGGGGATGTCCACCCTGTGGGGCTGTGCAAGGGCTCCCCGAGGTAAGTCGTCTTGTTGGCAAGCTTGGGCAGGTGTGCAGAATGGGCGCTGCCTGGCTGACAAACACAGGGGGCTTTAAGCAGATGGCAGGGGTGCTAACACCCAACTTGCTGGCAAGGGAAGTGTTTCCATGGCAAATTACTTGCTTCTGCTTATTGTAAAAAGAGATGTATCATAGGGATGAACTGTCAACTCAGTGCTACACAGGTTTAGAATCATAGAATGCGTTGGGCCGGAAGGGACCTTTAAAGGTCATCTAGTCCAACCCCCCTGCAGTAAGCAGGGACATCTTCAACTAGATCAGATTGCTCAGAGCCTCATCCAGCCTGGCCTTGAATGTCTCCAGGGATGGGGCCTCCACCACCTCTCTGGGCAACCTGTTCCAGTGTCTCACCACCCTCATTGTAAAGAATTTCATCCTAATGTCTAATCTAAACCTACCCCGCTCTAGTTTAAAACCATTGCCCCTCGTCCTATCGCTACATGCCCTTGCAAACAGCCCCTCCCCAGCTTTCTTATAGGCCCCCTTCAGGTACTGGAAGGCTGCTATAAGGTCTCCCCAGAGCCTCCTCTTCTCCAGGCTGAACAACCCCAACTCTCTCAGCCTCTCCTCACAGCAGAGGTGCTCCAGCCCTCTCATCGTTCTTGTGGCCCTTCTCTGGACGTGTTCCAGCACGTCCTTACCTTTCTTGTAGTAGGGGCTCCAGAATTGGACGCAGTACTCCTGGTGGGGTCTCACGAGAGCAGAGAAGGTGAGAATCACCTCTCTGGATCTGCTGGACACACTTCTCCTGATGCAGCCCAGGATGCGATTGGCTTTCTGGGCTGCAAGTGCACATTGTTGGCTCATGTCCAGCTTTTCATTCACAAGTACCCCCAAGTCCTTTTCCACAGGGCTGCTCTTTATCACATCATCCCCCAGCCTGTATTGATAATGAGGATTGTTTCACCACCATCAGTTTGTAGCTGTTAGGAGGTCTACTTATTACTGCCATAGTATTAATACTTCTATTGAAGTAGCCACAGAACTGGAAACCTATACCTGATACGTGCTCAAGAGAGCAGACCTGTCCCAAGACAGTAACAGTGAAAGAGGAAAATGGATTAGACACATCGAGACAGTCAGAGATGGACACGCTGAGGTAGACAGTGAAGGACAAAGTTGAATAGAGACACTGCAGTTAAGATTCTCCACTGCTGGAATACCTTCCTCCTTTAAAAAAAAAAATCTCACCAAAACATGTAGCTATTGATTAGGGCTACTGCATTAATATGACTTCTCTATCAGTAAGAGAACTCTTCACACGCAGATCTTACACTAGGAGAATACAAATTAATAGGTTACTACAGCTGAATAAAGCTAGTGTTTTACTGGGTTTCTTTAAAAAAAACAACAACCAAAAACCAAACCAAACCAACAAAACCTCTGCAGAAATCCCAGGAAAAGACTAAACTCAAGTTTTGGGAATTGAGGTGGCAAACATCTTCTCAGAAGCCTAAGATGCTTTTGCCCAAAAAAGGAACACCGCTTGATTCAGAAGCAGAGGGAAACATGCAGCAGGACCATTTTCCGGGAAGTGTTGTTGAAACCAAGTTACTGAAATTTAATATTGTCAGTCAAGGTAAAACTAAGCATCAGAACGAACTAAAGAGCAGGCATATTGTAATTAATTTAGAGAATTCTCATCGTGTGGTTGGTGATACATAAAAAAAAAAGCATCTTAAAACTAACTGACAAAACACAGGTTTTTGTTGTTTATATCACTAATGTGTTTTAAGTGATATATGCAGTTCTCGTGACAAACATTGATTGACTGTAATTTAGCTATGGAATTAATGCACTGTCATATTTATGTTTTGTGGACAGTTTTGCCATTCACTCTGTTATCAAAACTGCACCATTAAGTACTATTGTCTTACATTGAATGCATTCTGTGTGTCTGGTTGATAGATTTCTTGACTAAACCTACAGCAGAAGTTTTCACTCAGCATTTCACTTATCTCTATGTGTTACAATTGTAAAGGAGGTTTGGGAACAGCCATTAAAAAAATACAATGCTTGAAAACTAATGCACAGAGATTTCTGGAAGACAATAAATATAAAAGACAAAGTTATGAAGTTGTTCATTTGAACTGCAGATCTGTTACTAAAGCCTGGATCCAGCTGGAGAAAATTTCACAGTTCTTTGGAAAAAATACAGAAACTGGACACAAAGAGAAAAGTTTCAGTGCTATGCACATTGAAACTGATATTTAGCTAGCAAATGTTAATTTCAAGAGCTATGATCAACTATCAGAAACCATGAACTAATTGGGGCAAACTGAAGTTCAGGGCTTGATCTTGTAAAATCTTTCTGCTATTTCCTCTGAAATTCCCTTTGTAAAATCTCAGTGTATAGTTCTATTATAATAGTTCTGACAGCACCAAAATATTGGATTTTTAATTTATTCTCCATGGAACAAACTGAAAATCTGTATCATGGAAAAGGTCATGCAGGCTGATTTTATTTTAAACTAGACACCTGAATTTAATTCAAAACCTGTAAATTAAAGATATTGCTTCTTTAAAAGCTATACAGACATCTATGTACAAAAGAATGGGAATGCAGAGATCCTATGCTGTCAGTTACTGTCACAGAAGACATCCACCCATGCTCTCAAAACTAAGTTTTCATTGCCTTTATCCAGTACAGTCTCCATCTTTATTTCAGACTAGAAATATTGATTTCTATATTTCTATTATATTTTTCTAAAGATTTCTAAAGAAATAGAAACTTTACCAGCAGCAAACATTCTTACCTAAGGTTCGTAAAATTCAGTGAGGAAACCTAAAAGTTTGCTAAAAGGAAACAGTCCACAGGAAGTACGGAAGTGTAAAGCGAGTATACCATAGGAACGGTTACATTTTAAGAAGGAAAAGGATACTATTACTGTTTTGAAAGGAGAGGTGAGAAAGAAGGAGGAGAGGGCCTAACAGTCCAGCTACCGGCAGCCAAAACTTCATCTAGCTATTAAATCACTAATTAGAAAATCTGAAAGTTAATGATTTGAATCTGGTTCCCAGTTAAAAATATTCATAAAAGAGTAATTTCTGGAGAAAGCAATTAAATCTGTTTGTTTGGCCTGTAGCAAATGAAATACAGTACAAGAATTTTCTCCTCAGCAGTTTCAGGAGGGACACAATAACCATACCTGTGACTGGTTAGTTAGTATTATTCACCACAGACTTCAAGTCTTTTTCATTAATCTGTACTTGCCCTCAAGAAGGAAAGCAGGAACTACTGCTGCCCTCCTGCACACTTGCAAAATAGGAGGCATTTTGTTTACAGGCTTCATTTGCCTAACAGCCTGCAGTTTAAATAAAGTTTGTTTCCCTGCCTTTTCCTTATCACGAACGCTTGACCTCCCAGGGTGGCGGCTGCAGGGACAGGAAAACTCACCTCAGTTACTCAACTCTCTTTAAAAAGTTTGGAAAATGATACTGACGGGTGCCAGCTTCCCAACAGAGGGATGGCTTAGCAGGAAGGTCAGAGACTGGAGTCGAGGCACGGGACAGCCAAACGCCATGCAAAGTTTATACAGACCATATTTCTGCCCATCCTTCCTTTCACATGGAGATGGAACTGGCAGTGTATCAAACACGAGAGGAGGGAGAAGATAAACGCCTGCCTGATGCAAATACCATTTCCAT